>NC_046636.1:1720121-2920121 GCF_900324485.2 Mastacembelus armatus | reverse complement strand
ACACCAGCAGAGATATTTCCCTCTTGGCCTCAGAGCCTGATTGTCACTGTTAATTTTTTTTAATTAGGGACTTTTGATCAAGTCATGGGTCTTGTGTCAAAACCACTAAAAGAGAAAAAAGTAATGCATCTGGAAATTTATGCCAATGAAAATTTCTCTCAACTTTAATATAATAAAACCCCTGGAACAAAACTGCCTCATTTCCCAGATATTTCCCAGGTGTTTTCCCTTTACAGCTCTTAGAAATGTCATTAATAAATTCTTTTAAGGTAAATAAAAATGATCCTTAATAAACATTCATCATAATCCTTTTATTTATCCTTAATTCTCTTTTTCAACTCCTCGGTTGGCAAGGGATCTGAAGAATAATCACGAACCAGATCAGATGTTCTGTGGTGCACACATGAAGGACTAACAGAGACTAGTTCCTCTGACCTGTTTGCAGCAGCAGCAGGAGCTGTCTTCTCTTTAATCTGCTTCTGATCCGCTGCTTGGGGTTCAGGCTTCTGGAGCAGGAAGCTTATTTTGTGCTTGATGTCTTTGGCGCTGTGGAGAGGCAGAAGAGAGGACAGTGAGCGAAATTCATTTTAGAAGTTTGTTTGCGTTACTAATATCTGCATCGAGACCTGGGTGAAGATCTGCTTTGTGTAAACAAGCGGTGAACAAGTTGCAGACTGTTTCTCTTTTTCTAAATGTAACACCTGATTTAAAGTCATGTATTGGTTTTATTAAAGAAAAACATTTTGAAGAATCAACATACACACACACAGATCATGTTCATAACTAGAATGTTCTGCAGTTATTTTTTGCAGGAGAAACAGAATTTATTCTACTGTTGTTCAGACTACATCGGTCTTACCTTTTCAAGCAGGTTGCAGGAAGTGTTGCAAGTCCTTTACACATGGTGTGATATTAAAATCCAAAGTCAGTAGTGTTAAAATGATGACAGGGAGGCACCAATGCGACTTCAAGCAGCAGAGTTTTTATTTGCAGGGTTCTTCAGTATTAGACGACAGGCTGCGGGTATCTCCACCCCCAGCAGCGGTTTTATACCTCCAGAGTGAACACTGACAGAAAACTGACCAATCACAACAGACCGGGAGAGGAAGAGAGAGAGAGAGAGAGAAAGAGAGAGAGAGAGTGAGTGAGAGGGAGAAGCATGAAATAATAAGAAAACTGAGAGACCAGCTGGGATTGTATGTAACCAAAACAAAAGGTGTTTTCTACTGAGGGAGGTGTCAAGCATGTGAGGAATTACTGAAGTCATCCCTCTGTGCTTTGTCAAAGTGATGGAAAAATAAAACCCAGCCATGGATACTGCCATCAGCCTGTGATTTAAAATGGGTTCAAGGAGGCATTGGTGGGAAAGTGTTTTTTGGGTTCATGTAAAGTGCCTTGAGAGGACTTTTATTGTGATTTGGTGTTATACAAGTAAAATTTAATTGAATTTGAGGGTCTTTTCATACCTGCTAATTTTAGGATATACTACATGTATTAATGCTGTATCCATGAGGCAGGCGGACACATTTTTTGAAGTTTACAAAAAGAAATGTACAAAAATAATTTTACTTTTCTGCTTTCCATTAACCAGACATTAACTAGATGGATAAAAAAATTACATCTACAGTTAAAATTCACAAGAAAATCAAAATGTACCAAAAACTGTAGGATACTTTTATTTGTTTCAATACTTTGCAGACTCACATCAAGTAAAATTATATCCTGATCTCTAGAAAACGATACAATCACCTACAGGACAGACTGACAATTAAACATCATAAAGAAAAAACTAAATGTTTTAATACTTTTCTGACATCTTAGACACCCATTCTGAATTTTTTCGACTTATCAGTGTCGATAAATCTGCATGGAGTTGGTGTGTATGTAGTATGGAAATGGGACACCATCCACCAGCAGAGGCTTAGTTTTGTGGTTAAGTGTATTTTTTAGGATGCCTGAAAATGGTTTTTATGGTAATTGTTCAGTTTCATAACAGTATTCACCAGTTGAATGATAAAATGCGCTAAAACGGTTATTGAACAAAAATGTCTAAATTTAGTCTGCAGACACCGCATATCCATTACCCTGAGCGTGGGCTGTAATTACCTTTGTTCAGTAAGTTCACTTTGAAAAGTTATAAAGAAAGAAAGACTGTTCATGCTTCAGTTTTCTGTCCCTACATGTTGAGCAGACACAATTAAAGCTGGTCTGTCTCGTTGTTATTTGCCATATTTTAGATTAAGGCTCTAATTTTTGTCCATTAAATTACATCATATCACAATTACACACTTTTTATAATAAAACTGCATAATACATTTTCCATCAATTATAAGGATCCTAAGGTTGCACTATCTGATGCAAACTTACTCAAGGTTTAAGTACTAGCTTTTTTCAAAGCCTGCAACTGTCTTCATCATTAGAAGGGACTGTCATCGAGTCCCTAAGTGATGACAACTAAATTATCTCTATGGCTACTCAGTCCAACAATGAAGACAATGAGATGCAGCTGAAAGCTCCTGATAAAGGGTGGAAAGGTCAAGAATGAACTCTCAGACACAATTTAAAACAACTGTGAAAGTTTTGAAAGTGTAATGTCTTCATGAAACACACAACTGAGGTGTTTTTATCAAAAAACCCCGTACAAGATCAGTGCAGAAAGTGTAAAAGTCAAAGGTCAATAGACCCCAGGTGTGGTGGTTGGTGCAGAATGTGTGGTGTTGACACTGTAGACTGCAGCTCACAACCCTCCTGCAGTAACAGTCAGTATTCTGTGTTATCTCTAAAGCATTTCCCTAATTGTAATGGTAGCAGTTTAGAAAATTCTCCCATGAATCATTTCTGTAACAGGCTCTGACAAACATGTTTGTTTGCCAGATCAGAAAATGCTTGAGTGACTTGTTTGGAAAGCAGAGATAAAACCTGCTGTTGTGACTGAAACACAATCTGTGTACAAAGTTGTTATGGAGCTCTAGTGTGATGAAAGTGCTTTATGACACCACCAATCACACTATGATATACAGTTTAATTGTAACTGTGATGTTTGGATGTGGAGCAGCTTTCCACACAGCAACGCTGTAAACACAGGGAATAACCTGCAAGAAGCCGATGCCAGAGAGTCTCAACATTGATTTTAAAAATGTTTGTTTTTTATAGGAATTCAATAAATAAATCATGAAAATGCAAATTACAGCTTAGACGTACCTCAATGTTTTAATTAGGGAGCATGATTCAGTGTCGCCTCCTGTGAAGCCTGTCACACACAACGAGCTGTGCACATTGTCTTGATCTGCTCATTCATCTCAGCCTGAAAGAGCAAACTAGATTCAACATCTGCAGCCTCGCTCCAGGTAATAACTAAATGAGTCCGAACTATAGACAAACAAACTGTTCCAGTCTAGAGGAGAGCCAACTGATAAGCACATGCATATAAATAAGCATCACCTCCTTCTTTCATTCCTTTTCTCTCCTGGCGCCTTTTTTGCACATGACCTCATATCTAATTCTTAGCCCTGAACTGTTTTCCTTTCATCAGATGCCTGAGAGCAGCCAGGATTCTTTTCTCTAAGTGATTCAAGAGAAGCTGAAACAGAAACATACCTTTCTGATCTGCAGGCAACATATGTGGGCATTTAAAGCATGGAGGTCAGCCAGAGGTTTTCTTTAAAGGAAGACCAAGTAAAACTGTGCCTGTCGCTGTCAGACCGGTGACAATCAGAGAGGAGGCCACAGTGGTTGTTTGGACATTTAGCCGTTGGTCGTGTTAATGCATGAATCCATGTGCTGGAGCCCCATCAGCTTCTGACAAGCATTTTTACACTGTTGAAAATCCTCATGTCCAAGAGAGGACTCTGTCTTTGCTATCTCAATAAAGCTGCCTAGTAAAGATTTGGTTTGGTTTAAGCACAAAATCAATTTGCTCCAGTTTAGCAAAAGATCATGTTTGGGGTAATTATTTAAATGAATTAATTGAGTTTTGTGATCTCGTTCTGTCAGAGCTAGATTATTAAAAAAAACACATCTGAGTCATGGAGATCTGCTAAATCGTTTTAATTGTATCATTACATTTCACTTCTTGGTTTCTCTGCTCCTCGGTAAATGAAGTGGTAACAGCCTTGCCAAAGCCAGCGGCCTGTAAAACATTAACAGTGCAGTGCAGTCAGATTAATTATTTCTCCATCATGTTACTGTGACCAGGCTACTGGTGCCGTATCACCTTCCAGAGCAGCCGCCGGGGAGGCTGCTACGTGACCAAGCACAAATTCAGCCTTAGAAACTTTGGATTTTCAAGCTCTGCGGGTTTTTTATTTCATGGGACAGAATATGATATTTTGTTTTATTCTCACTGCTTGGTTTTCTAAAGAGCAGTGGTGGGCCCAATCTTTATTTTTTGCCAACGAGGGGCTGATTATGAATTTTGCCTTTCAATCTCCTGTTGCTAACCGGCGCTCATCCAGACAGCAGGATTTGATTAGAGCGCCAGAGGCCAGGCTTACACAGCAGCAAGGTGACGATGACTTTGTGTGTTCCTGCCACACACAAATTGCACCCGAGAAGCCAGCCCCTATCTCTCAACAAGTTCTTTCAGCCCTAACAGCATCTCCTCGTGCAGCCAGACACACATGCAGGCGTTAGGTAAGACCTGTTGATCGACAGGAGCGAATGCACAGCACAAACTGGCCAGAAACAACGTTCAGCTTTAAATTGTGGAGACGAAGATACAAGAGCTACTGAACAACGGCCTGTTTTACATTTGGAAAAGTTTTACATTTTGAACGGTCTCTTCAGTGTATGGAAACAGCTTGTTATATTAGGAAGCAAAGAAAACACAAGTCAAAAACACATAGTTCCACCAAACTGCTCCTCAGTTTAGATTCCTACAGTTCAGTAATTAAAACAAATCTCATTGGTTCATTGTTAATGTGTTGAGTAAACCTGTAATCTTGATTAGAACCATAAAGCTGGAGATGGTGACCTGGCTGTAAGATGCAGTATGTTGCAAAAGTACATCAATGCGCAGACTAATATGTACTGGACCTGATGCTTCCTCTAAACTATATTTAACTCATGCAACATTGTTGTGCTGGAAAGTGACTGAGGAGAAAAATTTCACCTGCTGCATGTTCACACTTCTCGTTCCACCAACAGGGAGGCTGTTCCCAGCGAAATGGAAGCTCACAGCATGGCACTTGTTTGGTGCCCTGAGGTGAAAAAAACATAAAATGGCATTTTTCTGATCTGCCTCCTGTATAGTTAAATTATTTTAGGTACAGACAACTAAACTAGCTGGTTAAAGTTATGGACTTATCGTCTTAAAACAACAGTTTGGAATTTTTCAGCTCATATTATACAATTTAGATTCAATACATTCAATTGTCACTTGAACCTGTAGACAGACAGATAGAAAACATTTTAAATTTTGAGATAAGTTTAATAAATTTGATAAGAACTAATTGCAGCTTTAATGGTTAGAAGAAACAGATACAGCCTGTAGGCAGCAAACAGAACCAACTGCCAACTCATACACCCACACTCTTTGTTTGCACAACCACACAACATCACAACAGGACAATGTGGGTCGTTTTTGTCTGGTAAATCTGCAGGATAGTAACTGTCAGAAATCAGCAATTCGCCACTGAAACTAATCAAACCTTTAATTTTCTGTTCTTTGTTTTACATGAATTTATATTTTCCAAGTCAGCACTCAGTGGATAGCTGTGGGTTTGTTGTGTCTGAAGGTCACATGATGGGATTTCACCTCCTGGGTTTTTCTCTGCTTTCTTTTACTGGAAGTTTTCGGAAGTTGTTTTTCCAAAACAATACGTCATCACTGCTGACATTATTTTGCAAGTCTTGTTTTGGCCTAAACAAAAGAGATGATGAAATACTAGCAGAAAGTTGGTTCAGATATCACGTTTACAATTATATTAATGCTTCCAAAGGTCACGAAAAAGCCAGGTAGCATAAGGGCAATTGATATGGCCCCTCATAAAGCACAGCAGGTGACAGGGAATAGCCTTGGTGAAGCAGTTCTATCATCTGGAGAGACAGTTAATGTGACGTGTATAGCAGGCGTGGAAATTAACGGGGGGCATGCTATCAGCCTGAGCCCGACATCCACTTTGACTTTGCTTCTTTACTGCACTCCATTCACAATAAGCCTCAGAAAAGCAAAAGCAAGAGCCGGCAGCCATTGTTTATGGTGGAATTTATCATTCGGACACCATCTGAAAGTTTATGTAGAGGACATGTCCTCTGCCTGAACTGAGCTCCAGTCACCTCTTCTGTCCTCCCAGTTATGACGCACCAGGTACATAAGTGCAGCACAGCAGGATGCACTTCATTATCCCCTTTCTGCCTCAGGATGACACCACCACCATGATAACATGCTCCACACATCTTTCCATTCCACACCTTTACCCTCTGCTGGATGAGACACAGAGAATATGTGTTCATAAGCAAAGGGTGAGGAAGACAAAGGAAGGCTGGACCTCTGCTGACACGTTTAGATGACATGTTCTGGCTTCATGTGAAAGAAAGACCTAAAAACGTCCAGCTACACAACAACACTGATTTACTAGTTAATTAGGTGCAACTGTGGAGTACTATATGCTGATTATATAATTCTAAATTTATTTCTAAAAACACCTCATGTCTACTCTGGTTCAATAGCTGAGTATTATAAGATTCATTATTGTGGGAGTCATTTCAACAGTTGAATGAATTATACTGTGCATGTGTAATAGATAATAACCAGACTGAGAGTCCATTCCAGCTGTTTGGGGCTTTGCTTTAGGATAAATGTCAGAAATCTCACAATGACAATGTTAACATGATGTTCAGCAGGTAATGTCACATTTTCATGTGGTGTAAAAACAGGTGACTCTTTAAAAATATACCCAGAATAAGCTGTAGCCCTGAAACAGCATAAATCTGGAGCTCAGCTGCCAAACTTTCTTCTTCTTATCTATTTCTTCTAGTTAGATGGTTGTACTTTTTAATCTAATCTTTATTTTATTTTTATTTTTATACATAGTGCACTAAAGTGTCAGTGGATTTTTGACTGATGAATTTTGAGTCATTAGGTGATGAACTGCCTCCTGTCCTACATGACAACTACAGTTTCTGGCTCTGACTCATCCCTCAAATGTAGAAGTTTTCATAAAGTTCCTCCAAGTCAGGACAGACTCTCTGTCATGAGCTGCAGGCACCGTCACCTCGTCCAGGACACAGACAGGATGAGAACAGCTGTTTTATGAAAATGTCACACATGGTAACTTTGAGGAGTTCTGTCTGGCATGACAGTTTCAACACCGGCTGGCTCCAATAATGAAAGGTTGCTAAGGGATTACCATAAAGCCAGCTTTCATTATGTGCTATGAGCCGTGGCAATTAGCATGTCGAACCCAAACAAAATAATAGACTTTTCCAGCTACACCTAAATGACCCGTAGCACAGAACTCATTGTGCTGGTGCTGATGTAGAGAGACAGCTACTGTGGTGATTGTTTGTAGGCCTTGTCAGTTAAGCCAGTCATGGCAGCCCATAATAACCTGTGCTGAGCATACGTGTGGAACAGCAAGTAGGTTCAGATACCAATCAGAACCGCTGCTGTTGGGCGTCCACACCGAGATGATGGATTCGTCATAGTAGTGTTGTTGTGTGCATGCTGAGATCGGTGTCATGCTTATGTGCTTGGTGCTTTTTGTACAATATACAACAAAAGTGAGTAAAACTCTGGTCAATATCATTAAAATGTTCATGTCATTTAAATATGTTTGTATTTGTTTCAGCCAAAACAAACATGACATAATAAGAATGAAGAAACAGGAACATTTGACTAAGTAAAATCAAAAGCTCCATAGTTAAAAACCAATTGCATCATATGGGGAAAGATGGTTGGCCATTTTTCACTGTTGATCCTTTTTACCCATTTTTTTATCAGAGGAGTAAAGAATAAATTTAATCTCCCCTGCACTGTTCGCACATTACCACCACTACCACACTCAACACTAAGCAGTCACTCAGCAGTGTCCACATAACCACATGCAAAAGAAAAAAAAATTGGCCTTGTTAGTTTGTGTTTCCAGCAACTTCACGATTTAATTATAGATTTGAATGTACAAATGTTTGTCAAGTTGTTTATTAAGTGGAAACATGCAGGTAAATCTCACACACTGGGAGGACATCACCACACACTGCTGGCTGTAGCTGCACCTGCAGACTGACAGCTGTGTTCCAGCTGCGCTCTCACTCAGATAGGACGAAGTAAAGGACGTCTCATTTATCTAAAAACATGTTTCCTTGATTCCTCTCTTTTTGCATATTTTCCTTGCATCACTCTGGAGTACGACACAAATGAGGACACATTGTAGGCGAGAATCACCTGCTGTGCTAATCCAGGCTGGATTGACATACTGGTGATTATAAAACCACTGGCCTGTGAGGTCAGGGGTCCTTTGGGTCCGTGCCTCTGTATTCCTAGTTTGAATGTCTAGACAGAACAACCATAAAATGACAAAAAAGGGATGTAAAATGTCCATAAACTATTGCTTCAAAATAAAATATGACCATAAAAGTCACAAAATTGCTTCACAGATATTTAAATTGACCATTAAAAGAGGTAATGTTACTACAAAGAGATGCAAAATGACTGCGAGAGACCAAACCATAAAAACAACACACATGAAATGACAGGTTCATGGGCCCACACCAAGCATCCAAGTTATTTTTGTTTCATCTGGCTGAAGATTGTGATTTCAGTATTTATCAGGATTCTTTTCTTGTTGTGTAAGCATGTAGTACGTGCTGTTTTGTGAGCACTAGTGTTTTTTCTTTTTTTCGGAGGAGGTTGACCTCACCGGGTGCCCTTCACACTGTCTGATCAGTCACTGAAACACCAGTTTCCACACAGAATCCTTGTGCCAAGTCAGAAACACTTACCCATCTGTTCTCAGTGCAACACTGCACAAACAGCTAATTGTGCAGGGCATCATTGTTTAGCATATGGCCACTGTACCCTCTGTGATTCCTAACCACTAATGCAGCCCGTGCAAAGTAGGTACTGATGCTCTTCTACCCTCTACCATCTTTATGAAGTCTCACAAGCATGGTTTCTTATTTGTTCAGGCAGTTTACCGTGTGGAGCCCTGCTGCGTTAGCCACAAGCCAAAACTGAACAAGCTGCAGCGTTCACAGCACATTTCATAACCCTGTTCATGCAATTAGCAAACATTGGACTGTTTAGCTAAACGGAAGCGTCAGGTGGGTCTCAATATCTGCAGTTAGAGGACTCACGCTGGGACTAAGGCCAAAAAACATTATTGAAACATCCCTAAAAATCACAGGTGGCAACTCACTTTCACTCATTGCTTGAAGGCAGTAATGTGACTGAAGTCTAATTGCACATGAGCTTAAATACTGTACTCTCCAACTTAAAAAGAATGCAAATGATGGTATTGTTGTACCTTAAACTACGCCATATTTGTGAGTTTTCCTGCATGTAGTGTGTAAGAACGTTTTTGTGTATTTACATTGCTGTGGAGGGAAACTGAGCGCTCTGCAGAGTGTGTTGTCTGTCTCGTCTACACGCTACAAACACCTGGCTTGATGGGAGCCACACACAACATGTGACAAACAATTTAAGGCTGTACTTCCTGTTTCTGGCTCAGTCCAAGGTGAGGCTAATCCACTGTGAAAAGCAACATCTCAAAGACATTTTGCTGCCACTTACCTGGTAAAAACAGGTCAATGAAACAAGAAGGGAGTTCAAATTTATCAATATTTATCATGTTGTTTTTATCACTTGTGGCTTTTATTCAAATTGCACGTCTGTTAGTTTGCACATACAGTTGTACATAGTTTATATTTTTATTATTCCTTTTTGTACAGTGTCTTTACTTCATATTTATCTAGTTTATTCTGTGTATTTGGCATTCACTGTGGACACCAAAGAAGAGTTTCATTGTCCGGGGAAACATGTTTTACTTACAGTGCAAATGACAATAAACGCTTTGAATTGAATTTGAATTGAAATAATGTTGCACTTTCCTGCCCGACTTTATGATGTTTACCATATCAACTTAACCTGGTTTGCAAATAAAAAGAAAATAATTCATGAAGTCCAACATCTACTCAGTTTTTAACAGTAATAATAAGCTTTGAATAATGAGTAACTGTTGTCCTCCACATAAACGTCTGTGTTGCCTTACTTCAGGACAGAACTGACTCCTGTGGGTTTAACGCCTCTTACATTTGTTGTCTCTGAGTCATGTACTCAGGAGAAAAAATATTACAATTGTCCACAAATATCAAAGTTGCCACTCAATGTACCACTAGAACTAGAAAGGTGTTCTCAGAGTTGTTGATCCAGTTTCATTTGGTTTTCATAACACATACATATAATCTAATACTCACATTAATATTGCTATTGAATCTGTGGTTATAGCATGAAAACACCAATCTGAATCAGAGTGCCTCTTGAGTCTGCAGACAGCCTGTAGGTATTTTCAGGTGCCGTTATTGGACCAACACACAAACAGTCATTTAACAGCCACAGGCCACAGCTGTAGTCCTGCAGAACGGTCTGTGTAATAAAGAAAATGTCAGTGTCCCACATAAAAAAGGACCCTTTGTTTATTGTGATAATATCAGAGTGCATATGATATGATTTATTATTATACATCTGACATGTTTTTAATATTAGTAGAACCTCCTAGACATTGTTTTCCTGCTTTCCAGTGCAATAAATCAGCAGTAAATATCACCTGTGATACCTGAAAGAAAGTAAACAGCTAATGGTGCATTGTGGCTGTGAGTGGTAGTTATCTAACTCCTGCCACAATATGTGCACCAGAAATAATCCTGTGATAATATTCATTTGACAGGCCAGTGAAGGTGAAAAAGTTACAGAACATGAGCTGGCCTCATTTTTTCATAGTTAGTGCTTTGAGCAATTAACATTTTTTATTCAGATAAAGGAAAATGTCAGTGTAAAAGTTGCCTCTATGATCCGTATTCATCTCATCCTTGTATGTAGTTAGCCAGCTAGCAAATGAAAGGGCAAATCGTTTTCCCTCTGGCAGAAACCGCAGTCAGTGGGTACAGCTCCAGATTATTTTAAATTCGCTGAACAAATTAGAAATGTGAATGGTGATTCAGACCTATTTAACCAGGCTACCTCCAACCAAATTAAGTTACTTTAAAATGAACTCTGTTCCAGTAAATGTACTGCATGTCAGCAGTTCAGGAAGGCAAGATTTAGGTAGAATACCATAACTGCTTCCCAGACCTAAGACCAGGGCCGGTTCTAGGATTTCATCCTTAGGGGGGCTTAGCCCTCACTATTGTTGTTCATAACACTACCTCCCTTCTATAACCACCTACATGTTGCAAGACGCTTCATTGTCTCCTGCCTCCGGCTGACATACAGCACAAGCTGTTGCACTTCTAAGGAAGGATAAGGAAGGGTTATCACACATGCTCAGAATAGCAAAGAGAATTAAAACAATAATAATGACAATAAAAAAACTTGGATCTTTTTTTTTTAATCGACATCCTGCATTCCTTAGTTATTTTAATTTTTCTTTTAAAAAGTAAAAACTATACTTTTAATAAATTTGCATAGTTTGATAGACAGAAAGGGGGGCTAAAGCCCCCCTAAAAAGGGTCTAGAACCGCCCCTGCCTAAGACTGTAAGTTTTGGTCTTATCATTCTGGTTTATTATCAGGGGAAAGACATTTTGAAACCTTTTCATGTTTTTGAAAAACAGTAGGCAGGAGCTTGGTGAATTCTCAGAGGACTAACCGCTGACTAGCTAATGACAAACTAACCCTTTTCTCATTGTACATAACCCTTCGCTCTGCAATCAGCTTTGTTATCAGCAGTTGTCCATGTGTAAAGAATGTACAGTATCGATATACCTATCAATTGTCTTTACTCTTAGAGTGATTGTTGATTGATTGACCCTAATGCAAATTTCATGTTTGTGTGTGTTACAGTATGTGTGTGTGTGTGTGTGTGTGTCTGTTCTTTTATTGCCACACTCCATTAGCCAGTCATGAGGTGTGTAATTTGAGGCATTAGGCTGAAGTCAGTGAGGTGAGGTGTTGGTCATGGGAAATGCTATTTTAGGCCATTTTCCTTGAAAGTGTTGTTCAGCCTGTGTGGCTAAGGACAAGGATGAGAGGATGCATTAGAAAGAATGGATTTGGGACTGAGCACAGAGATGTAAAGAAACTCTTCAGTGCGTTTTTATAATTTCCATTAACCAGCCGCAATATTTGAAAGTGTTTGTTTTTCAATGACTTTGAGTCAGTGCAGTAATTCAAGTATCAGAATAATTTAATGACTGCATAGCTAAAAAGTATGAATGAATTCATATATAAAGAAGGTAAAACTGTATTTTTAGCCAACCTAATTTAGACATTCACCATGAATAATTCAGTCACTCTCTAACTAGTGAGTACCAGCATGTACTGGTCTCATCAGAGTCTAGCAGCTCCGTGCTTTAAAGGTGATTCAACACAGTTGCACTGATCTCTACAGACTGTGTTAAATTCCCTTCCTCGACTACATGATTCTTCATAACAGGAAAAAGTCATATATTTAAAATGTATTTTACAAAAAGGAAATAAACATTCACAATGAAAGGCACTTTTAAAGTATCAGATTTTAAAATATTTAGCATAAGGAATGGTCCCATCAGAGTTAACATGTAACAAGCATTAATCAAAATTTGGCCCTGGGGGCAGAAAAACTGCACACAAACAGCCAACAGTCGAACCATATGTTGCTACAGCTAATGTCAAACGACCACTTTGTCAAATGTTTCATGCAGCAAGCTTTTATTTATTTTATTTTTTTTGTTGCTGTCTGCCCATTGGTTTTAGTTAAGAGTACCTGAAAAAATGCTGATTCTCAGTAATACCTCCTGTATTTGGATTGTATTATTCTGTGTGCACCTGCTAACTCACTTTTCTAAATACAGTCTGAATCGTGTTATTAAGGGCTGCTTGCTCTTAGCAAATTTTCTCTTCTTGTGTAAATGTTCCAGACCAATATAATGAATGTTGCTCATCCTGCAGACACAAAACCACATTAGCCTTGTTCAACTATTGCTCTCTTCCACTTGAATGAATGAAATTCAGTCCAGTATTCACTCTCCTTTTAGCTCTGCTTTGGTCTCCTCCAGCTCCCGATAAAAGTGTCTGGCTCTTCAGCTGTTTGACTGTAACTGTCTGCTGCTGCTGCCTAAATTAATCAGTGAATGAATCAAACAGTAAGCTAAAATAAGGTCTTTCAAGGAGCGTTGGAACATCTTGTATCATTCCCATAAGAGGTTTGTGTCTGTTTCTCCTACAGCAGCGATGGCCAACCCATGTTTTTCAGCTAGTTAGAAAACAAGCAGTGCCGACCCTTGTCTTAAAGGCAGGACTGGCACAATGAAGACTTGATCACAGAGGGTCAGCACAGTGAGGAGGCACTAAATGAACATTAACGAATGTGCAGCTCAGTGTATCACAAGTACACCCTACTAAAGTTAATATTACAGGTCTATTGTTTTCTTTAATGTTTTAAATATAAAACTGAAAATGCAGTATGATAAATATTCGTCAAAGTGGGACCAAACCTGTCTATTCACAAGCACCTGAACACTAAGTAGTTTTCTAAAACAGAGCCAAGTTGCTCTTTACTATAGCAATAACACTGATGATGTTTTCCTGAGAATGTTTATGGCAGATTTGGGTTTATAGTACATGTCTTGATGCCTTGATGATGATTGTTTGCCTTGATTTATTATACTCTAAATAATTATTTGCTCAGGGAGCAGGTGAATAATAGACCTTGTCACAGCCGAACAGCTGTGGGAAACACATTAAAAATATCCTTTCACTCCGTAATGAAACCAATTTTTAACGGGAAGATTTGTCTGAAAATGAGTTTTTCAATATAAAATGCATATATTTGAGTCTCTGTGCTAACAATTTCTATTCATTCATTAGATTTTTCATTCAAATGTAAAAACCAAACTGAGCAGTAGAGAAAACCAGGATGAACGTTTGTGTATTCTTCAGTATGTTATGGACCATTAAAAACAGTAAAATATAAATATGATGTAAGATGAATATGCAGGTGGCTCAGATTCACTTTACACACTCCCTGGTGATCAATAAAGACATATAATAAAGTTATATCAACTGTTCCTCAGTCTTGAGAATTGGACAAGAGCCACACTTGCCGCTCATCCTCTATTTAACTTGTTCTTTCTGTCCTGTCAAGGTTTTGACGTTTTATATTGTAGTGATATAATATTAATATGTGGACTTTATTTTCTCTGAATATAATGATTTTTTTTTAATTAATCCTCAAAATATTCAAGATCTTAAAGATAAATATCATATTATCCAAATGACTGTTCTAAAGATATTCTATTAACCATCAGGTATGAAGGCCAGTTACCTCAGTACAGTACTTAGTACCTCTGTGTGCAAGTGTCCTTTGTTGGCCTGATGCTGCATTATACTATAGCACCACATTGTGTTTAGTGTAAGACAGTGTACTCTAAATTAAAATCAGAGGACTGACACAGTTCTTCTAGGGCCTGAAAGGAAGCCTGAACTTTCAACCTTTCAACCTTAACACCTTGTTATTTCTCTCTTTACTCTGCACGTACAGTCGTCCTGCTGATGCAGTCACAGCTCAATAATTACTTCAAAGTCAACTTTAATCTTCTATCTTTATTTATCTGGAAAACTATAGCATCTATAACTCCTGGTGCATTTTCTCTGAGTGCCAAGTGTTCTTTGCCTCTGAGAACCTACGTTTAACCACCTTTGCACTTGCTTCTTTTTCTTGTGTCTGACAACAACGCAAAAGATGCAGGCACTGAAAGGTGGAGGCAGTTATTGGAACTGAAACTCCCCCTGACTTGGGTTCAGGTCTGAAGCTGTGTTGCGAGGTTTTTAAACATCTAATCCTAACTGTGGTTTCATACATGTGCAGTTTTAAATTTTAAAAAATTCAAGTAATTTCCCTTCATTTTAATAATAATGTGTAAAAAGCACATTTGGTGCTCTTTAGTTGTATTTGTTTTTGAAGCTTCAAACGAGATGAGTCATATTTGTTTTTCTCTGTATTGATCAGTATCTTCTACCAAATGCTCAAATAAGGATCGTTCTCTGTTGACATTGTGGCTAACGCAACCCATTTCAGGCACAACTGACACAACACATACGGTAATTTAGGCTTTGCTTGTGCCAGTTGCCTAACTCTAGCTGTACTAATTTAGTTCAGGACATTCTTCATTAATGTGGTTCATGATGGAGAATGATGGTGTTCACAACATGTTAGTTATGACACATTTGTTACCTCCATTGTGACCCTGTCAGCCCCACAAGAAGATCTGCACTTTGCTGTCTATTAAAGCATCCTTAAAGTGCTTCATTCATTTTATGTATGATTAGTCAGGTCCCAGCAATGGTTACGAAAGGGAATCTGTTCAAAGTTTGAACACAGCAGCTGCACAAGTAATGATTTTTAGCCTGGCGATTCCATGGATTGTTTATTTTGTTATGACAAAGTTCAACATTTCATTATCACTGTAATACATGCAGGCCCTGCAGTGACGGTCTCTCTGAATACAGTTCTTGATAAGTGAAGACCAAAAAACTTAAGAAGTGATTTCAGGTCAAAGTTCATGAATGTGCTGAAGCATAATGTCCCTCAGTTTGTGTCTTGTAGTGACAGAAGGAAAATGTTGCTCAGAGCTGCTCATTTGCAAAACAGATGATCAATATTCTGCAAACCAACGTCACCATTCAGTGATACAATTTTTATTTTGTCAATATTGGAACTAAAGCACTGAACTGAAAATAACCAATTAGGGTTGAGGCTGAATTGTGGTCAAATACTAATTTAAAATTTAAGGCTGAAATGAGACACAAGCTGTAACCACTGATGTATTTTTGCACAAACCCATGAGTAGTGTCAACTTTTTCATTTTGTGGTTTAGGCCCTGTAGTATTTTGTAGAGAAAAGGACATTTTACATTGGACTGAGGAGTTTCAGTGCACCTACAGTGTATGCATGTAGTCTCTGATTTTAATTCAAAGCCTCTACAGCTACATCACACTCAGCTTCACTGTGATATAATCAAAGCATATTTGTCCTGAAGGTGCCAGCTTGTTCATTGATCACAGTGGTGATCTGATGCTGCTTAGATCAGTCAAATGTATGTTTGCATGGACTAAATACTCAGTTTGATGATTCTTTCACTACTGTGTGCATCTTATCACTGTTGGTCTCCTGAACGTGTGTTCTCCTCCGTCCTAGACTGAACTAAATTCAGGACCATGAGTGGATCAAGAGACTTTCAGCCCTGTTCCTATTGATCATGGATGAGTTGCAGGGCTGATTATCTCCCAGATGATAAACTCCATTGTGTAAGTTTGTACAGTAACTGACTGGGTAAAAGATAGATCAAAAGATGCAGCATTCCTAGATCTGACTGTGTGTTTGAGGAAAAGGTGGGGGTCAGTGGTTATATTTACCTGAGATTACATGGTAGGACTGTGATTTTGTAAGTGTGTGTGTCAGAGAGAGAGAGAGAGAGAGAGAGAGAGAGAGAGGGTGTGCTAACAGTAGCAGGATATAAAGGGTCATCCTATCCCAGTCTGGGCATCTCTCCACCAGCTGGTGTGTGTTTGTGTAAGTGTGTGTTTGACACAGAGGCAGAGACGTTCCAGGCCTACACCATGAAGCACTGTGTGCTGTTGTCGCTGTTGTTGGCGTTAGGGTGTGTGCACATACACAGTGCGCCAGTAGAAGGGGGCAACATGGAGGAAGGGTCCTGTGAGGACGTGTCAGCATTGGGTGCTGCAAAACTGGCACTCACCAAGATCAACCAGGCCCAGCAGCATGACTACATCTTCAGCCTGCTCCGCCTGTCCAACGTGCACATTGAAAAACATGTGAGTCATTTCACTGAGCAGCAGCATGACACGAACTAAAATACAACTCATTTACATGTATTCAATTTGTTAAATGCACTATTGTTTTTCCTGTGGAGTAGACTAAGACTATTTACTGTAGGAGTTCCCTTTCTCTATTTTGTCAGCTATGTTTAGACCTTTGACTCACTAACCGCATCAGTGTTAAATTATTTAACTGGATAAAGAATTAAATGTAACGTATGTAAAGCTGAAAGAAAATATTTCAGTTTTATTTTCAACTTATTCTTCCAGTTTGCAGCACAATCTGAATGTGGCAAATCACTTCACTTGGATTCATGTCCCCAGTTTAAGCAAATTACTGATTAATTATTCATGAATGAATTAAATTAAATTAATCTGTTCAAATGTAAGTGCATGACTGTGAAACATTGGTAGGTTAAACTTGAATCAGACGATGACTCTACAAATGATCAGCTGCTGGAGCTTGTTTTCATTTACATATCAGATAAGTGGGTCAAAGAAGAAATGTTGAAATCCTGTCTTGCCTGATGTCCCATGTTTGTTTCCATATATTGGGCAGTCTACCATTAAGCTGATAAGTGAAAGCTTATTAATCAACAACAGGTATGAAGGCCAAAATTATCAATGGACAATCCAGCTTTTATACATTCAGGTTTAAATAACCCAGGATTTTTGTACAATAATGGGACCATAAAATCTTCTGATATCCACATGCCTTTAGTGATATTTCATTGTGGAGTGTCTGTGGTGTTTGAATGAACTGACACAATAAGGAAAAGTGAAGCGTTTGCAGTTTTAGCAAGAGCTACTGTATGTAAGCCTGAAGACACAACAAAGCCAGAATCTGTATAGAAAAGATGAGACATGATGCAGTTACAAGAGATGATTAAAGAAAGATGGATAAAGGTGATTTAGGTTTTAGGTTTGAAACTCATTTATTAGCTGATGAGACACTAGATATTTGAGGCAAGGATGTTTTGAACTGTGTGTCACCTGCACAGTGCAGACAGATTAGTTAAGATTGTGTGAAAGATTAAGAGATCGATTAGTAACTGACCATAAAAACTTTTTCAGTCATTTTAGAATCACGCCCACTGGTCCAGACTTTCCCCCATGTTGTCCCCCAGTGCCATTGTTGTGTTGTTGTGTATGTGTGTGTCACAGGGAGATGCTGGTGAGGTTTTCTACCTGACCCTAGATGTTGTGGAGACCAACTGCAGTGTTCTCAGCAAAAAGGACTGGAAGGACTGCGAGGCCCGACCAACTCATGACACGCCGGTTAGAAAATATACATACACCCTTTTACATATACACACAGTTTACACAAACAACACATTCGTACGTGTACCAGGGGTGTAGTCATCAGGGGTAGAGTGAAACTACATACACAGGGTCCTGACATTGGAAGAAGCATCAGAAAACCTGACACTCAAACACTCAAAAGCAACTGCATGATGTAACCTGCTGCAGTCTTTTGCTCAATAAAAATACTATAATACTACCATTATCATTCTATTACTCTTGAATTTCATGTTTTCTTTGCAGTACTATGTCTTTTCATCTCTGTGCAGTTTCATTTGCTTGCAGCTCCATCTCAGATTTGTGTTCTGATGTGTGTATGTGTGTTCTGCCTGAACATGATGCTTTTCCAAAATTCAGGGATAAACATCATAAGACAGTAACACAGAAATATAAATATTTAAAGTCAAACTTTTGTTTGTATTTGTGCTAAACATGGAAATAGTCAACATGGTTCTTAGTAGTAGTATGTTTTCTCTTTGCAGGTATATGGACAGTGTAAAACCATTATCTATATCAGCAAGGTACAGAGAGTGGTGCGTCTCTACAAATTCAACTGTGTTTTCAGACCAGGTAAAACATATATATCAGTGATAAAAACAAAAACAACAACCTAAACAACAATCTTTTGAATTTAAATTATATAATTTATCCCAAAAAAAAATGTGCTCTAAAAAATTCTGCCACCTTTACATCCTTTCAGCTCATCTAGACTTGTTTGACATAGATTGGCACAGATTTCTCTGATTTTTAATTTAAAATACCATTCCTAAGAAATAAAGTATGCTGAAATAAAATAGAGCTTGTACTCTTGTGATATGCACATATTCAAATCCACTTTTCTCTCTGCCCAGTTCCTGCAACTCGAGTGTCTGAGTTGTGTCCCGACTGTTCATCTTTAATCTCCAAGGACAATGATAACATTAAGGAGACTGTTTCTCTCTCGTTGGAGAAGTTTAACAAGGAGAATGGGCTGGCCAATTATTTTACTCTGCTCAATGTCACTCGTGCTACCGCAGGAGTAAGTTTTCCACGTCCAAAACACCAACACCCCATTGTCACGCAGGAAGTGCAGACAGTCTGTTTGCTATCACAGATCTTCACTAAACATTTGCTACCACAGGTTCTGATGAGGGAGAGGATGGATGCTCCTGAAGCTCAGTATAACAGCTGCTCATATTTAATATGCAATGGTTTTTATTAGTTATAAGTTCTTAAACTCCTTTACTGTCAACATGACTAACTCATGTGCAAAGATCTCTTTGTTAAGCCTATTCTTACTCTTTCTTTCTGTGTGTGTGTGCGTGTGTGTGTGTGTGTGTGTGTGTGTGTGTGTGTGTGTGCAGATGGCTCTAGACATGTATTACCATGCAGAATATACCATCCAGGAGACGATCTGTGCTAAGAGCAAAGTAGATGTGACGACTGATAAGTGCCCTATCATGAAGTGCGAATTCGCTGTGAGTCATGACAAATGATTCTTTCCTGCCTTGGATAAAAAAAAGGACATAACAGCTCTTCATACTATTTAATGCTGTGGTCAGTCAGTTCAAAATTCACTGCATTACATCTACTGGTTCTGAGAGCTGAGTCTGTATTATTCAAAGCTAACTGTATTTGGCCTGTACTGGCACAGAAAATTAGTGTTTCTCCTATTAAGTGTCAGGAAGCAGGAGATTATTTTAGGTGTTAAATGCTGAAGTTTATTATAGCAGAGGATTACTTTGAAACCATCCTTAAACTCCCTTCTTCTCCCCTCAGCATAAGGGCTTCTGTAAAGCGTCACTCTACCGCTCTCCTACTGGTGAGGGTACGGTCAACGTGGACTGTGAAATCTATGAGCCTGAGGTAAGTCTCCCTGAGCCATAATAGAACAGTCACATTTCTGTATTTACTGTTTTTAAATGAATTCACTTGAATTAAAATATTTTGCCTTGTTTAAAGCAAAAACCTCTGCAGTCATTTTGGAATATTATCACACAGAGAAGATGGTCAAACCTCCAAAAAGCATAAACTTGAATTTGCCTTCACAACTTTATGTAACTTGAGCTCTGTATTGTTCTCATGTAGTTAAAGTTGGTTGTAATGGAGGTTACAACACAGTTTAAATCACATTGGATCATCAGTGACTTCTACCTTCGTGTTCTCAGGCTGCTGACAGGGAGAAGAAGCTCCACCTACTGGGCGGAGAGACTGATCACAGCCACAATGACAGTCACACACACGGCCATGACCACGCACACGCTGCCGACCAAACACGCTCACATGACCACGTGCACAACCACACTAAGAGCCACACTCATGATCACGTGCACGCTCATCATGCCAAAGCACATAATCACACCGGTGACTCACCAAACCAACACCATGACTACAAGCATGCTGACGGCGTGCACACCCATGAACACGACCACGAGCTCGCTCTGGACCACGACCACAAGCACGCTCACCTCCACGAGCACGAGCATCACCACCATCACCACGATCACGTCCACAAGACTACAGCCGATGACAATCCAGAAGGCATGATGATGCTGATGCAGGCATGCAGGATGGCATGCAGTCAGGGTCCTGACCAGGTCACGACCCTGCCTGCCTCCCCTGATGGCCCCACCGATAGCCCTAAGGTTCGAGTTACTCTGCTCGTTGGGGATAACCGCCGGTTCCCTGGAAGTGAAGAACCCACCATCAAGCCCTTCCCCACTACAGTCTCAGCTCAGTGTCCCCCACTAGGCGAAGGGACAACCCTGGTGGAGAAACTCTTCACTGAGGACCCCTTGTTCAAGTCAGCTGCATGAGGTGGCCTGTGGAGCTCAAGTAGAAACTGAGAATATATTAAAAATTCAAAGACACGGACTGAAGTGCTGTGAAGAAAAGAAAAACAGTTGACACATTTGCATTTAACAAATTCACAGGCAACGTAACACACCTTGGCTGCTGTTCTGGGTCATATTTGAGCAAAAATAGCCCATAGCTTAATCTCTGCTGTGTCTCTTTACTTTAACCACAAAATAAAAGATGAGTGGTTGAAAACACCACGCTAACAACATCAACCTGATTTTTCTATTGTTGCAAAACTGGTGATAAATAAATAAAGAAAGAATAAAACAACTAAACTGGCTATTTCCTTTTTGCAATCATCAGAGATGAGAAAATATAAAAACAGACCACAATATGCTCACATTCACATGGAGGAACCATGTTCAACAATATAGATCGTTGTATTGAGTGACTGTGCAATTACTGTTTGTGGTTTGTGTGCGTGTGTGTGTGTGTGTGTGTGTGTGTGTGTGTGTGTGTGTGTGTGTGTGTGTGTGTGTGTGTGTGTGTGTGTGTGTGTGTGTGTGTGTGTGTGTGTGTGTGTGTGGTTGGCTGCACAAAATAATGGATACCACAAACCCAGCATTTATTGTATTGATCAAGAGCAATTTTGTGTTAATTCAGCGTAGCTGTGCTCAACCCTCACAACAGTTCACAGATCTCACTACTATCACGCTCATCATTAGAAAAGCTGTAGGTTACATGGATTTTATAAGCAACACATTATCAGAAAAGCTGCTGTTGTATCAGTTTGCTGAAACTGAAATTCACTAAAATCAAAGGCACCAAATAATCTCACGTTAGTTTTTAAATACATTATTTACAGTGCATAATTTAAATAATGTGTTTAATACAATTGGTTTGTTTTTCTCTCTTATTTAAATGAATTCAAAGCAAATGTTTCCAGTCTGAGCTTCCCCATTATCCCCTTTATCTCCTGCTTCTGAGATGTGTGATCCAGAGCACAAACCTGAACATGCCACAGAATCCTCTAGGTTAGTTATCTGAAAATAAAAAAGTCACTCTCTGAATCACAAAGCCTCAGCCCCCCTGTGAATGCACAAACTCACAGTGAGTGCTAATTTATGTGCTGGCAGCACCATCTAGTGGTGAAATTCACAATTTCTTGGATATCTTGAATTTAACATTTGCATGTTTCAACAAAATCTGGTTACAGTACTTTAATGTACCCTACAATCATATTAAGACAATCTGTGTGTAATATATTATATTTTTAAACTCCTGCTAAGATCCAAACACAACATCATAACATCAGGTTGAAATCCTTAACTTCCTTCAGTACAAGTTAAATTATGCCCCGTGATCTCTATGGACATTTATTTGTCACACAAGCTTTATACATTCAGCAAACAGATATTATCTCCATTCTGACGCACAGATAAAACAGACTGCACCTCCATTTAAAGGAAACAGGACACTCATTTGAAGACAGTGATGTACATATTTTGGACAGAGAAGTGGTTCGAGAGAGGAGACAGAGAAGCGATTTATGTTCAAGTGGAAAAACCCTGAACAGGCCTGGAGGGCTCAGACATAACCTGTCTTCAATCTACCAGGCTGCCCTTTTATCTGTTCCCAGGAAACCAAGGAACACATCACATGTTTTCCAGGGAGGACACACTCTGCAGGATCAGAGGGGTCACATGAGTCCACCATTAGATCCTAACAAACCCTCACCTGAGCTCAATTCTTTTGTTCACCTAACGAGTCTATTCAGACCAGGTGTGAAGGGAAACTAACTCAGGGCTGTGGGTCTAATGACTCTCACCTGATTAACATAGCTCACCTAATGAGCCTATGGGACTAGGGATGAAGTGAAGCCAACCTGAAAGATAAATTAGTTCCCATAGCAGCTTTCTGTAAGACTGAGGAAGCTACTTGGATGAGTAGTCAAACGTTTTGAGCTAAAAACTAGAAGTCCAGTTGCCATGACTCATCCTCTATATAATTTCACCTGGATGAATGAGTATCTCCACAGACACATTTAGCAATATTCATGGTTAGCATTGTTGGTAAGTGTGTGCACGGTGCACTATGACCCTGCTGTTTGAGACAGCCACTGACCTAAAGAGCAGCAGATAACAGCTGTTTGCTAATCCTTTGGAAAAGGGAAAAGTCCAGCATTAATCTCACATGTGCATGTATGGACCACAGCCCTGACTGGAAAAACAAGGATTACCTTGCAAAGGAAGATTTACAGACCCATGTCTGCAGTAGTCTAAACATTAGATTATCTAACCAGGACATATTTAACAAATTAATTTTTAACAAATTCATTTCTGTAATTTTTTTTTTTTTTTTTTTTTGGGAGGGGGGGGCCCACTCTGTGTGGGTGTCCAAGGATGAATGTGTACCCGCTGGTCCTATGTTTGGCTTTGCTGCAGCAGTGGGGAAGAGCCAGATCAGACCCTCCAGGATGCGACAGCACTGAGGCAGTGAGGTTTGCAGAAGAGGCCCTGGAGCAGATCAACCAGGATCGGGCAAATGGATACATCCTGAGCCTCAACAGACTGTATGACCTCTCTCACACTCCTGAAAAGGTGAACATTCACACGTGCATGCACAAACACCTGAGCAGCTTCCTGCTCCATCCTGCACTTTGAGAAAGGAAGCAGGATTTGCAGAAAATGGGATCAGGAGCCTTCTTTAGAAATAAAATCATTAATTGAACATGGAACAAACAAAAGTGTGTGTGTGTCTGTGTGTATGCAGGAGAAAAATGGATCACTGTACAAACTGACCATTGATGTTATGGAGACCAAATGCCACATTACCAGCAGGAAACCATGGAAACAATGTGAAGTCAGAAATATTGGTGACATTCCAGTGGGTACCACCTGGGGTTGCATCTTCCCTCTTCAAAATCAACACATTGAGAGCTGCTGCTGTTGTTTACATTTGATTCTATTAAATATTGTTAGATTAATGCCAAAATTGTGCTTTACTTATGTTTTTGAAAAAATGTTAACTGATTTTCACATATTAAAGTTCCATTCCACATGCAATCAATTTCCAGTCAAAGGAAGGCCTGAGATGTTTGTTGACCTGGTAATCAGTCTGTTCACATGTGCAAGTGTGTCTGTTTTTGTTCTTCAGGTGTATGGGGAGTGTGAGATATCTGCCTACATCGACACTCAAGTCAAACTTCAAAACTATTCCTGTGCACTTCGAAAAGGTAAATCAATGGAGTCAATTTGACCCGTCTGGATTTTTGTTTTTCATGAATTTAATGACAGATCACATATTTACAAGGTCTTGGAGATTGAAAATGCTGTAAGTCCATTTTGTTGGCACTTTACTATTGCCAATAATCAGGTCATTATTATGCAGAGTTGTGGTTGAAAATGAAAACCATCTGTTACTGACAAAATACAATCTGTTTTAGCTTTAAATGTTTTTCCACAATTACACTAAATAAACGAAAGCATATCTGGGCTTTTAGAAAGAGGAGAGGGGTGCAGAAGATGGCTCAGATGCTTTATTTTAAGAGACAAAGTTCCTGACCTTCAACCCTGCTCTTGTGTCCAGTTCCTGCGACTTCAGTGGTGAGAGTGTGCCCAGATTGTCCCACAGCTGAAAATCTGAATGATCCCATCATCAAGGAGACAGTCAGTCTCTCACTGCAGAGGTTCAACGAAGAGAGCCGCCTGAACAACTACTTTACTCTGGAGAACATTACAAGAGCCAGTTCGCAGGTGAAAATAAAATCAACTAATTAATCATATTCATAAAGAGAGCAAATGAAGAAATACTGAATAGCAATATACCAGCTGAGAAAACTGGCCTTTCCAGTGTAATTCATTCATAAGGCTTAATCTTTTAAGGTGTTCACATGTGTATCCTACATCTTCACATCGATAGTATGTGTGTATACATCTTGTCTTTTTTTTTTTTTTTGCTTCATCAGTGGGTTTTTGTTCCGGCCTACTTTGTGGAGTTCACCATAGTAGAGACGGTGTGTCCAAAGAAAACAGATGCCTGTGAACTGAGCAGCTGTCCACCTATGGACTGTCAGTTTGCTGTGAGTAACATACTCAAACGTGTTAATCACTTTCATTTCTACAGTTTAAAGCAGAAGAATTTGCTATCGGCAGACAACTGAATGTTGGATGTGAAACTGCAATAATACTTTGGCTGTTAGGTTTTTATTTCCATTAAAACAAGTACCTAATATATATGTATAGGATATTAAGTTTGTAATTCTATTTGAACCTAAGGCCACATTAGCTAATTTATCTTGGTTGCTGAGCAAATGCAGACTCGACTAATTTAACTTTCTTTCCTCTTAGCATAGAGGCTTCTGTCTGGGCTCACATATGGCCCATGAGGACCAGTTTATAATCCGAAACCCTGATGGAAAGACCAGCTCAGTGCAGACCCTGAAACCTGTAGAGGTGAAGTGTGAGATCTTTGAGCCTCAGGTATCTGCCTCAGCTGCACCAGCAACAACTTAAACTCATCTACTGATTTATTAATTATCTCCCTGACATTTTCATATCTGAATCTCTCTTTCTCTGTAGGCTTCCACTGTGGAGGAGCAGGCCCATGCAAAGGCACACGCTGGTCACACTGAGCAGCAGCAGCATTACAACCACACACACCTGCATCCCCATGAGCACGTGCACTCACCCACCTCA
Organism: Mastacembelus armatus; assembly: GCF_900324485.2. NCBI lineage: Eukaryota > Metazoa > Chordata > Actinopteri > Synbranchiformes > Mastacembelidae > Mastacembelus > Mastacembelus armatus. Next base: position 2,894,373 of record NC_046636.1, on the reverse strand, counting down.
GGTGTCATCATCACAAGGCCAAGGGGCTCCCTTGGGACTGTGGTGGATCAGCCTGCCTCTCCCAGATCAGCCCCATCAGCCAAGTCTTGCCCCGGCCCGCTCAGAGACACCCTGGGCTTAGATGAAATTCGAACACGACAGGCAGGACCCCCTGGCTGATACTTCCTGAATGACCCAAGCTAAACCTTTTCTGTATGTTAATTACTTTAAAAAGACAAATCTAAACCTAAGCATAAAATATGTGGGGGGTATTACGTTAACAGTAATATTCATAAATAATCAAGGATTTACATAACTGGAAACTGAAAGATCTCTTCCCAGGAAGGGGGACATTTTAAAAATTAAAGTTTTCTGCCTTAAATTAGAAGTTGACTACTAGGAGGTTTTCAAACTCTGACTTGAAAGGGGGAGAAAGCAAAGATCCCCCCTGAATCTATATGTCTGTTTAAATGTCATAGAAAACATAAATATGATCAAATGCATCACATTTTTAAGTTTTATTCAGTATCAATCCAGTTGTCTGCACATCCTTGGGTACGCTTGAAGCAGGAACTGTGTGTGTCAATAAAATTATGATCAGAGTGAAAGTTTGATTCAGATTAAGATCAGGGGCAATTCGTATTTACAGGGAAACAGACTTCACTTCAGAATCAACTCCTGAGATTCAAAGTGTGACACTCGCATTTTCCGTTCACCCATCCGTCCATCCATACACTATCCAGCCTACCGCTTATCCTGGCACAACTAGGGTCAGTGGGGGCTGGAGCCAGTCCCAGTTGTCATAGGTGGGGTATACACTGGACAAATTACCAGCGTAACACAGGGCAGACACAGAGACAAACACTCACATTCTCCTATTCAGCAAGATTAACCCCCAAATGAAATTCCAATAATGGCCAAACAGCCCTAACTGGAATATTATCTTTCTATTTGTTGTTTATAGAGTAGAGTTTAAGTCTTCATGCTTTAAACAGACTCTTGGAGAATATTTTAGCCTAAATATTTTAAAGCATTTAGAAGAATCAGATATGAATCAGTCAAACATTAACTGTGGCTGATCAGCTCTAAATATTTCTGGTACTGAAAAGGTAAAATCATTATCCTGGCGGTGGGAACTTGTAGGACAGCGGAACTTTGCTTGCATCATCGCCGGGAGGGGGGAGCAAAGCAGCGCTGCACATGGAGGAAGGCACGTAAAGGTATTTCCATTGTTGCAGACGTACAAGCAGGTACACAACTATGAAATCCAGCTGGTCTTTTTGGTTATTTCGAAAACAACCCCTGGTTCTTACTCGTTGCACTATGTTGTATAATGTACAAACAACTACATAATATTACACAAATAAGTTCTATTTATTGAAATGACCGTGGAGCCGAAAGCTAAGCAGCGTGTCTATACGAATAGTTACGGTAACACGTCTCTTTGAATTGAACTTGGCAAACAAACAACAGTTCAGGATAAATTACAGTATTGGAGTCTTAAAAGATTGAATCTCCTCTGCTTTCGGTTGTAGAACAGCAGCTGTAGAGAAATGGAAGTCGTGCAGGTAGATAGAAATTCAGCAAATAAGAGAAGAGAGAATAAACACGAAGAAACAGCAGCGCCAACTGGAAAACAGAAGTATGAATAAATCAACTGAAAAAGGTTAAGTCGTCCTCAGAGACTACGTAGTCTTCCGGATCATCTGTCCTCGGTGTTGAAACTGTCCCACAGATAGCTCGCCGTGATCGTATAGTGGTTAGTACTCTGCGTTGTGGCCGCAGCAACCCCGGTTCGAATCCGGGTCACGGCAGATTTTTAAAAAATCCCTTCAACTCAACTACAACTTTAAAAACATATATTAATGTCGCAGTCTGACTTTGGCATCAGGAGGAAACTACGAATATAGTCACAACAACGCAAGATCAGTTAATTAACCGAATGAGTTTGCTGGATTTCTGCAGATATTATGCTAATGCACTTTTATTATTTTGGTCAAATTTGTACTTTGACAACTAGCATATATGATATTCTATATGTGATGATATATAGATATGCATTATTGAATTTGTACACACAACAGGACATGTCAGTCATGAAAGAGACTCTCATGTGAAACTGAGCTCATTTAAATAATATGGAAATGTAATCAACATGGTGTCGTTTCCCTCATCATTACTTGCTGTTTGTGGAAACTGTACAGGCTCCTTACCCACATAAGTCAGCCTACTTCAGTAATCTTATTTGCAGTCATTCACACCACAACTACGATATCTAATCGTGCAGATCCATATTTTTCCTAAATATTTCTTTCTTGTGTGAATTATCTCTACGCTGGGTTTTCTGCACTTCATGTTGTGTCCACATGGTGTCACCCTTACTTCTGTTTTCCACAACTGAAGCCCATTCAGATGTCTGTCTCCAGCATATGCAATAGGATTATGTTATCAGTTTGGACAATGTAGTGTCAGAAAAACCTTTCCTTTCATGCCACATGTGAGGTTTTTATTTAAATCTACCACAACATTTGGTTTTTCCATTTACATTCTTGCCGCCCTGTGTGACAGTGTGGAGGTTGTTGTGTTGTTGGTAGGTGCTTTGAGACTTGAGAAAGTTATAACCGAACCCTCTGCAGTCATTACAAGCCTAATCTAACCAGAGATCTCTATAAAAGGATTCTCTTCTCCAACCATCTAAGGCTGAGCCATCTAACTGTTACTGTTAATTACATTACAAACACAACTAAGAGTCATTTAACTGAAGTCCAGGCACATTACTTAATTAAGTCTGGGTTGTATAAACCTGTATGTGCGAAGATAATGGATTTTTCTGCCTCTACAAGTCTTTGCTAGTGTATCAGAGCAAGATTATATCTGTGCTAATCTACCCCTGAGTGTGAGCTGCAGACACTCTCTCTGTTTTGTTCATAGTCTATGTTGTAATACAGCTTCAGGCAACTTTATAAATGAATTGTTGTCATCATTTGTTCCACTGCTTCTCTTCTTGTCTTCTTCACTGAAATTCTCCTAGGAAAAGCAGATCTTGTCTGTCCCACATTCTTTCAAATCCGTCATTATTAATTCAGTTTAAAAGGCCCTCAAGATGTGTAAGGCTTGGTGTGTTGTCTGTGCGTTTGTGTGCATATGTTTGCGCAGACTGGTACACATGCAGTCATTAGTGAGTGTGTGCTTGCTGTTGCTTGTGGCTGAGATAGACGCCGGAGGGATTAGGGCCCCTGCTGACACACTGACCTCACGCTGAACGGACGCACCAAAAGAAAACCGAAACTCTTTCTCACACTGACACGAGGCTGATGTGTCTGGATTAATCTGCTTAAGAAAGCGTTTTTGAAAAGATCCATTTTTGGATGTGAAAATCATCAGCTTAACGTGGCCAGTCAAGTTGGTCCACCGTGACAACAAATGCCCTGAGGCACTCCCTCACTCACTCATTCACTACTCCCCATTAAATGTACACCCACTGCTTGACTCAACAGAGAGAAGTACATTGAAATTTCAGACACTTCCTGATTATCATCATTTTGCGTCATCACTAACAGCTGTATAGGAAAAGAAACTCACTCTGGACCTAGACCAGAGCTCAGGTCTCAGCTAACCCAAAATAAACTGGAGTATGTTACCACTTCCTTTCCTTCATTTTTCATTATAATTTCCAGGCTCCCAGTGAGTCACTGTTTCCCACCAAAACACAGTGTGGATCCTGAAGGCCTAACACACAGGTTGATATAATTTCTTTCCTCATAAAACGTCTCCAAAACTGATGTTTAAAGCCTGTTTTGTTTACAAAAATTATTACTTTGGTTTGTATCTTCTTCTCATTCATTGCTACGAGCCTTGTCATGTGGAACAGTGTGAACATCTGGGTATGAATGTGTATCACGCTGCTCATGTGTCATTGTGTGTGTGTGCATGAGAACCACACAAACGGGGACGAGCAAACAAATATAAAAATTGTTCCACAGGACGAATATAGACGAAATGCACCACAGTAACTCCTTCAAAATGCTTGAGTTCTTTGTCATAGCAACCGTAAATCTCAGCTGATTATGGGGAAACTAAAACTTTAGGATCTTAAATGGCTTGTGTTCCAGTCCTTGAACGTATGGTAAAATCACATACAAATAGAAATAGAAAGTAGAAAAATATGTTTTAGTGCTTCCAGACCAAACTTGAGGGTTTGCTGACGTCGTTATGAAATTTGGGATTATGTTCAGACGCATGAAAGGGTCATCTTTAAAAATGCAGCCATCTATTCAATTTCTACACCTTTTTTTCTGTTCATTCTCATGAGAGGCTGAAGCCTATCCCAGCATGCACCGGGCATAAGACACAGGTCGGACAGGACTAAACTAAATGTTAAGCCTACAGTATAGCACAGCCCACCACAAACTGTTTTTATTATAGACTACAGTACTGCATCCATTTTGTGCTATATGGCTGTGAAAACTGTACATGTTGTCTTCTACGTGGAACCATGCTGTTTTTTTGTGCACTGATCTCCAAAAGCCACTTTGTCTAGAGAGCGCGTTAAAAGCCAAAGCCCTGATCAACAGATCAACATGTACTGGAGGACCTGGCAGGGATTAAGTTGCTCTTTATCCTTTTTAAAGAGCCTTAAGAGCACGTGAAGTCCCAGAGAGGGGCACTGCTTGCATTCAGCAGCAGTTTATTGTGGCAATGTTCTTCCAAATACGTGATACATAATGCAAAGTGCTTTGTGGGTCTCAGTGTCAATATGTGGTTGAAAACCTGAGGCCTAGTCACTTAAAGCCTGAAGATTGCCTAACATAGTTTCTACCTGTCACCTACGCAGTGTTCACAGATGAACACAGCTGCAAATGCAGGAATTTGTTCCGATGAATGATGATGATATTTGTGTTTTCATTTGACTGTATGCGGTAAATCAAGATGATTGTCAGGATAAAGGGCTGAATGATATGTGTGGAAATTTGCAAACCTGATGGCAGTTTTGAACCTATAGCGTCCAGAGTAAGTCATATGCATCACCATCATGCTAACAGCCCCCAGGACACCATTAGCAGCCATTCTCTTTAGGTTTCCAGAGAGATGGTGAGAATATGAATTACTGCTGCCCCACTTCCCCTTCCCTCCGCGCCTGGGTCCACCGTGAGGGGAGCGCCGCATCTTTACTCCCAGGGTGACACAGATGGTCTGTGCATTATACAACATGACAACTGCATTAAAGATGAACACGGCTCTGCTGTGTCTACTGACCATGTATCACTGTGCTTTATGGAAGGTCTCTTCCACTGGAGACGCTTTTGTTCCAGGGGCTTGACCAGAAAGAGCACAAGTCCATGGGTTTCACATAAAAAACACTTCAGTGTTTCATATAAGTTTAAGAACTGCACGTGATCCTTAAAGGAGCCAATTGAAGCTTCACATATGTGTTTCTAGGTCTCTTAAATTATTAAACCAGCCTGTCCACTAACAACACTAAAGGGAAACAGTAAATTCAGACACTTAAGGCACAATATTTCTGCTGTCAGAAAACTTTGTCTACTTGTGTCCACAGTATATGTTATGAGCAGTTAGTGATTAGATAGATAGATAGATAGATAGATAGATAGATAGATAGATAGATAGATAGATAGATAGATAGATAGATAGATAGATAATATGCTGAGAATATGTGTATCCTAGACAAAAGAGAACTCCATACAATTTCATACATTTTTATATTTTCTGATATATCATGCATGCTAGCAGATATGGCCACTAGTTGGTAGCCTTGCCCTTTTGATTCTATTCAGGTTTGTGGTCACTGTACATGATTAGTCCTATCTATAAATCCATATTAACAGGGCAGATGAGAGAATTGACTTCCTGGGCTACTCCTGTATCTTTGATGACTATTTAACATAATTAATTGCATTTTTAGTTAAATACAAGTTTATAGTATAATATAATATATAACAGACTTTATCACTTTTGAGTTTGCGTGGTTGATGTTCAGGTTATTTCCATCATAGATGAACACTGTGAGGACCATTTTGAGGTTTTAACCCATGGGGGTGAGAGCATTTTGGCTGGTCCTCATTTTCTGAGTGAGGGAGGTTTCGGGGGTCTAAGGCTTGGCTCTGGGTTTAGGTCAGATTTGGGTTTGGGAAAGTATTTAGGATAAGGTTTGGGGTAAGGGGACAGGGAAAGGCCGTCCTCACACAGATAGCTGCAGAAATGTGTGTGGAGGCAGGAGGGTAGCGGGGTAGGGAGGGGGCAGGTACCAGACTTTGAGCCCCTCCTCCGGAGAGCCACGGTGCGTCTGTGTTCCAATGAAAACAGGTGGCATCCCCGGACTCCTCCAATCACGCCCTCCTTCCGAGCAGGACAGGAGGCAGTACCCGACCAACTTCCACACTCCCCGCAGGAAAAGTCAGGAAAACACATCTGCCCCCCGCGTGTCGCTGTTCCCGCGGTCCTGCATGTGTCGTTAAAGCCGTCCCGGTAAACGTTAACCGGGACGCAGTTCACCGGGGCGCTGCTGAAGGACCTGCCGCCACTTGGCCGCTGCTGACGGCGGTGAGGGAGCCGGGACGGGTCGCTGCGATGGAGAACATGCACTGATCCGACGCGGACTTTCTTGGATTAAAGCGACCCAGTTTGGTTCCCGTTCATCTGTGTCGGTGTGGAGGAGTGCGTACTTGGGGGAAAAATGCCTGGAAAAACCAAATACAACCTCGTGGATGATGGACACGACCTGAGGATCCCGCTGCACAACGAGGAAGCTTTCCAGCATGGGATCAACTTCGAGGCAAAGGTGAAACTATTAGCTAGCAAAGTGCAAATATGTGGTCGTAACACCTTCATTCAGTGATAAGGCGCTGCACGGAGTCTGTCTTAGTTATCCAGCCTGTTTTTAAACCTTTAAACACTCGACTTACTGTACAGGTTTTACACAAAACTAGACAAACCAGGCGAAAAACATTAGGCCACTTTTTTTTGGGGAAAAAAAAAGAATCAAAGTTAATCCCGAGTTTCGGTTAGCTAGGAAAGTAAGGTGTTAGCTAACATGGCTGGGAGAAGTTGGCGCAGAGTTTGTTGTTGTGTTAAGTGGACAAAAATGAAGTGAATGTCATTAGTGGAGTTTATTAATGTGCTGTACCTGTCGTGTTTTACCTTCCTGACAACAGTACATTGGCAGCCTCGATGTGGCGCGGCCGAGCAGCCGAGTGGAGATCGTGGCCGCGATGAGAAGAATACGGGTGAGTTGAGAATTAACGAAACTCCATTTACAATATTGCGCCTTTTCATATACTCGCCTATCATTTACTGGGAATATATGGTGGGATACAAGACGAGTGTGTTTAAAAAAATTAACTGGGGTCCCTGGGTATGTTCGGCATATTTGTTATGTCAGGAAAGAATGGACTTTTTAAAATGAGTCACTCTATTTTAGAGGATTTGTATGAAAGGCTGTGGCTATAACGTTATAAGCCAGACAAATTACGTGAGTTGAAACATTAAAGTGCTTGTGGTTTGGTTTTATTTCTAATGCCGAATATCAGAGAGCACTATGATTGTAAAAGTACAATTTCTACTTTGGTGATTTTTTTTTTTCCTCACTAACCCTGAGAGGAGTTTTCCCAGTTGAATTATGAAATTATATCCTACTGTTTGCTAAACCCACCAAAGATGGTGGAACTGCCTGTTTTCACCAAAGCCTCAGGGAATGATCTGACAAATTACCAAAATGAGACATGAAACGATGCGGAACAGGTGAGCGAGGGTATCAGACATAGGTGGTGTGAATGCTAGTAATGAAAACATCTTGGAGTTGAAATGTGCTGCCTGGCAGGGGGCTTGTTCTGCCACATCACTGTTGTGAAGTTTTCTTTGAAGCAATGCACTGGAGTGTGATCTCTCCCCCCTCTCCTCCTCTTTCTGTTGTGTAAACTGAAGATTTACAGATTCTGTTCAGCTCCAGAAAGTAGAGTTAATCTTAATCATTGTGTCTGCCAGCTTGGTAGCAGTTGGGTTAGCAAACTAATATATGTTGTTTCGGTGGTGTTGAGGTATCTGAGGATCACAGTGATGAACTATATGCTTAATTATTTTGTCCAGTCTACGTACACCATTTACACATTTTATTTACAGTGTTAAAGGGATTTGAGAGAAAGAAATCCATGCACAATTCTCCCGTCCTGTTGTTTTATGTAAATAGCAGCTAATTTTCATTATTTAACCATAAATTAGCCGTGGCAGCAGGTGGGCAGAGCAGAGCAGAGCACAGTCTGTATCTGCAGGTATTTATGTGTTGCAGGTAATTTCAGCTGGGCACCCACTCTCAGATACATGTGTGCACGCACAGTTGAGCAAGAGGTGCAAAATGTTCTTGTTGCCCTTTTCAGAGAAGTGACCCTATAAAGTGGACCTCCCAGAGTGCTGCTATAGCAGCTGTTCTTGGCAGGAAAACAGGCTTTGGTTTGGCTCCTCTAGTGTGAAAATGGTTTGACACTGGCTTGACAACACAATAGAGGGAAACCACAGGTATCTCACTTGGAAGGAAGGTCGCACTGAAAAGCATGGGACCACTGGGGAAACTCTGAAGGCGTCTGTTTTACTTGGATAATAAGTAAGCCAAATCAGTCTATACTGAATGTTGGTATAAGAAGAAAAATAAAAAAACAGCGCCTTAGTGGTGTGTACTAACCTGTTTTGGCAAATGAACCTATTAGACAAGCAGATTAGTTGCTGATAAACCTCATGAAACCTCGAAAGCAGAAACCAGCTTTAATTTCACCAGGTTGAGGCTGCCATCAGCTCTTATTTTTGGCAATAAGTTAAACAAAAAAAATGCAATGTTCCCCATTACCTTTCACAAGTTGAATCGTCTTCAGTTTTCACTGTAAGTGGTTAAACAAAATTGTTTTTGTGGCTTTAGCACTGCGGCTACTCTACTGCGTTGTCACTGTGCTTCATGCAGTTATCAGACTTTCCTGGAATCTGTGTTATAGTCTGAATAAAGCAACATGACAGAGGCTTTGGTCAAGAGAAATAATATTTTATGCTCTTACCTGCTGGGTGGTTTTACTGTGAAGTGTTTGCAGAATGTGCTGGGGAAATATTTGCTGACAAAGGCAAAGGCACAGATCAGAGACCTGTACTCTATCTGTTGATTGAACTGGAATATACAGGTACGTCAAAACAATATAGGCTGTATTACACACGCAGAGAAAAACATGACAGTTTTTCCATTCACAGGTTTTTATTCGATCTATAAATCATTAGGGCTTAAAAGCCTCTCCACACCTCGGTGCCTCTGTTCTTTCTCTACAAGAAGTGGTTATAAACTATTGAATTCAGAAAAGATGTTTGTTCATTTAGCCAAAAGGTTCAATACTTCTTCACTTTAAAATAAATCAACCCTGACATTGATTTTGGATGCATCAAACACAGTCTTTGCTTACTAGTGTTTCAGGGACAATGAACATAATCTAGTTTGTAGTTTTTGCTTTCATGTAACTTTTGATGACTTGTTGATTTTCTTAAAGACAATTTTGCAAAGTGTTCCTTTTTGCAGTGTCTGTTTTTCACCAAGATTCCTATCAGCCCGTCTTTCAGCAGAGTCAGTCAGTGCCAAGCCAGTTACCAGGGAACCGGTTGATATATGATGTCATTGTTTATTGTGTGTGTGCAAGCCACCTGTAGCTGATAACAAACTAATGACATGGCAAAGCAGGATGTAGACACCTACAGTGGAGCAATATGTGCAGCACTACAGGATCTGATGGGAGTTTTGGTGCTCTCATACTCTGTGTTCACCCACGGACACACGTACACACACACATTGTGTTGTGCACGGTGCTCCCGTGTGATTAATAACTGTTCCCAGAATATGACTGGGGAGACAAACTTTATCGAAATGGAAAAACAATCTATGCTTCACTTAGCCAAACTCCCCTGCCAACAGGAAAGTAATTACTTAAAATGTTTTGTTTACTAGTGATTTTTTTTCTTTTTCTGTTTAGGGCTGCAACTTAGTATTGCTTAGTATTATTTGGTGTTTTTATGTGAGCTTTAAAATTTTAGAATATAGAAAAACCTGCTTTTTAAAATTGTAAAATATATTGCATTTTTGATTGATAAATAACTTGGAGGTGAATTGATCTGATCTTATAAGGAGAGGGGACCTTCCCAGTGAATTAAAGGGATTAATTCCTCATTAAGCACTTGATGAGTTAACTGACTGTAAGAAGATTGAGCAGCATGGGATGGGAAGATTAGATGTTTCTGAGGAGACTGAACGAGCACAGCAGTGATGCTGTAATAAGAAAAGTAGAGAAACAGAAATACTTTGTGCAGCCCTAAAGGGTCCAGGCTGAACAGTGTGGAACAGGACTGTTTTAATAGCTGTCATGACAGATCTGCAGGACAATATCAGCAGTTTGTCACTGGGAAGTGACAACATGAACAATGTGTCTGAAGACAGTTTCTTTCTGGGTGGGTGGAAGCTGTGATCTGTACTGTGGTAAATGGCATTATGTTGTGGGGCACTCCTGGGATCGCCATATGTCCCTGACATCTCTTGCAGAATTATGGCTCTAGGAATATATGCTTATCTACCCCCGGGGCCTAATCTCACCCACATGCCACATGGACAGCAGTGTTCCAAGAAGTGTTGTTGGATTAAATTCTTTCATTCTTTCATTTAAATTTATATCAAAATGGAGTTGTTCCTAACTGTTATTTTCATTATTAATTAATTAATCTGTTGAGTATTTTCTTGATTCATTTCTTACTTGTTTTGACTCTAAATGTCAAAAAAATGAAGCACATCGGTCGACTGATTTTATTAATCGGGGCACTTTTTCGTGCAAAGACTGTTTGAATTGAACCATTTCTGAAATAAATTGTCTCTATATACTTTATGAAAATCAGCTGATCAGTCAATTGAGTAAATGTTTCTGTAGTTAGTGTTATGAGACACTAATACAGCACCACACAGAGGCTTTTTCACCACGACAAGAATAAAATTGTGTAACAAAACACTGATAACTCTTAGTAACTTAATTTCATATGATTGGGTGTAAGCAAATGGCAACTTAATTCATTGATCTTGCGAAAATCTCCCTGCAGGGATCAATACAGTATCACATTATCATTTGAGCAAGCAGTAATGACTGTGTTGAAGCAGTGACATGTAAGCTGCATGACTCAGGGAAGTAATTGTATGGTTGTTAGTGCTTTTGTCTTGGGATCTTATCCAGTATTTGCTTTGTACTCTGGAAAGTACACACAGAGTATTTGCACTCACACAGCAGTGGCTCTGTTCATTTATGAACCACCTCAGCATATTTCCCTTCACTCCCTTGTCATGACGTTGTCTTGAATTTAACAATGACAACCTTTACTGGCAAGTTTTTAATATATGAGCAGTAGGTCATAGGAGTGATGAGCAAGAGGGGAAAGAAGTAAATTAAGTAGAAAGTTGATAATCATGATAAAATGACCATCATTAATGAGAGTGGCAGCCTCGGTGTTGTTTATTTTGGCTATTGTCTCACATATCTTCTTTTTAATTAGTGGCACTTGGAGTTAACCTGTCTCAGTTTGATTGACATTAATGAGATATAGAAGCTGTGCATCTGTCCAATTAATCCAACTGGATTATTAAATATGCTTCTTAGCAGAGAGGTCCTGCATTAAAAAGACTTCGGCACACTCATTTTTATCAGTTGCACGCTATGTGAGCATAGATAATGAGGTGCTCTTTTCATCACTTCGTGGTTTAAAGGGATTTGATCAGCACACAGTTGTATCATCTTCTTATTCACCACAGCTAATATATTGATAGTTATTCAAATGCACTCTATTAGTGTATTTTCTGGCTTAGATGTATTATGTTTTTAAATAATGGAAATCATCTGTGGAGTAATCCAAAGATACAGATGTGAAAATTTTGAACATAACTATTTACTATCTGAAAAGTGGTTTCATCCATCATTGAAATATACTATAAGAGAATTATCTTTATAGTAGGAGCATTTTCTGTGAATTATACGTACAGTTCATGTGGCCAAGCACCAAATGGGAACTCGGCCAGTCCTCGTTTATTAAGGCCTTGGCAAACGTGTCCGTTCTCCATACATGCCTGTGTACGGTCCTCGCTCACCACAGCAACAGTGGAGCAGCAGCTCTGTGTGTTTTACACTGCTCAGGTCAGGGGATAAAACACACTTACGAGCCCGTTCTGCTGCTGCTTCTCTCTGTATCTGTCATCTTTCTCACACACCCCTCCTGCTTTACCTAATGGCATTATAAACCGTGAGATGAAGTGTTGTCAGGTAGAGAAGTGGAAAACCCACTTAACTGTTTTTTTAAACTTTTTTTTTTTTTATTGGTTGTGAACTTTGCAAACATTTTTTTCACTCTTGTGGCTGCCTGCTATTTTCTTTTTAAGTGGATATTTGAATGGAGGTGCCCTTCACTTGGAAACAGAGCTGATGCATTCCCCCGAATTAAATCCTGCTCACTGGCCACATACAGCAGGTGTGTCGTTTGTTACTGGGTGCCTGGAATTGCTATAAACATGTGTAAGTGGGTCTCATTTTGACCTTGGAATTTGGTGAAGGTGTCATTTGGAGCAATATTCTCACCTACTGGATGAGACTACAGAGATATTTACACAACTTGGTTGTTTCACCGGTTAATGGTAATTGTTAAAAAGTAGCCGTTGCTCTCCTCTTACACAATGTTGATGTTAATGTCTTCTTTATGTTGATGTCTGCTACGAGTAAGTGGTTTTAAATGAAAGGATTAGAGAAAGGCCAAAATAAATTCAACAGTCTGGGTTTCTAGGCCTGTGATGTTGTTAAAAGCTAACAGCCAAACCAATAGCCCACTCTTGTAAGTGGGTCTTTGTTGTTTTCCCTTTTAATGGCTGGAGTGATGTATTTACTCTCTTCTTGATTTATTTTGTGAGACATTGGTGCCTCATTCAAAAGTGTCACTTCTAAAGACGTTAAAAACCTAAATGTCTGTTTTGTGGTTTTACTCACAGTAGAAACTAGAAAGCAGCAGCGTGTTACTCTACAGTGTAAAGTTTATTACCACATTTTTCAGACATGGATAGATCATGGATCAATAGGGACCTCCTGCAGTCCCTTGCACATTAGCACTTGAAGCAGCGTGCTTGTCTAGCACCTCTGACTAATACCAAAATATTTTTCCAGTAAATAAAACCAGTGAATCATAAATTGCAGGAAAGGGTTGTTTGGTGGAAGGTGCTCACAAATTTGTCCTCCTGAAGTTTATTTAGTGTTTGTCCTCTCTGCTGTTTTCAAGTGTGTGAATATTCCTTCTTAACTTTTTGTCTTTGAAGCATCTCTTTATAGACTTCAGCCCCTTTTCTTTTTTTGCCCTGAGCTCAGAGATTGTTTAGAAGCCTTTTTTTAAACCTAGGGTCACAGTTGAAAGGTCAAAAAGTGAGCTAATAATGACTGGTGCATGCTTCATTACCCACCATCACTTTGCTCCTGCTGATCCTCAACTTCTGACTTTCTGCTCTGGGGGTGACCGAACTGGTGAACCAGTTGAGCTTGATGGGTATTTTGTAGCTCATGTTAATGTGTTGTTCAGCACTTGCACGTTGTCATGTTTATCTAAACAGTTACCACTTTCTCTTGTACTTGGCTGAGTCTCAATGAAGTGCTCTGGAGGCAGGGCTCCAAATCCCACATAAGCCGAGTGTCTTTAAAAAGTGGCTAATGCTTAGATAGCTTTCTTGTCCAGATAGTAAATGAGCTGGAGAGCTGGTGAGTGTTGGGTGACGGTGGCATGTGTACAGCCTGATAGTGTCGTTAAAACCCTGAACACTTGTCTGTTATAGCTGCTAATGAATCGGCTCTCTATTATTATATGATGCATTAGAGAAATCACTTATAGCTAAAGGCACAAAAATATTACGTAGCTCAGTTGCAAACAGAATATGAGTCATTCAGCTTGAGTCAGCTTCACATGTCAGCACATCAGTGTGAGGTACCGTGAAACTAGGCTATGACATTCATAACAACACACAGAAGGAAAAAGAAAATTGCTAAGTAAGCAGAGTGCCTCCTCATTTAGGAAACAATGGACACGATGTATTAAATCTCTCTCATTGGACGTTGTTCTTTTTCTTTCTTTTTTATAAACAAATATATCCATTTTAGTTATTTAAACAGTTTGTCAACCCCTGCTCCAGCTAATGGAGGCACTGATTTAGTTTAATACCTCCCTTCTTCTGATTTACTTCTTCTCTACCACTGGAATATTCTCGTCTCAGAAGTTTAATACCAGGAACATTAAATAATCCAGAGATAAATATCCAACAACCAGGTCCTCCTATTTGCTCCTAGTCATTGTGCTGCTGATAAAGTTTATGTGGACAGGATATTCCTTAAAAAGATATGTTCCTTTTTAGTTATACCTTGTTGAGGATATGTAACCAATAAATGACAGTGAAGCTCATAAACATTTAGGACATTTTTAGCTTTTACAGCATAGTTTTAAATAGGTTGTTGTATTGGTTTATGAAAGATATACAGTATATTTGCATCCGGTTTAGTCAGGGAATTAATCCTGATCCGGTGAGTTTGAGTGCTTATACATGATGAAGATATCCTTCTGTTTGAGGGGAGCACATACATCACCCTCCTTAGCCTCCAAGCTGGCAATGACAAATTAGGCAAACAGCCTGAAACTGAATTGTCAGCAGTATTAACTGCACTCCAATTACATCTTTACCTTCCTTGATCCCTCCATCTCTCTGTTTTTGCTTGTATTTTTCAAACATTACTATTTTTCACAACCCACTGCTTTACATGCTCATCTTCTTACTCTGACAAGGTAATTTAATGTAATAGCACACAGATGCTGCATGAGTTCCTCCCAGTGTTTTATTTAGAAAGTTTTTCCACCACACACAGGCACTACAAGCAGCACCCCACGCACCATCCAACTAAACTCCCCCTGCAAATGTCAGCAGCAGTAAATTGGGGAGTGAGTCAGGGTTGTGCCCTGAGCCAGGCGGAGAGACGGTGGTGATCTGGTAGAGCGGAGTTGGAGGTGGAGGTTACAGCTTTGACATGGTTGCCCTGCAGCATCAACATGGGAAGGGGCTGTGGAAAAGATGTTGTGTCTGGCACAGAGGGGAGATTTCTGAAGTAGAGAAAAGATCATCTTCAGAAGGACGTCACTGTTCTCTGTTAGCCATTAGAAATAAAACAGCTGAGTCAGGATGGTGGCACGGTGGGGCAGTGGTTAGCAATGTCACCCTGTATGTCAGTGTGTACAGGGTGTATGCCTCCTCTCGCCTGATGTCTGCTGGGATCGGCTCCAGCCCCCCACCACCAACTAAAATCTAAGCGTTATAGATTATTGGTGCATTTTGCAAGAGGGTGGAAGAGGAAGTGGCCGTGTTGTGGTTCTCACAGACCAGTGACCCAGTCATCAACAAGGGGCCGTGTAGAGTCCAGAAACCTTGATGTCTAATATTTCAAAAGGCACATGGTGTGTCATTAGGAAAGGTAGAACATAATTGCAGAGGTTTGTGGGTGCACAAAAAAAAAACACTGCAACTAGCTTTACACACCTCTCACAGAAAGACCACACACACACACACACACACACACACACACACACTGCTGGCTGTGCAGCCTTGGTTCTCCCTCTCGGCTCCCCAACGATCTCATGTCATTTATTATCTGCACAGCATCCTCTTCACAGTTGAAAGTAGACTATTTATGAATACCTTCAGGAACAGGCGGAGAATCAAGACATCTAGAGATGCACAGGAACAAAGTCCTCCCTCTGGCTGCTTTTTCTACTTTGTCTCCTCCTCTTTGGCATCCTTTCATCCTTTCATCTTATCTCTTTCTGCCCTCACCTTTCTAGATTTCTCTTTCTGCCTCATCGTTCAGCTTTTCTTCTCCTCAACTCTCTTAACTCTCTCTTCTCCCTAATCCCTCCCCCCTCTTTTCTTGTCCCTCTTTTTTTTTTTTTGCATTGTTCTCATTTCCGTTCCTCCTTCACTCCTCCCCTTTGTATTCTTCTGGCTTTCAAATCTTCATTTACTGCCTCTCTTTCTATTTATTATGCTCCACTCCTCCTTTACTCCCTACCCCCAATGTAGTTTCAATCATTGCTGGAGAGCTTGCCTTCCGTGTATTCTGCCTGCATACTTAGCATGGTTTTCATACCTCAGCTCTCGGCGAGAATCACTCTTCCTCCCTATACCCACACGTGCACGTTTCCATCTTATTTTAATTCATGTACTGATGAGTTAACTGTTTATGTCCTATGTTGCTCATAGTTCACAATAATTGGCTCAATGCTCATAAGGAACATCACACGCATATTAAAATGTATTTGATTTAAAAAGGTAGTTGGACCTAGAACTAGAATGCAAACCGTCATAAAACTCTTATGTGAAGCCAAATGAGCTGTGTGAACATGTAACCGTATTTGTTAGCTGTTGTAAAAACAACAGTCTGTAAAAAAAAAAAAAACAAACAAAAAAAAACAAAGCCATGTCTTTCACTAAAGCACTGAAGGCTGGGTGGGGCACTGTGACCGAGGAAAGGACATACAGTAATTAGATAAATATTGGATTTCTTCCCACAGTTGTTTGGCCTCGTAACATCTGAATTATGCTGCATGTTTTTTTGTTTTGGTCAGGCTGCAGTCTTGAAATCAACTATGCATGTGTGTTTTGTAGTTGCTCTCGGTAACTGATAAGTAGAGCAGTATTGATTTTTATCAGTCAGATTTAGGGGGAAAATATTTGTTGACGTTAACTAAATAAAAAGTAATCTTTAAAAAGGTAGCTTTGATATATTCATTTTTCAGTGAATAAGCGCTAAACAATGTGAAAAATGGAAACATATAGTCTTAAAGCAATTTCTTGTACGAACGACCTGTATGTGTCTGTGAAATCACAAACTGCAGGTCCTGATTATTAAGACAGATTCCTCTACTGCGCGAAATATCTCTTGTTCAGTTTTTGTCTTGTTGATTTGACTAATTGACCTGTTGCACTGCTGTTGGAAAGAAGCGTGAATTGTTCCGGTTAAAATGACCTCTGATGAAGTAGGCCTCGGCCTGTATGCTGCTTGGTGGAGGAAAAACATACAAAAAGTGTATGTTGCATAGACATAGAGTCCCACTTGCACATCCTGCACACTCACAAACAAGCACAGTCTCGGCAGCACAACACTGAGTCATAACATTATGCACTCATCTGGAGCTCCCAGGCTGACCTTGGAGCTGCCCTCATCTATCAGCACCAAGCCGTGGCGTTATCTCGCCACTGCAACCATCCCTCCTCCCATTTCCTTTCTGTGGCCGTGTCTCAATCCTGCATTTGGCCCTCCTGCCCTTATCGGCTTTCCTCTGCTGTATCTTAATGCGGCCAGCAGCCTATCCAAACACCCTTCCTAACATTAACTAGTTTCAGGTGCTCTCACTTCTTACTCCTCTGTTCAGAGTTAAATCTCAGCACTCCAACTTACCTCCTTGAATCATTTGCTTTCCCTTAGTCAAACTTAAGCCCATCAAATAATGAGCCTTGCTTTCATTAATCCTTTTAAAATGTCAGACATTTTTGAATCAGACATCTCTTTCCACAAGAAGCTTTGGAAATAGTGGTGTTTGACAGCATAGTTAATAACAGTGTCTGAAACCACCATCTCCCAAACATCCACAGCACAACAATAACATTCAGCGCCATACAGCTGTTTTATATTCTTTACTTGTATTTCTCTTTCTGTCATTACCGTCACACATGACTGTCGTATTTTCTATGCCAAAATAAAACTGGACGAGGTGAGGAGAGTATCAGAGCACACCCCCCCTAACATTGCTTTAAATGATCCCCTGCCTTTAACATCAGTACAACTGGGATGATGTTAGCCCTCCAGAGTGTACAACTTTGTGTCTGTGTGAGCTGCAGGAATGAAATGATGCTGCCCTCCAATATGGTTTTAATGAAACCTTTTCCCCTCCACAGACACTTTCATTAAAGCTGCAGGCTGCAGTCAGCCATGCTTTACTCACAGCCAGTGTGGAGAAACCCACCAACCCACAAACATTCTTCCATTTCTTTTCTGTCTTATGTCTTGTTTTCTGCTTTCTCAAACTTATATCTCATTCCCTTGCTCTACTAGTCTGTTTCAGGCATTTAAAAGACTAAACAGTTTATTACTACAAACATAAAGCCACTTTTGCCTAAAGCAAACTTTTTAGGTCAAACATAGCGAGATAATTACATGGTTTGAAAATAGTTAATATAAAATTGGGTGAAACACTTATTTATGCTTAAAATTGTAATCACATTCAATTTATAATGACACTTTCTGATGCAAAACAGTGTTTTTGTCAGAAAAAACCTCTGGAATTACAGGACACTTAAAACTCTTGATTGCAACCCTTAATATTACCGCTAGTAGTAATTATAATAATTTTTTCATAAATATAATTATTATCCTTAAAGATGAACCTATTCAGAATCTCTCAATAATTCCCCTATTTGTGGACTATTGTGCTTTTACTAATTTCTAAGATGACTTGTCTAAGTAAATAAACCAGTGCCATTTAGTGTTTTAACCATTAGTTAATCATCAACATGTTTGATAAGCAGTTATAGTTTATCAAGCAAAACTCAATGAACTTTGGCTGATTCAGGCTTCTAACAGATGGTAGTTTGCTCTCTTTCTCTCTTTTATATAATTATGGACAAAATATATTTGAGTTCTTTGTTGTTGTTTAGACTAAAACAATTTAATGATGTAACTTAGGGTAACCATGCTAAGAAACTGTCAGGTGGACTGAAAATAGAAAATCATCCCGTGCAGTGCTGTCTCTGTTGTAATGACAGACGACAGTAACGGCATGCTCGCCTCTCTCTGCAATGCTGTGATCTTTTTGTTGTGGTGACTGTGGTTTTTCACCCTGCCTTGACATGCCCATCGCTTTTCCTGCTGTACATGGTGTCAGAGCCCAAACTGGGAGAAGATGATATATATATATATATCTTGCTGATTATCTTCTTTACAGCTGAGAGGAGAGACACCACTTAATTGATTCTAGTTTAGTCAGGGGCGGGAGGGTAAAGTAGCATGGGGACCATCCATCTCTGTTATCATCATCCATCTTCCCCCTGGAGGTAGAGAAGATAAAAACACGAGTACAGACTCAAAACAAAGAGGTGTGAAACACTACATCAGTTTCTCATGTGTCACCTCTGACTCTTTATATTTTGTTCCCCCTCTTTTGTCATACGGATCTCTTCAGGTCCTGAAAAAGTCTGTAGCTGATTGGTTGGCATTACATGTTGAGTTACCTTTCATTTTCATGTTGGACTTGAATAGTGAAGTCAGCATGGATTTCACATGTACAGTTGCTCTTGGATTTTATTTGAATGGGCTCTAACAGATCTGAAACCTGCTAATGACCAGGCTTGTTGCCTGTCTGATTGTAGCAATTAGGAAGTGATTAATTCACATTGCTGTCACCCTGTTTGTTCAGCAGCTTTAGGGCATTTCTGTAGTATAGCCCTACTGATCAAAGTACCTTAAATTGGCCTAGTTGCCAACCTTCAATTTCTGAAACCACCCATACAATAGAGACACTATTTCCAATTTTTGAGTTTACCTTTTTTTCTTCTTCTGATTATTCACCTGGTCTCTTGCAGCACCTGTTCCACTTCCACCAGTCATCCTGACTGGTCTCTCTTGGAGACTATTAGCGGCGCAAATGTACGCACTGATGAGCATCTTTATTCTCTGTTGTTTAGAAATTAGTATGTGAGCTGCATGTAATGTCAACAGAGTGCTGTCAGTTTCACTGCTGTAAGGGAAGATGCATGAATCCTGCTTGTTTTTTCATGCTGGTATAGCTGCACCAGAGAGATCTATCTGTGCTGCACTATTTGTACTGTGTGTTCCTCCTCTGGTGCCTCATATTATGTTGACATAGCGGCTTCACATGCATGATCACTTGTATGTTTCTGTATCTTTTGTTGATAAAAGGTTTTTATTCTGCTGACATTTTACACCTGGAAAGATTTGATAATCAGCTGAAAAGGTTATCGTGTCTGACTCAAATTAAAACACACCACTGTTGTAAAATTTTAAACCTGTTGTGGGGAAAAAAGGCTTTGGTTCCACAAATCTCTTGAATCAAAGTTAAACATTTTTGAAAAGTTAAAATAATGTAAATGGAAAACAATTTATCGGATACAGTTGAATACATTTAACTTATTGTGAACCCAGTGACAGAAACTGTTCAGTTACACCAGATATTCTGCAAAAAGAATAGGGGATTATATGCTGAAGCTTCTGCCTCTTTTTAAGGGAAATACCGCCCACATTCCTCAAATTTGAATTTGTTGCTATTAGCACATATGTGCCATGCAAAACATTTAAAGTGAACTTATTTTACTAACAGGCCTTTCAGTGTCCATGGGATCGCCCTGACTGTCGGCTACACACGCGAAATAATGTCATATTTTGCTTTGCTACGTCTGTTTTGTTTGCAAGCTGTAGATAGTCAGGGATTGGCAGAGTATTGTGGTACCTTTCTAGAATGGGCATACCATGCAATGCTACTCTTCTCAAATACTTCAATATTCCTTTTACATTGTGTGTCTTGCAGAGCACTGCCTTCAGTTGTCCTTACACTGAGTTCAGGAGGTCATAATTATGTCCTGCTGCATGTAGTTGACACTAGCTGTATGCATTCACATTGCTAATAAAATCCTCATTCTGTACACTGCTACATATGCAATACTGCAGCTTTTCGTAAAGTTGTAATTAAGCCAGAAAAAAGTAGAGGGACTGCTGAAAATTGTTTCTTGAGTGTCTGAAATAACAATGTGGTCAAGACATATGAGGCCCTAGACTTAATGCTGAGAGCAGAGACGAAGGGAAAGCAGGCATCGACAGCATGAGGCTTTTTATGCAGTAAGTTATAAAAGTTTCAAACACAAATCCAGCAAACCCAGCTCCCCCTACTTCCCACAGGTTTGTCGAAAGACAAACTCAGGCTGAGTGGAAATCACTATGTGGGTCTGCTTAGACTCTTCCAACTCAGACTTGCCACACAAATTGCCCTTGCATGGTAGTGTGATGAAATTTCATCAGGATTTCTCACTCTCCCTTGCATGCTGTTGTAGAACCGTGGCAGCTTCAGACCCCGTCTGCACTCGGTTAACCTCAGATTCCAAGTTTCCAAAACTGAGTCTAATGAATCAAGTTGTGCTGTGGATTTTGAGTCATCAGAGGCCAGCTGCTGAGTGCACAGGGCAGCATGAGCGAGGAGACATTGCAGCACTCACGCACAAAAGAAACACAGAAGATATGTCTGATTTGCTTTCACTGATCAAGGCTGCTTGTTTCAGTGATGTGGGTTTTTATCTCATTAGCCAGTTGTGCAAAAAAAGAGCTGCTTGGAGGACAGATCATGACTTTACACCCCCCACCAAAGAAGTGAAGATGTAGTATAATGTACAGATATTCGGTAGGGATAGAATTTTACTTTACTGAGAAAAATCTGTATAAAAGTGCAGTACAGTTATTTGAGACTGTCTCTCAGTAATTATTAAACAAAACAAAATGAATATTGTTCTATTTTGGCACACACTTTAGTGTTGTGTTTACCTCGAGACATATTTCATATTAGCAGATGGAAAACAAAACAAGCTGAGAGTAAGCCAGCACAACAACATGTCAGAGTATTACAAATAAATCTTCGGAGATCAGTAGAACTATGTGGTATTTGTGCAGCATGAATAAAACAGCATTTTGAGTTCTCGCACGGGACACTGAGCAAATACATACCAGCAGGACATACAGTGCGCATAACAAGATCCTGTGACAGTGTGTGTATATTGTCTATGTGTGTGTGCTGTTATGGTTACAGTAGTGCAGGTTGATTTGTCTTTGTAATGTTCAGGATGTGTGTAATGTCAACAGTTCCTCTCGCCCTCCCTTCTCTCTTGAATTCTGGGACAGTTTTAATATTAAAGACTGGTGGTCGCTTACTCTGTGTGTGTGTGTGTGTGTGTGTACAGTACGTGTTGGTTTCAGGAAGGAGACTTTATGGAGGGGAAATGGGAGAACAATACCTCTGCCCTGGTTCTGACGGTCTGGTCAATGTGAGGTTAACTACACTGTAAAAAATGACACACTCACCAGGAGAAATTCTGGTATCCAGGTTCTGAAGCTGCACACTAAAATATTTAGTTGCAGTAACACCCTATTTGCCGTAAAATATGAAACCCTTTGGAAGAGACTGGGACCTAATGGGTCTAATAATGTTGTGTTGCAGGACGCTTAGTCTGACTCCTACACATGTTGAGAGAGCTATCTGCCGTCCAGTTTTTTCTTTTTTGGACACGTGAACCGGAGGACTGGGGAAGCAAAACACCAACTTTATCTCTACAAAAGTTTTTAAAAAAGAAAGAAATATATATTTCTGTCAGTAAGTGTTGTGGTAGAGCTTTGGACATTTTGGAAAAGTAACAATAGAGGATTCAATTCCTTGCATACCTTGTTATTTTTTGCAGTGCTTCAGGCCCATCTGCTATAATTTAGGGAACAATACACAACTGATGGAGCTTGAAGGATGCAAGGAGGGAAGCAGAGGAGGAAGTGGATGAAGAGCTCTGAGACCTGACATAGCTTAGACACTGACAGACAGCAGCACAGCTAACACAGTAGTCTCTTTGAACAATGATGTGTTACCTTCACTTCTTGAACGTTGCTGATGGTTTCTGTTTTATTACTTTGTACTGTACTTCTGACTTCCTCTGGGATGTTTTATCCACTTCAAATCTTCTCCAACATGTGTTTTAAACTTCCCACGTTGCAGAGCTGTCACGGGAAAGAGCTGGAATGTCGTTAGCAGCTACAGTCTTATCCTCAGTGCTCATTGGAACTGCTCTAATTTGCCACCTCACTAGAGACTCAGGATAATTAGTCCCAACGAGGGATTACCTTCCAGCCAGACAAAACGGCAGCCCTGTGGCGCCCCAGAGGCCAGAGATCTGTGAGTGAACTCTACTGGTTGCTCGAAAACAGGGAGGCTGCTTTATTGACACCGATGGACTGCATATTGTCCGACTGACTGACTGACCTGTGGATTTCTGTACTGATTGCTTGGGATTTCAGTCACTGAGCTGAAATTGCTGTTTATCACCGGTTTAGTAACAAAAATGTCCATTTTATTGGCAGCTGGCTGTTTTTGTCTTTGTCTTTTTCTTTGTGTCAGAGTTGCATCGATATCACATTACTGCCTAATCAGTTTGAAATTGTAGTTTCCTTGAAGCGCTCTACACAATTGTCTTTATGTCGAGGCCCTAAGTGACAGGGGAAGCCATTTGTTTTATGTTAAACTGACTAATTGTTTGGGGGCGGCAGCCTTTTGAGTTATTTGTTAAATGACAGTATAAAGCACTGACTTTTAGTTTATGGGCTTGCAGAGCCGAGGTATGTGGAAAGTGATCACTGACCGATATGTCATGATCTATTTGATTTCCCTTTCAAATTTTGTAAGGTGAAATGAGCATCTAATGAGATATTGTCCACAAACAGTCAGCACTGCAGTGTTGCTGATATACTGATGACATTACTTTGCATACATTTATCATAAAAAATGAATCTGCATGCTGAGGAAGATGAATCATGTCTTTGTGGTCTGTTTTATGTTTAGAGCACTTTTTTCTCAGGCACTGTATTAACAATATCAGCAACAACATGAGAAACTGACTTATTCTAAAATGCTGAATCAAAGCTCCTTCTGCTTAATCAGAATATCGAGAAACTATTTATAGTGTGTGACAGATTTAGACTTTGGGTTTACATACTTTCATCACTAACATAACCACACGATTGTCTTGAGTCTGAATCTTGGCCTGTGTTGTCTGTACGCTCCTGGGCTTCCTGCAGAGGCACTTATTTTCTCCCAGACTAGAGACACTGAAATAACCTGAGGACAAACGGTTTGAATGCGTCAGGGAATGTGTTCGACTGTGGTTAGAGGACTTTTGTCATCAGAGTCGAATTTATTGACAGGTATTTCTGCACAAACAGAGAGTTTGACTCCTGCCCAGTGGCCCCACAATGTGCGTCGTCATAACAGTGTGTACACAAAAAAGAAAAATAATAAATATAAGTAGAAAGGTAATCAAGTGATGATGAAGATGAAGATGAAGAGCTGCTAGGTGAGTATTTTTCTATTAACAAATATTTACAGTTTGACAGTTATTGCACAGTATTTACAATCATTGCAGTGATGTGTAGATGCCAATATCGCACTGTTTGGGTGTTTGCTGACAAACATGGATTACCTGTTCATAAGTGTGAAGGCATGGGGAAATAAACAGGCCTTGTGTCTGTTTGTTTTGGAGTGCAGTGTTCTGCAGTGTTGTCCAGAGGGGAGAAGTTCAAAGAGTTTGGATGTGAAGGGTCTGCAGAAATATTCTCTGTCCCCCCTTTGACTCAAGGGTTACAGTAAAGACGCACATGGTTAAGGTTAAAAAAACAAAAACAATATTGGTTTGAAATTGGAAACAAACTGTGGTCTCCCATGTATAAGTCCTGTTCTGCAGCTCCATCCATCCAGCTCTTCCCCACATGGACTCATTTTTTTCTCCCATCATTATTCCTACAGCCACTAGATGGCTTGGTCACTTCTACATGCAGTAAATATCATTTCGTTGAAAAGACTGATGTTGTCTGACACAACTACAGGATGGCACTTTACAATAAAACATAACTGAGGGTCATAATAAGCCGTTTCCACCGACGAGCTATGGGGTCATTTGTTATGGGAGGACATTCTCATAAAGTGTGTCATTTGGTTTTACTTGTTGAAGCATTCAGAGGTGCCTAGGCCAACTCGCTGAGATTTTTTTGTGATAAAATTTCTTATTTCCATCTGGAGTACCTGTAAATAGGTTGTGAGGACAGTAGATTCTTTTAATGGAGCAGGCAAACCCAATTAATGATATTGTTTAGGGGGACAAGCCTCTGGTATGGATGCTTGAATTTGCATTGCATATAGTAGAGAGGTTTACAGCCAACTAACAACTGAACAGACAAATTAGCTATGTATCTATGGACATGAGATCATAAATATATAAAGTTAAAATTAAAAAAATGTTTAAATAATTACAGTTCATGTTAAATACCAGTTACGACTGTAATGCATTCTGGTTATGATGGTGCAGTCTGTGATTTAAAAGCGTTTTTTTCTTATACTAAATGCAACTATTTTTAGGTCATGACAACCACAGTACACTTCAAATACCCGTTTTCTATAAGTACTATCGAATGGGCAGAGGTTAAGAAATGTAACCCTAACCCCAACCCTGCAAAGCATTATTCTAACACCATAACATCTCACGGCTGGTGTTTATGATTGTACATATCACTCACATTTAATAGCTTGAAATACACCATGGTGTCACTGTTAAATTGGGTGCAGTATATTCATTAGAAGCTTGTGAGTTTTGTATAGTTTTGAAGTATTCTAGCACATCCCCAGAACTTAACACCGTAACCTGTTACTAAAATATTTATAAGCCCTACTATCAGAGCTTTGAAGTGCACCGGCACCTGTGGCAGTATTTTCTGCCGCTGTATAAAGCATGGTGTATATCTTCTTCCTGTTGGCATTTATATTCACTGAACCTTTCTGAAAACACTGGGTGGGGGGTGGGCGAGTTAGGGGACTGATAACACTGGGTAATGTCATGCACTGAAGAGATGAATTTGAACATGTGGCAAGAGCTCTGAAGGCTCAGACACAAAGGAGCTTGACCATGTTGAAAAATCAGAGTTACTGTGGCTAAAATTTACACCAGTTTGTGAATGTTCATGGTTCTATGTGACAAAAGGGAATTTGAAGTCGTCACCTAACTAATCAGCCTGTGTGCCCACACCCTTCTGTTCACTCAGAATTTCAGGCTGCAACATAATCCTGCTCCTGCTCAACAGGAAAGAGACAGAGTCGGTCTCTGCAAACAATTGTGTGATGCTGACACACCCTGTAAACCACAGTACAATTTGTAGCTCAGTGTTAAAGTCCCTCAGTGGTTTCCCTTTTCGCTTGCACGGTTGGTTAATGGGTTGTTCCTGACCAGTAATGAATTATTGTATTACCTCATGTACACTGAGATAGGACTACTGTGCTTACTGTGGAGGCCTTTTTGCTGTAGTATGCTATACTTCTTCTTTAGTCGTGCTATTGAGCAGTGATCATGTGCTAATAAGGGGGGGATGGGATGCGGTTCATTGGCTGCCCTGCCACCATTTTCCCATGAGGAAGTATTGCCCGATGCAGTGAGCTGCTTGGTTTATTTATAGTTATTCCCCATGGCTCACCTGCATACTGTTAGACCATCTTAACAATGACAGCTAAAAACTGAAAATACAAGGTGGGATCAGCTAAAGTTATTCATGGTCATGCAGTGCAGCTGGTCAAATGTCAGCCAACATAGTATTGTGGCATGCAGGTAAACTATGTGGAATAAATCCAGTTCACGGTGCTCACTGCATAAACATCATACAATATTTAAAAACTATTTTTTTTTTACTGTATTGCTTTTAATTAAACAGAATTTAAATAAGAATACAGAGTCTCCTCTAGACAAAATTGGAGTCTTGAAATATGTAAATATAGGTTGCTAGATAATCTGAGAAGCTGATAAAACCTCCAGCCAACATCAGTGTTTAATCACAGCTTTTGATAAGGACTGGTGCAAATAACAATGCTGTTAATGTTGCTACAGATTTGTCGTAATGTTCTGGTTTAGTGTTGTACTGATTTTGAACGAGCCTGTAATTAAGATTCCAGCTGATGGGCTGAATAGTTTTCACGCTTTACATGCTAAGCATGAACTTCACAGGTGTCAAATTGACACGTTTTTTTTCTTTTTCATATTATAAGACTTTATACTGGAAAGTTAATATGATTCACAATTTTAAACACAATAGAATATCATTATTATAATTCACAGAGTGTGAAACTATGGTACTGAATAGTTCTGTATAGCTAATAACTGTGTCAGGCATGCATGAGTTAGCTTCAGTTTAATTACATACCCCTGTAATGAATAGATCATGGAGATTATGAAGTGAATATAAAGTAAATTAGCAAATCTGATACTTCCTCCAGTCTGATTTTGATGTCTGAACATGGGGATGTGAGTCATCTCTGCCTCAGTACCCACATCACAACATTTTTAATGGCAGTTTGTTCTCAAACCTAAGACCACATACCTATTAGACCCCCTGTCAGTCTAGATGCTTCTGTCGCTCTGGATGTTTTCACATTTCACTTCCCTTGGCTGCCATTGCTGAAACCTTCTGAAACATCCATCAGCTTTATTCAGTCGAGTTAACAGCAGAGACCCATTTTTATTCAGTTAATTTGGTTCTTTTTATTCACCTTTAGAAAAAGGTCCTGCCACACAGCAGCAGCAATATTAAGCCCTAGTCCTCCACCAATAATTAAAACCTTTAAAATACCACTAACTAGTTAAGGAGCTGTAACTTGCAAGAGTTGGCTACAAAGATGTTTGACCACAGCTAATTCAGGATAAATCTCTGGTATTCTAGTTTTCAAATTAAATGCTAACGTTTTTATGTTATCTGGCTTTACAGTGCTTTGTTTCTAGCTGCCCAGGATGAATGTAGAGCTCTGTATTCTCAGAAAAGTAATTAGTCTGTGTTCCTCTTTCCAGACTATCAAGGGAAGTAATATTGATTAACTGCTCTGCCTGGGAAAGGGAAGTGTTTGTTTCATCTTCTTTTGCCACCTGTCTGCATGTCCTGTTGTCATACACAGAGAGACACATTAATTTCTGCCAGTTGTTTTTCACCAAACAACACTGGGCACAGAGACTTCTTATATTGAATGTCGCTCAGAACACATCCTCTCAGTAGTTTTGCTGTAGGTCTGAGGTCAGTTTTATAATAAAAATTCAGTTTTAAAATGAACTGAAATCTGTGCCTTTTTCGAAAGACGTGAATAATCACAGTCAAAATATGCTGATGAAGAATGTATGAAATATTTCCATTAGTATTATTATTTTCTACATTGTTCTGTTTTCTTTGGGGACTTTATGTGCCAGTCTCTAATCTTGTGATGTTTCTAATTTCATTTTTATACCTGGCACAGTCCTCACTCCTTTGAGCTCCATGTTATCTCAACATGAGACTAAATGAAATCCAATTGGAGAGATGAAACTAAGTGTCCTGCCCGGGCTGTGTGGTTCCCCAGGCGAGTGCCCAGTTGAACCGATCAACAGTGGGATGCTAACAGCCTCGTGAACACTTTATTAGGATGGATCTGTGTAGTCTGCCTTTGTATGGTGGTGACAGGCTGCTCATCTAAGCCTCAAGGCCACCGCTACTCTTGGGTGCAGGGTTTTTCATTTTAGAGAAATTGAGAAAAGACAAGTCAGTTAAGTGGCTTGTTAGTGTTTCACAAGACATAGTAATTGCTTGGCAATTACATCCCCTCACCTCACACCAACCCAAGACTCTTATTCCTCATGAAAACATCTCTTGTAATTTTCTCCTCTTTCTTTCTCGTAGTTTTTACTTTCTCCCCCAACACGTTTCCCTGTCTGTATTTAATAAATTGAGATGTAACTGGGGAAATGAGGAAATTCAATTCAAGCACAAGACACATATTTTGCATTTGCAAACACCCCTTCCCCCATGACGTGATACAACTTCTGATCAAGTTAATAGAAGTACATATTAGTGATGCTGAAAGAATTAAGAGGTTTTGAATTCAAACATGTTTTTTCTAAATCCGTTTGGTCCTTTACCACCATGTAGTATATTAATTATATGGATCTCTTTGCAGATTATATTAAAATATAATTTTAAATGTGTTCATTGGCTCAGGACACACATAGAAGGAGAGTGGACGTGAGTTGTATATCTGTTTGTGTAAGAATTGGTTTGATACTGATGTTGGGTCAAAACCCTGGGGAACATACGTCTCCACACTTATTTAAGTCAAGATGCCAGTGTAGTTTAACTGAATGAAACCTACATTATATCTATCAGGTGCCCTAACTGCTCATTGGTGAACATTAAAATTGGGGAGCAGTAACCTAGCTCTTCTCTCTTCTCTGAGTTGTGTAACAGATTTTTTTTTGTGTTTGAGATGGAATTTGTATATTGTTACCAAAACCTTATAAAACAACTTTTCTAAGCGTTTCTATGCAGAGGTGCTCATTACAAACAATAAAATTACGGACTATGTGGATGTTGATGTGTTGATTGGGCAGCGGTCTATTTGATTTGTGCTTTTATCTTTCCTCAGTCTAACTTCCTCTGCATAATGTGATTGAAGTATTTTCACCAGGAGTACAAAATAAACAGACCTAGTCTCAAATTGGTATTTGTCCTTGATTGGTCATAAATTAACCAATAAGCTGCTGGGTAGTTGGCTGTAATGTTGGTATTTGGACCTCAGTCATCTTCACACAGATGGAGGTATTTTCAATTTTCCTTCTCTGAAGCTTAATTCGATCTTGATGAAGCATCTGTATGTAGCTCAAGAATAACACTTTGTTCTGATTTTGGTCCAGGTACAGATGAAACCACCAGGAAGTACTGGCTTACTTTAGAGTGTTTCAGTAAAAATAAAACTTGTGCTTTATTTTGTACCACACTGTTCGGTTGTGTCCAAACTGCAGGGTGAGTTTTAACATGACAGATGCCAAAATAGATTAAAAGGCATAGGTTAGGGCTCACACTTTGTTTGAAATTTGACCTTTTGTGTAAACATGAGAAAAAATTAAACACTTGACCTGTTTAAATTTAAAATGCACAGTTTAGAAATGCAACATTTTCAAGTAGTTTTTAATGGAGATGCCAAAAAATGTTAACGAACATTTCAATGACTAGGACTGCGCACTGTCGAGCTAAAACTAATATGTAATGATAGAAACTGTGATAAAATTTGCCAGAAGAGTTAGCAATCAGGTGTTCTGCATGAAAAAAATAAAGTGTAGATTGGCCACAGTTCCAGACCTGCAGGTCGGCCTCAGCTGTTAGCTATAAATATGCACGTTTATCTTTCAGAGAAGTGTGTTAGTCTACAAGCTGTGTGGCAAACGTGTGAAATAGTAATTGTGCATCTATCTATCTATGAAATTTGCTTCTTGTCAGAGTCCAACCTGTTAGAATGCAGCTTTATTCATAGGGGAGAGAAATTAATGCTCCGGAGCCAGATTGGAAACCACTCAAACTCTTATTAACACCCATATATGAATAACGGGGCTCTTTCTGTCACATTGCTTAGAGCTCATTTGTTTTGAACTATAATTTAAACTTACCAAAGTTGTCTACAGCTAATGCAATTTCCTCCGCCCTGTCTCATTGCCAGAACTTTCTGTAGGCCTGAGTCCATTCGTCAGAACAAGACTCATCAGGGCAAGGGCAGGCAGTTCTATCAGAAATGATGTACTCTTTATAATGGGATGGCCATAATCTTCACAGGTTTCTGCACTGCAGGAACTGAGGGTTAGTTTGACAGAGAATCACCGCTGGGATGAAAGGGAGGTCCTCTGCATACTATAGGTAGTTAATGATCAAGATAACTAATGGGAAAAGTACAGAGAGTAGGTAGGGTTTTCCTCATGGGTGTTAATTAGAGGCAGGCTGTTTCAAAGCTTTTCTCATAGTTACTTAAAATGTATAGCATGCTGTTTATACATAAGGGAAAAGACCCAGAAAGTTAGAGGGAGGTCGTGTGGGAATGAGCTTTAGTGTTGAGTAAATGAGGTTAAATGTCAAAGAAAAAGGGAAAAGAGGAACAACGGCAAAATGTGCAGTGTCAAACAGAGAGAATAGAAACTGACCCCTGGCCCCAAGAAATGTTCCTTTTTGTTTTGGAAGAGCTTCATTCAAAAAACAACATATTTTGTATCTCAAGAGATTGAAAGGTGTCTTTCAATATGTTACGGGGTTATTTTGTATGGATGGAATATATTCCTGCACTGTCCTCAGTTTACTGAAAGCCTAAACTTCTGGACGTTCAGGTGCAGCACTTTTAATTTGTGAACACAGACAGCTGTGATGTAGTGTTGGACTGTAATGTACAGTACTGCACAGGGTGTGGAAGATGTGTCATGCAGTCACTGCCAGTAACATCAGGCAGTGCAAGCAAGATCATTAGCTTGGGTGCAGTTACTCCTTAAAACATAATCATAAAGCTTAGTCATAAATACGCAGTATTTGTGGTGCCTTTCGGTGCTCCGAGTAGGAACACATTTTTTAAATTTGATCAACTAGTGATATTTCCCATGATGCCAAAGTCAGGTCACACTTAGTCTGACTACTGTTTTACCTCACTAACTGTATCAGTTATACACAGCCCAAAGTGATAGCACACCGATTGGGTCTGCAGTCTCTTCTTCAACATCTATGCTTTTTTGTTGCTTTCTGTTTTATATTGTGTTCATTTCAAAACCTTACCGTACCCTTGGTTATAGGAAAGTCAGGTTTGGTTTTATCACTGCTGTTAAGTAGTAACTGCAGCAGCACAAACTTGTGTGTGGCCGCAGTTCGTCTCTTACCCAATAGCACAATAACCCCTACTTGGTGTTGGGTGAGCTCATAACACTGGTGCACAGATATATGGAAAGAAAGAGGGCTGAATAAGATTCCTAGATTTCTCTCTGATCTCTATCAGATTTCTTTCAGAAGCATCTATCTTCAGATTGGCACTGAACCCAACAGACTTTTATTATTTGTATTTTAGTTGGCCTGGGGTTAACCAGATTTTCTTGTATGAAATTACAAATCAGTGGAGAAAAGGACTTTTCAAAAGCAGTTCTTTGCAAGGTAAACAGATCTAATTAGAAACCAGCTGTGTTGTTTTGAAGTTGAATTTATTACATGACCAGTAGAATAGTCTCTGTGAATTATTTGTAGGATCAGATGTTGTCTATCTTACACATTATATAGAACAATAGCAAGTATTTGCCCATGTTATCCCGGTGTTTTAGTGTGTTTTAGTAGGTATCACTGTGATAAATCATTGACAGTAAGGAGAGATCTGAGAGTGTTTTGGTCTAGGTTGTTTCCTTCCCATCATTAGTGTGCATACATTCAGTTTTACCCCTAGCAAAGTTTTCACCAGTGTTTCTGGGACTTCTCTTACAATAGCTGTATTAATCACAATGAGAGTACCTAATGGAATAAAGGATAACAGAGAATGCAGGCACTGTGGGCTATGCCTAACCTTTCCAGTCTTTGCTTCAAGATTGGAAACTTAGAACTATATTGTTCCTTACAAGCTCAACTGTTGCCTTTAGCGCTAACTGCCAATAACATCGTCCTGGGAGACAGTGAAGTGTGAAGCTGGAAGTGAAGAGGGAAAACTTCTTCTAGGTCATTCAGGGCAAACACACACACACACACACACACACACACACACACAAGAGACCAAAAACAGTATATCTGTCAATGCTGGTAGTCAGGAGATGAAAAACCCACATGCAGAGTCACGTGTATATACATGCTCTCAGCTTTTCAGTGAACACGTTTACATTCTTTTCAATTATTGTGCTTCACACTTGGCAATCATTTTTCTGTCAAGCATGAAGCTCGGGTCCTGCTTCCTCACCCTCGACAATGGTGGCAAAGATAATGACAATGATGACAGCAAAGGTCCAATGTGGTGGTGTGCGTTACTATAGTTACCATGATAAGTCACTGAGCGGTAACAGCTGGAATTGTAGGAGGCTAGGAAAGGTATAACTGAAGAGAGGGAAGGAGAGAGAGAGAGAGAGAGAAAGAGAGGCTGATTTCTAGATCAAGATGATGTTGATGCAAATATATGGAAAAATGAAGATACTCGTTCAGTGAGTTTAGATTTGGGCTGCAGTTAAAGTTCATAATGGAAAATAAAATCTAATGTCCTACACAGAAATCTGTCTTCTGTGATCATCAAAGATCCTGTTTTGCAAATGTCTTAGAAGCTTTCACTACTTAAAAAGCAATCTTGTGAAATCATTTGAAAAAGGATCTCTGACAGTAATTGTGCCCAATTACATGCACAGCTGTAGCTGTGTTACTGTGTACTCACTACAGAGTTACCTAACAGCATTATATTATTCAGTGTGCAAGTTTGCCCTTTGCATCTTGAAGAACGACCGCTGCTACACAATCTTAAACCAAGAACCAACACACAGAAAGTGAAGTTTGCATAACTATTTTGAGCATCTAGTGAATTCCTGAAATTGTTCAGCTGTGAGTCCACTGTGAAGTTAGTCATGTCCTGAGACCCACACTCGTTAAGCTATATTACCAGTCCTGTCATGTAGTGGCCCACCAGAGGTTTGGCCCCAGTTGAGACCAGACCCTGAGGTTAGTGATGAGTTGTCACTAGCGTCATAGTTTGTGTGTCAGGGTGTGAATTCATATTTATTTCAGTCAAGTGACCAGTTTAAACCAGTTTGGTTTAATTCATGTATTCCTAGCTTTTTACATAAACACCCTTATCTAACAGCCTCATTTGTGAAGTCCATTAAGGTTTTGAAGCATTTTTGATTTAAAAGCACAATGAGGATAAATTAGCATGGGAGGATGATCAGACTGAGTCAGTGTTCTGCTTTAAATCTCTACTCATTTCATTTAGTTTAGTGCGTGTAAATGACAAATGTATACATTGCGGTTAACCTAGTAGTGTCCATTTCTGTGACGAACTCAGTCTAGCTATTCACTCTAACTTCAGCCGATCCTAGAGGTAAAGAAAAACAATGTCAGTGTTCTAAAGACAGTCGGTAGTTGCATTGCTGAGATTGTGGCGTCGGCCTGAGAGCTTGGCAAAGAAGAATCCAACAAAAGCTGTCAGCTTTGATACTCGTCTTCCTGAGAAGCTGAGGCTTTGAAAAGCGCACCAATTACAGTAACTCCGATTTGCAAAGCAAAGCCGCTATCACTGTGTATTCGTGCCAGCCTGCCCTGTTTTAAACCCTGTATATGTTCAAAAATCTGTCTGAGTGTGGTTGTACCTATATGAGTGCATGCATGAATGAAAATGCACCACTGTAACTATGGCTGTGTGTCAGAGCGCTTGTTGACAGAGAGGCGGTGCTGCATATCAGCACCCAGAGAGGATGGATGGGAGAGAAGAAAGGTGGCATGCTTTAAAAGATGACTATTTCTACATGTTTGCATGGAAGAGGCCTATTTTAAGTCCATGGTTCTTTTAAACAGGTAGTACATGTGTGAGCATGCACACATACATGCATATACTGACTTTTGTTTCTGTCATTTGTAGGATGCAGTTACTCAAATGCAAAAAGTTGCAGCTTTTCATAGTTCTCTCAATACACAAAAACATTAAACAAGCCATTGCCCACGTGCAGGTTGGCACATAAGGAACGAGATCAAGCTGCATGCCGGCAGCATTCTCCACTTTGCTGAGCCCCCTGGGTCTTTACAGTTTTCTCCACCTCACTCCCTGAAGCTGAAACAAATATCAGAAGCAAAGCAAACTGCCAATCAGCCTCGGCCTCAGCTCTGCTGCTTTTCCTGTGGTCTGCTGAGAATGCTCGAGTCCAGGTCAACTGCTCAGTCTACAGGAACAAAACACTGGCATGCAGGTGTCACTTTTATTTTGTGTTTGAGTGCTGCCCATGGGCTTGTGCACAGAAAGTCACTTGCGGCTATAACCCCACGAATGTGACCAAATATGAATACTTCTGTAAAATCTGCGTTAGATATTATATAGTTTTTGTACAGAGTAACTCTCACAAAACAAATCAAGCTTTTGGAGCAGGGGATGACACGAAAGTTTAATTAATTTAATGCAAATAAATGAAATCGACCGTTTTTGGCCACACTGCTGGAGTCGAACCCGTCAACTTTCATAAGGAAGCCAGCAGCTCAGCTTGAAGCTGGCTTAACACCCGAATTTAACTGCATCAGTGTCTGTCTGTTGCTCACTGGTATCACCAGATGTGAGGGAATTTAATTGAATTCCTGTGATGAAAAGGATGATGAGGAGAAATGGTTTAAATTCTGGGCCCTTTGGAATAACTGAAAATGAGATTGCTCAACTCTCAGTGGAGCAGTTGAATAATAATGTTGCATCATTAAAGGAATTTTTAATTTGTGCAAAGGCACTTTGACGTAACTCCCTTAATCATGGCCTATTTTATCAGGAGAGACATTGACGGGGGAAATTAACAAATGCCCCTCGCTAATTAAGTTGTGTGCATGGAATTTTAGATATTTGTTTGTGAGGAAAATGATAATCAGAATGGAATTATTGTGAAATATTAAAAAAAAAAAAAAAAGGCATAAGTAAATTATATCAGACTGTGCTCTAAAGAATGAGAGTACTTTTTTGCTGGCACAAACGAGATGCTGACCTCAGCGTCTTTTC
Organism: Mastacembelus armatus; assembly: GCF_900324485.2. NCBI lineage: Eukaryota > Metazoa > Chordata > Actinopteri > Synbranchiformes > Mastacembelidae > Mastacembelus > Mastacembelus armatus. Next base: position 2,858,949 of record NC_046636.1, on the reverse strand, counting down.
TTTCCCTGCTAGGTTTAACTTTCATTTTTCTATATTAGATGAATTCTGTTAAGAAAGCTCTATCTAGTGCTGCCTCTTGATGGAGGGGATCACTGAGGATCACTATCGCTAGCACACCATTCTGTGTTCCATATCTAATATTACTGTGGAGACGAACCAAGGGTGTGAAGAAGAAAGAGAGCTGTCTTTTTTGCCCTGGGCCTCTGCGCCTCATTCTGATTTTCTCTTCTCAATCTCTCTGTCTCCACATCAAGCAAAAAGTGCTCTCCATGTGGTGGGCATGAAAAGCACCCTCCTGAATTTAGGTTTCACTGCTTCCCTCTGTCGTTCTGCCAGTGACCGATCACACGCCATCTGATGGAGGCAGCTGAATTTCTCCCGACCTTACCTCGCAGCGTCTTACCTCCGAGCTGCTGAGGAATCTCACTGCTGAGTGCCAGACCATTCACAGGCAGTCTTGTGAGAAACAGCTCGCCTTCCCTTTGTCATTTCCTCTTTCCTCATGATTTTGTTTGGACAAAAGATTTCCTGCCTCCTCCTGATCTGTTTCATTTCAGCAGCAAGTGCTGTAAGGGAAATCCAATTTTGGCCACCAACTTATGAAGCAAAAGAACAAAGAAATGCATTTGCATGGGGTGCAGGGAAATTGTGTTTTGTGTGGGAGATGAGACGGAGAATTCGCCTGATTGCTTCTCTGATCTGGATGCTGAATTAAGGAATTGAGGTAGAGTAGTGGAATGTAAATGAAGTGCTCACCGGAATTGCTCTGAACAGGGAAAATGACTAAATAAACCATTAAAAGGTAAGAAAGGACAAAATAATTAAATGGCAAGGAGATGGGGCATAAGTTATTAGATTAGTATTACGTAAATGGGATGGTTTTTGTTACTTTTACAGACGTTTATAAAGCCATCAGTGCCATAAAAGCAGCTTCCCAGAAAGAAGTGGGCTTGACAGAGAGAATCTGAGTAATACGTCAGGTTTAAAAGCATTTTGAAAAACGGCTCCAGTCCTCTCAATTGGCTCTATATACTCATGGGATTTCTCAAGTTCAGGAATATAACAGGAAATTTACGTAGCTACGTTCAGATTTGTTGCTCATTCAGAATGTGCGGAAATAATCTGAAACTTGGCATTCGCAGGTCAGTGGCGTCTCACTCCTCAGTGGTCTGTAACCAGGGTGGAAAAATAAGACCTACGCATGGTTTTGCTGTTCAGTTGACCTCAAGGAGGGTGTGACTACATTCCACTCACAAGATAACTGATTTCACCAGAACATCCATCTTTACATCTGAAACATTCTGCACCGTCTGCGCATTTTCACAAAATCTGGGCTTTTTCTGGGAAGCAGTTGTAACCAGATGACTAAGGTTTGGATCACAGGGCAGTATGTGGAACACAACACAGTTTAGGCCTCGGTCTTATTGTGTGATTTGTTCTGTCTGCACACACACTAGACAGTATCTGGTTCATCTTTGTTGGGGGAAATCCTGTGACTCAGGAAGCAATGTGTTTTGTGTTTACTGTTTGTGTTGGAAAGACAGAGGGAGGCTTCAGCTGCTGGCTATGCAATCAAGAAAACATACAAGGAGAAACACATTAAAGCTCAGAGCTAAGACCATTTCTCCTTTTTTCTATTTTACAGAAATATTCCTCACATAGAGGCTCTAAAAATAATTCTCTTTTTGGGGAAGTAAAATGTCTCATCCATCCAGAAAATTCTTCCCATCATGAAAGCTGTTTACTTCTTCCTAAAAAAAAAAAAAAACATACAGACACAGTCACAGTCCAGCCGGACTGTTGTATTAACAAGTCTGACCCCTTCAGGCAGTAAACGTTGTGTTATTAATGCTGAAGTCCAGTGATTAAAATGTGATTTACTACCAAAAAATATCAAGACATAAAATTGCTTTACAGCTTCTTCTTAAATTGGATGAGGAAGATGATTATTAAGTGTAACAACCCTGACACAGGAAAATAAAGTCATAATTCATGTTAAATTGAATCTACTTCATTTATTTATTTACTACTCCAATAAAAAAAAGATAAAAGCTACTAGTGTTTTTTGGAGCATAAGACAAAACGTTGAGGCAAAGATTGTGTGATTTTACACATTAAAATAAGGCAGCAAATGGAAATAAACATTTCAAAATACAACTTCAGAACAATCGGTTGACAAATTAATTAGTGGTCAAGTCAAATCTTGTGTCAAGCCAATATGTCAGATGTTAGGGTTTTCTGCTCTTATCGTTGTTTTATATCTTTGTAAATTGAATATCTTGAGTATTACTTTGAAGGTGTTGGTGATTTCTCAATTATGAAACACATGAATCAATAGTGAGACAAAAATTGAGTTTTGTTTTTCGTGTTTGAGGACGTATGAGCTGAACAGAGCCTCTGTACCTCGGGGCTCCCCTTGCTCTCTTTTCCCTGCTGGGAAACCAGTGGTTGAGCTGATAAGACCAATGAACGTGGGGCCTCTGGCCATAGCTCAGCACAGCTCTGATAATCACACAGCTCTTCTTACTGACTGTGAAGTTGAAGGCAGGTATGTATCGTCTGTTGGTGCTTCTAATAACATCAATACCTTGAAATAGACACTGTTTACCTCCAGAGCCCTTAACATCAGTGACAGTGGAGAGGAAAGACCGAGGTAATGCAGCACTCACACTGTGAATGTTTGGTGTTTTGAGTGGGACACATACCACAGCTCACCCCTGTCTCTGTGGGGTTCCTTCCTATCAGTTTGTTGTGGGATGTTTTTAGATTTGGGCTGAAGTATTGTCAGTGAAAAGACGACAGCTGCTGGGAAAAGTGTATCCTGGAGCTCTCTCCTCCTTTATATGGCTGTGTCTGCTTTGTCTTTTCTGAGCGCCGATATTTGTCTCTGAACATCCTCTTTCTACCCAGTGTCTTTGTGTGTATACTTGCCTACAAACCTCTGCACCAGCGAGTGTGTGTATGTGTACTGAGTTTGTGGCTGCACTGGCAGGCCAGGCCAGTACGAAGACCATTTCCTTGACTTTGGAGGGAGCAGGGATGCTGTGGTCATCAGTGTAATGCTCACATCACTGTGTAGCTTTTAGAAGGAGCCTTTATAGGTGGAACAGAAGCAGTGACCCCTGTGGACCACTGTCTCTGTTAGCTATGGGTGAGAAAAAATGGTGTACAGATTTTTAAAACAGGAAATTCCTAAAGTAGACTTAGGTCTCTGCTTCGGACATATAACCGCTCTTATCCAAAGTGCCTTACAAAAACCTGATTAGATAATATTTGTGTTAAACATGGCCCCAGTGGAAGTAAAACTGTGAACCCTGAAAAATGCCGGTGTCTTGCTCTACACAGTAAGCAACAGCACTGCTGCTGAATCACAGCAGATGATACCACAAAGCTCAAAGACCCACTAGTGGTGAGGGACAGTGACAGACAGTTACATAACAGGCATTTTTAAATTTTCAGACTTGCAGTCTGGAGGTAAATAATGGGCAGTGTCACATCCAAACCATCCTAATGGCCAATAATGAGCCAACAGGTCTTTGCCAGAACAAACAATAGATGATTCTGCTCTATTTTCCTTTCCTGTCTTGTTTCCACAGCAAGCCTGTGTAGCGAAAAAACAAGCACAAATTTCTGTGCTGCAGACGTGTATCTGGAGGCGGACGTGCACACGATATTTTGCTGAATTTACCAGGATTTGTTAGATGTATGTTTTGTTTTGCCTTCTGTTAAACTCTTATTAGTGTGTTGCTCCCTGCAGTGGTACAATTAGTGTGTGTATGTATTTGTTATGAACAGGACAAGTAAGTAAGTAAGTAAGTAATCATGTTTGTCAGCATGTTTGGCCCCAACTCTCGCAGACAATAGTCCTGCATGGATTGTTTCAGCAGCAGTGACTTTTGAGGATATCACCGCAATAATAAAAGAAGCCTGGCCCAGCAAAAATCCTGAGGTTTCAAGCAGTTGGTCTGTCCCTACAGGACAATGAGTAACCCAACCACATCAGCACAACCCAAGAAGAGTGTGAGTCACTTCAGTTGCTCTGAAATTGCCTATAATGTCTTGAAGATACAATATGAGCTCACAGACACTCCCAACCAACTCGACCAATTGAAAATAGGACTGAAATCCTAAAATCTACATGCGGCGAGCTGATGCACACACATCAAAGTGGAGCTGGAAGGTGTACACAAGCCTTTAAATGGAGAACTGTAATATGTAATCATCTGCTAATGTTGTATTTACCCAAAACCTTATGGACCATTACAGTGCGTGATATTCTCATTAAGCTGTCACGGGTTACCCCCTGAGAACTCTTTAGGCTTTCCTCATTGGCAGGTGCCACCGTATAATCCCCCTAAACTAATGCTTTCCTTGTAATACTTGATATTGTCATGTATATTTAGCATTTTGTCAGCAAAATGGGAGGCTGGTGCTTCCTCAAAATTTGGGACATGTCTCTAATGCTAATTAGTTTATCGCTTTCAATAAAACTGCAGTGACACGTGTTATATAATCCACACGGAGTGATTTATTAAATGTGACTTCTGCTAATGCAGACTAATAATTCACCCTGAGGTGGATTTGATGTGTACAAACAGGATTTCCACCTCTAGTGCTGTCAGATACATTGTGGGTGTGTGACTTCATTAAGATGCCAATTAAAGCTGTAAGAGCTGATAATCCTTTACTGTGGCTTCTGAAGGGCTTTATCCTGACAGCCAGCCAGTAACTGCTCAGCCCACACTGTAATTTCATCCCAGCCAAGACCACCTTGTCAACAGCTGTGGTTTCTCCCTGTAATTGTCTGGTATTTTTTGCCTGCTATTTTTGATTGTGTATCTGTGCTTGTGTGGAACTCAATAAGGTGAGGAGATTAGAGCTGCTGTGCAGAGCAGTTTAGTGACTGATGTTTTGTCTAATCCTGTGTTTAAGACTTGGGGAAAATGCTCTGACTTTATTCTTGGCCTTTGTTGAGGTTTTTGGTCCAATGTGTTTTGTAACACTGTGATATAGGGGAAGACTAGTAGGGGGTGTGGAGTCTGACAACATACAGGATGCCATGACTTTCTGAACCAACAAATCGAGCCCCGATGGATTCTGTCAGCTTCTAAAACATTTGTTTTCCCAGAGACCAGGAACGTGACATCATTAGTCTTTTGCTTAAACAATGTCTTGTGTTAATGTTTTTCTAATGAGCGACCTCTGCTGGTCACATCATCCACAACAGTACAAGTTGGTTTCTACTTATTGTGACCATTTCCTTTTAATAATCAAGTCACAAACAAAAATAATGTCATGAAAAGAAATGTTTCTTCTCTAAATCTACAAATAACCTCATAAAAAGACTCCTTCAAAAAATCCTCCCTTTCCTTTTTCGGTAAATGTGTTTTGAAGGTTGATTTAGCAAAGCTGGTTGTTTTCTTTTCGTCCATTTTGGTTCCACTGATCATGCCTTGTCTTAAACTTTTACTTTGCCTGCTGATCATCACTGAGTGTAGGTCACATGTTTGATAAGTTTAGGTGAAACACCAGTAATCCCTGGAATTAGCAATAACAGCCTCTTGTCCACCTTCACTTGTCCCTGTCCGTACGCAGAATAATAGTGGTGCAGTTGCACAGTACACTTTAGAGGTTAAACCTGAGACTTTTAGACTTGTCTCAGTCTGTATCCTTTTCTGTCTGTGCTGGTTTCCGTTCCTTTTGCTCTGTCTGCTGTTTTAACATTGTCTTGCCTTTCTGATTTATTCAGGCAACAGTTCCGTGAGTCGGTCAGTGTTTGAGAAATAAATGGGCCCGATACTAGAATAAAATGCTTTTATTAGCTGTATGGTGAAAGAATCAAACCCCCCTGCCACGCGGCAGACATAAATAAAGAAAGACTTGAATGCCTGCGGAGAGGAGCAGCTCCTCTAGTCTGTGAACTCACACTATCATTTAGCGTGTGTCACTGATGACTGAAGATATGACTGGCAGTCTTTGACACGGTAATGTGTGTGTCTCTCATCAGACCAGATGTTCTCTGATAGAAAATCTTTATGAAGAAAGGCTTGGTTTAGATGAAGACAGGTTAAATCACTGCCCTCGGGTCTAATTACAGCTTATATTCAGACATATTTGGCTCAGTGCTTGTTGGAAGTCGACACTGCTGCCACTCATTTTACCGAACATGATCTAATTCATGTTATTATGTCACATTTAAAGCAGCTGTCTGCTTTTGTAGATTGATTTTAACACTTTCCTGGCAATAAAGTGAAGAAACTGGAGGCTTTTAGAACTTTTTGAAGTTATTGTCAAAGTTTAGTTTGAAAGCTTTTCCCCAACAGACTGTGGATTTCTTTGTAAATCTGTTGTCAAAGCCTCGAGACAAGTCCATCAACAAAGTACAAATACTGCTTATTCCCAATTTGACTTATTTACAAATTAAAAATTAGTTTTTTGTCTTGGTATCACATGGTGTTCAAGTCAAACATGAACGGGAAACAAGGAGAATTTATGTAACCGACCTTCTGCTCCTTCATGCTTTTCAACCTGCTGTGCTGCTTATGCAACAGGCGGCATTGATACTAATGTGGTACTCAAGTGCCTCTTCATCCTTGCTCTGTGGTGCAGTAACACCATTTCGTTTTGCAACAACTCAGCTTTGACTCATTTTTCCAATTCAATTGCTGTCGTATTTGTGGCAGTTCAGGTTTTATTAGAAAAACACGGGTTCAACCCTGGAACATCTACTGGATGGATGCCAGTACCAGATTCTATCACGGTTTGTGGTAACATTAACAAGTGTGTCCTGTGTTTTTTTTAATTAAATCTGGTGAAGATGGAATTTCATTTGGTAAAGTTCATTCTTTAGTCCTTATCCTCTATTCTGTCAATGTAATGAACCAGTGAAGCAGATTGAACGTCCGTGTGGTTGTCCAGTAATGTTTTCAATTGAAGGTTGTTTGAGCCTGCCTTTTTATTACCATACTAGATTATAATATCAGGGCCCACACTGTTGTTTCTTTATTACTCTATTATCTTCATTATGTGGTGAGGACCCTGGTGTCCTGAATGAGACCTATAGTTCAGAGTTTTAGTGTCACATCGGGCCATTTGCAGCATATGGAAAAGGTTGTTTTTAAGTGGGTGATTCTCAGATGCAGTTTTTAATGAGCTCAGAATTTAGATCAGTTTTGGCTGAAATCAAGAATTTCAATTTATTATTGTAAACTGCAGGAATGCTATATTAGGATTGAAAGCATGACAGCTGTATCAGCACTTATTGAATCATAGCACCGAGTCAGTTTTCAGTTTTAGTGCAGTTCTATTGATATATCCTAATAAAAGAAATACAGGTTTCGTAGCCCGCTGTGCCCTCATTTTGATAAATAGGCCACTAAATGGTACATACTATCATTTTATTTTGACATAATCAGTGTACTGCATTTCTTTGGCAGTTTCACTATCGAATAAAACCTATTATGAATGTAAAAACGATGTTATCGCTCTAACCATTGAAGGCCATTAGCCGCTCCAGCTTTTATACACCAGGGCCCTGAAAATTAAAGTACGCTGGAAGTGATTTGTCGATACACCAACTGCCTCCAAATTGAGTTTGTCTCTCTGTCCTTTTGGGCAAGAGAAGGATTTCTCCTCTGACGTGGTTCAATAATAGCAAAGAAAACCCCCATAACTCATCTCCTCTCTCATCCTGCTCTCCCAACTGTAGGTGGAGGAAAACTGAAAAAGGAACAGGTTGAATGGAGGTTGATGGAGAGATCGGTTGTGGTTGGCTACGGCTTTGCCAGCAAAACAGTAATTTAGGGTTCATCAGCATTTACTACATTTATCTGAAAGATGTTATAAATATGTGTACTAATTAATTGCACAATTATCCCAGCCTCTAAACAGCACCAGACTCATCAGAAAGGTAGAGCATAGACTGGAAAATAGATTTGTAATAAAGGACTCTGATGCATCATCATCTCAAGCTGTAGACAGACATTGATCAGGCTGACAGGGATCTCACTCACTCTGGTTTTTTTATGCCATAATCAGTTATCTCTGAAGCCAATTGAGTTCTTTGTACAAATCCATCTAACATGGGCACAGATGTATGACCTCACTGGGAACAGATGAAGAGGAAGAAGAGACATTGGTCAGATGGGAGCCCGAAGACTTGGAAACTAAATGCCAGAGTGGGAAGACAGTGACAAACTGTCAGAGAAGAAAGTCTTTAACTATGTATTAGTGCTGTGGCAGTCGACAGAAAAATAGATTTCCCTTGGACACATAGGACACAATTGGAAACTGTGCCAACACTCTGGGAAAGTCTCATTTATCAAGGCCTGATCACTGAACTTCCTTTCAGTAGTTGAATTTTTTACAAAAGGCCAGATACAGAAATGTCGTGTTGACTGGATGCAATCACGGTTCCTTTGTAGGCATTAGTGGTGCTCGTAAGAACGAACAAACAAACTCACAGAATGTGCTCGTGAAATCAATGGACAGGTGCTGATACAGAACACAACAACTGGCAGCTCACAGCTATAAACTCCCACTGTCACACTTGTTACTGATTGAACTAGCATCACTGGCAGCATCAGTTCCCTGTAGAAACATTTATGTTTAATCAACTCCATGCATCATGTCCTCAAAGGTGTAAAATCGAACCATGTGTTTTTTTTGGATTGCTGTTTTTTCTCTACCATGCAATGCAAAGAGTTGGAGCCAGGATGCAGACACCCAGCTATTCTCACACTTTGGACACGTGACGTCAAAAATCACTGACCTAAACCTGCTGCTGTAACAGCTGCAGAACTTTTCTTATTCAGTCACAAAAGCATTAGTTAACTGAGATTGGAAGATGATTTTTGGTTTGACCACAAGCTCCTGAGTAGCTACTGGTGAACTGCTGGTTGGCTCAAGAATGAAAGTTCAGTCTCTGCTTTAAACCAACCTGGAAATCATTTAAGTCTTTAGAAGAAACCAAATCAACAAGCCAAAATTTGTTTTTCTAACGTACATAAGTTGGTAGAGTCATAAACCAAATGAAATCAAATTTTAAATCTTATATTGGAGCTGAAAAGGCAACAGACATCAGTGTAATGTGGTTTTAAACTACAGTACTTTCCTGGGAACTTTTATAATACAGTATATTGCCTTTTCTTGGTAGACACTAAATGTCCACGGTGATTTGTACGCTTGTGCTGTTAGGTGAGTCTGTGTGAGATGTTGCATATACCAACACATATTCAATTCTAAATTTGCTTTTGATTCAAAGACACTGCCTCATCGCCGAGATTGACGAAATGTGATGAGCCCTATAGTGGCTTAAACACAAACGGTTTTAGAAAATGAAATTACTTTTCTTAAACAACATTGCTTGAGATTGAATCAGCCACTGGTCTGTGGAGGAAAGGGGGGGACGGTGGGGAGAGTTATGCAGGGGGCGATATCGAAAGAAAATATCAGAGAGGAGGAGAGAGGAGCTGGAGTGTAAAAGGAGAAAAAATATGATAAAGGAGAGAAAGACTGGCTCAACTGGGGCCAGAAGCTCTGGCACTATGGCCGTGGAACTGGGAGTGAAAAATGAGAGTGAGGGAAATGAACATACGCAGATCCAGTAGAATGACCAGCAGTAAAAGAATAAGAGTAAGATGGATGGTGGAAAGGAAAAACACAAACCAAGGGAGTCCATGTAGGGGAAGGGATGAAAGCATTGCGATTGCTGAGAAAGACGGTGTCTCTGGGGAGCTGACATTGGAATTGGGCTCTAATCAGAGGACGCAGCAGAAGTTCTTCACAGATGAGCGCAGATACGATGCATTGCTTTGGTAGCAGAAAAACCCTGTAATTTCATTTGATCAGTTTCTTCTTGTGTTTTAAAGCAGAACTTCATAGATTCACTCAAATCTGTTTCATTTCTGACGTTTGCACAAACGATTGAAATGATAAAGAATCAGAAAAGTTGTCGTGTTATGTGTTCACATCATGAACCTGCGGTACATGCAGGTGATCTGCGTCACATATGCAATAATTCATAATTATCTGTTCATTTTCTAAATTCACCTTCTCTAAATGAAACAGCCTGTTAGAATGAGTTTGTTTTGTGCTGCAGTCGGTGTTTGTAAAACCCACTGAATGCTGTTAGTAAATGTTATTCCTTTTGACAGCAGAAAATGGAGGCAACTAATGAGCTATGCTGAGCCGATAATGACACAAACACCACAGCATCTGAAAAACAGTCGCATTACTCAGGACTCAGGTCTCATTTTTGTAAATATAGAATTATAGGTGCTGTTTATTTATTTATTTATTTATTTATTTTTGCACTTAATGTTTTCATTTTTCCTAAAGCTTGGAGTTTGCTGTTCTATACTGCTACAGCACAGGGGACTTAACAAATACATCCAGAATGAATGATGGTTGACAAGAGAAACACAGACTGTGTGTTGTATAAAGGTTGTTGTGTACTTGGGGGAGAAACTGAGCTAAAGAAGACGCTGCTTCTCACTGCAGAAGCGTTCTAGTTTCTTCCGATGATGAAGAACTGAGAGAGTCGGACTTTTGTTTTTTAGCGAAGAAGGCTGGCTTGTCCTCAGACAGCGCTTGATGGTTGTTTTTGAGTTTTTTCCTTCATCTGGCAGTTTCTCTCCAGGGAAAGTACTAGAAATGTCTGGCTGCTCTCTCTGGGTAATTGTAAGGTTGCACTGATTTGGGTCATGGTCCTCAGGTAGGTATGCAGTCAGTCCAACTGCCCAGTGACTCCAGTAATCCTTGAACTACTTCATCCTCGTTCTGTCCTCGTCTTCCTGTTATGTTCTCACTGTTTTTGGATCTTCATGCAAATTTTGAAGGCTACAATAACATGAGAGACTGATCTGCCACCCTGTGCTTAAGGTGTAGTGGAAACTGAGCTGCTTGTTTGAGGTCAGAAAATAAGTGTGTTTTCAGAGATTCCACTGTTGTATATATGTACAATTATAAAATGACATGACGGCCTGGAGACCACAGAACATAACATCTATATAGAACAGGCAACAGACTTTTTTCATGAAGAGAAGAGAAATCAAACCAGTGCTTGAGCAGCAGCTTTGAGTCTGCTAAGAAGGTTAACACTACATGTATTTTACTTCATCAAGGGCCTAATGACAGCACCGCAGTTTCTACATTGAATTTCAGTTGTGTAATTATGAGCTTAATGGTCTGAACTGTTACTTTACTATATCACTGCTTCTAGATCCCACAACTCCCCTCCTCTCTCTTGGTTTCTCCTCTTTCTGTTATTCTTTATGACTGTCTTTATCCTTTTTCCTCTCTCCAGACTACATATGTCATTGAGATGGATCTGCTCTCAAAGTTGAGCAGGGAGAAACCTTGCTGTGCGAAAGGCCTATTGTCTGAATGATGTGGTACAGTGGAAGTTCTTGGCTGTTTGTGTGTCTGTGTGTTTGGATAAAAGATGTACAAGATGTTGGACAATATCATTATCGCCTCGCTTAGGCTTATGTCAGCGGGCTAAACAAACAGCTTGTTTAAGAGCAGAGCAGGTACCCTGTACAGCAGTAAACACTGTCTGTGCTGCCCTGCTGAGATCATTGAACACTTGCTTTGATTACCATTAGCTGACCTCAGCGGTGAACTGTTTGTGTGTTGCTATGTGCCTGCATGTTTATTTGAGTCTTTTATTTCCCTCCCAGTACATTAAACCTCCCCCGATGAATTGCAGTCATCAATAGAAATGCAGGCCTTTATTGTGCTCTCCTGGCTCCTGCCTGATACGTCTGTGAGCAAAAATGGCACCGCAGGCTGAAGACGCTATTGTGTCTGTGTTTGTTGCCGTCTTTGTTGGCAAAATGATGGATTATACTGGAAAGAGGAGGAAGGGACCTTTAGGAAATAACGACCCATTCATCAGGAAATAGCAGCTGCTAACGTTAGAATGACTTCGTTGCATGATGGATGAGCCTGTTCTGGCTCTTAAATATACATTTCATTTCAGTTTGTTTATATGTATGCTAATATCTGGTCCTTCTCCAAACTGCTGCATGTATGTAAATCCTGTTTATGGTATCTCACAGTGGGTAGAAGAAAAAATAACAAAACCAGTTTTACCTGGGACAGTCGCAGTTGTAACAAATCTGGTCACTCTGCAATTTATTTGTCAATACTTTAGTATAGAAAGTAGTATAGAAATTTCACAAATATCCCAACCCAAGTTCACTTACTCTGTAAGTTTGAAACCCCAGAGCTGTGTGATACTTTTTGACAGATGTTGTCACATTAAAATACAGTCCCACTTTATTGCGTCCTGAATACAAACATCAGATGTCTGTGTCACACATAGCAAACGTTATTTGACAGCACTGAGAAACACCGGGCTTGACATACATGTTGCTGGGCAAAAGAAGTAAATCTCCACTCAGCGGTTTTGTTGTTTGTTCTTTGCTTTCTGTGTTTGTCTCCTGTGAATATTTCTTCAGTCTGTAGTTACAACATTTATAGCATTTTAGGTGCAATTTCAAGAGGCTGATCAAACATTAGGGATTGTCCTAAATGAGCTGTGTTCTGTTTTGTGTGCTGTTATTACCAGTCGTCTGTGTGGAGCTGCTGTATTTTGGGAAAACACCAGAGTTAATAAATTGCCAGTTGTGTGAAATTAATGCCTGCGTGATTCCTCAAGTGCAGCGGTTTCTGTGGTACATGTGTTTTAATTGCATACATTCGGATTTTTATAATATACAAATCGGTGCAGCGGTGATATGCATCATATCGCTGAGCGGTGCGGTGGATTCAATGACGGGGCCGTATCAGACAGGAACAGACAGGCTTATTAAAGATAAGTGGTTTCTGTCATATTGTGCTGCATACACTAGGCCAGTCAACCCACGCATGAAATCCGTTTAACTGCTGTAATCACCTTCACGGAGGTCAATCATATAATCCATCAGGCCCACCGATGTTTAAATGTTGTGTGTGTAGCACGGTCAACATCACAGCAGATTACAACATGTGCCTAAAACCACCCATAAAGCTCTGACACATAAAAATTAATGGACTGTGAGACTTTAGAATAATGGTCCTGCTTTTGTTCTGTAACTTCTATTGTGAACGTATATTCTAAGAACTGGTTTGTGCCCTTTCATGTTAAAGACGCCGCGGGTACAGTTTGTCTGGTTCTAACAAAATTAGCCATATTTTCTATTTAATATGCTGGTAAAGGTATAATGTAGAGTTTTCATGTAAACACACACACTATTCATTATATTCAGGGTTTCTAACCAAATACATGCCAGACCTTTCTCCGTTCAGCGTGGCATTGTGGGCATGTCAGCTCCCAGCATGTCATGTTGGAAAGTGGAAAGTTAATAGCTTCCTTTTCAGTAGCAAATGATGGGTCACTTACAGTTCTCATGGAAGCTGTGGTTGGAATTGCTACAAAGCGTTAATTTTGGGTTCAAACCAAAACCTGTAATTCAGGGATGTCAGGTTGTACCTGTTGTCATTTTGCTATGTAAGAAATCATCTACACGTTTTCAACCCTGCCACCAGCTCTGTCTACAATATGGGACCTTAGTTCTGCAGCACTACTGCTGATTCTGGTTAGTTTTAATTCAAAAATAAATCATTTTTTCATTTTGCAGCATCCAAAAGAGAGTCTGGTTTAATGGGTTATTGTCTAATTTCTCAGCAGTGATGAACTTTTAAAGGTTAATATAAAGGGTCTTGTCCTCCTTGTTTGTCTGCTCAGTCTCTTCAACTGAAGTGCAGCACTTGAGGATGTTTGTTAGCTGTTACTGCTTGTTGTGTTATTGCCCTGCGTTTGTGTGTATTGGAGCCTTTTTCAGGGGAAATGTAACTAAACTAAAGGAAACCAAGTCAGCTCAGTCTGGAGTGACACCACAGGACAGAACAAAGGACGATCTGATGGATTTGGCTTCTGACAGCTACATTAGCAGGAAACTCAGCAGATGAAGTTCACCAAAGCATGTACACTTGGACTTGATTTAGACACAGTTCAGTGCAAACACAGCAATTGAGAAACACATTCACAATCAGAGGCATTTCCTTTATCGTGAGTGTGTTATTCCAGGTTTTTGAAAGTACTGCTATAGTTATTAAATTTTGATTAGTGACGATCTCTTGTCTGAAGAACTTGATTAAAGGTGGTATAGCTCAACCTAATGTCTGTTTATGTTTGCTGGACGTGGTGCAGTAAATCAGACACTGTCAGTGTCAGTTCAGTTTTATCTGTACTGGGTCTGTCTCTCTGCTGTTGCTGTTTTCTTGCACTCTTTAAGTTTTAGTTACTCACTTCCTTACACTGAGCACATCTCCCACAAGCACTGATATCATACGTCAGTTCGATTTAAATTAAGCCTTAGCATTCGGACGTGTTGTGACTTTATCTCCTAACACAGTTGCTTTCTGACATTAAAATTCCCTCCTAACGCAGCGTTAATGAGCGTCCTGTTTCGGCACAATAACGTGGCACCAGCTGAGTGAGAGTGCCAACTGACAGAAACAGACATGCAGACAGTACTAGGAGAAGATGTCTCACCAGGCTACCCTGACAGATGGTTGTATGCAGCTCAATTACGGCCCACTCCTTCAGAATACATTCAGCATGTAGAGAAACCCAGGCAGGTAGGCAGCCACCTGACTACATGTGTGTTTGCACGTAAATATGAGCACAGGATTAGCATTATAACAGAAAACCCGCTTGCTCGCCTGCTCTGTGATATACAAACAGTGAGCTCCACACACGGGGGTGGGGGGTGGCTGCTGCAGTACGGCTGACAGTCCTCACGACTCCATTAGAGGCAGCACAGGTGATGGAAGCTGTGTCAGTCTGACCTGTGGTGTGAAAATGGAGTGAGACAGAGGGCTGCTGGCCACGCTGTGTCCATTCAGGTAGACTGTTTGTCATTCTCTATGACCAGTCTGTCCATCATTAGTGTGTAACGTGACTGCGTAGTCTGCAATAGTGATTCTTCAGATGCAAGATATGATTTGATTTTTGGCGGCACGGTGGGTTAGTGGTTGGCAGTGCTGCTGTTCCTGGTTCGAAACCCAGCAGGGTCCTTTCCGTGTGGAGTTTGCATGTTCTCCCTGTGCTTGGTGCCCATAGCTTGGTCCACTGGAGAAGGAAATGGCGACCCACTCCAGTAATCCTCGACAAGAGGGGTCACAAAGAGTCGGACCAAACTAAACGACGACTGAACAAACAACAAATTATTTGATTAGATTTTTTTTTTAAAATATAATTTGAATAGTGTACTTGATTCACATCCCACCAGGACTGTTTTAACTCACCAGCACGTAGTCTCATCTTTTGGCCACACAGCAGCTTCGCTCAAACACTTGTTCAAGGTTACACTAAGTTTCTCTAGCAAGATTCAAAGGGCCTTTCTTTGGCACTTCCAGAGCTGGAAACCAAAGCGCACAGTACGCTGTCGATTATTTAAAAACTATCAAGCACTGAAAGCTGCTTGTGATGCTTGTCCCAACTCTTAAGATATGTTTACACACAACACAAAGCAGTTTTTATATGTGGGTGTGAATAAATGTGAGTGGGTGCCAACAAATATTTTCAACTTGAGGAAACAAATCCGTATCCTGAAGCTTAACAACTCTGTTTCTTTAGGACTTTTTGTGTTCTGAGGTCTGTGCAGCTGGTTATAATGACTGTGAATTTATATGAAGTACAAATATTGAGTAATATTATGAACAAAGGGAGGAGAAAATATTGAAACATTTAAGAGCAGCCAGAGAAATGTGGCAGCTTTGGCAGAAGAATTTTTCTACACGGTGCCAACAAATTTGTAAATATGGAGGTAACAGTTGCGGGCATGTGAACGGACTAAAGGCGTGTATAGATAGATGGTGCGTTACAGTGAAATGGTTAGGATAGTGGCAGCTTGAAACCATTTATAAAATCCAGCCATTATATAAACTCTGTATCCAGCTGTGAGCTTGAAGGTCATCTGTGCTTTCACATTTTCAATCTCAGACTACCGCAGCTCATATTTTTGCCTCAGTCACAGCACACGTTCTAATGGGAACACTGAGAAAAGATTACGTAGTCCGTAGTCATTGTGAAAATCCCCATTTGGTAACACCGAAAATGAAATGAATCTTTAATTTCGATGTTGCAGAGTATTCGTTCAGCATGACAAGCCCATTGTAACTGTTTATAACAGTGAAAAACATGACTACATATTACTTTTCTTCAGATTCTCATTTTGTCCTGTGGTTCTATAATTTGCTGCCTCCAGGTGTGACTCATCAGACCCATCCGCTGACAAACGCTTAAAAAAGTCATTGTCTACCATTATCTGCCGAATATTAATGCAACTCTGTCTGTCTTTCCTTTGCAGTATGAATTCAAGGTGAAAAACATCAAGAAGAAAAAAGTCCACATCGTGGTGTCTGTAGATGGCGTGAAGGTCACCTTGAGGAAAAAGAAAAAAGTGAGTGGCCTTTTTTTTAGTGTCATTTCGAATCAGAAACAAGTGAGCTGGATATGGTGTCACAACAAAGACTAATCTGAATATTTTGTACAAACAGTATCATTTTATTGGGCTATGATTGGATATCCTCATCATTATAGCTGCATATGAAAGAATATTGTTCTAATTCTCTAAAGAGAAATAATTCTAGTTAAAATGATATTAGTTTCGAGGACCCTAAAGCTCCTCTAAAATGTCTTTAATAGTCATGTTGACAGAGACTAGGTTTTCAGACAGATTACATGTGGTGGGGATACAAGGCAGCTTAAAATTCTACTTGCCAATGGTCTGACAGGTTATGGCTGTGGAAAGGTCAGTGTGACCAAATTTCTCAGCTGATTGTTTACCATCCACTCTATGGCAGGGATGAATAGACAGGAAATTAATGCGGTGATTATAATTTTCTTCTAGAATTTAGTGTGTGGGTGAGATGTGGACAAATATTCATCACAAATTAGCATCTACAGCTGCTCCTACAGATATATTACCACCAATTCCTACTGAAAAAACATTATTTTAACAAGTACACACTTATGGGATTTTTAATATCTTTTTAGTCTTTAGTAGTGCAACTTGGAAAATTAAATCTTTGGAAAGGATTGGTTTCATCAAACGTTCATGACAGACTGTAATTAGCGTATGTAGTACACCATCAGATATAAAAATCAAAATGACTGTTATATGATTTCTGTGTATGTAACAGAGATGTTTCAACCTTGACTCGTTCTTGCAGCCAGATGTACATCACAGCTATACATTAGTGTCTCATTAAAAAGAGGCTTAAATGAGTAAATGGCACTCTAAGGAGCAGCCAATTCATTACACCAATATAAGTGCTCAGTTTATGTAAATGTGTGTGGAGCGGAAAGCCTGTCTGCACATTTATATTCTTTTATGTGTGAACAATGGTATCGGAAATACCCTTTAGCCATTCTGATATTTTTCTGTCAGAGCTACCCAATATCTGATGGTATGTGCTACTACATAACATCTTCACTTCTTCTGTATTTATGCCATCTCCAGTTTTTCCACAACATTTGTATTTTCATAAGTGCAGAAGCATCTGGCAATAACATGCAGAACATAGACCTTACTACTAAATCTCAGGCCCATGAAACTTCACTAGGTTCACTAGCTTCCAAGGAGCACTGCACTGATGAAACAACAGGTAGTGTGGATTTTTCGGATAATCGTTTATGAACTTTTATAGTTAAGGTTAATTTTGATCTAACTGGCTGACAAATGATGTTAATAAAAATAGCTTTAGACTCTTTAACGAGTTAGTTTGATTCCACGATTTAACTTGAGCCTCATCTTTGTTGTCAATGTGTGTGTTTCTGACGTAAAATCAAGAGAGTCTAAACTATGAAGTGCAAAATACAGCATGTCCAGATCAAATCAACTTCATTAGGATTGGACCTGTCTCTCCTCTGGTTGACAGTTCACACGTTGTTAAAAGTTACACTCGTCCAGCCTCGTTTCACAGACGTCTGTTTCAAATTGCATTGAAAATGTTTGAAGGCCTTTACTTTGCATGTCTAAAAAGAAACCACAAGAGAGCCAATAGGCGGACTAAGAGGGTGTGATGAAGGCGTTTGAGTGATGGGATGAATATTAAAGCTATCATCCAAGGCTCAGTGTCAGATTAATTGCAAGTTGGAAAGAGCGGTCAATAGAAGGATGTCTCGCCTCCACCTGCTTTCTTGTCTCGTTTGGCTCCCTTGTTGGAAAACTGAAATGTCAAGTGTGACTGTTAGCAATCTATTTACATCTCGGGGTCCGACAGAGGCAATGAAAGACCACAGATAGGAGTGACTGAAAGACTGAGTCGACAAAGCTGTGTGGGAATAGAAGTCAATATGAATAAATCCTGCATGCTTATGTGTTGACATTTTCATTGTGACCTTATACTGGACGATATATTTAATCAAATGAACAGACAGATTAAAGAAAAATGTAAATAAACTCCTCAAAGATGCAGAAGGGACGATAATATATAAACCAAAACAGAGAATGTGGTGCAGTTTGTGACAGATTGGACAGAAATGGATGTATTTATTTTGTTTCATGCACTGTTGGTTTATTAGTGAACACATGTTCCCTTCAGTCTGAAGCTTCATATATTAAAAACCTTAAATGTGGTTGTTTTGTGTTTCCACAGAAGAAGGAGTGGACATGGGATGAGAGCAAGATGATAGTGATGCAGGATCCCATTTACAGGTAAGATGGCTACACACGTTATTCTAACATTTTACATCCATCTCGCTCAATTGAACTTTTTGTTGTTGTTTTTAATTTTTATTACAATGACTCATGGTTCATTGGGCCTTTTCCTAAACAAATCTTAATCCAAACTTGATTAAATGCAACACAGTGCTGGCTGAGGAAATGAGAATCTTTTGTCTCTGTCACAGCCAGCCTTGACATTTTGCAGAAAGAAGGATATTGTAGCTGCTGCGTGATAACTTGTACTGACTCCAGACCAGAGCAGCAGAAGGATTTTAGAAAAACAGATGAGTTATTAGGATATATTGATTCATAAACATGGTATGTAGGAGAGTGAAGGAGTGACTACTGACAGAGGAATGTAACAGCAAAATGTGTGGAGTCCTGATGAGTTTTTGACTGTAACTGAAAAATACATTAATTTCTTTTTAACATTGCAATTTGCAAAAAAGCAATTTAGCACAAGCTGCAATATTGGCATTAAAAAAAAAATACATGTAATAAATGAACACAGCAGTGATAATGAAAACAAATCTCAAAATGCTAAAATGAACACCAAATAAAGACACTTCAAATCTTTAACCATAAAAGTTTAGTGTTTACGATCTGTTTCAGTTTCTTTAAAGTGTCATCAAGTATTTGAACCTGAGACTCAGAAGCACAGAGTGATGGTTTGTCCACATCTTATTGGAGCCTGAGGAACTTTGTTTGCTCCAGATGGTTTTTGGACCAGCGTGCTGTGACCCCACTCTTCATTATCCTCTGTGGAGGTAGTTAGATGTAGGTGGGGGCTCTTCAGCCCCTTCATAATGTGCTTGTGATGGGGTGGTAGCTGCTTTTATGTATTTCATTAGTAGGCTTGAGAATCATGTTTTTATAAAGCAGCTGGGGGTCACAGACCTGATCATTCTCATATAAACACAGGAAATCATGTTTTTTTTCCAAAGGTCAGTTTTATATTAAAGCAGCACTGTGAAACTTTTGCTCGTGGTTTCCCTCATCTGGTTGAGAGGCTCAGGTGGGTGTTACCAGTGTTGTAAATACTGTCGCTCTGTAGGTTGGGGGTGCTGAGTGATCCTACCCGATCATGAAAGTTGCATAGTGCTGTTCAAGCACTGTGTAGAATTTGTCTGGTTAAGAGTTGTCCTGCCACTGAAATCATTTTAGAGACATTATTTTAAGGTCGAAAAACTACAGTGTCGCTTTAAGACTTCAGGTGTTTATGTTTCTCAATCTTATTTTATTATATATTCTCTTACTTACCTGTTACTTGTGAGAAAACACTCATATTAAAAAATATAGGCTGTCATATTAGTGAGGAACGTAGTTAACATAGCTAGGTTAGCTAGTGAACTAAGCCTGGTTTAGCTGCGAGACCAGTATTAGCACTGGTTGTTGGGGAAACAGAATGAATAATCAATAGTGAGACCTGATCAGAATACAATTACAAAGATTTGTGTGTGAGAAAGACCGTGTATGTTTGTGAGAGTGACATGTCTTCATGCTGTTCCACCTCACTGGACTGTAACCATAAGGCCCAGTTCATTCAGACCATTTGGTGCAGGGCTATAATCCTTTGATTTGAACTCTTACCACAGTCTCTCTCATCAGTGCAGGCGTGCTACACACACACACACACACACCTTAACCTTAATTTTACCCTATTTTGGCCATTTAAAATAAATGGCAGGAGTGTGTGTGTGTGTGTGTGTGTGTGTGTGTGTGTGTGTGTGTGTGTGTGTGTGTGTGTGTGTGTGTGTGTGTGTGTGCGTGTGTGTGTGTGTGTGTGTGCCCTCACAAGGAAGCCAGGTCCCCACATGTCACTGTGTAAACAGGTTTCAGTCCCCATATTGTAGCAAACACACACACACACACACAGACTCAGTGCTGAGAGGCAGCTTGTATGAATTTAGAGGCTCAGACAGTGTTGTTGTGAAATGAAAGGAATGCCTGGAGGTGTCTGCACCATTAATCTTTGTGTTTCATAGCCACACACATTCATACGTGCAGTCACACAGACATTTGGTCAAATCAGTGAAGGATGCATGACTAAACTAGCAAAGACCCTTAACTTTGCCTTGAGGAGCAGGAAGAAAGCTGAAGAGTGGTTTCTCCTTAGACACACACAGTTCAAATTCTGCATTGCATGACTCACACTTTATCCTTCACGCACACACACACACACACACACACACACACACACACACGCGCTGACACTCGCTGACACTCGCAGTCCCAGGCGGGCACAGCTCAGAAGTGCATCCAGGAGCCCGGATGGGAGTTTGGAGTTTGGCAATGACTCTGTCAAAAAGATGGATTTTGCCCAGCTGTTTGTGTAAGCAGCTCTGAGCTGGGAAATTCTGAAAGATTTAGTTTGGTTGGAGATGCTTTAGCTCGTCCAGCACATCCAGGCCTTGTGCACAGTTTTTAATGTCACAGTCACAAAGGCTGGGTAGTGATGTAAAGCAGCGTTAACTCAGCAGAGGCGACTGTGGAAAACTCAGCCCAACCTCCATTGACTGATAAAACAAAATTAATAATCAGCCACATTCCCACTTCCCACGGGTCACTTCTTAGCAGAGTGGGGGCAGCTCTGTTATATCTTTCAGTTATGTTACACTGGAAGTTAATTTATCAGTTTGCATGGAGTGCCGTACGTATCTCTCAGCTTTAAATTCATGTCTCGGTATTTTATTTGAGCAGTGACTCTATGCAGTGTGCTGTCTAGCTGTAAAGTTTGGGAAGGATTTGGCATTTGCATCAGTGTAAACGAAAGGCCACTGGACATCCCCATGTGAGGAAACATGGTGTGAATTTAACCTTTTTGTGTTACAGTTCAATTACTATGCTCTATAAGCTAATATGAATACATAATCATTTTTAGCTTTTCAAACACAGAGCAAAAAAAAGGCACATTACAGACTCTGGACTCTTTTAAAGGCTCCTATGTGTGTTTTTCAGATGCGCCGTGTGTCTAAATCATTTGGGAGGATTTAGCTGAGTGTTTTGCATTCCTTCTCTGCTTTCCTTTTTCATCTTCGGCTGCTTTCTAGCTACTGGCTCACCATCACCGAGGCTGTTCATAAACTTGTGTGCTTGCAGAGCTGCCGTGACAGTGATTGCACTCAGTCGCATTAATATGTGGTAAACATGTCTGAGGACACTTGTGGTGGTCTTCCACTATCTACAGTCATTTTCCCAAACATAACTGAGCTTCTGATGAGGCCAAATAACGATCAACAAAATCTCTTCACTGAATGTTTGTTAAAAGGATAGAGCCTACAAACATTAACACATATGTCAGCATCCACAGAAGAAGAGCAAAACAACAACAACACAACTTCGGGGTCATACATATTTATTCAGATAAGTGTGCACACGCCTGAATGATTTATATACTGTCGTATAAAACGAACCCGGGGGACATAGACAAGCAGGCAGGGAGACAATTGACAACTTTTGGACATATTACATTCACGCTAGAATATACACTGTCACTACCAGCTGCTCAGACAGTGTCAGAGCATGAAAACAGTGATAATAGTAAGTGGTTTGAAACTTTTCAAATATCAAGGTTTCACTCAAACATGAAGGTCAGAGCATTAGACATGAGAAAGTTATTTGTGCTATGTGGAATTTGCCACTGTCAGCTAAGAAAGTTGGTTATGACATGTACCACATAAATTATATTGAAACAACCTGACAAACTTTAAAACTACCTTGGGGTGAGAAATGGTCCAAACAGGACTTAATCAAAATACTATAAGTCCAGTTTAAGGTAAACCAAAGTCTAGAGAACTAAATAGAAATTAAAACTCAACTAAAATCTGCATAATTTTTTCTATCAGGTTATTTCAAAGATTATCCTAATGAGGAGGACTGCAGTGGCTCAAGTGTAAGAAGGGCTACTTGTGCTCAGTATAAGTACAGTTCTCTTTCTGCTCTTAGACTTCACTATTGAGTACAGTCAAAGTTGAGTGTCTTTGTTGTAGATCCATTTTTCTGCTTTGTGTCTTCACTGTGCTCCAGCTCTCATGGCTGCTCTTAGCTGTCAGTAACAACAAACTACTTTATAATCATGTGGATGCATCATGTTATGCCGTTTCTATTGAATAGATCTGTTGTAAATTCAGGTGATGAGTCCTGTGCTAATACTCTGGGTTTTTTTTTTTTTTTTTTTTAAATAGTGAATTTTCCTTCTCTCACTGATGAAGGTCGTGTTTTTTGAGGAGTAAAGAACAGAACATTTCTTATTTATAAGAGAACAAATTGAGAAATGTTGTAAAAGAATAACAGAGATATACAGTCAGCCTTATTCCTCTAATCATTTTATGGCCCCTCTTTTTTCACCTTGACACCACATCAGACCTTCGCAGGGGTGCAGGCCTCAGATAATCAAAAGTCTCTTCCTCCGCTCCTCCAGTGGGAACTCCATGTTCCCATCATTTTTGTGTGACTCTTCTTGTACATGTTGGAGTTCTCACACTCTCTCGATATTGCTACTGGGACTGTTGAATAGCAGTATAATATATTATTTTGATAAGAAGTTTCTGTGGCTCTGGCTGTAAATTAGGTCATTTGCAGCCAAGTGGCACCCTAAGTAGACATCGTCAGTCAGCGGTGCAGAGTCGGAGCAGTCAACCATACGTAGTTTTACATTTTGGTTAAATTAGTTTGACCATCAAATACTGAATTATTTTAAGCTGTACGTTGCATTTAATACGTTCCAACTAGTAGTTTTTTATATATAAAATATTGCAAACATGATAGGTATGAGTCACAGTTAAACTTGCCATTTGATATTCAGCATTGACTTTGGTTTCATTATTTTTTTATAGCCTCATCTGGAATAACTGTTGTAGAAGCTTTACAAGAGAAAGAGAGCGAGGGCAAAAAGAAAAACCAGAAATGTACTTGACATTGACACAAAGCACTGAGATGTGTATGCATGTGAGGTCTGATGTGAGTCATGCCTCTGTCTGGGATTCTGTGGCTATTCTAATCTCTAAAGCTACTTTTTTTAAAATTAGACCGCCACAAAAGAAAGCTACTACACTCTGCATTATTGGAAAGGCTGAATAGGTTCGGTTCCTGACTCACATGCTGCTCCAGATGATGGAGCTTCGGTGAATAGCTTCCATTAGAGTGAGCAGAATGATCTCTAACAGTTAGAAACCGTATCTGCTGTAGATACGGTTTATGTTGCGATAATGTACATCAGAGATGATTTTCAGTTGTATCACAGGAAATCCCTCCTTGGCTGCACACACCATCTGTTTATTATTCATCCATACATCTACAGAAACACTGGTCACAAGCCATCGGGTGCTAAACATCCATTTCATGAATATGAAATGGATGTTTAAATCAAGTTTTGACATCTATTTGTTTTTCTTTCATTATGCGTAATGAATATTGTGCAGTAAGTAGTCATTTGGGCATGCTGTAAAACCTGGTTCATTTTAAAAAAGACAAATGGCAGATCATATTTTTGTTGTGCTGTGAAAATTTTCCTAATTTGTTATAAACTGAACTCTCCCCTGAGCTGATGTAGCTTCTCTTGAAGGCCTCTGAACCACCTGGAGCCTCTGGAGAGACGACTCTGGGGGAAAAACAACAAAGAGGAGAGGACTTTTCTGCTTGATGAGATACATGTTCAGTTAATTGAGTCACAGCATCATCTGATTAGTATCTTCAGAAGTTTTGAAGTCCTTGCCAAACAGAACCTTACTATAATTGTCAAGGGAAGAAAGTAAATGGGACTATACTGTAGTCAAGCTGCAGGGAAATAACTATGGCAAAACTTACTTCTCTCTTGCCTTATAAAACCCAAATAGTCTCCTAAATACTATTAAGGGACAATTTTATACCCATAAAAAAGTTTATCGTACTTTAGTTGCCAACACAGAGACAGATAATGTCACCATATAATTTTAAAAGAACATTTTGTGACTTTATATTCATGTAATCCGGGCAGCATTAGTATAGAAATAATTTTTTAACAGACATATTTGAGCAACATACTATTAATGGATCACTTGTGACATCTTTAAAACTCAGTTGCCTTTTAGAGGAAGAAGTTAATGCTGCAGTCCAAATAGAGTAAAAAATAAAGTTTTTATTAACCATTGCAAACACAATGACTGACGTTGTTATTGTGACCAGTAATATCTGTTTCTTTACAAATTCCCTGTGGATTTTTTTTTTTTATATATATATATCTCCAGCAAGTCAAGTCGGTGCCCCTGTTGTTGTTGTTGTTGTTGTTGTTGTCTAATGCTTTACACAAGAATACTGTCCATGTAGTATTCATATACCTGTAGCAGAGGGCCATACTGATAATGTCTCCCATTTTACCTGTAAAAGGCTTGTTTGGGTGACCTTTGTGCCATCTTATAGCCTTGAAGTTAGTATCTCATGGACATTATACTGTCAAACTAAGTCTGTTAAAATGCTTCAGTAGGTGAGAGATACAAAGTGCTGCAAATTCAATGTTCAATTTTAAAATCATCTGAATGTGAGCCAGTTAAGCGCTGATTGTTTGAGCATGTCAGTAAACTAACTGACAATAAATAAAACTTTTTAGTTACTGTCTTCTCACTCTCTGTTAACGCTCAGACAGGGTGTGCATGCGTGTTTCACATTTTGCCTGCCGGGCGGCCGCAGCCTCAGGGCGAAGGCAGCAGACCAACTCAGTCAGAAGTTTATCAGAATGGATCCCCCTGGATCAAGCACAAACACCCAGCCACACACTTCAAACAGGAGCCTGAGCGCCTTTTTTTTTTATTTTTTATTTTTTAGCCGTGCTCCCAAACTAGTAGGCGAACACAAACATCCACATACACACAGGACAACAAAACAGACCCTGAATCTTTATTTGTCTTGGAAGCACACATACCGATACTCACGGTATTATCTGACTGGAGGCCACCCACCAATCCAGGGCTGGGGCTGCAGGGCTGGAAGTACTGCAAACATGTCCAGAGTACTAACTAGCTTATCTTTATACTACATCATTTTTAAACCTCAGAAATGTCTTCATTGATGACTGAGTCTCAAAATCAGCTTTTATCAACCACTTGTATACATTCCTGGTGTGTTTGGTACTGTAGTATTAATTTCTTGATGCTTGTTTTGTCCCATTATTCACCTTCGTCATAGCGTTCAAATGTACTGTCATGTGATCTCTGCTCACTCAAAAAATCCACTCCAACTCCCACTCTACACCATAGCCAAGTATTCAGATTATAAATTTAAAGAATGCATATAGTGTAGATAGTTTGATTGATGATTTCACAGACATCTTAAGAGCTCTTCTAATGCCAGCATCATATAAGTCGAGGCTGAAATATTTCTTTAGATGTAGATATTGTAAGTATCACCATAATCTGTCAGTGTTGGCAGGCTCAACAGAGGAAATGATTTTTCTGTGGAATGAATGCAATTAAAGTTTAAACTGCAATCATGCTGTTAGATTCCTTAAATTAATTTAGACCCCCTTTCAGGCAAAGATAAAGTTCCTGTAGTTATTAAGTGAAGTGCACATTAACACATAGACCAGTGTGAATCTGCTAAACCTTCTGAAAAGTCATCCTGTCTTCCCTCTCTTGTATTTCAGAACTTATAGTCCAGTGTTGAACAGATAAATGTACCTTGCTGCTAATGCACTTCCTTTATCATTATTTTGTATCTGATAATACATTTGTGAAAACTGGTAAAACTGTCAGAACTTGGGAAGGTATGAGTGAACCTGAGTGGCTATACATACAGCTTCTGTCTGAGGGTGTAACTTCTCCAGCCTCGTCTACCTCTAAAAATCAGTATCTGACTAGAAGTATTTCATTCTCACTTCAGGCGCCTCCAGTGAGCAGTTCACACCCTCCAATTAAAGTCCATCTTATGTTTGTGTGTTCTAGAAACACCCTGATTATGTGATATGGAAACCAAGCTCTGATATGAAATGTTCACACACATTCCCACATTTTGCTTTGATATTTCAGTGTATGCATACCAGGCTGATTGCACTGCATAAACTCATATGGATGCACACATACAGCAAACACACACACACACACACACACACACACACATACACACACTCATGAGCCCTTAAATTGTTTCGCAGCCTCATTCAGTCCTATAAAATCTCTGTCTGAGCAGCATCCCACATCTCTGTGTTCTGAACTAATGGACAGCCCAGTCAAATTTGATAGTGTCCTTGCTTCTCTAAACAGGAAAAATTGGTCAGAGCCAAATGGAGTCAACCGTTTCCCTTGGACCAATTCTCACCCAAGTATAATGTAGTTGGTGACTCTGAATGGGTCAGTGCACTTAAAATACAAAACAAGTGGTCAGGCAGTGTTGCTTTTATGTGTCCAGGGTTTGAGGTTTCTGCCCTTGAAAATCCAACATTAAAGACCTGCATATCTGCATCGTCCACATGCAATATAATCTCAATTCTGCAGCAGGATTAAAAGGTCAGCAAACCGACCAGTAATATCACTTACACAGCAAACTCTATCTAAAAACGGCCAACATTAGCTGAATGGTCGCCATTAAATGCTGGTTCTATCAGAATGAGTAAGACATTATTTAAATTCAACATGGTGAGGAAGATTGAACTGCAGTTGTTACAGAGTGAGTCATGCTGATATTTGGGCTCCACTTTTTGAGCAGGTTATGAGATTTCCCCGACTAGCCAGGCCGAGAAAGGTCACGTGTGTAATGCCACAGTTTTGTTAGTGAACCTCAACCGGCCTGATGAGCAGATAATTTTGTTACTGTGATGTTCACAGAGATTGTTTTGCACTCTCAGTGGAGTCTCTTCAGTCATACAGAACAGAGCGACCCTTTGGATTCCTCCAGTTCCTGCTTGGACTGGCAGAACTACTGAAACGCCCGCCTGCTTAAATGACTGGGGACCTGTTATGCTATTTCCTTATGAGTCAAGGGACACAGTATGTTCTCAATTCAAATGGTGTGTCCAGATGTAATTGTGTGTGTGTTGTTTGTGTATTTTTGCTCTTGTGCAGTGCTCCACAGTATAGTTTGATCACTTTAGTAATTACTCTGTGGCTGTGGTCTGTCAGACACCTGTTTGGACATGCAGGTTTTTATTTCATCTTTCATTTCCTTTATTGCTACACTTGCTTTTTATTTTTTAGTTTTAAAATCCTCAGATTCTCCAGAGAAGGTATCCTCCCCTGTGCAAGCATCTTATTACCACCCACAGTTACATTTTATTGTTAACTAATGATATAGACTCTATAAGAAAGGATGGCGTGACGGAAGTGAAGCACCGTTAGTCGAGGTCATAAACCCCGCCCCCTTCATGTTAGCAGATGGGACATGAGCCACAATAAAAATCCACAGTCGTCATTTTTAGGTAGATATTATCACTTAACCATGATGATAAAGATCTCAATGGATATACTCTTGTTTATTTATTAATGAGGCTATAATGATAAAGGTCAGGCACAGGCGCTGCTCCACTGTGTTGTAGCAGAGGAACAGGAACAACTGAAACTATGTGGTCACTTAGTTGTTGACCTGACAGTAACAAAGAGCTAAGAGATGACGTTTGTGGAGACAAATGAGCGTACGCCTTTGCCAGTTCATTATTTGTTTGTAACTTCTGCGAGCATTGATCATCCTAAATGGAACAGTAACACAAATTTAGCTGTTTGGAAAGGAGAAAGTAGCAGCAGAATGGCGGCACATTAGTTTTACTGGGCTGTAATTGTGTCTAAAATGACCTTTAACTGTTAACGGTGGCTGTGCAGCTCAGAAAGCACTAAATGGCAGAAAATGGCAGTACATCTGCCATGGGCATTGGATTTAGTGCCCCCTCTATTCCAAATAGAACAAAATACCTCCTATTATAAACTTCATAGGGGTTTTTATTTTTACTTTCCACTTCTATAATCGAAGCAGCACCCAGCATATTTGTGACTCATTCAGTATATTATCTGGATTAAAAGGAGTCAGGTGTAGTACCATCTTATTACCATTGCCAACACTTAGAGAGATTGCATTTTCAGAGAACATAAGTGCTTCTGTTTGTGTGTCTGCATTTATTTACTTCTTCCTCACAGCTTCAGCCTTCCACAGCTGCAGCTGCTGCTATAAACCCCTCTCAATTGAATGTAAATGAAGATGAAGATAGTTCAGTTTCTGTTTCCCTGCTCTGTGCCCACTCTTTGCTTTCCACTGCCTCTGGCCATGTGAGCGTGACCTTGATTTGTGTGTCTGTATTAGAAGATGGACTGCATTTTCCTGGGTAGGGTGTGGTGCCCGGATATGACACACACGCAAAGACACAAAACACACTGGCAGTGATCAGCATACAGAACAGGAACAGGATCTGTCTGTGTGAGTTTCCTTTAACGCTGAGTCAATTCTGCCTCTTGACACAGTTCTGCACCTTGTACATAAAGCTGCATTTAATTTGTACTTGAAAAATTCACTGCATTTTAAAAAGCAGCTGATAATTTACTTAAAAAGGTTTAATTTTCCATATTGGCTTTGTGCTGAAGTGGTTAGCACTGTCGCCTCACAGCAAGGTGGGTCCAGCCCCCGGGCCTTTCTGTGTGGAGTCAGCACGTTGTCCCCTGTTTTCTCCTCCTGCAGTCCAAACACATGCAGGTTAGGTTGGTTGGTGACTAAATTGTGAGTGTGTATCAACCCTGTGATATGCTGCTGGGTGAACCTGCCTATCACCCATTGCATGCTGGGATTGTCATATGACAATGGGGGTTTTCTTGCAGCAGCGTGCCCATGTCCACATGATACATATGAACTCCAAGCACACAAAACACCTACAAAACATACTGCTGTATTGTTTCCTATAGGTTTCTACTAAAACCATATGGTGAAGTCATGCTGTGTGTGTGTGTGTGTGTGTGTGAGAGTGTGTGTGTGTGTGTGAGTGTGTATGCTTTTTCACATTTTTATACTGCATGCTTAGATAAAACGTGTGCTGCTTCAGTGTGAGCTTGTAAAGACCTACCTACGGTTGTACCCACTCAGCTGAGGGATTCTCCTTTATAAGCAGTCATGACAGCTTCAAGTGCTGAAGTTCACATATTCAGTTATTCACAGATGGACTCAGAGCTGTTTCACTCCATTTGAAGTTTGATACACCATGATGATTATTCATATTAAATAACAGAGCATAAATTAGTTTGCAGATGTAAATGTTTAGTTTTACAGATTCATTGGTGAGTAGCGACTGTCTGTAAACGCACATTAACTGCTCTCACTAACAAAAGCCTGTATGAAAACGTCTGTAAGTGGGTTCATATTGCAAAATGAGTTTGGTTCATGTTTTTACCTTTGTTGTTGTGAGTCTGTCTGCTGCTTTGGATCTCATTATCTGTTAGATTGCCATGAGATTTTCTACAAACGTTTGTGGTCCATTTTTAGTGGATTACTTCGCTGAGCCGGCGAGTCAAAAGTTTACACATTTAGGGATTGGCACAGTATTGAGCACAGATTATCCGTCGTGTTCAGTCAATGCAAATTACTGACCTCAGTAATCTCCGGACTTCTCACAAACCACCAACCAGATTTTAATTAAGTCTCACTGTGAGCGTTGCTGTAAAATTTGGTGTTTGGTGCAGCCATTCTCGGCCCCCAGAGCATGATTTGTAATCTTTTAAATCTCCAGGACCATCATCAGGACAAAATCTTCTTGGTCGAATATCCTGTGACCAAACACTTGAACAGGTACTGGTATTTCAACTTCAGCTGTACTTTGTATTTAGTGGGCGAATTGTCTCAAACAGGATGGTAACTGCTATAGTCATTCTGATATTGCCTTTGCCAGCATGTTAGCGTGCTGATGTGACTATGTAACTCAAAGCACTGCCCAGACTGGACCACCACCTCACGTTAAGACGTCGGCTCTTGTTTTTTCTCACCAAACAACAACGAGGGCGTCTCAGTTTGTAGGAGATTTAACAAAGAGTGGGAGGGAGGCAGGAGTGGAAGCAGCACTTAATGAAGAGATGGAAGGAATGTGTAGAGGAGGTGTCGAGCAAGAGATGGACCGGTTGTTCGAAGTGTCATCAGTTTGGTGGTGGGGTTAAGTGAAGAAGGGAGGATAAGATTAATCTTAAAACTTCTCACCTCTCCAGTTCACTTCAAGTTCTCAGTTTTCATACTGCATGTGGTCAGTTTGCAGTACCAAAGAAAGGACTTCATAAAAAGAGTCCTGCTATTTTTTTAAAAAGTAAATATCAATCACTTCTACTCTTGCTCATTGTACCAAAGGTGTAACTGATGTCTCAGAGATGTTTCTCGTCTCGGCAGTTAACTGTAACCATCAAATAAATTCCAAATTCCCGTACAGTAACATTTAGGTCAGGACATAATTTGAATATGCTACGACATGCAGGTTTTTGCAGTTTGCACTGATTAGAAAACCTGAGATTTTAGTTATGCTCTACTGTATGTGGTCTGGAAGAAGTCAGCAGGAGTTTCAAGAGATTTATGTTTCTCATTTTCTTCCTCTGCCTGTAATCTCGTATGAATTAACCATGCATGAGTTTCCATCTATTGTTCTTTACTTGAATCTTTTTCTTTTTCTTAATTCAAATCATGGAGTTTTAGTTTCTCTCACTATTCTTCTGTTGCTCTAATTTTCAGGTTTGCTGGTTTATCTGTTATGTAAAACCATCATCACACATTCGGTCCATTCACTGACCTTGCAAGGTGCTGGTGATGTATAATGTGTCATATTCTTGTTCCCCTATTGCAGATGGTATGCATGCTGTTTGTGTATGTATGTTTTTCTCTACCCTGATGTTCCTGTGAATATGGAGGTTTTGTAACAAGGACACTAAATAGCTCAGGGACACCAAGGATCTGAGTAAACATGAAATTATAAAGGAAAAGAAAATAAAAACAAGTACTAAATGAGAAATCGTGCAGATAAAGGAGACACTGAAGAAGTGACAGTTCATTAAGAAATTATAACTTCGCAGTTGGATGCTGAGCAAAAATGTTTGTAAAATAAAAATAAATACAATCTGCTAAAAACAGAAAGCACAAGACACAAGAAAGCTCCTGAATGAATTTAATGAAAAATTTATTATTATTATTTTATTTCATGTTTTTTCTTTTTTTTTTTGTGCATCATTTTGCTGTAGCTTCTGTAGCTAAAGTTTTAGGGGAGTTTGCTGTTTGCTGTGAAAAAGAGCCCTTGTTTTAGATATCAGAGTGCAGTGATCCTTGGCCTCATGGTACTTTACATAAAAATAATCCCAGTGTGTTCCACTTATCCTGCAACAGTTTGTTTTCTGCACCGTTAGCTTTAGACTCCATTGCACATAGCTACAGATGCTGAAACACACCAGTGTACCTCTGTCAACTAAGAAACCTTCCAGTGGGTCTGTCTTGATTTCTTTTGAGGTTTGTGTTTGTGGGAAACAGTGAGAGATTTATTCATCTTGTCTTTGCTGAGCTCAGTTTATTGCAGGTCATAAGGTGGTAATTCATCGTCCTCATTTCTCATAGATAACTGTAAAACATCTTCACATACATGCCCAAATGGACCATTTACCTTTTTAGTAAATAATTCATCAAAGAATAAAAATGAGACAGGGCTGCTAACTCCTCACCTCGACTGTAGGAGGGTGGCTGCCTGCTCCATGTTTTGTTATGTTGCCGTCAGAACTGCTATCGTGGACTCAAACATTTCTAGGGTTTTCGTTATGTGAGCACATAGAGGTTGAGATGACACACCAGAGTTTTTGATAATGAACTTCCACCTTTTCACCTTGTTGAGTCATTTTTAATCCACAATAATGCCTGATCCTTTTGCTCTGCAAGTAAGTCTGGTTTTATCTCAGCGGTGCCAAACCTACGCTGTTCTGGAAACCTGGTGTTTATCCTGGTTTTAGTGTGGAACTGTTAAAAGGTTCTGCATAACCGTACTAAATGTCCTCTTGGTCCCACAAATTAATTTGGTTCCCAACATAACAGGAAAGTGAAAGAAAACTTGAAACTCAGTAACATTCATGTACTGAGCTGTTCCACAAACTTAAAACTCTCCGAGTCAGTGAAAAAAGGATCATTTGTTTTAGGTTTTAAGGCAAAATTCAACCCCAAGCACTGGACATATCACACATAATGACAGACTTCCACCACTCAGTCTTTTCTCGTCCTGGCAGGCAGAATGGTCTCTTTAACAAATTTAGAAATAACGCACTGAGTGATGAGTGGCCTGTTAGAGTCGAATCACAAAGGCAAACACAAAAACATGTTTTATGTTTCTGTGCTAAAACAGAAACTGGCAGGGATCAGGATGAGCTGACCATGCTGATGTATATGATAATCTGTATGAGAAAAGTGACTGATAAATGCAGAATGAGGATGTGGATAGAGAAGCAAAGTAGGGTTTGTTTTTTTTTTTGTGTGTAACTACCAACAACACTGGAACAAATAAAAGCCTCTCAGGAAAAACAACCACAAATAATTAATGTTTTTAAATAGTCTGCACAGAAAGTAACAAAATTATCTCTGCTGGACACTTTTAATAATATCATAGAAGACAATGTGTAACTATCCTCTGTTCTTAAGATTGACAGAGAATTTTCTTTCCTAGTTTAAAAACTTAAGC
Organism: Mastacembelus armatus; assembly: GCF_900324485.2. Classification (NCBI taxonomy): domain Eukaryota; kingdom Metazoa; phylum Chordata; class Actinopteri; order Synbranchiformes; family Mastacembelidae; genus Mastacembelus; species Mastacembelus armatus. Next base: position 2,825,607 of record NC_046636.1, on the reverse strand, counting down.
TCACCGCTATAAAAGTCTTTTCCGAGCCTTGAAAACCTCATGTGTTTAGGCAGGTGTTGCCTCGCAAACAGAAACTGAACAGCTCAGGAACTTTGTTTATGATTAAAGCCAGGTCAAAGGTTGTTGAATAAAACAGCTGATACTTTTGCTTTAGTTATGGCCTTTTGTAGGCAAGTGTTTGCAGTGTGAGTGGGATAATACACTCCAGGTAATGGATTCGGCATCACTCTACAACTTGTTGAGTGTTTTCAAACACTTTTATTTCTGACACTTATGGCTCATGTGATGGCTGCAGGTCTCTATTCCAGTTTTATTTGAAGTGATCAACAATTACAGCTGTTCAACACCACACATGGACCCAGACTGGAACAGACTAGACTCACGTTGGTCTGATCATGCTCAGATATTTATATTCAGTGCAATAAAACTAAGTGCTTTCTCATTGCAGAGAGATCGTCCCTCCACAAGCGTTGGAGAAACATTCGGCCCGGTGTTCTGGCATCCTAACACCAATTAGACTAATGGGCAGAGCACGCGGTAATTACTGGTCAAAAGCTCTAACTTTTAGAGGAGGCAACTTCTCCACTGTAAAGCTGACCCTGTCAAATATCTCCATTTTTACAAACAGTGTTAATTAGCCTTATGAGGTAGATTTAATTAATGATCAGAGTTTTAACACCATGTAAATCAAACTCATCATAAATTGTTGCATTTTATCTCCAACACCACTGCCCAAGCATCGATCAGAGGTGCAGGGAGGATGGAAAGTATCACATTTGTTCAATATCATAATTCACTGGGTCAAAAACAGCAGAACCTCTTTAAACCATGTTTGCTTCACTTTGCCAGGTGCCGTGAAAGTGTGTAAAGTAGTGTGTGTTTTTAGTTTGAGCTAGCTAAACATTCTTTTCAATGTAATCTAACAGCCTGCAGGATATTTTCATGCTTGTGCCCAGATGTTGTCTTCAGGCTGACACTCCACAATGTTTCATGTTAATGAAGCTGATACTGGAGCTTTTACAGATGTTAAGATGTATTTAGCTTCTTTCCTGACCTCGATGCAACACACACATCTACGGGCTGATCTGGCACAGGTGCATTATTGTATTGATTTCCAGTAAATGTGCGCTTGTCGATGCTGTGTGCGGTGCGTCGCCTCTGAACCTTTGATTTATAGCAGCTGCGTTTCACAGCCAGTAATTTATCAAAGGAAAAATGGCCAAGACCTTCTAAAACAAACCCACTCATTACTCAAGCATCACATCACAACCGCCCCCTGTATAATAGGCTCAGCCTGTTAGCCTGTTGGACTTATTAACAAGCTGAGAGTGAGTGCGTGTGTGTGTGTGTGTGTGTGTGTGTGTGTGTGTGTGTGTGTGTGTGTGTGTGTGTGTGTGTGTGTGTGTGTGGTCATGAAGAGTCTGTCAAGAACTGGGGTCCATGTTTGTTTATTTGTGTATGTCTTTTAGCAGAAGCCGACACTTTTTATCTGGTTTCGTTCTTCTGGTGGAGGTGAGACTGCAGCAGGGTAAATGTGAAGGAATGGGAGTGTTGTCAAATTCTTAATGCACTGCTAAAATTTAGCTCACCAGATCATGAATCATCTGCTTTGCTCCACTGTCTTTTCAGCTCCTTCTTCATTCACAATCTCTGCCTCACCCGTTTCTGTCCCTCACGCTCCATCTAGCTATTCACTTGTAATCCTGCACACACACACACACACAATTTCTGCCTCTCTCCATCTTCTTCTTCACTTTGAGTGTCTAGCTCTGTATTTCACACACTCTCTCTGGGCTTTCAATTGTCTTTTGCTCTTTCTGTCTTTGCTTTGTGCGCTGAATTCTGCCTTCATTTCATTATGATCTCCTGTCATTAATAATATTGAATGTAGGCACCATTTGCTGGTCGTGATGGCAGAAATGTTCTGTTCTGATGGGCTTTTTTACACAATCTATTGAAAGAAGCTGTTAATATAATCAAGATTGCTATCAGCTCTATGAGCTCCTGCTGTAGTTACCTTTTAAATTTAAACCCTTAAAATGGTCAAAGTTTAGGATAAGGTTAAGACTCTAAGAAGTGACAAATAAATCAAGTAAGATCTAGAGCCCAACTAATAAAATAAGACATCAAATATAAAAATAAAGAAATGATGACAGTTTGGGCAATAATCCATGGGATCTGGTTGCACTGTTTTGCAAAGGGATCACAACAAGGATCCAAGTAATAGTGTGGTCATGAATCCAAATCTCCCTGCACATGAAAACTGTGAGTGTGGTAAAGTCTCTGTCATTTGTTTTTGTGGTTAGCATTGCACCAACTGATATAGAGATGAAGAGACTGCAAGCTGGTAAAGATGGATGTAAAATCAGCTGTGCAATTTTTTTTCCTATAGAAGAAAATCTCACAGGATTCTTCATTTGTCGGTCTTAATTTCTCCATTATGTGGCCGTATGAGCAAATAATAGCAGGGCAGCAGAACCTCTGCTGGTGGAAAAACATGGTCCCTGCATCACCTCTCTCTCTGTAAATGATGAGTCTGAGGTGCTGATGTAAAATCATTCACTGTCGATGTTTCCAGGAGACTCAAGGACATGTTTTGATTCAATTTTTACCTTAATTTTAGATTCGTTCACCGGAGATCTGATTTGATGTAGATAATAATCTAATATTAAATTTGATTAATATTTTTTATTATTATTATTATTATTTTTTTTTTTTTACTCGGCTGAACAGCTGAGCCTAATGTTTGACTCCTTGCACTTTCTTTCCTTTTTTTTTTAATCACCTGTATTTTTCACTCTTTGTGTCATTGCAGCCATTTGCCAAAATCAAAAAAGTTCATTTTATTTCTCATTAATGTACACTCAGCACCCCATCTTGACAGAAAAAAACAGAAATGTAGAAATTTTTGCAAATTTATTAAAAAAGAAAAACTGAAATATCACATGGTCATAAGTATTCAGACCCTGTGCTCAGTATTGAGTAGAAGCACCCTTTTGAGCTAGTACAGCCATGAGTCTTCTTGGGAATGATGCAACAAGTTTTTCACACCTGGATTTGGGGATCCTCTGCCATTCTTCCTTGCAGATCCTCTCCAGTTCTGTCAGGTTGGATGGTGAACATTGGTGGACAGCCATTTTCAGGTCTCTCCAGAGATGCTCAATTGGGTTTAGGTCAGGGCTCTGACTGGGCCAGTCAAGAACGGTCACAGAGTTGTTCCGTTGTTTCTGTTTTTTTCTGTCAAGATGGGGTGCTGAGTGTACATTAATGAGAAATAAAATGAACTTTTTTGATGTGTTAGGATCAGCGTACCTGTTCCTGTTCGTTACCTGCGTCTTTGCTGGATCCTTCATTTCTGCGAGAAGATGAACCTGAATCTCAACTTGCTTTGATGGAGTGGAAAAATGCTGTGAACAGATTTCTTCTGTTCAGTTCTTCTTGTTTCCGTTGTCACAGCCCCATCACATTACGATTGTACTGATTCACTCAGTGAACAGTGAAAAGGAAAGACGGTCCCCCATAAAATACAAGTTAAGAAGTTTTTCCATTGACAGTGTTTGTAATCTGATTTATTTTTGCTATTAACCATCTTCGGCGACTCGTGTCAAACCTGTCCCTGCCTCTATTATTGCAAGATGTGATCTATCAGAATCATCTCCACCTGGATGCTGGCAGCTGTTCTTGTTGTAGACAGTTGATAAATGTATCTTAGCTGTCGTCTCTGCGCTGCTAGGGGATTTGCCAGCTAAGCTCATTTCCACTCCCTCTCAGCTCAGCTTTACTTCTCTGGCAGCAGTTAATGTTTCTTTTTATTGTTGCCTACTGTTCCCGCAAGAGTCAGTTCCCGCAGGCGACAGCTTGGCAAAGCAAAGCCCTTTCTCCTGCCTTCGACATCGAAGGAAGAAATCCATTGGGGCATTGATTTGTATCAGAGTTCCTTGGAGTTGAGAGGTGAAGAGAGGGCAAGTCGGGTTGAAAAAGGAGGCATCTAAAGGGTTTCCTTAAAGAGTGGCCGGATGGGAGCGGTCACTTTTCTTCCAGTCGATGACAAATGATGAAAGAGATCTTGTTAGTCTCTGATTGTTGACATGGTCACATAGAGAAATGTTTCTGCTTTCATCGTTAAACTGTGGCTCCTCCCCCTGCCTGCACCTCCAGTGCCACTGTAATGGCCTTTACATACATCTGCCTCATTTCTGAGGATTTTTAACCAGATTGTCTTAATTTTGACTGATGCTAGCTCACACCTGCATGTGTTTAATAATGCACTGTATTTATATTGCCAAAACCTTAGAAATGTTTAGCTGTAACAAAAAGTCAACACACTACTGTTTATTTGGGTTTTACCCCGCAGCTAAAATGGCCCCAGCAGGGCAACAAATGAAAGCAGTCCAAAACCTGGAGAAGGTGAAAACAAACCAACAGCGTACTGAATCTATTTAGAAGAGAAATTAGGCCAAATTGTAAAATCTATACCAAAATCTCCACATCAAAACATCCACCACAGCAGAACCTCATGTTTCACCTGCTATATTTGTTGGAGGTAGTTATGCACTTTTCCCGTGTCCTGTGGACACTGCAGATGTATTCACAGTTTATTTAACCCCCAATAACGTCTGACCAGATTCTTGGCTTACTGTCTGCCTGGGTGATCAGTGAGCTGCACAATCATAAATGTTGTAGTAGACTACAGTTTTCTTGGCAGCATAAAGTAAAACAGATAAGAAAACGTCAAGGATTAACTTTTCATCCACATGGGACAGATATTGTGTGTGTGTGTGTGTGTGTGTGTGTGTGTGTGTGTGTGTGTGTGTGTGTGTGTGTGCGTGTGTGTGTGTGTGTGTGTGTTTTATATGAGTCGCTGCTAAGCAGGCCTGACAAAGACACTGTCCATACTATAACCCTTCAGCTCGTCTGGTCTCAGAGAAAAGGCCAAAATATCCCAGAAATGTCCCTGAGTTTATAGATGAGACCCCTGATTTCCACTAGACAAATACACACATATGCACAGTCATACAGTACAACACTAACATGCACACACGCATTTAGACAACAGGATGATTTGCATAATCTTCACCTAATTTCTCTCTTGGCTCTTTGTCTATTGTCTCAGTGTGATAAATTAGCCCAAATATCCCACTGAACTGTTTAATATGGCACTAATTGTCCAATTAGGAAGCTGTGCTGCCTGAGGTTTTTCTTACTTCTTTTAGCCACTTGATATTTTGCATTCACTGTATTAAGCGTCATAACATTCAAATATATTGCAGCACTTTAATTTGAAGAATTTTGAAGAAGCAGATCAATAACTTTGTTCATTGAATATGAGTTTCCAGTGACTGTGTGCATTGGACTGTGTTAGTTTATCCAGGACTGTGAGGCTGTATTGGAGTCATTTTGCATTGTTTGCTGCCTTTTTGCTTGTGTTGTGTTCATGAGTGGGCATTGCAGCCAGTAGCAACCTGAGGACTGCTTTTGTTTGAGAAATTCATTGCAAAGTGCAGGACGCACATGACACGTGTCCAGCCTCAGAGTCTTTAAAACATATTTTAAAACTTGTACTGACATTCTGAAAGAGCTCCGGAGTAATGCTGGGGTTATTTGATCCTGTGTTTTATTGAGCGTTGCTGCCAAATGATTGTTTTAGAAAGTCTGACAACTTTTTTACAATCCTGCTGGAAATGAAAGTGTGAATAAATGCATTTCTGTCTTCAGGCTACTTCAAGCACAAGACTAAGAAAAACAGTACAAAACAAATTAACATGGAAGCAGTAGGCATGATGCAACTTCTTGTTTTGAAATAAAACACCACCATCGCAGACATTTTGTCTAAAGTAGCACAACACACAAAATAGTTGTGTTCTGCACTAATTTGTAATGTCAACAAAGGGACAACTGGTTTCATGATGGTTCACTAGATTTAAACATCACTCTGAGGTTTTATGGGGAAAAGATTCACATCAGATTCTTGATGTTCTAACGTTCAGCTACAAATCGTTCAGGGTGTTTTGTGGAAGAAAATCAATAATACTGCTCTGAGCATCTGCCTTGTTCTTGAACACAACAATTTCCAGCTTCTTGGTTTCAGGCTTGTCACCATATTATGACTGTGAGGTTTTATCTCCCAGCAGTGTTCTTTTGTCATCCCAAATTAAATCCAGTGCAGAGCTCAACCCTTACTGCGTTCTCTCTCCTGCAGGTTATTGTAGCTTATATCTCTTGCTCCCCCTTTTGCCCTCAAACTTATTTCTTCAAATTTACCTGCTCTGCAGGATATTGTATGTCTCTTTACTGTTGCTGACACACAGTCTCTACCAGAGCAGAGAACTCCTCTATCACAGAGGATATTTTAGTTATAATAGTATTACTTCCTCGTTTCAAGTATTATTTTTTACCTGGAATTAAAGTTTACCTGGTTTTCAACGTGTCACTGAGCTTCCTGTCCCAAAATCCCAAATAAATCACAGAGAACTCTATGAGAATGTAAATAAACTTGGAAGTTTATTTAAAGATTACTTTTTGCCTTAATCTTATCAGAACTTTTTATTTAGCACAAGCACTAAAAGTTGGTCTCTTGCCTTTTGTATTTGTGTCACATTAAAACCCTGGAGAGAAAGGCTCAGTGCCTATTTTGCATCTTAACACACATTTAGAAACGCTGCCAGGATCTGACTGTATCATATTCGGATTTGTTTATATATATTTCTGACCTATTTTATTCCGTCTTTCAGGATATTCTACGTGTCTCATGACTCCCAGGATCTGAAGATCTTCAGCTACATCGCCAGGGATGGACAGAGTAACGTCTTCCGCTGTAATGTTTTCAAGTCCAAGAAGAAGGTAAGAAGCAGCAAGACTGTTTTGAAGATTTTACCCTTCGACTAGTGAAATTTGAAAGGTTACACAAATGCAAAAGTATTTCAGCTGCTCTTGAGTTATCGAGATTCACATTTGGCACGATTCTCTTTATTGGATCCAGCTGGGCTTTGGTACAAATGCTGAGGTCTGGAACCCTTGGAAACAGGAAACAGTTAAAGGGTAATAGGTATTGGATTGCTGTAAATTAGCAGTAGGAACACACTACATTAGCAACATTCAGACTGAAGTTTGGACTGAGCAAACGCTTAGGACACTCGCATCACTGATGTTCTGGTTGAAATATTCTGTTGTTTGCACTGCTCACCAGTGTGGGTCTGTGTTTTAAACTTTATTTGCAGTGTCAGTAAAAACAGGTGCAACCCACTAAACTGGTTTCCTTGCAGCTGTAAAAACCATTCTTAAATGCACAATCAATATATCACGCTTTATGTGTTTTATTACATTCAGACACGCAGACTCATAAAACAGACTTTTTCTTCTCCGATGCGTAATATGGCATTTAAAGGACACTTATTGTTCATATTTTTGGTAAATCAATTGATAGTTGCTCAGGAGGTGAGAAAGAAAATGTTTATTTTTTGTGTGTTTGTCTATTAGTGACTGAATTTTGCACAAGCTGCAATAAATAACTCATGAAACTTTGTTTTTGTGTATTGGCAAGATGGAAAGCGACAGCTGCTAAGTGTGCCATTTCCAGTGTTTTCACAGTTTGTTAGTCATGTAGTGTTTAAAGCAATTCCTGCTCCTTTCTTAAATTATGTCACAGCCTGAGTCACATCCTGACAACTTTTTAGCGAAGAGACGCATGGCTGTCGAGCAGCAGTAATTCCGCCTGGCATTGTTGAAGTCTGAGGAGCAAGTTGGAAACCCATCTGGGGTAAACATGTTGTAGCCAGTTTTCCAGTTTAGCTGCCAATTCACAGGACTTGCTGGTTAAGTCCACTGGTTGGCTGGGTGAAACACACACTGCCTCATTATCTCTAACACACAGAACAACACAGACACACTGTGCACTCAAACACACACACACATCCCACACACACATCAAAACTCTCTGGGGACCATAAGGCCATTAGGCTGGAAACCAGTGTGTGTGTGTATGTGTGCAATGTTTTTTTTATAGTAGTACAGGATCTATGGTTTGCATAGAATTGATAGACAAGTGTAGACAAGTTTTAGTAGCACACAGAAAGAAGTGGAAAAATATTAGTATTATCTTTTAAAGACTTCCAATATTTATACATCAGACTGCAGAGAACAACACAAGGACACGGTGAAAGAATCGAGGTACTAAAAAGTGTAAAAAGACTCTGCAGTGAGTAAGGGGAATTGGTAGAAGATTAAGCAAGACAAAAAGAGAATATAAAACACCGGCATATTAAAAAAGAATCAAAATATACATATCAAACATGAAGTAAAAATGTCATCCAAGGCAGAACGTGGTTTTGTCTGTGTGTTTTGATGTGTGGAACATTGTGAGTGTAAAATTAAGTAGAAGATTAAGCAGAATTTATTTCCCTCTTAACTACCAGCAGTGAAAGAATGGCTATGCTTTAAATCATGATGACATAAAAAGGCTTTAGTGGCCTATCAGTTCTAACAGGGAGACAGGCTCTGAGTCCCACTCTCCCTTTCTGACTCATGCTCTCTCACTCCTCCTCTCCTCCCTCCCATTGACAGTTTAAAGGAAGCTAATGAATGACCTGGCCTCTATTATGTAGAATTGAATTGAGCGATAGAGCAGAGACCAGCGGGTGTTCGGCAGAATACTGAAGGCTGCTTTGCCTGAGAGGTCACTGCGTGTGTGTGTGTGTGTGTGTGTGTGTGTGTGTGTGTGAGTGTGTGAGATTGTGTTTGTGTGTAACCATCTAAAATGTTGGTATTTTTGTGAATTTTCACTGATTGTAATAAGCAGTTTTCATCCTGAAATAAATGTGTGGAGTGTCAGGGCAAAGTTTTTCTCATGCTGATATTTGACCAAAACGTGGCACACCATGCAAACTACAGCTGACAGGCACTAGAACATATAATCTGCACCAGCGTGAAAAAAAGAAACTCCCCCTACCAGCAGGTGGCAGTAGTCTGTATTTGTTAGTCAAAAAGGGAACGTTACAGAGCTATACTGCAGATATACGAACCTTAAATAAAGCAGTTGTTTATGGTTTACAGCTGTTTCTAATCAAGAAGCTGCAAATGGTGCTGGGGTTGTGAGCCTTTGGTCTTTTGAGTGCAGAAGAAGAAAACAATGGAGTGGAGGCAAAGACCGTTAGAAACCACAATAAATGAGTGAAATCATAGGTACTACGCTCCATTCAGCTGGTTCACAGCAGTTTCTTTCACCAATGGATCTACCACAGATTGAACAAGTTAAGTTCAGCCTCCTGGGTGTGCCAAAAATCTGCCAACTAGTGTTGATGGTTCCAAACACACCGTAAAGTAGACGGCGACAGACGCTGGATGACGACCGGCTGTCAGTTTGGTCAACGCAGGACGTGATGGACGTGTATCTTGTTTGTCCCCGCCCTCTAACACGACCTATAGGAGTATATCGTGAGTTTGTGTCGTAGAGCAGCCACAGATAAATCAGTGCTGAGGAGGAAATGACTGTTAGGAGGTGACACTGGTGAAATCTACAGAACAAAACATTTACTGTAGGTAGGTTTAAAGCAGAAAACAGTGGTCTGCAGTGTTAGGCCCATTGTATCGTCGAACCTTACAGAAAGTAATGAAAGTACTGAACGAGCTATAGCATAAATAAAATTAACAGTCTAGTCATACGATAGTCTGAAATGATGTTTAAGTAAAAGAAGAGTGGGCAGCGTTTTAAATATAGTTGGTGTTGGTAGAGCTCCAGCATTGTGCTTTTGAAAAAATCAATTTCTTCCTACTTTGACATTGAAGAGTTCTTATGTACAGTAAAATGACATCAGGCTATTTCCAGACATATCAATGGGAGTTTGGATCCTACCCGACACAGTTTGGTTAAGATAATTGGATTTAATAGCCTTTCAGCATTTTATTGAATATCCATATCTAAGTGAAATGCTGCTTCTGTCTGAAGCATTTTGTCTCTCGCCGTCTCCTTTTCACTTTCTCTGCCAAGGCTGCAGTGTTTCAGCAGCAGACGCAGGATTGAACGTCATACATGCGTGTGTGTTGTGTGTTTGCTCAGATTGCTTGCTGACACTACACATTAGTGGAGGAATATATTGATGATATGTCAGTACTGAGATATAAACAGGCAGAAGTCAATACGCTGCCCTGCTTTTATTGGTCTGTGTATACTTTTTATGAAACAAGATAAAGTTTACAAGCACAGCACTAGCTCGATCTGTTTACCACACTCTCAAGTGTCTTTGTCTCTATTTGCAACTCATACTGTAAGCTGCAGTATCATGAAACACTTTTCTGGCTATCTTGCATTATTTTGTTGTCTGTTTACAAGAAGCACCTGAATGCAGAATTAGTTTTGGTCACGCTGAGTCTCGACCATCTTGTCTGAGGAGGAGGAGGAGGGTCTCAGAGGTTCAGGCTGAGGTTTAGGTCGACTGCAAAACCCAAGCCTGCAGACATCTGTTCTATCTCTGGAACTGCACCTGAACCCTCTCTCTGATAACGATGGGCCGTCATTTTCTCTACCCACTTTTACTCTGCAAGGTACCACTGGGTTAATATAAACCAGTATATAAACCACCACTGTGTGTTGTTTTCTGAAGCTGCCATTTGATCTATTCTATTTAATGGTACATGCTGTGTTACTTTCCATGATATTGGTTTGGTTTAATTCAAAAATGTAAATGTATAATATTTAACTGACTCACTAACAACTTAAAAGGTAAAATAAACACAGAGGAAATAATAATACATTTATTTTTATTTGATAATTTTTCAACAAAATTCAGTGGCTCAACAGCAAATAAAGTGTAGACTAGTTAGTAGTTAGTGACTGGGACTAACCTGTGACATTTCTTAGTCCTGCATTTTATACTGGTGTGTTAGTTTTACTATGAAACCCCATTTAGAAAAATATGCCAAACCTCTTCATGCATTGGTGCTTAAAGCAGCCGTGCAAGAGGTTTGCCTGAACAAATCAGTAAAACGTAAATGTGAAACTGTCCAAAAAGATGAAGAGTTTTTTCATGCTACTAAAAATACGAAGATTCGATGTGCAGTTGTAGGGCTGATGATGTGGCCTTGATTTGTGCACCACCTGTGATTTAATGTTCAGAGGAGTCAATGAGTCATCATGAATTTTTTTTTTTCCATTACACTCCACTCACTTCATGCTCTCACACACACAAAACACACAGCTCACAGTCACACACCACTGATGACCACTGATTAGTACTTATTTTTGGTCTGATAATGTTTTCCTGCAGCACGCTCACACACACTCATGATCTTCTCAGGATTATTCCTCCCTGCTGTCTGACTAATTTCCTTGAGGCAATCATAGTGTTTGATGAACATCAGGCCAGACTGCGCCCTAATGATTAGAGTGATTAGCTGGTGATCAGGGACTCGCTGGTGCAACTCTCTAAGTAAATCTTCGCAATTGTTTTAAAGTTGTATTGGGTTAGACGCTTATTAAGAGGGAGAATAACGAATCAGGGGTAGCTGGTACACAGAAAGAAAGAGAAGACAAATGAATGAACTCATCAACACAGGAGAAATGCAGGAAGGGCTTTAATCAGATCCTGCCATGCTCACCTCATTTTTTGCAAGATTGTGTTATTTTTTCCTTCTGTTCCTTCATTTGGCTCGTGCCAAGACTTTCAAGAGGACAGCAAAACCACCACTGAACCTCTGTGGGTAGTCAGGGATAAATAATGCATCACACTTTTGACTAGACACTATCCTATAGCCACTGAGAGAGAATAAGCTGCTGCAAGAATCCAGCTGGCAGCTCGGTATATATAAAGAAAAGGCGATAGAACGACAAAGAGGGCATATTTATTCAGTGGAGTTGACAATGACGAAAAGTTGGTAGAGTCAAAGCGAGAGAGCTCGACAGAGATACTGACTGATGTCCAACTTAAGAACTATGTCATGCCTTTACAGCAGGATATGCAGACTTTGCTTTTGAGTGACAAATCTCTTAGTTCTGTCAGCTGCCAGACGTGGAGATCCCTTGGCTTGGTGGCAAATAATATGCAGATACAGGACAACCATGCTTATAAAAGGTTAATCCGGTGAGAAAGATTAGTGTGTTGGGAGTTACAATGCATTCAGCAGAGTAGCAGTAACAGTGAATCACTTTACAGGACAGACGTTAGGACGCATTTGTGGTATTAGTTAGGTTCTGCCAACTTAAACCACGTGTCAGTGTGAAGGTTAAGCAGACACTGGAGCACTGCACAGTGGGTAACTTTAGGTGTCACGGCTGCAGTCCTTTTATGTTTTGTTGTGACAGTCATCAGGTAAATAGCAGCAATCCATTACAAAGTAACCCAGCTGGGAGAGTGCTTGCACATATTCAATTGCACATATTCCTGACATAGTAGTCCTATTAAAATAATGAGTCAGAAGGTGGCCAAAGCAGTTTTGAGATGTTATAGCAAATCATGCTGCTTCTGCTTTCACTACTAGCAGAGCATAGTAATTACTGTCAAGGCCATGAGAGGTCAGAAGTGTTGGGAAGTATAAACACGGGTCTCTGCATTTTTTAACATAATGCCACTGCTGTTTATCTGTTGAAGGGAGTTTTACAGTGGGCTGTGATAATTTCACTCTGCTCTCTGCACTGGTCCTGGTCATCTGAGACAGGACAAGTCAGAAGTCCCAGCTGTTGCGTCTTCATGATAAACTATCTGCAGATTTGACCAGAGCCTTTTCTCAGTGACTCTGGTCTAGTTCTTCAGTGTGAAGAAGCAGAACCAGAGTGGCATTCTGTGTTTTAGGACCACTGCATAAGTCTTTTCTTTCTCCTAGTGACAGAGAGACGTATGTGCATGGTTTCATTGCAATTAGGTTTAATTACAGTTTACAGAACGCTGGTGGCAGAATGCTGTTCTTGAGTCCCTTCACTTACTCTGAGGTACTTTCAGATCATTTCAAATGTTTTAGAACACCCCCATTTCTAGTTTTTATTGAAATTTGAGCGGTTCAGTGAATAACCTGAAGGTAAACATAACAAAAAAGTTCAGAATCCCAAAAACTTTTCAGAATTAAATTGAGCCTTTAAAATTGATGCTACAACTGTCCCAGCTTTTGTTCTGTACCCTCTGTCTGTATAAAAAGCAAACCCTCTCAAAGCAATATTTCAACAGTGTTGTTCTGCAGCAAGTAGTAAATTGCTCTAATAAAGGTGAGAAAAAGGTAATTAACAAAGGCAGACAGACAATTATAAACCCTTAAGTGTTGGTCTTTCCTTTTGACAAAAGCTGAGGAGTCAGTGAGGACAGTTTCCATCAAATGGCATTTTGGAAACTGGAGGAAATTTGACCAGAAGAAGTCTGGCAGGCCCAAAGCCACCACAGACTTACACCCCATCAAGCATGTGTGGGATGACCTGGGCAGAAGATTGGAAGCAAAGGAACCTACAGGTGCATTGTGAACAACAAATCTGTGAACAAACATTTAAATTCTGTATCCCTGCCCAGCACATTAGAGAAATACTGGCCATTTTAAATGGCCAAGCTAGAAATGCTCTATAGCTATGTCTCTGACCCTGTAGTGGCATCACATACACAGACTATGAACATGTTGTCTGTACATTGCTTTGACCGACTCAGTAGGCATGAAATAATGTGCTTTGTGGTTATTGAGAAGCTCAAATTTGGGGTTTTTGGCTATGACAAAGTCAAACCTTTAAAAGAAATGAACTAAGAAAGAGAACCAGGTCCATAAAAAGGAGACAAAGGGGAACGACAATGTGTTTTATTGTGTGTTTTCAAGTCAGTCGGTGTAAAGGGAGTCTGGGCCTTTGGCATGTTCTCTGTGCACAACAACAAGAACAGCATCTGCTCTCTTCCCCTGTATGACTGCCCTGGAAACACCTTCAAAAGAAAACACACTGCTGCATTCTGTCAGACTGAGGACCAGCATGAGGTTAAGGGAGATGAACAGAGGGTCCACGGAGGAGGAGAGCAGAAAATGATTGATGGATGGAGAGGGAGAGAACAGCTCAGCACTAAACAGTATGTAAGGAGGAAGATAACCAGGAAAATATAAGGACAAGTGGCTGCTACAAAAAGAGTTAGAGAGAATGGTATAGTCACACCACCAACTCAAATTTGTGTCCGTAATTTTTAAGCCTACCTTGTTTACATCGTCCCAGCTTGATTCTAGGCCATGTTCCTGCCACCAGTATCATGCTCACCCTCTTGTTCATGTGCACAATACAAACAAAACAGGAGCATTATTGCACCATAGTGCTACTAGTCAGAAAATCTGATTAGATTCAGCTTTATTGTCATCATGATGAGCACAATTACAGAGCCGATAAAATGCAGTTGGCATCTAACCAGAAGTGGAAGTACTATTACAGTATTAAATTAGTATTACTACAGGTACTACTACAGGTATGTTGTTATAACCTATGCAATGAATATTCACAGTGTGTGATGGAAAATACCAAATATACCTGTCAACCTAAATAGACCTATACATTTACAGTAAATACAGTATATATAATATGCAAATATTATGTATGGAATTGCAGCGTAATAAGTATAGCAGATCATGTGTACAGCAGAAATAGGACACTTACTGATGGACACACAGTATGTACAGAACAAAAAGTGTGGATTTTTATGGATGTAAATTCTGTGCCAAGTTAAAAACGGTGCAGGTGTGTTTAATGACAGTGAGTCACAGATGGTGCAGAGTGTAGTGAAACTGTGATTTTGCACTTCAGCACTATCACAGCCTCAGGACTAAAGCTCCTTTTGAACCTGCTGGTGCAGGAGCAGAGACTCGTGTCTGCTGGGTGACTGTTGGGTGACCGGCCCATGATTCAGGTGAGAGGCGTCTTTGATGATACCCTTTACCTCTGTCATGGTGGGCCTTTAACAGCACGTTTTACACACATGCATTTGAACTTTCTGTTTGCTGGTTGGTTGGTGGCTCACAGGTTGTGCATGAATTAATCTTCTAATCTTTACTAATCTAATAATCATTTAGTCAGCAGTATTGGTAAAGCTGTTAATAAGTTAGCCCAAGGTGTGACGTCTTGGTCCAAACAACAGATATTCAACCTACAATAGAGGGAGACAGTAGAGCACATACATCCTGAATGTATTTGCTATAATAACTGTAACATCAGGGAATCGTTCCGGAATAATATTATCCCCAAGAGGGTAGTTAAATGATCCATATACATCCATCCATCCATCATTATCTATACCACTTATTCCTACAGTACCAAGGGTCGGGGGTGGGCTGTAGCCAGTAATCCATATACTATGTACATTACAATGTGGTACATTACTATGTACCACATAGCTTAGGGTGATTCAGAATACACTAGTGAAGCATAATTAGTCATCAAACTTGTGAGAGTACTTTGGACCCCACACAGAGAGCTATTGAAAGTCATACCTTTTTTTTTTTTGAAGTGGCAACATGCTGTTGTGCCTTTTAGAGAGGAGACTAAAGAGAACAAAGTGGAGGTTTCTGTAGGTTTCATGCAGCAAAGGCAGCCCAGTCATTATTGGTAGTACAGTAGCCGTTGCTCCTGGTTATGTAAGGGTCAGAAGGTTGTGAGCACACTGGCATTTCATTTCAACTCAGCTTCTTTCTGCTGATGATGGCAGCTGCTGGCTAGTCACTGTGGGAATGACATCAGCAGTAAATAAAGCTGAAGCAGCATGTTTTAATTAAAAAATAAAATAATAATAATAAATTACACAGTGAAAATGCCAAGACTGCAGCCAAACATCACTGATCTTCAGAAAGTGAATGTGTATTGAGTTTTGCTGAGCAAAAATCAAGAACTTCACTGGGTCGAAGCCAAAGTCTAATACCTTGCCTGCCAACACTGGGCTCAGGTTTTAATGGACAAAAAGCCCAGATCTCACCTGATTCTGAATCTGAGGTCACAAAATGTCGTGAGGCTGTTAACACCCGGCCTAGTGTTCATAACCAGGACAAGAAGAGATTTTGGCCTTTGGCAGAGTCTTGATTCTCGTTTGGCTTTTAGGCCACGCGGCATCTGCTCTGCTCATTCGACTGAGGATGAGTGTTGTCTGGAGGCTAAGCTTCAGTGCTTTAAAATGCAGTTGTTTCTGCTTCTGTACCTCTCTGCTGAGCCCGGCCAGACAGAAGTCGCCTAAGTTGTTTGCACTTGACCTGCCTCTTCCGAGCAGAGCAGAACGGGGAATCAAAGAGAACAGAAACTATTTTGTGATGTCCCACTGAGTTTGAACAGTGAACAGACAGCTCTCTATGTGTACTACCAGCAGGTGACATAGTCCAGGTGACACTGAATTAGTAACTAATTTTGTGACCTGCATATATGAACTGCTCACTGTTATTCCTGTCTGTGTCAGTTTGATACAAAATACACAAATCTGGGTCCAGACTACATCTGACACCATAATGGTAAAAGGCTGAGTGCAACTGAACTTTGCTTTTTTGGAAAAATTTCACCTTTGTGGGCTGCAGGATTAACAATGGAAAGAGCACCACCTAGAGATTCATGCTTATTAATCTGCAGAAAGTCAGAGGAAAAACGTATCAGAAAACTGAATCATACGTTACGTCTTTTGTTTAAATGCTGCTCAGTGTGACTGTTTAGCACCAAATGACAACACAAGTAATGTTCAGATTGTTTTCTGAGAATTAAAAGCCCGTTTCTGTCCTTGTCTTTCTCTGCCCACCCACCCAGAGTCAGGCCATGCGTATTGTTCGGACGGTCGGCCAGGCATTTGAGGTGTGTCATAAACTGAGTCTGCAGCACACACAGCAGAATGCAGATGGACAAGAGGACGGCCACAATGAAAAGAACAGCAACGACTCCATCACAGGTATACAAACACACACAGACCAACATGCATCTGCTCTACAGCCTGCATCTCTTTGTGGAGTATCACTGAACAGTGACGCACATTTCAGAGGAGAAAGATCGTGGAATTGAAGGCATGTGTATAGTCAGCTGAGTAACAGTAACTGACAGACACTCACATTCACACCTAGGGTCACCAGTCATAGTCATGTCAAACACATGCAGGGGTGTTTGGGCTGTGGAGGAAACCAGAGCACCTGGAGCAATCCTTCCCACACAGAAAGGCCCCGGGCAGCCACGGCTTAAAACCTAGAACCGTCTGCCTGCACCAGCCCAGCCAGGGTCCATCTGCCCCCGTGTAAATAAGGTTTCAGCCCAGTAGAAGTGCAGGCCATAGAGTTCACTTCTTTGAAAAGACAAGATAAGCAAACCAGGAAGGAGCAGCTTTTT
Source organism: Mastacembelus armatus (assembly GCF_900324485.2). Taxonomy (NCBI): domain Eukaryota; kingdom Metazoa; phylum Chordata; class Actinopteri; order Synbranchiformes; family Mastacembelidae; genus Mastacembelus; species Mastacembelus armatus. Next base: position 2,808,332 of record NC_046636.1, on the reverse strand, counting down.
TGGAATAAAACATAAACTGTATCATGAAGGCCATGGTGGAAATTGAAAAATAGTCCAAAAATAAGGCAAAGTCTGAATCCTTGTCAACACATTCCTCAGTGCACACACCTCCACACTTCTCACAGTCATATGTGCTCAGATAGCACAAGCAGAGTGTATACTGTGTGTGCACTCAAGAAACCATACATTCCTGCCTGAATTGTGCTCAAGTTGGCAGGCAGGACAAGGTAGTTCTGGAGGGAATGTCATGGATGAGTCAACCCAAACAAAGACGGCACTACACAATAGCGTTGGTGGGCTGAGCTGCTTTTATCCGCTGCCACGTGCCTGGCCGGGGCTAGAGGCTCTGAGTGGGGTCTCAGAGGACAGACATGGGGACCCATGAACTGAGCTCTTGCACATCATCGTTCCAGTCACTGCCCTCCCGTCACTGATCTGAGAGCGTCTCCACAACCCCCCATCAGAGGCCAGCACACTTTCACATACTGATGAGCCCGGAGATCACCCACACACGGGAACTGTACATCCACACACAGTGAAAAGGCTCCCACATGCACACAAATTCATGCCTGCACACACACTAGCTCTCATGGTGTGTTAACCAACACAAGAGGTGTTACGCACAGCCAATGAGCTTATCTTGAGAACTAATTATCATGGCAATGAAAGGAGACAGGATAGAAGTGTGGGAGACAGTGGATTAGAGAAACTGAAAGATGGAAGAAAGCATGGATCATGGAGAGGAGAAAGAAAAGGAGATAAATATTAGGAAAAAGGTAAGTGGGTTAATGGAGGATGAAGAGCAGGAAAACATCAAATGTAGAAATGGATTATAAAGGGGGGGCTGGAAGGAGGAGAATGTATGGACCAAGTGATGCTCTATTCTCAGAAAAAATGTTTTTTTAGCTTTTCAGAGCAATGCAGAGTGTACGGCGTAACATAAACGGTATAATCTTATTCACAAACCTTAAGAAGGGCTTGCATCACAGCTAACAATGCCCACTCTGGAGAATAATATTCCAGTTACCACGTTACCATGAGACACGACCAATAATGTAACACATCACATCCCACAGGCATGACAGCAAGTATCAAAGACTGATTTAAAACCCACAGGATCCACAGGACGCATCTGTGTCTGTGGAATAAACCCACAGAAGTTCATCTGAAACACTTAAATAAGACAGTTGGTTCCCCTTTAGTAGAACATTACTGTAAATTCTCCAGGGGGAAACCAGTTTGTTGAGCTGTGTACTGGGAAAGGTAAACTAAAAACAGGTTAGGTGTTTGTAAGAAATACTATTTAAGATAAATGATTCTGTACATTCTGCACATTAAAGCCAAAATAACATAGACACTTGTTATAAGACCGAGGAGATGGTTGATATGAAACTACAAAAATTAAAGCCAGATGTCAGAAATAATTTGTGCCTGAAACAAGAAGACTCAGCAGGCTATACAGATATGCAGTATGTTCCATTTAACTCAAAAAGCGGTTCAGTTCAGTGGATCACAAGAAAGAATATTTTCACATAATTTATGTTTCGTGTGTGTCCTCTGACACAGTTGACCTTAATTTTGGTGAATAGCCTCATCGTGTCTCCCTTGCTCTGCTACTCACGTCGGCATCATTACTCAGTGCGCATGTTGTAAATGACCAAAATAAATAACTGTCTTTCCACACAGAACAGCATTGTTTTCTTCTGCCAGTTTAATTAACAGCGGCAGACGCTGAATAACCTGAGGAAGCATGTTAGGGCCAGGAAGACGTGAAGTCAAAGCGGAGGAGGAGGAAAAGTGTAAATTCCTGTCAGCAGCAGAGAGCAGGAGGAAGGACACTGGGGTTAGGGTAGTTCTCACAGCAGGCTATCGTGGAGGAGGGTTTTGAGCAGACAGGAGAGGGAGCAGTGTGACTGTGCCAGATTGTTGGAGCGGAGGCTCAGGCGGAGGAGGACGACAGCACTATTTGCTGATAGCTTGGTGCACAGGAGGAAGAAGTCGAGTAGAAGTGGAAGAAGGCGGAATGGACAGCGATGAGGATGGAGACGCTGAACAGGGGAAAGCATGAAGGAAACCACAAACAAAGATGAGCCTCATTGCTCAAAAATACACAGTGAAGTGGGGTGTCATAGTGGTGAAGTGGTTAGTACTGTCATCTCAAAGCAAGAAGGTTCGACCAGGGGCCTTTCTGTGTGTCCCAGTGTCTGTGTGGGTTTTCTCCTCCCACAGTCCAAACACATGCAGGTCAGGATGGATGGTGACTCTAAATTGACTGTAGGTGTGAATGTGAGTGTGTCAGCCCTGTGATTGGCTGCTGATCTGTCCAGGGGGGACCCGCCTCTCACCCACTGCATGCTGGGATTGACTCCAGCCCCCCGGTGAGCTCTGATAGGAATAAGTGGTAAAATCTGAACTGTGTGAGTTAATCTGACATAATTTACCATGATCTTTGTCACAGTAAAATATACAGGCAGGTTTCTTCAGGGTGAAAGAAAGAAAAAAGATCAGCAGCAGTCTCAGTAGTGACATGTCAGCTAAAGTAAGAGTGTGAGAGTATTCACAGGGCTGGTTATTTTAGTAACCACATCCCGTCTCCTGCTTAATTTTCTCATCTGACTGAAAGAAAATCAATAGGCAGATTTCTTAGAATGTCAAACTATTCCCACAATGGTTTTAATAAACTTGGTCAGAAAAATGGGAAGATTGGAGCCGAGCAGTTTTCACTTATTTTGAATAAAGTGTTACCTGCACTTCATTGTCTTTTTAATGTAAATTTAAAGAAATCAGATCCTTGTTTCTTCTGATCAGGATTCATATTTTTAAAATGCTCGGTTTTAGGAAGCTCCTATGGTGCAGCATAAGAAGCAGCCTTTCAGGAATTATAGTTAGAACATTATAGTTAAGTACCTACCGTCTTTTTGTGTAGAAGAAATGTTACTGTCTAATACAAGTGTAAAATGAACTGTAAGTCTGCAATCTCACCGCCTCCCTGTGAGGTTTTGTTACACAGCCAGTGACTGCTGAAGGCAGAATGAATCTTATGTTTGACTGAATGTTGAGCATCAATGTAGTTAAGTCAACACTAGACCTTTTGTTAGAAATTCAGAGGATTTGTATTGAAGTTCTACAAACCGTAGCAGTTTGTTGTTGTGTTTTACTGAGATGAAGTGGTTGGTTTCCTTCACCAAAGATATTTTGAAAAGTCAGAAATCAAGCTTTTACCAATTAAAAAGAGAAGGAAGGTCAGAGAAACCCAGTGGGGCTTTTATTATTTTACGTAGGACAAGTTGTTTGTTTAGATGAGTGTGAATGGCAAGTAGGAGTGCTCATCATGAATAGTTTTGTTGCAGTCTCATACCTAGGAGACACTGTGGATCTGCATTGGTAATTATGTCTGCTTCAGTGAAACCACACAATTTCCCATTTGGAGCAATTTGTTCAGTTAAAATTGTATTAACAGGAATGAGATGCTGCTTTAAACTCCCCGTTAAACAGCAGAGCACTGGCATTGTATTGTGTTTATACTCACACTCTATGTGCGGTAATATGGGGACCAGACTTCAGTCCCATAAAGCAGTGTACTGTGTCTGTATGGATAATGTTACTTACTACAGTGCATTCATGTGTGTCCACCCATGTGTGCGTGTGTACATGCTCATGTCTACATGTGTGCATGCAGGCGTGCGTGCTTATCCACCTGTATGTGTGTGTACTTTCCTCGGCTCAGCTCGGGAGCTAACGGGCACGGACAAGACGGCGACCGTTACTGAGGAAACAGACATAGATGCAGAGGAGGTGAGCCAGGTGCCGGTAGCAGAGGAGTTAAACCCAAACAGAGGAGTGACCGACCTGGACGCCACAGTGAAGACCCCAGACCTGAACCACTCAGAAAACAAGGTAAGTCACCTTGTGGGGTTTCACCCTTCAAACAGCTGAGGCTCGGATGTCAAATAATGTCTACCAAATGATACACACTAGAAAAACAGTGTGTGGGTGTTAAGTCAGTTCAGTGAAGTTATGTAAAACAGAAGAGACACCTGAATTCACGAAACCTTTAGGACACTTCAGGCTTGGTTTAGTTTAGAACTGGTTTGCTGTAAAGTTTTCGATGCCTGGGAAGAAGAATTGATTTTGCTTTCTTGTGGTCAAAGTGTGATATGATTCATGTCTCCTATGAAAGTTGTGATGATGGATGTCAGACTGGCTCTTTTTTCCCACTGCAAACCAAATCTGCCTGCAGGTATGAATAAAGAAACCTGAACCTGAACCCTGGGCTGGTGTCGCTGGTCCTGGATTGGATTGTTTTATTTAGAACAGGGCAGAATTGGTAACATTTCAAAGCACCTCTGTAAAGTTAGAGGCTGTGGTTATTGTTAGGAAACAAATAATTTTAGTTGCATACTATCAGCTTTTAATGTAGCAGCTTTCCTGTCGAAGCTCATTCCTCTAGACAGGCACTTGATATATTTCCGTATATGTGGTTTTAGCAAATGAACTGCCTAAAGTGTGTTTCCAGTAGGTTAAGTTGGACTTACCTGCAGCATCAGTTCATTGTCATTAAAATTAAAGACAGAGGCACCCAGCTGGCTCAAGCTCACCATGAACTACAGTGCACCAGGATGGAAACCTTTGCTGCATGTCACTTGCCATGTTATTAATTTTTTACCTAGTTAAAGAAAAGCAGAAGGTCATTTATTATTACTGGAGTTGGGGCTGAGAGAAAAGAATTAAAAGAAAAGATCCACTCAAGAGCAGATAAAAATATATATATATATCTGCACCAAAATCTAGAGATAGTTCAGGTTAAGACTTGAAACCTGGCAGGAAACCACATATGTGTTGATTCACTTCAGTTTAGGTGTGTGTGTGTGTGTGTGTGTGTGTGTGTGTGTACAGTGGATATCCAAAGTTTACACAAGCTATCAGACTTTATAGTTCTGTGACTTTGACTTGCTAACATTTAGAAGATTTCCTTGAGGCTTTAAATAAAAAGCTTTTTTACTTTGGTTTGAGTGCATGTCCGTATTAGCCAGCAAGTAAACACCAAGGCTGTGTTTGTGGATGGCATGAGTGTAGAAATAGCTCTCTGTCTGCCACTACCCCGTTTCTGTGCAGAAGCTGTCAGCAGTATGTTGGCAGCTGAGCTCCTACACTACCACTCTAGTCATCTGGTCCATGTGTTTGTGTTTGTGTGGCCTCATGGTGTTAGAGATTTGATCCAGCCCAGTCTGACCATCTGCTCTCTGGCCAGTGGAAACTCACCAGCAGCAGTCTATCTATAACCGGAGGAATGCTGTCTGGCCTGTGGACGCGTGTGAGCGGCTGCATGGCTGCTCTGCTGTTTACTGGGATTTACAGTAGTGTACGGGGTTGTAATTATATTTGATCGTGGCAGCGGTGGGAGGACGACGTAGCATGATGAGGGCAGTGAAGGGGTGTAGGCTGATGTTTATTACCCTGCTCTTTGGCTTGAGTCATTGGGCTCTGCATCAAGTTGGCAACAATGGTGTACCATAATGATTTTATTATGTGTTTATTTTTTATCATTTCCCACTGCCCGTCTCTGCTTAGAGAGAGAAATGTAATGGACGAGGATAGAAGAAGAGCGCCTGTGCTGTTTTATGCCCTATTAAATATTTTTGTCATCATGGTTTTGTTAAAGTGATTTTTTTTTTTTTATATTTGTTTATATTCCAGCAGGTTCAGCATTTATAATCCATTTGGAGAAATTATTGCTTTTTTTTTTATTATTATTATTATTATTGTTTTGAGATGCAAATGTGTCTCTGTGAAGTTACTGTCCGCTAAACCTCTGAAGCATAAACTTCCAAAATATGTTTCTACTGAACATTTCAGTGGGTTTCATTTGTCCAGTTCATAAGAAAATTACATTATTACTATACAATCATATTTTATAGGAGGTAGGTTGGAAGGTAAGACATCCTGCAGTGTATTTGCCTTAACGCTGTGCTCAGTTCAGTTTTTTGCAAGTTTAATGGAATCTATCTGTATATTAATGTTATCACAATATATTATAAATTGTGAGGACAAAAATAAGGATTCAGCTTCTTTTTTTTTAACCAGAAAAAAACTTTTTAGAGATAAAGTTTTTGGGACAAAGTTGTGGTATTTGGCAAAATGACCATTTTAGCCAAATTATTAAAAAAAAATATAAAATTAAAGTGTGTTTCTGCTGGTACAACCATCATAACATCTTGTTTTGTTTCTGCTACTTAGCCAGTTTTTAATGTTGTGTTCATTTTTTAGCTCTTCATGGTTTTGTTTCCTTGACTCCACTCACAGAGTCAAATAGTCCCAGTTGTAGAAAAAGCCCCGATCTGTAGTTAACTAGGTAATGGATTATTTGGTAATTCCTCTTCTGGGCTCAATTAATGGTAAATAATAAAACAGACAAGCAGTGAGGGAACGATCAAGAAACTTTGCATCAGCATCAGTCAGAGTCTTCTTTCACTTTAGGCTTCACACTCTCTCAAAGAAACCTGCTGACTTACCATAGGGAGACTCACCTGACTGAACCCACTGTGGGTTTTAATGCACAGTTATAAGATCAACTATTCAGCTACTTAACAGTCCCATTAATAGTAGTTATGTGACCTTTCATTACGGCCCCTGATTAAATGCAACACAGCGTGAAATCACTGAAACAACAGGCAGCAGTGACCTCTGCGTCAGGTCATTGGAGGAATGTGTGTCAGTGCATGTGAAAGTTGTGTACCTGCTTTTGTGCATATATATCCTGTATGTATTGTTTCAGATTTTACTTCCTCAAACACATTTGTCACTCTTCACACCTTGACAGATTAAATGGGAAGGTGCAGGGACAAGTGGGGAGGGGGGAATTAAGATTGAATAAGATCTGAGTGCCTTTATGTGAGTACCCATGTGCATTCATTTTTATCATGCAATTGTGTGGGTATGTTCCCGAGTGGAGGGATTTGATTCACTACAGGCTTTCTCTGGAAGCTCATGAAAGGGAAAGCAGCCTGTGAGTGTTAAAGTTCATTCTTTTCCTGTCAGCTCCCGTTAGACTGACAAATCCCTCAGCAGGCTGCATTCAAACGATCCTGGAGGACTCGGGGAGCACACATCAATCCTGCAGTACTTTGGGAGTTGTGTCCATGGGGTTGAGTAAGGATGTTTACTTTTAAAAAGCTTGCTTCTGGGCTCAGACAGAGAATTATTATAAAACAAACTGGAAAAAGAGAAGCCACAGTTTAGAGATGACTACCTTTAACAAATTTCAATAGGCTGCACTCGGGTTTGTGGCAAGAGACGCGTGCTTGTCAGTGATTTAATTAAAAAGTGAGTGGTGTGCAGAACAAAAGGGAAAAAACAGAAATGACGCAGGAAGAAAAATGTCAAGATGCTTTCAAAGCCTTAAAACAGATCTCTTTGATTTCATATCAATCTGATGTTAAGCTGTTTAAAGCAGGAGATTGTGCAGCAGCTTAAATGTGAGCTCTTGTTTGTGTGAATTAGAAAGAGAATGAGTGTGTGCTCACCTGTGTGCTTTAAAGGAAAGATGCACAACACTATCACAGAGGTTCTGCCTCTGGCCCATTTTCAGATGCTGCCAGGTAAGTGTAAACACCCGATCTCAGACTGTAGCCCTACAGACACCACCTCAGGTTCCAGAGCAGGCTTACTGGACACAGGCCGAGCAGCCCAAGCTGTCAGTGGGCTCCTGGGTCACAGTCTCTGTTTGAAGTTACTGTTAACATTTGTTGTTGGAAAATCAGACTCAGTCAAACAATGTCCTGATTGTGTGCTAACATTTAAGCAATTTATATGCAATAAACCAAGATTATTTTCCATATAAAACTGGGAATGCACTGCATCAATTATAAAACACAAACGATGCTCTACGGGGCTTCAGTGCCAATCTATGGACGTCTGTCCCTTCCTGTTAAAGGGAGTCACGTCTTTTATCCAGTGAGACTGTAAACACCATGAATAATGTTTTCACACATGAGATTACTCACCTGGCCTCAGGACAACGGTGTGATGATGACATGAAGAGGAGGTGTGAGGACGAAGAGGAGGTTAAATGTCAAAAGATAGAAATCACAGTTTACCCTTCCTAGTGTGTCTGTGTGACTTGGAAATGAATGTGTTGATGCACATCATGCAGCTATCGATCTACAGGAGAAACTGCAGAGCCCAGAAGATTACCAAGTAGTGAGACGCAACAACTTTCTAAAATCCAATCTCTGTTTTTGCAGTTTGCTCACAGGAACCACTAAATCTGAACGTTACTGGAGGGAGAAGTGTCTAGTCTGTTTAAAAGCACAGTTCAAGCACATCATGTTAAGTTTCACTGATTTGATGCAGAGGGATAAAGTATTTGCAGCAAAATCATTTTTGGTTCTTACCTTGCTGTTACTGAAAAAACTAATTTGAGACTAATTGGAGGTTTGTGACAATGGAGTCATAGAGAACAACCAGCTGTAATATAATGTTGAACTCTGCCAGATAAAACGATAAATAGATCCTTTTAAAATCATTCACCATTACAAGCCTTAATGTCAGTTCATTTTCTATTCTCTGTCCTTTTACTGGCTCAACAACAATAACATTCACTTCTCACTTTTACAGTCACAACCGTTTTTTTTGCTGCAGGGACACACACACTTGGCCTTTTTTCCTTGGCCGTCTGCTCAGCATCGTTTCAGGACAAAGACTTATCTTTTCAATTCCCTTCACAAACAAGCAGGCAATAAAAATGCCGCCTCTCCACTTTCCACAGACTGTAAACTCGGTGGCTTTGTGTGTGAAGATCGCTTGACACCAGCTCCTAGTTTTAGCCCGCTGTGGTTGTATCTCTTGATAACCTCGTGGTCTGATGATTTGATTTCTCAGTATGTGTGTTTGTGTATGTGGACTAGAAAGTGGTGAAGTAACATGGCCAGCAGCCAAAATCCTGTCACATTTCAGTTTTCCTTGCACTTGCTCTCTGTGTTTTTGTTCATATCCGTGTTTATATGGGAATGTTGTGGTATGTTGACGTGGATTTATCCATAGAAGAAGTAGCCACAGTCATGTGTTTTCTGTGTCAGCTGATAGCAAACCTCAATAATGTTTCCTATGGAGAAGTGTCTGTTATCTGTCACTAGCTATCACAGGCTCAAAGCTCATACGCACTTTTATTTTCACACATGGGCTTTGTTTCTTTCAAACTACTACAAACTACTCAGGCTGAGCTGACACTAGTATCTGTTCTTCCAGGCTGGACCATGTTCATGCCAGGGCTAGTCCAGAAGGTTCAGTGATAATAATAATGATACTGATACTTCACAGCCTCCTGACACTGTTTTTTCAGAGCTTTTTGCTTTTTTGCTTTTTGCCATGCTGTGTGCTCAGATTTCCATACTTCTTCACTTCATTTTTATGAAGAGACCTGTAATTGCAGATATCCCTGCATGACTATGGGGGACACAGTTCTAGACCAAATAGAGCTCTAGCTGAGCCTGGAACAAGCCATAGCCGGTCTGGTAATTCCCAGGCCGAGCCCACATCTCTCAGTCCTGATCCTCAGGGCTCGGAGTTTTAACAGCTACTTAACTGCATTTAACCTGGTGGTTCCGCTCCAAAACAGTCAGTGATTAATCTGGACTCAAATCCAACAGAGCTCTGAGTGCTGAGTGCTACCCCGATGTTAATTAGAAGGACATGGAAATTAAGTTTGTAGCTGTATGGCATAATTAAAAATTAATGAGGTAACATTAGCTAAGGCAACAGCAATTGCATGTAGAACAACTGTGGTGAGAGAGCAACAAAGGTAGCTAAGATAATATAAGGGCCCAGAAGAACCTCAGTTTGCTGCACAGGTGCAGATATTCTTTAACAAGCTCTGTGAGTGTTGCTTCCAGGTTGTGTATTTTTAAAAATGATCCATCTGATATTGGTGTTGACACTGAAAGTATCCAGTGAAAATGGAAGAGGAAATGAAAATGCTTATCTGAAGGGAAACACGATGATGGCACTCGCTATTTGTGGTCAGCAGCAGTTACCTGTTACCTGCTGGGCTGAAAATTCAGCTTGGTTTGGCCCGTTTACACTCACAAGTCCAAAGCCCAGAGCTGCTTTTGCTTTCATTCGTAATATAACATTTCTTTTCTGTTAAGATCTTGACAACTTACTCTGAGTAAGTAAACTGTTTGAATTATATAACTCAACCCCACCACTTTAAGAAAACACATCTGTGTGATCTAAGCCCACGATCTATTTTTGTATAGAGTCGTTCTTTGGGGTATTTTCCCAAACAGGGAAAAGATCGAAATCATTTTAAGAAACTCTGTAAAGTGACAACAATATGTTGATGCTTTAGAAACAGCCCACTGTTTAGGTTTCCTCCAGAGACCAGAATGAAATGCAGCCACAAGAAATTTTGTAAGTGGCTCTTCTCTTTTACTTTAGCAGAAAATCACACTGATGCTCTGACTAAGCTCTCAGGCCTGTTGTCAGGGATTTGTCACAAAAATCTAAATAAGTGGAAAGTGGGGCAGCGCAGTGGTTTGGCGGTTGGCACTGTTGCCTCACAGCGAGAAGGTTCCTGGTTTGAAACCCATCAGGGGCCTTTCTGTGTGGAGTCTGCATGTTCTCCCTGTGCTTGTGTGGGTTTTCTCCAGGTACTCTGGTTTCCTCCCACAGTCCAAAAACATGTATGTCAGGTTGATTGGTGACTCTAAATTGCCCATAGGAGTGAGTGTGAGTGTGTGAGGTTGTTTGTCTCTATGTGGCCCTGTGATGGACTGGGGACCTGTCCAGGGTGGACCCCTGCCTTTCACCCAAAGAGAGCTGGGATAGACTCCAGCAGATCCCTGGGACCCTGGTTAGGACTAAGGGGGTATAGATGATGGATGGATGAGTTCAAGGCCATGTAGCTTCCCTGAAAAGTAGAAATGATTTGTGTCCCCCTGCTCAGTTTTGGTTCAGTTAATCAAATAACCGATGCTACCATTCAAGTTTAAGATATTTTACTGTACATTTATCATCTGATTAGTCCTTTGTTCATCTGATTCTTAAACCTGCAGTAACTGATACTTGGTCTCCTGGGGCATTATATTAATATGCAAATCTGTTAGAAAGCAGATACAGAGCATCGTAATTCATTTGTTGTCATCATCCACCTGGAGAATATTGTTCAACATTCACTCTGGGCTCCCCCAGCTCCTGAGGAAAATAAACCATGCAGTGGGTTTTTAGTGTTTTTGCTGCTGAAAATGAGACTTTGGACCAAAGCAGTGAAGTTGTGGGCTGGAAAACCAAAGCAATAAGCTGAAAGATGCTATAAAGCTCTGCAGAGCTTCAGGGAAGCTACTGTAGAGTCTGTGGTTTTGTTGCTATGACTGAAACCTTTTCCTATACAGGTGATCCATTGCTAATATAAAAATATTGATTCCATCCACTTTGAATAAGGTAATTTTAGTTTGATGCATGCAAATTGGCAAAGCGCTGCATCTTTCTGGCTTTTGTTCAATAGCTCCTAATAAAGCTGTAAATGTATAGCTGAGGCTTTTGGCAGTGAGGGACGCCAAACGCCATCTGACATTTTGGTCTTTTATTGTGTGTGTGTGTGTGTGTGTGGGAGGGGATTGTGTGTTTGACAGAGAGCAGCTTACAGCTGGAGGAAGAGAAAGACTTCATATATCCCATGTCACCTATTTTTAGTTTTCGTTTCTGTCTCACTTTCCCATTGCTTTTTTAACCTCTTTTCTTTTCCCCTCTGTCCTCTCTGTTCCTCAACCAGTGTAACGAGAGGCTAAAAGATAAACAGAGACTGCAGCTGTCTGCTTGGAATCTATATTAGCATGTATATGTTATGTGAGGGAATTAGATGGTAATAGCTACAATTTCCCTCCGGCAGACCAGACTTGAGCAGTTTCAATGAGGAATTTCAGCAGCAGGCAGTTTTTCTCCATCCCCTTTAACTCCCCCACTTGGTTTGAATATTCTGCTCTGCTGTCTGCTGTAATTGGCCTTAACTGTGGTAAACAAGTTTAGGATCCAGTGTTCAGGGATGGATTACTGCTTCTGTTTCTGTGCAGTTAACACAGCACAAGTGACTAAAACACTGTTCGGATATGGCTTTCACTGGACAAACTGGGAACGATCACTTGTGTGAGCACAGTTGCACATAAGCATTCATATTAAATTCAATGCCTGTCTCAGCTTCTTACTCTGAAAATGAAAATTGATCACTGCAGATTATTTTCATCCACCCATCCATCATCTGAGTTAATTGACTCAGTCATGCATCTCCCATTCAGCAATTCTGAAAAATTATGGCTCCCTTTACAAATGAAGCACTTTTTATAACTGGACTTTTGTTTATCAATAATTGTACACAAAAAGATTACAAATGGGGTTTTTCTCAATAGTTTCCATCCACTGAATGCCCAAAACCCAGAGCTTCTGTCTTGTTAAGCATCCTTTATGACATCTTTTCATATGCTGCAACTTTTCCTAGATTGGTCAGGAGGCACTGCAGGCCTCATGCAGTTTCTGACAGTAATCTTCATAGCAGTTTGCTGTGCCACTGTGCTGTGACATTTTTTAAATTACAGTAATTGACTCAAGGGGATGCTGTAATTATAGGTCAAAACAAGGTGACTTTTGTGAAAAACATTGTTTGGCCTGGAAGGTAAAAATTTTCCCTTCTGCCTTAGTGTTTCATTTTCTCTTTAGATAGTTTGAGAGCGTCTTTAAAGTGGTGCTAAAGCTGCCTAATGGGGGTTGTGACCACCAGGGGCAGGAAAAGTCCACAGGAAACTCACAGTTTTAGTGCTGCTATACTTTAAGTGAGTTCTTCTGGCTGAGAGCTACATGAACATCATGTCAAAGTATTGTTTTAGTCCATGTGTCAAATGTCTGACAGTGAAATATTTGGAAACTCCAGCTCCTTTGCAGCGTCACATTAAGGGGACATGAGTCCAACCATTGTTGTTACTGTGTGAAACCAACTTTCACACACACTTCACACAGTGATGGAGCAGCTCTGTGAGGCGAGAGAAGAACCAGGGTTTCAACCCTCTCACTGACTGGACAACACTATGAACGCCTTCCTAGACTGACTCTCCCATAATGTGTGACTTTATCCCCATTGTTGAATAGCAATCTTGCCTCCCCCCAGCTACTGGATGTCAGGTGGCTTTTTACTCCACCCTCCAGTGTTTTTGTTCAGAAGAGCCATAAACACTTTATATTTTTTTTTTCCATTATGATGTACAAACTTCTCTTCCCCCATTTTTGTAATATTAATTATTTTGTGCTAAATTTTAACTGGGCTACCCAGAAAAAAATCCATCCAAATGTTGTGGAAGATGCTACTGTCCTTTTCCTAGAATATTCTATGGTGGTGAAGTGATGTTTGGTATATGAGAATGTAAGTATAAACATTTTTACTCAGTGGTCCTACTTTAAACTACCATTGGTGTTGATAATGATATTGGTGGGGAAAAGTGGTAAAATATTTGGGTTGCTCCGTTGAAGCCAGCCCTCTCCGTCTCTGTGTAATTAAGAGAAAGGTCAGACATGTCATTGGTGTCCTCTCTGTGAGTTTGACCGTTGAATCATCTTATTCACTTGTCCCATTGCTGAACCTTCGCTCTTTTCCTGACAACATTCACTGTTTCAGATCAACCACAACAGTCCTGTTGAACATGCTTTACTTAGCAAAGTGGCGTTTCAGTGTCTGCGAGTCAAAAGGGTGAATGATGTGTCTCTGGGGAACAAGCACTTCAAGAGAAAGTGAGCATGTTTTATACAATCTGAGATTGTTCCTGAGGTGTCTCCGCCACCAGCTTCTCTATTGCTTTTTCTGTTACACAAACACACAAACGCACACATAGACTAACAGACACAGAGCTGTTAGAGAGCTGTTGTCTCTTATCATTAGCCTAAAAGATCCAAGACAGGACATTAGTTATATACCCTGTGCGTATGTGCATGTGTGTGTACATCACTGTGTATGAAGTGTTCTGGCATGGATTCCTTAGAGCTCAGTTGAACCAGATGTCTGCTTGTTTGTCGACCCCTTCCTGCGTTGCAGCTCCAGTCACTTTGAAGCACCTTGTGTCCCCAGTTAGTGATGTGATGTAGTTTGGATTCAGTCCACAAACTAATTGTTCAGGCTTGGCAGACATGGGGCTTTTTTTTTTCAAATAATGTGTGATATGCAGCAACCAGTTGCCGCTGAAAGCAGAATGAAGCTTCCATGACCAATAACACGTTAACAAGCATTTCTGTTTTTCAGAAATGTGGTTCCAGTTTTTTATGAGCTACCACTGGAGCCGGAACCTGACAGACATCATTAGTGCTGGAATAATAAAAAGCAGTTGTGCCATGTTAAACCACACTGTCAGATATGATCCACCACATGGTCCCTGTTGCTGCCTCGACTCTGACGGTGCCTGTGGAGTAAGAACTGATTTGGGTTGGACTGTTCAAGTTGAGTTCTTTGCAATCTGTCTTGTGTGAGCTGTGTTTCATATGACAGAAACAAAACAACAAAGCATCAACCAACACAACAAATGATTCCTTACACATGTACATATTGATTGCCTCTTCATGCAGCGCACTGACTGACCAAGGCCTCGTCTTGATGGATTAAATACCCAGTCCACACTTCATGGCACCTCATACATCTTGGGCTGTGAGACGCCAAATCTTTTTTGCCCTTCTGTAGGACTAAGTACATAAGATCACGATCAATCAATCTGGCCTCCCAACAGTGAACAGTGCCAAATGTCTTCCAAAGGATGCCCAGCAAAGAGACCTCCTGTGTGGACTGAATCCAGGTGACACCAGTGATGGGAGAGTGCTTGTTTGTTGCCTGTGCCAGCTGTGCATTGTGTAGCTCACTGTGCATTGTGTAGCTCACTGTTTTGTGGCCCACTTCAAGGAGAATGAGGACAACGCTTTAATGGGTGTGTCCAGCTAATGAGCCATTGCTGTATTCACTGAACACTGATGATTCACTAGGTGTTGTAGATATATTTTATTCTCCCCCACCCACTCGTAGCTCATCTCATCAATAGCTTAAAATCCAGATAGTGCTGATGCTTTGTTTTAGCCACAAAGTGTGTTTTTGACTGGCTGTATGATGGAGAAGGTGCAATGTGTGACTGTTTACTAGAGCCTTGAAACAATTAGGATGCTTGATGGTGTTAGATGAAGGAGAACTGAGTCCCAAAGCTCATTATTTTTGGAGTCGAGCACTTCGGTGCTGGTGATTTGCATTCTCAGCACTGCTCATTCCACAGTTTTACATCTCAAATTCAGATTCTTGTTTTGATTATGACTTGTTCTCTAGGGCATTTTCCTGATGCCTAACCAGATTATATTTATTTGTTCATTATTAAGATTTTCTTTTCTGTTTTCTGGACATTTGTATCTTCAGCCTTGTAACTTTCTGCAACAAAACTAATTAGACATTTTTACGGTAGTGTTTTAATAGTCGTTTCTGTTACCATTTTCCATTAAGACAGAAATCGTACACCATCCTGTCCACCTGAAATCAAAAGTGTCATTTCTTTTCTCTGTCCTGTTTCCTCTGACCTAACCATTGAACATGGTCTTCCTCTCTCTCAGGCTTCAGAGGAGGTCTCTCTGCTGATGTCCAGCCCCCGGATGCTGCTGCCTGCATCGGGCACACTTCCACCAGGTGCCCCGCTGTCTATTCACCACCAGATCCAACTTCTCCAGCAGCAGCTCCAGCAGCAACAGCAGCAGACACAAGTGGCTGTGGCACAGGTGCGTCTGTCACACATACACAAGCACAAACCTTTTTTGTTTCCGTTCATACTGTTATATGCTAAATGTAGAAATCAGTAAAAGGTGTATTGTCGTTATTGTTGCTGTAAGTTGAAAGCAGTTCTTTCAGTGTTTATGCTTGTCAGTATTTCTTTAGCTCCACATTATTATAGTGGCCAATAAGATACAACATCGCACCTGCCTTCTCTTCTTTTTTTCCAAATACACAGTTTAATTTGAAGTCGTTAGAACAATGACAGTAGCATTAAGGCCGACTCACTCATGCATGGTCTTGTTCCCTCGGCACCCAAAGGCCATCGGGGCTGCAGTGGTCGGCAGTGTCTGGGGGCTAATTTAAAGTTAGAAAAGTAATTAGATTTATCCTTTTCAGTTTTAAATTACCTGATTATGTACCCTGACGAGGTTTTAAATGAATGGAGGTAGAATTTGTTCCCCCTGTGTGTGCATTGTACGTGTACAAGTACATGTACCCACAGCCATGCACAGAAAAACCAATGTACTCTACGTGGCTCCAGCTCAGGAAGTAGAGCAGGTTGTCCCCTAATAGAAGGGTCGTGGTTCGGGCTGGATTCTCTAGTCCACATTTTAAGACGTTGTGAACCTGAACACTGAACCCCAAGTTGTTAGCGGTGGCTGTTTCATCGGTGCATACGTGTGTGAATGAGCAAAAGGCTGAAGGGGCGAATAGTGTAAAGCACTTTGAGTGCAGTTGAGTGTGGAGAGGCTCTATAAAAGACCGTTTACCAGAAACACTTTTTTCTGTAGAGACCACTGGAGAAAGAAAATGAGTAAATTTCCCATCACTGATAAAACATGATCATTTGGAAACTCCCAAGCATCATTGTCAGTGTAAAGGACATCAGCATGTGCCTGCAGTCCAGTCAGGATTTGAATAAAGAAAGCGTTAGTACAGAGTGCACCCTGTCATCATTCACCCAGCCTGAGTGGCTGCAGCAAGAGCCTCGTGACAACAATGGCTTTGGGCTCATGAGCCAAATCAGCACATGCACACCTTTATACATGCAGTATGTCAGCCAGCTTATCAAAGGCACGGGGAGCAGAAACTGTAGCGTCACAACTTAACACACCTCTTTCTCATGCAATCCACACACAGTCCTGACCTACAATGTCCCAGACAGTTAAGTAGTGATGTCTCATGGCATCCAGAGACAGGTACGGGGGTCCTGATTAAACTGCCTGTTCACACTGAACTTAGCTGTTCCCTTGTCTTGACCTGAACAACATTAGACAGACTGATGCTGCAAGTCACAGCTCATGTGTTCAGATTGAGTGTGCCCAGACATAAATGCCATTAATTATACTTTGATGGAGCCAGAGGTCATTGCTTTAGCTCATGAAATGAGTATTTTACCTAATGTGGAACATTTCAAATGAGTATGTGCTACCCAGAAGTATTTCTGTCTGACCTTGGCTCTTTTGCCATTTAGTCGGTTTTCCCCTGTGGTGTTAACTTGTCTGAGCTGCTCTAAGCGTCAGCTTCCACACAGCATCTAAATTAGTTTCCACCTACTCTTCAGTTTGTTTCTGCTTTATGTGCTGGGTCTACCTGTGTGTGCTGCTGTTAGCATTCACTTCCATATACGCCTGTGATGGTGCTGTAGTTCATAAACGATGATCAGCAGAAAATTGAAATGCTACAAATAGTAGTTCATGGTCCCATACTAAAAATCAGAAAGTTCACAAATGTGATTGAAATTCAAATATTTAAAGGAAACCAACTGAAAAGTTTAGAGTTCAGATCTTTCAACAAAATATGAAGTTACGTGGGGATTTGTAAATGAAATGTCCTTAGAAATGGATCAGATGAACAAGACATGTTTTGTTTACCAAATGATCACATTTAATTTAATTAAAAAACAGTAGATTCATCTATAATGAAAGTATGTCCTGTATAATAGGGACCAGTGTTGAATGTGGTGTCACATCAAAAATTGTCTTAATGTAATTAGTGGAATCTGAATTTGATTGTCTTTATGCAATGAGTTTTACACTCAGTCTGTTTCTGTTCTGGTAGTTTTGCTCTAGAACATACAGAGACAGGGAGACACAGTGTTTTTGTTTTTGACTTTGTCAGTCAGGTAAGCAGCAGCTTTTACATGTGCTGCAATGAATGGCCCATAATTAACAACCAAGGTTTTTATTAAGGGTGAGAAGGAATCTGTTTCTGTCTGAGTACAAACATTTCTCACCAGTAATGAGAGAGGAGCACTAACACCGCCACTCAAAGGTCAAGGTCAAACAGTAATGAGATAATTAGTTCTAGTTCTGCATAAATAATGCACTTTATGGATGAATACAGAATAAGATGGGGATTAATTGGCTGACACTCCGGTACAGTGTGTCATTAACAGCTCCACCACTTGTTTTCTGTGCAAAACAAAACAGCTTTCCCTGGTGTCTTCACTTCTGTTTCACACCAGAAAATCAAATAAACAAAATCAGCGTTGTGTTTTCGCTTTGCTGGTTTTACTAGTGGTGAAACTGTTTGTTGTAAACATTTCACCGGATCACGAAGTAACCTACTCAGCTATTGCTGTTGTTTTGTGGTGAGATTATCTCGAGCAGCAGCCGCCCACAGAGCTGACAGGTTTGAGTGCATCTTACACGTACGGTTTTAAAGTTGTAGTGCACCTCCAGTGCATCATACATCAGTGAATAAGATGAACACAGAGGAAAAGCACACCCTCATCCCTGCAAGAGGGTCACCTCTATATCCTCTACTCCTCACACACCTGCTATATAAGGCAAGATTCTTCACTTTCCAGCCCTCACTCTGTTGCCACAGTATCTGTGCCTTGACCCTGGTTTGCTCTGATTATTGCCTTCTGCCTGTCATTTTGGATTTGGGTACCTCTTCCTGGTTTCCCCCAGCTCCACCACATCCCACCGACTTGAACCTGACCCCTCCATTGGATTATTCCACATGTGCTCTGATCACCTTGTCTGTCTACATTACTCAGACTTGACCTGTAGTGGCCACCACTGATTAAGTTTTTTATGAAAACAATGTGTTTGTTTGCACCAGTTGCTGCTCTGTATTTCTGCAGATGTAGCTGCTGGGTGTCTGTCTGCTGCCTCACGAGTTCTAAAAGACTAAACATAATCAATTAACTGTGGCAGTAATTAGAAGATTAATCAATAAGGAAAATAACCATTAGTTGCAGCCTGGTTTTCCTTTAATGTGTCTTTTGTCTCTAATTTGCAAGTTTTATGTGAAAATCTCTGCAGTTACTTTCATGGCAGCGTTTGTCGTCCCAGCACGTTATTAGAGAAATGACATTTAGGGGTGAAGAGGTGGATATTTTTGCTGGTGCTGACTAAAATACCTGTGATTGTGAAGTTAAGGCGTGTTGCAGAGCCTGAGCAGAGGGCACCGTAAAGTGAGGCTAATAACAGCTTACTTAGGGAAGAGTGGAAATAGAGATGTTTAATTAAGTCAGGGAAGTGAGGGGAGAAAATCTGTTAAGACAGTCACGTTTAGCAGATGCTCTGTCGCTGTTTAATGAAATTTGACCTCTTTGTCTTTGTGTTTTCTTGCTTGTTTAAGGTTAAACAGATTTCACTTTCAGTCCATTCCCTCCTTTCTCTTCCCTGGTAGCTCCTGTTTCTTTTATCTTTCCCTTGTCTCCATGTTTACTTTCCTTCTATTCTCTTTCTTGTACCATTTGCATTTTCTGACTCGATTCATCCGTGTCTGTCCAAATGTCCCATCTTTTCCTTTTTTCCACAGTTTCTGCCTCACTTGTTCTTACCTTTTTGCTCAGACTTTTCTGGTTCTCCCTCACTTCATCAAGCACTCTCCCGCTGCCACACGAGTGCAAATGCATTTCTGATGATCCTTATTCCTTCCATCTTTTCCTCTAAAATCGGGATGGGGCGAGCCAGTGTTGGAGGGGTTTCAGACGCTTTCACATCAAAGGGGCCTGGCGTGGGCAGGCAGTGCGATGATGGTAATCCTGTGTGAAGAGTACATCCTCAGCAACCAACAAGCAACAGTCTTAATCCCCTTACACTACCAATGGGAGAATCACTGGTGTTGAGTCTTGTCTGTAAAGGAAATGGTGTCATTTAAACAGCTTTATCTCCCGGTTTTTACAATTTCTACATTTTTACAAGATTAGGAAATAATCCACGGGGTCTTTTATGTTCTCTGCCCGTCTCATCTGTATTGCCAAGTGCTCGCTACAGTTTTGCTGAGCTCTGTCCAGTAAGAAGAGATCATCAGTGCGTTTCTGCCAAAGTTTGAGTACGTGATAACTAGGATATATAAATCTAATAGTCATTTTAAGTGATATCCATCCATAGACCTGCTATAAAATATATGAAGCAATATAAAAATTGAGCATTTTTAGGAAACTCAGCAATGCTTCTTGTTTCTCAGCTCAGCTAAGATCATGGAAATTCCAAATTTTATGGACATGAACATTGAAAACATGATTATATTTGTGTTGACGTTTGCAGGGAGTGTGTTTTATGGAACAAACATTGTAATAATTTGGGAGCTAAGTCCTAGTGAATGTTTCTGTACTTATTCCCACTATCTTAAGTTATCCACAGCACAGTGCAGTAGCCTGTAGATCTGTTAGACAGTGAGGGTTTTTGCACTGAGACTAGGTAGAGGAGTTTCAAACTATTGTGAGAAGAGGGGTTGGGAAGATGAAAATTGTCCTTGGGTGCTGTTCTGTTCTGGGGAACAGTTTTGAACAAAGGGAGCGATAAAAAGGCAGAGAGATGCTGCAGCCTAATTAGAACTTTAGGCAGTCATCTCAGTCGCTTCAAGCTCCTTCACTTTTACAACACTCGCATACGAGGAGGAAAATGGTGGGTAACAGTGGGTTTATTACCAAGGGACCGCCACAGTGAAACACAAGAGGTGAACCTTTTAATTGGCTCTTTGTCTGGGTTCTGCTTTATGTAAGAGGGTTCAGTTCTCCTCTCTTTAGTTTTAAAAGAGAATATCAATATCATGGCTGAAGGAGTGGGTCTTGATGAGCTGGTGGATTTTAATGCCGCCACAGTCTGGTTTTTTACGTTCAATTTTCTTTTTGTGTATTTGTGTTAAGATCTATAGATAAGTTTATTATTGATTTCAGTTCAGACCCGCTACAGTAACAGTGGAAACCAGTGAAACCAGTTCCTGTGGACAGAATATTTAAGATTTTTGCTTGCTCAGTCTTGGAAACCAGAACGATCACTGTTGGTTGTTGTTTTTTAACCTTGGCCCTAAAATATTGTGTTGTTTGGAAATAAGGATGTATAACAGTAACTTTTCACTAAAACCTGGTACAGATCCAAGATAAGACATGAATCTTAAAACAAACACAATAAGGTAGGAATAGGAGAACAATTATCAGCTGATTCAACTTCAAGGCCTTATCAATTTTACATTGACTTATTATTATTGACAGCAACAGTGACCATGATATCACCAAAAATAATTATGGCTCAAAAAGTAAAGTCAAGGTCCCACAGGAAGTCGTGACATTCGTTTGATCTGAACAAATATTGAATATTGGATTTGTTTGTGAACTAAATCAAATTTCAGTTCAAAAGAAGAAGAAGAAAAAAAAAACAAGTAGCGGTCTTCAGATGTACAGGCCTGTTAGTGGACAAACAAATAACCAGAGAGATCCCGCTGTAATACATTAGGGTTTATTATTTCTCAGCTCATTTTATTTTTATTCCATGTTTGTGTTTGTCTGAAGGACTGATCTCTGTTAATAATATCAGAGAGCTGATATTTTGCAGAATAAAGCTAAAATCAACCTTTTGTTGCTGCTTCTGAGCGAGACTTTTGAGAAAGTCTGGCTTTAAAAAGAAAAGGTTTGTCTTGGCTTGGTTTTCCTGAACTTATTCTGTGCACTGCAGTTTCTCTGTTCAGTGATTTTTTTTTTTTTGTTTTTTTTAATTTTTTTGTCCTTTTACCAGCCAGTGCGACTCAGCTCTGTGAGACATTTAATATGAATGGCATCAGGACAAATGTGACACTTGCTCCCAAGGTCTCAGTATAAACCGTGGAGGAGTGGCTGATGTGCTATTAAAATTCTCAGCAGGGCAGCATATGTTGGAGTCAAACTCCAGTCTTATAGCTGACGATGGGGTCCTGTCAACTGTAAGTTACACCAGTCATCACTAGAGTGTCAGTCTTTACAAATGAGGTCTGCACAGGGAGACTGGCTGGGACACAGTCTGGAATCACCTCTATTAGTTGCTAAGTCGAAGAATAATGAAAGTAGATGACTGTCTTCCTCTACACTTGTTTTTCTGCCTAGTGAGTGGATGTGGGAGAGGAAGAGGAGGAGGAGGAGGAGGCTGTGTGGAGGCCTTGGGAGAGAGGATGTGAATTTTGACTCCATCTTGTGTTTTTCTGCCTCACTGGCTCCTTATTACAGTGAAGAGAGTGATGAGGTTTTATCAAAGAAAAATGCTGAAACCGGTTCTAATGTCCAAAAGAGAGTCGGGATGGGATGAGGAGAAGGAAGGAGCTGACAGACAAAAGATGGAGGAAGCACAGAGCAGTAAAGAGAGACTTTAAAACACTTTCATACTCATTTCACTCCATGTTCAGATCATAAAGATTTAGAGATTTAGATTTTAAGGTTTAGCAAGCAGCTTTAATCTTCTGTAGCAGCGAGATGATTTCATTGATCCGTCAGGTAAATATTAATAAGTTTGATGGTTAATCCTTTAAATTCTTTATTCCAACTATTCACTAGTTCCAGCCTTTGGACTATAAAGATTTATTTATTTTCTCTGTTCTCCTTGAGTAGTTGTGCCATAAATGTTTTTTATCATTATCAACTGAACGGGGCGAAACAAGCAAAGTATATGTTACAGACGAAATGATTAATAGATCAAATCTTAATCTAGAAGCTAACCAGTCACAGAGAGTAATCATAACTAATAATAATTATAACTAATTTATCCTCCTATGAATAATAAGAATATACATTTAAATCTAAGTAAAGCTTTTTTTCGTTTACTAAATGATTTCAAGCATCCATTTTATGAAATTAAATCTGTGGCACCTGGACAGGTGCTGCTGGAAAATGTCATAAAACATGATTAAAGGTTAATGCAGATCAGTAATAAACACGATTTATTCATGTTAGTAGAAATATCACAGATTACATCATTCTCTTATATTGTCTGACATTCAAAACAAATATGCCAAACAACATGCGCTCATCTGTTAGGAACAGCAACAGTCTTGGTAATAAGTGGATCACACTGCACAGTAACCTTCATGTCACCGTTATTAAAGGATTTTCAGACACAATTTAATAGCGAAGGACTTTCTGCAGGTTTGCAGTACATAACTGTTTCAGATAAATGGCTCCAGGACCAATTATAGTTTTGTAGTTTCTCCTTTTTCTTTTCTTTTGATATGTGTCACCATTGACGTCAAAAGCCAAGAGCCTCCACGCTGCCACGGTAACAAGCTTTGTGTTGCCACATCAAACTGAAATGAGAAACCAGGGAGTCATTACAAGTTTCAGTGACTCGTAACTCAGCGTGAGGCTCCGTGATTCACGGCCATGAAAATACACTGCTGCTCTTGTCGGCCCTTCGCACCAGCTGCCTTCCCAGACGTTTTATGGGCACCTGTTCAGATGCACTCCAGTATTGATTAAGCTATTTATATGTACACAGCACAATACAAGGCGGTTTACTGACACTGACATTAGAAGATTGATTTTAAAGAGCACTCCTGGTTTGTCTCTTTAATATTTACACTCTCTCCACCATGTCACTGGATACGAGTGGGGATCAAACTCTTTTGTTTAGTACCACACTGCAGACCACTGGTCCTGCTGGACCTCTGGACCTTGGTGCAGCTTCAGTGAGGAGCGTTTGATAACGCTCCTCACTGAAGCTGCTCCTTCAACATACTGGGCTGCTTCTCAACTATTCCTTTCAATTCTTCTCTAAAATCATTGGACGAAGTTATAGGATGGAAGCTGCCAGGACACGGTGGGACGTGAGGTCACCAGCATACAATTTAGGGAGGTGTCTGAAGGAGAAACAGGAAGTCGGTGCAGCTACAAAAGCTGTGGATGTATGTGTTCAGACGTGTGCACTGAATGAACAGAGTCTCACTCCGATTCCTGCCCTCTTATATAAATGATTAAAAGAAGTTTTAACTTTTCAGTCTTAAATTGAAATTGAGTCTGTGCTTTAATCTTGCAGACCACAGCAAACTCTGGCATTAAGGTTACATGAGGATCTGAGCTGCCACTGGAGCTCTGCAGGTCTTGCAATAAAAAATGTAATCACAGATTATAAAGCCACATCAACTACAATGCAAAGATGTGGCATCTCTTGTTCATGTTCTGTCAGTACTTTGGATCTTATGTTAAGTGTACATAATATTTATTTTTGTAATAAATTAATAAGTCAGTCCATAAAAATGTGAAAATACTGAAAAATGTTTTCCCACTTTTACAGAGCAAATGATCAAGATGTGATATTCATTCATTCATTCATTCATTCATTCATTCATTGTATATTCCAAACAAGTCAGAGATCCAATGATATTGACTTTACAATGAAATTAAATGGAGAAGCATGCACACACACACACACACACACACACACACACACACACACACTTGCCACCTCATGGAAGCAACAATTAATTCATTGAACACACGAGGGGAGATCACTGTCCCTACACTGGCTGATTGATCAGAAAAACAATCACATCAGTAAAGATCCACTATCAGCTACTGTCTAATCAGGATTTTTATCTGCTTCTCCTGACACAAACCCTGAAAATGAACGTGTGGTTCGATAAGAACTGTATAAATGCTGAAATGATAGGGACTGTCTGACAGCTTCTGCACACTCGACCGGAGGGAGGAGACACAAACTCGGAGTTTCTCGAAGAAAACCTGTCAGCGAGCAGGTTATTTTCACTAAGTGAGGTGCCACAGTAACCGACTCCGAGTTTAACTGATCTCTGTCTCTGGAACGGAAACTCAGAGTTAGTTCAACTATGCTGAGTTTTCACTTAAACCCCCAGAGGTTTTTCTACATGTTCAAAAAGACAACATTGGTAAACACTGGTTCAAATGCTTGAATAGCTTGTTGTGTTCATTTTTCTTTGCATTGTCTTTAATGTTTCAAGTAAACAGCACTTATTCCTGATATTGCTGAGAAGACAGGTGGCCACTCAAACTGAGCCTGGTTCTGCTTTTTGTAAAGTGTCCTTGAGATTATTTGTATTGCGATTTGGCCTATACAAATAAAATTGAATTGACGTGAAGTGAAGTGAAGCGAACAGACTACGGCCCTGGCCTTCAGCTGCAGCCATGTGTGTTCTATCTGTGTTTTTGGGAGTCCAGAAATGGGACTAAGTACAGAATTTATGAGCAGTGACTTGGGAAAATGTTTGGAAACTGTACACTCCACTGAGCATCTGTTTGTCTGCCCACACAGGTCCACCTTCTCAAGGACCAGCTGAGTGCGGAGGCCACGGCTCGGCTGGAGGCCCAGGCCCGTGTCCATCAGCTGCTGCTGCAGAACAAAGACCTGCTGCAGCACATCTCCCTGCTGGTTAAACAGATCCAGGAGCTTGAGACCAAGATGTCTGGACCGAACTCCAGTGAGTGGATCACACCAGACACATGCACATTCAGCCTGAGTTTATTTATCTACACGATTTCCTATTTGGTGGTTGTGTCCAAGTATGAACAACTGCAGACAACCTGCAGACATGTCAAATCCCCTTTTGGTACCCCTTACGTAACATCCCTGCATGTGACAGAGCAGACATGCAGCTGTGCACACAGCTGTACAAGACAGGACCTACACACTGGGAGCAGCTTCATCTCTGTGTGCAGACAGCAGACACAGGGTGTGTGTACAGAGACGGGACGCTAAATGGTCATTTTTTATATTAAAGCATCTGCGTCAACAGCTCTGATTACCAGTCCCCACGCATGTGCTGTCATTGTTCTTCTGTCCATGACCCCTTTGCCTCGATCTGCACAGCTTCACACATTTCTAAACCTGTTCATCCAGTATTCAGACAGACAGTCGTCTCCACGCTATCACAGCCCAGCCTGCCCTTAAATTGTCACCCTGCAAGAAACAATCTTTCATCTTATCAACCAACATTCAGAAATTCAGTGAGGAGAATATTTTCCTATTGCTGCCTTTGCGTATTAGATATTGTAATGTGGATTTCATTCCACACTAGGTTAGGAAAGCTGTTTTATGGACACACTTCAAAGTCAGAATAAAATATATTTACAGCACAATGAAATGCATTTTTCTTAAACACATTTTTCGCTTGTTAAACACTGGTGTATGTAATAACATTACTGATGACTGGATTACATTTTACACACTTACAGGGAAGGAGCCATCATTAATGTTTTTCTTGCTGATACAAGTCAGACTGTCCACTGTGAGAGAGGTCTACTTCACAGCAGATTTTACAGCATGAAATCTGGCCTGGCTGTAGATGGGAAGAGGTTGAGATCCATGCAGGAGGTTTAGATCCACCTGACTGCTTAATGACTAGAAAGGCTCTTAAAGGAACAGTCCATAAAATCAGTTTTTTGAGTTTCCTCTAGTCAGGCCCCACAGGCTTGACACATTGTTCTCTCACAAAGGACAACTGCACTCCACTTAGATTCAACAGTTACAGTGGATTTCAACAATTTACTGCTAATGATTAGTGAGACTGATCCTTTGGCAAATTTTTGTTGGGACCAGACCATTGTGTATCAGTGTATTTTCATTTAGCAGCCTATTTACTGAGAATACAGATATAAATAAATATTATCAATCAAGGTGCATTTCATGTGATTTGCATGTTTTGGTGCACATGCATGTCAGAATGGAGCATAAAGAAAAGTGTTTCCCCGTACAGAATGAAACAGCTTATCCCTGTCTAATAAATATCACTGACTGCTTCTATCATATCGTACTGGACAGGAGCTGCTGTGACACGTCACGTCAAATATAACAGGTCGTTTATTTGCGGCTCTTTAGTCTTTAGTCTTGTTCTGTAGGGCTGAGCAGAGCGCTCCGCTGAACTAAGGCCACGATCAGACCCGCTTGAGCTCTGTGTGACAACCTGCAGTGTGAAGTCATCCACGCCAACTGTTTGGACCTGTGTCTGATAAAACAGTGCAGTACACAAGCTTCTTCCAGACATTACAGTTCACAAACACAACAAAGAGGAAGCAGATTATATGTCAAGACTGGTTTCAAAGGTTTCTGTGGATGTTTTGATAGATTTTGCTGACTCTAAGTCACTATTTGAGACCATTGCTGTGAATCTAAACTGACTGCAGCTGTAGGCTGCAAACTTTTTGGTCGTCTTTCATGCTTACTAGTGCTTAGTATTTGATATTGAAAAGATGGAGTATTCCTTTAATGTTTTTCAGCTCCAGAGTTGTTCCCTGTGGCCATAAAAAAATCTGAAAGTCTGATAATGATGAAATGCTCTGAAACTGTTTTTATCTTGTATTTTTTTATACCCAACATGGGAATGCATTGATTTATTGGTAACAGAGTGATTGATTTTTGTTTTCAAAAACAGTAGCTACTCACAGATATCTATCACTTACATTATTCCTCTACCACGATGCTACAGCAGGGTGATATGAGAGGACCTTAAATCAAAGCACTGTCAGGTTGAAATTCAACTTGTAAATGTGGCGTAAAGAAAAGTTTGAAACTCCATCTTTCAATCCTGTCCTTCTTCCTGTTTCTCCCTGTTTTTCTTCTTCCCTTCTGTCATTTGTTTGTTCTTCTCTCCAGTGGGATCCCAAGACAGTTTGCTGGAGATCACCTTCCGGTCTACAATACCTTCGGTGATCTGTGACGCCACAACCCCCAAGTCTGAGATAACAGCCCTAAACCTGCCGGCTCTGGCCACCAGTGACGGGACCAGCAATGCCTTCTCATCTTCCAACGGGCCCCTGGGAAGCCCCCTAGGTAGGAACCAGTGTCTACTCAAACTTGAGTGTTTCCGTTTTCTACCGGGACCCCCAGGGCATCCGCCTCCTCGACTGCCCTCGCCCCTCAAGGCTAACAGGCAAGAAGTCAAAAGCCCTGAAGTGTCTGAGGCTACAGCCAAGTTGATGTCCTGTGAAGTCAAATCTCTGGATCGCCTGGACTTTGCCAGGTTTCGTGAGTCTGGTATCGCCTCAGAGTACGAGTCGAACACAGACGACAGCGATGACAGGGAGGACGAGGACGAGGGGGAGGACGAGGAGGAGGAGATGGAGATCTTTGGCTGGGGGACGGACGAGGAGACGCTGAGGCTCCTCAACGTTCTCAACAAACAGGGAACTCCCGACTGTCTGGGAGATGAAATCGCGGTGTAACGTACTAACCTGCTGCCCTGAGATCAGACACATTCGCCTTCATGTGTTTTTGCCCGTTCTCTACAAACCACTTTGTAGGAACAACATGTAGCAGGCCAACTCTGTCTCACATGCACAGTTCCATATTACATAGGTACCAGATGGGCCACTGTTTTTATGAATAACACAGTCCACCTCTGATTTCTTTAAACCTAAAGTTGTTTATTGGTGCAGAATAATCGATATTAGAGACATCCAGCATTAAGGTGCATTCAGTCTGAACATAAAGTGAAGTTTACATTACGTTTATTCACCGTTGAGACCCTGTATGACAAAAAGACCTCTCATTCATTGGAATGGATCCGGTCTGTCAGCGAAGGGGGTTCAACACACTGCGGCATCATGTGACTTTCTACTGTTTTCTTGCAGTACCTGTGTTCAAATGCCACTGTGAAGCTTGTGTGTGCAAGTCTTAAAAAACCAGTGTGCAGTGTGTTGTCCTGCCGTGTTTGCCCAGTGCCTAAAGCAGTGCAGGGGTTTTCACCGAGAACTGATGACTCTTAGGTAAATAAATAAGGCTGGAGCCTGGTCTGGGGCAAATATTGTACATATCATTGTTTTTGGCGACAGAACAAGCTGAACATTTCATTAAGCATCAAGAAAATTAGTAATGAGAAGATCTGAGCTTCCTGCAGTTCAGGTGGGAACAGATTTGTGTCACATGGTTCAAATTACAAAATTTGATTTCCATCCAAATTAATTCAAACAAACAAAAAAAACATGTTTGTTCTTTGCTCCCTGGTTGAAGTATAATGAGCTCAGTGCTGCCACTAGTGATATCTACTTATCTTTTTATTTTCCACCTGAGAAAATTGTCTTTTCTCCACTTCGAACATTCTTCATTTAACAATTGTTTATTATTTATTCATTATTTTAATCGTGCCTTACTACAGTAATGATGGTGTTACATGACACGTGATATTTTAATTGGAGACCCACTTGAAGCTATAAGAGTCTGGGAGTGTCCAGAGAGGGAGGATTAAGAGAAAGAGCTGGAGTCGTGTTAAGTTTTTGAAACAGTCTGAGCTCTTAGGTTGTCAACTGGGTGACAGACTGTAAATATCACATTTACCTGATATTTGCTGCCCATATTTATGTGGATTTAAAACTAGACTGTAATTAGCTTCACATTCAGTCTAAATGCACCTTAAGGAAATTACTATCAGCTTTAGTTTCCCCTGTTGGTCACACCTGGAATACAGATCTGAAGAGACAGCTAATCTCTAATCTATATGCATCCTCATGCCTTTACTCTTCTTCCCTAAAATGTCCTGCATCGTTTTCTTTCTTCCCTTTTGACTTTTTTCTTGATTACACAGACGGACTTTTAATCCAGAACCTACACACCCACACAAAATCTCCCCCACAGCTCTCTGTTTCTGAATTTCAAATTGCGATTCAGAAGCTCCGTAACAAAAATCAGGGAGTTTGTCTCTTTCTCCCCTGCAACAGATTGAATTGAAGTTAAAAAAAACAAAACACATCAGTGTGTGTGCTTGTCTTTCTCATGGAGATTTCAGGATGTAACATGAAATCAGACCAAAAGCTAACTGGGGTTTGGTTATAAATGTACATACGCAGTATCTCTGCAGGTTAGTTCAGGGGCAAGCTTTCAGTTTGTCAGGACTGGGAGCGTAACTGTCAGCTACGCTGGCAGGAACAAGACAGCAGGGTTTGGGACCAGAGAGACGGATGAGCTCTTGTCCTTGTGCGGTGAAAAGTGACTCTTGTGACAAGGAAAAATGAACATTTGGACTAAATTTATGGAGGGACTCTGTTTACTGCCTCTGTGTTGCAAAACCGGTGTTGCAAAAAGTCCTTTCCGGCTGTGTTCATAATTAGTCAAAGACTATTTTTAGAGAAAAATGTGTATCTGTACAAGCTTTGTTTTCTACGTCGGCCAACTTTTAATTTATGTAAAGCCGGGATTAGTCGGACCTCGAGGAACGCTGTTTGTTTCTTTTATTCATCCCATAAACAAAAACTCTTCCCCCGTGCCAGAACAGCGGCTCAAGGATGACAGCCAAAAGTGGTCTCATTTGTTTAAACCCAGCTCTGTGTATGGCCTCTGAGCACACTGCAGTATTAAAATATTCATTTTGTTTCACAAGGAGATCCACAGAGTTTTCTTACTGCATACTGTAGCTCCAGTTCATCTGAGCAGTACTCCCGTCAAATCACTGCAGACCATCCGCTGCACACACTTAAAGGGGAACCAGGCCACTATCTGTAGTGAAAGAGCTTTAGCCTGATAGGATCAAGCCAATTTAGTCAGAGTCCAGTGAAGTGACTCCCAGTTAGCCACTCACTTTCTGAAGATAACAAAGATCCTATCGGAAATGTTTTTCTCATATCGTCACACAGACTCGATATCTGCAGCGATCAAAGGAAACCTACCGCAATCAGACTGAGCTGACTTACAACTAAAGGATATAAATCTCCTCTTTATTATAGAAATGAAGGCAGATGGTCACCACCTTATGGGCCACCATGGCCCCGTCATTATGTTTTACACTCAGGCTGATTATTTTTACTCACACTAAAATAAACAAAACCCACAAATTCAACAATGCCACAGTGACAACCACTGTGCTGTCTACTTCTTTTTGTCTGTGGCAGTCAGGGAAAGTTTCCTGTGGCACTCGCTTTTATTCAGACGACAGGAAACACACAAATCAGACATGAGTGTGTCAAATTGGCAGCGGCATGAAGGCTCAAAGCGTCTTCTTCACATCTTTGTTAGAGATGAAACAGACATTTCATCTCCAACCAAAACACACAGTCAGCTGATGCAATTACCGTCAGATAATGTGATAACTCGAAATGTAATGAAACACCCCTTAATATTGACCAGACCTGTGGCAATGAATCATCAGTTTACCGTGTCTCCACACTCATATTGCTGTAATTTGAAAAGGTGACCCCATCTGATGATTCAATAAGCTCATTTAATCAGAGAATGTCTTTCATTATCAGGGGAGAAATTGCTTCTGTATCTGAGTCAATCACACCTGCAGGCCTGCAGGGCGGGTCTGGAGTAGGGCTGGACGATATGGCTGAAAACTCTATCACGATAAAAGAGTTTCATCAGTCGATATTGAAAATTATTTCTATTTTTCATGACCTATTTTTATTGATATTGATTACGTGTCTATCGTGATATACATCGCTGTTGTTTTATCGCCCAGCCCTGGTCTAGAGAACATGAGACTGAGAAGGTGAAGGCGTTACCAGTAGCTTATTGCATTTCCACTACCCGTCAGTGTTAAAGTTGTCTAAAGCAAATGCTTAAACGTCAGCTTAACAGTGTGTACACACCAACTCTGACTTTCAAAGATGAACCTAAAACTTTTCTTTAAAGACATGAAAAGCAAAATACCATCAGTGCTGCTGCTGAGAATCCATTGTTGACCAATTAAAACTTGAGTTGTACAAATCTGTCACAGACTTGGCTTTTATCTGCAGCGATTTTGACAGTTAATTCATTATATCTAAAGGCCAAATGCTTAATTGGTTCCAGCTTCTTAATTGTGAGTATTTTCCGATTTGAATTTTGTTCTATCATATCATCAGTTATTGATTTTGAACTCATGGTCAAAAACAAGACGTCTAAAGACATTATGGTGGGCATGTAAAAGAAAATCACCTGTACCGAAAATCGTTGTTAAAATTTATTCATGCATATTTTTGAAATCCTTTAGAAATGCCTTGAAGATGTTTTTTGTCATTTTTTAAAATTGCATTTTCTTTATTCTGAACCTTCTCTCTAATCTGTTCCTGAGCCTTCTCCTGACAGGTTTCTTTGTTCTTGCCTCTGGGGTAAATATTCTTTGTTCTTCCTTTGTTCTTTTACTTTTATATCTTCCTTACTTCTCTCACATGTGCTCAACCTTAACCCCCCCAAACCCCCATCTCAGCAAAACGTTAGTGTGTATTTTATTTCTAAACGGTCTCTTGATGCTGATTTATCTATTACTGATTCATGTTGTAGAGAAAAAACACAGCCCTCGGCCTTTAACCTTGACAGACAGGCTGGAGGTCGGTAATCCCCACATTCCCCACCGACTTTCTCCATGTGGTGGAGAAACATTTATGAGGAGCTTTTCAGACACTGTCTCTTATTAGCCGTCTGTTCAGGGGTTTGTTTCTGAGATCACGCAGAAGCAGAGAGGAGATTTTTCTCTGTGGTGAGTTATTTATGTGGCAGGTTCAGTAGGATTTAGAGGTTTTAACCCACTGCCTCGATTGTACAGTGGGCCACTGAGATGCAGACGGGAGACACGGGGAGATACAGGAGGAAGTGGGAGCCAAGCAACATAGGTCCCCAGTCGAACATGAGCATGTGTCTTAACCACTTGACTGTCAGGGCACTTCCATTTCTTTCTCCCCTGGTTATTGATTCAGCCTCTGATGAATTTATGGGGTGGGGAAAAAGTGTGTGCATTTGTAGTTGGTGGTATGTGAGAGTGAGGTCACTCATGCTCATCTGACATACTTCACTGTCAGTGTGCAGCTTAGACAATTGGCTGGTTTCATGATAATGCTTTGGAGTTTGGAGCAGGCTGTCTGCCAACCGAGGCTCTTGGAGCGAGGTAGGCTCTGTTCCACTGATGCAGGGAGCATCACATCTTCATCAGTCTGTCTGAAAGTTGAAACGTCTGTTAATGTTGATTTTTGTCCATATTGTAATTTAATTGTGACTATCCATTACTGTGGACCAGACAGGAAGAGCTAAGTAGCGCTGACCAACAGCAAATCAAATATATTTCTAAATGGAAATAGGACAGAATGATGCATCCCCTGCCATAATATTATATGAGGGCCTACTGCAGGATTGTATAAGATGTATTTTGTGCTAATAGGCTATCTGAAAAGCTCAATTTTGTGCATGATGCTTGTTAAATAATATGACATTTTTCAAGACGGCTGATGTGTGTTTCTTTTAAACTTTTAAAGGACTGCCATCAACCAACTGGAGCCTGTCCAGGGCCTCTAATGT
Organism: Mastacembelus armatus; assembly: GCF_900324485.2. Lineage (NCBI taxonomy): Eukaryota > Metazoa > Chordata > Actinopteri > Synbranchiformes > Mastacembelidae > Mastacembelus > Mastacembelus armatus. The sequence continues at coordinate 2,775,131 of NC_046636.1, read as the reverse complement.
GTAAGCATGGGCCAAGCTGGGGCCCTTCTTCGCTCACTTGTTGACTGAAACCTAAGATTTGTCCTATAGCTGGAGTTCAGAATGTCTTTTAAAGACCCGTGGTATCAGACTGGACTTCAGAACTGCTGAATAGCAGAATTTAGTGTGATGTCAGTTCTTCGTCTCAGTTTGTCTCTCTGTGGTTTCCTCCCTCCTCTCAGCATTAATTAATTGTCCAGTGGGGCTTGTTGTTGTCGTCTGAAGGCTGCATTGCCAACAAGTTCAACCAAGCAGAGCAGCGTTTGGTGACTTGTATCGATTTCCCCGTCACAGCCTTGTGTTGTTTGAAACTGGGGTTAACTATTGGGACAGCAAGGGAGCAGCATGGATCGATGCACTTTTCAGGCTCAGTCTGTCGCCTGCAGGGATGCACTTAAAACACACACATAGTCACACAGGTACCAAGTGAGAGCAAGTCGGACTTCACCAACCGAGAATAACACGCACCTTCACGTTCTTACACAAAATATTCCTGCTGTTTGTTTTTGGGATGTCCTTTTTTCTCTGTCAGGAATAAAACTGTGGCATTGTCATTACTGTGCTTCTGTACTCGGACAAATTGAACTTCGCATTGAGATTAAAGTGCTCAGTTTTATTTTAGAAACTGTGTTGGACTCAAGTAAGGTCATAGTAATTTTGTCTCTTCAGGACTGGACTGTCAACAAAACGTGGACATAATAAATATGTGTCAGGTCCAGATAGTGAGATACATTTATTATGGCTCTTTGTATATGCAGCACAGAACCGAAGAACCACAGCATATTAGCTAAGTGTGCCCTGTCCTTGTGAGGAGTTGGCTGAGGTTGGTGTGTTAATGTGAGGCGGTGCTGACAGAGACATGTGGAGTTACTGGGTCACGTACTGTATAAACAGCCACAACAGACCATCAGACAGCTGAAACTAATGGCTGTGTCTGCACCAGAGCAGCAGAGGGAATGAGGGATTTTAAAAGCTGCACAATTAATCCTCTGACCTCAGCTTTAATGATCAGAGTGAAACAGAACTCCACCAATCAGCCAAGATTCACACTAAGAATATGACAAACTGTCCTGACTGGAACGCTGGGTTATGTTTGTGTCTATGTCCTGTTTGTCTGGGTGTGCACAGGCATTTAGATCATCCAACGTCAGGAGGAAGAGAATTTTAAAGTAATTCGTTGTTTTATGAATAAGTATAAAAAAAAAAGTATTCCAGCATCTTACAGTAAATGTATTTTGAATTATTGTAAATTGAGAATATTTGAGTTGTGAAGTGATGATCTGGCCAAATGTCTTTTCTTTTATTCAAGAAATAATTAATTAATCAAACATAGAGAATCAACAGACTTAATCTATAATCAAAATTATTCTACCTGCAATGTCCAACTTTTGGCTTTATGGAAAACTGGATTTGAACAGGCAGCCATCCATCCTCTGACCCTGTCAGCATGCAGTCTGATTCCAGTTCCCCGTGGAGGCTTTTTCCTGAATCTGCCTCACCATTTGCACTAATATATGTGCAAGGACTAGATTTCAGCAGTGCATCGACATCTGTATGTAGTGGCTGTTTGCTTTGATATTCCCATGATGCAACACTGAGCGGCAGCTTGGTGCGGTACATAATTTGAAACATGTGGAGCACCAGATGCGAAAGGCTAAAAGAGCAACACTGATCTTGAATCTCGGCGGTTCATGGCCTATCTCAACCACATCTGTCTCGTCAGCCCATCTGTCTTGTTCCATTTCTTCCCGTTTTCTGCTGCTTCCTTTGCATTTCTTCACATCTGATCTGACAAAAGCAAAGTGATGAATGGAACAAGCCCACATGCTGAATTTATAATAGAGGTGAAAGTCAGCATCAACCTCAAAGAGAGAAGCTCCCACTGAGGAGCTGACGGAGAAAGACAAGAAGCACCTTTGATCGTTTGAGACTTTGTCAGTAACATTTAAACTTTGCTACTGTTTGATGTGTCATATTAAGACCTTAAATAAGGCACACTTAGATATACAGCAGCCTCCCTTTGTTCACTGTGTCATGTCAAAGACCTGATTACCTGCCTCACTGCTGGGTGGCCAGGACTATGTGACACTAACACCTGTCCACATGTTTTGGTGTTGTTCTGGGACAGAAGATCTTTTTTCAAGGCTCTTACCTGTGTCAACATGATAGTGCCCCCATGCACCAAGCCAGGCCTTATCATCTACCATGAGTAGCTGTTCTTACTAATGCTCTGGTAGCTGAAGTCAGTCCCTGTTGTCAGGTTCTGAGCCTGAAACCTGAAGAATAGAGCCAGCACACCAGTCCCCATGGTTTTGGAATGAGATGTTGAATAATCATATATATGTCCACATACTTTTGGCCACATGCGGTGTAAGGCTCTAAGATAACATTTACCTGAAGTATTATTGTAAACATGGTTCCAGTTTGACTAAATCCAAGTTCTAATCCTAAAATCCTGGTCTCCTTTGCTGCTTGATTCATGGCCACACTTCTGTCTCGCAGACGCTCCCACAGTCTCCAGGGTGCTGTGGGGTCAGTCAGACAGTGATGTGGCAAGTACCTGAATGAATTATTGATCTCATGGCTTTGATACAGAGCAGACTGAAAGCACCCAAACATGTCTGGCTATGATCTGCAGGCCTGGAGTCTGCAGGTCTTATACCATCCTATTTTTTAGCTCTTCTTTTTCTGTCTTTGTCTGAGCGGCAGCCTAAATTTTAGATGACGTAACAGCTGAACCTTTGTATATTAGAGCTGTTTAAATAAAGCCTTCATGAGTAGTAAGCACATTTTTTAGCAGTCCAGCCACCACATGGTCTCATAAAGCCATCCTGCAGTGTTGTAGCTCAGTTATGATGCTTCATGTGTTCTGTCTGATGTATTTTGTGATATTTAAGCGTACTGCCTTGGCTGTTTCTACTTTCGTCAGTCATTTCCCAGAATGTTTATGTGCCAGTAAACGGAGTGATCTCATTCCATGTGGCTGTGGTTTTTGCTGGGTTAGTGTGATATTACTGTAATGGTGTAGTAGGATCAAGAGAGCAAGAGATGAACTCACATTTGCTCCCTTTAATTAGAATATAACGTGCTGTGGCTGCATTACACTGTGGTTTGTTGTGGCCACGCTAAGTAAAGGCGTTTTTATGAATCTTTTATGACGGCTTTCTCCCAGAGCATCATTATTCTGAAATCTAACACAACACAGTGTCTGAACTGAGAAGAATATCAGCAAATCTGACATGATCATTTACACTAAAGCCTCGTTCAGATGGGCCTGACATTATAAACTAAAATATTCAGTGTTGTCACTGGTGATCTAATTCACTGTTCCAGATGGGATTTTGAACTTTGAAGTTCAAAGATATAGTCTGTGTTAGACATGGACAGTCAGCAGGGCAAAGCAAAAAGGGAAGACAAAAGCCTCCACAGGGAGAAGTGAAGGAGAGGCAGAAACTGTGCAGCAGGTGAATTTCCTTCCCTCTCTGACTCTTAACTCAAATCTAAACACAGATAAGGAACACACTCATATCGTTCAATGTTACTTACGTCCCGAGGATGTTGTCTGGTATGTCTACTGTGAATAAACATCCTTAAATCTGCTTTGAAGTCATTCAGAGAGCACACATCTGACGTTACCTGAGAATCCGCAGGGTTTTGCATTTTCTTCAGGATGGAAATAGTCCAGTGATGTGTTCAAACAGAAACTGCTAATACCTGTAAGCTTAAGCTTCGCTCTTGTATGTTTAATGCTAATTAGCCAGTCAGCTAAATTGGTTAGAAAAGTAAATAATCCACAAAGTCATTGTGTTCATTGACTGCATGACTGCATGACTGCACGCTCCAGTTCCCCTTCACTTAGAGGCAGTGCAGCTTGTTGTTTAAGTGCTAATACATTGGTAGTGTCAAAATGTTTGTTTTCACCATTAGTGCAGTGCAGGAGGCCCAGTATGTGGCCTGGACACTGAACTCTTCACTAGCCCAGTTCACATTTTCCAGTAATGAATGTGTCCTGCATGTTAGCAGTTTAGTTTGTGATGAGTCTATAGAATGAGCTTGTCACCACTTCCTGTGCTCTGTCCTTAACAAACCTGTACGCATTTAATTATCATCCTCTATTTTTTGAATTCAGGGAACTCACTAATGCCATTGTTCATGTTTGTGTCATTGAGAGAACATTTCAGCAGGTACAAGGATAGTGTGGCTGCTCTTTTAGAGTTTGTGAAGAATAACATCATAATTGAATTTCTTTTTTTTTTTATATATAAACACAGGGAGGGAAGCTGGGTCTCTAATGGGGTTGCAAGGTCATGGCGAGAGTAAAGGTGAATTGCTTTTAAAGTGGCAGGAAAATAGTTCACATTCAATCATAACACTCGGCAGAAATGTTGAACTTCTGAAGGAGGCAGTGGAAATTTTGAGTGGACTGGCTGAAATCCAGCTTAATCTGAGTTTTTTTTTTTTTTTTTTTTTAACAGTTTCTGGAGCTTCAAAGAACAGTATCACACATATACTGCCACTGATTAACAGTTTGTGGTGCTAATGTGCCAAGAAAGGAGGCGGTGTGCCAAGACGAGCAGTGAAAAGGAAGCTTTGTAAGTTTTATTCTAACGAAGTCAGCTTTGAAGCTGTTTTATTAGGAAGAAAAGTGCATTCATCAAATTAATTAGGCCTCTAGGATACACACTGTGCAAACACTGAACAGTTTGTTTACTAAAAAACCCACAGCGTACCTTTAATACCAATATCAAGCCTGTTACTTAATGCTTTCAATGCCAAAGCTGTGTGCTCATCATGACTTGTCACTCAGCGTAATGTTTTGGTAATAAGTTCATGGCAGTTCCTCTGTGGGCACAGTGTGAATTTCCATAGAGCACAAATAGCAGCCTGTACAGGAGAAGACTGGTCCTCCCAGTCACCGTGCTCTGTACTGATACTGCACAAATGGATGTTATTTCTCCTAGACTGCAGTTAGCACCAAATATTCGACAGAAACAGATCTGTCTGTCTGAGGCTGAGACTGAGCTGCTGCAGTTATTGCTCTATTGAACAGTCAGGGCAGGTCTGCTCACCTCATCTTGAGTTTCCACCCTGTTCACAAAAGCGTAATCAGTATTGGATTCAGTGGAGATTATTTGGGTTTATTCATTGCATGCTCTAAATTCTGGAGCAGAGCTTCATTAGTATTAGCTGTGGTTGAGAATTTTAGCTTTGCAAAGTCAGAAGCTCAAGTTTTATTAGTATTCGTTTCACTTGGTAGCTCTGGTGCCTAAATGCATTTCCTGAAAATAAAATAATCCCAAAAGGAAAAAAGAGAGACACTGTGTGAAGAGGTTACCTGAGGTAGAGGAGGGAAAAGGAGAAGAGGAGCAGGAGGGGGCTGGTTTGGTTGATGTGGCCTCTGTTGTCCTGTGAGGCTGAAGGGTTCAGACTGTCGCTAGAAGGTAAATACTGACTGATGTTTTTGGGAATAGAAGTTTGTTGCCCAGATCTCTTTGCAGTTAGGAAGGTCCTGGTTAAAGAGAGGAGGGCAGGCCAGCTCTGACAGGTCGGCCTCAGCTGTGTGAGTCTTCAGTTTGCTGCTGATGCATAGCTGAGAGCGGGAGAAACAGCTAATTACATTAGATAAAACGGAAATTGGGCTGGAGGCTTGTAGCTAAGATGTAGACAGAGAATATCATTAAATATTAAAGAACTGCCCAGTAACAATCAGAATGAATATAAATATATAAGAATGTGACAACTTTATTTCAGGCTTTATCAGATAAGACTGTGGGTTATTATCTTTTTAATAACTCTTTTATTGATTTTTACTTTTTCTACCAGACATGCAGTTGGGAAAAACACACACTAAGTTACATTTTCCTTTTATTCCTTTTAACGGTTTGGTTACAAAATGCAGCCTGTCTCCTTCTTTAGTTTCTTCTCAGCATGACCAGGATCTGCCCCCACACTTTTCTTTAGCTGCCTAAACTTATCTACATGAAACCCTTAAAAGTAAAGCAGAGATAATGTAAAAGGAAACATTTCAGTCAGAGTCAGACAGAAATTTTCTCCATTAGTCCTGTCCGACCCACAGTCCCTCATCAGCCTGAGACAGAGCCCACACACTTTAATCATTCATGGTATAATGAACCCGGGTAAAAAATTGATGAGGACCTTTACCTTGTGTGTGTGTGTGTGTGTGTGTGTGTGTGTGTGTGTGTGTGTGTGTGTGTGTGTGTGTGCGAGGGTGTGTGTGTGTGTGCGAGGGTGTGTGTGTGTGTGTGTGTGTGTGTGTGTGTTAGACAGCAGGGGGAGTATTTTTCTAAGCGAGGTGCTCCAATTCGATACACCAGTGATAATGACCCTGTCTGGCCTGAGGATTAGTGTGTTTCAGGTCACACGTCTCCTCGATGCTTCGCTCGACTCTCACAGCAGCTCGCACTGGAGCAGCTCTTCACCTGAGCTGCATCATCACACTGGTTTTCAGGAGAGAAACAGATGAAACGTTAAGAATAAAAAAGTAAAATTGCCAAATGAAATTATTATTATTATGATAGTTACATTAAATTTAAACTCCACTGCTCCTCCTTCATTACTTTGGCCAAACAGCGGCAGAAACTGAATCTTTTGTAAACAGATTCGGTTTCTGCTGTGTGAACATCTCTCTTGAGACTAAGCTTCACACAGGCACATGTGAATAGATGTCATTTGTAATGCAGGAATACAATTTCTATCATCTTTACATCTTTTCTTCTCCGTAAGTTAAAGTTTGCAGAGACGTTTATCTGCCTTCCCACAGGAACGATGCAGCCTGTTAAAAAGACCTAAAAACCTATTTGTTAGAAAACAGTGGAGCTATTGGTTTGAAGATTTTCTAAAAATAAATGTTAGTGTCAGAGGATAAGACAGAGCAAACAGATTTACGCACTGACATCTAAAAAATGGTGTTTCCTGTTGTCAGCAGTTTGACAGTCCTGTGTAAGAAGAGTTGACTCTGGAGGTTTTATGGCTGTAATCATCAGTAGAGTCGTTTGTCAAACTGCAATTGAACTGTTCGTGTCTCAACTATCCATTATTGTGATTTTTCAGCCATCTGGACCTAAATGTGGAGCTTGACGGTTCATTTTGACGAAACAATATCAACTCAGCATCCATTTCTTTCTCTCTAAAGCTTCAGTGCAGGCGTCCTTGTCATCATGAGGCTCATGTTTGATGGTTGGTGAGGATGTGGACATGGTGTTTTATGGGCCAAAGCTGCAGATTCTTGGAAATTGTATTTGGAAATTGGTGAAATGAATCCACTCCATCACTTCTTCTTAATTAATTTCTGCAATCAAAAGTCAAATACTTGGAAAACTTTTTTTTTAAGTAAGTGTGAAAATTGTTCAAATAAAAAAATTATCTTCTCTACACACTAGAAGTCAGTGAAGGGAGGGATCCGTGTGTGTGTGTGTGTGTGTGTGTGTGTGTGTACAGGGCTGGTTGTGTGTGCTCACTCTCAGTGACAGAAATGGGTTATCCTCAGTTAAGTGTGTGGCACTTTGATCGGTGATGCCAAAACTGAGCCGAGCTAATTACAAGCTCACGCTGGCTGCCTGGCAGAGTCGGGCTGGAGTCACAGAGCGCTCGCTGAGAGGGCGGTGGGCGCTGATTTCACCAATTACCAGTTCCACATGATGAAAACTATAATCATAATTACTCCATGATTCATCATTATTCCTTATTAAGATGGAGGATACGCCTGAAAAACAACCGTGTAGTGAAAGACAAAAATGTGGAGCAAAACGCTGTTATCAGAGTGGGAGGCACTGAAGTGTAGATGTTCAGCATTTCATTAAAACTCCACATGGGATGATTAACTATAGTGCAGTAGATACAGAATGTGTAAGGGACATTAAAGTTGTTTATAGTGGAAGGAGCTGTGCAGAGTGTCCAGTCAGCAGCACTTCCATACGCTATAGAGACGTGTCTGCACTGTTCCTGAAACACGATGCTGCAAATCTCTGCTGTTAAACTGCAACATAACATGAGTGAAATGAGTTTGCCGATAATCAGTCCAAACAGAGAAATAGTAATAAAAGTGAATGTTACTGTTATTGTTGTTTCATATAATAACAACATATTCAGTTCCTGATGTGCCAGTGACACACCTGCCTGGAGACTTTAGCTCCTAATATCCAATAGTCATTTGGGCTTAAACCGAAATATAGTCTCACTGAAATCTGTCTTACAAATTTATTTATTCATTTATTTTGTTTCTTCATGTTTGAGCCGACAGAAGCTCAGCTCAGTCAGAGTTTGTCAGAGTTTCTCTGGACTTCACTTGTTCAAACCCTCCGTACAAACACAAATTATACCACAGGCTGATTTTGGATATATTCTCCAATATTGTTAGTGTTGCAGAAGATTGTGTTGTGATGTTCTCAGTGGGTCAGCATGGCTGCCAGCTGCTTGTATGTGAGTGGGAGTGAGACCTCTTGGGTTTAGTGTCCAGTAAATGTCTCTTTTTACACGTCTCTTTCCGATCCTGCTACGGTTCTTCCTAATTCTACGGGGTTTGGAAGTGACTGAGGGCGAATGTAAGAGGGTGTGTGGGATTACATGTGGAATTACACACTGGAAACAACCTTCAAAGGTCTGCTCTCATAACAGCATGAATGTTGTGTGTCTGTTTCTGATCCTGCTTTTGTTTGAGTGATGCTGCTCGTCCACAGCAGCTCCTGAAGAAATGCTAACAAAGGATAATTATTACAGATGAAATCCTTCAGGGAGGGTTTGTGGTTAAAAGACGGTGTAACACAGTAATTTGCCTGTGCTTCACAATCCTCCTGAGCTAAACAAACAGGAGCTCTCAGGAGTTTTTGTTCACTCTGATTACAGGTTGTTTATTTTGTTCAGAAAAAGATTCCCACCGCAGCTAAATCTTAACCTCTGTCTCGAGCACACAGGTTTTCAGACTGTCGGGGTGCAGAGTTTAAATGGCGGGTGGGGAGCGGAAGAGGGCACATGAGGTGATGGGACAGGTACATGCTGGTCCTGAAAACAACAGGAAGATAGTTATTGTTGTTTAAGCCGCTCACAGCTCAGGCTGACTGTGACGCTCAGCTCAACGAATCAATGAATGTGTTTTAGAGCTATTGTCTGAGCCATGACTCCTCCAACTCTGAACACACAGGCTTTATACACACATGGTCAGATTCAGTGTGACTCACATGTTTAGGTGATATCATTATCTCTTTGGTCCATTGTGAATAGGGGTCTGTAAACCTTTGAAAGATGGTCCCTCTAAGTCCAGAACTTGCCTGAAAATGTTCACATTTTTTACTTTTCTTCAGTATCAGTAATACTGTAATACTAGTAGTGTGTACACCTTATGGGTACACAGTAACAGGACCTGCTAATAGCTAATTTGGCCATACTTGTAATGTTAGTATTTTGTGAGGAATACAGTAAATATAAAAAAACTTAAACTGACAGACATTATTTTTATGTTGTCTACAGAACAGCTCGAGCTTGACCAGTGTCAGACTATGGCCCCTGATAGCACCACCATTCAGAACCTCATATTTTATTGTGTGTACTGGAAATTATACGAATGATTTTATGACTATTTGTTTTCTGAGCTGCCTTTGGGGCTGTTGCTGTTTGGTTTTTACTTATTATCAGTGTGTCAGTTCTATTGACACCATCCTTCAGCATCCAGGTTTGGTTTTTGTTTGCATGTTGGCTTTTTTGACTTTGCCTCAGTGTATCATTTCCTCGCCTTAATGCATACTCAGAGATAGATTTAGTGTGTGGTATGAATCTGGGACAGTGCTCTTTTAGTAATGTTCAAATGTCATTCACATTGATTGCTTAGCTCGAGGGTGAATACATGACAGCTGACCTGACAGAGAAACACCAGTTTAGTGAAGTTGCAGCACAGGGGGTGGTTTAAGGATTTTCTGGTTCTTAGTGCTTCAGTAGGCGAGAAGCGTTTCAGCAGCCTAAGTCACAGTGGGACTGCAGCGCACAGACTGTCCCGTCTCCGTCAGCTGGGAGGACACAGATGAACTGTTTGCCCAAATGAAATTCTCTGCTGGGATGTACAGACACCAGAGGCAAATCTCAGCACTGGATGTGACGAATTGAATGAAGCGTCTCTTGAACAGCTCTGAATGAGCATGTTGTCAGGAAGAAACAGGGCTCACTAATGTTTGTGGATATTGAAATAACATTATTGTTAAGAGAGAAGCACTGATAAACTGAAAAGCTGCAGTTTTACATGGTGCCTCAGGGCTGCACACTGGGCACTCTTAAAACCACAGAGGAAGAGGAGCAGTAAATGAATTTTACAGATCAGGTCATTTATATTTCATTTTTCCAGTCAGAGCCATAATAATCTGTTTATAATATAACCTGTTAATCAGTCTATAGATATTTACAGTCGTGTAACAGTCACTCTCATTATGGAAAATGCCCACGTTAAAAATAATTAGCTGTGACTTCAGCACTGTTTGCTTTGCCTTTTGTTTTTTCTTTCACTAAATGTTTGTCATCTCTTTCACTGCAGTTCAGTTCAGCCAGGACAAACTGACCTCGAGTCACAGTGGGTGTACCAGCGTCTCCACACAGCACTTTAATCAACAGCCTTTCAGAAACAGCCAATTTGCATTTGCTCAGAATATATAGAAGCCCTAAGAGCAAGGAGTTTTAGAGCTGGCTCAGAGACGGTCCAGCTCAGAGATGGTCATAAATAGTGCTAATAAATCCCACCTGTGTGTAAATGAGCCAGACTGAGGTACCTGGGCTCATGTCCAAACAGCAGGTTTCACCTTCGCAGCAGCTTCGCTTTCTAGAAAACATGTTGAGAGAAAACCTGTGAACCATTTACTGTTTAGAATTACACTTGCGTTTTCCAGAGCACATTGTGCTGCCCTTCACAAAGCCTTCCAAGGGGCTTACCGAATTACAAAGCCTATCCATTACCTGTCCATTAGGAGTTAAAGCAGGAAGGATATGTGGCCTTATTTCCTGGTGGGATCAATAAGGATGTTTCATTGGCCGTGCAATGTGACACTATCGATCCTGAGATCACGCCATGACCTTGGCGTACAGACAGTACACGCGAGGCCAACGGGCTCGACATTGACCAGAGACTAAAAACATGTAAATGAAGTGTCTTTTTTAATCACACTAATGAACGGGGCAGTGGTGTGTTGTCCTCACACTGACTTCTTCCTTATCAGAGCCTCGCCGTCAGCTGGCACACTCCTCCAGTGTCACCACTGTAAAGCACACATGGGAATCAAACCACACACGTTACATTACGAGGTTTGACTGAGCGATCTCACATTTTAGTGTTTATATCTGATTCGTTTCTGTCAACTTCTCGACTAATCCCTCAGATCGTTCTAGTAGAAACACAGAAGCAATGCTGCCTGTTCTTTAAATTATTTGCCTTCCTGCTTACATCTTCCAAAGAAATCCATAAATGCACACACACTTTCATTCTAAAATTACATCCATTTCAGGTTCCTGATTTGTGATGTGATGCCCTGAATGAAAAGTAAATGTATGTGTGTTTGTCTCTCTGTTCCTCTCTCTCTGCCTCCTCAGAGCTACTCCTTTGTATCACACCGATTCATAATATTGGATCACCTTTCCTTCGGCCTCTGGCTAATGTGTTTTTGTAGATCTTATGATTGGAACAGTAGGTGAAACACTTGTGTGCAAAGTGAAGTCAAGGTTACCCATTCCACCCAATTCAGATGCTCTGTCTGATTCCAAATGGTGATATTTCCACTTTGTTTATCTGGCCAAGAGACTGTATATTTCAGGTGTGTGTAGTTTAAGCCGTTACCTCCCATGACTTCTCCTCACAGAGCTCATGATACAGCAGTATTGTGACTAAGCAGCTCAGTAATTTGCATGTAAAGAGGTAAAATGATCTGAAATCTTGTATTTCCATGTTTCATTAAATGCCTTCCGAGAAACGTTTCTCTCCAAGAGGTAAGAGCTTGTGTCTCACACGGACTGATGACCACCTTTTCTTCTTTTGTCGTGCTGTTTGTGGTCCTGCATTTTACTTCTTTCTGCTTCATTTTATTCGTGTTATTGCTGTTTATGTGCATGTGTCATTGCAGTGACTGTGAGTTTTGTTTTATATATTATTCTGTGAATATTACGTAGAGTCTTACTGCACAGCTTTATCGTCTGGCCCCCATACTGTGTGTTTTAGGCATTCTCATGAAATCCATTTCAATCTTGCTGTCCTGGTTTGTTTTGTGTAAAACTGAGTGACCCAAGGGGAATATGAAATGGGCTCTTAAAGGAATACGCCACCAAAAATCTAACTTCTGAGTGTCAAATACTCTAATAATCTCCTTTTATGCTTGAAAGGTGACTTGTATAGTGGTGGACAGCAGCTGCAGTCAGCCTCAGTTCACAGCATGTATTTATATGTTTTGTTTTTTACTTTGAATTTTACATTTAAATTTAAAAGCAAAGCGAGGACAGAAAAATCTTTCAGTATAATCCACTTGTTCCATATGTTCAGTATGATACAAATAATTTTATTTTGCCCAAAAATCCTAAATCCACTGCTTCCAGCAGGGTGGAGGAAGTAAGAAGTCGATTTAACAATGTTGCAGAGAAACAGTGGATCATTCCTTTGTTTTCCCATCAAGAAATCAGTTTGTGCATCTGATCATTTGTGTTGTCTAATGCTGGAGCCTCTGCAGCTTTGCAACATCTGCTCTTAAAAGCCCAGATGTTCATATCTTCTGTTAAATCTTTATTTATTGATCTGTCTCTTCATGCTGCCTTATCTGTTTTTTCCAGTTGATCAGAGTATGTTTGAGAACTCCATTGCGCAGCAGCAGAGTCCACAGACCTCCAGGTCAGTCCACCCCTCATCTCGACGCTCCCCAGCATCAGCTAACCCAAACCTGGGGTCCAGCGGCGTTGACTCGCCCTCCTCCGGAGGCCAACAGAGGCTGAAAAATGCCATTAACCTGGGCAAGGCAGTGGGGGCGAAGGTGAGTACAGTAAAAAACAGAAATGGAACAGGAAGTCCAACTTTACATCCTTCACTCCTTTCACCTTTGATATGATGTTTTATTAGCATGACTTATTATAAACAGTCTAGTCAATTAACATCTGACTATAAAATAAAGTGTTTCTGTCTATTTCTCCTTCCCTTCATTCTTCCTGCCTTTCAGGTCAATGACTTGTTAAGACGAAAGGAGCCCAGCCACCTCGGGGACATTGGGGTCACTGAGGTCAACAAAAGCGTTGGTGCCGTGTGGAGCTGCATGGATCAGCTCGACCAGGCGGCTGCCAACAGGTGCACACACGTGTTTCCTTTGTTGTTTCACAGCGTTTGGTTTACACGTGTCCATTTTTAGGATGATTATGTAAAAATCACAAAACTTTCTAAGGTCACAAATTCAATTTAATGATAAAACTAAGGGAAGACATTTTATTTTAGGCAGAAAATATTAAATGAAGTGCACTGAAAGAAAGTGTGTGTCACTGTAATGTGGGCACTCGGTCTGAAAAGGTGAATAATTTAAGATTTTTTCTGTGAAATGTGGTTTTAAATGAATAATGACACAAAGGCATCAAAGACACCAGTGACACATCTTTTAAGCTTCTTATTCAATCACAATGGAAATGCTTTTTAATTTTGTATTTACTACATACACACAGCCAACACCGCAGTTCTCCGTGTCTGTATGTGGTGATTTGTTTCAGAAGCATTGATCTGTTGTCTCCTACTGAAGATCAGTCAAGCAAAAGTCATTTTCCTGCAGCTCTGCTCCCATTTGTCTCCATTTGCTGGACTGTGAATAGATTTAGTTTCGTTCACCGATGATGATTCTGCAGGGCCACCAGCTGGTCTGAGCTGGTGGAGCTCAGCCACACACTGACTCCCTGTTGATGAAACCTGGATGCATGAGTCGGGATGTACAGCGGTCTCACACCCAGATCATTCAAGTGCACTAGCTGATTAATTATTTATCTTCTTCGGGTTTTTTAGATGGTTAATGTCATTCACTGTGGATACACCAGCCTGCTGTACATTCAGGTGAAGCTAGAAAGGTTCACTCGCTCTGGTTCTAGTTTGCCTTCCTTTGATAACAGGACTGTGTCTTTTAATTTCTCAGGCAAGCAGAGCAGTGTTCATTGGACTCAGCTGTCTACATTGTGAGCTAAACTGGAGCTTCAATCTAATATTGAGCATAAAGTGGAAGTGGTCAGTGGTGGATGCAGCATCTACTTTACTTTTTAATTTCCCTGTGAGCAAGTTGCTGTAGTTACTACATTGTGCCTGCCTGTCTGAAGAGTCTGTGGTCTGCAGGACTCAGAAATGGGACTCTGTTTGCTGTTATCCCCCCTGGCACCAACACCCTCGATTGTGGGACTCTTAATGTTTGAAGGTTTGGAACTACACTTCACATACTGCTTTGAGGGATGTAACAGAGAGTGGAGCGGTGGAGTCTGATAGCTCCAGGCTACAACAACCTGTTTTTTCTGCCTGTTTTTACATTTTTGGTGAATTGTTTAGCTCAGCTTTTCTGACTTCCTGCTGCAGTGTCTACAGGAACAGACCACTATGACTGGATTACTGTGATACTGAGGGAAACCTACAAGCCTGCTGATGGTCAGGCAAGTGGTGGAGTTATAGGGAGCATCTTAGTGGAGTTATGGTTTCACTGAATCTGAACTTGTGAACGTTTCTGTTCCTATGTGTTTCATATGTTTATGACACAAAAACAACAGGAAACAGGCCCCTGAGGTTTAAGGCCCAGTACCTTAGCTGCCTCTGTGGTGCAGCTGCTGCTCCAGCTGTTGACAGTGCTGATAATTAGGCCACACACATGTTTTCAGGATGTGCACCTCGCCCTTTGTACTTACGCAGCATCTGTGTTTCTCCCCTTTTTCAGTCACATCTCCTCCTTCGACTCCTTCCCTCGGCTGGACCCGCCACCCCCGTCGGGAAAGAAGCGCCTCCCTCGAGCACTGAAGACCACCCAGGACATGATGATCTCCTCTGACCCTGTGGTCTCCTCTCCAGATGCTGCAGACACTTCCTCCTTCCTCCCTTCCCCTGAAAAGACGCCCCTCATAGCAAAGGAGGAGCAGAGGAATACTGAGGAGCAGTATGAGAAGGAGGATGAGAAGGAGGGGGAGGAGTCAACAGATTCCAGATCACCTCCAGGTGACGCAAAGAAGAAAACTGCTGCTGACATGAAGACGACAGAGAGCAGCAGCTTGGTGGATGGAGTGAAAGATGGAGAAGATGATACGGAGGACAAGAGCACTGAAGGAGGAGTGGAGGAACATCAGTCCCAGCTCCAGCTCTCTGTACCAGACCTCATCAACAAAGACCCTCCTCTGCTGGAGTCCAGACCCAAGAGCTATGACATCTGGCAGAAGGCTGCAGGGCCGGACTCCCGGCTGGCCTCCACTCCCTGCTCAGGAAAAACTCCCTGTCGCATTAGCCTGGGAGAGGAGGTCCTGCTGGGCAACGGCCCCCCCTGCAGTAAAAGCGCTGGAGTGAGTGCGGAAGATGCAGAGCCGCACCCAGACCTCCTGTCGTTTGAGTAACGAGCGGAGCCGGATCACATACCAGTTCAGAATGACTCCCAAAGTTTGTAAGATTTTCAGTTCATTTCTAGTCAAGAGGCTGAAGAAGTAAATCAAACAGACTGCGGATCCAAGATTCACTGCCACTTTCTAAATATAGAACTTGGCCTGCTCCAGGCTTCACTTCAGGAAAAGGGAACAGAACCAAGGGCACAGGCCACGTGTGTTTCTTATTAACATTTTAGCTGAAGTGTGGATGAGTTTAAGGATTGTGATGATAAAATGTGGCTGCTCTGGGGTCAGTGCATAAACGAAAATGGGTGAAAGGTACATTACGGTGCAGTGCATGTTCAGATTTTAATAACATAACTGTAAGACATTATATTGTTATTAGAGTCTATTTTGTGTTTTAGCTCTTTAGCTCTTAGCTTTAGCTCTTACAGCAGAAACTACCAGATGATGTAATAATGAAAATTCCCTGAAACTATAAAATCCTCTTCATGAATCAGTGGTGAGCACGAGACAACATCGTACTGAAGGTATTTTCCTGACAGTTTAAAATATTAGGACATTAACTGCTAAACCATGATCTTTTTTACTCCACTGAAACAGACATTTCATAGATTCATATTCTACAGACGCTGCTGCGGTGAAACCAGTGAAAAGTGCAACTAATATGACAACCAGTTACTGTAGATGGCTCAGTGATTTACAGTCTGTGCGATCAGAGGACACAAAGGAAACGAAGGAGAAGCTGAACGAACGTGGATGTTAGAGATGTTTGATTAGACTTCATCTGCAGATCAGGCAGCACAAAATATGAAGCAGCAGCATGTGATGTGGTTTGAGCAGGACTGGAACCTTTTGACCCCCCCAGAACCTGTCCCCTCCTGCACTGGACCTTTGCAAAGACTGTGACCCTAAAACTGACCTTAAAGCTGGAGTCCAGAGGAAATAAGAATATTGACCAGCTGCCCAAGTGCAAGATTTGTTTCTTCTGGTGTAGGTTCTAAAAAATAAGAAATCAGGGAGACCGGTCAAGTGGGGCTGTGGTTCAGCACTGTCACCTCACAGGAGGATGGTTCTGGGTTCGGCTGCTGATAAAATATGGTCTTTCTGAGCTAACAAAACTGAGACTGAATTATAGCCCAGAACCTGACGGAGTGGAGGCAGCGGGCAGATGGATGGATGGGTGGATGGGCTGGTGAAAAGTTATTATTGAGCACAAGAGAGGATATAATGAGCTGTCAACAGAAAGAGATGAAAGAGGTGCATTTTATTCAGGTTGATGTGACAGACCAAAGACAGAAATTAGTGGCTCAGACAGGTTTTTAGAGAGTTGTCTGAGTGAAAAGAGAAGCAATAATTCATACAGAAGAGACTCCTTTTATTTTCACTTCATCTACTAATGAAAACATGAAAAACCAAAGTCAACACATTTACAACATTTTAATAGCAATTCACATCTTTTTAAAATTCTGGCTTTCCTGAGTGAACAGAGACAGACTGAGTTAAAGGTGAAGGGAGAACTCAGTGGTTGTTTTAGCACATCAATGCATAAAAGATCCCAAACCTTAAAACTGAAGGTGACCAGTGGCCTCCTTAAGTGCCCAGTGTCCTCGCAGGGATTTCCTGACCCCAGAGAACAGAAGTCCAGCAGACAGAGCCGGACACAGAGCCAGCTGTAGTTGCGGTCGGGTTGTGGCCGACAGAATGAGAGGAATGTGGAGCCGTCACACAAAGAAAGCTTTGTCTCTCTGTCTGTTTCCTGTCTCGCAAACTACAAGTGTCCTGAAAAATCCCCTTTTATTTTAAAGCTGCAACAAAACAGTTCATGTCCATGATCAGCCAAACTATTACACAGTCAGTTCATGCAAATAACAAGACAAGTGTCTTTTTCCCACTTACTGTTGTGTAACAAGCCACAGAGGTTTCTTTCAGCATGGTCTTTATCTTCCGCTCCAAAAACACTTTTGCATCCGGACGTTATGGAACCACATGGTCAGATATTCATGTCAGATTTTAGGCACTTTGTGTTGGACTGAAACATTTTGTAAAATGAACTGACCCTTTAACCGCTTACTATTTCTGTTAATGACATGTTTTCCATTATCACCTGAGGCAGCATATAAACATTAGTCATTTCCTTTTATCAAAATGCAGCAGTCTGAACTTGTGATCATGTTATTTTATATGTGGGCCAGTTAACACGTCAGAGCGTGGACCCGTTGTGTTCTCTGGCTACAGTCGTCTGTCTAGCCCCATGAAAAGCCCTTCTACTTTAGTGCGTTCACGCTTCTATTACAAGATGACTAAACTTTTTAGTGTTTCAGTCTGTTGCCCTGGATCTGTGTTTTTAGTCTTTTAGTTTCTAAATGATGAGGGTTAAGTTTAAGGCGCAGTAGTGTGAAAAATATTGTTTAAATCTAAAGTGCTGAATCAACTAAGAGCAGTGATGTGGACTTAAATGAAATCACAGAATGCAGCATTGATATAAAACCAAAACTTTTAACTATCAGACAGTAAAACATGACTTTTTTTAGTTTTGATGCTTCTGTAACCAGTTAAATGTCAATATGATAAAATCCCAGAAAACCCAGTTTCTCTTTGTGTTTCTCTGTAACATTAAATATTTAGGAGTAAATGTGCAGGAACCAGACTTTAGCTGTTTCTTTAGACAAAGCAGGACTGTGTGGGTGAGGTTTAATAACATTCAGACACATTTGACTGACAGATCTGGCAACGTAAGCAAAGAGAAAATGAATCTGCCATCACGCCCTGACTGGTGCCAGAAATGAGGGACGCACCCACAGTGTCATGTCAGATCACCACTTTATATTTTGGAGACCCTGAGTTTGTTTTCAGGACTCAGGTGTGAAGCCAGTCAGAGATAACTGCTACACACACCCGGATGAAGCAGGAGTCAGAGAAGCACAAAACCAAACACACACATGATCAGACTGACAACAACAGTAAAAGCAATAAGGCGTCGGCAGCTCAGAGGGCGTCAGGCTGTCTGGAGAAAGCCTTATTTCTATTCTTCACTCACTTCACTCTTCACAAACTCTGCATCGAAAAAGAAGCTGAAGGCATTTTCAGACATTCAGAGAAACGTTGGTTTCTTTAGTGTTTTCTGATGAAGAAACGGTGGTGTATAGTTTATGGAAATATTCTGTCCCTTTTTACAATATTTGTGAATATGCAAATTGCTTTTTATACTAACAAATGAAGGAAAAGATTTATTTTGATACTCAGCTGTAGAATCGGATATTTAGCTGTCTCTGAGTTTGGGTTTCCATCTTTTGTCTTGTTTTTATCTTTGTAAAGCCGGACGACATCATCTCCACCGCTCTGATCAATGAAGGAAGCTAAACGCTGCACATGAACCACTAAAACAAATTGGGACTTTTTATTGATTGTATCTTTAAACTTTTGCAGATTTAATGATTTCTCAGTTTTATATGTGATGAAAATTTGCTTTAAAATCAAAATGAATCATTGATTTCACCTTTTATTTTCCTACTGTATGTTTTTTTTTTTTAAGAGAAAATGTAATAACTCCTGTAATCTTTGAAAAAATCTGAAAATAGATATAATCCTGACCTTGTCATTTTGTCTCGTGTCTTTTTAAAGATTAATGTGAATTTTTCCTCTGTAGAAAAAGCCTTTCTTTATTTCTTGTCATTTATGTCTTTCCATCGCCTCATTCCTGCGACAACGTGCCTCCTACTCGGTCCTGAGTTTATGTCCTTGTCAGTTTTTTCATAGTTTTTTTTTTTTTTACTCTTCAGCATAGACGACTCCTGTGTGTCCTCCCCGTGTTTGATCGAACCTTTTTTTTTTTTTTTTTACAGAAACAAAGAGGAACTCAGGAGCTGAAGCTGCTCTGATGTTTAATTCATCTGCTCTCGTCCTGATTCACAGGGATCCTGGTCGCCCTCCGCGTGTCGCTGGTCTGTTGTTTGCTGCTGCGTCACGATGAGTTTGAACCCACCAGGACTACGAGAGGAACAGTCCGAGAATAGAGACGACTGAGCCGTGCTGGTTTGTTTACCAAGCTTCCACTTCACTGGTGTAAACATCCAATCAGCCAAGACACACAGGTTAATAATTCAGACATGATGCATTTGTTTATTCTTTACAAAGGAATCTAGGCCTCCATGCATAATGAATGTAGTGAGTATGACAGTTGTTAGACTGGATACTGTTTATTTAGTTAAACTTTGTTTAAACAAGTTTCTTTATTAATGAGTTTCTTGGATAATTTGTGGAAGGAAGAATTTACCAGAACCACAAACATTGTTGAGCTGCTGTTTTACCAACAAATCACTAAAACCCACAGTTACTCGAACTCAGCACAGCTGATCTAATGTGCCAAACGTCTGCCAACACTTTAGTCTCCAAGTTGAGACAGAAGAGCAGACCAGACGCTTAAAGGAAAGTCCCACCTATTTAGTGTCACACAAAGTTGACGAGAGGCAGGTTTTAAAGAAAGTTTCCCCTTTCCTAACAAATATAAATTACATTTCAAAGACGTTTTGTCCACTTGAGCATGTAAAAGAGTAAAGAGCCTAATAATCCTATTGTTGCTTCCCCCTCACTGGTCCAGCTTTACTCAGAACAAGGCCATTCTT
Organism: Mastacembelus armatus; assembly: GCF_900324485.2. Lineage (NCBI taxonomy): Eukaryota > Metazoa > Chordata > Actinopteri > Synbranchiformes > Mastacembelidae > Mastacembelus > Mastacembelus armatus. Next base: position 2,754,924 of record NC_046636.1, on the reverse strand, counting down.
TCCATCCCAGAGGAGTTTAGCTGACTTGAACATGCACCCCAAATGCACTGACTATATAAGTTCAAATGCATATCTAACAAGATTCTGATGTTTGCAAGGAGGCAAAATTATGTCTGATCATGCTACTGTGAGAGTTTACTGCATCAGCATTGTTATTCTATCTGATCCTAACAAGCACATCAGAAAATAGCAGAGGAAGCTATATTTGATTCTATATGTGCAGAGTTTATGTGTGGCGTCCTTGTTAGCTGCTTTGTAGGATGATGTGCTGCACTTTCTTCTACACAGGACCTCACGCAAACAATTTGCTGTTGCATGTTTGATGCTTGGCTGCATCACAGCTGGATGTGGTCTTGACCTCAGTCTCCTCCTGACCAGTGATCACATTTGTCTTGAAATCGGCCTGATATACACCACACACCCCTCACTGCTTGTCACGCTCTCTCAGATCCAAGGCGGCACTCTCGACCCTCAGGAGAATCCGCGTGGCTGCCGGAGCATTAGTCACTGCCAGCTGGCAGGATGGAGTTCTTATCAGGATTATTGATCAGCATGGGGAAAGAGTATGGCTCTGTTTGTTTGTGTATGTCAGAGAGACAACCTGAGAGACTCTGCTGACCCAATCAGGCACAACAAAGCCTCAAAGCAGATTCCATGCACACAGTAAAGCCAAAATCTAATCATCACTGCTGCTGCCATGTGACAACAAGCACACAGCGCTGCACCACAAGTGCTCAGCCAGCTTGACTTTGACTTTTTGTTCACTCATGACTGAATATGAGACATAATGTTGTGTAGATCTCCTTTACAGCCTCCTCTGTCTTTACCTCGTCCATCTGTCATCCCGGATGCTCTTGTAGCTTCTCAAAGCCCAGACAGGGCGTCTTTTATGGGAGGAGGCTGTCAAAGGACGCCCTTTAAAACAGGATGGGAGTGGCAGGATGCACGGACAGATAATCAGACAGGCTGTTAACTGAGCGACATCAGCTCCGTCTGTGTGGAAAAACAGGTCACAGGGAATTTACTGCAGCCATTAACTGCAGTGTTGAATCTTTAAAGGGAACCTGTCAACGTGACATAATCATTTCCTTTGTTTCCAGTACAAATCAACATCTTATTTACTGTCAGATTCCCACTGGGGACAAATGACAGATTTTTTTTTTTTTGTTTAAACAAAACTGACCACATTAGTTTTTGTTTTCCAGTAAATGATGGGTTTCCTTCAGGAGTAGAGTAAAAAAAATAAGGTGCCTGACACACAAAAACCCACAATGTCAGCTAATAAATTCACATTTGTCTGGAGCAGCTTTTAGCAGAGTGCGCTTTTATTTTGGAAGGAATCAAATGTAGCACACAGAGCTGACCTGTTGCTTGTACTTACTGTTCTGCTTTTATTTGTAAAGATCAATTATGGGCCACACCAGGCTGCACTACACACACTAACTGCACCTAACCCCCAACCTCCAGTTCAGAAACCTAAACAGCCACATCCTTAAGTGCAGTCATTAATGTAACTGCAGATTTAACCTGTTGAGTATTTCAACTAGTGTGTTAGTACTTGTATCTGTCTTTTTCTTAATTTATGTCTTTTCTATATTTAGTGGTGTGGGCACTTTGTGTCTTTGTTTTTAGCCAAAATATCATTTCATATTTTAAACAGACTGCAATACCTACGATTCCCATTTATTGTTCATATTTATTGATAGAAAGCATGTTTAACAGAGTCAGTAGCATGGCTGTAGACTTGCTTTATAGGTTGATTCTGCATCTGTCTCTTTTATGGTCTCTTCTTCCTCCAGCACTTTATGACTGCTCTTTTCAAAGGGTCTGTATAAAGATAAATACTCACTGAAGTATCTACGTGTTTATCACAGAATTTACATTCCAGCAAAGACATTTCCTCACAGGTTGAACCTAAACGTCCTAAATGTGTGTTACGATCCCCATAGAGTCAAATGCGGGTGTGAGGCCACGCTCTGACATGAAATGAAGACCTCACATTCCTCAGGTGAGCCTCAAACACAGTCACGCTGCACTGAGGTGTCCCCGTTTTCATCTCGACTGTCATGGGATTCACTGCACATCCAAGTTTCCTGGGATTGTTGGAGAGAAGTTGTTTTCTGGACTCACTGTCACTCATTTGTTCACTCTTCTGTAAAGGTGGAGATGCACGGATTGAAGACATTTACTACCCAGCCTAGTATCTCCCACAAGGCCTAACACCTCCATCTAGTGGAAAACTGACATGAACACAAGAAAGAATCTGATTTTAAAAAAGAGCTGCCTGAATGTGTCTTTAACACGGTGACAACAGGAGTGAACATTATAACTGTAACACAGGACCAGTTCAGTGCAGAGTGTGGCAGCTTCTTGATCAGTAAAGTCAAAATCTCACATAATACATTTTTTCTGGTATCATCAGTGGTGACATGTTGGTGTAGGGGGAGAACTGTCGACTTATAGTAAGAAGATTCTGGGTTTGAATCCGGGGCCTTTCTGTGTGGAGTCTGCATGTTGTCCCTGTGTCTGTGTGGGTTTTCTCCTCCCACAGTCCAAACTCATGCAGGTCAGGATTAGGGTCTGAACCCAGGTGGACCCGGGGCCTTTCAGTGTGGAGTCTGCATGTTGTCCCTGTGTCTGTGTGGGTTTTCTCCTCCCACAGTCCAAACTCATGCAGGTCAGGATTAGGGTCTGAACCCAGGTGGACCCGGGGCCTTTCTGTGTGGAGTCTGCATGTTGTCCCTGTGTCTGTGTGGGTTTTCTCCTCCCACAGTCCAAACTCATGCAGGTCAGGATTAGGGTCTGAACCCAGGTGGACCCGGGGCCTTTCTGTGTGGAGTCTGCATGTTGTCCCTGTGTCTGTGTGGGTTTTCTCCTCCCACAGTCCAAACACATGCAGGTCAGGATTAGGGTCTGAACCCTGGTGGACCAGGGGCCTTTCTGTGTGGAGTCTGCATGTTGTCCCTGTGTCTGTGTGGGTTTTCTCCTCCCACAGTCCAAACTCATGCAGGTCAGGATTAGGGTCTGAACCCAGGTGGACCCGGGGCCTTTCTGTGTGGAGTCTGCATGTTGTCCCTGTGTCTGTGTGGGTTTTCTCCTCCCACAGTCCAAACTCATGCAGGTCAGGATTAGGGTCTGAACCCAGGTGGACCCGGGGCCTTTCTGTGTGGAGTCTGCATGTTGTCCCTGTGTCTGTGTGGGTTTTCTCCTCCCACAGTCCAAACTCATGCAGGTCAGGATTAGGGTCTGAACCCAGGTGGACCCGGGGCCTTTCTGTGTGGAGTCTGCATGTTGTCCCTGTGTCTGTGTGGGTTTTCTCCTCCCACAGTCCAAACACATGCAGGTCAGGATTAGGGTCTAAACCCAGGTGGACCCGGGGCCTTTCTGTGTGGAGTCTGCATGTTGTCCCTGTGTCTGTGTGGGTTTTCTCCTCCCACAGTCCAAACACATGCAGGTCAGGATTAGGGTCTGAACCCAGGTGGACCCGGGGCCTTTCTGTGTGGAGTCTGCATGTTGTCCCTGTGTCTGTGTGGGTTTTCTCCTCCCACAGTCCAAACACATGCAGGTCAGGATGGTTGGTGACTCTAAATTGCCTGTGGGTGTGAGTGTTTGTCCAGGGTGGACCCCCCTTTTCACCTAATGTACAGTTAAAAAGTATTAATTTTCCCTGTAGTAGTACAGAAGTGCAGTACAGAATAATAAGATGCATATATTTAGCTGAAGGTCCTTAAAATCAGATTTTTTGGGGGTGTTCTAATAAACAAAACGTCAAATCCAAGCACGTGTCATTAGACGTTACCTTTCAATATGTTACAGTTACAAACACGTTGAATTTATCACAATAAGCAAGTTAATTATTCTCTTTAACATAAAGACGTTATTAGCAACATGCTGTAAATGATATCTGAGTTACCGTGTTCAGGAACTTTAAAATGGGCTCATGGTGCTGACAGGGATATGGTTTTTATCTTTATCCAAAGAAATTCTTATATTTCAACTCGGCATCAACATCTAAATCTTCCTCCAGACTAAGTGAACACCAAGTGAAGCGGAACTAATCTCAGTGTCGGGGAGAGGGGGGCAGTAATTGAGCAACGCACACGAGGCGGGAAGAAGGTGCATACGTTGGGAACAGTTTGGCGTCTTTGGATGTTTGAAGAAGAAAAATGAAGGTAAAGTGTTTGTGTGGATTGTTTTGTGTGTACGTCCAAAAGACAAAATCAAAGTATTTGACCGCTCAGCTGTTTAATGATAGTTTGGAAATCTGCTCGGACGCCATTAAAGTCCGAAGTTAAGGAAATCTTTGTGCCAAGACACAAAAACAGAATTCAGGTGGATTCAGTCACTTCCAGAGTCGAGTTTTATGAGTTCTCACAGGCCATTCCGGTTTGTTATGTTCCACTCGGGCCCTGTAGCGGTTTGTTTGCAGTGAGAACATAATCGATAACAGACTCATACCTGTGGTTCACACCTGAACACAGGGGGCAGTAATAGATTCCAGACTACCAACCAAAACGAACGAAGAAGAACTAGAAGAACGTGTTTTGTTCTCGTTTTGTTGGTTTAGCAAACACTGGTACGTTAGCCAGAGAAACACAGGCAAACAAACTAGTCACACACGCTGCCGATGCTACATGTTTGTTTTCCCCAAGTAAACAACTTCTTATCGTTATTGTTACTGAGCCACCTGATTAGGAACTAAGCAAATGGGCCACAGGTTTGAATACAGCCTGAAACAGAACAATGTTTGAGTGTTTACTGGGCAGAATAACAGGACAGATTAATTATGGGTAAAGATAAGTTTAGTTATATGTGGGTTTTGTGTAAACAAGGCTGAACTAGTGTGTGAATGAATTTCCAAACTTAAAGAAACATTGAAAAAACATGTTTAAATGATTTGAAAGCTGCTTTGTCTCTTGTTTTGATTTGCCAAGCAAGGTTTGTATGTTGTTTTTTAAGTGGTAAATGGTTTTATCCCATGTCACGTTCCTGTTTCAGAGGCTTGAATACAGAGGTCTGGCACTGATCTTTGAGATGGTTTGGCAGCGAACCCAAAGTCTGCGGCTCATCCCTGTGAGTACACACTGTGTTTACACTAAATGCACCAAACTCAAAGTCTATATTCACAATCCTGCTTCACATGATGCAGAACAGTGTTTTTTTTTTTTTGCTTTTAGTGCAGGTAATTTAAACTGTCACTTTACTAACATCTATTAATTATCTTTCATGACATTGTGGACAAGCTCAAGTCTGTCCTAATCATTTTCATTTCGGTTTCATTTAAAGCTGCACGGTGTGAGATTTAGCAGGATCAATAAGCAGAAAGTGAATATATTGTTTTCATTAGTGCATAATCACCTGAATGAGTCACTTTACAGAGACACATTTAACTACGTTGACTGTGTGTAGCAGGCAAGGCAGGTTTATTTATATAGTACAACTCATACACAGAGTAATTCAAAGTGTTTTACAAAAATAAAAGTTAAAAGTACATACACAAAAATCAAAATAAAAAAACAAAATAGTAGAAAATGAATTTCAAATAAAATCAAAGGAGAGTGAGTGCAGATAAAAGACTTGTCATATTCAGAGCTAAAAAGTAAAGTTTTTAACTTGGACCTAAACTTTGCCAGAGATGAGGCTTGTCTAACATCAGGAAGCAGCACTTCTACATCTAAAGCACAGAGCTGCTGACTTGTGTAGATGCCATTTTGTGTCGTACTAGTATTGTTTATATCATGCAGACCAATATTATAAAATAATTTTTAAAAAAGCCTCTGCTAATTCTCTTCTGTGCATTTGGAGGACATCCAATCTCTGCTCCTGTTCTGGAAACACTGGTAGCCCCACCATCTATCCTGCAGTCACACTAACTTTTCCCCCCAGTGCTTCAGATGGTTTTCCCAGTTGCAGTCTGCAGCCTCACCACTAGATGGCACTGAATCACACAGTGCAACTTTAATGTGTTGATAGTTTTCTCAGTCAGGACATTTTCTTGTCAATGTCAGATACGTGCACAGGTATCCTGAGCACAGTTCATTTCATTAGCCAACTTTCAGTAAGCTTTCTTTAGATTTACTGAAATCACTCATTAAAGCAGCGTTTTTTCACAGGAACATGTGTAAATGAACATGTTGGTGTTTGTTTCTTCAGCAGGATCTCCTCTGAGCTGCTGGAACTTTTGAAATGACATCACGTTGACATGAAGCTCATTAGGACGTAGGACAACTGCTGCAGACACCGAGCGCAGTCAAGACTGACACCTGGACACACAGGTGAGAATGTGCCTCTTAATACATCACTACACTTCACTGCTAAAATTTAATACACTGACTTAAACATTTTTTATTTGTGTTAAATATTGACTTCTTCTGTGAACTCTTACAGAGTTCTTCAAAACACTCTTCTGTGTTTTCTGGGGTTAATTATCTGCTGTTTTGTGTGGCTGGTATGAAAACCTGTATGACCCAAAATCAGATCCGGCATCAACCTGAGTGACATTTTTGTTGATCAGATGCAGTCAGTTACAGTAGCTAATCCAGGGGTGGGTCATTTAATATCTAAGTTTTTTGTTTTTGAAAGGCACTAAATCTCTAAATGGTCCAGTTAGAAACATACCAGATGTTTCCTTTAAGTAGACAGAAGAAGCAAAGCGCCATGCACTCTGTTGTACTTTTTTTTCACACATAAATGCAATATGTTTGTATTCTTTTATCAATTAATTATTGATTTGATCCTCAGGTGGCTGTGGTTCCTTTCAGCTCGATGCCCAACAGGACCACTCTGCTTCTTCACGGTGACACCCAGAGAAGTCCACCTCCTGCAGCCTCTGCACCCTGAGAAGTGGCTCAGAGTAAAGTCTGCCATCACCTGCTCCATGAGCTCACACAGCAAGGGCAACATCTGTAGGTCAGTCATTTTGTGTGATTTCTGTTATTTAGAAAAATACCGCCAGTACCAAATAGAGCCCGACTGATACAGTACATCTGCCACGAGCCAAATATTTAGTTCTGTTTTCAGTCCAGAAGTTACAATCTGAAATTGTTTTTAATTGGAGTTTAATTTAACATTGATACTTTATGTAGATGAAAATAGTCACCTTTGATAAAATATTTATGTGACTGCACATATTATTGTGTGTTCTTGATTGCCCACAGTACATAATTTTAATCTGGTTTATAGGTTAAATATTTTATGAAATTAAGTCATTTTTTTGTCTTTACTCCATCTTTTTGCTGTTGGTTGCACTTTTTTATAACCTAAAATCTACATATCAATCAGGCTCTATGTGGACATATTGTTTATATAATGTGTAGCATCAGACAGTTACCCTGTAACATTTGATATCTTACTGACTTATGGGTGTTATGCTTGGATCAGACCACATGATCAGTCCATGTGACAGATTCAGTTTTAGCCAGAGTACTGCATCATGTTTGGAAACAAGCCGAGCCTCCAGGACACTCGGTTCTTAGCTTTCCTGCTCATCACAAACAAGTCGAGACTCAGGGGATTAGTCTGAGTCTATTGGCCAAGTAGAGAAATGCAGAGTGGAAAAAAACAAAAATCTGAATGCCATGTAGTCTGATCCATGCATTAATTTTGCTGTAGATACAAAGGGTCTGCTCACCCAAATGAACAAACACCTCACTGACCAGCCATGCAGATAGTTTTGGTTTCATTTGCTCCAAATCTTCCATCCTCATTACAATAATACTAAATGGATTTTTGTTTGTGGTGCTGCGAAAAAAAAAAAGCTTTTTGCAGAAACCATGCACCTGCAACAGACACTGTTATTTATAGGGACTATTTCTTTAGCAGAAACTAGTGGATTTTCCACTGTAATGGAAAGAAGTTTATTTTTTATGTAAAGCTTTTAGCACCACAAATGTACTGAGGGTTGGAGCAGAAAACCAAAACTATATGCATGGCTAGAAAACAAGAGAGACATTTTGGTCGTTTGGCTGAGCAGACTGTAAAAGAACAGTAGAGTGAGACCAGCATCAGTGCAAGAGTTGGTTTTTATTATTAACCGTTGACACAATCAGCAGAAAAACAAGGAGTGATGACAGACTGGAAACAACATGCTGGAATCAGATCTTGTTGAAAGCTGCAACATCCACACTCTGGACCTGAAATAGAGCAAAAAGGTCAAATTTTAATGAGCCTGCAGTCTGCTGTTTGTTAGCTAGCCAACCCTGAGCCACTTCACACTTTGGTATGTGTCCTAAAAACAGTCATATGGGGCTTTTCCACTAGCTTGACTCAGCTCTGTTTGTTGGTCTTCCATTAGGTACTGGAAGTGTGACGTCAACAGACTGCGGGCCATCGATTGGACAGGGAGTGACGTCACTGGACGAGTCAGCGCAACGTCCGACACGAGAATCAAAAACCCGCCTTTTTTTAAAAAAAAAAAAAAAAAGAGAGAGAGAAAACAACAGCGACCATTTGTTTTTCTCTTGTTATCGTCTTTATCGAGGCTAATGGCTAACGCTAATGGCTGCGTCCGAAATAACATGCTATGTAGTAGAGAAGTATGCGATTTCGGACGCAGCCCGTGGTCGTACGAGATGCGGACGTTTCCGTATCGCGCCGCCGTGCTACGATGACCCCGCCCACTTGAGGTGGTACTCAGACGTACAGGAGAACGAGCTTTAAACCGAGTCACGCCGAGTAGTTTTAGCACTACTCGGCTCTACTCGACGTGACTCGGTTTAAAGCTCGTTCTCCTTTACGTCTGAGTACCACCTCAAGTGGGCGGGGTCATCGTAGCACGGCGGCGCGATACGGAAACGTCCGCATCTCGTACGACCACGGGCTGCGTCCGAAATCGCATACTTCTCCACTACATAGCATGTTATTTCGGACGCAGCCATTAGCGTTAGCCATTAGCCTCGATAAAGACGATAACAAGAGAAAAACAAATGGTCGCTGTTTTTTTAAAAATGGCGGGTTTTTGGTTCTCGTGTAGGACGACGTACTGTTTTTAACGTCACTCCCCGTCCAATCGCTGGCCCGCGGTCTGTTGACGTCACAATTTAGTACGGTGCCTGCTACCAGGAACTGTCCCCTAATGGAAAACCAAAAAACCGAGTGGAGCTGGTGGAAAAGCCTCATTAGTTACACTGAGCTAATCAAATGCAGCCTAATACAACAAACAGGTCCTACCTTCAAGGCTGATGTTTAGTCTTTAATAATAATTTCAGAAGCTGTAGCAGAATTGTGTGTTTGGAAACAGCTGTTTCTATCTGAACATACAAATTTTTAATAAACTTGTATGTTCAGATTTTTGCTCAGACTTGATTTTATAAATTTATGCTTTCAGTTACAAGGTTACTTCTGTGCAAATCAGTAAATGAATGAAGATTAGACTGCATTAGTTTTAGCTACATAAACCAGCATCACCAGTGGTATGCCACTATCAGCCACTTCTGATCTCAGTGTCAAATACAGTAGTTTGAGATATATCAGTACTGTTTTAAGAGCAATTTGTAAATACCTTTATGTACACGAGAACAGACCTAAGTCATAACTCGTTGTTCTCCACACCAACAAACCAAGACTCATTGAGTCTAGACTGAAGCTTCAGTTTCCCACTAAGATCATTTGAGTTGGTGTCTTACAGTGTAGTTGAGGCTAATTTCCCTCATTTTTAATGGCTGATAGTTCAACAGTGTCCCTCAGGAACAAATGAAGGGAAATGAGCCTCAACTAACCTGTGACTTTGAAAGGTGGTGACTCAGATGAGTTTAGTGGGACTGCTGCAGCTTCACTGAGCTCAGTGTGTGGTTTTTTTTTTTTACACAGAATGAGGACTTTTATTTTTAAACTGAGTGGCCACATTCTGGATGAAAGGTTTCAGGTTCAGTGTGGAGAGCACATGTCATAAATAAGACCTGTTCCTGTGTTTTAAGACCAGTCTAAAGGTTTCCTGTCCTGTAAAGACCCATTTAACCTTTTTGTTTAACTTAACAGCTGCCTGTGATTTAAATTCAGACAACTCAATAAAAAACATTTACACCTGGACTGATGTGTTTCTACTTGTATCTTAAGCTACACATTACTGTCTGCTAAGTGAAGTGCACAGCACTTACATAGTCTTCAAACTTGGTGATCTCCTCCTCCAACATGTCTGTTCCCACCTTGTCGTCCTCCACCACACATGCAATCTGGAGCTTCTTGATGCCGTAACCCACAGGAACCAGTTTGGACATTCCCCATAACAGCCCGTCAGCCTGAACCGAGCGCACACACTCCTCCAGCTTCACCATGTCTGTTTCATCATCCCACTAGAAGCAGGAGGAGAGAGGTCATGAAACAGAAATGTTTTAAAGCTGCTTTGTAGATGACTGACAGTAATTTTAAGTTGATCAGGACTGAACACAACTCACAGGTTTGACGTCCAATAAGATGGAGGACTTGGCAATGATTGTGGGTTTCTTTGCTTTCTTCTCTGCATATTCTTTCAGCCTTTGTTCTTTGAGTTTCTCTGCCTCCTCATCTTCATCGCTGCCAAATAAGTCAATATCGTCGTCATCCTCCTCTTCAACTGGGGCACTGGTCTTTTGCTGGACTTTAGTGCCCTAAACACAGAAATGTTACTCAAACAAGGCTCAAAATTGTGACTTTTGGCTGCTAAAATACGGGACAAAAACAAAAAAATCTCACATTTGTGCAGGGAACTGAAGGAGCGGGAGCAGAAACTGAAGTCACAGCTGCAGGAGATTTTTCCAGAACTGCTACCCGACATTCCAGTTTAGAAAGTGCTGCCCTCAAGTCATCCACCACTAAATAAACACAGGACCAGAGAGAATGAGTGTGATACTCCAAATAGGAATATACATATATTTATACTAAAAACATGATTTATTTATGAAAACACTTCCCTACCCCTTATGAGTTTAAAATAAGCAGCATAAACTTTTAGTAATTTGATTTAACTAGTTTAAATATTGAAAGTTAAATGACAATTTAGCTAATTGATGAATCGTACAAATCATCCGTCAAGTAAAATAATCACATACATGGTTTTACTTGTTTTTCTCTGTTTTAAATTATTACAAAGCTCCTGCACAGTGTCAGAGCTACACGGCTGTATTAGTTCACAAACCCCTTCATATAACTCAAACATCTGTTGGTTATTTTTTCTGCTGCACATAGAAAACTGTGTTCAGTTTGGCCTGTTTATCTACCTTGTTGACTGCATCCATCATTTAGTTTTTGAAATCAGAAAACAAGGACAATGAAAGGGGCTATCTATCGATCTGTACGACTGTCTTAAAATTAGATTGTTTATAATAATGAGAATGAAAAACTGGAAAGCCTCATATGAGAGACTCTTCAAATAACTACACACTAATCCTGACAGCACAATTACAAGTTGCTATTGTTGAATTTCATAAAAAACCCATAGGTGCCTGACACCACAAATAATTCTCATAGAGCTAAAGAAGAAATGCATTAATATCCGATGAAGGTCACGAAATAAACACACCTTTATGTAAGCTCTGGTTCTCCAGCTCCAGGCTGTTGATGCGAGAGACGAGTTCTTGGTCAGCTGCACTGCTGCTGTTGTTGCTGCAGCTGCTGGTAGTAGTGGTGCTCTGCACAGCAAAGACACAGAGAAAAGTTTAGTGAGAATGAAATCTAATAGACAAGCAGAAAGTTAGTACCTTTGTCAAGCCAAGGATTGTTACACAGACCCCACATGTGAACACACAACACACAGCCAGTGTTCATCGCCGCTTCTACAGCCAGGTAGCAGCAAAAACACACAAACTGTAGATGGACCCTGGCAGAAATAAAAGTGACATGCAGCAACAAGGGTCTGCAACACACCGCACAAAAATATAACCTAAAAGGTCAGTAAAGGTTGAACTCTAAAACTCCTCAACTCGAGCATGGACATCAGGAAATTTCCACTGACAGCGCAGCTGGCGGCAGAGGCACTCACAATCTGGGACTGTTGGCTCATGGGAGGTTGACCAGACCCTCTGTTACACAGTGTGGTCTTCAGCTGAGTAAGGTGGGGATTTCAGGTATGAAACAGGAAGAATATGGGAAAGGGAAGGAGGAACAAGTCTGAATCAAGTATGTGCTGAAAGGGTGCTACTGAGGAATGTTGAATGCACAGGGCAACTAAAACACCATGAACCAGGATGGCTATCGAACAATCACAGAATAAAGACAACCATTTCCACACACACATCACTAACACCTGCATCTCTGTAAAGTAAGGCTGGTATTGCTAGGGATGACCACCATGGTTCATATTTAACTGCACACAAAGCAAATTGTTCCCACTTGAACAACAGTTTTACCTTAAAAAACAAGCTCAAATACACTAAACATGTACATAGAGTATATGTTTTAATATACAAATGCTTATCACCACCAGCAATGACAAAGAAAGTAAATGGTTTCAACTTTTTTAATGACTCCCACAAAGTCACGCAGCAGTAAAAACGTTTTACTAATAAAACTAGTGGCTTTTTAAATTTGACCCACAGACGTGAACATGCAGCTGAAGATGAGCTTGTTGACATTTTTGAAATAAGGTATGAAAACCTTGAACTGAACAAGCTACATGAAAATCAAATATGATTAAATGGAATGTGATAAGATTTCTAAATGTTACTATATTGTGATGAAGAGATTATATTATACCTCCTACACATTTTGTATATTCTGAAATCAAAAAGTACGCAGAACAATTTAGAAACGAAAAAAAAAACAAAAAAAAAAAAAACCTTTCACTGAAGTTATGAGCACAGTCTGATTCCATCGTTTCTTAGCCAAAAAGTAGAGATTCAGTCTTTCATACAACACCACATGTAAAACTGGTGCAATTAATCTTAAACTATTGGAGTTAATATGATCTCTATTCATGTTTTTTATGCACTCCCCATTTATCCTGACCTTTTAAAGCAATATGTGATGTTGGTTATATGTAAGTGTAACAATGTGTGATAAAACGTAGATGCTGTACAACACTGGCACATGGTCTCTACAGTGTTACTTACTCCTGCTAGAGATTTCTGGATGTTCTCCCGGGCCCGAGCAATGTCTTGGAGAATGGTGTTAGCTCCAACAACCTTAAAGACAATGAAGAGGTATAAGATGGTTTCAGTCTAATGTCAAGGGACTCCAAAGTTTAAGGTGTTTTGTTCTGTGCTTTTGCAAATTTTGATATAATTTCACAATCTTACTTGATCAAAACTTAAGTTAAAGCACATTTTTTTAATCTTCTATGGTTTTGCACTAAAACATTTTCCCTTTTCTCTGTTAATGGACTGCATCAACTTTCAGATTCAAAAAAAAGCTGCTCGTGTCACTGCTCTAATCTAACATGTCTTTATAGTTCAGTTTTTGAAAAACACTGTTGGTACATTTACACCAATGAAGTTAAAGGTCAAACTGTGAAGCAATCTTGGCTCAGTTAACATTTCACCTCCCTGCAGTTTTAGTACAATACACTGTCAAGCACCATTTCAGATGGAAGCACCGCGAGCTCAAAGTGAGCTCTCCATTAGTGTGTGTACCTGTGTTGGTTGTGTGGGGCCGTTGATGCGTTCATAGAAGCATCTCTCTGCCTCATCATAGCGAGGTTTGTCAAACCAGATCTTCTCCTGGGCCAGAAAGTCGACTGCGCTCATGGTGCTACAGAAACGAGAGTGAGGGATGTATGAACAGAACACAGGAGGTTAGGGGAAAATAAGGAAATCTGTATTACTAATTACAAAAATTATTCTTACAATCATCTGATGTAATCTGGATTCACAATGTGAGACTTATTAGCTGTAACATCTATTTTTTAGTGTATGCATTCTTTTATCTACACTGCCAACAAATGACCACCCCAACGCAACTATACAAAAGAAAAAAAATGTAAGAAGATAAAGTTGGAAAAATGCAGCAATGGTTCATACAAACAACAGTCCCTCATGAAAATTAAAAAGAAACTATAAGGAATGAATGAAGCAAAATGAATAAAAACAAGATGAACAAGGAGAAAAACCTTTCACACATTCTAAAATAAGGGAAACACGTGATGGTTTAAAAGAAAAATGACAAAAGATGAAGAAGTGAAACATCTGGAGCTGCTCCAGTCTCCCAGTTTTGGTCATACTTGTCCCTCAGAGGGGCGGTGGAGGCAACTGACGGGGCATCTGTTTCTGACCTCCGACCCTTCTTCGTGACCTCAGCTTTAGCCCCAGTGTAACCATGGAAACGACTCTCAGCAGCATCATACTGCCACTTGTCCAACCACACCCGCTCATTGTCCGAGTGAAGGAAGTAGCAGGATCCTTTGCCTGATGTTTCTTCCTTCTCAGGCACCTCAGCTGGTTCCTCCTCTTCTTGAATTGGGTGGAGAGCATGAAAGACTTCTGCTTTACCATGCTGGACCACCTGTTTCTCCTCCACCACCATCTCCTCCTCTTCCTCCTCCTCCTCTTCTACGAGGCTTTGAGGGTGGTCTGTACTTCTGGAGCTGGACGAGCAGTTGGACCGCTTAGAGGAATTGTTGCTGTAGAGATTCTGGTAGAAGGTTGCCTCAGCACGATCGTACAACGGTTTCTCCAGCCACACATCTCTAAGCAGCTCCATCGGGATGCGAGGCAGTCCATTAATCGACTGTCGATTGGTTGGTGTGACAGCTGGTTGTTGGATGACAGGTGAGGCAGGAGTCGGGGCCAAAGACTGATACCCTTCATCAGGTGTTCTGGATGCGACAGAGCGGTTAGGTGGGGATGGGAGGGCCAGAGAGTTTGGAATAGATGGCTGCATGGATTCTTCAACAAAGCGGCATTCCGCTTGGTCAAAAGCCGACTTGTTTACCCACACTGCCTGTACCACATGGTGACAGGCCATTTGATCACCATGGTGACATGTGAGTCCTGAGGAAGATGGAGCCACAGAGGACGGTGCGTTTAATTGTTTCACTGGGGCTAGAGGTGATCGGTTTGGTTGGGTGGTGCCATTGGAGGAGCGGGCCAGCCAGCACTGGTACAGACTCTCAGCTTGTTCGTAGATGCTGCGCTCAAACCACACATTAGCGCACTCAGCCTGGAGGCCAATCAGACCAGCATGGGGGTCCAGGAGCTGACTGGTCATTTTTTCTGGCTTCTCTTCATTCATGGTCTTAGTGCCACCTTTCCCCTCACAGTGGCGGTCAGGATTAGATGAACGTTTCCTGCGGCGACGGCTTTTCCCGCTGCGTTTTCCATCTCCGTTCAAGCTGCCACTCTCTGGGGATGATGATGCCGTATCGCCATTTCTCTGACCTGATTCAGTCTTGTTTCTACACCCCAGTGCTGCGTTGGTAGACAGGTCCACTTGGCAGTTATTGGGAGGCTGATCATGATCCGACTGACCTGCTGCAGGGCACTGCGGGATCTTCTTAGACATCATCTTTGATCCATTGCAAGGAAAGAGAATAACAGGTACAGGCTTTTGGATTAGTTAAGAGACACAGGGCAAACAAAGGGGACTGATCTACAGGTTTTAGACTCTGTACTACACCTAGGTCTGTCAGGCACAACAGTCTAAATATCAGTCCTGGAGAAAAACAAAGAGCATGCAGAAAATTAAAAGAAACACATGCAGATAAACGAAAACATTTAGGATTACTTCACAAGTTCACATCATCCACAGTCATACACTGCACGTAGGATGGTGTCTTAGCTGCTTGCAAGTGTCACGCCAACACTGGATTTCCAGAACTTCCAGTTTTTAGTCTGAATGCCAGTTGGGAATTATCTAAAAGTAGCCCACAGGGTAAAAAGCCAGTTCTCAGTTGCTTTACCCTTCAGTTTAGCCTGTTACCCAATTACCTGTAAAATGCTTGTAGAAATCTACTCGTGCTTCACATAAGACATGAGTTAGGTTTATCTTTTATAGATCTTTTTTATTGCTGACAAGGACATTTCTTATTCTTCTTACATTTTTTATTATGTTGGTTTCCTGATCTTGCAAAGCTAAACATCCAAACTACATTAAGTGAATGCCTGTGTATAGTAATGTGGACAAGGTTATCTGCTTTGTCATAAGTTTCCGTAAGACACATTTGCTGGCAAAGAAAGAAAAAAAAAAAAAAGAGAGAGACAAGTCTAACATAAATTATTAAAAGACACTGAAATAAAACCAAGCTGACTTTGATTGATTTGTGAAAAGTATGGACATGCTCATGCACATAAACTAGTTCATTCAATAGATACTAACAAAACACACACCACAGGCCATGCAGTTTTAATGAAGCCACTTAGTGTTTCATAATGAAGGTCAGTAAATAGGATCCAAACGTAACAGACTATTGAAATGGATGTGGACACCATTTTGGGAAGTCATTCCCTGCTTAATATGTTATGTTAAAAAAAAAAAAAAAATCATATTCAAGCTCTTAACTCACCTTCCTTGGTAAAGGTGTTGAGCTCAAACTATTATCAAAATCAAATGCTCAAACACGTTCTTTTCATCCAGTTAACCGCAAGCCATTGAAAGAGAAATAACAATCACCACCTTGCAAAATGAATCTAAACAGGATACAACTACTGTGATCAACACTAAATCAGAGTACATGTTGACCTCAAAAGGAATACTCACTTGTCAAACTCTGAATGCAAGATAAGAGGAAAGAAGCTATGTGTTAAAATTTTCAATAAATATAATAATAATCAGCATTAAAGCCTTCTTACAGATGTAACACAGTCCTTCCTTTACCCACACATGATGCAGATTAATGTATAAATGTCTTACTGACTTGTCTGTTAAACTCTAAGGCCCCAGTATCCTGCAGGAGCATCAAGCAGCAACTTGAATGGATCCCAAATCCTCCCTTTTCTCTTACGTTTTCATTGTCTTAAAATGGAAAACACTGGACACTTTATTTTCTTGCCCATCATCAAAAAAATGGGCATTTGCTGTTAAAGCACTTCCCCCAACAGTTTTCAATCCAATTAGCTAATCCTGCAAAAGTCACAACTTCGAAAAAAACACAAACACTTTGTGTGACGTTAGCAACTGCACTTCCAATTAAATGCTGCATTATTGTGCCAAATTTATAACTTTTTTCCCATAATTCCTGGCAAGGCTAGATTGCTGTACCTGCATTTACATCGACTCCCCAAAGCTTTTCCCTTACAGGTGTTTATGGTATCAAAGAAATGACATATCACTGAAAACCAGATGTTTAGACTTTGTCTCTGTCCCTGCTGTATATAATAATAATAATAATAATAATAATAACTCCTGATGAGATAATTATTTATTAAACAACGTGCTGGATATTCTGCAGCCTGCGTTTGCTGAACCCACATAGAAAACCATCATTAACTCTCCATATAACAATAGAGAAAACATTTAAAATCATTGTAAGTTAAACTCCCAAAACCTTTAACATGGTTTTGTTTTCTCTCTGAACTCAAGTGCTTTGTAATACCACATTAACTAGAAAACAGGATTCACAAAGACAGCAGGGTCCGTTTAAAGGGCGTGAAAACAACGCAGTAATTTCACTAAAGTCCAGAAATGTTTGTCCTGAGAAGAAGCCGGTTGTGCCAGATGCTATAAAGAAAAATAAAGGCCGAGCAGAGCTGTCACAAAACGCCATGACATGCTAACATGCTAACATTAGCCTTTTCCATGATTTTCAAGCTAGCAAGGACGAAAGCTCGTCGTAGGGGTTAGCATGTCACGGGGCACCGAACAACGCTGGATGTTATAAAACTCCAAACTGTCGCAAAACTTTACATTTAGACGTCCATGTAAAATGTCACAGCCCAACAATGAAGCTGGTGTCTGCCCGGCGTGACTGCCGCTCCGAGCAGCGTTAGCATCTTTAGCAAGCTGCCCCGTTCAGCTAGCTAGCCACCTGCTAGCCCCAGCTAACACCGACCGAGCCCCGTCTGTCCGTGAATATTCACTCATTTCCCAGCACGTCTTAAACAGAACCGCGACACCGAACCTGTGTCTGTCAGTCTGCATTAATGTCACTTACTGCTGTAGTTATATGTTGTCTCTGTAGGAGCAGGCCGCTGGTTCATGCGTGTTTCTCCAGGCGTGTGTGACAAACGGGAAGGAACAGGAAGAGGAAGAGGAGGAACAGGAAGAGAAAACCAGCTGGCGCAGTGATTGTGCGGGGTGGGTGGGGGTATGAATAATTAAAGTTTAATTAAATGAATAATTATATGCCCTGTGTTACATCTGCTAGTGTTATGTGGATAAACTGTGACCCAACACTGTTTACTATTTATGACTCATTATAAAAAACACTGTTGTTTTTCCTATTTTTTTAACCTACTGTCATTATTTTTAGATTTACTCTTTCTTCCGTTTTTGTTTCTTCATTTAGCTTCAACCAACTGGAAATGTGAGCTGCCAAAAGCCTGCGGACTTTCTTTAACTCCAATAAATAAGGCACAGAACAATCCTGTTCACATGACACTTTATGACTCTACACAACTGGCATCATAGATCGGACATATTTTTCACACACAAACTCAGCAACTAGATGCAAACTCAGTTCAGGCATTGGAATGCAGCTGCACAACCACAGTCATTCTTAAATTAAAACGTGGTGCATTCATTTGGCCAAATATGAATTTCATACAATAAAATACATCCATGTATTTGACTTCCATTCTGTGCTTCACAGTACATGAATATAATAATCCAGTCATTACCTCATATTTGAGGTTCATACAAGTTGTTTCTTGGGCTGATGCTACAGAGCGAGGTCCGATTCTGGCTGGAGTCTCGCTCTCCAGGTTACATAAGGACATTGGTGTTTCCTTCTGTGTTTGAGCTCAGACTAACGTAGCCTGCAATAAAAAGAGGAGTACACCGTGCTGTATTGTGATAACAATATCCACAACTGCATTTATGGACATTTCCAAATTAGGGTTCCACCATACTTGTATTACTACAAAATAATGTAGCACACAGGGACACGAGCAGGTCATTTTTATCTGTCAGTGTTTAAAATAAGCCAATATTTACAAATATTCAGTCACAAGTCCCTTTGGTGAGAGTGGCAAAACAAAGAGAAATATGAGCTGCACTTGTTTAGGGGAAATAAATGGGAGAATCAGAAATAAAAAAGAGCAACAGGCCCCGTCTTGTCTGTGGTTTCCATGAGGACACTGAACCATAATAGTAGTTTGTTGTTTGGCTTTACTCAAGTCTGATGAGCAGGTGTTACATGGCGGCCAGCAGCTGTCATTTTCTGCTCCCTGCTGTTGCCTTTCGCCCGAGCTCCCTGGCTCTCTCAGTGGCAGATTCCACCGCGCTCATGGTTGACGCCCTCACGCCGCCTTGTTCCAACGTGTGAAGCCCATAAATGGTGGTTCCACCAGGGGTACAGACCTCAGAGCGAAGCTGAGCTGGATGCTTCCCAGAGTCACGTAACAATCTCCCAGCACCCTGCAACACAGGGCAGCAGAATTACATTAACGTACTTAGCCATGAGCTATCACAACATTTTTGTATTTACTGCAGATATTATGGCACTGTGCTCAAAAATGTATTTTGAATGTCTGTACTACTGATAAAGCACCTTCTTTAAATCAGCGGATGCAAATTGTAACAAGTATTATTCAGTTTGAGGCTTTCTATTGGGTTCTGAAGAACAAATTGTTGTAATTAATAAAATCTGGGGCCTTGACTTGGACCACATGGGCACTGAGGAAGTCCAAAGTCTCATTTACAGGCTAAGGGATCTTGCAAGGAAATGAAGACTCTGACCTATAGAAAGTACAGCGTATAATGTGCTGCTTAACTGTAGCTCCTATACTCTGGTCATGTTTAAAAGCATTTTGTTTATTCTATAGTTACCAAGAAGCTCCACTTTATTTTTTTGTCTTTCTTCATTATTATCAGACACAACTGATAATGTTGGCAGACTGAAACATACACACACCCACATTCATACTGACCAGAACAGTCTGAGATGCGATGCTGTGGGCCAGAGCACTTGGCATGCCCATTTTAACAGCTCCTTCTGCCAGCGCTTCAGCAAACAGATACACCTGCAGAGAAGAATCACATTTTGAGTCATTCAAAATGGAGAATTAAATTACAGACACTATCATTTGTACTGAAGTCAGTTTGTATTGAACTCCTGTTACTATGCTCTGCAAGTGGGTACAAAGACAAAACAGATCAAACCATACAGCACACTCACAAAGGCCACTCCACTCCCGCTCAGTCCAGTATGGATGTCAATCCAGGCCTCAGGTCCCTCCTCCACCAAACCACAGCGATGCAGCAAAGAGCGAAGCAGAGCTCCATCCTCTTGCTTTGCATGAGATCCCCGTGCAAACAGGAGAGCCCCTTCCTGAACCACACAGGGCAGGTTTGGCATCAGCCTGATGGCAACTGAATTCTCTGGAAGAAGCTGAGGATTCAAAAGAAGAAAAGGGTAACAGGATCACACAACTAAGTTCTGATTTAACAACCGTTCCATTTTTTCACTCACCTCTTCTAGCGTAGCCAATGTTACTCCCGCTGCAACAGACACGATTATGTGTCTGTCAGTGACGTGTTGTGAGATCTCACTGAGAACTAACTGAACCAAGTGAGGCTTAACTGCCACAAAGAGGACATCTGAACCACAGACCACCTCTATGTTGGAATGAGTGACAGTAATCCCCAGCTCCTGAAAGCAAATGAAAACAATGCTAATGAAAGATTTGGACATAATTAACCCATGTCCACAGGTACAGTAAACAATAATCAATTTGCCTCATCTGACAGAAACTAAAGGAAACCCAGAATACAGAAGGGGCAGCTATGGAGCAAGCTGCTTTGGTGCCCGCCTTGAAAAGCTGTTATAAGCTTTGCGAACCACTAGATGTCCCTGTTTAACCTCCAGCGCTTCACCTGGCCATCACTACGAAACAATGTCAAATTATATTTAAACTATGGTGTAGGAACAAAGGTCACAGGCTGTTATTGCTACTCCAATCAACTATTGAAGCCCACACAGTTTCAGCAGCCTGCAGGTTTTCAGGTGAGAACACACATCATAGCCAAGGAAGATGTATTTTGTTATATTTTGTTGCTCTTGAACTAAAGTAATCAGGTATGGTGATATTTTCATGCCATTATTGTTAGCACACTTATTCTTATTGTCACCTTAAAACTTTTACTCAGCCTGCTGTTATTTCAGCAACAATTTGATCCACATGGCTTTTGGGTTAGAGCTAAAAGGATCCATCAATTCAGTTGACGGATCCTGGAAACTATGGTGATTAGACATCACTTCAAGCCCTGAACAGTCTCTTCAGTTCAATGGATTCTGGACTGTATGCAAAACAAGCAATATGAAGCCACAGCAATAAAGAAAACTCATTTATGTCTCACCATGTTCTCCATAACGGAAGAACATATATACAGTATGCTTACAGTACTAGTACTTTGTCACCAAAAATGCTAACAACTTTCAAAAACAGCAGTGTTACCTCATTAATATACACATGTATGCATCAGGGCATGCGAAAAGATCATATAGTCTATATGAAGTACCTGTGGTTTAGTAAGACGCTCCTATTATGTATTGTTCTCCAGGTTTTGTGTTCAGAAGAGAAGTGCTTCCTCCTAATTAATCGGATCAGTTTATTAACTAGCAAAGATTTTTTTATACCAACATGTTCATATTTGCATTCACATTCTTGGTTTCAATTATACTGTAGTTTATAATTTCACATATTTTGCTCGGTTTTGTACAGGATTTACAATTCATACTTTGACAGAACCAATTAAGAACAGAGAAACCCACCAGGGTGGGATCTGCAGCAACACAATGTCAGAATGACAACAGACAATCATCCATTCACAGTGAACCTGCTCTTACAAACAATATGACAGAGAAAAAGAGGAAAAAGTACCTGAAAGCGTCCAAAGTTCCTGGATGATGGTGCACTCACTTTGACATTTGCTGGAAGAACATTCCCTATAGCACAAACATATATTACCCATTAACTCCTTCACTGGATAAAGCCACCCCGAGGGTGAAACATGGTGGTGGCAGCATCACACGTGAGAAAGTCCAGAAAAACAGATTTTACTGGTTTCTGGCATTTTAAAAGGTATTTAACCCGGTTAAAGGTACAGTATCTGGTTTTTCCAGCACAGAGCAGGAAAAATAAACCTGAAAAAACCACAGAAAATTAGGTTATTAAGTAGCCTAAATCACTATATAAATATATAGAGTGTAAACATGGTTAAATATTTCGATCCAGAAACGTCTTGTGTAATAACACACACCTATGTGTAAGCAGCTGTTTCCTTCACGACAGGAAATAAGGAAGAGAGTTTAAAAAAAAAAAAAAAAAAAACTGCAGCGAGAGACTGAAACTCTCGTCACTGTGACTCACCGGACAAGATGCCCTTTGCAATGCCATAGGCCATGTTCCCCGCACCAATGAAACCGATCTTCAGCTGCGAGTCCATCTCAGGGTCCATTTTGATCTGAAACCAAAGCAAAGAACAGATTAGAGCCACAGCAACATTTTCACATTTAGCTAAAAGCTCAGGCTGTGAACAAGAAGACAAAGTGAAAATCAAACAATATCGTACATACATATACCATGATTCTGTTATATATGACACTAATGTAAGAGATTTTAGGTGGTAAGTTCAGCTGATTGGTCAACTGACAGGAAATTATTGTTTGACTATTTTGATAAATGAGTAGCTTTAGTTTTTTTTTTTTTTTTTTTAAGCACTGGACCCCCTTTAGAAAATCTGAAGAAATTTTACAGAATGAGGTGTGTGACAACATACACACTCTTAACTTTAACAGTAGAGAATCACACTGTATGTGGCATTGTTTACATTCAGGATTGACTTAAACTTATAAAGGTGAACTGCTGCCGGGAATATACCCCAAACAGAGTTGGTCTTGTTCTTCATATGCCAATAACCGAGTTATCCAGATTATAATGTTGATGATTTGACATAACTTTGCTGGTTCTTCAAAGCCGGTTGTGAAAAATATCAAGACATTTTAGGGTGAAGCACATACGGCACATGAACTCATTTTCAGGTTCATTTTCTTGGAAATATTAAGGAAGAACGTTGATGAGAAGATGCAGATAACTGTGGAATTATTGCAGTCGGTTGACGTAATGGTCAGGATTTATAATAACTTATACTTAAAAATGTAAACAAACAAAGGTCTGCACACAGAAAAAATATACTGAGATACTGTTAGTAAAAACTAAAGGATTCTTACTGAAAACAACTGGTGCCAGTAAATACAGAACTTATAATAGAGATTTGTCATTTATACACTATATATATAACTTATAATTCCTTTTCATAGCAGGCTGATTATTACCACTGTAAAAAAAAAAAAAACCTGTTGCAGGTCTATGAGGAAGAACCTCCACAGTCCTGGACCAACATCACTCATGGCCTGAGCACATTCACAGCTAACATCTAGCCCAAGATGCCTTCATCCAGACTGCTTTCTAAGTTAGATAAGAGTTAAGAGGATCATTAGCACGATATCAGCATG
Source organism: Mastacembelus armatus (assembly GCF_900324485.2). Lineage (NCBI taxonomy): Eukaryota > Metazoa > Chordata > Actinopteri > Synbranchiformes > Mastacembelidae > Mastacembelus > Mastacembelus armatus. The sequence goes on along the minus strand of NC_046636.1, from coordinate 2,731,406 downwards.
TGAGTCTGAATTACTCAAGTCATAGTTGAAGAACAGGACCCAGGTTAAGGCAAGAAATCAGATGAGCATAAATGCAGGCTATGCTAAGGTCAGTAATCTGACTTCTCCCCACTCCCTTTACCACTGTCACAGCATAGTTTCCTACCCTGGCTCTTTTTCCACACAACAGCATCCTTCGCCCAGTCAAGACCTGACTGCAGCAAATTCCTGATGATGCCCCAGTAACACTGCAGATATACCCAGAAACCCTATTTAGGTACTGTGGTACTTTTACAGAGCACTGTGTGTTGCTAAAGCAGCTACCTGAGTCCACCAAAGTAAAATTTAGAAAGTTTACTACAACAACAACAACTGCAACAAATCCTTTGTTCATGAATCAACGTCCAGTTCTTAATGACTGTTTTAATGAGGTGTCAGTTCAAATTCAGGACCATTTTGTGAAGCTGTTGAACTGAACTGAACAGAACTCTTTGACCCTGTAAGGAAGAGGTAACATCAGCTCATGTTACATGCTCCTTTTTACCAAATGTACATTTAGTCTATCATCACCAATATAAACAGTCAAATATTGGAAAAGCGTCACCATATAGCAACACATTTCAACATGTGTGCTGGTTTTCTTAGTTGTTTCATTATGTAGAGCTGCAACAACTAGTCAGCTAATTAATCAAATAATCGTGTGTCGTTATAAATGCAAAAAGTGCAAATATTCTGAGGCTTTGCTCCTTTTCTTTGTGATGTGCGACAGTGAACTGAACATTATTGGGGTTTGGACTGTTGGTCACACAAAACAAGACACCAGGAAACTGACTGACTGTTCTTCTCTCTAACTTTTGACATTTTACTGACACACTTCTTGTCTGCAGCAGCTTTAACTAGTGGAAGCTGGGAGGACATCAGATCCCCACATCTGGATCACACATCTGGCCAAGGAAAACATGCCTCTGAGCTACTCCACACATGAAAGAGATGAAAAGACAGCTCTGCACAGATCTAATGACAGACCACATGGCATCCACGGTATCACCCCTACAATTAAATCCAGGTTCTGAGTGGTATTGTCCGGGCAGGGCTGCGGCCAGTGCAGCACTGATGCTTCACCATCCGAGTCTTCAGTCACATCATCATTCCGGTCTGCATGGACCCCGGCTCCGACCAGGGGGTGTCTGGACTCCATGATAGCGACCATAGTCTTTTCATACCTCCACCAGCCCTGTATTTTGATGGGGGCCGGGGTGTCGGGCTCCCTCTTGAACTTGTAATACGCACTTTTGAGGAGTTTCCAGCGAAACTTTAACTGGTCCACGGATCTGTGGTAACCGGCCGCCGTCATCCTCCGGTGAGCCACCTTGAAGAGTTTGTTATTCCTCACTTTCCTCCCGTCCAAACACTTCTTCATGTCCAGCTCCTTCAGGATTTCTAGGAACAGCTCGGTCTCCTTCACGTCCCAGTTCTGCTTCTTGATCCCGGACTCGTCCATTGTTACGTTGGCGAGTTAGCTCGACGGCTAGCGCCCGTTAGCCTAGCGATGCAACCTTCACACGGCTAGGTTGCTAATTAGCATGCTGCTGCTAGCTTAACGAGCGTAAAAACCCGGGTCAATAAAAAGTTAAAGTCCTCTACAGCTGAAATCCCTGTCGCTGCATCTGGATACGGATCGCTAGAAAATAATCCAGGACAGATTAGATTAGAAATACAATGCACGTGTTTCTTGTTGAGTGGACAACCATAAAGTAACCCGGAGTGACATAAACACGCGCCCGGCGGTGCAGTGAGCAACACCCGCTAACGATGGTGGTGGGAGATTTATTCACCTGATGTTTTCCAGATGTCCGACGTTTCCTAAAGCTCAAACTGGACTTTAACGTGAGTTGTCGTGCACGTCGGATTCACCCGGAGCATCCACGAACCAGTCAGCTGAGCCAACTATCGGTTCGTTTGTTTTTTTTTTTTTACCTCTTTACCTCTTTTCCGGCGGGCGGAGCCTTCAGGATCCTCTGCAACGCACCCCTCACGGTGCCTTTCTGTTTCAGGCGTGATATAGATCGAGCACACCCTTCGTCCCGTCCCCTAAAAAAAAAAATGCACGTAGTTCATTTGGGGCGGAGAGATGAAATATTTAGTTGTCATTCCAGTCAGCTGTGTGAGGGAGACCCGGGAGGAGCGTGTCTGCGTGAGTCCTTGCAACACATTGAACAGGTACGTGTTTTGGACCTCCTTAAAAATGTGCACTAAACCTTCTCCGTGCACAAATGATCAGTTAATTCATTTTTCCCCACATGCATTGTTGTTAAAATATTGCTTTAATCTAATTATTGTCCCCTGTTTGATTTGTTTTTCATAGAAACACATGGAGATCATTGTTAATTTGTTTGTTTACCATTACCTAAGAATTTATTTTTAATCATTAGCAAAGTAAACATTTGTCTATCAATAGTGTGGAAATGAGGGTGTCCAGCAGCAGGTGCTGTGTGGGGGCGCTTGTGCACAGAGCAGACATGCCCGGACAAGCCTCAGTGTGGTCTTCATGTGAATAAATTAAGTTTTTATTATTGTCATGTGGAAACTTTGGCTCTTGGGCACTGAAGAGACACTGAAGGTTTATTTAAACCCGATCAGATTATCGCATGTAGATTTTCAATCAATACCGGCTCAGCTGATGACTCCATCTAGTGTCTTTTCTATAGTGAAAAAAAATTAAAAAAATAAAATGCTTCTTTTCTGTTTGAGCTTCACGTTACAGAAATATGTGAATTCACAATCACCTTAAATGTGAGTTTGATGTGAACAGCTGTGACCAGGATTTTTTTTTTTTTTAATCAAACTAGTTTGGAAGCCATTTATGGTCCAAGATGCAACTTGCACAGGTGTGATGTGGAAACCTCAAACCTCCACACTGAGAAGGGACTCAAGTTAGGAAATACTGAAATTAGCTGTAACATCATAGTTGTGTTTTTAAATGAGGTAGGAGTTTTAGACATTCACCAGCAAAGCAAAAGTTTAGATTACAGTTATTGATAAAACGTATAAATTACTGCACCACACATCCGCCAGTTCACAGACATGTAGGTAAGTCTTATTTAAAGTGATTCATATTTATATTAACACTAAACAGTTACATACTGTAGATGTCAGATATGTCACAGAGGTCGTTTTGACATGTAAACGATCACACATGCTTACTGTGTTCTGTTGCAGACATGGGCCAGCTCCTGACCCACCAGCTGTATTTCCTCCTGATTATCAGCGTGCTGGCCTGTCGCTGTCCTACGGTCAGCGGGCTCTTTGACTGGCTGAGGCGGACAGAGGCTCCTCCGGCTGCAGCGTCGGCTGCAGCGTCAGCTCCACCGGCATCTGCAGTTCCTGCACTTCTTGCAAAGGATGCTCAGTTTGAGATGGCTACTGCAGATGAGAAGTTTTTGGCTGAGGCAAAGCAGATGGAGCTCAGTCCACTAGACAGCTGTCATTACAGGGTAAACATGGACCTCCAGGTTTTAAATTCAGCACTTCTTAGGCTCGGGCTCAGGTTTTAGTTAAAGTCACAGGACATATCTAAGGCGTACATGTGACGTGTTTTTAAATCAGATCTTATACATTTGTTTGACATTATCTTTACATAAGTCACTTGCTGATGTGTAAAATAAATAAATCATTTCCAAGTCTTAGACATCCCCAGGTGTGAAGTAATAATCAATTCTTGTTCTCACATTGGAAAAGGTGCCATCAGAGAACATAATCTTAGAGCTGAAAAAAATGGCTTTAAAATTGACAATTATTAATCAACCACTGCAGCTCTAAAACACTGCTGTAAAGATTTTCTTCCTGGATAAAAACTGGGACTTGCAGTGGTTTGTCTTTGCAGTCGCATTCAAAATAAGGTCATTGTGCTTCTTCGCAGGTGGTTGCCCGACTAAAGGCGAGCTGTGAAAGCCTGTCAGAGGAGCAGCTTGCGAAGCTCGGAGTGGTACTGTTTAACTGCCAGGCAGAGATCGAAGGGCGGCAGACCTACCCGTGTTCAGAGGAAATGGTAAAAAAAAACTACAGAAGATCTTTTACATACTTATTACTTTGCAGTATTTTCGTCACACGATGCCTGTGCTGTAATTTGGATGTTTCAGACTATAAAAGAATGTACAGCAGACATGGACTCGGACACATGGAATGCTTATCACATAGTGAGCAACAGAGCACGCTCTGTTTGCTACGCGACCCGCCAGCAGCTCTTTCGGCGCAGAGCAGAACACACAGTCAACGCTCTCATCTCCACAGCCAACACCCAGCTCGAGGCAATGAAGGGCCTGAAGGTACAGCTGGATTATCCAAACCTTTTCAGCTTCATGTGCACACTGTATCGTTAGATCCTGATTGTTCTCACTCCAGATGTGGTGTTTTAAAACAGGAGGGCCAGTTGGAGCTCAGGGAACTCACTGCAGCCTCACTGGACAAGCTGCTCGAGGGCCACAGCACCCTGCAGGCCCAGCAGGGGAAACTGTACGAAGGCCAGGGGCAAATGGAGAGTTCACTGAAGGACAACCTGGAGCGGCTGGGCCAGGAGAAAGCTCTCATTGCCTCTGGACAGGAGCTGGTTGCACAGCTCATTCAGGGCATCACAAAGAGAATGGGTGAGAGTTTTCATGAAAAAATATTCAGGCTTTTCAATTGTGACTGTTGTAAGGTAGAATAAAGTAGAGCAAACGCTTGTATTTGTGCTCTGTATAGCCATAGTTGAATTGTTGCACTTTAAAAAATATAGTCATGTCCCAGTTAGCACAATGTTTAAAATGCCTTATTTTTAATTTAACAAATTACTGAACACTATGTTTGACAACATGTTCAGAAAATGCCTGTTCCTCAAACAAAAAGTAATTTTCTGTCTTCGTGTCCTCTTTCAGAGAATGTGAGTGAACATCTGCAGATCCACGGCTCTGAGGTGCAGGACAGCCACAGTGCAATTGTTAAGGACCTTGCAGATGTCAGACACCAAGCTCAGGACATCTATCAAAAAATTGGTAATAAAGACAGTATCACGGTTCTGAACTCATGGTACAATTTCGAAGCCTGTAGCTTAAACCTGCTGTCTTTTTTTTTTTTTTTTTTTTTTTTTTAAATCTCCTGTCCATGTGGCCGATCAGACCACAGCATATTGGAGTTTCTGCAGTACCAGGACCAGACCTCGCAGTACTACACTGACCTGATGAACAAACTGGAGCGCATGAACAGCACACTGGGAGTCATGCTGCACTACATCGATAACACGCAGAGCCGGATCGAGGAAAGGCTTCACATGATCCAGGGCTACCTGGGCTGGGCAGGTCAGTCATGTCTTTTTTTTTCTTTTTTTTTTCCTGCTAAGAATTAGAGAATTTTTTTTTATTATTTTTTTTTTAATATATAATTTAGCTATTTAAAATTAAATTTAGCAATTAAATTAAGAACTTTTATAAAAATTCACACTGCAGTTTTTGCTCCTTTTAGCTGGATAACAGGTCTGAGTGAAATGTTAGGAATTTATGACTGAGTTTTAGAAAACATGGTTATTATTAAAACTAACCTTTTAAAGCTTTTAATACATAATTTACAATAAGTGGAAAAAATTAAACCACTAGCTGATGTTTTAATTTCAGTGAGTTTGATTTTCAGCTACAATTTCAGACAAAACTTTAGCACCAAAATCTGCAAACAAATGTTTTCTCACAATATTGCCTGGAGTTGTGAAAACGCCCTAAAATATGTTATTTTATTTTCATCATGGATTAAAGACCATTTCCCTTGTGCATTTTGTGCTGACAGGTTTGAGCCTGACAGCCATGTGGACGTGTGTTGCACATACGGGATACTTTGTACTGTGCGCGGTTCTGCTGACGTTCCTGCGTTGTCCAGGCTTCTCTCGAGCTATGCTGCTGCTCACTGTCCCTCTAAATGCAGTGGCCGAGGTCAATCAACAGCCATCGCTGGATCTGTCCTGCCTCAGCCTCCTGCTGCTCACTCTGTCTCTGGGTACACACCTGCAAATGCTCACAAGGCCAATACAGTTTCTTTAATGTTCCCATGTATTGGTAACAGTGTTGCTTTTCATGTCTGCAGGTCACTGGTTTGTGAATAAACTATGGGCGTGTTTGCAGTTCAGAAGAAAGCCCGCCGCCCTGCTGCCACTAGCCCCATGTGGCATTGTGGAGCCACAGAAGCAGCCATCCTGCCACTCGTATCTACCTTCCTCTACACCACAGAAGTGAGTGTGTAGACAGGGCTGCAGCTGTAAACCTGAACATTATTTTCTTGATAATTTCTACACAACTTTTCAAAAAATTCTAAAAGAAAAAGTCAAATTTCCCTGGATTTTTAAAAACCTTTCATCCAAAAGAAAATTGTATGTGTTCATGTAGACTCAGACTTGCTGTTATTAAAGTAGATTACTGCAACAGAGTAAATGCTGTTGTTGCTTTGTAGATTATTTATTTGATGCAGTCTCTTATTTTATCTTCAGAACTGACGACGACTTTATGGAGCAAGAAGACCTGCTGAATAATGACAGCTTCATATCAGGTGGGAAAATATACACTGTGCATCCTAAGTCAAATATTTCATAAACAGTTCCCATAAAGTAAGGCGATACTTTAATGGACAGAGTCACTATTTGGTCTCTCATATCTTTCTTTACAGGTGAACTTGGCATATCTGCAGTGTCTCTCCCTCACAAGAAGCCAAGGCCAGAGTCCAGGTTTGTCCCTATAATTGGTACACCCAGTCACTCCACTCCCAGACTGATACCACAGCCAGTTCTTTCAGCGGTGAGTACATCAGCAACTGTCAAAGGTATTTTCAGTACTTCATCAATCATTAGTGGGTGCTATAACATGTTTTGTTTTTATTTTGTAGGATGTCCTTGAGGATATCCCCCTGAGGAATCTGGGAGTTGTTTTTGACGCAGTCAATGACTCACGTGATTTAGTGAATGACTCTCGAAGTGCAAGTCCTACCCCGTCTCTAATCAGCAACAGGTCAGTTGTAGACTCTCACACCAAACTGCCTTCAACATATAAACTGTATAAGCAACTGAAGAAATGATTTTACCTTGTTTTCCTCTTCATCTTTTCTGTGGCAGTTCTGTGTCAGGCCGCCACCTGTGCAATGGAATCACAAAAACTGGGAAGGCCTGTAAGAAGAGAGCCGTGCCAGGACAGGAGTACTGCCGAGTCCATGAAGGGGGGCACTCCTCCTATGTTTACTCCTGAAAATGATCCTGTTACTGTGTGTTTGTACTAACTCATTGCTTGTAAGTAGCTAAAACTAGCACCAAACTTGCATCTTTTACATGTATTTTTGTCTTTTTTTAAACATTCATTTTTAAATTAATAAATTATTTCTGTGCTTGTGAATCTGCATGCACCTATTCAGACAACTAAATCTGGGTTAAATCCTTGTGTTGTTTTTATATTGCCTTCTGGAGACCTACCTATGAAAACGGTTCATTTTGAAATAACGACCTGGAATCCCAGCCTGAGGTGTGGGACCCATATACATTCAGGGAGGACATTTTAGGTATAAAACATTTATTTTGCTCAGTGACAGTATATTGCTTTCAGAAAAAAATGAAGTCACCAGTTAAACAGCAATGGACCGTAACATCTTTTTGGGTCATTAAAGTGAATTATTACCCATGGTTGTATTCACAAAACATCCTAAGGCTAAATGTATGTCCTAGATGGCCAAGTTAGAAGAAACCACTCAATAACGGACCTGTTGGTCCTAACACTTAGGACTCCCAAGTTTTTGGTCTAAGTAGAATTCACAAATTGATGTTTTTAAATGGCCACTGAATCGGTTCCTCATGCTTATGTATATGAAGAATACTATTCTTTTACACAGACCAAGTCACCTGTCAACCAATCACTGCAGACATAGTGAGTAGTTTCATTCATAAAATGTTATCCATACCAACAGGGTCAACCTGCCCCTTATCTCCAGAGCTCTCTCATATCCTAACTAAAAGTTACTCAGCAGCTTTGTGAAAAAGGTCTTTTAGCCATTTAGAAGGACTCTTAGCACTAAGATAAGATCCTTTGTGAACACAACCTCTAGTCCCAAACCCTTCAAGAATGAAGGTATTTCATTAATGCAGTGTTGAAGAGTTTACATAAATACTTCACTGCCTTAGCACCTTAATTCTGAGACTAAGGTGGTGAAATGACAATTATAAATTAACACTACCACAGTAAATAGAATTTGACATAAAAGGAAGTAGAATACACTGCCCACAACTACAATAGATGATTTTATATGCCTAAAGAGGAACAAGTGTGCAACAACATTCACAACATAATACCACATTATGTTGCAGACGTGAACTTAAGGTAAGACATTCAGTCCAGCTCAGTGAGAACAAAGAGAAGTGACAGACTTCATTAACAGTCATCTACCTGTGCAGGTGAACCACTGAAGCCCTCTCCCCCTCTGTTATCACCTTCTCTTCCATCAGGCCCTGGATTGACAGGATGTACCAGCTTGGTTTTACTTGCGAGCTGTGTCATAGTTGGCAACGAACCAGTCACAGGTTTCCTTCAATGCTGTAAATCAGTGCCAGCACATATAGTCACAACAGTTTCCTATTGTTTATATTTAAAAAAAACTATTCTCATTCATGTGCAAACACACATCATTTTATGAACCAGCTCCACCTTGTCTGAAGGGTGTGAAGGTGAAGTCTGGCAGGTAGCGGCGCAGCTTTGCATTGCTGGCCGTCTTCTTGAACTGGCCGTCTGCTTTGCTGGTGTCATACTAGAGGTCCAAGGTCAAGGAAACTACATTAAACTGACAGCATCTTGTGTTTTGCCTATCTAAGTCTATTCATTAGTGCGGTAATTGCATAGTGTTTGTCGGTGCTTTCAAGACAGGTACTGCGTATAATCAACATCAGTAATTTCAGAAAACGACACAGTTATACATATATACAACATTATATAGGGGCAGTTGGGTTGTATGACTAAAAGGATACCACCACTTCACCTTTAAAGCCCAAAGCCTGAACAACTGCATCTGCTGCTTCTCTGATGGACACTTCATCTTCCTCGCCAACTGGGAACAAAACACACACCACACGAATTACACTTTAGTCTAAACTGCTAAAAATTCAGCTCCAATATCATTATGTCACTATGAGGACTAACCAGAGAGAATGATTGGCTCAACCTCTGGATACTCCCTCAGGACCCACAGGAAGAGACGAGCTAAGTCCAGAGAGTAAATGAACTGCCTTCTGGGAGTGCCAGAGCCCCAGACCACCAAGGGCTTCTCCTCCTCTAACCAACAAAACGACACGCAGATGAACACAGGAAGAAATTATTCAAATTAATTCACATATCCCGACTCCTAGATATCTCCTCTGTCTGTGCCTGCTCTTATGGGATGCACACGTACAACACATGAAGTTGTGAAATCCCATTTACTTATATATGAGATGATAACCTACTATGAGCAATGTACGCTTTGTGTATGAGGCCTGGCAGCACATGACCATCCTCAATGCTGAAGTTGTCATGAGGACCAAACACATTAGTGGGAATCACTGCTGTATAGCTGCGCCCATACTGCTGGAAGTATGCCCTAAGGAACATATGCATTTAGAAAACACTTGGATTTTTTTACTGAGACAGTAAGATTGATTTTACTGAAAAAAACATGTTAGTTATAAAAACAACTGAATGAGTTCACATACCGGTTTTGAACATCAATCATTCTCTTTGCATAGGAATAGCCAAAGTTGGACTCATGAGGTGGACCATTATGAATCTGGTGCAAGGACAACAAACAAAGTTAGCTGGCATTTTCAACAGATACAAGACATAATTGTTGTGCAGACTGGATTTAAGAGGCTCCTACCATGGTCTCATCAATTGGGTAAGTGGTCTTATCTGGAAAGATGCAGGTGGATAAGCATGACACCACCTTAACCACCTCCACTTCATGTGCTGCCTGCAGCACGTTATCATTTATCGCGATATTGTTTCTCTGAAGGGGTCAGACACATCAGTAGCTAAGAATGACAAATCTGAAAAAAATAACTATCAGCATATTGAATAAACATGACACAAGTCTACTACCAATACATTCCTTATAAATGCTGCACAACCATTTAATATATTAAGTTTTTTAACAGTGATAACAGATGAGCAACATCCTCGTACCCAAAAGTCCAGATTGTACTTCATGTTCTTGAAAAGCCCTCCAACCATAGCAGCAAGGTGAATCACGTGTGTGGGACGATGTTTCTGAAACATTGCCCGTGTCTCTTCCATGTTCCTGAGCAAAGGCCACAATAACACAGAATCAGGAAAGTGCAGACAGACTCTAAACTGTGCGTATTAGTACAAAAACATGTGTTTGCATGTTAGTGGCAGCTAGAATAAGTGCACACTCACATGAGGTTGGCATCTTTGGAGGAGATGAAAATCCATTCTTCCCCTTTCTTGGCTTCTCCCTCTTTGATCACCTGCTGAATCGCCCTCCCCACCAAGCCCGATCCTCCTGTCACCAACACTTTCATCGGACCAGAATAATCGCCCTGACAGTTCATCTAGAAAACACAGGACATAACAATACATGATGGGGTATATACAATACAACCAATACAAAAAACTATGTTCTACAATAGTTTTAACTCTTTCACATTCAGACTGATAGATGAATGACAAAAAACTAAGACCTGGAATTATTTATATATCCTCTAAGGCCTTTTTAGGGATCTGATTTAGGACCTTTGTTTAGGTGTTGAGGCTTTTCCAGCCAAAAGATTAATTTCTTTAAGCCTGATTTGAGAGCTCATTATAGACTACTGACATCTAGTGGATAAAAGATAAAAGACAGCCATTGGCCGATGAGGACAGAGGACTTTGAGGCAAGTGAGCGGTAAGCTGTCAGCTATCGTTACAAGACTGACAGGACTAGACGACCTGTCTGGGCATATATATATATATATATATATATATATATATGCCCAGACAGGTCGTATTGTGTGTGTGTATTGTGTGAATCCATCTATTATAGAAATCTACAAAAGACTGTTTTAATATGACGATCCATATTTTTTTTATTTAACCAAGTATTCTGTATTATAAACACATGCTTGGGACTTACAATAAATAAAATAAAATACAACACCCATATAATGACTGTGCATATAGACCTGCTGTCTTCGTGTACATACGTGTATTCCCGTCCCAATATGGCGGCGGCGCAAACGCATCAGTGGCTCTAGCTATTAAGACTACCCGTGTTTTCCTATTTGACGCTTCGGTGTCACACGTAACAAAATTAGAAAATGCCTGCCACGCCATTCAGCAGTTCAGTTAAAGTAATATTTATTTATTTACAAGGCCCGAAGACATTTTATTACCAAACCAAAACAATAAACAGAGAGCGTTTAACAAGTCAATGAAGTTGGGCAGGTAACGTTAACTAAGTAAACACCATTTAAACCAAACAACCTTAGTAACGTTATACCAAAGGCACTTTCTGAGTAAAGTGTAACAACGGTATTTAAACTGGTTTAACTTGTTGTTACCTGTTTGTGACCACTTTACCACACAAACACACAGCTAACTACCAAGCTAACGTTATTAGCCAAAGTAGACGTTAGCTAGCTAGTAGCTTTAAACTGTGTTATTAACCAGCGATATAACCGAAAATGGAATGAGGAGAATTTATCGCACGTATTTTACAACTTTCCTTTTCGCACCAGCGTCGTGTCGATGCTGTAAAACATCGCTAACTGAGCCAAACAAACATTTAGCGTCAGTAAATGATTCTCACCCGGTAGCTGAAACATGCGCAGATGACCCAGCGGCAAGTTAGACAGGTTCCGGTTGAAACCTTCAGAATAAAAGTATTTTTGATGAAGCCCAACATCGTTATAATGATGCTAAAAAGTGACCGGATATAAAATATGTGTCTTTAAGGTGTCACATCACAGTTAGAGTTATACTCACAAATATACTGAAAAGCCCGCACTTCCAATTTGCTCTAATTCACAGATTGAATATATCTTGTATAAAAATAAAAAAAATATTCATTATGAATCCTGTACATATCACTTCTAACTCCAAATTTGTATTTTTTATTTGATTTTTTAACTCTTATCTTCCTTTCTAAAGTTCAACCTTCGATGTAAATTTTTTTATGTATAATAATCCCAGTGAACCGGAGTCAAATTCCTTGTTTATATGCACAAACTTGACCAATAATTCTGATTCTGATGACTTAGTATCTCACACTTATGAGATAAAAAAATCATGTAATTATATTAACTTGACCAATAATTCTGATTCTGATGACTTAGTATCTCAGATTTATGAGATAAAAAAATCATGTAATTATATTAGACAGTCATAATTATGAAAATGTTTTAAGTGGTTATCAATCACTGAAAGGTCAGGGACAATGGTGCTAATGTCAGCTGATTTAATCTGCTTTTATTTTGTTCTTGGCTTGAGAGAGGAAACAATATTGAGTACTGTGGATGTGTTTATTACAGGTGTGTGTTCTGCACTGATGCATCACAAAAAAAAAAAACACTGGCCAAAGGGTGATCTAAAACTGTATTATTGTAACTTACCACACTTTACTTTTTTCCCACATATACAGAACTGTGGAAAAACAATTTGTACCAAATCAATTATCTAGATCAATTGATCTGCTGTGGCAACCCTTGATGGAAACAGCTGAAAGAGAAAAATGTATTTTTTAAAAATGAAATGGTTTCACTGACTTGGTCTTATTGTGCCTGATGAAGAACAGGAAGGGATGGTCAGCTGTGAAATGTTTTGTAATGATTTGACTGCTCAAAGACCTGCCGACCATCATGCCAGCTGTGGCTGCAGCTGCCTCTGTGCCCTTGTCGTTCACATCCAAAAAGGTCTTGTGGACTACCATAGACAGGAAGAGTCCTCCTTCACCGTTTATACCAGAGAGGTCGGCCCTTCCTTCACAGAACACGTCTTTATAAAGCTTCGATTTTCCCATCTCTAGTGCGTGAATCATTTTTCGTGAGAAAGCAAACACCCGGAAGCCCCTTTTCATGGAAACTCATTTCCTTTGCCACAGAAATAAATAGAGGATCTTATTTCGTAATAGGATCTGGTAATTGTGGCTTAGTATATCATAATTAGGGGAATAGAAATCATGTAACTATAAAATTGACTAATATTTATTAGAAATGTTCATGTTTAATCGCTGAAAGGGCAGAGTCAGTAGCGATGACGTCACATAAACTTTATATCCGCTTTTATTTCCCTCTTAGCCTGAGACACCGGGGATTAATACCATCATTCAGTAATATGGATGTTATTATCATTTACATGTCACTGGTCAGGCAGAAGGCACATTCCCACCTGCTTGACCTCAACCTCTTCCAGAAGAAGCAGCTTAACCAGTACAGGAAGCATCATGGACACAAAGTCATGCATTTGAAATGCATCCAAGCTGGTTTTGTGTCTCAGAAAACCACCAAGACCTGCTTACAATTCCAGATCCCAGTAGAGTCAGCTGAGGCTCTGAAATGGTTTAAGACAAGATCTTTACAGAAACCCAGATCCCAGGGTTTTGTGGCACCTACATTCCAGTGACAAACTCAAGCCATATGGGACATTGATGGTAAACATTCAAGAAGACATGTGCACATCTCATTCATCCAGCTGCTGAGTCCAAAATAATTTAGTGCCACGAAGTCGATCAGGGCTCACAACTCTGTTAGCTGCCCTGTGTGTCTGCTGTAGGTACAACACCTTTTGTGTCCACTCTGCCTGAGAAACACATGATTCTTGTTGTCACTGCCCCTTAGTGGACAGGGGGAAAGATGCAGCCAGAGAAGCTTGTGTTTTCACTTCTCACCAAAGCTCATCAGATTTCCCAGTTTCTGCTGTTTCCCCATTGTCTGTCTTTACTGAAGTGTATGTACTTTAGAATACCAAACTAATACCCAAATTACTAAATTAATTCAACCTTTTTATTAAACAGTTTCAGTGTAAAATCAGGCACAAAGAGTCCTTAGTACAATAAGGACACTAGCACAGCCATACAGAAAACAAGGCCTCCTTTTAAAGGAGTTTGCATATGAAGCCCTTTGTGGGTAACTCCCTTGTTACAGAAAAACTTTGATTCAATTTGGTATTTTTTATTTAAGGTGGCTCAACATGTTCCTGTGCTGGCTCTGTCTACTGGGGAGAGGAGAACCTGCCGAGGAAGAGGATGGACTTGGTCTTATTGTGCCTGATGAAGAACAGGAAGGGATGGTCAGCTGTGAAATGTTCCTCCCTGAACATACAGAAGGCAATCATGCCAGCTGTGGCTGCAGCTGCCTCTGTGCCCTCCTCGTTCACATCCACAAAGGCCTTGTGGACTACCGTAGACAGGAAGAGTCCTCCTTCACCGTTCATACCAGAGAGGTCGGCCCTTCCTTCACAGAACACGTCTGTCATGCCCAGTTTAGACAGGGGCTCGTTCAGCTCGTAGTTTTCCTCCAGCTTGAACTTTGGAAGGAGGACAATGATATCTGTGTGGACGTCCATGTTTTTCCTGTCAGTCCATTCATTCAGTCTCTCTGGTGTTAGCTCTTTCTCCAGCTGCAACACAGCAAAATATTCATTACTGCACCTTTAGCTCATATTTAACACCAACATTCAGTTGCAGTTGTATTTCTGTCTACCTAATGAATAGAAATCCAATATTTGTGTCTCCTGAGAAAACCATCTGGCTCTTTAGCAGCAGGATGTTTATCCTTCTTCACCAGCCTGTCTGCTGTTACACAGGTAATGTGCATTGTAGGAACTTCTTCTTAGAAAATATTGATTATAGTATCTTTCACAAATGAACCACAATGAACCAGATAAACTGTCTTTTCCTTGGAGCTAGATGTTTTTAGGCTGTGTACCTTCAGCAGAGGGTCAGAGCCGTCTGCAGACTCCTGAGGCAGCAGGATGAACATGCTCAGCTCCTCATCCACGTACGGCAGCTCCAGGATCTGCAGGTTGTGGTCAGGGATGTAGTTGAAGGGCAGCTTCTCTTTCTGGGACATCATCTGAACTGGTCTGCTCTCATTCTGACCCACAAGAAACAGACCTTTTATTTACATCTGTCTTTCAAACTCCACATGAGCTGCACTTCTGCTTGATCCAACAGTGTTTCTGTATCAAATGTGAGCTCAGTTTTCACCTGGTTTACTTTAAACGGCATCTCTTTAGTGTTTGCTTCCTGAAAGCGCTTCAACCAGTTTCCCTTGAAGTAAATGGCATTAACCAGAGCCAACCTCGTCATTGGAGTGACTGTTCCAGGTTTCAGAAGATCTTTAATTTTATCTGAAAGAAAACAGACGATGCAACCACTGAACACTGATTCACAGAGGACATTGTAGGAGGATTTACTGCTGTAAAACTCAGTGTCCATTTCAAGTTATAGGTTCTAACTTTCTGTCTGCTGCTCCACCCAGGTGTTGATCTCCACTCTGCAGTTCTCTGGAGCCCCCATGAAATCAACAGGCTTCAGGTCTGCCTGGTAGTACTTCTGTGTGGCCTCAAGGTATTTCTGCAAAGACCAGGCACCATCTTGTCAATTCAATCACAAAAAGCTGTTGTTTCAATTAAACTATTGGTGCAAAGTGAAAAGTACAAACTCACTGGGAGGAACTTGGCAGTCTTTTCTCCATAGAGACGATTAGCAAGTTTCAGGATGTATGAAGCCGATCCAGAGTTGATGTCAGCGTTTAGGTTCTGGAAGCCTGTGTGGACTCCTTCCCCCGAGGTGAATGACAGAGCCTGTGGGTCATTTTCCAGTGACACAACATTAACAAACTCCCCAAAGTGTAGCAGATGATAAGTAAGTGACAGGTTGTGCAACCTTTTCTATAAATGTACAGTAAACATCTTTTTATTGGACAAATAACTGTGATTAACCTATATTACAAGTTAGTGACATTTACAGTCTATTGGTGGTGCAGTGTATATGGTGTACATTGGGCTGTTGTTTACATATTAGGTTGCTGTATGACCTAAAGTATGCAGACAGGCAGGTCTCTATGCTCTTTGCACTGCACTACTCACTGCTACTCATTACCCGGATCAGGTGTATTCAGCGAATCGGAAGCTGGAAGATACCATCTCAGAAGAGGATGGAGTGGGGGAAGACAGAATTGGTATCACCCAGCTTCTGACTGGCCAAACACATTTCACCCAGGTAATAAGCAATGGGTAGAACAGGAATCGGAAAACAAGCAGCAGCAGTGATGCTCAAGGAACCCACACATCTGCGTTACACCTGGTCAGTTTATCTCTAGTAACAGGCTACATGCCTCAGGCTTTTAAGATTGCAATGGACTTGTCTTGTATTTGTCCTGCTAGATCTTAGTGCTGCATATGATGCCACTGACCACAACATCTTATTTCTTTCTTTTGACTTTATGCATGCTTCTCATGGGCAACATTATTAGGAAGCTGTACTTTAATTACCATTGCTATGCAGATGACACTCAGCTATATCTATGAAACAAACCAGGCAGCTTGACATCAAGCATGTCTAATGGACAAATTCATGCAAAACAAAAGTTACTCTAGTTGAGCCTAAAAACCTCAGAAATATCCCTTCATGATTAAGCTGCTTCATACCTTAAAGATCTCATAGTTCCATATTATACCAATAGAGCACTTCGCTCTCAGAGTGCAGGTCTACTTGTGGCTCCCAGAGTGAATGGGAGGCAGAGCCTTTAGCTATCAAGCTCTTCTCCTTTGGAACCAGCTCCCGGTCTAGTTTCAAGAGGCAGACGCTCTCTGTACTTTTAAGATTAGGCTTAAAACTTTCCTTTTTGACACAGCTTATAGTTAGGGCTGGCTCAGGTGACCCTGAACATCCTTTAGTTATATTGCTAAAGGCCTGTACTGCCTGAGGACTCTCCATCATGCATTGAGCTCCTCTCCTCCAACATGTATATGCCACCATTGAAAGCCACCGACTTTGTGCCTTCTCTCTCTGTACCATCTGCAGGTGTCCCTGGTCCGGGAGCTGTTTATTGCTGATGTGCAGTTACTGGCCCCACCAACCTGCACAGTGTTTATGTGTTGTTTATTGTTGCTGTTCCTTCCTCTTTCCTCTATCCACTCACCCCAACCGGTTGAGCCAGATGGCTGCACAAACTGAGCCTGGGGGTTGCCAACCGCTGCTCATGAGGGATTTGCTGGGTTTATATGTAAAGTGCAATGAAATGTTTTAGGTGCAATAAGAGCACAATGCTCCAATAGTGTGCAGCAGCTTTTGTTTTACATTCTTCCGTATTAGCAAACAATACACACCTTGTTTCAGAGGTCAACGTACATTGCAGACACACCCATCAGCCTGTGCCAAGATAAAATACCAGGCCAACAGTCTAAACTTCACAGCTCACAATGAATGCATTTCCTAACATATACTGCTTTTTATAAGTGAGGCAGGGATGTGAGGTGATGGAGGTGGTACATGTGATAAAGAGACAGTGTGCTGACCTTTGCCATCTGAGCAGCAGTGGCTCCTTTAGCTCCCAGGTAAACCATGGCCAGGGCTGAGCTGATGCTCAGTGGGGAGACGAAGATGTTCCCTGTGGGGTCTCCTTGGCTCAGGGTGCGGAACAGATCCAAGCCAAATGCTGTGTTTGAGACGCTGATGGCAGCCATGACCGATGATGTGAGGGTCACCTGTCATGAGAGACAACCATTTGACCCGGACATGTAACTCTGTACCACAAAGAAAGATTTGAGATCTCACAGGAACGCACCACAATTGTATTTCAGTCCACACTGTTTATATCACACTAAACACATTTTGCTGTGAGGACACAAGACAGACACATTCACGGTCAGATGACATGTGAGGTGAATGTAAAGGCTGACTGAATATAAACCTGAACACGGTATTTCCCACCTTTAACCAGCTCCTTCTGCGTTTTAAAAACTATTTTCTAACCCAAATCCACGATAAAGCGTCTGACTGAAGTTTTTAGGAAAGTGCGTGAAGCTGTTTTCAGATAATAACTACCCGGAAATAAAGCGCAGGCGCAGCCTCATATGGGACACCAGCTGCTGGAAACACGAACATCCAAATGTGTGTGAGAATATGGAGCAGCAAAGCAAACACAGCATGCATGTTACAGAACTACAGTTTGTACCTGATCTCCCTGAAACCACTGAAACACACTCACCGTGTGGAAACCTGAAAGTAAAACGCAGAGGAAAAGTCCAGGGGGAAAACCCTGAAACCACAAAGACCGATGGAGGCGTCTGTGGTATACGAAGAACGTCGGAAGCTGCACATTTATAGGGAGCACAGCCCGTGGACTGACGTGTGCGTAGGATGCGTGATTGCGCAATAAGTCACTGACGGTAAAAAATACCGTCCAGCATTTTTTCAGGAAACAAATGGAACAAATACACCGATCGGGAAACGTTTACACAACCTGTAACACAAGTCGGTTTGTTGTGACCTTTAGTACAGAAATGTTGCTCTGAGATAGATTTCCTGTTATCAGACTCCCCTGCAGAACCCACACATCCCATACTCATCTGCCTCACCGCAGAGGCGATGATTTAATTCATGCGTAAAGGAGCACTCCTCGCTTAATGCACGATCCCTATAGATTACATCTATAAGGTTTATTTCTTTACAACATTCAAACATGAACATATTTAGTGTAGAGACAATAAAAAACCTCTGCAAAACCCCCTGAAGTATGTGGAATATGTGTGTAATATATGTATTGAATTTCCCCTTGGGGATTATTAAAGTACTTCTTCTTCTTCTTCTTCTACTTCTTCTTCTTCTTTTAACGCTAATATAAGTTCCTCTTCATGTTGTATTTCAGACGGCATTTGTATTCTGGCAACTTTTACACTACATGAATGAGAAATACCTATTTTCCACACCCAGTGGGCAGGTGCGTGAGTAAATTAAGTCATGCACAAATCTTACAAAACCCAGCCACTGTACACAGCGATGAAACCTTATTGCACATAGGATAATACTGTAGGCTCGCAGGATAACATCAGTGGGAGTGAGCAAAGGTAGCTCTTTTGAAACAAGCCATGTGTAGAAGGGTGTGTCTGTGTGATTTACTGTGCAGAGGCCATATCTTGTCCCCCACCCATCACTGTGGCTTAAAGCTTTAAGAAAACACATAGACATGAGAAACATTTCTGATTGATGGCAGCCTGTGGACTTCAGACTCCCTGCTACATAAACACTATAAGGTGGGGGAACCTGTCCCAGTGTATAAGGCCTCCTCCCACTTTCTTTGTATAACAATAGAGTTTGGGTACAAATTCCAAAGCAACGCTGCATTTCAGTACCTTAGTTTGGGAACTGTGAATATGCTTAACCCATTTTTATTTCAGAAAACGTTTTAAACTGAAAAGCATACTGCATGAGTGTCGGATAATTTGATTACAATAAATACAACACACAATACACAGAAAGGTTCAGTAATTCATATCTGAGAATATTAATTCAAAGCCACCCAATAATATCACTGAACATCTCATACAGTTTTAGTAGTGAGATTTGATGACCACTGTTTAAAAAGACAAAAATAAATCAACATTTATTTAATGAGCATTTGAGTGTTTTTTTTTGGCCATACAGGTATAACTGTACAGGTTTTCCACTTTCTGTTACACACACAGAGGAAAGACAGCAAAAATCCTCAACTCTGACAAAATGAACTGAGAAATTCACACACACATGCATATAAGCAATTTCAAAATGTTTTGCTATGATTTCCGAGTTTTCAATGCACATGCAGAGTGTGAGGGTTTAACATCTGTCTGCCACTAGAGAGAGTCAGAGTAAAACTGCATCAGGCTCCATTTACAGGAGCAGGAGAATGATGCAGTGTTGTTACTTCCTCTGTAGTGTTTTACCTTGTTCTCAGTTTTCAAGCAATTTATAAATATCTTTTTCTCAGACTTCATCATGTCGTCATGAAGATCACTGCATTACTAAATAAAAAATTACATCCAGACATAAACAGCTAGCCTGGCTGTGTGTTCAAAGTGAAAAATAAACTTACTGACAACTTGAAAACTAACAGATGCACGAATTGTATCACTTGTTTAATAAACAGAGAAACAGAGAGGTACATTCTGCTTAAGCTCAGTGAAACATCCTGACTTAAAGGCTGGACTCAAAACAATTTAAACAGTGTTTTGTCTCAGTGAGTTCAGGTCTGTATCTGCATGTACTGAATGTGTGACTATATCTGACTAAAGCCTTGCTCAACTCATGGTACCATGGTGAACAGTTCAGGACATATCACTGAAACCACCTTTAGGTGCATGTTCACAATACCAACCTCATCGTAATGCAGGACTCAATCATTATTGCTCCCCCTAGATGCAATCAAATAAGGTGTTACGTATTTGATCCAGATTCTGGACTGATTCAGCTGCCCAATTTGAACCAACACAGGATACACATTGTGAATCAGCACTTTCTGTGTTTGCTCAGATTTCCCTGACTATTTAGCTAAACACTTAGGCATCTGTCAAACAGCTCGTTTATAATTACATGCCCTTACAAGCAGAATTATATTTAATGTTGCTGCTGCAGAATGTACACCTCAGTTGGTATCTACAGAGGATCACGCAGAAAGGAACTGTTTGTGCAGCATGTGTGTGATTCTCTTTGGCAGTGGTTTGCAAAGTTGAGCTTCGGTTTCAGCTAAGTTGACGTACTTTGCTACAGGTTTTTTCACTGTGCAGCATTAATTGTGACTGCACATCTCTTATGACGTATGTGGTAATTCAGTAACCATGGCTCACAGCAACTGTGGTCTTTTTCCAACATGGAGGAACAACCATCACTTAGGAAAGTCTGTAGAGGCTCCTATTGAATTTGTTCCCCAACTTGGGTTCCTGCTTTACCAGCCTATTTATTTACCAGTCACTAGACTGTAACTGGGCAGCACAGCCATAAATGTGCTGCAAGTTTCTAGACATGAGATCATGCCAGTATACTGAACCGACCAGCACCATCCTACATGAATGCGCTTCAGGTCAAGGCAAACATGATTCTGTCAGTTGGGGGAAGGAGCCGTTGTAGTCGCCTGCTGTGGTCAACTGGCATGGCAGATTCATTGTGTGACACAAAGCTGTGACCTTCTCAGTGGATCATCAGGGAATCTGAGTTCTGATTGAGATTCCAGGTAAGATTAAACATGGCCAGTGAAAATCTGTGTCAAGCACAAAGTGGGTAACCTGACAGTCTTCAAAGTGGGTGTGTTTCATTTTGCAGCTCACATGCAGTCATTGCCTGAAAGATTTACACTTAATAAAAGCTCTCGCAGAAATCGTGACATGATATAGCTTTACAACTCACCCACAACCATACCAGACAGTTTATGCAGCATATCAGGCTTTAAATACCTTGCTGTAAACACATCTCATCTGATGATACACCACACATCTCCTAGTATATCTGCTTCATGACTTGCTGTCAAAGACTCGTTGCTATATGACTGATTTTAATGTTATTAAATAAAACATGCTTGGTTTAATTAATAAGTAAAATAAATCACACATTTTAAACTGCACCAATCCTAAAAGATAAAAGCTATTTATAAGAGCAGCTGAAAGAATGGGCAGTGTCATCCTACATGTTTTTTTTTTTAAATTAAACTCATTAATTTCTTAATGAATAAATGCAAATAACTGGACTACTGTTTATAAAGACTATAATGTCACCTGCACAACTTTATTAAAGGAAACTTGTGGTTTACAGGTGCCTTTCTTTTAGTTCACTGTTTGTGCCTTAAATGTCATGGGAGAGATCTGAAAGGAATAGCAGATGTTTTGTGGTAAGGGCAGACATGTTGGTTCTTGAAGGCCCCAGTTTAAATCAGACCATGTGTAAAGAGGCAGGTGGAGGTGGTCAGGTCAGGTCAGGTCAGCAGCTGCCATCTTTTCTTGCTTTTTATTAGTCTCATCAAGAACACTGGATTCATAAATTCCAATCAATATATTATGGGTTGTTGGCCTTAAGCGCTCACCAAAAGTGTGTGTGGAACATTTGCTCCAATCTTACATTAAGTAATGGGGCTGTTCTTTACAGAGCTGCAGTTTTGAGTTATCCAGTAGCTGCAACTTGTCACTATTTTTAAATGCAAAATAGATTTTAACTCGTGTAGAATCCTCTAAAATGCCCAGTGCATGGCCTGTGTGTGTTGTCATTTTTCCTGTGGCAAACACTACTATTCCCCAGATAATCTAATCAAGTGTCAGCTAAACATAGCACAAGTGGAATACAAACATGTGGCCCAGGGCGACACCCTTGGACTGACGTAAAGCACTGCTAAACCCAACAGCACCAGGCACTGGTGCAGCCAATTAGCACGTAGAGAGAAGGTAGAGGAGGGCGACAAATAAGTGGTGGAGGTTTCAGTGTCAAGACTGAAAAATAAAGACTAAGCTCCCTAATGGGAAGGTCAGGAGAACAATAACACATGGTGATAAATATAACAGATGTCAATGAGAGCTGGTGAAAGGCTGGTGTAGAGGAAAAGCTTGCATGTTTAAATGTCATTATGTCTTGTAGTGTAGTGTGATAGTGTAAGCTAAATAATCAGCTCGGTAATTACCCAGCGTCTGAATATATGTCCTTTGTGTGTGCAAATGTATTTTGATGGCCGAGTTTGTCCGTCTGCTTTGTGTCCAGTTATGTGTTGTGTGATCTTATTGGTCGGTGTTTCCCAACGAATCACTGCTAAAAACACATCCACTTTATGACCTGACCCCTAAAGCCTATGGAGACACAGGTGTCACGACCCTTTAAAAGTCCTGGAAAGATCCTTAAACAGCTTTATCCTTGTCTTAACTCTCGCAGTCCTTCAGTGACAACTACTGAACATCCTGGTGTGGTCATGTGACAATGTGTAAACTTACACATCATGTAATCATGGTGTTTGTAAACCTGTGTCACCATAGGTTATATATATATATTGGTGGGGTTAAGTTAGGTGTAGGCACAAAAACAATTTAGTTATAGTTTAGATAATAATTAAGGTTAAAATCACATTAAGGTTTCATTAAGGTTCAGGTTGGCTTTGCAGTAATAACCAGGGAATAACTACAGTCATAGGTAAAAGACACAAACAACAAATAACAGTCAGTAGGAAACAAACTGCAGTTTTCTATGTTGAAGTCAGATGTTTTCTCTTCTTTTTCGTACTATCCATCCGCTCTAAAACAACATAACTCTGTCTGACAGACAAGTTTCAGTTCAATTTAACTGTGTCAGAATTAACTAATTAAATGAAATTAAAGACTTCATAAATTCATTAACCAAGTTAATTTACAACTGCCCCTCAATAGTGCTCTTGGTTAAGCAAAGGCTAAACAAAAAGTAAACAACAAACACGCAGACATATTTTAAAACCCTAATCTGCTCCTTATTCATCTCGGGCCCCTGTCCCCCTGCTCTATCTCTCTCCCTCGGTCTATCATCCCCCCTCTTCCAGAAACACATGGCACTCTGGCATACCACTCGTTCCATTATAACAAGCCACATTCTCTGGAACACTTCCTCCACTCTGTGCCTGTTTGTGGTCCCTGGGCCCCCCCTTGAGCTTGCACCCTCTTTTCCCCCACCCTTCCTGTGGTGCTTATCCCTTCATGTCTGTGGCTCCCAGTGCAGACAGTCACAAGCAGGCAGCGCTTCCCATTAAGGTGCTTTTTCTGACTGTTTGCCTGTCACACTGGATCAATCTGTCACAGCTGCTTGGTGTGTGTAGGGAGGAAATCTGCATCCAGAAAACACAAGGCAGAGGAGACAGAGAAGAAACCTGGAGAGACGGACTCCATCACACCCATGAGAGACATGGGAGGAAAGGAAAAGAAGATTTTGGTGATTGCAAATGTCCCCAGCTACCAAGGGTGAGTTCTCTGGGGTTCTCGCTTTACCTCTACTGAGGGTTGAGTGCACAACAGTCTCATAAGAAACAGCACAAGTCCTCCAACTCTGTCCCTAATGGTCAGTTAAACATTTCTGACCTGCCTACATTAAATATGTTATTCTTCAGAAATGCAAAACAATCTTAAACCTGCATGTTGACCATGTTTTGAATTCTAACACCTCTTTCCTGTGGTATCACTTACATCCAATGCAAGGTGCCAGTTGTCAAGTTACCCAACACTCTGATTTGTTTAGCACACGTTTACTCTTTGACCAGGCTTTGTTTGAAATATGATTTGACCAAAAACTTTTCATTTACTTCAAATATATTGAATTTAAAAGCCAAAAAAAAACAAAACAACCTGGCATTTCATTTAAAATTTATTCAGGATTGTTTCATTTAGATTTATGTGCACTGGACTGAAACAACAATCAATAGTTTAAAGGTTACTAGGTCCAGTGCTGATTCATATGGAACTTTGGAGCAAAACAGAATGCAACTCTATCTGCTGTGGACAAAAATAAGGGCTCTGCTTTGTTCTTGGCGAAATGGAAAAGTGCACTGGACGGCAGTTCTACGGTTACACTTTTCTGCCGCGGTTGCTGAGCTGTTGTCAGAGTGAAGGATTGGAGGGCCTGCAGCCACACAATATGTCTGCTGGGTGTATATCTGTGCATGCTGTGCAGCGTTTGTGTGCAACACTAATGAGATGATTGTGCAGATTTTGTGTACTTTCTGAGAATCCTGCAGGGAGTTACTGTGCTCATATACAGTATGTCTGCATTGTATATCCCACTTCAAACAAAACTTCAGGGTCCTATATATCCCCAGTGAGCAACGGCGATGATACGCAGAGCACGACTTGACTTTGGCTCCAGTGCAACCTTTCCAGTGACCTGGCAGGCTGGAAAGGAAGGAATGCTGAGAAAAATCTGTTGATCACTTGATATTGTGGTGTCAGACTGTCAACATATCTAATTTGATGCCTATTAATTTGAAAAGTGGCAGCAGACACTTGGGTAACCTCTCTAATGAAGAAGGGTGTGGATTGCCAAATATGTTCAGCATTTCTCTTTTTTTTTTTTTTGGGTGGAAGAGTGTGCACTACAGCACAGGGGATTTAAAGTTCTGCACAAGGAAGTTCTGCTTTTTAAAACCTTATGTGAACCTGGTTTATCTATATATCTGTCTATCTATACGGCATGCATGCTATGTATTTGCTTGAAGTAAGCCAATAGACAAATTAGTTCTAGTGATTATGTTCTGTATTATTCTAGTCTCATCCCATACACCCACACACACTCAGAGACACCTCCCCCACATTCCTATGGTTTATGGGCTTT
The DNA here is from genome assembly GCF_900324485.2 of Mastacembelus armatus. Taxonomy (NCBI): domain Eukaryota; kingdom Metazoa; phylum Chordata; class Actinopteri; order Synbranchiformes; family Mastacembelidae; genus Mastacembelus; species Mastacembelus armatus. The sequence continues at coordinate 2,706,113 of NC_046636.1, read as the reverse complement.
GATGGCTTTTTCCATGCAACTACTCAACCAGGACAAGAGAGGCTCCTGGGAGAGATAGCACTCCAGCACCCCCTACTCAGGCCTTCTGGGACTAGACACTCTGTCCTACCTTGATACTTAAAAAAGGCCCATAATCTGCTTGTTGCTGTTTCCGTATGTATGTACTCTATACATGGATCCGTGCACACATGCAAGCACACATGTGCACATGTGCAAACACACATGCAGCAGACTCTGTGTCTCACCCCACCACTTCATGTTATCTTAGCTGAGAGTGACTGCAAAGTCTGTTTACCTAGCAGCGGATACACAAAGCAGAAGCTGAGATAATTTCTAGATTTTCATTTCAGACCGTGTTATGTCCAATGTTGACTGGAGAAAACCAGCCAGCCAGACTCAGTGGTCAGAATTTAAGTCTGGCTGGTTATTCTACACCAGGTCAGATAAATACTGAGAAGCCAACTCCTGTGTCAGATAAAAATAAATTATTTATTGAGCATTTCAAATGTGAAGATTAATTTAGCTTTGTAAATAACACACAAAACCACAAATAATCAAATTTCAGTCTACTCAGAAACAAACTGACAAGAAAATGGGCACCAGAAAAACATTCTGTTGTTAGAGCTGGCAATTTCTTTTAATTTTTATTAATATGCTTGTTTGCCATCTTAGCAAGTTTTACACAGTTTTTCCCTTCTATGCGTTCATTGCAGGATATGTTTATCCTAGCTTAGCTTAAAGACTAATAATCATTATAATCTTTTTACGGTACCAATATAGGTACTAACAGAATCCTTTGAGTTTTTTCAGAATTAGGAAAGAGTGGAGAAAAAAGATCACACTGCAAATATATGTTGATAATAAATACATAGTGAAACTGTAACAGGTAATTGCTCATTAAATAAGCATGTTTTTTCTATTTCGACGTGTGTAAAGTAGAGAAGACACAGCTGTGGTGCTGCAGGGTTAGATGTTTTTCCCTACTTCCAAGTCCCTTGAGCGAAACTAAGCTAAAGACATCATACACAGATATTTGCACAGCGATTCAACTGATTTCTTGAATGTGTGAGTGGTCCTTTGTCTTTGAATAGGTTAATAATTAGGTAAATAATTAGGTTTCGATTCCTGCAAAAATTCTTTGCTCTAACTGCTAAAAAATACACAACTTCTTGCCACATTATAAAGGCAGCTATTGTTCTAAAACAGCACTGTGACTGTCCAGTTAGATTAGGTGATGTGGTGTTTGAACCAGGTTACAAATTCAGCCAGTTTTTCTCCTATGGTCCTGGTTACTCCTTGTATATATTCACATCTAATTTTGATGTACTAATGACTGCAGTACCATATTGTGTCCTTGTAATCCCTTGAGGAGAAGTGACACTGAGCAGTGTTGGATTGTCACCTGCTGCCTCTGTCTTTCACTGTCTCTCTGTTTATAACCCCCATGTTGTCTCCAGCTTGTACCTTGTACAATTAGCCTGTTACAATAAAGCCATAGCTATGAATAGTCTTTGATCCAGTGTTTGGCCACAATCCTAAACATACAGAATTAATTTTACAACACCTAACAATCTTAACTGTGTCTCCTTCTATTATATAATCAACTCCTATGGTGTATATAGTTTCACTTGTGGTGTATATAGTAGTTACTAGTCCTAAACCCAGAGAACCCACAGACAAGCAATATAAATAGATTTTGGGATATTTAATGCCTTTGGGCAACTTTACAATCACTGGTTTTAAGAGTGAAGCTTCCTCTCATCGCTGTGCTCTTACGGCACATGGGGATTTTTGAATTATGCCAGTCCTCCCTCTGAGGGCACACACAGTCCTCAGCGTCTTCATGATTCATTGCCACTTCAAGAGTCATGAAACGCATACAGTTCTTCCTATCAGTTACATGGAAAGATTATGCTGGAGAGACACATAGGAACCCCCCTGTCGTTTTATAGAAGGGGGATTACCAAGGGCTGCCAAGCAAAGTAAACATACACAAACGACAGCATTGCTTGGACACGCTCACTACTAGCACAAATGCACGCACAAAACAGTCATAGAAGATACACAACAGCCTTATGTAACTGGTGGCCAAAGCAACAACTGCAGTGAGTCAAATCGACAACAATGAAAAGCATCTGATTGAGCTTTAATTCCTGCCTGTCTAGAAATAAGCTTTGTGGCAGCTTCTGCCTCCTAATGGTTTTTCACTGATGGAGGTTGTCCATTTCTGGTGATTCAGTGCCCATTGACCCTGACCCTGTTCTACAGAGCACCCAAAATAAAGCCCTTTAAAGTGCACAACCCAGGGTCAGCCAGCCTCTCATCAGGGTATCTGGGCTCTCCAAGGCTGTGAGTCATGTCAGCTCCAGCTGGCACAGTCAAAATTGGCAGGCAAGTTCTTGAAAGGCTCTTCAAACCAGCTAATTTAAAGAAACCAGGTGGGTGATCGGTCAGGTCAAACAATTGCTGTCTCAGTGACAGGTGGAAGAAGTACTCATCTTTTTTCTTCAGGAAATTTAGCAAAACATCAATTCATTATCTATGCTGCTTATCCTGAAGAGGGGGGCTAGAGTAAAATATAAAGGTAAAAATATTGCATTAGCACTAAAATACCTGCATTTGATCATTTTCTCTGACAACTAGAAAAAGAAATCATGTTAACCATAAAATGTACTTGAATGTCACCCAGTGCATCCCAGGCACCTGGGCGTTTTAGGATTTTTCCCCTTGGGAGCTTTTGGGAATAAGACATCATTTTTAATTATAATCTCCAGTCATAAGGTATATTAAAAAGATTATTTTTGTTTTGCTGTTTGATCACATAAAGGGCCGGCTGTATTAAAGAATCATCTGTGCAGCAGTGATTAGTGGTTTCTCCTTAATAGGTGATACAGGAGAAAGTGCATGTCAAATACAAATTAAAGTTGAAATGTGTGTATTTGTACAAATGTCAGACATTAAGGATTTTTACCATTGTGGAGAGACGTCAGACCGGTTTTAATGAGACAATGTTTGCAGAAAGAAAATATGTGCTGATCGTTCTGGCTAACACAAAAAAGCATGGCCCCTCATGGCTGACGATTTGAAGAGGCACTTGTACAAACAGTGGCGAAGTGTTACAGGTGTCCAATTATCTAACTTTTATCGAGAATGACAAAGTGTTTGCACCAGATTGACCAGGGCTGCATGTTTATGATTAGTCCGACAAGTAACTGTGTCAACAGCTGAATGCAACATGTGAAATTTATTGACTTTTTACTGTTGCTGCCCTTGATTATATATTGCATTTTACTTATACTAGATTTTATGATTCTATCCGTACATTTAAAAAAAAATTATTTTTTTAAAATTAAGACACTGGAAATATTAATGTGATAATTCATATCAGTTTCTAACTCGTGCCATACACCGTGTAAACTTTTAATTAATATAAATTATTACAGGTTGCAATTTAGAAATAAACCAAAAAATGTAAAATGACTAACATAAGGAGCAGTGACAGGTGCATCCCTGGCCACTCTTCTGGTTTCTTCACTGGAGTTGAAATCCTACCCTGATGATGAAGAAGAGCCCTGGCTGCTGCTTAAAATCTGTATCAGAGGCTCATGCATCATGCTGAAACTACAGCCACTCTCTGGCCTCTGCAATTGTCAAGCAAAGGCTGGATATTTACACTCTGGAGTTATAAATATCCCCCAGTGATCTTCCATGACTCCCCAAGGGGCTCAACAGGTAGAGTGCAGCAGAAAGCCAGCTGTCGCCAACAGGCGTCAGGGTGGATTTCTCCACATCATCATCAGTCATTCCATTTGGATCTGAGATGCTGCTGCTCACTGGAGGGTTGGATCAAAGCATGTGGACTGAGCTGCTATTTCAGCACTGTAGATTAGAGTCGGGCAATAAATTAGACAAGCAATCCCTTTAATCACTGGTTGCATAAGGCAAGTGAAAGCAATGTTCAGTCTGCAAAATTTTCAGCAGATCAAAGCAAATAATTATAATTTAGGAACTACATAATTATTGACTTTGACTCAGTTTTAACTCTAATAAAAAAAAAGGCCAATGACTTTAGTTGGTCTGTAACTGTTTTGCATTCACAGAATAATCAGGTCATAGTTTTGAAAACGTCCATCACAATTTCCAAGACTTTGACTGCTTTGCATCGTAAATGTCAAGAAATATGATTTTTTCTATTTTTTATCTGTTTAATCATTTTTATTTCATCCATTGTTCATGGTAAATGTAATAATTTGAAGAATGAAGGACAATGAAAGTTTGTTGTAATTTCAGGTCAGATAAGAAAACTCTGTGCAATAATTCAGTTTCTGGGAAGAATGGAAAATCCACACCCTCAGTGATACCACCACCAATACCCATGTCCCCAGTTGTGGAGAAAATGGAGGGACTGAAAGAGATCCGTAACCGCAGCAACAGCCTCCGTCTGGACCGATTGGCCTTCTACCAGCACCTGGTGAAGGTGGAGGCTATGCGCTGCTTCTGGGAGCTCAAACAGGTGGAGATGGTGCGAGGAAAACACCAGGTAACACACACTAACTTTACTCTCCTCACATGTCCACACACAACCTTTACACTCACCCTAAGAGCTGGGATTGGATGAATAAATCTTTGATTGCTGGGAATAGAAAACACAGTTTATTTATTCCATTGTTCCTTTTAACCATTCTTCTTCAGATGTTCAGTCATGCACATCTGAGAAAAGCCATACAAAGTCTTTTGCGTTAGTCTGTGTAACTCTGCCACCCCGCTGTCATATTTAAGTTGATCCACTCAAAAACAAAACCTTAACTTACTCTTTTGTTAAAATACTAGCTCAAAACTTTATGTAGGGTGAAACCAGACCAATGCCCAGGGTATACCAATGCAAAGTTGACTTAAAAAGAAACATAGAAAAATACATTAAATGCTTTTGACAAATGTTCAGCAGCAATAAAAATGTCATGTAAATTCCCCTTTTCATTGTCAAATATATTTCAATTAATTAATTAATTAATAGCTGTTAAGTTAACCATTTTAGTACTACCAAAAAAAAAAGCATTATTGGGAGACAGACCACACACACCGTGTCACAGTATTGTGCCCCCTGATGGCAATGCTGCCTCGACCACAGTCACCAGTGAAGAGGGGAAGAACCAGGGGAACTCGCATAACCCACAGCAAACACGTATTCCTGTTCTCGACACCTGTGTGCAAACACAACATGCCCTGACAGGTGAGATACAACAAGTTCAGTTTTTTTATTACTTGTTTGGAGGCCCTAAAGTCTCCATCTCATACATAGACCAAAGACTGAAATTAATGTTTGGCACTTGCTTAAGCGTGCCACAAGATGGCAGCCCTGGTCCAGCTTAGAAAATCAATGCACGGTGCAGAACCTGCAGGAACAATGAAACTGAAAACATTTCAGTTTATATAAGTAATCTAAAACTATTAAAGATGAGGTTTTATTGGTAAATGTACAGTAAGTACTTGGAGCACAAGCACAAAGGAGCCAAAGGCAACACTTTTAGTACACATACAGTGAATGTCATTTACATTAAATACACAGTGAAAACAGTACATCCCAAGCTACCTGGGGTCCACATGACCTGCTGCTACTAAACAATGTATTAGGGTGTGGAATGAGAACACATGATACTACATCTACAGCCCATGTGCATAATACAGTTGTTGAGCAGTGCGAAGATGACACATACATTTAAGCCTACGGTACTTTTATTTAATAATGTTAGATTTTTGAAAATCACATGTTTTGTGCAGACTGTACTGCAGGTTTAGCTTTTTGTTGGTGCTAATTGAAGGGGAGTGTAGTGACAACCTATAAAGTTATATATAAACTAACCATAACCAACAACTATTTCTATTTGTGAAGTTCATACTGTACATACTTTACACACCAACACAATTTGCAGAAAGTATTGATGCATAATGAGCATTTTTATGACTAGGTGCATAATTTATTCATTTTTTGTCTTGTCTTGTGCTCAGTAGCACATTTCAGTTATGTCTTCTGTGGTTTAAGATTGTCAGCCTATCATAGTGCCCAGTGAACAACCTCCTTGCACCTTTGCTCCACCACTTGTCCTGCTATTCTCTGCTCTTCAGCATTTGTGTTCTCTATTCTACCTAAACCCACCTGCTGCTTTCACTTTTTATTACTCAGTTACTCCTAACTATTCCACACACCACCAGCTTCATTGCAAGCACTGCCACCCCACTCCTGCTCTGTGCAGAACTTCTCATCAGGTTCCCACTAGGGAACATTTTCCTCCCAGGGGATCCTATGAAATTCCTGTGAGCCTTGAGCCAGCCCCCCGAAATGCTCCGCCACCACGACCATCTGTTGCTGCTTGTTATATCAAGCTTGCTTTACAGTGTTATTATAAAGAGCACTTTGAAGAATCTATGGGGAAACAGACAGCCTGCTATTTTTTTTTTAAAGAATCAAATAAGTTTGATTTGTTAAAATAATGGAAAATTTAAAAACCAACTGTTATGTTAATTATTTTTTTTAGCAATGCATAAATAAAAAAAAACAATCATCTTTAATATTAATTTCTTTATAACAAAAAAGAAGCATACATTTCTGCTCATTTTGAGGGTGTGAATAGATGGAAACCATCACAAACATAAAAAATTCTTAACCTGTTAAAGAAATGCATCGTTCGTACTGTACAGAGACAAGTCTAGCACACCATGAGTGGGATCTGATCTGTCTGACTGCAGTAATCACATTCCACTACCCTGTTTAAATCATCTGCTCCATGCAGAGAGACAACATTTGCTCAGTCAGAGACAGTCCTCCATGCAGCCAAGCATTTAACTATGTTCAGCTATATATTTTTTACAATTTAGGGACAGCACAAGAGTGCATACAACAGTGCACAGTCATCCAGTGAAAATGTCAACCACTTCGGCACGTGTTTAGTATTCACCTGTGCAGCATGTGGCCAGAGAAAAGATAAACTTGGCAGCACACAGCTGCAGGTGTTTGCTTACAAGCGTGCATGCTTTTATGCTTGTTTGCTATTGTATGCATTTGCAGTGACGCATGAGAGGTACACAGGGGCAGAGTGACTGCCTGACAGAATTACTTAAAAATATGCATGCATGCACGAAGTGCTGTGTCCATAGTTAAAAGGACACCACAGCGGCCTCACTAACATGCCAGAAGCAGCAGTAGGTGTCTGATTCTGTGAACAGAAACGACACCCTGAACCCAACACCACCTGTCCCATTCTCGTCTCAGAGACGGCATGTTCTCTCCTTTTAGGTCTCAGGGTGGGAGGCAGAGAGGAAGCTGGTTGATGAGTGAATGGGTCGGTGGGTGGGCGGGTATCTTGACAGCAGAGAGCTCCTGTTGTTGTTGAGTCTGTGGTGACCGAGAGATTATGCAATTAATGCATAGCCATAGAAACCCAACTTATTCATAATCGACGTCTGCTGTGTCGTCCCATGTCTACAACCTGCTGAGCATGGTCTGAGTCTGCTTTGCCAATGGCAGCAGAGTGGCTGAGATAAGACAGACAGCCTCTACAGGTGGAAAACAGGGACAGAAGGAAAGCGGCTTCCATCATGGAGATCTTTTTAAGAGATAAAGATATTTGGATTATAGGGAGTGTGTGGCTGGTGGCCACTTTCCTGTGGCAACAGCTGAGGAAATTATTCTCTGTCAAGAAGAGGAGAAAGACCACACCATCAGACATACAGGTAACACAGCGAGAGAGGATTTGGATCTGTGTACCTGTGCTATATGTGAACAGCCATTTTCAGATTGATTGAATAGCAAAACTATCATGTAAATTGCAATTCAAGGAATCAACACTTTTGTTTACTGTACTCCACTATCAGGTTGTGGATTCCCTGAAGGCCTGCAGCAATCATTACTAAATGGATGTTACCACATTGTTACCAATTATATTTCCACCTATGGGTATTTTGAACATCTGCACAATTTTTTCATGAAATATTGCACTTACTGAATCAAACACTGGTGCTTAGAACATAATCCTTTTTAAAAATTATTTTAAAAATTATTATATTTGAGCTCAGTTATAAGTTATTGTTATGAGGGTTGCCTGGTTTAGTTTGAGTCTTTGCAGGGGGAAGTGGTTGCTGGTCTTTCGCTGGATAAAGTAAAAGGGTTACAGGTTAAGCAGCTCTGCATGTACACAATTGTTTTCCAAAAATCTACTGTAATCTTGGCAGTGAAATGACTCAGCTGGAGTGCTGCTGGCATCTGTTACATTTCTGCTGTTGGGACATTTGACACAACAATGAAACAACAATGGTCTTCAGCCAGTGATTCCATATTTCATCCATCACTGTCTGGCGTGTGAGCACAGGACTATCAGTGGAAAAGCTAACGTCATCTTCCATGCGTCACACTTTTGTCACCAATAGCGCTAAGCATATTCTGTCCAACCGCACTTAACTCCACCACTCCACAGCAAAGAGCCTGTGACCTCTATGCCACGCATACCGTGTCGACTATAAACCAGTTTATCATGTTAAGATAATCCAGCACAAAGTAAATGTAATTTACTCCTCATAAAGGGGGAGAGCTGTGGTGCTTTTCAGTAGTTACAGCCTGTCAGTGTCAGCTTAATACTTTCATAACTCTCACTTATGTTGTCTGCTGACTGAGGACTAATTACTGTTTGATTTAAAATTGTCATTTTAACTATCCTAATCTTTTCTTCTAAACAGTTTAGTCCAAATATATCAAGGGGGTGTCAGCACAGATTTTAAGTTGGATAAAATTGTAATAAAATGATAGATTAGTCTGATCTCCGGGGAAGCACTGTTACCTCATAGCAAAAACACTTCATGTTTGAATCTTGTTCGCATGTTCTCATTTGCATGTTCTTTCTGTGCCTTTGTGGATTCTCTCCGGATAGTCCAGCTTCCTCCCACAGTCCAAAAACATGCAGGTTAGATTTTTAAAACCTAAGTACAGAAAAGGTTAGTCTTGTTTAGATAAGACCTGTCCAAGGTGCTGAAACACTGCTCGTTGGCTGACTTGTACTTGTTTCCTCACCATACAGTAAATCTTATTTCGATAACCACTAACCTGTTGTAGGAGCATGCTCCGTCAAAATGAGAGAACTTGTCTTTATCTTCAAGTCAACCTGAAAAGTCAGCCTGCAGCATTCTGGAAATATATTTCTGTGAAAAGAGAAAAAAATCAACAATGCGGTCAATAAAATTGTAAACAGGAAGAGAAGAGCCATATGCTCCTGGAACTGTTGCAGGTTCCTGACAATGAGAGCAGACCAAGCTCATCTTAATTCTATTCACTGCTCTGTTGTTATTGTCTATCCAATGAGAATAATGGTTTTACTACTGCCATCTCAGTACTCCTGAAACCAACAATTCATCTTTATGCAAGTAGATAATTCACAGTTGCACTGCTCAGGCACAAAATGTAACAACTATACTGTTATATGTATTTTGCTGTGTGTTTTTCCAGTAATAAATGCATCAATTACAGTGTTGGTTTTGCTTCAACATGGACAGTGCTCCTGATGCAACATACCCAACATTTACCATAATTATTATTTTGCAATTTCTGAAGTTACTCTGCTGTAGAAATGTAATAGTTTCCTTAAACTGTTCTGAAGACCAATTTCTACAGAGTAAAAAAGAGTTACATTCAATGTGTGTCACATTCAAGGACATATACAAGCAAATGATTTTGTATTCGGGCTGTACATAGCAAACTGTAACTTGTGTTAATGCACGTGAGCCTGACTAATTTGAGAAGAGCTTCTCCTGCCTCAGGTTCTCAGACTCACATAGCTCAGACAAAATTAGCACATAAACAAAGGAGAGAGAGAACAGAGACAGTGATGGTTTCATGTAATGAACAAACTAAAAAGGCAATCAGGACTGATTGCTATTATTTTATTTGTGTGTCTTAATAGAGCTCTTAACGTTAAGAACATTCTGTTGGATGTTTTAATATGACATAAGGTAAGGATTAATTATTTAACATGTCAGACTGAGAAAGGGGAGGTTTTATTTATTTTATTGTATTGCATTGTGAAAGTGGGGTTTGAAACCTGACACTGAATAAATGGGGCATTTTATCTCCTAGTCTGAAAGACAGAGTTTGCTTTTAATCAAAAAGAAGATTGAAATTTTTTTTTGCAAAGAGATAATTGATGCTTGAGCTCATGAACAGACTGAAGTTTATGTATGACAAAGTCTCTGTTCAGTTTTACAAGTTAAATAAGTCATCTTTTCTGCAACACAAAGACACTTTTGTGGTTCAGTTTATTCCTGTACATGATACTGAGCAAAACATCTAATACAGTACCTGTTAATTTGACTTAATTTGGCAATAAAAGCAAAACTGCAACTAGGCAACATGGATTACAAAAAGAGTTCAAACTGAACTTAAACCCTCAGTTCTCCTGGCTCCTGGTTTCTGCCTCTCTCTCTCGTTGGTATGGGGACTCTGGAGGAATGTGCTGCTTTTGCCTGGACTTCTCTAGCCTCTCGGCTGGTGTCCACTTTCAGATATTTGCATAACTTATTACCAACATAGTGCTGGTAGGGCTTACATACATAAACAAACTCACACATACAGTACACAAAATCCCAAGCCACAGCACTGAGTTAAGTTTGTGTCGTATGATATAGATCTAAAACACAAATGGTCTGGTAGAACCAGAATGTTTTATCATCTTGTGGTCAAGGTTATTACTGCTTCCTCTGGTCTCCCCTCAATCAAAAAAAAGAAGTTATATTTAGATTTAGAGTCAAGTCAAATTTAAGTCAAATTTACTGACTGTGGGCTCCATGTGCTCAGAGAGAATACTGAACTGTTACCTACACATATAAAACCATGTATAAAACATGTATCACTAAACACACACACTATTAAAAGGCTCACCAGTGGTCCAAAGCTAAAGGTGACATGTCTAAATGACTTGCTTTGCTCTGATTACTGACATATTTATTTTTTTATTGATCTCCTCTGGATCATCTAAGCATTGGTATCCTAATACTTTTAGTTTTTTTTAATGGGAGAAAGACTGCAAATCTATTTAAAAGTCCATGTGGTTCCATTAGACACCAATAAATCCCATTAGGGACGGTATAAAATTAAATTACTTTTAAATATGAAATAAAAAGAGGACAATGAATTTACTTTAGTTTAACATTACTATTATTATTATTGCTAACATTATTGTTTGAAATGCAAACAAGCTCTGCAGCTAAAGTAAAACCGTTAGCTAAGCTAGTAGCCAAGCTAGTAGCCAAGCTAGCTTAGCAGCACCACTTGTCTCATAAAGTTTGTTACACTCAGCCCAGAATTTCAAATAAACACGTCAACGCCAACATAAAACATCTAATTTAGTGAAATAAACTTCCCCTGATGAATAAACTAGAAAAACACCAACAAAGGCAGAAGCTGCTTCGGTCAACGGTTGGTAACGAACAGAAAAAATGGCGCGGGGGCTAAAAATAACTACGTAACCTAGAGAGAAACACGTTCAGCACAACTTACTTTGTGAAATACTACATCAGCAGCAAAAACAATCCAGTCTGCATGGCTGTGGCTGTGGTTGTGTACAACTGTATGCTAAATCTAAGATAACTTTGTTAGCATTAGCTTTGCTGTCTTCGTCAACTTCTTCTTCTTGTGTTGTTTAATGGCGGTTTATAAACCAGTTGCAGTGCATTACCGCCCTCCACTGAAGAGGCATGTGGACAATCATTGAGTTCAATGAAACTTTAAACGTCTTTATAGATGCAACCATGATCATGTAACTAGAATGAAACAGTTGAAAACAGTTTCAATATAAAACTGTCTTTATAAAAAAAGGATTTCCTGAATGGCTGGTGTGGTAAACTGCATTTGTTTTGGCTACTAAACTGGCAACTGAGTGTATAAAATTATTTTGAAAGTCAACATTTCAATTATATTTGGCACAGTTTTCATCAAAATGTTTCAGACATCCAGACCTATTATGATAAATTAATGAGTTTGCAGAGAAGCGGTAAATTGATCGGGGCAGAGTCAGCCCAGTACAGTATTCTGGATATAGCTTGGTGTAGTGTATGCCATGTGTGAATCTTACTGAAGACAAAAACCTATTAGGCTCCACTTGAGAAATAATAATATAAACAGACACAATGTGATTCATGACATAATATCTAACTTCCGCTGGAAATGCCCACTTCAAAGTATTAAACATGACAGTATTGCTTGTTTCCAGTGTCAACAGTATTAAACAAAAACAAAAATATGATACTTGGTGTTTTCAAGCTTAGCGAATGTAGAGGGAGTGAAAGAGAGCATGAGAAATAAAGATGAACAGCTCCAGCAGGCACTCAATGTGGTTTTTGTCTGCAGAACATGTTTATCATTCACCAAATACAGTAGATTTTACATGGCAGATATCGATCATCTGGATTTGTGGAAGGAGTGGGAGATCAGGGTTCAAGGTAAACAGAGTAGAGCTACTGAATTGCTGACTAATAATGTTATCCTGTTACTTTCAGATTCCTGTGCAGTCATTAGCAGCTTCTGTGGTTAGAGTCAGAGGTCTGTGGTCCAGCTCTGGCATCTAGTGGTAGAAAGATAGAAATGCATCTTCCACACAAGCAAATGCCAGATTTAACCTGCTAATTGTTTAGAATGTTTTTAACTAACGTGTCCTAATTTACCCTTCGTCATATACACTGTGGACTGCTGCTGACATTGCTTTCAGAATATTTGTCACTTCACTGATGTGTGTGTGTGTACTGGGACAGTCTGTCAGTGGGGTCAGTGATCACCATTTATCCTGAATCCAGCTTGTAGCAAACTCACGATAAGTTGTTTTGCATGTGTATATTTGGGAGTTTGTGCACATACTTGTGTAGCTTATGCAACTCAATTATAGGCTAATTCTAGCACAGACATTCATATATATGCACACACTTTGCTGACGTCATGCATGTGGGATTCTTTTCCATGAAAGGAATTTTTGTAGTGTGTTGTCTGAATGTTATTTGAGTGTTATCACAGCAGCTGAACTGTGAGTGTACTGACTGTCATCAGCCCATGGTGACACAAGTAGTAGATGGAAAAGGAGCAGGTGGAGCTGCAGAGATAATGTGTGGCCTTTTTTCCATTGCAGTGTTCCAGACACCTAGGAATAACCACTGATACCATTAACAACAATACATTAGGTAATATCAATATCAGTGAACTTTATTTTTAATTCTAGATGTTAATGAATTGTGAAAAGAAAAGCCAAACTGCACTGCAACTGTCACTTGTTTAGTCTCCACCAACATTATGTCAGAAAAATGTACATGTGGCTGTGAATGTGTTTTTAAATGACCAGAGCACATGTTCTGATTGAGAGAAGGACATAGATGCACAATTTGGTGATTTGTTTTCCAGTCATCCATCACACGTGCATCACCGCTCACACCTGACTTTACCACTGAGTGTTAAAACTCTGTTGGTCTTTCAAGTAAAACTTGCTCATAGCGAACTTGAAGAATGTCCGGCATTATAAGCTGACAAGGACCCCCTGCAGTTAATTGAATGCTGGTTGGGTTGAGTCCAAATGATCAAACGGTGAATCCTTTGAGGACAGGGATGCAATTAGACAGGGAAACCCTGTATGATTCATGGGCGCCAGGACATGCCTGAGATCAGAGAGCTGTGCTGTGCAGAGAGTCCCTGAGCTGTTGCCACCCCAACAGTCTGTCTGTTGGAGCCATGAGTTTGTGTATACAGACCCTAAAATGGATCAGACCTAGGGCTGGATATGGATATATATATATGCCATGCACTGATTTCACTGACTGCATGTCTTCTTAATATTTCGTAGTTTGTGAAAAAAAAAAAAAAAGCTAAGACGGTGGTGAATTTCTGCAAACATTTGTCCGTTAAGTGCAGTAAAAAACTACAACCTGCAGAGAAGTAAATGAAGAAAGTCTCAAATGCACAAAAATGCACATGTAATGCAGAAGCTAAATACATTTCAGCATTTGTTTGCCAGGACAAAGCACAATTAAACTGCACTCAGCAGCCAGCAGCAGTTAGCCTGTTGCATGTCACACAGTCTATTACTGTGGCTCAGGGCTAAAGCTTTTGCATCCACATCATTCAAGCCATTGTTGTAAAGACATATTGGATTACTACACAATCTGTAGCACAAGAATAAGCATTATGTATCGTCTGTGTCTTCCTGCTCAGCAACTCCGTATGTGCTCGGTTACATCAGTCTCGGTCCTACAGACTGCTCCAGTACCACACTGGCTCTCATCTTACATCGCAACCTTTTCTGACTGGGGATTTCAGAGATTGTCCAGCAGGGTACAGTTAAACCTCCCACTGCCCTTCACAGCAAATTCAGACCAATCAATCACCACCATCCTCATCATCTCTTCAACACTCTATCTACGTAGCATCTTTTTTGCTGGTTTCTTTTAGTTAACCAAATATCTGATTCGAGGCTTTTAGCCATTTGTCACAAGTTCTCAGACAGAAAATGTTGTGGTTGTAGCATAAGTAGCAGCAGAACAGTGAGTCCATTAATTCATTAATGCATGAGGCAGACATTAAAAATGAAGATGCATATCCTCTAATGCATCTATTATTAACTGTATTGCTAGTAGCAGCTGCTGCTACATCCATGGAAATGTCAGAAAAATAGCCCTAAGGGCAGTGAGAGCAAAACAAAACAGCTTCTTTCAGCTCATAGGTTTGGCAGCTCTTCTTCTACTGCTTCATTAGCCTTGTTTCAACAGCAGACAGCTGTTTACATAAAGCACTGATAAACATACTGCACACTGACCTCCCAAAACCAAACACCACAGAGAAAGAAAGATGTTTGTCAGCAGGTTTGCTGAGGAGTAAAAGGGACATTACACTCAAAACACAAAGCTGTAGTGCCAGTTTTTTCCTTCAGGTCGTCCTTTTATTATGATTTAATGAGCTTTGAAATGGCTCCAGTGGAGATCTGCAGCATTTGGGGTGTGGTGTTTGAAGTACCAAAAACTACATTTGTAAATTCTTTCAATACTTGAAAATAATTTGGTTGTCATTTGGTTCTATTTTGTTAAATGCATATTTTTATGCCAATTATATATGAATGTACCTTTAAATTCTAGCTATAGTTTCAGTGCAGTGACAACATTTACAAATCATGTTTGCAAACACTTTCTTGTTTTTCATCAGTGATCTCCTTTGTCCGTTCTCTGAGGAAACATGTACAGTATTTCCACAAACAGATCATACTGTTCTCTGAACTTGCAGTGTCCCCTTTCAATTTCACCTTAGTTAGTAAATAGCCACTGGTGATATGATTCTACAGACAACTGGAGAGCTGTCAAGACAAGCAGAGTAGAGGTCAGGTTTTTCCAGCGCTGAAGGGTGCCGGTATCCCTCAGTAAGTGTCAGTCGTTTGTGTCTGGACATGAATATGAACTTATGCATCAGTATCAACATGCATATCTGTGTCAGTGTGTCCTCTTTAATTCTTTGCAACACATGTGCAGTAAGTTTCCTCTCCCACAATCCCCTTCTTCTCCTGTATCAACCGTTCTTAGGTGTCAGTAGCATCACCTGTTTTCAGTTTTCTTTCTCTGTCCTCTTGCTCCTCGAGTTGCATGGACAGTAAGTTTAACCAGCAACCTTGGTGCTGTTTTGCCAGCTGTGAACTCCAATAGAAACCACCACCTTTTCAAATTCATGCACGACACAAACTTTTACCCAACTGCTTTACAAAATATAAATTATAACACTCATCAAGCTACTGTCTAATTTTCCTTCACACAAAAAGATATCTGTACTTCACATCCTTCACAAAAGAGTAAACTGCTGAGAAAATATAAAACTGTGGAGGAACTGGTAGAATCATAATTAAGAATGAAACAGATAATTATCCCTAAAACAAGCAAAAGATTTTTTGGCAATAATTCGTGTCAATATTCATATTCATCATAAAAAACAAGACTTATCAGCCTCAAATACCCATAATGCCTGTGTCTAAGGTTCAAAGGCTTACACTTTATTACACGTGTTTGCACTTGTCACCCCACTTCCTTCTCTGGAACAATGTAAGTCACATACAGTATATCTATACAGAACCTGAAATGAAATCCAGGTTTTGGAAAGTAGATTTCATTAGTTCACCTGCCAAAATCTTACATCACTGGAGTTTCTGTACGATTTATTTGTTTGTGTTAGTTTTTCGGAGTCATATTTCAGTCCCAGATTCCTGGGATTCTGACACCTGTCTAAAGAGCCTTTAAAGTATCTCAAATGTCAAATAGCGACCCTCACCAGCATCTCGCCTTAACCCCCGTCAATCCCTGACTGCACACCCGAGCCCTCAGTCCTTATCACTGGCCACTGAGTTCCTGACGTCCACAGGGGGCTGTGCTTTAATTTGGAGGGGAGCCATTTGCTATTCTTAAAACTCAACTCAGTGCAGCAGCCTCAGGAGAGATCTCTGTTCTCCCGTCACTTCTGTTCACCTTGTGCCTGCCTGTTGTCTGGTGATGTGGATTTTGTTGTCATTTCCCTGCAGCCTGCATGAACAGACTTAATTAGCAGGTGAAAGGTTTTTGTTGTTTGTGTGGAGGACTACTGTATAGCAGTCATGAGCTCCAGCCTGGTCAACTCTTTAGCCAAAGTGTATGATCCAAATCCTCTTCATGGTCAGAAGCCTGGTGGAAGGAAGCTCTCTCTTAATGCATCAGACAAATTGCAAGCTTCTTCTTCTTCTTCTTCCTCTCCTCATGATGCTGCCCTACGCTGCGTTGAGAGCCGAATGGACTCCCTGACCTCTCAGATGGAGTATTTGCTCAAAATGCAGCAAAGCATCCTGACCCGGCTGGATGGCCTGTCCCAGGACATCAGGGTTATGGGTCGGGACCTGGCCTCTACGCATGAAGAGGACTATAAGGGGAGACGTGGGTCAGGGGTGGAGGTGATGTACAGGGATCTGTGTGGGACAGTGGAGAGGGCTACTGAGCGGATGGAGAGTCAGGGACGAAGGTTGGAAGGGGTGGAGAAGCTGGTGGAGGGCACCCAGCAGGTCATCACCTTCATTGGGGAGGTAGTGAAGAACTCCAGGCTGGTGGAGCTGCTGTTCAAACAGCCTGGAAACAAGTCTTACAAAAAGGTGAGCGATACAGGCAGGGTTTTCCTCCAAGAAGCAGCAAAAACAGCCTCAGAAACTCATCTGTTCAGTTCTTTTCTGTTTGGAACTCCCCCTCTATGCACTGTGTCCATAGCGGCTCTTTTGCTGCCTGCTGTGATGGAACATAGTGAGAAGTCTAACTGCATCGTGAACATTGTGGCGGATAGTCAAGGTTGCAAATAACATTCTCATGATGGAGAGTGAGACAGTGCAGTGACAGTATTAATAGGATTGTGTAGATAAAATACATACAGTCTATCTTCTCATGGCTCCGAACAGGTTTCTGAATTCCCTCTTAGCATGTAAAGCTCCCATTCATGCCTCAGTGTAAATATATTATAAGTACTCCTGTGTCTCCACATGTGGGCCCCTGTAATGTTAAGTAGTTTTCCATCCTGCAGTGATTGTCTGTTGTCTCTGAGGTGTAAATGATTAGATTCAGACTGGTTTTCTTATCAGTCTTTATCAGCAGTGGGTTGGACTGCAGCTGGTGTCATTACTGTGGTGATTGATTAGATGAGCTGGTGTTACTGTGTTGTGCTGCATGTCGTCTGCTTCAAATGAACATCCCTATGTTTTTGTGGAAATCCAAAGCACAAAACATGTGTGACTACATATACACAGGCCCAGCTATTCCCCTGGCTCCATAACCAATACTTTCCATCCATGTTTCTGCAAGCAAAGGAGAATTCATATTGTGTTTGACGCTTGTCTTTGTGTCATCTTCTGGATCTAGAGTATTATTTTATATTTACCATAACATACACTGTATAAACATTGATCTTTGATTCCTCTTTTTAACAACAAGGCAAAGGATGACAAGGAAAAAGCCAAACTGAGCCTGAAGGGCCCGAAGCCCCAGAAAAAGAGAAAGCCCCTGGACACATCAGGTAGGCATCAGGTTTGTTCCTCGATGACGAATATGAAAAAACACCATCAAGTGAACTTGATATGTTCTGAGTGCTGAGTGTATACAGTATGTGTGATAGCTTGAGTCTGCATATGGTCACAACCATCAGTATATTCTGTCAAACTGCTCAGTAAAGAACTGATGAACTTAAGACTTGGACAGATTTGGAGAATTTTAGATTTGCTGGTGGCTCTTAATTAAAAGTCAAAGGATAAAGATAAAGATGTCCAGTAGTTGGTGAGACACTGACATAGACTCTGGCATTGTTAAAACTATTGCAGAAGTACATGCCGCGATATAGACATTGATCACTAGAGTTTAAATGTTTTAATACAGCAGCAAGAGACTGTCCAGAGTGAGAATAATCCCTCATGGCCATCTGCTTTGTTCGTCTCTTCAGATCTGTCCTCACTGAATCAGCCTGTGCTGCAGGAACAAGTGGAAAAGCTCAACAGGCAGAACACTGAGCATTCCCATGTAAATGCAGAGGCCGAAGTCCAGAGTGGGGAGGACACGGGAGGTGGAGGTGGAGGAGCAGGAAGACAGGAGACGACAGAGCTGATCCTGGATGGACCCCACATCACTGCTGCCCAGACAGAGGAGACGAATGAGGAAAGTAAGGAGGAAGAGGAGACAGAGGAAGGTGATATCTTTGAAGACTCAGAGGAAGAGGAGGACGAAGCAGAAGAGGATAGTACAGAACCAAGTGAAGAAGTGGAGGATGATGAGAGGGAAGAGAATAAAGGGAAGGTAGAAGAGTTGTCAAAAGCAGAAATGGCCCCAGCTGTCACCTGCAAGTCCTCCCTCTTGCCACACGACAGGTACTTCCACAGGCCGACTTTGTCGCTGGACTGAGTTTTTATTTTAATTTAATTCTAACTGAGATGGTTTTCGTTTGTTTATTTTATAAATGTGTGCACAGCCCTGAGGAGGTCAGTGATCTGGCCGCCTGCAGCAAACGTCGCGTCACAGAAGAAGAACCAGTGAAGGACGATCCCAAAAAAAGCAAAGTGGAAGAAAATAAGGTGGAAAATGCTGATGGATCCGTGGTGGAGGGTGAAGAACCACAGGCCTCCAAATCTGATGAGGAACAGACTGAAGTGGAAGAGGAAGGGAAGGAGGGAGAGTCAGCAGTGAAGGAATTTGTTATTGGTAAGCAAAGTGGATCATTTAGACATGTACAGTAACTGATGTCAGTGTTTCTGTTTGGCATGAATCAACTTTTGTGTTCCTCATGTTAGTTGTTAGTTGTTGACCCTTGACTTTTTGTTCGGCAGACGTTGCAGCAGATCCAGTGTCAGTATGCCTTTTGAAGGCGTGCTGACTAACATATCAGTCGGCACAGCTGGCAGAGCAGATAATGAGACACTGGCATGCTGCTATTTTAATCCACTTTGTTTCTGGGGACCGAGGCCTTTCGCTCAGTCGCTCTTTCACTTCCTATGATCAGCAGCAGTAACTCCTTCTTTCTCTTCATTTTGTTTCCTCTATCATCTCTTCAGATTTAAGCCCTCCACCCTTAGCACCTTTTGACCACCGCATCGTGACGCCCAAACCCCACCAGATAGCTACTTACTACACTATCAAGAGGGATGAAGTCCTGGGAGGGTGAGTGCCAAGGAAGCCAGAGAACAGCTCTCATAACAAGTATCAAAAGTTTGCTTTAGTTTCACTTGCAGGCACAGACACATCCACACATCAGTCATCTCAAATCAAATAACAGAGGATTTCACACCGGGTGATGGGACAGCTAATAGTTTTTTCCAGGAACTTTTTATTACCCCCCAAAGGGCAAATGATTGTGAGTCTCAGGGAGTGCTCACAAAATGGCGGTCCTCTCTGATGTAACAGACTTCTGCTAAATCCTGCCTCTCGAATGGGAGATTACTCCTCAGCACGCAAGCACATTTTTAAAATCACTGACATAATAGCACAATATACATCCCTGCTTACTGTGTGACTTAAGGAGCTTATCATGAAGATATATATAGAAATAAGAAATAACTAATAGTTATTTTCATTATCAATGAAAAGGTTTTTTTAATTAACTATTGGATGGTTAACAAAAGTCAATTTCAAAATGATAGTGTGTGTTTTGTCCCAGTAACAGCACAGAATGAGAGGTTGGGACCTGCAATTACAAATGACTTAAATTATTGTACCAAAACTCTAAATTGTTGCTGAACTAGAATAAATAGTATTTTCTAAATTCAAATTCCACTTCTTAGTGTGCTTCTTCTTCTGTTCTGCCTCTGTTGTCTCCTCTACATGTGTTTCTGCTTTAATGTCATTAGGGGACGTTTTGGACAAGTTCATAAGTGCATAGAGAACTCCTCTGGTCTGATGTTGGCTGCCAAGATCATCAGAGCCAGGAGCCAGAAAGAGAAGGTACAGTAATAATTGGCCAGCGACTGCTGAATATGAAACACAACATATGTTGGGTGGTTACTTTTATTATTGCATATGATAAAGGATTAGATTTTAAAAATAGCCACAGCTCAGCAGCTCAGAGGGTGTGGTCGTCTGGGTCAGATGTCCAAGCATTGCCTCATGGTTAAATTAACCAAAGCCCACCAAATACATCAGCCTGGACCATGGGGAAATATGTGTGTGTGTGTGTGTGTGTGTGTGTGTGTGCTTTGCTGACCTATGTTGAATATATATTTGACACTGTAGCATGTGAATTGGTTTAAAAGTATCAGAAACCAAAAACCACAGCAGTGTTGACAGCACTTCATGCAGTAGTCAGCTTCTGTGGTTTGCTCGGGGCTGGTCCATTCACCTTCTGTTGTGTCTGTTTCTCAGGAGGTGGTGAGGAATGAGATTCAGGTAATGAACCAGCTAAACCACGCCAACCTCATCCAGCTGTACGCCGCCTTTGAGTCACGCACTGACATCATCCTAGTCATGGAATAGTAAGTGCGGAGATCTGCAAAGCTCTCGTTTGTTAGAAAAGCAGGAAAAACAGTGATTTTTCTGGCTGTAATTGTGTGTGACCTGCTGTTTGTGCCACAGTGTGGAGGGGGGGGAGCTGTTTGACCGCATCATTGACGAAAACTACAACCTGACGGAGCTGGACACGGTGCTGTTTATACGTCAGATCACTGAAGGGCTGCAGTACATGCATAAAATGTATATTCTACATTTGGACCTTAAGGTAAACCTGCCTCAGATCTCCACATTCCCACTGTTAGAGTCTCTTTCTGCTTTTCCTGTCATGCACCAGCATGCACTCTTTATGCATGCACCAGCCAAATCTTTAAGTTTTCTGTTTCTTAGCCTGAATTGTTATTTTCCTTATTCATTATTAATTATTTACAGCTTGATCTCATTTTTAGTAATATTAAACTACTGTAGGTTCTCCACTGCAGTCTCTTACAAGGTGTCCAGGAAGCAGAAGAAATCTAATTCTGGATGACACCTTTCTTTGTCTCCACCCTAAAAGGAACTCATGGAAAAAACAAAGCCAGCAATTCACCTTAATTGTATTTGCTTCATTATCTGCAGCATTAATGTGACTCTTTTGTTCCTTTTTCAGCCAGAGAACATTCTTTGTGTCAGCAGAGTTACTAACAAGATTAAAATCATTGACTTTGGCCTGGCCAGGAGGTAAAGTCTTTCATCTGTTCACATTTAACAGCTCTGTCAGTTCATCTTTCATGAAGGGACTTTCTTAGATGTTTCTCTTCTGGTTCTGGTGTTCTCTTTCTCCAGGTATAAACCCAGAGAGAAGCTGAAGGTCAACTTTGGAACGCCTGAATTTCTAGCTCCTGAAGTCATCAACTATGAGTTTGTGTCATTCCCCACAGACATGTGGAGTCTTGGCGTCATCACGTACATGCTGTAAGTATTAGATGGTGATTCAGGCAACAACATCAAAACCACACACAGAAGCATTTCTGATGTCTGTTTCCTCTCTGTCCAGGCTCAGTGGCTTGTCTCCATTTCTGGGGGACGATGACAACGAGACGCTGAACAACATCTTGTCCTGTCAGTGGAACTTTGAGGAGGAGGAGTTTGCAGACATCTCCGAGGAGGCCAAGGACTTCATCACCCGCCTGCTGGTGAAGAGCAAGAGCTGGAGGATGAGCGCTGCAGAGTCCCTCAAACACCCCTGGCTGTCAGACCAGAGTCTGCACTACCAGTTAAATCAGAAGGTACAACCAAGTAAACACTGTCCCCTGCAACATGTTTCTGTGCACAGCAAAAGCCATAACACCATGCAACACATAACGACTGGCTTAGCAGAGCTCTAATTTCTGTGGAGCTTCACTTTTAAATGCTCACTTAAACACAGGTTTCACAAACCCTTTAAATGTAATGGAAACTTTCCTATACTGCTTCATCCTCGAGATTACCACATGATGTCCCTAAGTGACATCTAGTGAGCAGAGTCATGTGACAGTGTGTGTGAATTTGACATAATGACATGACATAATTTGACATAATTTTAAAAGTGTTGATGTTTGTGACACGTGTGTTGCATTGGGCTCATGAGACACATGAGAAATTAAAATAACTAAAAGTTAGAAATAAGGTCCTTGAGAATATTTCTGTCATGCAATTTTAATATTCATCTGATATTTATCTCACTAAGACAGAATTAAACACTTCTGATACACTTTATTTTGAAAGTGCACTTACAATACTAATATGAAACAACACTGGACCAGTGGGTGGAGATGAAAACTCTGTTTATACAGCACTGATTCATTTGCTCCTCTCTCACTGCAGAAAAACAAGTGTCACTCCACACATGTTCCTCCTCCAGAGAGCTAGATAAGTAAGAGCAATCTTTTCCTGTTAGCCAACCTCTCTGCCTAAACCATGCATTGTCAATACAAGTGACTAAATAAGTGGCTGTTTCTGTGTTTTCCTTCTAGAAACTCTGTGATGCCCTCAGCATGCCTGTTGACAACGTAGGGCCCTGGAGCCCAACTCTGGACCAATGCTGCCGTCCCCTGTACGGCTACTGGAAAACTACTCTCTGCCCTGCATCTTCATGTTAGCTCACTGTGCTGTAGCTCTGCAGCTCATAGTTCAGACCTGAATAGTGTGAGGCCAGAAGGAAAAAAAGACTTTTACTCTGCTGCCTTTGAGGCACAGAAGAAGAAGAAGACTGTCTGTTAGTGTGGCTCCTGTCCTGTAGAGCACCACACGTCAGACAGAATCAGGGAGGACTCTCTAGCTCTACAGTGTCTTTTGCTGCAGCTGCCAACGTAAAAAAGAAAAAAGTATTGTTCTTGTATTGTAACATTGGTTCTAAAATATTAGAGACTTAAGGCCTGTATTACTTCTCACTTCCAGAGTTGCACACGAATCACTGCAAAAGACAAACACAAGATCTGCAGTTTAGCATCAAACAAATATTGTTTTCCTGCACAGACAGTAATCAGTTTGACATGTCCTGGTTAGTTGCATGCTTTGCACTTTTTGGCCTATTTCTTTAAGAATCAGCAAACACCTTTGAACAAGACACTGGCTGTATACTTATATTTATAATATATATTATGTGAATTCAGACGTATTTTTCATTTACAAGTCTTATAAAAAAATGCATCATTTCTTGAATGTAAAGTAAAAATACATTTCGAACTTGTCTGGAGTTGAAGTCACACCTCAGTAATTTATTATGTATATAACACAACACTGCTTCACACCCTCATTCCCCTGAAAAGTCTAAATACTTCATAGCTTGTGCCACGTTTCAGCCATGCTGCTGGTAGATCATCCCTTTGGACCGGCTCGTCTTCTGTTTGCATTCATGCCACTAGCTTGCTGTTGCTTCGGCAGTTTGGAGTAGCCCCTCACCTTCCATGAAGGCGTAACAACAGCATACTACCTACGAGTGTTTTATGCTTAAGACTGAAGTGGATTCTTACATTCATTTATTTACTGGCTCAAGACCAGACTGTACTTGAAGTGCAAAGCTTTTATTCAAGATGGGAGGTTTTTCAGGGGAGACAAACATGATTTCACTTGTGCATGTATTGTATGTTTAAATGCACAATTAAACTTGATGGAGAAACGACAGCAGCTGCAGAATAAGGCATCAGCTTTAGCTTTATTGTCCCTGTTTTTCTTTTTCAAAGTTTATACCTTTTTTCACTCAGTTGTTGTCTGCCCCACTTGGAAATGTAAAAGCTTTGTGATTATAAATACTTGTTAATAGTTAAGACTTTTTTCAAATGTATTTGTGTAATAAATAAGTAAATGTAGAATATAAATAACAAAGTAAAGCACACTGTAAAATACTTTTGAGTTTGTATTGGAGTTTGTATCTATGAAAGTAAAGTAAAAATTTGTGTCCTCACTGAAAATTGTTGTGAAAATGACTCATGTTTCGGTTTCATGATTATTTTCATACACTTTCAAATCAGCTTTCGACAGAAGCCACAAAGACTCACAGAAAAATAAAAAAGTATAAATTTGTGCTTATTAACGGACAAAAAGAAAAAACATGTCAGAAAAGTAAAATTCACAGTGCATACTTTACTACATACACAAATTTGCAAAAGCAAGAAGTTTTTCATTTCACACCGGTGCAGTTTACAGTTTTATGTGCATGTTTTAATAATCCATGCACTTGGATTTACACATTAAAAATCAGATACCCACCTCTTCAAACCTGGTCGATTGCTCAGTGACACCACTAGAGGGCAGAATATCTGACTAAAGGCAGGGGACTGTAGATGAAGAAGTGGTAGAAATTATTTAAGACGTTGTGTTTGAGTCTCTGAATTAACAAGCAGTGACTGATGAGACACTGTTGAAGCAACAAGAGATGTTATCATCATTTCACTTTCCATAGGTTAAACCTGCACATTTTCACAGTACATCCCCTTCAGTGTCATTCACCTGAAATAGTAAACATGTCTTTGTGCACACTGAGGAGTTTTTGACTGACTGGGACAGACACGGAGTGAGAAGACAAGATAACTGATCTTGTAGGTGAAAGTAGAAACTCTTTGAGACGTCATTTCTATCATCATTTGTTATGTTGAATCAGCAGACACGTCCACCAGGTGAGAAACACAACCGTTTCCACAAACACACCCGATAATCGTCTGTAGACGATTGGGCTTACGCCATCACATAAACTCTCATGATGACACATACTATGAAAAGTGTTCATCAACGGTCCTACAGGGGGAACTTCTCACGCCCATGAAAATATTGTCATTTATGAGTGTAAACCTAAACTCTGATGTAAGGGAAGAGCTTTTTGAAAAAGAAATCCTGTTCCAAAGTTTATTTAGTTAAAGTAAATTATTTAAGACGTTGTGTTTGAGTCACAACCTCATCTAAGTTAAATCTCTAAAGATATGACTTGTGCAGCCCACAGCATAAATGTTGCATTATTCCTTCTTTTCCAAAGCTTTTCATTACTGAATCAGTACAAAATGACAGATAACATCATAATTCTCTTCCTCTCAGGTGAACCTAACTCTGAACTCTTTCCTGTTCCCACAACACTTGTGAAGAATGAAGCTTTCTGCACAGCAGTGGACGTGCAGCCAGGGTCAAACACCTGGAAACACACAGCAAGACACCTGCCGCCTCCACAGGAGAAGAGAAGAAGAGGAGCCCCGAGCTGTAGCAGAACTGTGTGTCGTTCTCTTTTGATCAGGCAGGAAGGACGAACAGACCGCTGTGCTTCTCAGGACCCCAGGCACTTGCCTTTTTTCTTTTATATGATGATGTTTACATTAGAGCGTAATGAAATCACACCTCCCGTCACGCTGTGCTCTCTGGGAAGTCGAGCAGTGTGAGAGCGCTTTCACAAAGCTACTGACACTGCACAGCTGGAGCAGATGTTGTCATACACGATCAAATGTGCAAGAATAATAAGAGATTGAGCGTTGCTCTGAGTGTTTGATCGCTCCTGTTAACACAGTGCCTCAAGTGATGTGGATCTTCTGAAATGAATTCATCTGCTCGGGTCAAGGTCTGCACTTGAATTGTGTTTGTTTTGGCCTGTACATGCAGGCCAGTTCTACAAAATATGTAACTCTCACACTAGAAAAACACACTTTTTCTTATGGTTTGAAAGCATCACCTACAGCCTATTCTGTATTTGCTTCTTCAGATACTACAGCTATTATAATATAGCTTTCTGCATTGGCATAGTCACACTGAGCGTTTTGATTATTACACACACACACACACACCCTTCCAGGCTGATGTATTTGGTATCTTAGGGTCTTTACTGAAGTTAGAAAATACGTTTCTGCAGGTTTGACCAATGCTTGCCTGCCCAGAACTAATCTGTTTTCTTTAAACTGAAGCGTTGGAGTAAATTTCTGTTTCTTTTGCAGTGATAATAAGAGTGATGTTCATAATAATGTGCTGATTCACTGCAGTTCTTATTTAAATAGGACACTAATAGATGTGTCACTTAGACACTCACACTTACAGAATTACATGCACACATAAAGTCTGCTCAGAGTATGACTAATCATGTCCATGGCGTAAACTTGCACACAGTTCTGTTAAACAATCGCCACGTGTGATGGTAATTCAGAGTCAACATGTCTGAGTCACCGAGACCTTGAGGTCAGCGCAGGGAAAAAACTAACAGAATGAAGTTTGTCCACAGACTGACAACATTTTAAGTTAGTGTACTGAAGAAACTGAGCATTGAGAATGACTGAGCAGAGAAGTTGCTATGGAGGACTGCAGAGAGTGACCATACCTATGTGTTCACCAAATTTAATTTTAATATATGTTTGTTTATCCTTATGCTGTCTGTCTCGTGCTTTATTCTGCCGTTAATTCTTTTTTATTTTTATTTAACAGTAATATTTAATCCGCTAACATTTGAACTAACTTACATACCCTGAATACCACTTTACACATTACTTCTAGTTCAGTTCATTAAGTAAAGATACTTTTACTTGACTAAACTTTTTCAAAACCTTTTCCTACCCTGCCAACAGGTGCAGCAATACCTGGAGCTAGAATTTTTCTATGATCTGCATGAATATTTCCTACACTTGAATTGTGTTTGTATTTTTGCTACACTTTTAAAAAAGCCATAAAAGGAGCTGCGTTTCTCCCTCCGTCCTGCAGGTGTCGCTGTGTGTCGCAGACGCTCAGCGCTTTCGTCTTAGCGCAGTCTCTTCGGCTGCTCTCTTCCCATTGGCTGGTTTCTCGGCCGCTTCCTGCTGCGTCACGGACTTTGCGGCGGTGTCGGTTTGGATGCTGAGCAGGTTTGTCGGTGCTCGTGTTGTAAACAGACACGGTTTTTTCCGATTTTGTTGGTCGGTGTGGCCACAGACTGTAAACGTCCCGCCGGTCAGAGATGGCCCAGTGCTCCCAGCCTGCTAGCGTTAGCTCCGCGGGGACCGGAGAGCTGCCGAAGGGACGGAAGGTGGCCGTTATCACCGGCATCACCGGGCAGGTAAAGTTGGTGCTCTAACCACAGTTATTATCGGTGATAGTACAGGTGTGAGCGGCAGACAGAGTCTGATATTTGCTCTCACCTGGCGCTTTTCATCTTGACGTGTCGTGATTTTGTTGCTTGGTCACAGCCTGTTTGCACCTGTGCAGGTGTAACAACCTGGTGTGTCACTGTTAAACCTGCGTCCATGTCAGGAGGAAAGTTAAGTGACACCAAACAGACCAGACCAGGCCAGGCCAGAACCAGCTCCAAACCCTCTGCAATAAACTAAAAAGACTGTTCAAAACACAGTTTGACATTTGTAAAACCCCCCTTGTATTTGTGAGCAAACAAAAAAGGTGTTTTCACTGTTTTTGCACCCAAACTACATTGGAACCAGCCTTACACACACTTTTAGATTTGTGAAAACACAAATGATGATTTCACTGCTCGTTTTCCACCAACCCCCCCAGAAGAAGTCCCACCCAGACTTTTGAAAACACAGAGAGTACGGACAGCCTAAAACACAGCTCCAGCTCTTGGATTTGTGGAATTGTGTTGAGACCTAACCCAAGCAAAGGCCTTGGGTTCAGGCTTATTATCACCTATGAGTACATATTTTTTTATATTATTGTTATAATTATTATTACGCTATGGCACCTGAATTAAATCAAAGCGTCATCTCATCATCTAATCTGAGCTAATTAGGATGACTAAGATCCTTTAATAATGTGTAATACAAGTTACTCAGTGGTTTGAGATAAATGCTAGCTAAGGTCAAAGTGGTACCTGAGACTAATGTGCCAGGATAAGCAGATGCTGATGGCTCGATTGTGTCGAATGATAACATTAGAGCTAGTAGAGAAACGCTTAGATATGCATGTCTGTGAGTCAAATTAAGGTTGAGCAGTAAACCAACAATTATATTTTATAAAACATACTGTACATGAAGTCAAGATGATGCAAAGTCTCTGACCCACGTTATTTACTTTGTTCCAGTTGTAAAATAAAAGATAACAGCCTAGTAAAGGCCTTATCGACACACACAATACAAAGGGCCGTTGGTGTTCCTCATTCCCACTCCTATAGTTTTATGGGTGTATGCTAACATGCAGGGCTAATTTCCTGCTTATTTCCTACAACTGCAGGAAATAATGTGACATTATGTGGATGGATCTGGGTGACTTTCTCTTTAATACTTTAAAGACACTTTTTGGTTCCTAACTGTGCACATTGTATTTACTTAAATTTATATTAAGTATCTGCTATAACTTGACTCTAATCCCCGTTTTGGAAGTACCTTCTCCTTTCCATAGGTTAAACCTGCAATTACTGAGTTTTTGGCCACTGGGGGGCAGAAGAAAGAAGCTGTGAACACTGACTTGTGTACTTCAGTTATGTGATCCATTGTTAATATGAAAACGTTGATTCTTAGCGTAAAGGTTTGAGCCCTGTAAGAGTCTTTAGGTTTGTGGAGGTGCAGAGGAGATTCTGGAGTTGAGAGCCACTGACGGATGTAAGACCAAGTCCAAAATGAAAGGAGATGGTCTTGTGTGCCAGTGTGAACCATGTTGGCGTCACAGTGAACAGTTTGTGTAATCTATGTCATATTTTGGTTAAAGTGTTGCCTTTAATGGTGAAATGTTATTTCACAGCTTCTTAGAGTTAGCATGTAAGTAATATACACTAAATTAAGATTTTCTCTGGCAGTTTCTAGAGTAAAGACAAGACTCTGTGCTCCTCAGAGAAACTTAATTTTATGAAAGACTAGGTTACACACTATTTGATATTTAGAGCATTTAGAGCTTTTCTCAGACAAGTGGCAGCAAGCATGAACCTGTCAAAGACA
Source organism: Mastacembelus armatus (assembly GCF_900324485.2). Classification (NCBI taxonomy): domain Eukaryota; kingdom Metazoa; phylum Chordata; class Actinopteri; order Synbranchiformes; family Mastacembelidae; genus Mastacembelus; species Mastacembelus armatus. The sequence continues at coordinate 2,676,792 of NC_046636.1, read as the reverse complement.
TTTGCACTGGTTACTGTCTGAGTATTTCTGTGTGAGTTTGGAGTAGTACGCACATGCAGAAAAGCACTGACAGGCTATGATTTGCATCAGACCAAATGAGCAGCAGGGAATAAGACGAAACGAGGGGAATGTTTTATGATTTGAGGTGAAGCTATTCAGTTGACTGTTCCCAGAATGCAGCCCTGGAGACACAGCTATCGGGGGTCTTGCAAAGTCATTTTCACCACCTCACATTCCTTGGTTAAGCAGCACGTTCCAAAACCTCAGCTCCTCTTTAACGTGCAGTGTTAATTCATTTCTTCTGTCTGTCAGTCTTGATGTTTCTGCTGAATGCTGAGAGCCCGTGTAAAGACGCAGGCATCTGGATAGACCATCTCAGAAGTCACTAGCTGAGGCCGCATGGGTCACAGTCATGCCATAAATTGCCAGGCTAACTACTGTTCATAAATTTCTGGGCAGCATGCTGCTCAGTTGGAACATTTTTGACTGCTGTCTGAGTGTGAAGTATTGGAGCGAGAGGGTGTGAGTTATGGGAGACCACCTGAGCGCCGAGGTCGAGCTGTAGAGCCGGGCAGGGGATCTGGCTGATAGCATGGTTTTATGATCCGGGGTTATGAAGAGGACAGGTTCAAACTCAGTGTTCAACAGTGAAACTTTACTTTGGCTTTGAGCTTCACGCTCCTTTCTTCGTCTCCTCTGGTTGGGAAAACAGCGCTGCACAGTGATACAACCCTTTGAGCTGTTTGATGTTCATCCTGCAAGGCTCATTCCTTCATCCTGCGTTGGCGTTTGATGCACTTCACTCATTCCTTCCTTGCCTCCTTTCACCCACTGCACTGTTAGCAGCACAGGAAGCAGTGTGCACGAGTGCCAGCAATAATAATCATGAAGCTAAGAATTCATGCACACATCTCCTCTTTTGCCCATAATGGCGGCTGATGACTCCTTTAAGGCTAATGCTCCTCTCTGAAGTCTGCTAACTGAGTAGGTAGACACGAGAAGGTGCTAAAAAGCTGAATTAATTTAGCTGGCGAGCAAACTTCACATCCTTTGGATATCACAATATTAGGTTTTATGATTTGTTGATATTGACCTGTCCAGGCGAGAAGGCACAACCTTCAATAGGATAAGTGGTGTAAATGATGGATGGGGTCGACTTTTTGAGCAGCACCACTGGAGCAGTTAGGGTGAAGGACTTTGGGTCACAGTAGAGAGGGTAATAACTTTACCCACCCTCTGTTGGTTTGGGGACTAGCAGCTCTCAAGTCACTGCTGCCCAGTTGTATAGTTGCTGTACATTCATTAAACTGCCCCTTAAAGCTTCTGACTCCTGAATCACATTGATACCAGGAGGCTCTGTTTACTAATGTAGTTCAGCAATGCGCCTGAGTATGCCTGAGGTCCAAAAATAGATTCAGGCAGCTCTTCACACAGCACACCAAATGTTCCTACTTCCTTCCCTGTGTGTATGTATGTGCGTGCATGTGTTGTCTGTGTTGTGGTCTGCCATTACAGCTTCATTAAACCGTATCAGGCATAATTGCAGACCCGTGGTGTGCTTGGCAGCTTCTGCCTGCGGTCTAAAGAAAGCACATTAAAGTGATTTGTAGCTTATGCACGATGACAAATAAACACATGTACGGCCATGAACTCTGTGTTTACATAAATACATGCATAACGCCCACAGGCGAACACACTGGACTCCTTAAATTTTGGACTGGGCCAGAAACGTTTTCCATTAGGTCTTTTTCTCCTTAATTTGATGCAGGCGATCGAACCCTAATTAAGTATCAAAGGTCACAACTGACCCAGTGATGCATGTTTGTAATGATCACAATAATTTACTTATTTGCAGTTCCACCAGCAGGGGGTACCAAACTCATAGTGCTGGGCTTTGTCCAGAGATCACATGCTGTGCTCCCTTTCACACTTCTCTTTGGGCATAGGGATGAGAGTATCTGTGTTTAATTTCTTAATGGTTAAAGAGTTTATGACTGGTTACTTTAAATATTTCTGCACACTGATCTTCTCACGTGAATATTTGTAGATTTTCATATGTTTTCCGTTATGATAACCTAAGTTCTTTTGGATTTTAGACTATTGACTGGGCCAAACAAGCTATTTTGAATTAGTCAAATATCGATGGGCATATTTTAGTGTTCGGTGTTGTGTTTATTGTGTCAGTTTAGTGGAGTCATACCAAGTTAAATCAAGGATCAGACCACATGAAATTCAGTATCCCTTTAGCAAAGAGCAATATTGGGTTTATGCCACTCTATTTAGTGTTATTAAAAGCTTTCCCACCTGAACCTGATGTCTGCAGGACATGAGCTCTTTACACTCTTTTCCCCTCTGCAAACTATCCCAGTTACAAACACTGCTTCAGATTCAGAAAAGGGACTTGGTTAATACACTTGTTGGCTTGTACTTCAGTTAACTTTCACTCTCCTGTAACTCAACTGGGCCTTTAGCTTCTATTCAGTGTAGCTATAGAGGAGAGAGGTCATATTGTGTCAAAGGCCAAAATGGGCCTTTGGGGAGTTTGTGGTATGGCACTGACCCGGCAGGTGAGCATGTAGATGTGTATATGTGTGTATGTCCACCCGCCTTTGCTCTCACCAAGTGTCCAGCTCCCCATAACAGGAAACAGCGAGGTGAGGCCAAGGTTTATGGGCTAATACGGCCTCAAAGGAGCCTCTTGTTTTCAAACAGAGCTGCAGCTCTTCAGGCTTGTTTTCCATATTGGTCTGGCGTGGAATGCTTTGACCCTGGCACAGGGGCAGGAAAACATGACACCGGCTGGAGCTTTGAACGCCACAGGGACGGGCGAGAGGCTGTCAGGGCCTGTGCCCATCTACCTCCTCTGGGTTAGTCGGAAACATGCTGGACTTAAGTGCCAGCCGACCACCTGAGCACTCGCCTTCAGATGTGTTGAAAATAATCTTAAAAAAAACATTTAGATCTGTACCAAGGCATACATTCATTTTCATAAAGCAAGTAAAAACACCTGCTGTTAGAGAGTAAATTTAGTCATTTTAAGCACATCAAACTTTCTTTTAGAGCAGAGTCTGTGACAAGGTGTGAAAATCCAAACCAGCACCTGTTCAGCAGGGTGAAAAGTGAAAATAGCGACATGTTTTGGCCTGCATTTACTCAAATGATGTTGAGACGTTACAGTGACTAAATCACAGGTGTACATGTTAAATTAGTTATGGCTGATTTCCATTTAGAGGTTCAGTTTCAGGCTCACTGTTATGTCTCACTGCATTGAGCAAATAGCAACTGTGACATGACTGATTATTTTGTGAAGTCACCATACATAGATGACCTGTTATAATTTCAAGCAGCTCTTTGGAAAGCATTCTCTTCAACTACACTGCCATTGTTTCCTGTTCATTTCCATATACTATGAAAATTTACATGCCCGGGAGAACCATAAATAAATGATGAATCCTATACTGTTATAAATGAACTCACTGTCAGCTAACCTGACAGATAAACTCATCTGTTTCTATTTAGCAGCTGTTTTTTCTTTCAACTTGTAGTTCTCCACTCTTGGACCTTAAAACTTCTGTGGGCAATCCCGTTGGCTTTGCTCCATGACAGACTTGGCCTGTCTGTGTCGGTCTCCAGAAGCAGGGCCTGTAATAAAACCTAAAACATGACCTGAGTGCAGGTGGCTGGGTATTCTCCAACCTGTAGCCCCCTACAACCTCTGCTCCTCTGTTCCCTGCCCTCCACGTCCATTCTTACCCCCAGACCCGGAGAGGAAGCATGGAACTGGCATGCTGGCAGTGTGTGTGCATCCCTTGTGAGTGTGTGTGTGTGTGTGTGTGTGTGTGCGCACATATGTGAGGGGGACTGAGGGATGAATGCCATGACTAGTTCGGAATGTTCCAGAATCTGCGGTCGGAAAGTCTGAGACGGGAAAAAAGACGAGGAGTAACATGGGTGAGGGGAACAAGACCTTATTGACAGGCCTCGCTCTCTCACTTGCAACACACACAGTGGTCCAACGTCTGCCCAGAGCTCCTGATTCATGTGGATGTTTCATCTAATGATCCCTGGACTCTGTTTAGCTACAGTGTGTAGGTTGTTTTCCAAGACCATAAAACATTTTAACTTGTTGACTATTTATGATCATTAATATGTCATGGATTTAACAGTAAACAGGTTTAATCACTGCACCGGCCACTTTCACCATGGAGACCTCTATTAAAACATTTAGAGTTTTTTCTTCCCCCAGAGGTTTTTACATTTCGTGACCAGCTCAATCCACCAGTGTTAAAACTGAGTCTTTTTGTTGTTTTCTGCGTTTGTCCATAATTGTAATCTGCAAAAACAACATAGAGCAATACACTTGTCATTATAGTCTTAGGTGTATATTTATGACTTTTTGACCGTAATTGTTTTAAGCTGAGCTGTGCAGAACTGTTTTTCTGTGCTCCACCTTGAGCCTGAACAGACAAGCATGTATTTAATCAACCTGCTGTTTAAATGGATGGAGTTAGTGCATCTGCAGATCACTCTGACGCCCTTTGTCTGTTGTTGCTGGTATCAGGTCGTAACATATGTTAATGCTAAGGCACTTACACTGACAGCAGACGTGTTAGCAAGTGTGTAGAAAACTTTTCTTCAGCAAATAAGTTGATTCAGGGAACCGGTTGTTGTTAATTATTACAGTTTTATTATTAGAGGTCAGTATTTCATCAACATTTACAGTCCTGTTGTTGGAGACACCACATAATCAGTTTAGGTTCAAATGACAAATGTTGTTGCATGAATTAAAGCTGAGTTGTTTCTGCTCAGTGATATCCTAACCCAAACTTGGACAGTGAATGTTTTATCATATTTTGTTTGTGTTGCTGTGATTTAGTCCATAAATATAACTCTAAAGAATTTAACATTACAAGTTTTAAAGGTTCTTCTCTTCTGCCTTTTCCAGGATGGTTCCTATCTTGCTGAGTTCCTGCTGGCTAAAGGCTACGAGGTGAGAGAGAGAGACGCATCTGACTTAACCAAGAATCTGTTCTTTAGAAGAGAAACACAAACGCCAAATGAGTCCAGACACTCACGAATGCCAACATACACAGACGCACACAGAGTGACATTCCCTCGATAAGCAGCATCCAGTCAGAGCAGTGCGTGGGAGCTCCGGAGAGACTGTGATGTAACGTGACAGTCAGTTTTATATGCAGAGTGACTCACCCCTCACCCCGATAAGACCCTTTGTGTTTCTTTGAGCCTGTTAACCTGTTATTGAACCCCGGCCTGTTACCCTGGGGTCACACTATTAACAGGGAAATGGATGTAATACAGTATGTACGGCCATAAGAGTGAGTGACTTCCACCTGCTGCACTGTGTGTTCTCAGGAGCACAGAAAGGCAACAGTATGTAGATGAATGTAGAGGTCAATAAGCTGTTTCTCAGACTGGGGCCTCGTGACCCTCGTGTGTTGGTTTCACACCCCTGAAAAGCCTTTACATTCAGCACACTTGCATAAACATAAATGTTGCAGCAGAGCTCTTTGTGTTTTCCTGACAGTAGCTGGATGACTTCATTTCCCTACAGATGTGTAACAGAAACACACACCTTCACTTCAACCTGCACAGTCAGTTTTGCCATCTGCTGCCTGCCTCAGAGGCAGCAGAGAGGAAGTGGATGGGATCCAGGTTGGGGATGCTGATGTGGAGGGAATGCAGTGGTGTTGGGGGTGGCGGTATCAAAAAGGAGTGAACAGGCAGGCAGGAAGTGCACAGTGAATAAAGGAAGTGAGGTCGAGGCACAGCGTCCGCCCACTAATGGACTCCCCCTGGATCAGGTCCTGTTATCTTCCCTGAGCAGAGCTTCCTCATCCACCCTCATAACATGGAGTACAGAGCACAGATGAGAGGCAGCATTAAAAACACAGCGAGCTGGAGCCATGAGACAATGTGGTTGTATCAACCTTCACAAAATACCATGTGTGTCCAAAGATGTTTTTAAGGGAAGTAGCACTTTGATTAAACAAAAAGGTGGAGAGTAAATCAATAAAAACCCAGTTTACCAATCTGTTGTCAGGTCTGATGTAGATTCAGAAAGAAAGAGCATTTAAAACCTCAAATGTAAAACAAATCCAGGAAGAACATGATTTTCTATTTATGTTAGTGCTCATATAGACAGACAGTATGCGACCATATATTGTGTTTTCAAATAGCTCATTTTCTGATATTGTGATAATGGCAAATGTTTCTGACAGGTGAGTAAGTGTTGTTTATCATGAGTAAATGTACTATATGTTGGATATTTGCTACTCATTCATGCTGTAAAACTGATTCATAACCAAAACGTTGATGTACAATGTCCAAATGTAGATGGATGAATAACTTACTTTGGTCCAAACTGCTAAAAGGACTATAACTCAAAACAGTCCCTGCAGCTGCTTCAGAGTGAGCCCAATAATCCTTTTTTTGACTGGAAGGAGTTTAATGTGAAACACCCACTAGCATAAAGCAATATTTTTCTCACATAAAATTGACAGTTGTCTGAAATTATGACTATTTATCCCTGGACATGTTTTGTTAAGAAGTCTGGATCAGCAGAAATATTGCGGGATATTTTTTGGACAGAAAGCACAGAAAAGTTGATGTGAATAAATCTCCCTGTGCTCATGTCCTCTGTCTCATTTTCTTTCAGGTTCATGGTATTTTGCGTCGCTCCAGCTCCTTCAACACGGGTCGAATTGAGCATCTCTACCAGAACCCCCAGACACACACCGAGGGCAGTAAGTGTCCCATCTACCCCACGATTGTCACATCCCTTCAAACATTAAATGATTTTGTTGTGGTAATTTAAACCTCAATAGGGAAAATATATGCTCTGCTTTATATATTTTGGAGATTTTGAAGGATTATAACTTTCACCTTAAGTTGTAACAGCATGTCAACTTGTAGAAATACACATCTAAGGAACTACAATTACACTATAATATACGACTTATCACAGTCATGTAGATAATTTTTAGCTATATCTGATTGTCATATATTATACAATCAAAACAGAAGCTGTTGAGATTTTCCTCTTAATGTGATTGTCAGTGACAAACTATCAAAACCAAGTCAGAGTGAAACTGTGAAGGAGGTCCCATATGAAAATGATTAATCAGCGTGTGCTTGTCCTGCTGTCTGTTAGACATGAAGCTGCATTATGGCGACCTGACTGACAGCACGTGTCTGGTGAAGATCATCAACCAGGTGAAGCCCACGGAGATCTACAACCTGGGAGCTCAGAGTCACGTCAAGGTAGCGTGATCCCACACACTCCCAACACGCTCTTCTTCCAAACCCAGACCACCTCTCTGATACGACTTCCCTGAATAAAAATCAACTCTCTTCTCATTCCTTAAAGTCATTGCACATGGGTTTGTTTTGAAGAGCGAGACAAAGGAAAAGAGCTGATAAGTCTTGATAAGAGTGAATATGCATTCCAACAACATACTGTAATCACAGAGACATTGACGCCAGGGTAGTGTGAAAGAAGCTGTGTATTACTTCCAGAATAAAACTGGTTTTGTACATGAGTAACAGATTTCTAGTGAAATGTGACCTAATGACTAACAGTGTCAACTTAGATGTTGGCATGTAGGTTTTGTTCTGAGGAACTTTATCATCATGATTTTATGTTTTTGAGCAGGAGGATTATCTTAGCATAGTAAAGTGTGAGATATTGAGTTTGGTTATTTTAACAGCAGCTTTTTAAAACAAGGAAATGACCATATTAACATAATCCCTTTCATGGAATCCATATCAGCCTATTGTTTGTTTGATCTCACTTCCTGATGATAGACCTAGTGAAAACAGCAGCAGACTCTTATAAGTACACGAACAGGCTCAATATTTCAATGTATGAAGAAAAGCCCATTTGATGTTCTTTACACTTCTTTAAAGTTGTAGTAGTCAATGGCAAAACCAACAGAAATAATTCTGGTCTAACTCTGTTTTCTGTCTATGCATTGAATTTATTATTTAGTGTCCTTAAAACTCCAGTTTGATCTGCCAGTTGTTCTACTTTCACGTTCTAACTTTGACTGTCCTGGGCAGATAATGCTCCATCAGAGTTTATTCACTGAGAACAGCTACTATAAGTTATGTTTTTATATCTCCATGGTATTGATAGCCGTGGGTAGAGACATTCGATTTTTGGGTTGTTTGTCTATCTGTACATCTGTCCGTTCGTCCCATCCATCCATCCATTTTCTATTCCCGTTTATTCCTTAACCAGGGTCACATGGATCTGCTGGAGCCTATCCCAGCTCTCTTTCGGGTGGAAGGCAGGGGTACACCCTGGACAGGCCAGTTCATCCCATACCTTTGATATCTCAAAATCGACATGGGGGAATTTCTTCTAAATGCACTTGGATTTAATGATGAGCTGCTTAGCTTTGGTGGTCAAAGGCCAAGGTCACAGTGACCATTATTATTGAACACACACTGAACTTGGCTGGTTGGCGGAGGGATATAACTGCAACATGATAATTCTTGTTTTGGACCTTGGTAATTAAAATCAAGACCTGATCTTAAAAATTATTTTAAAACAGGAGAAAAGTCTTTGTACGTTTATTTTCAAAATTAAAAGAATTGTGGCCATTGGCTTCCTGGAGAGAAAAAAAAAAGCCATAAAAGTAATTTATGCTGTGGAAAACAATCAGCAGTAATTATGGATCAGTTTGAATCAATAGGTTTATATGTGCATGCAAAACACCTGTTTTTCCCTGTGTGGAGTTTCACTACTGCCGCACCCCAGCATGAGGAAAGACTCCTAATATACTAAGATTTCATTATGACTCTGTCACTGTTTGTCAAGTCAGTTTGAAACTCAGTAGTTGTGAGTTCTTCCAAATATAGCCAACTGAGTGCCAGTGCCTGTGGTCAGTGCTGACTGCTGCTATAAATGGTTAACAGCATTTAATGTGAAAAAGGGACTTTCAGTGCTGGGAAGTGAGCAGCTCATGTGTGGAGGATGCTGGAGCTGATGGGACAGGAAGTCATGTTTTCTTGGATGGGTCAGTCTGTGCCACAATGATCCTTTTGTCTCGGAGCTCTGCAGTGATCCCTGGAGATCCCTTGGCGCCACTCCCCCTCCTCCCTGCCCCCCCTCCTACCTCTCCAAACTGGGATCTGACACACAGTCTCCAGGCGGCACTGATCCTCCTTTACCATGGTGGTTTGGGTGGGATATTGAGCCAGGAGTTTAGTCACATCGTAGATTATAAGGCCAGTTAACACGTGAACACGAGAGTTTCCTAATAATCCACTACTGATGAGATTGGGATCATTGTAAGTTCAACTCAACAAACTGATCTTGAACCTCAGTGGGGTGTAGTGTCAGCTTAGGTTGAAGAGATGAATTAATTAACCGATTACAAAGCCAACAGGAATCGACCAGTTACATTATTCTGTTAATCATTTGTAAAATAAAATACCGAACATGTATTGACGTTTTAAATATAACACTTAGTTTCAGCAGCCAGAGGCTTGGAAGGGCTTGGTGAATTATTGGTGGGTTTGTCACTGTTACAGCAACCTCTTGTAACGTGGTAATTTGATTCAGTGCAGTGTTAATGGATTTATATTGTTAAAACATCTGGTTCTTAGAATATCAGATGGGAGTTTTCTGTTTTTTTTTTTTTTTTAATATTTATATATATATATATATAGCATCAGGGTTTTTTATATATAGATGTGTCAAAGGCTCTGTACAACCGTACATGAGCTAAAAGTTAACACACCAAAATTTTTCTGACAAATTAAAGGTTTGACCTGATTCAAGTGAATCCCAGGGGAGCATGAAAACCGAATCTGTACCAAATGATGTTTCGCTGGAGAAGTCAATAGGATCCATCCTCTGAGGGTCACAAATGTTTTCTTAGTTTGCCTATAGTTGTTGAGATATTTCAGCTCCAGTGCTGCCAACATGGCTAAAAACGTGAGACTAATAATGAGGAATAGAAAAAAGACAGAATGGGAGAGTGGTAAAGAATGATGAATCCTCTCTCCACATCCTTTTGTGGTCAGTGGCCATGACTCTGCTCCCACCTACCACATGGAAGTTCATCCTCAGACCACACACAGATGCAATGACAGGAAATCCTTGTACCTGCAGCAGACTGTTTTTTTTTTTGTTTCGACACCGATAAACTTGGCTGTGGCAGCTCCTCAACACATGCTGCTCGCTCCGAACACCTGAGCCTGTCAAATTACTGGCAGCAGGGGTGTGTGAATGCTTTTCCAGTCTGTCCCCACCACAGAGGAAAAGATCACTCACACCGGCTACTCAGCATCTCTCTTCCTTCCCACCAGCCCTCTCCGTGCTGCTGCCGTCTTACAGGGAACCCTTTCTGAGGCCAGCTTGTTCTTCAGGCTCACTCAGGGAGCCCGGGTTTCAGTGCTGGTCTGAGATGGGGTGTCTGTGTGTGTGGGTGCTGGTTTCCGCTGTAGAGAGTCATCTCTGAGAACAGACTGAAGGTTATTTACTAATGCTGCAGGGGCGGCGGTGGACAGGGAATAGTGAACGGACAGTGGAGGGCCACAGACACAGCCAGCTGCAGTATCAAAAGGCCAGCACACAAACAAAACAGAGGGGACTTTATGGATTATCTTTGTGATCATAACAGAAGAGGAGCCTATCAGTTAAATCTTTCCCTAAAGCAATATTCCATGCATAATATTATAACCCACAGGAAAGACGGTCTCTGGTGGGTCTAGTGGAACTTAGCATTAGCTCAACTACTATAATCTAAGAAGGGGAGTGGGTGGATTGTAGCCAATTAGAATAATGCCAGAAGTGATTTTGTACATAAAAGCTGTAAAGATTTATTGTACATTGGACTACTTTCACTGTTGTAAACTGAAGCTTCTTACAAAAGGTCAAAAGGTCACTGAGGTGTGGCAATTCAGATCTCAGAAAAACCTGACTTACATTCAGCCAGATCCCATTATTAATTCATAATTTTTACCAAAAAAGCATCAAGTTTTAATTATTGCTGCATCTCTGTGAACAGGCTTCTCCATCTGACCAAAGCTGAGCCAGTATTTACATACTACACAAGTTTAATCATTCGATGTATGAAGCTTATTGGCAGTAGATGTTGTGGCTGGAGGAGTCAAAAAGCTGTTTTAGTGCAGTAATGGAAGTTTTGGCTGCTGTGAGAATTAAAGGGTCATTATTTTTAGACTCAAATCATTTTGAGTTAATTGGGATCTGTGAATGGTGTGTAATGTTAGTGTTGCTGGTGTTTATTTGGTGGCCTTTAGTGACCAAAAGAAACTAGACGGGTCCAAATCCTCATTTTTTTTATGGTGGAGATTCTCCAAATTTGTAATTATATTTAGTAGATTTTACAGTAAGTGCTCAAAATAAATACCAAAGAGACCTAAATGATTTTAGTGTCTTTAATTTGTTTTTAATTGGAAAAAAAAGTAGGTACAATTATTCATGAATGCTACTAAGTGACAGTAATAAGAAATGAATATTTTGGAAACTGTACTCATGAAATATGCATGAACATTGAACTCGAATGGGGAAGTGCTTACAGGCTGCTCACGGTAATCTGTTCAGCATCTGAGGGTTCAGCACGGTGCCTTTGTGTTCTCCCAGTGAGGCGCTTCACAGGAAAGTTGTGAACAAAACCCTCCGACGTCTTTCTCTGTGTGAGTTCTCCCACCTGCAGCTGTCGCAGCAGACACGCAGGAGACGGGCTGAATTATTAACGCACCTCACTCGTGACAGGGGAACGACCTGACGGTGAGGACGGGGTGGGGATGAAGAGACAGAAGGACTTTGACAAAGTGAGAGGGTATATACATGTCATGAAGCAGCGGTAGGTTCCCACTTTGCTATTTTTGATGGCTCTTGAAAACAAAAGTGCAGATTGCACTCAGGAGACAGACTTCCTTCATCTGTATCCTTTCTGATCCATATCCAAATTCCTGCTCCTCAGACTTATCATCATCCCATTATCTTCTTACAGCTCTCTCTCTCTCTCTCTCCCTGTGCTACCCTGTGGTCTCTCCCCCATCCGGGTTTACAGAACCTCCCACGCCAGAGACACACACAGGATTTAACACGCCTGTTTCCCCACAAAAGCTCCTCGCTGTTTGTTCACTTAAAGGGCTATAAAGCAGCTATTCTGCAGCCTGCCAGCACTTTACTGTCATGCACAGGTGCTAATACTGCGACTTACTCCAGTTTGTGGGCATGTTATGCAATGCTTGTAACCCATTAGTGAGGCTGTTATGTGTTCGTAGGGTATGTTGCTGTTTGTTTGGACCCACAGTTTCCTACTGTATTAGCTCAACTTTCTGTTGTAGATGCATTTTTTTTACATTACATTTGCCAACTCTGCTCCAAAAACAGCACAGCTTTGCTTTCCAGTGAAAACCATGTGTTTCCAAATTTGGTGAGTTTTATTTTGAGATAAACTGAAGCGTTAAATAGTCCTTCATGGGTTGAAATGATCCACCTGAGGCTAATAAAACTCTCTCTAAAAAGGATTATGTCAAAATACATTGTTAGAAACCTTAAACAAGTTGAGTTGATATGACAATACTACTTTTTCTTCTGCTTCCATAGTTTGCAACAGAAAAGTTTTGTGACTGTTTTTGTTCTGGGCCAATTGACATTTAGAAGCATGGCTGGCACAGTACAGTTTTATAACTTTTTCTGTTTGTTAGGCTTAAAGCCCCATTTATAAAACAGTTATATCAGCATTATCACAACATTGCAACAAAATCAAGTTTTCCACATTTGGAGAGGCATAGTTTTTAATAGACACTGACTAAATCTTCTTTTTGAGCATGACAGTTCATTATTGAGCTTGGGAACAGTAGTTTGACAAAAACATGAAAAAAAGACACCAGAATGATGAAGGGCATGAAATGTAAATAAAGAAAGCTCATTATAAATCAGTTGAACATGGTTTTCACAGAAAGCCACAGTTACTCCTCGTGTATAAAGAAAGTTTAAAACTTGAGACCGACTGTTATAACTAGGTATAAATCAACACAGTAATTTTGTAAATACCAATTTACCTTTTTTATTGTATTTTTTAAATGTACATTGCTGCGATGCTTAAAACAAGATCCGTTTTCCTCTCTTCCCAGGAAAACACTGACAATTTTGGAAATGCTAATTTGTTGTTCTCCTCCTCCATAAACTAAAAACCTGATTCTCCCAAAGTTCTTTGATACAAACAAGATATTTCCTTAGTTTATGTCTTCCCAAGACCGTGACTGTCATGCTGTAAACCCGCCTGTGAGTGATGAGCGGTCTCGTCTCCGTAACAGTTAATTGGCTGTGTTTATTCTTGCTCTGATTGGTGTTTACTTTGCTGCCCTCAGTGTCTGTCTTACTGGGATGAAGACTCGCCTGGAAAACAAAGTAGAACGTTCCCTGCTGTAGTGTGTGTTTCTGTCTCTAAGGACTCATTAGCCGTGTGTGTGTGGTTGGTGTGTATTTAAGGTGCTGTGATTTCCATTGTTTCAAAATTGACTCTCAGGATCAGAATTCTGGCGGTTTTGGCCAAAAAGAAATGGAGTATAATCTCTGTGCCCACATTTTCTCATGCGTCCTGCCTATTGAATGAGCAGACACGGGGCTGTGTTACGTTGGTGGCCTGGTGGTCAGCGGTCATAATAGCTCCCTTAGCAGGCCGATCCCTGTTTTGAAAGGTTAGGCCTGCGAACGAGGCAGCTTGCCTGGACTAGATGGGTCGAAAGTGAACTTTAGCTTAAGAATAGACTCTTCTGTGCCAAGAGAAACAAGTCTGCACTTTCCTTGTTCAGCGGCAGGGAATGTTTTGTGGTTGTGCTTTGTGGGCCTGATTTGTTGCTCTACTCATGAGTCAGTTCTTTTTCTGCTTTCCAGCAAGGTTGTAACACATGGAAACATGCTGTTTGGGAAAGGAGGTTGGCTAGGAGGGGGGCAGAAGTAGTGGGTGATTTTTTTTTTTTTTTTTTTTTTTTTTGAGGTTTGTTAAGTAAATACAGTGAGTCAGTAAATACTATCACAAAGCTAAATGTGTCTGTATGTTAAATCAAACCCCAAATAGTCCACATCAGCTGTTGTTCGTGTGACATACAGAAGCCAGAATAAACGGTGCAGCTGTAGTTTGACCTGTGATTTATAGGTGGCAGCAGTGAGCCGCTGTGGATGACTCCCCTGGCAGTTTCATTCAGGTTCAGGTATTAAACAGCAGTAAGTCCCTGGAAAATAAAATATACCCAGATGAATTCCAGTAGCATCCAATTTTCTTCTGGGTTATCAGTGATTTTTTTTTTTTCTCTAAATCAAGCTAAAACACACAACCACTAAAAAAGGGAACAAAAGTTTTGTTTCTCAGGTTGTCAACAGTTTTAATAATGGATTGATTTGGTCATTGATTATGCAGAAATGCTTAAAAAATTCTGGGTTGCTTTTTATGCTGTTTTTTTTAAAATAGTTTTTAACTACTGTGTCTTGTGCTCTTGTAAAGCACTTTGTAACACAAGTTTAGAAAAGGGCTCTATAAATAAAGCTTATTATTACTATTATTAAAATATCTGTGGTTCTAGTTTTGCCTAAGTTTTGATTTCCACACAAGTAATTTATCAAACAAATACCACATATTTGCAGTTTTATATCACTACAAATGAAATATTTTGATTTTAGGCTGTAGGTTGTGTGAAACAATTTAAGACATCACCTTGGCTCTGTAAATTTGTAGTAGAAATATTTCAATATAAACAGACATTTTAGAGACTAAACACTTTAAGCAAAAGGAACTAGCAGATTAATTAGATAGGAAATAATAAACTTGATGCCTCTAGCACACAGTCACACATTAACTGCACCCAAACTATTATGCAGAAGTTTTCCTAATAGATTATTCTGAATGTTTTGTTTCTAGCTTCTTGATGTTTATATTTGTCTGCTGGTCAGATAAAACTATGAGTTTAAGGTTGCTGTCATTATCTCTGTGAAACTACAATTCACATTTGACCTGCGATGAGAATAATTGTTATAGTGCAGTGCAGCATCATCTTAGTTTAGGTTTTGCTTTGTAGCTTTACAAAGTCCTGGTTCAGTCTGTGAATTTGTCCTTTTGCTCTAGATTCAGTTTTTGTTTTGATGGTAGGAGCTGCTGCTCAGGACGAGGCCCTCTGCAGGTCAGTATGTTACATTACACATCTTCTGGTAAATAGATGAGAGCAGTTTGGTTCTGTTAGTGTCTGCTCTTCAGCTTCTTCAGATAAATAAGTGACAAGAAGAAAGAAATAAAGGAAAAGAGGAGGATGAGATCGGAAAGTTAGACAGGGAAGACATCAAAATGTCCAAAATGTTGGAACTGAAGAAACAGTTTTAAGGGTTTGTTGGATTTCAGCCGTGTCTCTGTTTTCCTCGTCTGATGCATCATATCTGTCTCTTCCTCTGTCTGCCCCTCCATCTTTCCATTTCATTTTTGCCTCAGTGATGATTGATTGACACCTAGCCTGTAGCTTGTTTGTATGTCTTACCACAGACAAGGCACGGAGCTGGTATCATGTGCTTAATTAGTTTGGTATAGTTTGTAAGGCGGTAGAGCTGAGGTGAGACGCCGGTAACCAGGGATTACACTAAATATTTATCAAACCCATCTGTCTTTCTGTTGCTATGTCCTCCAGGGAGTCGTGGCAATAAAAAATCAGCTTCAAAGCTTCATACTGGATGTTCTGTAATGATTTATCTGGGGCTTGGCTTTTGTGATCCGTCAACGCAGATTCAGTTTATCCCAAGTAATCTGTCGCCATGTGATTGTATCACTGCATTAAAAGTCTTTCCTGACAATTCAACCAAACCTGCAATTAGTCTGGATTTCTGTGGTATTTATCTCATAATTGTATCTATAAATATCTGTATCTTTATCTAAATAAATACTTGTGTAGGAGCTTGCCTAAGTGTGGCTTAAACACATATTTGAACACCACAAGAAGCAAGTAATTTTCCTCAGCTGGAAGGTTTTGGACCGACAGAGCAAATTTTTCGAAAAGTTGTAAACAACAACATATTTAATGATGACACTGGAAAACAAATTTCACAAAATTAATTAATGCTTTTGTCATTCACCTTCATAATCAGTGATCGTTATTAAATAAAAATAGAAAATAAATTTCTGTAGTTCCAGCCTCTCGTGTGGAAAAATATATATTGCTTTTCAAAAGTAAACTGAATATTTTATTTCTTGTTTTAAGGCATTTGATGATGTTGAATTTGTGAGTTGTTTTGTTCACCTTTTGACATTAAATAGACCAGAAATTACTCAAAAATATTTGGTAAGGAAAGTTGTTAGCTGCAGCTTGCTTTTTGTCCACACAGACGCTTCATATCTACTTGTCAGAGGCTGATAAAAAAAGAGCACATTTATCACGGTTCCCATTTTTTCCTGCAGCCCCGCCTTTTGTAGGATAAAATATTTTGTGTGTTTGTTTAAACCACACTTAGGCAAGCTCCTACACAAGTATTTATTTAAAGATACAGATATTTATAGATACAATTATGAGATAAATACAGAAATCCAGACAGAATATTTGACCATTTGAAGGTAGAGATACTGTTTGATCTTGACATTGTGGTTTCACTGAGCATCTAATGCTCCAGCTGCAAAACTAATATTGTGGTAACATCTCTGTGAGGTAACGTATCACCAGTTCTTGTTGCATATAAGGTAGACCGCATGCACATGCAGCTGTGTACTTTGCAAATAGATATTTATTTTTACTTCGGTAGCATTCCCAGGAAAGGTGGAGTCTCCTAATCATACCTGTGACAGAAATATCTGTGTGAATCCAACATACTGTTGAATCAAAATGAGTTTGCACAAAGAACACAGAGACACACAGCTGAGTTGACACAGATTTGGCTGCTCTGGTATTTTACCCTAGTTTGCATGCATACTGGTGTTTACATTGACATTATACAATGTGTACAAAAGGATTTTTTGCAAGCAGACCGTGCATACCCGCAAGCAGAAAGGCTTACAGAAGAGTCATGAAAAGGATCTGGGCATTTATCTCGTCCAATTCCACTAGTGTGTTGTGAGAGGTGGCTGTCAAATCGCACCTACGCTTTATTATTACTTCATGAAGACAATTACTCAGAATATCTTCGTCTTCTGTCATCGGTGCAGCCTCGTAATCACGCTGTATCGTCAAACACCCACACTGGCCATAACACAGTGAAAAGATGCAGCCTCACTCAATCCTTCCATAAGTGACATGAGCTCATTAGTCACTGTAAACATTATTGCAGATCTGTGAGCACAAGTCCAGACTGCTGCAGCCCACCAGTGTGCTCACACTCTCACAGATACAACACACACAAAAACACACCAACACTTCCCCTGTTAGTGCCGTGTTTGTGTAATTCTCCAGTTTGTTTGGAGATTTTCTTCCCACTGCTGCCTGGACTCTGATCTCAGTTGTACTGAATCTCATAATCTGTTGTTCCTGTTTCCAAAGGAAAATGATGAACTCCAGTGATGAAATGAAAACCCCATCCCCCCCAAAAGGCAGTTGTTTTGTAAATTCCCTTTTTGAGAGTGTCATAGCACTTTATTATTTTGGTTGAAAGTGTGCATGGGTGTACTTCATGTTCCCTGCATACAGACGTGTGTGTTGGGTAATTTGAGGATTGCAGTCTATTTACAAAAGCCTTCTGTAATGATCTATGGTCTCACTTGTTTGGATCACATAATGGAATGATGATTGGGGAACAAAAACAAGAAGAGGAGAGGCACAGTTTGAATCAAGGGCAGACAAGATGAGAAGTGGGCAAGAAGTGGATGATTTATGACATTAGATACTAATCTGAATGAGTGTAATTGTTTTAGTTTTCCCTTGACTTAATGAACGTGTTATTGCACATTTTGAAAAACTCAAATATAGGCTGCTGCCTTTGCCTGTGTGTTTTTAATTGAAGCTCTAAATCAGGCCGTCATACCTGTATGAAGGGTTGGGCCCTCTTAACCATGTCTCCTGTCAGCCAAACAAACAGGCCTTTATTCTCTGAGAGAGCAGGATGTCAACGTACAATAAACAGTGAGTGCGGCTGTTTGCTGTCAGCTGCGTATAGACATTGCATTGCTTGTTTTAAGCCCAAGATACTTTAGGGACCTGTGATGTCTTTTTGTGCAGATTGTAGATTGTACTACTTTAACTTTTAAAATCATAAATGACACTGACTTTAATGAACAGTCATCACAGATATTGTCTGCTGAATGGGGGTGTATTAGGATTTCCTCTGAGCCGCTTCTCAGTTTTTCTGACTCTGAACACACTGGAAAGAATTTTCTTGTCATGTTTTTACACAAATCACCAACAACACTCTACAGGAGGCACGTTGAAATTAACACACAAATAATTTGTAGCTAACTTATGTAGAATATGTAATAGAAGAAACCATAAAAGGCTAATGCTAATTATCAAGTGCACATTTTACTTTCACATATTATGTGACCAACTTTAATAAAGTGTTTTAGTTTTCACCCACTTCCATATTGCACCAAGTCAGATAAATTGAAGCTTAAAGCAATATCTCTTATCCCATCATAATAATGGCTTTAACATTGATGTAAATACTTTTCACAAGTCCGAAAGTCACATTTACAATACCTCTGGTGTTAGGCCTGGCTTGCAGTCGCTTCCCCAGTTTATCCCAGGACGTTTGGAAAGGGTATAGGTTGGATCCCAGCAGGTTAGTGAAGTTATTCCACACCGAACAGGGAAAACAGTTTTTTTAAATGGTACTAGGTTTGTGCATGGGTGCAATGCAATGGTGAAAAAGCAAAGGCTGTCTCCAAACTGTTGCCACAAATTTGGAAGCACACTATTGTCTAAAATATCATTGCATGCCATAGCTGTAAGATTTTCCATCATTTTAACTAACAAGGCCAACCCATGAAAAACAGGCAACGAGAACAAGTAAGTAAAAGTATGTTTATAAAGCTGTCTACATACTTTTGGCCACATAGTACTTAAAAATTACAAGAATAAAAGTTAAATAAACTTAAAATGTATAATAAATATATAGAAATGAGACATCATGCACTCTATAATAACACTTTCTTTCAGTGTGTGCACTTTCTGTCTGTATGAATGTGGTGCTAATGGTGTCGCACACAAACACACGGCTCGTTTACTGCAACTTTCTGTGTAGCAGTTTTGTGCAGCCAGATGTGTGAATGGCGTGAATACAACAAATGATCATTAATCAAACTATCAGCACTTATTCATTGTTTCTCTCCACCTTCCTGCTGTGCAGTTGTGCTTCTCACTCTTTCCATCTTAGCTACAGTGGAAAATGTAGATATCCTTGTTTAAATGGAATCTTTCAAAGGTCTGTAGTGGAGTGTACTTTAGTAGGAAGTGCTGTACTTCAAAATGTTTTGTTTTCAGATATTTCTAAGAACCATTTAGAGGTCGCTAAGTTTCAAAACGTGTATGTAGGCACTTCACGTAATTTAAAAAATTACAGAGTGGGAGCTAAAACACGCTCACACATACTGTACTGAATGTCTACATGTCCACACAAAGGGAAGACAGGTGAGAAATTAGTGTTGATCGCCACCTTCTTTGTCACCTTGTGTGTTTGGAAACCTCTCCTTGCCCTCAGGCTGCTGTAGAACTGTAGTTTAGATCGTCATTAGTCCTCCTCGTTATCATCATTAGTGCAGGTATCGAAGGCAGTGACGAGTTTTTGGCAGTGTGGGAAGCTGATCATCACAGTGAGAAGAATGCTTTTCAGTTTTCTCTGGTTCCATCAACCCTGGGACAGATTAGGGGGATGGACAGACAAGGGCTAAACTTCGGACTTTATGCTTGTAAGCTTTCTGATCTCATTCTGCAGACAGGTTCCTATGTTTTTTTTTTGTTTTTTTTTAATACAACCTGGTTTGGTCATTATCACTTGCATCAGTCAACAGTGGTGTAATCATTCATAAAGGCAAACTACACTATGAGTAGGTGAAATGCATTTTTTAAAGATTTGATCCTCTGATTATTTTTTTTTAAATAAATGTGATGTGGTGTTCCTCATACTGGCAGATATTAGCAGCCGGTTCTGGATGATATTTAAGAGTGAAAACAGTGTGCTAACAATACTTTGCCTGTACTAGTAGCAACAAGTTTTTTAAATTCAGCTTTTGTAAAAGTCAGTCTGCTTGTCTATTAGTTAGTCTCTAAAGTGTAAACAAAATAACACTGATGACTAGCAGCCTGTGAAATACCATAAAATATTGCCTAACACCCAAAAATGATACTGCGACGATTATAAACCAGAGAAAAGAAGCAAATCCTCACCTATTAGAGAATTTCAGGCAATGTTGGTGATAAATGTCGGTAGCAGTTAACTGGTTGTTATGGATTATTAATACATCAGTTGACCGATTTACTAATCGTTTCGTCTGTGTGGTAAATTAAAACCTTTTTGAAGTCAAAAATGTCCCTGAATCGTTTACTTTGGGATGTATCTGTGGCTCCTTCTCTGGCTTGTAAAGCTCTGTGGAAAGTGGCCTCATGCTTGAACTGCACTAAGAGACATCAAGTCATGGGTGATGTTGGTGCATGTGTGTTTTAGGTAAATACACTGATGACTGAGTGCATGTCTGTAACAGCTTCTGTTAACAGCTGTAGCTAGCAGCTGTAAAGGGTGCTTTGAGCGTCTGTTTGCATCCCTGCATATGTTATTGGACATTGGTGATGGTGATGGTGATGGTGAAGATGAAGATGGGGGTGGTGGGGATGAGTGGGCGATGATATGTGCTTTCTCACAGAGAACAGAACACGATTAGTCAGAAGATAATCTCGTCTCGCCTCCGTCTGTGTGTGCAGTGTGGGCACACTCCAAAGAAAACACTCAACTGTTTTCTTTGCTTTTCCCTGTTCTCCACACAGACACATAGAAAACAATTACAGAGAGTTAAGCAAGAAATGACACAGGGAATACTGGGTGTTTGTTCTCTTTTCCTGATTTTGTGAGCGTGCACTACGAGTGTGTCTGCGTGAAAATTCATTTCTCCACTGGATTCAGGGTTTTGTCTCACCGCTGTAGGTGAACTCTTCATAATCGGGGTGTCAGGGTGTAGCTGTCGCTGAGCGGCTAAACTTGAGGGTCCTCTGACGTTTCCACGCAAACATTCTTTCCTCCAATTATCAACATAATGACTGGAAAAAAGCCATACATACACAAACACTGGCCAGGGAAGTATTCACACTTTCCTCTTACCGGCCAGTCATTTTGACAGTGACACACACAGATACACAGACACACACCTGGGATTCTAATCTTTCCTATGTCCCTGTGCCACTGGTCTGCTAATATCTGCACTGGCACAGGGTGGGCTCAGTAATTTAAGCCTGCAGTGTTTATACATGTGTGGCGGCGCAGGCCACCGCTGCAGCTAAACGTTTACAATAATAGTCTCCAAGCGATGCCTCTTGCAATAAAAGTCAAGCATCTCGCCGGCTGCAGTGAAAGCAATCTGTCGTGCTGATCTTATAATAGTCAAATTAAACTGTCGTGCCTTGGGCTGCCAGGCTAAGTTGTGTAGCTTGAATAAAAACATGCTCTCCAGAACCTCGTACACAGGTGTGATACTGCCTGTGAGCTTGATACACAGCCAGTTCAGCATGTGGAGACACTGTTGTGGTAATATTGTTTAAAGCACATACAGTAGCTCTGCTTGTGCGTTAACTGTTTAATACTCACTTTGCTTTTTTGTGTGTTGATGAGCAAACCAAATGTGTGTGAGTAAATAAGATTATAAATCAAAGCAGACAGACTGTGCCAGAGGTTTTTACTCGAACGTTTCTGAAACTGGATGCTAGAGATACATTGTGGTTTGTACGAACAAATATTGAGGTTTCTTACCCAGCGCTATGATGTGGGATCCTTATGATTTAATTACATGATCAAACTTTCATGGTGTAATTAACTTGACCATAATGACCTCAGTATACACAATTATAATAACAGTTACTGGAATAACTGGTAAAACATTCTTAAAAAATAACTCCAGTAAAAATATGATGTAAATTAAGATGGATATTAAAATATGTTTCCTTTATAAAAAAACAACAAAAAAACAGTTTAACAGCAACTTTAATTTTGTGCTTTACTGCTGAGAAAAGTATCTGCTGCTGTCTTCAGTTCTGCTATGGAAATGTGTCACAACTTAGATTATAATCACATCTACAGTAGTTTTGGTGTAGTTTTGAATTTATTAATTCCTTTCATTAGTCATGAATAAATCTGTGTAATTTTTTAGTCCATAAAATGTAAAAACTATGAAAAATGTCACACTTCTGAAATTATAAAAAATAGCTTTTATTGTGTAACAGTCCAAAAACTCTAAAATATTTCTAGCATATAATCTGCAAATTTTGAGAATCTGGGAAAATCAAATTTTTATTATTATCACAGAGGATGAATTAAATGCTTTCAGTAGAGCTCCCATCTCTTTTTAAAGAAATTATTTTGTTTATTTTGCTAATAACTCTTATTTTAATGTTGCTTTCTGAAAGCATAAATTCTATTCTACTTTTTTGTGTTTTTAAATGACAAAAGTCTCACACATTCTTGTGTCGCAGTGTGAGCCTCCATAGCTGGTCGTACCTGCTGTTGCAGAATATTTTTGGAGTCTGTCGCAGAGTTTTTGTTGCTCTGGATTGTGTCTTAACTTGCGTCAATTTGGCAGCCACGGCCTCAGAGAGCAAATGAGAGGACGTCTCGGAGCCAGATGTTTCTGTCTCTCTGTGCTCTCAGTGACATACCTGCAGTCAGTGTGTATGAACCCTGCTCAGCTTTAAGAGACACTAAGGCATTACCAGAGTGTCAGTCAGCACCTCGCTACCCCAGGGAGGGACCCAGTCACACACACACACACACACACACACACACACGGCTATGTAGAGTTAGCCATATTAAGTGTATTGTTGCAGGCCTGTTTTATGGTCAGACTTGGTTTTTTTCTCATTTATTGACTTTGACTTGTGGGTTATGTAAGAAAATATGGCCCATCATAACCACATGTGACGTCTCAAAGCTACTGTTCCTTATTTTTGCAGATTTATGGATCATGCCCTGGATGTAACTGTAGTTGCTGTAATTTTTTAAAATGTGCTCTATGCTGAAGTCTTGCTATTCTCAACATAAATTACCTCTGCGACACTGATTATACTATTAGTTTGTGCTCCGAAATACTAAGAAATTGCTTTAGGTAACATGCAGAAACGCCATATGACCACTTACACACTGCACAGCAAGGTTAAAAAAGAAATGAGTTTGGAGTAAAAATGTGTGTGTGTGTTTTTTTATCGTATCATATGTATCTGTGAAGGGCGACACGCAGTGATCCCTTAACCTTAAGGTTCGAGAATATGAGATGCCATATATTATACAGCAGTTGCTGTATTAATGTCAGGTTAGGCCATATATTTATAATGAGCACTATTCTGTCAGGATAGATTTGTTTGTGATGGTTTAGATGGATCCAATGCATTTTTAGTTCTTTTAGTTCATTTGAAATGAGGTTAAAAATCTTTACATCTCTGCACTTTAGATTACAAGCTGTGCATTATTTTTGATCATCAATAATGAAAACAACCATAAACTATTAATGTGAACTACAGGCTTTCAGTTTTTTAAAATAATAATAATAATAATGTACTAAAGATATCATTAGTCAGACCCTGTACGCAGAACATTTGTTTAGGTTTCTAAAGTTTAATGAAATTGGAAAAACAGTAGAAGCAGTGTATTCACAAGAACAAAACATAAATAAATACATGCTGTTCTTCTTGAAAGAATAATCTTTTGAACTGAGAACTCATCAGACCGTTGACCTCCACAGTCTGGGTTAATTTGGCCACTGATGTCACTGCTCTTCAATACATGTGATGCAGACAGAACGCATACTTCATCAACATGTATTGAGTATTCAACATGCCTGTGTGATACCTTCTTCTTAAAGTATAACCGTTGAATCTGCCATGACATTTGAAGAATCCATCACATTTGTCATGTGACTCCATGGGAAAGCACAGGAGTGAAAGAACTGAAGGAATCAGCAACGGTACCTGTTGACATTTTCCACAAAAAAAAGCCATAAAAACCATAAATTTCAATGAGTCATTGATTAGCAGAGTGCAACAGCTGCCATTGCTGTGTTGGCAGAGCACCAGGGGTGTCATTGTGGTATGTTGCTGTTTGCGTACAAGTGTAACCGCACTGAGAGACAGTCATAGGCACAGTAGTAGCTCTCGTTCCTCCATTTATGCTCCTGTTTACGCTTGCTGTTGGATTGAGAGATGATCTGTGACGGGTACGTGATGGGCAGGTCTCTGCAGAATTCCTCAAGTGGCAGTTGCAGTTGCAATGGAATTTTTTTTGCTTTCGACAGCCAAATTGTGTGAGAGGACAAGTCATGAGACTTACTGTTTTGATTGAGTTACTGTTATAACTATTCATATGATTCGGATTCCTACCAAGATATTCAGGTCTCAGCTAAGTGAGCGTGTTCCGTCGCCCCTTGGTTAGTTTCCAAGATACAATGACAAGAACCTTTTGAAAACTAATGAAAACACACCAGCTTAAACTGTGCCCAGTTTTCCCTCTATCTTACATTGATAGGAAGTGAAAACTGTGTTCTGAATATGTGAATATGCAGATGAAGTGTAAGGTATCACTGCAGAGGAAGCCATTTCATATGCACGGCTATGAATGGGCCTCTGTGAGCCTGTGTTGGTATCCGCTCCCACGCAGTAAATGGGTAAGGTGACCCGGGCTGGGCGAACTGTGGTCAGCGTCGCTGGGAAGACGGACGTCTGAGAGGAGAGTTTTGTTGCTCTGGCTACAGTAGAGGTGAGGACAGAGGACTTTGTGAAAAGATAAACAAGGCAGGACACCAGATACGAGTGTGGACTGCATGAACCGGTAGTTGTGCAGTCCGCGATGTGGACCACTTGTGGGTGTGTCGTACTGAACTCCGAGGGCCGCTGTGATTGGTCCAGCATCGAGCGGCAGCATTTACCTCAAAGAAACTGATTTTATTCTTGTTGTAAACTTTTGATAGGCTGCTCCAAATAATTACCAGAAACAGTTGCATTAATCAATGTCACCTACTGAGATTAATCAGACAGATCCTGAATCCTGGTCCTTGGTTTACTAGATTATGGCATAAGCAGTTGCCTTATTTCTTAAATGTGTGACCTTTATGTGATTTTGGTGCATTTAAGAAAGTGTAGTCATTTCTTCCATTGTTATTAGAGTTACCCCCCACTAAAACACACATGGGAAACTACATAGTCGAGTGCATCTGGAGAGAAAGTAATGTTGGACTAATCTGGTCTAAAGTTCTTTGTGGGTTTGTTAGTTGCAAGCTCTGTACAGCAGCCAGGAGAAATCTGCCCTCAGTCTTCTCTGTCTTTGTACAACCCCACTGGTTATTTTTAAAGCTGCTATGTGTGGAATTTTTATAGGATTCAACCCACACCGGACCTGTGTATTTCCTGCAAATGAAATCAGTCTATTTCCTGCAGCCTGTTGAGGAACCAAAATGTATCAGCGGTTTTCACTTTACAATTACCTACTTAAGGGATGGCGACACTAAAATGTATACACGGTTTGGTTTTTTTTGGCACAGTGAATAACTCACTGTCAGACCCTATAGAAGAGAGGGTACATTTTGACCTTGTCTGTAACTTGAATCTCAAACTATTCCTTCCTGGAGTGTGTGTCTGTGAGTCTGTGTGAATATAGTGAGGTTTTGTGGAGCAAACAGCTGGATAGCCAGAGGTTGTGCTTTTGTGGTTTAGCCAGGTTGCTGCTGGATCGTGGGAGAGTTTGGGTCAGCTGACTTTCTTCCTACACGTTCTCCTGTGGGCTGATCCTGATCTGTCCATCAGCCCGCAGGCTTTATATGCATTCTAGCCACATCAATGCTAATGGACATATAATCACATAAGGCATTTTACTACTATTATATTTCACTAACAACCTATTCAGAAACATTTTCCTCTTCAGGGATTGGGCTGCAGTTGTTTAGACTGACCCTTCCTGGAAATATTCCTGTTACATGTTTCTTTGACACTGTCTTTCCGTTGCGATCGGATAAGTAGTGGAAATTAAAGGAAAGTCACTCTGCTTCCCTGCGTAACAGATAGAAAGCATTTCCATTGATATCTAAAACTCCCAGCAGAGCACTTCCCCTTCCCGAAAACCCTTCCCTGCCACAGGCCTCCTTCAAAGACAGGCGACTCCGCAACGGTCTGACCCGACATGCCGACCCCTGCTCCGATGTTCCCTCCCTGGTGAGAGAGCCGGGTGGAGCTGGGCTGGACTTGAACTCCGGCGATTGTCTTCAGCTAACCTTTCTGTGTGTGTATTTGTGTGTCCATGTGGATCTGTAAAAGTGTGACTCATGGCTTTCTGTTGATCATATGCTGATGGTATTTAAGATGGGATGACCCATTAATATGGCCCTCAGTGATCTAAACACTGACGGCCACACACATGAGTAATTTTTAGGGCAGTTGCTTTGGAAAAGCTCAGCACAGATGAGTGTCAGAAAAAAAGACTAAGAAAAAGATTTTGTGTAGGTAAGAGTTCGCTGAATGCTCGATAGCAAATTTTATTTTCCATTTGGCGGTTAAGATCTGGGTGGTTTGTAATGGATCTGTACTGACTAAAATAAGGTGATCAAAATCTGATTATTTATTTGATGAGCTTCAGTGTGTTTTGCCACCTCAGCCAGCGGTCAAGCTGTTGGCTAATATCAAACTGTTGTGGAGTTAAAGCGTCTCTGCAGTAGGTATCTTTACTCAGCAAAGGATCATTTGTGAGCTCAGAAGCTGTGCCCTGTCAAACTGTTGTAAAATCAGATTACGCAATTATTTTATTTTATTTTTTTTTTATTTAGTTGAAGATCTCCCAACAGAGTGAGACGTCTTCTCTCTAGAGAATCGCATCATGCATCATGCAGGATCACGTTCTCCCAGTCGAGCGTTTAAAAACTCCTGTCTCATAAATAATTTAGGCTTGTACATTTGAATAAGCACTGTGAGTTGTGAGAAAGCAAGAAAAGGTCTTGTGTTGTTATTAGTGTTGTTATCCATCCATTATATTCATCTCTTATTCTGGCCACTAGGGGACAGAAGAACTACCCTGTACAAAGCAAGTTGACAGACACACAGCCCTGACATATTTTCCATTTATGAAGTTGATGGGACTAACCTGTTAGTTACATATGGATGAGAATGAGTGCTGCTTTGCTTTGTTTTTTGACCACCTGATGATGATGGTGATGTGCAGGTGTTGTATTGCTCAGTTGACAGGTGTACTGACTAAACTATCAAACATTCATTTTCTAATGACCACTGTAATAAAAAAAAAAAAGAGCCCTGTGTTTTGCTTAGCTTTGTCTCTCGTGATTTAACACTTGTTAGTCTAAGGGGGAACCAGTGAGAATAGTGGTTCCTCATGTAATTTTGACTCTTGGCTTGTCTTTTTCTAGGGAAGACATTGTACAGCTATGGGAAACATTCTGAGACAAATATTTAGTGTAATACATTCATCATCTAGCAGTGTGGTCAGAATTGTATTTGCAGTTTTGTATATTTAATTGACAGAATTGCTCATGTTCATTGCCTCAAAATAAAATCCATGCATTGTGATCTTTGGAGACAACAATGCTGTAGCCCTGTCAGACCAGTGTCAAACCCGTTGGCTTTCTGGAGCCATTGTAATAGAGATAGATGACAGAGATTAAACTCCCATCAGGCACAGGCTCTGCAACACGTACTCCCACTAAGCACGCCACGATATCTCTTCCCAATAAGGACGGACCAACGTGCCATCATCTCAAGATTGATGAGTGGTATTACTGTGGATTACCAGCTGTGTGTATGTGTGTTTGTTTGTAAGTACTAAGTTAATTTTAGCCTCTGTACAAGCGCTCCTGTAACGTCCATAAGCCTATTACACATTCCTCAAATGACATACAAACATAACTTGGGTTAGACGTGTTGTACTGTGGTTATAATGCAGGTTATTTGCGTGTGTGTGTACACGCCTGGTGTCAGGATTGTGATTGATCAACCTCTCTTCCCTTAACTGAGCTGCATATTTTGTGTGTTCAAACAGCGCAGAGTGGACTTGGCTGGTACGCATATGAAAACATGAGCCTGTGCTGATTTATGGACTTGAGTGAAAGCCAAATATTTCTTAATACAAGTATAATAGTTTAACAGCAGACCTTAATAACAGTGTGGCAGTATATTTTGTCATCCAGGTCGTTCACTCCTTCTTTGTCGACCTCTTCATTTAGCAAAATGTGTTTTTCCTTTGACTTGGCACCTTTTAGAGTATGTTAAGAATGCACTGGTACAGAGATGGAGAAATAAAGGTGGTGGGTTTAATGTGGGAGGAAAGAGGGAGGAACAGGGGAGATGGTGAAAGACACAGAGGAAGGAGTTGAGATAAGAAAGTGCTAATGTCTGTAATTGGCTCCAGATGAAAGCTGTTGGTGTGATGAGGTTGGGAAAGATGGCAAAGGTTGGCCACTCCTACATCATGTTTTATGAGTTGGCCTCCTCATACTGTCAGATCAGCCATCACCGTGGAAGTGAAAGGAGCAACACAAATGACAGACTATTTTTAAATGTTTCCTTCGGCCCTATTCCGACATTAAATTTGAATATGTAGTGTATGTGGGTTGAATATAAATACAGTACCCATCTTAATCGTAATAACATAGGTGGGATGTGCATGCATAAGCTGACTTCGAGTAAAGATATTTTGGTCATTAAAAAAAACAACAAAAAAACATTCCTTAACTCCCATGTCTCCTAGAAATTTGCGTGCTCCAGGAGAAATTTGGGAAAATCTGTCTTTTCTTATCTCCTTCCCTGAATAGTGCAGTTGGATCTTTTTTTGTTCGCATAATGTTGAACTATTTTTGAAGTGCACACTAATCCAGTTAAAGTTGCCTCAGTCTCCCTCTTCTCCATTTTAGATCATTGTTGTTTTTTTTCCCGTCACTGAAATAACCTCCTAAACCTGCAACTAAGACAACACATGGCCCATAAAAAACTCTAAAGAGACACTTCTAGTGACTTTGCAAGTCAGACGAGAAGGTATTTATAACCAAAAAGGCACCATGTAACTGCCCAGCCGTAACCTGGATCCTGCTCACGCTCCTTCCTCTACACACAGACATGCAGCTGTTGTGCTGCTCCCTTCCGGGGGGTCCTGGGTGGGCCAGGATAGACTGAGGTTTGAGGTGGAGCCAGAGTGCAGAGAGAGAGGGGAGGTTGTGTATATCAGGCATAATGTTGGATCAGAATCTGGGCTCCGTTTTGGTCACATGGCTCTGTGACAGCTACCAGGGCAGCCAGAGTGTACGCTGGTATGTGTTGTTGTGGCCGACTGTGGTCCGTGTGTGTATATATGGGAGTGTGTTCCTGTGGTGGTTTATGAAGTGAGTCCGTTCGTGTCTGTGTGTGTAACCGAAGAGTGGTAGCACCTGCAGGGGTGGTGGTCCCCAAAACTTCACTTCTATTTAGGGATCATGCAGGCAACGCCAGGGCGGGGGAGGTAGGGGTAGGGGTAGGGGTAGGGGTATGTGGGTAAGGGTGGAGGGGATGGTGTGTCGGTGGCTTCCTCTGCTCACAAGGACAGCATTCATCAAGTAAGTGGTTCAGGGTGGAGTGGGCGGGTGAGGGGGTCGATAGGGGTGCTGCGTCAGAGTTAAGTGGAGTCTGGGCGTGTGAGAGGGGTAAAGCAGGATGGAGAGGGATGGGGAAGAGGGGAAATTGGTGGACAGGAATGTGTCAAATCTTACCTCCCACCATCCCCACCTTCTCTAATCAGAGATGAGGCTGAGTGCTGATTGCGGCCAAATGGAGCCCCAACAGCAGCAGGCTCAGCAGCTGGAGTTGGGGGTGTTGCAGGGTGGTAGAGGAGGGTAGAGGTGTAACTGGGATCAGTTTGATCCTGGCAGGGGGTTTGAGATGTGGGAGGTCCTTCCTCACTACTCCTCTGAGCTCTCACTTTGAAGTCATCTGGTCGTGGTCAGCTGATAAAGAGTGTCAGGAAAAACACCCAGAGAGAGAGAGAGATGAGTGATTCAGTTGTCTTCCTCTGTGTCGTGAAAAAGGGTTCAGTGTTAGGGTTGACGGTGCGATTAGCTGTGAATTTAAGGTGTGGATTTTTAGAGTGCTTGATATGCACCACAAGACTCGAGGGAAAACACCTTACAAACATGGACCTCAACAACAAGAAAATAAACCATTTCCACTTCATAGAAAAAGAATGAAACCCTCAAATTTAACTTAAAGTGCTTCAAATAATTCAACAGTTCCACGCCAAAGTTAGACTTGTCCAGCAGTAGCAAAACTCTCTATGTACTGCAACACAAACACACAACATTGTAGTCTGTGGTGTGGTGGGGGATCTCCTCCATACTGAGAACACGCGGTGAGAAAGTCTTCTGATGTGGAGCTAAATAACTTTGGCTATCTATTGGTATGTAAATATGTATCTAGCTTATCACAGTTATTCTTTTGTCTTTTACATTCTTGTTGCTTCTTGTTGATCTTTAATTCTTGTGTCAGTATAGATGGTATCACAATACCTACTTCAGTGTTTTTCCTTATACTGGAGGACATCTTTGTGAACTTCTGCTACTGATTTAAATTGTGCAGCACAGGGACTCTTGTTTTTCTTCACATCGGTTTCATAATGACCCTTGATCACATCAGTGTTTCATCCTCATGCAGTCAACATCATCCATCCATCCCCTCTGCAGCTCTTTGCAGCATCATAGTCTTATTGATCAAAACCCCAGAATAAACAAAACTGTTTCTACCTGTGTATTTGTGTATTTGTGTATTTGTGTATTTGTGTATTTGTGTATTTGTGTATTGGTGTATTGGTGTATTGGTGTATTGGTGTATTGGTGTATTGGTGTATTGGTGTATTGGTGTATTGGTGTATTGGTGTATTGGTGTATTCGTGTGTGTGCGTGTGTAGATGTCATTGCTTCGCACAGTCCCCAGGGCATGACCGCAGCCTGCTGCAGTGAGACCTGTTGCCATGTTTACATGCATGTTTATTTTTATGTGGTTGGAATGATTGATTGGTGGTGAGTGTCTGCAGGGTGGATCAGGTGATCGAGAGAAGTGAGGAATGAAGGGGCTCTTCTTTTCTCGATCGACTTTTCCATTGAGTCCCATTCCAGGCACTCTTATCCAACGCTAAAGGAATGAGGTGACTGCACATCACGCTTTTTATCCTGAGGACATTTCCATTTGTTTTTCATCTCTTTTTTTTCTCTTACATGCTAATGTTTGATTGTTTTTAGTGTTTTTGCATATTTGAACGTTACATCTTGCTGCTTATTTAAAGCGACAGTCGTTCTAAAACCTAGTGTATAAATATCAAACTATAGGTTTGAATTGTGACTGTTTATAAATCTGTAGCTTTTTGACAACAGTTTTGCTGAATGATCCATTATTTAGGTAATTTACTTAAACAATGGATCAAAGATGCCAAACATTCAATAGTTCCACTTAACAAATGCAAGGATTTGCTGCTTTTACTTGTTTTATATCATTTGAAATTTAATATCTTTGTTTGGCTTTTGGCTTTTGGCTTTTGGCGAGAAATTTTAATTCGTCATTTTGCACTCTGGAAAACTGTAAGGGGCATTTATTCAATAGATTGATCAGAGCTGAAAATAACAGGTTCAAGGTCTAGTTTCACAATGGCAACTGGTGGACAAAAAGCTCCACAGAGACTACAGAAACCACACTGCAGCATATTTCTTACCATATAATCATTGAGTCCTGAATAATTTTTGTTTTGCCAAATCGAGCAGAGTTTTACAGGGTGATATTGGTTCTCAGAATGTTTGTTTTCCCCATATTTCGTACAAACAATGATTGCCTGTGGTGGTTTGAGAGGTTTCTGTGGACCTTCTGATACATTTTTCTGCCCTGAAAACTTGTAATTTTGGCAGAGATTACTGTAATAGAATTGTCTTACTTACTGTACGTGAAGCTGAGGCTGGCAGTGGTACTAGGGGAAAAATAAAGTGATGGAGTTTTGGACCATAAACTGATTGCATTGGCCTCAAACACCATTCAGATTTCCTGCATTTTGGTACCCTGAGTGAAAGGGCAGGGAGGCAGTGGTGGAGAGTTTGGCCACCACCTGTTCACATCGATGCCGTCAAGAGAGAACAAGAAAGAGTGAGTGGAGCGCTGGGAGGCAGACAGGGACTTTCCAGACTCGCCTGCATAGTTTGACAGCCGATCTTCAACTCTCAGTCTCTGCCCTGACATTCGCTCTCACAGCTCAGCACACATCTCTCCACACGTGCACTACCTACCCCTCCCACATCTCCATCCTTGTCTCCTAGATCCACCTGATCTGTTTGACTTGTATTTGTTCATTGCCATAGGTGCAGCAGCCTGCGCTCTAACCGAGCAGAAGACGCCTGTCATTACACACAAAACACAGAGAACGAAATATGATCATAACGACGAGTGAACATCGGGTGGAGATTAGTAAGAGCGTGCATGTCATGCCTTGTGTAGCTCCCTACTCTAAAAAATAAATGGTTTATGTTATATGTTTATGGTACTTAAATGTATTTCTATTTAGCTCTCAGCGAGCAGGTAAACATTTCAGAGTTCAGTCTTGCATTGTGTAACTGGGTCTGCACTGTAACTGTGCAGAGAGTGAACAGCCACAGTGAAAGAAACATCTGACTAAATGAGGGAGAAAATCACCTTTGAAAACATGCTGGTGCATTTCATTCTGTTTGAAAGGTGGTAGCCAAGAAACACATGGCCATTTTCATCCCATAGTAAAGTGAAGCTTTAATTTGAGTTAGTCACAAGTTCCCATTGAGTAAATTTTTGTGGACTCCAAATAAAGCAGTGTAATGCTCAGTAACAGAGAAACTGATAGAGCTGTCAGTGCCTTCGCCTGTTTCAGAAGCTTTTTGCAGCAGCTTGGGAACCATTTTAGCTGTGCTGTGGACGATTCAGGGAACCCCAAAAAGTCCCTGCTACTCTCTGATGACCCAGGAACTGTCAAAGCAGAGCTAACAGTCGGCCGGGCAAAAAAAAAAAAAACCCTAACAAACCTCAGTTTCATGACTGTAGGTTTATTTGGCGACAGTGAAATCCTTTAAAAATTGATTCTTTATATCTTTTAGTCATTACAGTTCTACAGTGAAAACATAATGCTCAGAAAGTGGTTTCAGTTCCTGTTTGGTTCTGCATTTTTAAGGCCCTGATTTACCATCTTAGAATCCATATTGATCCAAGTGTTTTAGCTGCCTAACCTCACCCTCACTCTATTTGCTATGTTAATTTTGTCATGTGTGGTTCCATGCTGATATTCCTGTTTGGTGATGGGGATTGAAATAATCCAAAATGGACACAGATGTGGACAGTGACTTACAGATATCAGCACGTGCAGGCATGGAAAGTATAATGTGAGCATCTATATTGCGAGCAGTTAAGCCAAAACCCTTTTCCTGTTGTCCTGTAAACTAATACCCTTCATCAGCCCAACTATAAACAGGTCATATGAACCATGTGGACATTGTAAACTACAGTGTGCTGTTCTGGGAGCTCATGTTGAACACAGGCTCTAATTGTAGCTCATTCAGCTCCAGTGGGATGATATCACAGATCCACGCCTCTGTCTCTCTCTCTCTCTCTGTGCAATTCTCTGCCTGCCAGTCTGCTTCGAATTGTATTGTGTCTGTATTTTAGGGAAAGACAAACTGGAACAGCGTGAGGAAAGAACAAAACAGTTGTTTTTTTAACAGGTGTGTGTGTGTGTTTATGTGCAGATGAGTTTGAATGACACAATTCAAGCAAGACAGAGCTTGAAGTGAAGATCCCCCTTCAAGTTTCATCACAACACAACAACACGATGATGGACGTGCTGCATAGCAGTGTCTGGAGAGTGGGCTGTTAGCGATGTAGCAGCATGCAGCAACAGTAACTTAAACTAGACCAGGAGGATTGTGAAAACACACAATATTATGTGCTATAGCTCTAAGGTCTATATCACATATAGGTCTCACTCTATAGGTCTTTGCTGACCTCAGAATTACACAGGGTTACTGATCAGCGGGTGGCATTATAAATTATATTTCTGCTAAAATGTGCAGTAATAACTTAAGTGTGTCTGGATTGTGAGGTGATTGACCGTGTCCACATTAGCACTAACATTACTTTATGGATTAGAGCTGCAATGATTAGTTGATTATTCAATAAAAACTATTTAGATTTTTTTTTTTTTTAAAGGAAAAATGACAAAGATTCTGTTGTTCCCTTTTTGGACTAAACAAGCCGTTTGAAGATGTCACCCTGGGCTTTAGGAAATTGTGGTGTTACTATCCAAAAACTTGAGTTGAAAGGCAAATTATCTGACACTTGATGCATATACGTGCAGGATTTACAGACAGAGTTTAACACAGGGACAAGTTGTTGTCAGACATTTTAAGTGTGCCGATGGGATTGGCATGTAAACAGAATAGGTCTAATTCTTTGTGTAGAGCAGTGCGAGTGTTTGAGGATGCAAAAGAAAGACAACATTATAAGCATTTATAATTTCTTCACATTTAGATTTTATGGTTGGTCAACATGTGGTTATGTGAGTCTGATTGCTGCACAATGTGGTAAATAAGAGGTTGAGTTTGGTTGTAAATTCTACCAAGCATGTGTATTTGAGAATAGAGATCATGATGCTTGTACTGTCTCCTGATACACAGTCAACGTTGGCTTCTTTGAACGTGATGTTCCCTAAACCTTCATCAAGTAGTTTTGTCCTTTGGCTGAACATGGTTTGGGTAAGAGACGACTCTCATGACCATGTACACATGTGCAATGGGCTTTATAGTGGCCGCGTGGAGGCAACAGGTACCGCTGCACTTCCCAGCAAATCAACAGTTCTCAGTGAATAACAAAAATAATATTACAGCCTGCTTCTTTAATGTTCTGGTGAATTCATTGCCCAGGTATTTACTGTGTGTAAAGTCTTAACAGAGCCTCAGGTGCTGTAGGCTATTCTTCCCTTGCCGTGAATTAGGCACACAATGAAAGGGCTGTTATTACAAATTAAAACTGCTCTGCCTGTCTAGTCATTTCACCTTCTGATTACTGATGTGAAGAAAAACATTCTCTGAACACTGAGAGGAGCAGCACTGCATTAAAGTGAAGTTTTGGTTTTCTAATGCAGATGAGTGACAATGTAGTTGAAAGCAAAGTAATTGATCTGTCTGGATGTGCAAAGGGGTTGCCAGGTTGGGTCTAAACATTTTTCTCCTGGAGGGAATTCAGCCTGCTTGTCTTTGCCCTGTTAACACACGACTGCTCTAATTTCACTTGGCCTATGATGTGATGAGGGAAGGTGTAACTGACTGTGGTTTTTCTCCACAAACTACCGCCCTTGCTCATGCACACAGATATACACATTCAGTACACTCTTTCTATCCCTCCTCTCTGTTTTTTTCCCTTCTTCTCCATACCTGCCGCTCCTCATCTGTCTTTCTCTGTCTTCTCCACCTTCAGGGCATCTTTCTGTATTTTTGTGTTTGCGGTTGGCAGGAATGTGCCAAAGTTTCAGTGTTTGAAAGTAGTCAACAACAGTGAGAAAGTGATGTTCAGAGAAGGGCAGTGTGACTGCTTTCACTGCTTTCACTGCTTTCTCCTGTAACTCCTGTGGAATCATGACAGTTCCCCACAGAGGCCTTTGGTTTGAGATGCATCAGTGTTTTTTTACTGGGAAAC
The DNA here is from genome assembly GCF_900324485.2 of Mastacembelus armatus. Lineage (NCBI taxonomy): Eukaryota > Metazoa > Chordata > Actinopteri > Synbranchiformes > Mastacembelidae > Mastacembelus > Mastacembelus armatus. Next base: position 2,640,930 of record NC_046636.1, on the reverse strand, counting down.
ATCAGAACAAACAGCAACGTGCCAGGGAGCAGGTTGGTGACGTGTAGGCCTCACTGGTTTTGGCTTTTTTTGTCTATGTACTCTATTGTAAATGTTATTTAAACCTATATTAAATCTAGCTTTAGAATTTCATTAAAAATTCAAATTAGAAGTCAGAAAAAGATGAAAAAATGGTACATTAAAGAACGTGCCCATTACTGTCAGGCGTCCTTGAAGGGAAAAGGTTTGTAAGTTACGTAAATCAGGTTACACATAATTAATTTAGGTATTTTTACTGCAACCTTTAGATTTCAGAGACCAGAAACTTCACCTCCACCTGACAAAAGTTTCAGGCAGTTATTTATCATTAAAGGCTATAAAATAAGACACACATAAATATTGATAATTATTATGATTTCTTTATTTAACCTCCTATAGATATTGATTAGAAATGGTGTACATTCTGAACAAGAGAATAAACAAACTGACAATAGCAACAAAATAAGAGGAAATTTGATTTCCAGTTTTTTACTATTTAAATATGTGCCTGTGTCATCTATGAACTTTTTATGATATTGAACAGTGAAGCAAGTTAATACCATAACAATATAAAAATCATAATAATGAGACTGTATGACCAGAGAATGCTTTTTACCCAAATAAATATAACAATTAAGATGGGTCAAATGTCAGTGTAAGCTTATTACATTGTCTGATTTCCTTGGTAGATTAAAATAATTTCAGTAACGTTTGTTTCTATATTTTTCTGTGATTAACTGAACTTAGTGCACAGGGAAACTCACATTCTTCCACTACAGTGTATATATAACTTAATGCCTCCATATGATCCTGTGTTGAAGGTCATACAGGTATGCAGAGAGGTCATGGTTGAATAAATGTAGCTCATATTTATACATCTGTCAGGACACAAGCTAAGAGTCTGGTATATGTGAACACACACACACACACATATACACAGAGTCACATTCCTCAGTTTCAAGCATGCATTTCAACAGGCCTTGTGTGAGCAGGAAAGAAATGAAACCACCAAATGCGGCACGTATATCCTGTACATTTAGAACCTTTTTAAACAAATCATTTTTTTTTTCGGGTTGGAATATTTTCTCTGTGGCAGACCCCCATGCTGACAGAGCCTGGCGAACTTCCCAGAACTGAACAATGTCTGCCAGGTTGGCCAAGGAGCTCAGCAGCACCCCCACCACCACCAGACACCCACCGGTGTACACAAACGTCTGGCCCTTCAACCGTCAGGGCTCAGGCCCTGCCTTACATAATGACAGAGAATGGAGGCATTAAGGCAATTTGTTTGATTTAAGTTGTCAAGGCGTCCTGGACCCTGCCCCTCTCAGCTGGTTTTGATACCCTTGGTCGGCCTGTGCGTGTATGTATGTGTGTGAAGTGAAGGAATAAGAGTGGACGGTGTCTCTCTCTCTCACACACACACACACACACACACACGCACGCACACACAGTCTGTGAGGTCCAGGGACAGTGAGCTGTGATAGATCAGGAGGAGAAATGTGTAAGGAAGGAAAAGGTGGAGTAGGGGTGGAGCTGCACAGGACAAGAAGGAAGAGCTGAGCGTGCAGCTGCAATGAAACAACTCTGCTGTGCATGAGTGTCTGTGACTGTCCCTCTGAACTGAACATGAAGGCAGGTGTGGTCACTGGCTGCTCCACTGCTGACCTGCATCACCGCAACAAGACACACTCTGATTTTCAAGTCTCACTCAAAACTTTCAAGGAAATACGGACTGGGCTGGATGTTGTTTAAATTATCACAGCCACATATTCACAAAGTTATGTTGTCTGTACAAAACTTCAGTTTAGTTAAAGTTTGCAGAAGTTTAAGGAAAGTAACAAACACAAATAAGTTAAATATCCTACCAACAACACAGTCGGGCCCCCAGGTTTTTAATACTCACAGGTTCATTTGGTGCCTCAGTGCTGCTGCTCAGTGACGTTTCTGTTTTTTTGTCTTTGCAGAGATTAATATAATTTTTTGATTTGATTTTATTTTAAACTTTTTAGGCAGTTACCCTTTATTAATTTTGGTGTGCAGTTCAGTTTGCACAATAATAAAATATATGTATGTGGTAAAAAAAATTATGAAAAAAATAAATTTAAAATCTGCAAAACATTTTCTATGCTTGTCTGCAGTGGAAGGATTTGTTTATCATTAAAAGCCAAATGTGACAGCGCAACGGTAACTGAGATGGCGAATAAACGATCGCATTCGTAAAACTTAAAAACTAAATGTTCAGTGATCCTTTCACTTCACAGAAAACTGAAGATCAGACAAAAACATCAGATCAGAACATTGTGTTTTCACTCACACGGCCAGAAATGTTCATTCTCAGTTCTGTGGTTGGTTTTGAGGCTTCAGACTGTGATGTTTTGAGAATTTGTTATATCTGGTTGGTAGATGTTGCTGTTGCTGTTGCTGTGTCCACCTCTTGTATTTTCTCTATAAGAAAACGTTGTTATGTAACACACAGTATGTGTCCCTGCACGTTCTCACATAAATATAATCGATATAAATGAAAATGCCAGAATGCGAAGTAAAAGCATGAGTGGAGCGTCACAGGTAATTACACTGAGCTGAGGAGTGTAATTGAACCTGATCAACCTGCTCACTGTGTGTGTCTGTGTGTGTGTGTGAGTGTGTGAGTGTGTGAGCACTATGAGGGGAATAGAGGGCCAGTGTTCTTGGGTCCCAGCTTTAAATAAGGGGTCTTTATCTGGCTGTTTGTGTAGTGCTGGTGTGGAAGCACTAAAGGGCCAAAGTGTTTCCTCTGCACAGACGTGGCTCACGCTGCCTGCTCCAGGTGTGGTGGCCACTAAGCAGCACGGCTTTTAACCGTCACGCCTGATTTGGAGCCTGAGGCCAATCTGGCACACACAGTCCAAGTACGCTGTATCACACAGTCATGCACATGCACATCCATTTCTGATTTAAAGTTAATTTCCCCCCCTAAGTTCCCACCCCACTTGGCCCTCGGCAGTAGAAACAAGCATTGTGGGAGTTGGAGTATTAAGTTTGAGAAGTGAATTGTCTGATCAGATCTGATGGGCTCCAGAAGCAGCACCTGGTCCAATCAAGCTGTGCTCCACTGTTGCCTCCCGTCTTTCAGTGGGGGAGGTGTTGGTAACTCTGTGTGAAATGTGATGTAACTCAAGCACTGATCCTGACATTTGTTGAGGTTTATTCACTTATATCATTGTGATTGAAAATATTCTAAGTTACTGTACCTGTAAATAGTTAGAAGGTATTTTCCTGTCAGGGTCACTTCATTTCTGTCTTGTTTTCATTCTTCCTCTTTACTAGATCTCCTTTGAGTTGGCCGAGTACACAGCCAACGTGGATGGTGTGGGTACCCTGCGCCTCCTGGATGCTATAAAGACGTGTGGACTGACCAACAGTGTAAAATTCTACCAGGCCTCCACTAGTGAGCTGTACGGCAAAGTCCAGGAGATCCCTCAGAAGGAAACCACACCCTTCTACCCTCGCTCACCTTATGGTAATGGACACACATACACAATGTACTGCAGATTTTCATGGATTACCTAATATTTATGCCTTGCACAACTTGTCAGACAGTTGTGTGTGTCCATATAAGGACATACAAACACAGATTGCAGCATGTTTTCATTTTGAGTGTGTGTGTGTGTGTGTGTGTGTGTGAGGGGCTTCAGTTCTCAGGCAGCGTTAGAGCTCTCCACACACCCCGAGGCCAAACGTCTGTCTGAGGACTGGAGTGGCTCTCATTTTAACAAAGACACCTTTATATCCACGGCACTCAGCACTCACTTTCAACACACACTCACCTACAGACGTCCACACACATGCAGGCTGTACACGTGTGTGAGCGATCAGGTTTCATGCTCTCTGTTGTCTAAACGCTCCGCTCACTGACACTTTCGCCATCTGTCAGCACTCAATCTGAGGCTGCATGGGAGACTCATACCATCGTGAGGAGGGCTGCTCCTCTATTAATTATACTTGGGAAGGGGGAGGCGAAGGTTGCCGTGGTGACCTTCCTTCACCTCCAATGTACATCCTGACCTTCAGCTTAATTAACGGGCGCCTCCCTGCTCTCGCTCTGGCATTCACAGGATAAGGGAGGAGGATGATGGTGTAAGGAAAAGAGGGGAGAACTTTTTGTACAAGCCTGCTTTTGGTCAATCAGCAGGAGCCTGCGGTTCACGTTCCTTATGGTGAAATATGATCTTTGGTACCGCTGTGTCCACCAATGCCATGTGGTGTAGTTACAACACTGAATCTTTCTCTTTGAGAAGAGGAGATCTGGGTTTTTTCTCTGCTGTAATGCCACTCTAAGGCAGATCAGACCTAAGTTTTTATTTCTTAACTAAGTGAATAAAACCATCATGTCAGAGTGATAATCCCGTTTATGTGCTGTTGTAGAGGTTGTATCTTTTTTTTGGTGTGAATATACAAACATCTGGGAGTGATGTATTTCTGTTTTACTGTTTGCTGTGTTCCTCTGTCCTCTTCCACTTCTTGTCCCAGGTGCTGCTAAGCTCTATGCCTATTGGATAGTGGTGAACTTCAGAGAGGCCTACAACATGTTCGCTGTCAACGGGATCCTCTTTAACCACGAGAGCCCGAGGAGAGGTGAGCGCACAGCACGGCATGTATTCTGGCTTTCCATGTCAACCACTAAGTCATAGTTGTTTTTGATCTTAATGTGCAAACTGGTTTGTTGCAGCATCTGAAATAGAAGTAAAAACTACACACTGCACAAAAACATTAATACAAAAATCTCCTAATAATGGATGTACAGCTGCAGTAACTATATTAATGCGAAGACATTATAATGTTCATAAAGTGTCACTACAGGCACAAATCTCTCAAAACTGCATATTTTGACACACAGTCGTCAGCAGGTGTGTAGGGACATAACACACAGTTCAAAGCAGCGTGTGTCAATTAATTATGAAACAAATGTAGGAAATGAGTTTAGCTTGAATTTGCGGTGATGTTTTATGAAGGTTTAACAATCCTTAGGTGGTATATACATAAACATAGTTCACAAGTAGAAGTGATTATGTCACACATCAGTTTTTTGTGAAGTCAACATGCAGCCAGTGCACCCAGCTACACCCACAATAAGGCCATAAAACAGGTAAACCATTGTTGAAGTATTCAATTACATGCTCTATATAAAGTTATATTCATTCACTGGTGGAGCCAGGTTTCTCATAACTACTTCACACACACTCTCGCATACCCACACACACATTCTGACACACAGTGAGTGGGTTGTGGTCACATTTTTAATATGTGCTCTGAGCCCTGAGGGTCGCAGGCGCTGGTTTAACCCGATTTGCACAGCACTGCGACCCAAAATTAATGCCACATGACTGAAGCCCTAGTGCTGCACCCAGGTCAGCTACTCAGGTGTTTATGATTTATCCCCTAATGAAGGCCCCGGCCACGACCCCGGCTGAGGTCAGGGGTCAGCCAGTAAACTCTAATGGGTTACCACAGATAGATAGGTGTGGGAACTGGTGTAGTTTACATTCAGGTCAGCAAAGAAGATGATGTGGTCACCATCAAGTTCTTATAATGGAGAGTTGCTGACAGAGCTGAGCTGCTGATGCAAGTGAGCAGGATGGTGTTGTTGTATGACAGGAGGAGTGACCGAGACGAGCAGGGCTGAAACAATTTGCCGATCAACAGAAAATTAATTTACATTAATCATAATAATTGATATTTTCAAAATATGAAAATATGCTTGGCCAAAGCATTTTAAATGCACCTTGGGTTCTGCAAACATTTCGCTGTTTTCTGGCGTCTTATAGACTTAATGATTGGTGAGTCAATCAAAAAAAAAATCCCAAGGGTTTATATGATTAAAAGGCTCTGTGAAACTGAAATCAGAAATGCTTGTATCCTCAGCATTTCTCATCTCATTTCTCAACTCTTTCTCAGTTCAACTCTTTCTGACTCGGCTTCTGGCTTTCCATTCTTGCCACACGGACAGTCTTTCCCCTTTCTTCCTTTCTCTCGGTTCATTTCATCTTCCTCCTCCTTCCTCCACAGTCAGCATTTCTCCAGCAGGCCATTGGGTTTACTCCTGCCACTTCTATTCTCAGAGTTACGGCTGTTGTTGCTCATAACACAGGAACGCTGTGCTGTGATGTGGCCAGATGTCCCACGGCTGCCTTGCTCAACCCAGTGTGACGCTTATGTTGGCTAGATGGGCCAGTGTTTACCCAGGCCCCCAGGGCCTGCCGTGACCCTGCTGCTGCCACACTGAGAGGGCGTTGCACTCAGTCATCCACAGGGGTGCTTTAAAGTGGGGGGGGGGGGGGGCCCATGGCACATTTTATCTTTACTGTAGTGTGAGATGCATAACTATGGACCTGAAACAGGTTACAGCATAGAGAGATCCTAAAGCAGGTTTAGAAAAGTTTTCACACACTTGGTATGTCACATAGAACTGTTGCACACTGTTTAGTTACTGCTAATACTACTAATTTCCTATACTGTGTACTACTGTAGTAATGTAGACTAATTCTAACCACTGTGTTTTAGCTTCTCACCAGAAAAAGTACAAAATAACACACACTTAAACTGCCACCAACATTTTTTTCATTACTGAGCTGCACTCGCTTTTCAGTTACTGTATATTGTGCAACAGGACTCTTAGAAAATAGTGAATTTTAGTTACTCAGGTGACAGCTGAACAAATCAGAACACGAACTAAATGTTTGTGCACCAAAACACCAAAACTATGACCTCACAAAAGAAGCGAGTGAAACACAGATCACCAGACGTATTTTCATCACTCCTCTGTGTTCAGCCACACCCTGAATGTCTGTGTTGACTCTTCCCTGCACCATCCCTATGTGTGTGTTAACTCACAGACAGATAAAGGGTTATTCATTACCTGTGTGCTGCCCCTCCTTTACCCCACACACCACTTATACCTCTGGATAATTAGTCACTAATGAGAGAGGAAGTCCATGATGTCAGGTTCAGTTGTCCTGACATCACCACTCTCCCACTCCCCTCCCACACACAGGAAAAGATGTGATGTCATCGTCCCAGGATGCCAGTGGATGTGTGTGCCTGTGTTTGAGAAACAGATAGATTTGTGCTTTTAATAAGGAGTTTTTCTCTTTAACAAGCTTACTCAGACTTCAGTTCATTGCAACTGCCTAAGTGACCAATCATCTCCAGGGCCCAGTGTGGCCTGGTGTGGTGTGTCACATATTACGGTCCAGAGGCTGCTGGGAATGGCTGGAAAGGGAAGAGCGATTCTTAACACTGGTTTCACTCACTGTCCCTCAACAAGGAGCTCTGTCCCTTACAGTTCCCAGAATGACTTAATCCCAGCAGGAATGCACCTCTGGTTTCTGTTACCATTCTCATAAACACCTGATTGTTCAACCAATAAACAGCTGATCTCCACTGTTCTGCAGTGAAACGTTGAAATCGGACAGTCGGAAAGGACAAATAACCCGGGGAAATCCAGCGCGAAGCAAAGCAAACAGAAGCCTGCATCTGACAGCCGGTTCACACCACAGCTAACTCCTTTCTGGTTGGCTTAATAGTTAGCCATAACAAACAGGTCTCACATTAGCTCTGAAGAAGGGGATTAGCGTTTGCAGGGCTCCTGAATAGACTCCATATTCCGGTGACATATGAGACACTGCCGCACTCCACACTCTGTTGGCGAGAATGATCAAAAGTGAAACCTGTACAAATAACCAGTTCATATGTTTATTTGGTCATCATATTCAACAGACGTACAGCACCTCCAAGTCCCCAAAAATCTAATTTTCACAAAAGAGGCTAAACCCAAGTTTAATTCATAGTTATTAACAGTGTGTTGACCTAAAGCTCTGCAGTAAATCAGCACAGTCATATGTTTTGTGTGTGTATCAACGGTTGCTACTACTGACCAGCCTCAGTTGTAGACTAATCCCGTGGTTTATTTGGGGAAGACCCATCCATCTCTCCACCCTGAGAGCTCTGTGGTTCACGCTTGGCAGTATAGAATAATATACTGTTATGTTAGGAGAGAAGACTGGTTAGCATTGGGGATGTTAGAATAGCACAGCCAAAGTCAATGCTGCCCTTTAAAACACACACAAACAGCTGCTCAGCTTCTACATGCCTTGGATTCATCTTTCTGCTTTCATTGAGGTTGAGCCCAAAAGGTCAGATCGCATGATAGATTTGTAAGACAATATGTTTTCCATTTATTGGAGAGGTTATTTTCAAAGGAAATCTTCAGATGGGATCGACTCGGTCAGGGGGTGCCCAGAGGATTTGGCGGTATCTGGTAAGACTGGACTCGGCACGGACGGTTCACTTTTTTTTTTTGTTTTTTGGTGTTTTGTTTCATTGGGTGTTGATGAGAAAAGGCTAAGTCGGAGCAGCATAAACATCTGCTGAACTGTAGCCAAGTGAAGAGCGTTTGAGAGAGTTTGCCGCCTGAGAGCAGCGTTGATGACAGTCACCCCCCCCCCCCCACCACCACCACCACCAGCTCCACCACCAGTTTGTGTCATGTGGCCCAAAGCTGCTTCCTTGTATCTACGTCTACCTTGGTTTCAGATGTGTCACGTCGTCATTGAGGTTTCTCCCTTCACTCAACTCTGCTGCTACTGTCAAATCAGTGTTTGTTGTCCCAGGTCACCATGGTAACCAAGAGCCTTGTTGACAGACTGCTTGCATTGAGCAGTGCTAATTGCACTGCAAGCATAGGGCACTTATTTGCATCTCTCAACCTTGCCAAGTGCTGTCAGAGGCCTGCACGAGGACAACTGAACCCCAGGATGTTGCTCTAGGGTATTTTACTTTAGTTGAACTTGAGGATCCTACAAGACACAATTACGTCTTTGTTTTCAATACTAGAGTGATAAACTTTGCCTCATTTGCTTATGTTATGCAATTTGGAGGTGGTGTTGTCAGTGTTCAAGCTTAATGATAACATGTATCATCTAGTCCCCTGTCCTTCTCTACACCCTTTCTTTCTTCCCTCACACCTTTGCACACCCTGTGCCATCCATCCATCCATGTCCTTTGCTACCCAGCCCGATTCCAAACCTCCACACCTTTCTTTCCCTCCCTGTCAGCTGAGTCAGCCCAGAACAAGGGCAGCAGTCTGTCAGGTGTGAATAGACACTGTATTGGGGGAGCTGGGCACCAAAGCCATCATGGATGGAATGCAAATATTCTCCCTTCGCCAAGGCTCCAGAGATCAGTCACAATGTGAATTGTGCAATAACAGTGATGGCAGACACTGGCAGGTCTTTAGCCTTAGGAATTTGTCCAACCCCTAATCCTGGTGCAATACCTCCTGCAGGATCCGTCAGTCGTTCTGCAGGTTGGGTACATTGTCCATAACTCGGTACAGACAAATAAGATGGGCATTACATGACGGTGTTCATTCTGACGTAAATGGAGCTGCATAGTCCACCTTAAGCCTAGATAGGACTGAAATGGAAATTAAAGGTTGCATTTTTCACTTGAAATCTACTGCAAAGCCTTTCACTCCCCTGGGCTGTTGCTCAAAGACAGAGTGGGATTATGGGATTTGCAGTTCTGGTTGAATTCCAGAGCAGGTGTGTAAACTGTGTTGAGGTAACCTAAGGGTTTCTATGACAACTTTGTGGCAATCAAAATGATGTGTTGGCCATTTTTTCTTTAGCACCTTGTGAATGCTGCCAGTTGAGACAAGCTCATGATAGAAGATGACTCAGCTGTCAGATATCTGGGAAATATTTGGACTAAATCTTTGCACTCAGCTTTTTTTAATAAAAGTAAGCAATCCTCAGTCTATTTTTGGAATGTGGTTCGTTAGAACAGACGTCATTACTAAGCCATTCCACGTTTTTATCAGGAAAAGGGAAAAGGTAGTAATGTTCAGCAATCAGGAAAAGCCTACACCGGGTTGAAAGTTGGGAGACAATACTTGGCTTAAGAGTAGATGTTTTACCTGTCTGAATATAACATTAAAGATCAACTTAACTGGATCATTCACAACTTAAAATCACTCAACATTTCAGTTTTCTAGAGGTAAAGTGCCATTTGACTGAGCCATGACCACACTACTGTATGTCTTCAAACTAAATGTTACAAAAGAATGACTGGAATAAATCACACTATGGTTGAATCTTAATCAACAAATGCACATAAACATAGACAATAATAATAAAGGATTCTGAGTCAGACGTCTTGAGGTCAGAGTGGCTGCACCATCACACAGCTTGAAGACAGACTTCATAAGTCACCTTTTCTTAACAGCATGGTTCTCACAACAGACACTGTTGAGTAACCAAGAGCCAGCGAAGCCAAAATAAAACCCACAGGCTCCTCCCTGACTCCCCCAAACCTTAGTCCCCAGCTGACAGCTCCCGTCCCCGTCCTGTCTGGACCCACAAGGCCTGGCACTGGATAGGAGACATCTCTGCACGTTTCTCCTTGCCCTCCTCCTCCTACATACTTTAGTCCAGCTGTGCCAACCAAGCCCGTGTCTTACGTTTTTCCTGTCGCTTCTCTTGCCAAAAACTAAAATGGAATGATGGAAAAAGGAAAGAAACGGTTAAGTGAGAATGAGAAAGAGAGGCAGCAGGAGAGTGAGTGTCAGTTTCTGGCATGGGTTTTGCTGTCTGCTCAGTTTTCACGGCCCGTGGTTTTATTACACTTTTTGCCGGGCCACGGGCAAGGTTAAAAGGCCGCCGCTGCTCCGTTTGGACTCGAAACCTCCCGTTAGCCCCCCTTCAGCTCCCCTGGCCTGCCTCCACCTCCTCCTCCTGCCTGTCCTGTGGTGCCGCTGCCAGTAAAGGAAACACATTAACACCAAGCCAGTAACAGAGCAGGCTTTGTCCACAGCCAGGCAGGCTGGTCCATTAGGCCCACTCTCTGGTCCACACCGCACCAATTAGAGGAGGCAGGGAGCAGAGCCACTCCAAACAGAGGTGTGAGCTTTACAAGGAGACTACAGGTGTGCTCAGGGGGAAATAATGGACTTTATATTTGATTGGGGGTACTGTGCTTCGCTGTATTCACTACCACCTTTTTAAGAGCCAACTTGGCTCTACAAAGTTTTGACAACCTGTGTTTAACCTGCAAACTTGAGTTTCCTTTGGATGTTGGATCAAATCAAACCCCTGCTGTCCAATTCAGAACTTAGTTACCAATCTGGGCTCTTGTTACATTCCTTCCCTTTGCTAGGTCTTACTATATCATATATGGAGGGCTGCTACTAATGAAACCCGGAGATGTACAGAGCAGGAAGCGAAAGTGAAGGGAAGATGTTTAGTGCACGTTGAGTTCCTAAATTTCTAAGAGGCAAAACACAACAACAAAGGCTTGAAAGAAGCAGTTACTTGCGAGCAAACTGAAAACATGTAGGACATTATCAAGTTTGAGAAAGTAAAATACTTTCTCTTTGGGTATTACTTTTTAGTTTCTTCAGAAAACATTATAGTGTGCTCTTTATGTTAGTCATTCATGTGAGTAGTCACATGGTAAATATCCTTGACCCTGTGATGAGACCCTGTCAGCTGACATGGATGAGAGCAAAGCTGACAGTCAGGGATGCATCAGTGGCAGATGAATAATTGCTGGTTAACATTTGCCTACAGTTGGCAGAACGGCGGTACCTGTCGGAACAGATGACCTGCCAGGTTAGAGAATGGCCCTGGGGCCAAATGAAACAATCATGCAAAGACAGGATAGGTCTGACATCGGAGGGGGTTTCCATTGACGGTTTGTCTACGCTCTGTTGACACTTGCTAATTCCTAATAAGCATATCAATAATATTGATTTATAGAGCTGAGGAAAAATAGAACAATGAAGATCAAATGCAGTAGACTTGGTTGGTAGACAACATTTGATTATAGTGCCTGTATGATCTAGACACAGAGCTTCTTTTAAACTTTATTAAACTCCAGCTCGACATGGTGACAAAGCAACGTTGACACGGGGGCCATGTGACCCGCTACCAACACACAACATGCTGTACTTTCTCAAATAAGCGTGTCTAACCTTTTCTGGTCTGTTTTTGCTCAGCCTGCCCAGGGCTGTCATTTTCCTATGAAATAATTACTACAAATTTGGTGCATTCGCATGATTGGGTTCATGGGATTTTCCTGTGTCTAAATGGAGGCTCTGCTCCATGTCAGGGCAACAGTGATACAGTGTCGAGACAGAGCAGCGCTGTTATGGCCAGGATGGGTGCACAGCTAAAAGGCAACATTCATCTCAAGCACCACGACTCTGAAAAGCAGCATGTAGGCGTTCTTGAGAGGTCTCAAAGAGGTTCACCAAAGGTTGTGGGAGATTTATGTACAGTAAAGATGTGTGAGATAAAAATAGCCAATGCTTTGATGCAAGCTTCAAGTTTTCCTTTGAAATGATTTTTTTTTTCACATATTTGCCTTTTTGACTTTTGAAGATTAACTCTAATAGACTCCTTAAACCAGGATGGTGGTGATTTTAGATATGATAGCTGAATATTTAGTGTTAATTTCCATCAGTCTAATGCAGTGTTTGGATTGGAGGGCTTGAACATTTATTCACAGACTCTCTGTGGCATCTTTCCTACTGCAGTAGGAATAGAGAACATGATCCTGGCCCTCAGTGTCCCGCCAAAACACCCAAAAAATTCTCTAACCCTGCTAATGGCACAAAAATAGTCATTAGGAGCTCATTTGTTTTTCCGCAGATAATATCACCATGTGTGTCTGCTCAGAATAAGGAGCACCGCTGGGCGATCTGGCAGATGGACTGGTTGTCGATGTGGTGACTGGACAGCACACCGGCAGAGCCAGGGTGGTCCTGTTTGGTTGTGATTTTTCTGTGGACCTTCCCTGTTACTCTTTTTTTGGTGTTGACAGGCTAATGCTTTGAGATTTGTTTTGGCTTCCAGCCCACATTCAACACCGAAACTTTGAATTAGATGAGAAAATGAGAGGGAAGCCTCTAAAAGGATCCTACTTGCTGTAATGTGAGGTGGTAACGAATTGATTTGACTCAGGGTGGCTTTTTGTTTGAGTTTTTACTTTGGCTAAAAAGGGCTTGGAGCAGGAGTAGAGGTTTGGAAGGCTGTGTGCGTGTGTTATGTATAAGTTTTGTATTTCTAAATTCCATTTTCAGCGAGGAGGCCTCGATTTCACTTATCTGCTCGTTTCTCTGTTTCTGACTATCTGTGTTTGTGTGTGTTGGACCAGGCTGAACCTCTGTTATATTTATACCCCATGTAAACTGTAATTGAATTCAGAACATGCCAACCAAGCATTTTTAATGTATGTGTTTTAGGTTCAAACTTTGTGACGCGTAAGATCAGCCGTTCTGTGGCAAAAATTCACCTGGGCCAACTGGAGAGCTTCAGCCTGGGCAACCTGGACTCCAAGAGGGACTGGGGCCATGCCAAAGACTACGTGGAGGTAAAACACACAAAACCATAACTACACACGCAGCCTGAGAAACACACACAAGCTGTGTGCACACTGCTTCAGAGTTGAACAGGGTTCAGATGTGCACATAGCATTAACAGGGCATGTTTTCCCAGATCATTTGAGGCCACAATATGCGATCTGCATGAAGCCTCCTATGATTCTTTGCCAAAAGAGAAACAGAGATAGAGAAAGAAAGGGAGAGAGGGAGAGGGTCGCATGCTGTGAGGCCACAGACTGCACTCTGGTTTCCCACAATTCACCCATGTCCCAGATCCCTTCATGCCCCCATCACTATTCCCTGAACGCCCGCAGAAGAAAGAGAGATATTAAGGCAAGGCCACGTCCTGGGGACGATGACAGAATTACGGTGTTTGTGTTAACGTAATGGTGCCAGCAGCACGCAGAGAAAGGAGTGGGGAGATGAAACGAACAGTTGGGTCGCTTCGTCCAGGAGCAGACAGAGCTCAGTCTTTCTGAATGTGTGTGTTTTTCCCCCAGTGCATATGCGTCTAAGGAAGCCTGCATTCCTAAGTGTGTGTCAAAGTGTGTGATGGGTCAAGGTTGGAACACACGTGTGTGTGTGTGTGTGTGTGTGTGTGTGTGTGTGTGTGTGTGTGTGTGTGTGTGGCGGTAGAGATAAAAGACTCCATGGGTTGCCATGTCGGACAGCAGACCTCTCACAGCAGACCGTGTTATTATTAGGAGGTGATGGTGGCGGAGGTGGTGGGGGGGCTCTTTGAGATGGGAGTATGGGTGAGGAGGTTATGCTGGTGAAGCTCAGTTTAACTGCAGTGGCGGTTCATGCTGTGAAGGTGAGGTGCGGAGGCGTCAGTGATGTCAGAAAGGCATCAGTCAGTGCCTGATGTGACGTTGATCAGTCTGATCTGACGGTAACCACGCTGAATCAGTTTTTCCTCCTGTGGTTGGAGGTCCGGGTGAAATGGGAGTTTTTTCTTTTTCTTTTGAAAGAATGTGTGGTCCATGTGTTATCGTATTTCACTGGGACACAAAACAGCTCCACATCTGACAAAATAAAAGACAGTGGAGTGTACAAAATAGTGTTGATGTGATCTTGGACGTAAAGGTTCACTAAGGTGTGGCACTTCCCGGTGGAATGGTCCAAGGACAAAGTGAATCCTGAAAGCAGAACAGCTGCATGTAAAGTCAATGAAAAGTCCTGAGTGGACACGTGCAGACTCATATTCCCGTGTGATTGACAGTGTTTCGGTAGGAGCGATATCCTGTAGCTAACTACTTCATGACAGACGCAGGAGGATAAGCGTACACAGTCCTTTACAGTGCCACTTTTAACGTCTCGCCACGACAGTCGGACAAAAAGCTGCTCAGTCTCTTTCTCTCAGCTTGTTGTCTAAATTGTCCTCTGGCACTTTTATGAATTTTAATAATTAGAGAGAAAGCTTAGGTGGCTTAAAGTACTGGAATCATTATGTATTAAAAAGCATATTTCTTTATTTACAGTAACTAGCTTAAGTTTTAAATGGTCTTGTGGTCAAATCTGATCAAATAAACAGGCCAAAATTGGAATAGAATTCACCTATGACTCCAGTTTCTGTTTAAAATTATTTTATTTTTGGATTCTGGATTAATTTACCAAGAACAGTGGACATTTTGTTCCTGTCTTCTACACTACTGGTAGTGTATGTCAGTCTGACTGCCCAATTTTACTCATTAGTTGTACTTGTACATTTTTGTGGAACCCTGTGTAGCTGGCTGTGTGTGTGTGTGTGTGTGTGTGTGTGTGTGTGTGTGTGTGTGTGTGTATGTGTGTGCGTGTGTATGTGCAAACACACGCATATGTGCGTAGGTGTGTGTGTGTTTTTGTCCAGGGCACCCTGGCTTGAGATGCTCCAGGTTTCCTGTGGGAACCACTGATATTCTACTTCTGGTGAATCAGGCACCCCCTCACCGTGTGTGTCTCTGGTTTCGGAAAGACGGATTTCGGGAAGACAAACAGCAGCTCGAGGTGCTGTGGGGAAATGAGGTAGAGGAGGAGAGAAGGAGGGGGAGATGGAGGGAGGAGGGGAACAGACACATGTTTGTGGGAGGTTTGTACATTTTGCATAAATGAGCCTTCCTGCTGACGGCTCACCCCACCCTGTAGACCATTAAAGCCACGACTGTCACCGCGACCTCCTCACTGCCACGCTGTCTCACTCTTGAAATACCCATCCAGCTACTGTCAGCAGTGTGTTACCATGGCAAAGCCAAACAACTGGCAATTTGTAAACAGAACCATGTGTGTCTGCTTTAGGCTGACAACTGCTTTTCCTCTCTCTCTCCCAGTGCTTGCCCCACCCAGGACAGGGAAATTGCTTGTAATTGGCTGTGGATGGATTGCGGGTGGCAGGAGGGGCGTGCTATGTGTCTGCTCTAACGACGTTTGAAGGCGTGCGGCTAGCTGGGCATTGTCTCGGCCGGGTATCGGGTGTCCAGACAGACCTGGAGCTGCCCAGCGTCTCTCAGTGGAGTCTTTTATTATTATTATGGTATTATGGAATAATGCAGGGGGCTGAGCACTTTAGTATAAAATCAGCAGATAAAATTATTTCAATCCTCCTGATCTCATTTTCCTCAAAGAGGTTAAGCTTCGGAGTTTTTCAGTTTGGTGACTGTGTTTGAAACATTTGGCTGGCCTTTTTTCTAGTGTGGTTCTCTGGGATTTAGTGAATACATTTCTGTAGCAGTGAAGGAGCAAATGAAACCCACAGAAATCAGTCAGTGAAAGGCCTATCTGAGCAGATAAAGATGTTGGAGCTGGCCATCTTTACCAAGGAATACCATTCTCCCTGTGCCCCCACCCTGAGCTGGCCCATGGTGGGTACAGCTGTATGAAGCCCCCCCTACACCTCCTCCACTTCTGGCCTCAGAGCCATTTCCTGTGCAGAGAAGAGGGCTTGCTGGGAGGGAGCAGGAGCAGACGTCGGCCTCGTGGTTTTGGCCCTTCTTTCTCCTCGGCCTCCATCCTCCCTCACTGTCTTTTTGACTATTTCCTCTCCCGCCTTGTGTGTTTCATTTCTTTTTTTTTCTTTTTTTTTTTTTTTTAGATCCCTCCTGCCTATTAACCTTTAAGTGTTTGTTGTTTTGTATGTCTGAAAAGTTGTCACTAGATCAGTGCTTCTCCAGACTGTTGCTCCATCTTGTGCGGCACTCATTTGGCAAGCAGTTGCCACCCAGTTACCAGATATTTCCTACTGACATGTAATGACGGGCTCTTATTGTTTCCCTGACTGGCGCTGGCGATGCTGCTCATGCTGCTGTAGTGGACCAGAAACTGCTGCCAGATGAGACGTGGCTGACACAGTCTCGACAACCCCTCCTTCCTTCTCTTGTTTTCTTTGCATATTTATTTTCAAAATATAATTACCTGTGAAATTTGGTCTTTGGAAGGAGTTTCCTTGCTGCCTTCAGATGTGTGAGTGTAGTTGCCCCTGTGTGGTGGTAGCTGTCTGATTCCTGGCATTGTGTGGAAGCAGCGAGGTGACAGGACAGCCCTGATGGTGTCGTTTTTCACCTCCTTTATTTTTCTTATCCTTTTTTTTTTTTATGCTGCAGCTGCCTCTCAGTGCAGTAATGGTTACAGATGAGGCTAATTAGCCAATCACAGCTCAGATCAAGGCCAATCACAGATGATTGATGAGAGTACTGGGCCATTCATCACATGTTTTTGGCCTGGGAGGTGACAGCGGGGGCAGGCTCGGGAACTTGTTACAGTAAGGTGGACATTTATGTCTACATTTGAAAGTTTTTGCTGAGGTGCTTATCCAGTGCAGCTCAGCAGACACAAAAACACCTCATTATGTTTCTGAGAAACAGTTGGTATAGATGTTAGACTTGATGGACACTGGATGTTGAGCTGAGGGTGTCAGACGAGATGTGTCAGTTTTGGGGACGATTGATCCTGACAAGTTTTTCTATGTGTGTACACTATTTTAAAAACAGATGAGATAAAAGAAAACAAACATGTTTTCTATTAGCTTATGCTGCTTATATTTAATTCAGTCAGGTTTTATGGACTACAAAGCCAAGGTGATATCATTTACACAAGATGGGTCAGTTCCAACTAAGGCTGCAGCTCATGGTTATTTTGACTACTGTTAATTCTTCATTGGGTACATAAAATGCCAGTAAATGGTCTGGCATGCAGTGGAAAGTGTTTTGTCCTCCTACTTCATCCTCAGGATGTGGACAGGCATCAGTGTTATGATCTGACTGTAGGTGTTTGCTGGAAGTTCAGTTGCTGAAATGTGTCATTATACTGCAGCCTTTCCTGGATTTAATGTTTGAGTCATTGTTACAACGGTGGTAGAACATTTTCTTATGCATTAAGATTTTGTAAAGACACCATGTGATCTACCACCACATTATCAGGAAGGCAGTACAGTTTAGTCAGTACAGGTGTTACTGAAATGTGCATTTATAACAGCTGAGTAGTTATAGAGGGCGCTGTTGCCTTGATACATGTGCAGTCTGTGTTATAGACGTGTGTGTGTGTGTGTGTGTGTGTGTGTGTGTGTGTTGTTTGCATGTCTGGATCTTTACAGCAGTGATTCAGGGAACTGATAAATACCTACAAGTTGCTGCTGTTAGGATTTAACGAACACAGCTGGAGTAGTAAAGAGCTCAAATGGGAGCTAATAAGGCAGAGGAGAGGGAGCATTAGGTTTCATCACCAAACTCTCCTGACTTCTACTACAACACCCCAGTTCCTCTTTCAACCTCTGCCAACCCGACACACCCACCGTGGCGTAATCATAATGTCGTCTTTAGACATTTGTGCGTATATGTGTGTGTGCTCTGCAGAGGGGTTGGCTGATAGAAGCTACTGTCATGGTGACTTGGCATCAGACACAAGCAGGAATAGTAAGTGACAGCAGCTGTCTTAATGCTTGTGTGTGTGTGTGTGTGTGTGTGTGTGCGTGTGTGCGTGTGTGTGCGTGTGTGTGTGTGTGTGTGTGTGTGTGTGTGTTTTCAGGTTTTGTGGTGCTAATTGCAGGTGAAATGTGACTCCTGGCTTTAGCAGCAGCTCAATAAACTGGGGTTTGCCCCCCTGTGGCTCAGAGCAATAAAACCCCACTAAAAGTCCTGCAGCCTCATATGTGAGACACACATTAACACATGTTGAGCCTGTTTCACTAACATGTACATTTATCAGAGCATGAGGGCTAAATATTCTCAAAATATTCTAAAAACATTTCATGCCAGACTGAGTATATCTGATCCCAGGTCTGAAGAGTTTTATTGATCTGTGCAGCCTCTCAAACCTGTCCTTTGGAACATTATTGCAGCTGTGGACAACAGGCTTATATTTTAAGGATTTATAATTTAAATGGGTTACAGATGGATAATGAATACAGAGATGATGCTTATACTGAAAAGGGATTGTCTTGCAACAAGCACAGCTCAGAAAACACTTTTGTTAAAAGAAAAATAGGAAAAAGAATTAAATGAGCCAAATTTTTGCTTTAGATTCTATCTCAGAAAATAAAAACCTGCCCTTCATAGTCACAATAGCTTTTTTAGGATTATTAGATTTTTTTGTCTTCTTATCGAACCGTTTCAAAAATCCTTATACTAAATTTCTGAGGGTGTGTTGCTTAGATCAAGTCTTAAAGGTCAGATTGTGATTTGTGGTGGCATGATTATAATGGTACTTTTTCCTCCCTTCATAACAAACACTAATAAATTGCTGGATTTTTTTCTTTTTTGAACAATAAAAGCCCAAAGTAAAGAGCCCCACATATCCTGAAGCCTTTGTCCACTCAAGATTTGGGTATTTGATGCAGCACCCTTCTTTTTGCTGCTCGTGGAGTTCACAGTTTTGTTATAACTCATTAAGTGGATTATTTTTATCTTAAGGATTTGAATGAAAGCAATTGTCACACATGTTGGCTTTGGTGGGCTTTTGTTAATAGAAGCAGAGCACTTACAGGTAGACAGAAGAGAGTTACACTTGGATAAAAAGCCAGGAAAGGTCTGTAGGAGGTGAGATATGGCAATAAGAATAATGAATTGGTGAGAGACTTAAAAGAGATTTGCAGGGAGGCAATCTTGCCCCATCTTTCCTCATGCATCCAAATCCTAAATCATCAAACATGGGGTGAGTGTTTACTGTGGCATCAGACCAGAGGGACAGAGAGTGGGCTTCAGGGGGAGTCACGGGACAGCGAAATGTAGAGTATTTTCACAGTCCAGATGAATTAAACCTGAAAGAAGATAAATGGAGAAAGATTGTGTAAAGCTGACTCCCTCTCGATGCTCTGACAATAGAACAACAGATAACCAACAGGTCCATGAGTGTAGAGATTCTAGAGTTGCTGCTTTTGTGAAGGGGCCATGGTAAGGTTATGGTGTGTGTTTCGACATTGGATGTGTATTTGCTGAAGTTTCTACTGGATTCTCTACAGATTTAAACAGAAACCTGACCCAGGTGGTGTCCTCATTCCTGGGGTGAGATTCAGGGGATTTCACGGAATGACTTTCCTTTTTCTCTCTGTTCCTGTTCTCTTCGTTTCTTTCTTACCCCTCAGTTTCTTCCCAATTTGTATTTGGCAGTTCAGCTCTGAATGATTGGCTGAGGGACCTGGATCTGAACTGTAAGTGGCTGTAAAACAGCTAATGAAGGGAATGACAGCTGGAGGCTGCATGTCCTTTTGTGTTTAACATGGAGATTGACATTTCACTGTGCCCCAGAACCTGCTGCGTCGGGCTCTGATGGGCTTTGACTCGTTGTCTTTGTTATTTAGTTATTTCTTTCTTTGTCACCGTCTACAGTACGTCAGTGCACAATGTTGCTCAGCCTCTCTGATCCTCTGGCTAAAGTGAGTCAGCTATTTCAGGAGCAGGCACTGAAGATGATTAACTTTGATCCAAATAATAGATTTATTTTCATGTTTCAAGGTTGTTTCACTCAATCAGACACTGGAAATCAATAAACTATAAACACCAACCTTTATATTGGTAAAGGTTGGATGCTGTAAAGCAGTATTATGTCAGATTGTGTACTTTTATAGCAGTGTGTGAATGTGAATGTGATTTTTTAAATTTTTTTTTTAAATCATTGGAGCTACAGAATAAATAATAAATTTACAGTATGCATGCCAACAGCTTTTACTGCCTGCCTGAGTTGGAAGTAGCGGTTGTCTTTGCCTTTTAGTGCAAACTGTAGCAGCGCGTCCAGCTGGACGACTGTGATGGCTCTGGTGCCGTATGTGCACGGTCTTTCTGAAGGGGCTTTTTTTTCTGAAAAGTTGAACGTCCTTCATGTTGGAAAGACCTCGTTGGACGTTTCAGAACATTTACTTTACAGTGTGACAGTTTTCCTGTACTTTTTATAGCCTAAATATTAATAATGTTTCTTTATAATTGTGAAAATAGGAGAAAGGACCAGGGTAATGAGCTTTAATGGTGCTCTGAGTTTTCAGTATTCTTTTTTTTTCCCCAAGTTTGTATTGCATGCATGTGTGTGTGCTGCAGCAGCTGGTCGTCTCTCAGATTGACAGGCCTGAGCTCTCCCCTGCTGGGTTGAGGATGAAAGCAGATGCTCTGCTCCATCTTCTCCCGCTCTGTTTTTCTCTCCTTCCTCCTCACAGCTTTGTGTAACCAGAATCCTCAGTTTTCATATGGAGCCTGCAGGAGAGACACATAGATGGGCTGTGACAGGCATTCACACAAACGTGCATATTCAAAGACAGACACACTTGTACACTGTATGTGTGCACGCATGAGCCCCAGACTCAAAGTTAGTAGCTTCCACCTCTAACAGCAGACATTTTATTACATTTTCCAGCCCCACTTCACTACAGTAATAGAGTTGGTAGTCGGCAGCGGTGGAAAGTAACTAAGTATATATATATATATATAAACGCTGTACTTCAGTATAATTTGGCTGTATTTGTACTTATTGTACTGCACTACATTTATCTGATGACTTTAGGTTTTTCTTCAGAATCAGATGAATTAAACAAAATACAGTCTAATCATCAAACTTTATTGATTCACAAGCTACCCAACAGTATATAAAGTACTTCAAATTAGAAGTATATAAGGTAGTTAACGTCAGCTACCCAACAGTATATAAAGTACTTCAAATTAGAAGTATATAAGGTAGTTAACGTCAGCAACCCAACAGTATATAAAGTACTTCAAATTAGAAGTATATAAGGAAGTTAACATTAGCTACCCAGCAGTATGGAAAGTACTTCAAATTAGAAGTACATAAGGTAGTTAATATCAGCTACCCAGCAGTATATGAAGTACTTCACGTTAGAAGTATATAAGGTAGTTAATATTAGCTATTTTCACAATACTAATTCTGTACTTTTACGTTAGTATTTTGATTGCAGGTTTTTACTTGTAACACAGGATTTTCACAGTGTAAAGTTATATTTTATACCCAGTCCTGGTGTTTTCCCGTGCATTAATGGAGGTGGCCATTAATGGTGCAGTTTTTATTTATGTGGCTTTCGTCCATTGTCTTTATTTAAACCAGAAAGTCTGTTTTTCGGTGCGAGCTCAGCTCTGTCCTGCAGTTCAGTGCGACGTGTCGACAGGTTTGGTAGGGGACGGGTTCATGTGGGGTGGGGGGGGGGGGGGTGAAATACCACACACAGATACAGGGCAGCAGAGTCATACCTCCCACCTGGGCAGAGAGGACAGGAGGGGGTGAAGGTGCAGGGGAAATGGATGAGCTGATGTCTCCAGAGGGGGCAGTTGGTGGGAAGACTCGGTACCCTGCTGGGGCTGTAACGGGCCGGGGCAGGAGGGAGGAAGGGTGTCAGCTGGGGGTGATGAGTGGGGGTGTGACAGAGAGAAAACCCGGAGACAAATTGCACTTTGTCTTACAGACTGCCCACAGTCTGCTCAGGAAACTGCTTTTGGATTTAGACCAGTTTGATTAAACCAACCATAAACCGGCTGTCTTCATGTATGTCAGCTTTCATATTTTATTTAGATACTCTTTATTAAGTATTGTCTGATGACCCTGAAAAGCTAAAATGCAATATCAGTGTTGCAAAACCCTTTGCATTTTGAAAGTATGTGAAGTAGGGCCAAAATAACTACTTACAAAATACCCATTGGAAAATGAAACATTCCCAAAATTCCCCGTTTTTACATTTTGTTTCAAGAGAAAAGCTGATTCAAATTTAGTAGATTTGTGCATGGGCAGCAGCTGAAGGATAGTGTATCACTGCATGTCAAAGAATAAAACATGATTTTAGTCAGATGTTTTATTTGTTTTACTTTTGTATAATGCAGTTTGGATTTTATTTCTTAGCTTACCTTAACATTTGATAGCAGTAACATTTTATATAGCCAACTAATCTATTTATTTCTGGTTTTCACTTTGCTCATACATTTTTGACCATGATGTGATGCTGTTGGCTGTGTAGCATCTAAAGCTCTGGAATACTAGTTCTGATGTTTTGACAAAGAATTTCTTATTTTTAATACTTAAAGAAATATAAACATGAAATGTTTATCTGCAACCCCATTTTTTCCATTTAACAGCAGTTTTCAAAGGTTAAATGCTGTTTAAACCGAAGTAGCCTTTTATGTGATTGCAGTTTTATTTGCCCTGTTTCTAAAAGTTGATGTGCTAATGACTCTGCCTTGGATAAATAAGTCAGGTAGTCTGATTATGATCTAAGTCAGAAACCATCTGATGAAAACATTTTCCACACAAGACTCTTAGTCTGACTGGATGATCGGTCCTGGCAGTTTTCAATACTTTGTTCTACACTTCAGACACATTTCAGTTAGTACCAAAAACTGATTTGATACCGTGTCTCACTGAAGCAAATTAATCTTCAGTGAATGGGATTGGATTTCACTGAGCAGAGACAGAGAGCTTCAGTAGGTAGGGAGTTCACAGCTGGCCTGTGAAGAGTGTGAGAGGCACCCTCATGCATTAATCCCTCCCAGGACTTGTCTGCGTGCGTGTGTGTGTGTTTGAGTCTCGTCATACAGAAAAGAGTCTCAGAGTCCCATATAGTGACATTTTAGGGAGTATCAGTGTGAGTACGGGAGTAAAGTGAAGCCTGCTCTGGTCCAGCAGACAGGACGGATGGAGTAGAGGGTGGGTGGGGGTCATCTTGCTTTAATTGTCTAAAGAGTCTGGCCAGCTCTTTGGGACTGGAATGTGACCTCCTCTCTCACTCCTTCACACTCCCTTGCTCGCTCTCTCCGTCTCTCTCGCTCTGTTAGGCAGTCGAGCTGCTCGTGGGAAGATTCTCTGTCCAGGCAGCAAAGTGTCGAAATGGAGCCAAATATCACAAGAGCTCAGTCACATTCTCAGCTCTTTTCCTCCTTTCACAGCTTTCTCTTTCTTTCTCCATTCCAAGGGAGCATCAGTTATCACTTGCTCTTTGAGCATAAATAGTTCCCCTCATGCTCATGAAAAATATTCGTTTGTGTGTATGTCTTTGGGTTATGTATTGTTTTTAATTAAGTTAGAGATGTGGTGGTGTAACTCGGCTGCTGGTTTCCCCTTTTGGTCATAAAGTTAGAGGGGCTGACGAGAGACATCAAGAAATGTGTAAATACGGACTTTTTGCCTAAATAGGATAAATGCTACACTTCCTGGAAGTGTTTCACAGATTGAAACACTATTCTACTATTTAAATTAGTGAACTGAACTACATGTGTTAAATCAGTTAATAAAGTTGGGTGAAGTGGTGAAACAGCAGAGGAAATACAAATACTGCCGTCACAAATACCGATGCAGGTATCGACCTGTATATAATCACAGACATTGAATGGCAGCGATGATGATAATAATAATAATAATAATAATAATAATAATAATATTAATAATCTTGAAGCCCATAGCTAACAGGAAGTCTTGAGAGCAGTGCTTGTTAACCCCAGTCCTTGTTCTGAATTGAATTTTATGCAGTGTGTTGACAGAAAACCCAGGAAGAAGCCTGACCTGTAGCTGACCACACAGCAGGTCAAATCAATTTGTAAAGATAAGTACAGATGCTTTTGGAAATGGGCTTTATTTCTGGGAATCCACTCAGAGATGTTGTCTGTTTAACAGAAACAGTCAGAAATATTTACTGAACAATCACCTTCACTTCTGTAGAGAATAAATTCTTTCCACTATAAAGTCAATTCTACATCTTTTTTCATTTTCTATACATGTACATGCCATACTTTACTTCATTTCAACAGAAATTAATAGTAGTTGCATCTTGTGCAGTAATGCAGCACACTGCATTTGTGTCTTTTCGTATTTTTTATTTCTGGTATTTGAAGCTTGTTTTTTCTCCTATTTATTTATTTTTAACTTTTCCTGTTTTTATTCACTCACTTTTCTCTCATTTTGTATGTTTCTTTCTGTGGACCAATTAGCACTGGGACTTTATGCTGCTTTAAAACATTGTATTATTACGTATGAGCTTCTATGATAATGATCAGCCTCAGTTTAGAGATTTAATAAAAATCTCTTTATTTTCTTTATTAAAAAAAAAAGACTCCAGTTGGAAGTCACTCCAGTGCTAAAAGCTCAATAACTAAGACAGTTTGCTTCCATGTCCAACTCATGAGCGTTGCCTTTGTCCACTGAGAGCTCCCCACCTGTGCGTGTTCTGCAGAGAACTTCCTCCTCTAACCCTCTGATAGTGTTGGTCTCTACCTAAACACAAGGTACAGAGCAGGAGCGAATAATTCAGATGCAGGCATCGTTTTCTCATCAGACCCGCTGAGAGCTGAGAGCTGCCTGTAGTCTATTGAGCGTGGCAGAGACAGCATCCCAACCCGTCCACTTCAAACGGGCCTGATGGCTTTAATGGAATGGAAACATTTGTTGGGTCGCAGCACTGAAAGCCTGTCTTCCCTCATCGCACAAAGCCAAATGGCTTCCTCATGTTGTCTGTTTTTTATTAACTTGTAGTAGATCCGCGTTCACACAGACTTTTGATATTAAACCCGGCGTATGTCCCTGCACAGCACACAAGCTCCCACACACACACACACACACTCATTCTACACTTGCAGACATGCTGGCAAGCACAAACACACACGTTTGGAACAATTTGTGGAGCAGGGTCACAGTAATAAACAATACATTGTACTTGTGCTAACATTGTGGTACACATGCATGAGCAGAGATTTATATGAAACAACAGGTGTGTGTACACTTCCACACATGAACGGCAACATTTGAGACTTAATTGGTGAGGAAATGCTGTGCCGAGGTGTTGGTCTGATGGATGAGGAGAGAACTGACATGGCATTCAGAGCCTCTCTCTGAGCCACAATGAGGCTTTCACTCAACGCTGCTCGAACTGAACTCTGTCCTAATTAAAAAGCAGCGATGGAGAGTTGTGTATTTGCTTTTAGAAGGTGGGACTTTCTGAGGGAGTGCCAGGGATCTCTTTTTTTAATTAAGTGGCCTCAGCAATATGAGAGTTAGTGTGTGTGAAAGTGTGTGCATGTGTAACCTGAGGGGAGGCCCTGTCTGTGACCTCCAGTGATAGCAGCGGTTTGTTTTCATTCTAAACTTGCCCCGGAGTTACTGGTTTTGCACCTTATTTGACCTCAGCTTGACCCAGCCGTCACCTCTTTCTGACCCTGCTCAATGCCAGGTCTGACTTCTTCTACATTTTGTCTTACAGTGACACCTCTCTGTTTGCCTTTTCCCTTTTTCTTTGAGTCACATCCTCTCCTTCCATTTGTCCTTCCCTCTCTCTTGGTTTTCCCCCACTTTCTATGCCTCTCTTTCACCCACCTCACAATCCCTTAGTCAGCTTCCCATCACACATGTGCACACGTACAAGCAAGAGCACACACACACTCGCTTAGAGTGAATGATTGCACATTTGTCTTGACAGTTGCTAAAAAAAGAGCCGCCCACTAAACACTGCAGTTCTCTCATTATATCATTACTGACCCACAGCAGACAGGCAGTGCTCCGACTCTGCTTCTTTCTCTGTTTAAACTTTCTTTTTTTTAGTCATGCCTTTTGTGAGCACAGGAAAGAAACAGGCCTCAGAGTGAAAGCAGAAGAAAAAGATGTGGGTGGTGCTGTGGAGGCAGAGGTGGGGACATGTGCCATGGTTAAGGGGAATCCCTAGCTCTCCACACTGTGGAGGAGGCTCCATGGCTCCAGGGGGCAGGCCAGCTGAAGTGTTTGTTTATGTCTGTGGGCCAGAGGGGAGAGACGGTGGCCATGTTCAACAGCTACATGAAAAGCCCTGAGTGCTCTAATGAGACGTAATTACCGTAGCCGTGTGTTTACGAGATTGTGAGGGAGCGAGGAGAACGAGAAAGAATAAGCACGTTTCACTCAGCCTGTGTTTACTCCTCGTCTTTACAAATCTTACGTTTTTCACAGTGCAATAGTTTGCCTCGTTACTCTCCAAACCAGCACAACCTCAAAGTATAGACCTCGCAGATTGGTGACTGTCACGGCCTGTCATGCTTGTTTTATTTCTTGAGATGTTGAGCTGCAGACTGTTGTGACATGCTGTGAGGTGGGCAGCGTCGTCTCTGGCCACGTGGCTGGGAAGACTCAAAAATACACCAGGTACAAATTTAGGGATTTAGAAAAGAATAGATGCTAAGAAAGTGTGTGATTATCTGCTGGAGAGGCTGGTGAAGATAATTAGCTTCACCTGCGTTTGACCAGTGACCAGTGCTCATTTACATTTTCACTTGATTATACTGTGCTGAGATACTAACACCACACAGATACAGTGTACATGAATGACTCAGAATAGATTCCAACTTCACTGTCAACATGAAACTAAATTAAAAACACTCATGTGTTTGACACAGCATCTTTATTTCATCTCTGAGCTTGTAAACCCTGGACTGTCCCCCCCAACACCCTCAGTTCAGTCTGCCTGACATGGGATAAACTACACAATAGAAACATGCCACTGTGGCAGAGCAGATGCTGACAATTGCATCCTTGACATTTCGTTACCTTGTAAAGTTATTCTTCCGTCTTCTGAGAAGAATGTCAGTCTCTATAGCTGCAAGATGTTCTGCTTTGTTCATCAGTTAATCAGCAGCTTTATCAGTCTGATGTCTGAGGCTGCAGCGTGCACTGGGTTTATCAGAGCTCGTCTGCTGAAAACAGCTGCCTGAGGCTGCTGGAAATGGGAAACGGTTAATGCGCTGTAAAACCAAAGCACTGAGCTTAACGCTGAAGAATCAGGGTATTATTTTCTGTGGGTTTGTCACTGACCAGTCATTGTGCTATAGAAACATGGACAACAGTACAGTTAACACTTAACAATAAATGTCTTGGTATGTTGATCTACTCCAGACATTTCTGACAGTAATTCAAGGTAAAATAATGCTGTTAATCTTTAAGCAGAAAACTCAGATGGTCATGTGACGAAATATTTAGACCTGCCATCTTAGCTGAGGTAATATCCTCAAGGGCTGCTGTCTGTCAAGTCGTCTGCCTGGGCAGACGATGATGAGCTCTTTAATGGCCTGGAACTGGAAATGTGACTGTTTGTATTTACAGGCCATTTAGAGCTAAAACACAAGCTGCGTGTCCTGTGCGCCTTCACCACTGAGAGCTCTCTCTGTGTTCATCAGACTCTCTATGAGCACATGGACGCTCGCCGCCCCAAAATAGCATGTGCCCCAAATTACTGCTGCAAACACAGGTGTGGAAAGCCAGGCCTCCCTCCGCCCAAAGCCCAGACCCACCATCCAGCACACAGCACCCTGTGTGTTCCTATTTGGGAGCACAGGAAGTCCAGACTCTGTGTTTAAGTGTGTACATTTGTGTGTGTTTCTGCATATATGCAAGTTATTCATTCTTTGTGTGTGTGTGTGTGTGTGTGTGTGAGTGAGAGAGAAAAAGCAGAGTGGCTGAACGAATAAATGGGTTTGTGCATCTGAGTGTGTGTGTGTGTGTGTGTGTGTGTGTGTGTGTGTGTGTGTGAGAGAGAGAGAGAGAGCGAGAGAGTGAGTGTGTTTGTATATGAACTAGTCCAGACCACACCCTTTGAAGTCGTCAGTGCAGTGTGTTGGGGTTTGGCCACGGACACACAGCCCCTTCACTGGCTGGCTGGAAACCCTATACCCCACATCAGTCAGACCTGCCACTCATACATTATTCATATGCCAGGCACACACACTGAAACACACACTTTCTCATCCTTAGACTCTCCAGTTATTGGCCCTTATATCTCCAACTGGCAGCAGAAGTGAAATCGGATGGGTGGTGCTGCTGTTGGGGGTCCGCCTTCATCCAGCATCAGTAGGTCAGAAACAACTGTGGACTTGTGAGAAATTTTAGGAGGATTTGGGGGATTTTGAGTCATGAAATAAAAAAATTTAGCTTTTTTTTTTCTTTTTTTTTTTTTATAGAACCAAAAAGTCCCACAGTTAAAAAGAGAATAAAATATGTTTGGCCTTAAAGAGTAGCAAAACTTTCACAAATTTAAATCAAAAAACAAAGATCACACAGCAGAAACAAGTGTGTAAATGTGGATCATGAGGATTATAATGAGGGATTATAATCTTCATCTTGGGCTCTTAGTTTACGTAATCTGACTCAACTCTTTGATAGGTTGCAGACTCTGTGCCTGTTTGTCTCTCTGGTCATTTTTTCATAACTAAGAGAAACAGCCAAACCATAATAATAAAGTGTAATTGGTAAAACAAAGGAATGATGCTTTAGAGCTGCTTTAAGTTTTAGAGCCTGAATAAAACACACATCAAATTCAGATATTTAACCAGGTCAGATTCATTGGTTGTTTATTGCCTCTGGAAATCTGTATGGAAAGCTATCTATGATTATCCACCTCTGTCAGTCTCTCTCTCTCTCTCTCTCTCTCTCTCTCTCTCTCCTCCCTGTTTGTAGGTATGTCTCTCTCTCAGCTTCAGCTGGTATTGTCTCACTCTCCTTGAAACCCACAATAAGCAGTTTCCAGTCCACTGCTTTCTTCTGACGTCCTTGTCGTGTGTCCTCACATTCCCAGACCGCAGACCATTTTCTCTCTGTTTTCGTTCTCAGACGTCAGTTCGAAGCCCAAGCAGATCAAAATCAGACCTCAGAGGACAAGTTGTTATTGACCTCCCGCTGGGCTCTGAACTGCGATGACTGCCAGTGGAAAACAGAGAGCAACAGAGAAACATTAGCTCTTCCAGACAGACAGGCAGACAGGAGCTGTGAGAAAGAGCTCAGTTTGACATGAGAATTAGCTTTTGTAAACACTTAGAGCAGTCAGTGTCAGGCTACTGACACCACGGGGTGATAAATTCCCACATCTTCACGGACAGAAAGTTTGAATTAAGGGTATAAGATTTATAATGGGATCTGAAAATGTTGACTGCAAACTGCAGACACATGACATCTGTTTGGCTGAAGTGAGCAAAGTTGTGCTCATTAAATTTTCAAAACTTGTTTTTATTCATATGAGGTCACTGTTGAATTATTGATTAGGGGAAAAGTGTGATGTGGGCGAGTTTGTCACTGAGGAAGGGTGTTTCCTGCTTAAACAGCAGCAGATGCCTGTTGGGCTGCTCCGCCTGTCTGCATCTTCTCACCCTCACTCCCTACAACTTTCAGTCTTTGCAGCCAAATGGAAAGTGACCCTTGGCAGGCAGCGCCATATTAGACACAGTGGGTCACTGTCAGAGAAACATGCTGGCAGCTTCTCCCCAAATGCACTGGCGAGTTATTCAGACGGCATTTTGGACCTTTCTACCCAGTAGTTGTAGGAGCTTTGGCAAAGTCACGCTGACGTATGCCCACAGTCTTAGCGAGCAGCGGAAAGCTCTGGAGTTTAACAGTGACAAAAATACGTTTTGACCGACGAGCCCAGACGTCATTTTTGACATGAACAGAAACAAAGGGCATTGTTGATGGAGGGCTTTGACTGGTGCTTTCGGCTGCTACAGGAATGCTTTCACACTGTTACGGTAGCCTGGGGGCCCCTTTTTGAATATTGTGTGTATTTGCCTTTATATCGTGTGTGTGTGTGTGTGTGTGTGTGGGCTAGGGCAGGATATGAGGAAACCTCTGTGCAGCTCAGTGGATATTTGTTCGCATTAACTTGGAACGTTTGGTTTAAACAGACGCTGAGCAGGGTTCAGGTCCTGTTTGCACAGTCTGTGCATTGTTTACAGAAATCTTAGGAAGGTCTTTCATCTAAAGAAAGCGACTGAAGAATAGTTATTAGTTAACAGTGAGTGTATGTAATATTATATAATGAGGTCGTTGTGAGAAGGCCAGTGGTTTCATGCAGAACCAGATCCTCTTGACGCAGCTGAATCCCCAACCCGCCCACTCCCCTCTTCCCTCTGGGAAGGGCATGGCTGAGGCTTACTGTAACTAACGCACACACACTCACAGGAAGCCAATAAGGCATCAGTGTCCTTCCAGAGATCCACAGATGGTCCTGTGTTGGCCTGTTAGTGTGTTCAGATGGGTCTAATATGAGAACTGCGGCTCCCAGGTTGTCGTATATTTACTCACTGAGCAGAGACTCCAATTCTTGTCTCTTGTTCACATTACTGGGCATTACTCTGTGTTATAAAGAGATTATACCCGACTGAGAGCAGATTATGGACAAAAACCTGCACTATTGTGTTACATGTCTTGCTGGGAAAAGAGTAGAACTCGCTGTACTGTCCACATCTAGTTTCTGTCTGTTTTCACAAGCGCTCCTTATGAAATCTTTGGAGGGGTTTTGGTGTTGGGTTGCTTGCTTTATAGGTCATCACGGGCACTGGCGTCACTTTTTAGTGCAAATATAGATAGAACAATATCAAACCCAGCCTGACAGTAACAGTAATCCATGTAATGCACCAGTCAGTCAGTGCTCTGTAGATACTGAAACAGAGCCAGAAATAGATATTTACTCTTTTCACCTCCTGTAAATGCACTGATGGCAGTTACTGTTTGCATGTTTATCATGCTCCACCCTTCTTCACCTGTTGTATCGCAGCTAAACAAGCTCTGAAATAAATACTGTGAATTAGCCTGTGATGTGACCCTGTCACATTTATTGCTGACCCCATCCGTCTTCATTACACTCCAATAATTGTTGGTAATTGTGATTGTCATGCCTCTCTGTCTGCATGAGAAATTCTGGCATGTTACCCGTGTCCTGGTTTGGCCCATAACTCACTGCTGAGGCCCCTTCACCCGCCTGCTGCCAGTCCAGCCTGAACCCATCGAGGCCAGAGTGTAAAGGTTAAAGGGGTGGATGGTGAGGGAGAGAAGGAAAGGTCATGGCTGCGGTGAGAAGCGCTGCCGGAGTCCTCTCCCAGAATGCCAAGCTGTAGTAGTTGGTCTTAGCTGTCTGCGCTGAGAATCATGGGAAAACATAGACAATTAATCACAGCCAATGGGGTGGAACTAGCCTGCTCGAGACAGAACTGACAGCGATTATTGATGCGTAGAGTGAGCAGGAGAGATTTGTGGTGAGATTCTCTCTGCATGTGAACTGTTGGACTGCTGGCATGTTGATTGACCTGTCTGCTGTGATTCTCTCCAGCCCCTTAATTACAGCACAGAAAACTACAAAACAAACCCTCTAACAGAGTTACAGCTTATTGTCTTAGTCTGAATGTGAACATGTTTCTGACCACGAGCTACAGTGACGTTTCCTTCAACCCACAGTCTGTTAATATTCTTCTGTTTAGCTCCTTGTACTGTAGAAGCACCACAGTCTGTTTGTCTCAGTAGTGATACCCAGGGACAGTGATATCCTAATATTTAATCTACAGTATGAGTCAAACTCCATAAACAATGGTCCTGCAATTCCCATAATGCAACTGCCCACTTTTTTCAAACTACAAATTTGCATCGCTCCTTTTCACTGCTGGGCTGTGACCCTTGTGACAAGTCAACCAACTTCATGTCCACCTCATCAACTGGCATGAATTTAATGGAGGGTCATTTTTAAAAATATATTCAATGATGAAAATTAAATTGAATCCACCTCTACTGTGAAATTATCTATGTGGTGAGATAGTACTTGATAATATGTATTTCTCTAAATTGGGAATTGATATTTCTCCTCTGATACATCAGACAATAGGTGAAGGTTTTGAGATGTCGCTGAATTGGTCACTTTATTGCTCATGTTTGATATAAACTAGAAATGTTTTCTGAGACAAAATAATTCGAATTTTACTTAGAACTGCAAACTCCTTTCCTACTTGTGTCCTGTCTGCTGCTGCCTTCAACATCCCTCTTTCATTACCGGGTAAAATATGTCTCTCTATTCTTCCGTGGGTTGCTGTCAGAGCGAGCGTTGAGTGTGGATGGATAACCTCTTTTCTAGAAAATATCTGCAGCTTTTATTGTGCATGAAATGTTTTCTTCAAACTGACATGCAGCCACCAAAGGACCGCGTTCCCCCGAGCCTTTTATCGATGTACATGCAGGTTAAGTGAAGACAGGTGCATGTCTGTGCAATAGGAAGACAGGGAGCCGCTGTTTTTGACCTTGTGCACATAGATACTCGTCTGTGTGTGTGTGAGTGTGTGTGTGTGGTGTGTGTGTGTGTGAGTGTGTGTGTGTGTGTGTGTGTGTGTGTGTGTGTGTGTGTGTGTGTGTGTGTGTGTGTGAGCGTGTGTGCGTGTGTGCGTGCGTGCGTGTGTGTGTGTGTGTGTGTGTAGTGCAGTGGTGAGTGGCATGTAGAAGCCTCCAGCAGAATCCACGGTGCTGACAGCAGACCAGTGAATTGTGACGGGTTTTGTAGCTCATCTCTAACTGAGAGTCTGAGTTTTACCACCTCACGGTCTACTCTGCTACACTCCACTTTGCTACAGACAGAACTGATGACAAGTTGCCTGCAGCAAAGTGTGTCGACATACATTCAACAATTACCTGAGAGCACATGAACATCTCCAGCTGTCTTTGTTTTACGGCTTTATTTCGTTTTTATGTTATTATTTATTGTTTTCCATAATTACTTTACAGTAGGTCCTATTTATGAAAAACCCATAAATGTCAGCACGTGTTCTAAAATGTAATAAAAGCCACACTACAATATAATAAGCACTCTTTATTTTTGAATTTAATCCAACTACAGATGGGTGTGTTGCACAATACACAGTTTGTAGGACAGGTTTCAAGACAAAACTTGCTTTGGTTGATACCTGTTGATGAAGTATATTCCTTAGTCTAAAACTCCATTATTTTACACTGTCACCGTCTCTGCTGCGAAGCCTTGATGACTGATCCATTTATGTTTTTCTGCTTTGTGAACATTAGAAGCCCATGTAGACAGATTCTTCTGAGAGATCCAGTACTGCAGTGTTATGGTTCTCTATGGTCGACAATAATTCAGGAATATTGTACTAAATGCTTGATGTCAAGTTTCCATACCATCAGTAGAGTGGCTTTCTTTTACATGTGTGAAGGCCTATAAGGACTGACTGTGTGCACATCATGATTTAGTGAAGATGGGTGGAGGATCTTTGTGGTTACAGGCCTCACACATGACACACGTATGAAGTGTGTCCAGTGTGTTTGTTGCTCCCCCGTGGCTCCAGAGATCATGAATCATGCCTGCTAGATGGATTTTGGAGAGTGAGCGCCTGAGAACTGAGAATGTGTTAGTGTGGGTGTGTGCAACATAAACCACCATTTGTCATCTCTCTGTTAGACTCTGTGTGAAAGGGTTTAAAGTTATTTGGCACATGACCCCCAGGTCCCCCAATACAGTCTGTCCTCCAGTCTGAGGTGGCCGACGTCTGCCATTTGTTGTGTCATGTGGTGGCTTCTGCCTCACCGTGAAATCCTGGCTCCTGCAGGAGTGTTAGGGTTATTGTGACACCCCACCCTGGACCGACTCCGAGGTCAGAGGTCAGACTCACATTTTTAAAGACACAGTAGTTTGCTTGGTTGACTCTCTCCTCACGTGTCACGGGGAGAGATGGTTCAGAAAAATGTTGTAGTTGCAGGCACTGAGGTGGATGGTAAAAATAAGAAGTAAGAAATACTATTATAATAAAAAATACTGTGTATTTGATTCATTCTACCACCTGGGGGACAACCTAATCTAATTTCATCCATTAACAACCATTTGGAGTCATAAGGTATCTTATTTTTTCATGCTTATTTATTTTGTATTTAAAAGAAATACTATAAATACTAAAGTCTCTATAATACTGTAAATACTACTTACAGAATTGGAAAGATTTCCTGTCAAGGTGGAAGTTTAAGGTCTTGATGTTCAATATTTGTTGACTCAGATTTTAACAACCTGGTTCAGGAATCCTGGTCATAATCACCAGGAGTCATTCATGCTGCAGCTGTCCTAGCCCCCAACCTCCCACTAATAGGAATCAACTGCCAGCACAGACTCCCAACGTCAGTCTTCTGTTAACTTTACATATGCAGTGCTGTTGGCCAGTCCTTGTAACAAGGCTAAACTGAAAGACGAGTTTGGCAGAGCGGCTACATGATCTGGCCAAACACATCCAGACGGACCAGAAGGCCAGAGAGAGAACGACACCATTTGTAAAGTGATTTTTCACAGCTGGTCAGGGACAGGTGTGTGTCTGTTGGCATGAGTGATGTTACCAGCAGGATCTATGACCGGGGTCGGGGTCATAAATCAGGGTCGGTAATCTCCATAGCGATGATGTCGGTGCCAGGGTGGAGAGGCCAGTATTAGCTTTAAAGAGTAATGTTTCTCTGCACTGGCCACTGACTAACCTGCCTGCATTCCCATACCAGACACACATGCACATGCAAAAACGCTCAGAGGGAGAAAACATGGAATCTAATGTGACATGTTATATGAGATAGAGGCAGGGAGAGAATTTCTCACACAGGTGGAAGAGAAAAGTTTGTGGATTAATCTGAGGAAGGTTCGGCAGAGATGGACTGGATGCATAATGGATTGGTAATATGTAATGTAACTAGACTTTTGAAGTATTGTCCTCAGCACATGCTGCAGGTCTGATAAAGGAGGGTTAGTTCACGGAGGTGATGACAGCCGTCCACCGAGCTGTGATTTGTGCTCGGGTCTGGTCAGATCGTGTTTGTAAGGATTCTCACAGCTCTTGTAAATCATCTCCAGCTCCCCTCCTTAAAATGGAACATACCATTCTCTCTTCTGTCAATTTGTCTTCCATTTTCTCTTTGACCTCCCTCTCTTTTTCTTTCCTCCTTTTTATGGTCTCCCCGTTCACACAGTTGTACTTGATTTGGTCTGCTGCCTTTTTCCTCATCTTGTCTGTCCGAGCACCGTCCTCCCCGAGCCGTCTGTCGATGGCGAGGCCCCACTCTTGCTGACAGACAGAGAGACCATGACAGGCTCTGTCACAGGGCCCAGTGGCACAGAGTGACCTCGGTTCCCACAACGATGAGGTGATAAATAACTTAATTAGCCTCCCTATGCACTAACTTACTGAGAGCTGAGGTGGAGTCTTGCGTCTTTGTCTGCAGTGATACTGCTGTGGTACCACAGCTCCTCTACGTGCAGGGATTATCAGGCAATTAAGTCTTGAATGTCGACTCTTCCATTTGCCTTCAAAAATACAAACATAAAGGACACATGGGAATGGAGAGGGGGTTCACCAATCAACCTAACCTGCATGTGTTTGGACTGTGGGAGGAGAAAACCCACACAGACATGTAGAGTCCACACAGAAAGGCCCCGAGGTCGACTCAGGTTTGAACCCAGCACCTTGTACCTTTACACATTTGTCTCCTAAACAGATTTTAATGTCTATGAAGTTAAATTAAATTAAATATGATCCAGAAAGTCCCGTGTCAGCAGATGTTACATCAGTGACCTACTAAGAATGTTTGTGTCTATGATCAGTCAACCCAGAGCATCACTGTATGGCATTACACTGCAAACTGGAGCCAGGCTGCATGTTTTGCCTGATGTTGCAGTGGTTGCATTGTTGTTGCAGTGTTATTGACAGGCAGTCAGTCCAGCATCACTGAGAAGAGGCTGAGCCTTATGCTTATGAAAACTTTAACATAGAAACATCGGGAGTTTGCAAAGTCCTGAGCTCAGTCCTTCTCCTTTGTTTTCTCTGCCCATTGCCGTCTTCCCTCCCGCCCCTACCTTTCGTTCTGCCTTCCCTCTGCATGTCTTCTTTAAACTGTATTTATGTGCATCCCCCACTCTGTGATGGATTTAGTGCTGCTATGGTCAAGTTGACCGACGGGTCTATCCCTGCAGCTTGGAGTCCTCCTTTATGGCCCTGCTTCATCGACGTGGTGCGCTGGTGAACCGGCTCATCCTGAAACACGGCTCAGCGAGAAGAAAGGGCCTGCTGTGTGAGCAGGAAGCTCGGAGGAGGTGGAGCAGAAGGGACTGGAGAAAAGAGCAACCTGGGTGTTCCATGACAGTGGACTTCTCGGTTGTTATGCTTTCTAATTCCCCTCAGCACAGAACAGCATGGGGGAAGACAGAAGGAGCAGAGGGGGTGGAGGATGATGAGGGTGAAGGAATCATGTTTTCACACCGAAGGGGAGCAGGCGGTGGGATGAGGGAGAGTCTCTGTGTTTCAATGCTCACTGACATTTTATCTCAAGGCCAAGGGCCCAGATGTCAGTGATGCCTAAAGATAATATGGTGGTCATTCAGGTTTATGACAACCTGCAGTACGTCTTTATTTCACAGCATTGGTCATCATTCATATCATTAATAACTTTATACTCAAACAAGTTTAGTTTGTGAAATGATGACCAATGTTTGAAACAAAGTCCAATATTAGAAAACCTATGTCGAAAAGAAAACAAGTGCAAACTATAAACTTTTAGCACCCTGACAGCTGTTTAGTTATATTCATTTTATTCGTACAGCCCCAAATCACTATACAATCTTCTCAAGGCACTTCATGTAGAAACCCAACAAATCCCTTATGAGCAGCACTTGGCGACAGTGGAGGGGAAAAACTCCCTTTAACAGAAGGAACCTCCAGCAGAACCGGGCTCAGTTTGGGCGGCCATCTGCCTCGACCGGTTGTGGTGAGTGGATAGAGGAGAGAGAAAAGAACAGCAACAATAAACAACAAATAGACACTGTACCAGTAACGGCACATCAGCAATGCACAGCTCCAGGACCAGGGACGCCTGCAGAGGGTGCAGGGAGAGAGAGGACAAACTATGGGAGAGAGAAGGCACAAAGTTTGGTCAGATCTAGTTACGTATTTTGAAAAGTCTCCACTGCATCCCTCTTTAGTTTTAGTTTTGGACAACACACTGGATCACAGGTAGATTATGATTAGATTGTGTCCATAGCAGTCCCTGAAATCCTGCAGATGGCTTTGTCGCTATTCCAAACATTCATCCATTTGGTCAGTAAACTCGAGAGGCAGCATTTGGATAAAAATGGCGTAGCTGTAAACAGCAGACACAACATGCTGTATTATTTTATCTCCTGACTGTCAGCGGGCCCAAGATTGTTCAGATCAGCTGGGAGACCTAAATCAGTAATATACTCACAAAGACTCAGCCATGTCACATCTAGAGATACACACAGCCTCCTCCTCATGTCTGGATCCAATATACTCTCATTTAACGTCAGGTCTGGAACAGATTCACATGAAGCGCTCAGGTCCCCTTTAAATCTCCCCCCACCTTTCAAGCCTCCTTTTGTCCTGCCGGTTTGGCCTTGCACCCCCACCCTGACCTTTATACGCCGACTTTAGCTCCCTGATGGCCACTATACCCGACACCCTGTACCCCTGCCCCTGTGGCCTGAACACCCCATCATCTGGTTGTGCTTGTCCATGCCGTGCACCCCCCCCCCCAAGGCCACAGGAAATAGCTCAGAGCTTGTGGGCCCATTTCCCTGGTGGTGGAATTAACAGGTGCACCAGTGTTTGTTTCAACTTTTCCCCATTACCACTGGATAATGGTAATAACAAACATAGCAAAGCCAGGTGCCTGCAGCTCTCTCGGGTCCTTCTGGTTTCATCCTTCGGTATTCTTTGAATAAGAACTCCAATCCATTTTTGGTCTTTACTGTTCATGTTGTTTGACCGGGTGAAGATTCGAGTGAGATCAAAACATTTACATAAATGTGAGATTTGGATTCATTGTGCAGATGTCACTATTTTAACTAATGCTGTTATCTAGCTCCCTGGGCAAGTAACACTAGCCTGTCTAATAGTTCTAATGTTCTGAGAAATATTATAAAATAGACTAGAGATGATATAATTGGTCACTTAGACTCAATAATATTTCATTAAACACGTTTTGCTCTGTAGATCTTATTAAAACAAAAATCTTGACATTTTGAAAGGAATAAATAACACAGTTTTATTCGCTCATGCAAAATATTGTTGTTCTTCCTGCTGCAATGATCTTAGAGTAGATGAGATCCCCTTCATTTGGTGGAAGTTTTAGAAGAAACTGAAGAGAAATTTGTAAAGAAAATAAACATTTAAAATAAACAGATTTATTTACCTGCTTTTTACTTGTTCTCTCAGAATGAAAATAACTGCTGATTAAAAACAGAAACTGAATCCAAAGAGCTCTGACTGTGCTACGATACAATGGCTTCTAACTGATCTTCCACACTGGGTGGCAATCCACAGTGATGGAAAGTGATGGTTCAGTTGGCATCTCAGTAGTTTCGGCAAGCCAAGGTCTCTCTCCTCTAATTGGCTGCCATTTTCCTCATCTGCCATTATAGCAGGTAGATCTGCCATCTTGTTCTCATATTACCCAGGATCCCCCTTAAGTGAGTCATCAGATTGGGTAATAGCAGGAGAGAGCTGGTTTAATGGCGTATGGGGTCATCTGGGAGGGTCGGAGGTGGGAGGTCAAATGTTGCTGTAATCCCAGGCTCCAGGTTCAGCCCATAAATAAGAGCAGAGCAGCTGGGAGGGAGGAGGGGGGTATATTTCACCTGAAGAGGAAACAGAGCTGACAACTATCCAACGGGTTTATAACTGTTGCTGGATTAGCACCTCTGGTGTGGGGGTTGCTGACACGCAGTAAAATGGTAGACTTTCAGAGATTAGTGATGTTAAGGCGAATAAAATGATTCCCAGAAGAGACACTGCTGGGATTCTGTCTTTCTGTCTTAAGCATGGCATTTCTCTTTCACACAGAAACCTGAGCACCATGTGCTGATTGTTTGCAGAAGGCCGCAGTAGATTTTATTGTTAGCACTTCATTTCGTTTTACGTCGGCTAATACGTTTTTTGCAGCAGGTAACGTGAGACTCGGTCTTGCTGCAGATGATGTTGGTTGGCTGTAAAAGTCAGCAACAGAAGAAGAAGAGAACGATATTCTGTTTGAACTTTGCGTATATTCAATATTCACTTTTTAGAACCAGCCAGATTCCAAAGGACCGACTTGTCTGTGATTGGACAGTTTCTGTTTCATTGCTTTTTGCTGCCAGGCACTACATTCATCACACAACATCAGCGCTCGCTCTCAGACAACAAATGACGTACCGATAAGGCTGCATTCTTGTGCTTGTTTTCATTGATAAACATGTTTTGATTGGCGGAACAATCTCACAGACAGACTGAGACCTGCAGGATATCAGGAACAAGTGAGTGAGTGACTGTTTCCTGTATAGACAGGAAGTGAGGGCTTTTATGAGGGCAGTGCATTGATTTCCGAGCATGCCAGGTCTGGGAGTGCAGAGAAAGGAGCTGCTTCCTGTTGAGAAGAATGCCATGCAGCTATCTGACTCTCAGCAACCTCCCAACTGTTGGTGTGAGAGGTTGAGTTAACCTTGGACTGACGCCCTGCTTTTACATCGACCTGCACCCTGAGGTGGAGAAGGAGAGAACATTTTAGTTCATTCTGTAGAAAGAGTGTGCAGTTTCACCAGTCAGTCAACACTAAGAAGTTTGAGTTTATTCACGGATGTTTATTTCTGTGCTTATAACTGTGTGTGTGTGTGTGTGTGTGTGTGTGTGTGTGTGTGTGTGTGTGTGTGTGTGTGTGTGTGTGTGTGTGTGTGTGTGTGTGTGTGTGTGTGTGTGTGTGTGTGTGTGTGTGTGTGTGTGTGGGTGGGTGGGTGGGTGGTAGGTAGTTTGTCCTGCATTTGTGCTGTGCAGCATCTTTTCCAGACTAATCACCTGTGATTGATTTAATCCAAACATCAGCCCTCACAGTTTCTTGTGATGTGTGAGATGTCTGAAATGCTTGTTGTCATCACATCAAGTCTGCAGTGAGGCTGGACTGCAAGAGGCTAAGATGTACATTTTTCTAGTGGGGTTTTTTTTTTTCTTCTCCTCATTGGTGATGTAGTGTGAACAACTGAGAGCAACATCGTGAATGTTGGAGAGGAGAAAACCAGAGAAAAAGTGGGCCAAATTATCCCTGTTTGTACAACTCACCTCATCAAGACTATAAAAACATGACGCTCAGTTCCTGGAGAGCAAGCGGGGAAGCACGATGACTCTGGCAGGCAGTCCTTCCATCCCAAAAGATAAACTTTTTGTGCATTTGCACTTAACCAGACATGTAGAACCTAATTCGCAACCACATGAAACCCTCAGCTGAGCACATTCGTTAGCAGGCTGGTTATTTTCCTCTAAAAATGGCAGAAATGTCTGTTACTGGACACATAAAGCTTTCAGCACAGGGCACTGAACTTGGTGTGTGCATGAGCCAGAGCAGCAAAGTCTGGATGTTTGGATTAGACTTGTGTCTAGTCTGTTTTGCATAATTGATGTAGACTCAGCTGTCTGTGGTAAATTGGTATATAGGTTGTGCTTTTAGCCAAAACAGGCTGATAAATCTCCTGTGCCAAAACATGTTGGTTGAATGAAGACCAGACCCCTCCAGTATGTCACTTCCAGTAGTTTAGCTTAGTTTTCACAGTTAAATAGTAGCATTCCACCCCATTAGGACGTCCTGTACCAAGTTTGTTCCTGTGAGACCTCCTCCATCCTTCCTTTCACCCCTCCATGCTGTCTTTACCTCAGACTCCTCTCTCAACTCCCTCCTCCTCTTGTATCATCCTCTATTTCCTAACACCTCTATCCTCCCCCTCTGGCCTTTCACCCCAGTCTCCCTCACTTTCTTATCTGCCCACATCATCCCCTCCCTCTGTCTCTGTCTCTCCACCCATGGCTCAGGGCTCGAACCCATGTCCTCCTCCTCCTCCTCCTCCCAGGCAGCTCCTCCATGTTAGCCGGTGGTCTCTCGCAAGGTCCCGGAAGGATTGAAGGTATTTTCCTCATCATCCAGCCGGCTAGAATAGCCTGACGCAATCCTCACTTACCTCAGGGAGAGATTAAAGCCAAAATGAAAAAGATAGAAGAGCAGCTCCTACACTGCCTGTGCACATATATTTATACATATGTGCAGAAAAACTGAGACACTCTCAGCAACATCTGTCGGCTTTCTTCCAGCAAGGCCGAAAAATGAAAAAGTCACTCTATATGTGGCTGTTTACATTCTCTGAGCTACTCTCCTCCCTCCCCTCC
Source organism: Mastacembelus armatus (assembly GCF_900324485.2). Taxonomy (NCBI): domain Eukaryota; kingdom Metazoa; phylum Chordata; class Actinopteri; order Synbranchiformes; family Mastacembelidae; genus Mastacembelus; species Mastacembelus armatus. Next base: position 2,599,110 of record NC_046636.1, on the reverse strand, counting down.
TTGCCAGACCTCAGGTCAAGGGTGAAGGGTCAAGGGTTAAAGGCGAGGTTGCGGGCTGCTTCTCCTGGAGGAGAGGAGCCGGTGTTGAAGGGACCCCTTGCTCAGCCCCTCAGTTTAGTCTGAGAGGAGAGCAGCCTTCTCCTCCTCCCCTCATGCACATCTGGCTGCCCCTGAACACTCATTTGGAGGGAAAACAAGAATGTTTTTATTTCCCAGGAGAGAAGAAGAACTCCAGAGTGAAACCGCAGAGTTAAAACACAGAGAGGCATCCTGGGCCCTCACACAGCCTGCTGCTGCAGGCTCTGATGGTCAGGACTTTCTCTTCTCTCCCATACTCTCTCTGTCCTCGTTTCTTTTCTCTCCCTCTCGCCTTTGTAGTGTCCATGTGTCTGTGCTTTTCTCTTTTTCAATAGCAAACCAACACACACCTACTTCCAAACCCATCTCCCAACTTTAAAGTTAACAAGATGGTAATGGGAGTTTTGCCTTAACAACCATGTTTTGTAGGAAACATAATGTCTGTGTCACATCATTATGCTGAAACAAGACTTTTTATTATAGGCTGCGACCGTGACATTTAATACTTAAAACCAAAAGGATAAATGCCAGTGAGAGAGACTGACAGCAGCAATGAATGTGGTGTCCTCAGGATAATATGTGTGAATCCAGAACCTGTTTAGCTTATTGGTCTGTGCCGTAGACCACTGTTGTCCAAAATCCATCAACAACACAGCAGGGAGCCACACCGCTGCACTGGCTCACATGGTTCTTCCTCAGCAACAGAGTGAGATTTGAGAACAATCATCACTTTTTACACTCTGGAATCAGAAAAAATCAACTGCGCATGTGTGTGTGATCTCTGCTCTGTTTACTCTGCTTTGTTACCTCCTCACGCTAAACAAACAGTAACAACGTTAGTGGAGCAGGTTCTGGATTCACAGACATTATGGTGAGAACACTGTGTTGTTGGTTCTAGTCTGTGTGTGAGATTTGTGGAAAATAACAAGAACAGAGAAAACCACCGGCCTTATCCTTTAAGGACTTTAGTGTCCTATCAAATACAAGACTCAGGTACCGTTTGGAACTATATCAAAATATTTCAAATGAAACTGAGATTAAGATTTTCCATGAAAAGTGATTTGTTTCAGCAGCAGCCAAACACAATCAAAAGCCAATTTCTTAAATTTACTAGCAGCTCGCCAACCTCCTCCCTCCCTCGGAAACACGCTCGAGTGTGGACCGTCTCTGACGGTCTGAACACACACACACTCACACACACACACACACACACACACACACACTCATGCACACACAGCTGTGCTCTATTACAGCAGTGTACAGTAGCCATCTCTCCACCCCTCGCCTCCAGCCCTCTCTGTGACTGTTATTGGAAATGTAGCGCTGCTACGGGAGCAAGCTTATGGCGGATTTATATGACACAGGTGCACGCTCTGGAAAGCGCTCGTGTACGTGTGCGTAAACACACACACGCACTCATATCAGGAGGCACGCGAGCAGACCAGCCCGCAAAGACTGGATCTGATGTCAGCCACTTAATGTCTACACCACTCACAAGTCACAACACACTTCAGACACTCACATATGTGTCTGAACTGCTTAGAGCTGCATCCAAACCAGGCTGAAAGTATCACCGAGCTCGTCTGCTCTCTGCCCCCTGGGTAACCTCATCTGATTCTGATTTTTGACTTTGCAGATTGAATATGACAAAAATGCCTTTAATTTTAACTTAATATATTTTCTTCTTTGCCCCTGATGTCTACATTGCTCTTTTTGTTCTGGGAATATGCCAGGCATTTCCTCTGTGCGCTGTCCCAGTTCTCCAATAAGAGGGAGGCCGGAGGTATGCTCTGGGCGGGCTGGGCTTGCTTTCTCTCTGGTGTTCTGTGATGGACAAACAGAGACAGGAATACCAGGGATACGGTTTCCCTGTGGGAAAACAAAGACAAGAAGGAATGGCTCAATAACGTCAGCTGAGAATTCAAAGAAATGTACTGTAGATCTGGACGGGACTGGATGTATTAATTAAGATATCCTGGATTTCTACAGCAGAGAAAGTTGATTTAATTGAATGCTGTAGTTTCTACCTAAAGTCTCGGAACCCAAAATCTGTTGGCAGAACTGTATGCTTTAATAAATCCTGCTCCCAGAGTGTCACTGCTTGGACATAATTTGGATCTCAAGCTGAAACATTTGAGCCCCTTGACCTAAAAAGATTGCTGCCGTACACCCACATGTGGTAATGTAGTGTTAGACATATGTAACTCGTCAGGCCGTCCTTTCTGATGTTCATCCCACTATATTGAAGAGCAGAGGGCAGGGAGGCTCCCTGTGCGCCACATGGCTCTGATTTAGCCTGTTAGTGTCGGTCCCTTCTTTAATGAACGAGCAGTTGTTGTGTTTTCACGTGACTGGTGTGTGTCACAGGAGTGCAGTCACGCTTGAGGTGTTTTAGTGTCTACATCTGGGTTTAAGGATAGAAATGTGTTTGTACAACAGTAGTGGTGAGATGAGCTGCACTTGTAAAGCAAACATGAAAGCTGCTGTAGACGTCCCACCACGAATGCATCATTTTCAACTTTACACTGCAGAATAATTCACTTTTGACCCTTGATGGTGGAGCAGCAGCTTTGCAGTGATCACATAAACTCATAGAAATTGAAATGATTTTCCAACTGGAGCTTCTAGAAACAGCCAAAAACCCAAAGATCGGCGTTCTAGGTGTTCAGCCATTGTTTTCAGTCTTCAGTCAAAATCCTACATTTTTTTTTATGTAGCTGCAGATATTAAGGACGTGTTGCAACACGTCTTTAAGAAGCGTTGCCTTCGAAATGATCCCAACTATGAGCCTTAATGCTGATGCTGAGTATGTCTACGTTAGGTCATGCTGATCCTCTGCCAAGTGCAGTCTTACAAATCAGCTGTAGAATCAGAGAGATGTTACTCAATCATTTTCATACAAAATAATTGTTCCGGCCGTAGGGGCTTTGTGTGGTTGTGCGTGTGTAATGCAACCATCAGTGTTGATTCAGGCACAGAAAATTGTTTATCTGAGCCTGTTAGCATGAAGACAACCACACGTTTAGCTGTTAGCTGTCACCACACCTGTATGATGTCATTACCACAGGTGTTTCTCAGTTCTTTTTAGTTGTGTGTTATCAGATTTTTATCTGTACATGCCTGTTGTGCATCTTTTTTTTAATTTAACTGTGTGGCTGTGCACTTTAGCAAGAGAATAACAGTGAAACATACTGTAGATGCTTATCGCCGTGGCCTAATCACTGCCATGTGCTTTTGTGGCCACTTGCTTTATTCTCTCAGGCCGTTGGAGTCCCAACAATTAGCCTCCTCTAAATTTCACACATGGCCCCTTGTGTTCATCACAAAAGCTGTTCCAGTGAAATAGGACCTGGTCCAGTTCTGAACTCTTAGCTTGTCTCTTTGACAGCGCCTGGAGCTTTTTCTGCCCCTGAGCTGGACTCGCTCACTCTGGTGGTCCACAGGCCTGGGAACTAGCCTCTCTGCTCAGACATGCAGACATTTAAAAAAAAAAAAACAAAAAAACAAAAAACAGTTTCTTGAGCTCAGATTTCCTTTGTTCAAAATGATCGCCTTTCATTTTCATTTTAGTAGAAGGCAGAGCTGTTGATTGTGAGTTTCTGTTTAATTTGGCGTGGATTATTATTTTGCCTAATTGGCTTTTAATGAGGTTTTAACTGAAGTATGTAAAGAAGCCGGTCTGGTTCTATACCACCCACCTGTAAGGTCCACTCAAGGTTAACCTCATCCAGATCTGCATCGTTTCTCCCCAGTTCTCCCTCATCTGCCTCCCAAATTCACTTTCTGTTCAGAAGCAATTGCCTTGATGACATTATGGCAATTAAATGCATGTAGGCCGCCCAAACCAAGTAGTGACTGAGTGCATTCATGGTGCTTTAGTACAGTTTACTACTAATTATTTTCATTCTATTCCACTTTATCCTTCTACTCCACTAGATTTTGCAGGGAATTTTATTTTTATTGCTATATCAATATATATATCTATATATATATATGTAGATATATATATCTGTTTATATATATGTCTGTTTCCTTCAATGATGCAATGCCATGAAAAGTTTTTTTTTTATTTCAGTTATGATATCATAGCTGCCCATTCTTCTATAAATGGCAGATTGAAGTCAATTGTTCAAAAATATCAACATCCTTCAATTATACGCAGATTAGCAGAACTCCTGACTGTTTCCATGTGGGAGTGTGCCAACAGTCGAGGTTTAGGAGCATCAGATTTACATGACAACATGATCCTGATTCGAATGTAATAAAAGCTGCAAATTACGGGTTTAAAAAAGTCAAGAGTCTGGATTGATTTACGGGAAAAAAGAAGCAGAGGGAGCTGTGAGCTCAGTGTGTGCCTTGGAGTGTACTAAAGTCAGAACAGCACAAACAGATGATTTGAGAGAGAGAGAGCCTTTTATCAGCGTTTGCTGATACATAAAGAGTCATTGTTGTTGTTGTATTAGTGCTTCACTCAAGCTGCTGCCTCCCTCTGAGTCTAAACTGTTATCTTATCAAAACAAAGGATTCTTTGAATATTTAGATTCAGGGAAACACCCTCAAGCAATTGTGTGTGTGTGATGCGAAGGAAAATATTTCCCAGTAAGTTTCAGCGAATGTGCCTGGGGGAACTTCAGAACACTCCTGTCGTTTGTTCTGTAGCGCGCTCCCTGCCAACTGTCACTCCAGCATACAGAAAGTGCTTTTGTTTCCTCAGAATGTTTGTGCTCATTTGCGTCCACAGCTAGGAGTGTTCCAGTGTATGTGTGGATGTAGTTTTGACATTTCTGCACATCATATATGGTGTCGAAAATGTGTGCATTCGTTCGGGAAAGACAAAGTGAGTGAGAACGACAGATTTTTTTAATAGTACCTACCTCGGATCACACTGGCTCTATTGTTCAGAAGCTGCTTGCGGAGTATGAATTGTTTAAACCTGTCTTAATATACTGCTGGATTGACTTTATAGTGTGGTCTGCAGTCCTTTACAATGTCTGTGCATGTTTTTAAAGTGCTGCGTGCGTGTGTGTGTGTGTGTGTGTGTGTGTGTGTGTGTGTGTGTGTGTGTGTGTAGCTGGACACTTTCATTACTCAGAACGTTTATGCATGCTCATACAGCTGAAAAGCTGGAAACTCATGGCTGTAGATGCCAAGGCCTTTGGCCAGCAGCAGCAGATGAAATATTAAGTGGTTCCACTGATTTATGCAGCATTACAGAGAGTTTGACAGATGTTGAACTAAACTGTGATGAGGAAACAATGAAGTTTCTGGATAAAACTGACTAGTGTGCACATGCCCACATGCATCAAACACATGACCACCCACCTGTTCGCTGCCCAGGAATGACTTTATTTTCACTGTTACACTGAATTTAAAATCAGGTTACCTAACCTTAACCGTGCCTCGACAGGAACACAGATATCCAGCTGGACTATCTTCTGGCTGCACAATAACTGGTTCATTAAAACACCAGCCCAGCATCTGTGTGAGCTGGATTCTGTAGTGCATGATGTTTGTCCAGTGCCAACGCTCAGTGCCAGTGCAGGAAATACTGGGCCACAGAAAATAGTTTTTGATTTTGTTTCCCTAAACACAGTCTTTACTAAAATGTCTTAGCTGCTGAAGCCTAACCATACTGTGACCATTCCATAGGCAGCATGCACTGACTACACCTTTGGTCCTGTGGTCCAGTCAACCTAATCTGCATGTCTTTATACTGAGGGAGGAAGCCTGAGTACAGACACAGGGAGAACATGCAAACTCAACACAGAAAGGCTGCAGTGGAAGTTTGATGCACTGCCATTTTGAGGCTTGGCTTCTTTTACTCTTCATTCAGTGCATCTCATTATTTACATGTCACGCTGTAATTCTCTGACTCTCAACCCTGCTCTGCATCATTCTTTCTCTGGAGGAAGTGGGCTGTCCTCTGAGATGAAGACTTCCTGCAGTGACTCCCACTGCAGCTCCACCGGAAGGACTGGAGCAGAAGTGTAAGGGCAGAGTTAGTGCACCCTCAGGCATCACCGAGCTGGTGGGAAATGAGAGGATGTCAAGCGAGAGGAGACTGAGTGAAAAAAAGCGAGAGGGAGAAGGTGTGACGGATAGATGAGGGAGGAAATGAAAAGGAGAGAGAGGGAAAAATACATGGATATGTTTTATGTACATTCCCACTGAGCAGGGACCTAGATAGTCCTTGCTAAACTGTGCCAGACTAACTTTGGCCCTGCTGTCATTGTGATAGTGATTCAACATGGGACATCAGTGCTTCATGCAGCTGCCAGTTATTGATGAGTTGAATCTCATTTCTGTGAATGTTTATGCTTAGTTCAGTTTATCCAAAAGATTTTTAATAGATTGTTAAGGAGACATGCTGATGAAGTTATAACGTCATCCTGTTCTCCCATCATGTTTTTGTATGAGTGCAAAGTGACAGGATTGGGGACAGCCTGTAAAGTCTTCAGCTGTTAGAAGTTAACTCTACACAGCTACTGTCCCATTTTAACGTTCCCTATGTATTTCATGGGATAAAAGGGCTGACAGTGAGAACCTCTCTTGAGAACCTTTAATGCACAGATTGCCGTGTGTAAAGAATTTGCAAAGGTCAGCATAAACCACTGAAAATGGCCAAACTGCACCGCTGCTTTATTATCCGTGTACCCCTCTGGGCGTCAGACTGCAGAACAATGTGGAACAACAGCCACAAGACTGCAGAGTCCAATACAAACACAGCCTCTCTCTTTCTCCCCCCCTCTCTCTCTCTGTGTGTCTCTCATAGCCAGGGGTGAGGCATCTGTTTCCTATGTTCAACATGTGGACATTCAATACACACACACACTCTACTGTTTACACTGCTCCTGTCTTATCTTACACATTGGACACATGACAGGAACATTTTGAAAACACACACCTCTGGCGAGCTCAGAGGTGTGTGTGTGTGTGTGTGTGTGTGTGTGTGTGTGTGTGCGCGTGCAGAACGACCATGTGGAATGTTTTGATGACACTGACTGGTAATCGCTTGTCCTTTTCAGTGTCATTTGGCCCTGAGTTTGTGTTAATGTCCTGATTTTATCACCTCACTATCAACACTGCTCTCATCAGATCTGGTCTCCATGCTGATAACAGCAGTGTGTGTGTGTGTGTGTGTGTGTGTGTGTGGTAGTGGAGTTCTGTGTGATCCCTGAGGAGGGCAGCCTTATCAGTGTTTGTGTTTTATATGTTTGAGCAATATTAATTAATAATTAAATATAATTATTATATAAAATTATAAAAGGAAAAACTATAATAACTAAACTATAATTAAAAATAACCATAAGAAGTTGGGACAAATTCACTATTAAAAGATTCCAGTTCTGTGTTTGTTTTGTTTGCTGGAACAAAATAAATCCTTGTTGCATTTATTATCCTTTCTGATTTTACAGCTGCAGCATTTGGTAGAAAAACTAGGAAGAGTATTTGTTTTTCTGGATTTCTAAAAAAAATATATAGAAAATTTACAAGAAAGAAAAGTGGCCAAAAAAAAATCCCACATTTAAAATAGATTAACTACATTAATGGCACCAAAAAGCACAAATTATTTATTCTAGTGAAGGATTTTTAAGATCAAATACAATAAATATAAATAAAACCATGTATTTAAAAATACAAGGACTAAAAATCAAACACATGTTGAGAAAGTCTTTCAGTTATTAAGACTCTAAAACCAGTCTCTGCAAATTTGAACATGTTGGTTTTATGTTTCGGTTGTAAAAATATTTAGATGTGGTATCAGAACATAAGTGAAGCACAACAGGTGCTTTTGTTCCTTAATGTTACTTCATCATATTCTTTATACAGGCTAAATTCTGAATCTGCTGATTTTCTGGTTGGGGCTCACAGATCTTGACGTGTATGAGCCACTTTATTCCTCTGCCTCTCATCCATCTTTCATCCCTTCATCTGTGCGATTCCCCTGGTAGACGGTGATGTTTTAATGATGCGACAGAAGCCAGAGGATGAGGCTGGCAGGTGAAAGCAGATAACTGCTTGAAAAATAAATTCCCACAGGAAACTTAGTGTGTGCCGCTGTGTTTCAGGAAATGGTGAATGTATTTGTGTTTGTGAGTGTTTCATGGCTCCCTCCGCACCTGCTGCAGCGGTCAGATAACGTTAATGAATCAACAGTCACTGTAAAGGGACAGAAAGGAATGGAGGACGGAAGGGGATTTTATCTGTTTTTAAAATATTATGTTGTGCCGATTTCATGTTTTGTGAAAAGGATGAATGTGTAGTTTCCCAGCTGTCCCTAAAGACCTCAGCCATCTCCCCATCCCTCACATTTCTCTGTCACCCAGTCCTTTATCAGTGTTGCCTCACTTTATGAAGATAAGGCAAACCATTTGTCGGACAACACGACGCTGATTTTTTTCATTGCCCTCCTTTTTGAACCTTTAGCGCCAACAGCTACCTTCTCCTGCGCTATACGAATAAGAGCTAGTTAACTTTAGATAAGTTAAAGTTACAGATCGTTGTCATGGTTTAAAGCCAGTTGAATTGTTGGTTTGAGACAAAAAAAACAAACTTTGGATGTGAAGGCAGACTCTCAGGCCCATCCACTGCCCAGCGACCTCACCCGCCCATACTTTCTGACTCACTGTGAAGTGTAAAAACACATCAATAGGAGCTTAAATCCCAGCGAGCGTAGGTTCAGATAAGGCACCTGTTGTCCTGAACATGTGACGGGTTTGTGTGTATTGCTCGACAGTGTCCTACAACTAGTGTTTTAAGCTCTAACTCAGTCTGTTTTGATTGAGGTAGTGAAGGGAAACATCCATGAGCCTGAGTGAAAGATGCCCCATTAGGACAATCAGTTTAGTAACGGCACTAATGATGGGTGCAGTCTGTTTGAGTCCAGGTATTGTCCCTGCTGCCTCACCATCCCACTGCCATGGCTTCACAGGAGATTAGTGATGTTTCTGTTCCATCCAGTGTCCCAGTGAGACACGACACTGAACCAGCATGCACAACACACCACGAACCTGGAGCTAGCTCACCTAAATGGAATGCAGTCATATATAATGCTGTTAACTGGGCCTTTCCTGCTATGACATGCCTCAGTGTCTGCTGTGAAGAAGGTCTGTTGTTACTGATCAGACTGACAAGACACTGCGCTCGGGTCTGTGTGTTGCTGCGGGCAACAGGTAGAATATGAAATATGAACAGGCAGACGCCTTAATGCAATTTATAGTCCTAGATAGGGTTGTATAGTTTTGGAAGGTTATGACCGGGGATCAGTTTCCTAACCTGCTACTTACAAAGAGTTTACCTGCAGTGTTTTATAAGCCAGTGGCGTAATGCTGCAGAGCCGCTGTATGAATGGGACCTTGTTGGACAATATCACATAGTCAGCAACTTGAAAATGGGCAGTACACTGGTGAACTAGTCCAAAAGCAAACAACATGAGCAGCCGGGGTCTGTGTACCATGTCGTCCTTCACTCTTCTTTCATTCTGCTCTCTACTGTTGACCTTAACAAAGAGATGCTGATTTTACTATATACGGTCAGATGATTACTGCCCTGTAGTCCCTCCTAGACCACCTAATCAATCCAACATGGCCCTCATTCTGATGGAGGTCCGCTGGGGCCTGTGGCCCTCACACTTCCATAAATATGCTAACGGCTTTCTTAAATATGTGACAAAATACTGTTAGAGTTTACAGGCTGGGCATCTGTCTGCACACTGCTTTTCACCAGGGGACGACTTACTCTTCCACCTGCAGGAGGGGGTGAGGGATCTAGTTCCATAAAAACTGTTCTGTTCTAGTCATTCGCACACACACATATCTCACACACATACACACACCTGCTCTTGATTCTCCAATTTGTAAGCGCTGTAGTGGCCGCAGGGGAGCAGAGAAACAGTAAACAGGCTTGATGGTATCTCATATGAGATCACTGGAAACATATTCTGAGCGGAGAGTCCGGTGTGGACGTACATACAAACATTTACACACACACACACACTTACAGCCACAGATGAAGAGACGTGGTTCTGAGTGACAGACAGAAACCAGTGGGGTGTAATGGAGCTGGATCCGGTCAGGACAGTTTGTACAGTGTAAACTGAGTCTTCTTCTGGCAGTGCTGCTCCTGGTGTCAGCCCTGATGTCAGAGGTCATGTTTCTCTGGGTCAGAGTTCAAGCTCAACCAGTCAAGGAAGTCTGGAAGTTGTGTTCACACAGATAGCTTTGACTGACACCTGTACCCCTGCTCCCACTTTCTCAGTTGAGCCTGGGGTGGTTTGCTTTTTTTTTTTGTTTTTGTTTTTTTTTAGTTCCATCAAATCTCATCACTTTCTTTTCTTCGCTTTTGGTCTACAAACAAACATGCATAGCCTGATCTGCTCATCTGGTCTGTCTGATTCAAGTTTCCCATGCTGTTATCTCTGTCCAGATTTCATGGAAAGACTAAAAATATTAGAACTCCCACACAAAGCATCAGTCTATCTGCTTTTATCAGACTTGCTGTTACAGCCAATGACATTGTCACTGATAACGGGGGGGTGGGCTGTATGAGGTTATGTTAGCTTTCGATTTAAAAAAACAACATTTCCATTTCCCCTAAATTAAGATTAAAGCTTAATATGGTTTAAATTTCGACATTTAAAATCAACCCCTGCCATCGGAGTGCTCAGGCTGGCATGGTGGTTCAGTGGATGGATGAGGGAAGCAAAAGGGCAGAGCTCATTTTTGTGTGTTGTGCAGCCCTTACGGACTGTGACACCCCCTCCCTCTCAGGCTGTAGCTGTTCTCCACGACCTTTGCCACCTTTTGATAACTAAACAATGATAAGAGGCCATAGCCAGCCAGCTCTGAGGTCTGTGAATGCATTTTGTCCACGGAGTACAGTGTTTTAGAGCGGTCAGAACGAGGCGTGACTCTTTACCCTGGTCATAGGTAGAGAGCTAGCGGCTGTTATCTGATGTAGATGGCTGAGATGAATTCAGGACTCATTCACCAAGTCAGAGGTTTGTTTGCAAGCTGTTAACAAAAGTTCAGTCCGTAAAATAAATGAGAGACAAACTGGTCCATTGGTAGTCGAATACACACACTGATGCCCTCTTCCCTGCACCGTCCCATCATGGAGCAGCGTCCCCTCTGGAAAGTTTTTCCAACCACTGTGCTTATTCCATCTAATGCAGATTTTCCCTCTCGAGGAAGCGAGTGCTGTGACATTACATTCTGCTGGCAGTTTGTGGTGTATGGTGAGATATGGAAGTAAATCTAAACAGGCAGCTGGTCTGTTCATCACTCCTCGTCTGGCTGATGTTTGTTTTTCTTTCTGCCTCTTCAAAGAGGACAAAATAAATAAAGTGCTTTTCTGGCCCGGAATCATTTATTCCTCCACTATTGATATCCTGGCTTTGACAGTTGACTGGGAGTGTGTGTGTGTGTGTGAGACTAGTCCAAACACCTTTAACATCCTCTTTAGCCCCCGTACGCTGCCTGTTCATAACCTAAGATTAGCATGTAGCTGCTATATTTACCATTACTTGACTTATGTCTCTGTGGACGTGTGTGCATGTGTGTTCCTGTCCCCCCTTACCCTCCTAACACACCCACAGAAAATGAGTGGGTTCCTTTGAGAAATGTGTTTCTCATGTTCTCACGGTGTAAAAATGACAGTGTTGCTGTGCTCCAAGAACCAGCAGCTCAGTCCACATAACATGGAGCTGGGCCCAACCTGTGTGTGTGTGTGTGCATGGGTGATTTAGTTTGCAGAATGTGTTTTAGGTTTAAATAGTGAATGACAGTCTCTATGGCTCCCATTCCCTTCCTCTGGTGAAAACATGGAAAGATTGTTTACTGAGGACTAACTGTTCGCACAGCCAGAGGTCAGAGTCCAGTTCAGTGTGTTCGTGAATTTGTGGACTTCCCTGTGCATGTGGCTATGTTTAGATACTCAGACACACAGATCATATCAAAGGAGTGTGTGCAGGCTTGATTGATGGCATGTATACTGTATCAGTCTGAGGTCAGCACAAGGATCCGTGTTTTTAACGTGTTGGTGTACGGGTCATGTCACTGTATCTGTAGGGTGTTGTTGTGGTGCATCACTACAACAGGATGTTGTTTAAACCCTGAGGCTGGAACTATCACACACAAATCAGTCCAAAAGAATCCTCTCATGGTCTCATCAGCAGCAGCAGTGGTTTGCTTGGAACAACAGAACCAAAATGTCTGACAAAAACACCTCCAAAACTCTAAACCCACATGTGCAGGAAATGTCATATGTTCTGTTCTTTAAAAAGAAGATTACAAGTGTTCAGTAGCATCCGGGTCTGTTACGGAACAGCAGCTCACTGACTGTAAGTCTGTGGATAATGGTGCTTTGTTGCTGTGTTAACACTCGTTTCCACTGTTGAAGTGCATCCTTTTTTTGTAAAAAATTAAAAATTAGAATTATTACAGATTTTTATATCTAACAGAGAATTTTATAGGTTGATGCACATGGACGGTGTCTGTGGTTTGGGTTGCCAGATGCAGGTGCTGAGTACAGGTTTTGGGTATATGTCCTGACACGGGCCTGATGGTACTACACATGGCATCTTCACTGTCCAAAGTTACTGCTGCTGTTGGCTATGAAACCTGCAGGCAGCGCTCACTAATTTACTGACAAATTAAGGACATGCACTTGAGTGAGTTTGAGACGGCTTAAAGCTGAACACTGATCCTTGCTAACAGTTTCCCTCTGCTTCCAGTCTTTATGCTAAGCTAAGCTAATGAACCTCAGCTCTAAGCTTAACGCACAGAAAGTGAATAAATGTGTTTCCCATATAAAATATTTATTCAGCATTATTTTCTTTTGAACTTGATCCGACAGTTTTAGCTGCTCGTTTGTAGTTTCTCCTGGTGGGGTCAATCAACTCAGTGTTTCTGAGCTGCTGGTTTTGGGTGAAGGAAGGCATGAAATTCAGGATGAAAATGGATTTATCTGCTTCTAAGAAAAAGGCTTATTTTTTTAGATTGAATTTGTAGCAGGATGCAGCTTTAAATGACAGTAAATTCTATGCTAAGTGAAGTTGACAGGAGTGATTTTGGCATTTAGAGAGTAAAATCCCCTAAATGTTGTGGGATTGTACACACACTTGATTTAAAGTGCTTTGGGGACCCACCAGAAGCAATGCTGTGAATAAAATGTTTTGTATTCGCTATGACCGACTCCCTCGTCTGTCTGCCCTTTTGACCTCTTCAGGGTAATCGTCTGAGGTTGACCGCTGCTGTGAAGCTCGGCCAGCGGAACATGGTCAGAGTGAAACAGACAACGCTGAGGTGTGGTCATCTCTGCGTCATCCCTGACCATGTGACAGCAACGTGTGCATGTGTCTCTGGGTGCGTATGTCTGTTTCGGGTGAAGTCAGAACTGTAAATATAGCCCCGTCTGTCTTCGACCCGACATCCAGACGGTCCGTGTCTGACAAGGAAAAATGCTGCAGTCTCTGACTTTTTTGGTCAAAAGACAAAACAGGAGAGAAGAGAGTGAGGGAGGGGCAGCAGGGTGAAGAGGAGGAGAGTGAAGAGTGTGTGAGTGTATGTGTGGTGAGGTAGGGGGGGGGTTAAAATTTGAACAATCTCTAAAAATAGTGAGCTCGGTAAAAGAAAAAAAAAAAAGCTGTTCTGCTAGAAATCACAGCTCCATAGCAGCCATTTGGATGATGTGTGCTCCCTGAGGTGGAGCCTGGGAAAGTTAGCTGTGCACATTAGCATTTCGCTTTATGTGTGTGTGTGTTTCTCTGTTTGTGTGTGTGTGTGTAAATGTAGTCCTAAATTGAATGATTAGGGCTATTACTTGCATTTACACAGGGAATGGTAGGCAGTCTTGTCTGGACTGATATGGCCTGATCTGCAGGGTTGGCCTTGTTTGGCCTGGCCCGGTCTAACCCAGTTCGCTCTGTCCTGTCACAGTCTAGTTAGGTCCGGTCTGGTTCGTTGTTCTGCCAAATTCACCCCTGCCCTTTACTGACTCACTACAATAGTATCAGGGACTGTGGGATACAGACTAAGACAGAGCTAAAAAAGCCTGGTCCTCTTACGAGCAGAAGGATGGTGGTCAAACAAATCTGAGTAAAGTCACATAAAATATGCTGGAAAGGAAAAATAATTTCTACAGAGGAACGTCAGGAATGTTCGCCCCAGTCTCCATTTCACTGTTTTTAAATTGCTTTCCAACGTGATATCTCTCCCTTTAAGTGCCTGCAGAAAGGGTCTGGGCCTTCACTGTGCTCCACCGACTTGGATTGAAATGTTTTTGTAGCTGCTGGTTTATCTGTGCTGGTTTTTAATGGGTGGCAGGACTTAGTCACTGAGCCTCAGACTGAGTGTCTCTGCAAGCCCAGTTTGAGAAGCATGTGACTTGTGTGTTTCTTGCGTTGTTAAGGGCGTTCTTGATGTCAAAGGAAACACTGCTTCATACATCACGATCGAATAAAATCCTCTTGAGTCAAAAGGTCTCAACCTGAGACATGGGGCCCATACTGCATTGTTGTTTCAAGGACATGAACGTTATAAATAGCTTGTGTGATGCAATGCAGGTGACATTGTTTACTGATGATGCATATATACTGTGGTATGGAGGGATTTAAAGGGATTTATCCGTTATTAGCTTTTGTTTTTGTGTATAATGGTTCCAATGCCCCTTTTAAAAAAAAAAAACAAAAAAAAAACACAGTCAACTTTGAAAAAGTGAAGTATCTGATTGGATAATAGGACAAAACGCTCAAGACACTTGGAGATACTCAGTTTCAGTCAGTAGTTAAATCACTGACTTCAGTGCACAGGTGTTAAAAAACGAGAGCCCATCCTGCAGACTTGTATTCCACTGCCTCTGCTCACCACCTACTCTGCTCTGTCAAAATGTTTGCATCGATACAGATTCTGTGTCCGTGTTGTGTCGGCTGGATTGTGCAGATGTTATGTGATATACTGTTTAGAGAGGCCCCGTTGGTCTGTGAGATGCATGTTCCGCATTGATAGTTACAAGCACCCTGTCTGAGCCTCAAGGGGAGGTGTAGGGTGTGTGCGTGTGTGAAAAGGTGTGTGTTGCGTTACTGCGTGGCTCTCAAAGAACAAAAGGATTCTTTGAGAGCAGCGTTTCAGAGGAAGCTGTCAGACGTGTTCATTCTTCTCTAATCCGGTGTTTAGGATTATCCTGCACTGTTATGGAATGTAGTTTAACACGTGTGCAGACACACTATGCTTTGTCAGTCACTTGTATGTAACTTTATACGCTCACTGTTCATTCAGTTTGACATCAAGGTGGATGGTGATTAAAACAACTTGAAACTGAAAGGCAGCAGTGTTGCTGCCTGCTAGACTCATTTTTATGATTTTGGTTGACACATTTTTGAAAACAACACTGTCTTTGATTCTTCTTCTTCTCCTTCTTCTTCTTCTTCTCCTTCTTCTCCTTCTTCTCCTCCTCCTTCTTCTTGTACAGTGTCTCACATATTGACTATATTGCCACAAAGGCTTGTTTCATGGCAACACCCTGCACTCTGGACGTTGTATAGAAAAGTGTACAAAAAGCAGTTACATGGCAAGTACAAAGTATTTGTTCGTAGCTGTGCGAGGATAAGATTGGCGTTCAACTTTTGGCAAAGGTTTAAAACTGAAATAGATAGATCAAGATTGAGATCTGTATAGGAAAACACAGAGGAAGTAACCCGTGGTCTGTTGTGATGCAAGTAAAGGCGTGCATCATTAGAAGTGAGATGAATTTGTTGCTAAATATAGCCGTATGTAAACATCTACAGTAGTGAGAGGTTATCTGGCTTCAGTCTGGTATCAGTCATGGGGCCTAGGTCATTCTGCAGTCGTAATTTCAATACTATTTGCCTAATCTCAGTACATGATGGCTGCAGATGATTGCGTGTGTATCCGGGAAGTAGCGGCCTTGATGGATGTGGGTCCGAAAAGACCAGCTGATAACACCAACCTATGACGTACATGAGTGGGATCGTGCTGGAGCCCAAATGTGACGTTGCCCATTGCTGTGCTCGTTAGTGCATGTGTCTGTCTGACATTCATGTGAGTGTCTTATATCACAGTTGTAAGTGCAGTCATTAATCTCATTAGCTGGCTGGCTGGAGCCGCATCTGCTCCGATTTCAAGCTTTCTCTCTGGTCCAAAGTAAGAAAGCGTTTCTTCTTATTTTTCAAGCTTCAACATTCTTCCCTGGCAGATGTGTTAGCATGTTGTGAAACACAGCTGAGAACCTCTTAAGCTACAAATGATCTGGAAAAGCCAGCTCTGGGCGGCCTCTGTAGGAGGTATGAATCTGCACCTTTCCCAAAGCCTGGTGCACTTTCATCAGGCCCCATGCTGAATTAATATGAATCCATTCTTTCCATTTGTAATAGTTTGTAGTTTATTTGAAATGTACAGTGCTAAACCTTAAAGCTCTGTTTTTAATTGTGCAGGAATTTGGATGAACTTAAGGGTTTTGTTTTACATGTAAAAGTATTTTTTTTACGTTTGCATGTGGATACCTGTGTGTGCGCGTGCGTGTGTGCGTGCGTGCGTGCGTGCGTGTGTGTGAAACCCAAAGGTTAATGGCATTAGCAGGCGGTGATTGGGCCTGATGGCTTTCTGCAGCTATAATAGCGGCTCCATTAAGTGTTTACTGTGAGCCATTCCACATGTCAAGAGTAGTCAAGCAGCCAGAGATGGAGGACCGTGGGGCCGTAACGGCCTGGATGCAGGGAGGGAGGGAGGCAGACAAAGATGGGGGAAGGGAGGATGGAGGGGTCAGCTGGCTGCAGAGGAGGGAGGTCTAGATAAGTCATCACTTAAGCTGTGGTTTGGAGTTTGGTTTGCTCTTTCTTCAAAGAGCCAGGTTTTTAGACAGTTTGTAGACTTTCACGTTCTGGTTCAACACAGAAAACCTCCACTCATGACACTTGTTCCCTGTTATAAAATACCATCTATGATAAATAAAATCTACAGGCATTGCTAACGTGACTTTCTGTTCAATTCAGATTAGGCATTAATGATAGAGAGACTAGCTGGTTTTGCAGTGGTGAGAGTGCACTGTGTGACCTGCAGGCCTAGTCTGAGTCAGCAGGCTGCCTTTGGTTTGTACCAGGGGTTTTCCCGCAGCCTACAGTAGAAGCTTTGGTTGTGCTCTATCTGACAGGAGCATATGGAACAGTTTAAATATAATACACTTTCAGAAAAAATAAGAAGTGGCAACCACCACAGCTAGAATACTGAAGCTGTGAAAACACCACAGTATTAAAGTGACTGTAAAAATCCCACACTCTTCTCAAGAAATTACAGCTAAATTACCTGATTTATTAGTCACCTGAAAAGTTGCTGATTCTTAATATGTCAAAAATGCTGTTTTATTGTTTGTTTTTAAAGTCGTGTCTGATATTGACCAGTATTTTACTGAAGGTTTCCCTAATTAACAACCTTTTCACTCTGTCCCAGTCAGTGAGTTCAGTCACATTTTATCAATGCACAGTCTTTCAGATATGATCAGTTTGTCTCTGGGGGCCACATCTTCTCACCTCATTTATGACGTCCATAAAATGACCAAATTAAATAACAAAAGTAAAAATAACTTGAATATGCATATATTTCCCTATATTTTAATACCAAGGCAGATTTTTACACAGTAAGTGTAATTCTCTATCATTGTAGATGTCAATTTGCATTGTGCTTTTGAAAACTATTCAATCTTTTAGATGAGAAACTGTTATTGGGTAGTAAAGAAATGGTAAGGTCCATTTTTCTGTAGTAAATATTAAGGTAAATCCAATCTAAGACAGTGTGACACATTGATGTATTATTGCTCAAACTCAACCAAAAATACTGGGGTAGCTACGGTAGTATAAATAGTATTTGGTAAATTACCACCTCATTATGTCTTATAAGATATATTATAATAATATATATATATATATATATATATTATACTAATTATGTATTAAGAATAAATTAGCTGCTGCTCGATGTTACAAAAGAGACGTTGTCACTCAGACACTGAGCTTCCATGTTCTTCAGTTGTCTCAGAGCAAAACACACAGGTTTCCCCTCGTGTGTGTCAGAATATAATTCAGGTGAGGGGGATCGGGGTGGCAGCAGGGGTCGGTATCTGTTTCTGGGCCGGAGTCGGGTGAGGAGTGTGTGATGGGGGTCATCCTGTGGCCATGTGAACAGGAAGGTGCGGGTTCAGTGTGAAGGGCTGAACCTCTGAGCTGTTTATCAGATCGCTAATGGAGCAGAGCAGCCCGGAGAGAGAGAGGCCGAGCGAGGGGGGGGGGGGGGACAGAGGAAGGGAAAAGGAGAAGGGGGTAAAAGGTAGAGCAGAGAGGGTGGGCTGAGCTGAAGGACTCATTAAATGTGGGAGTACCCACAGTAGAACAGCGTTCTTCCCTGAGCTGTTATCACTGAGCAGGCTGAGAAGAATGAACTAGAGTCTCTTAGAGTCTATTAGAAAAATACACATCAGATTATTTATTACTTTCCCTGGTAAAAAAATCAGCAGAGGCCGTATCACTCAGCTCCTGCCATAAACATTTTCTCTGGCTGCGAGAGGAGCCGAGCTGCCTTCCCAAGTCCCATCATCGAACCCGTACAGTTTACTGTGTGCTACACATTCGTCAGTGTGGTCCACAGGAGAAAGGAATAGAGCCTGCTTCATTACAAGTTTAAATAATCAGCCAGTCAGATGATCAAAACAGAATTACAGTCTCAATGTCAGTGTTTGATTTCTTACGTTTCCAGTTAGAATTAATTTGACGAGGGAGACATTGATTTATTTTGAAATGACAGAATGTGAATTCACATCTGAGTAAGTTCTCAGGCCAGATCTAAGGTCTGTATCATGAATATTTTAATATAGTATGTGGGCTTCAACTGCTGATTATTTACATGATCAATAAATTATTCTGTTAATCTAGAAAAAACAAAGACAACCATAGATAATCAATCAATTAGTTCACAATCACATGTGAGAGATGATACATATGAAGTAATACAAAGGTTTGCTGTATTTAGGAAGGATGCACTGGTTGTTTTTAGTTAAATGTTGTTTCTAATGAATTTGAATGGATTTGTTGTCACTGGACAAGGATCAACTCAGTGAATGAAATTTAATGTTTACTTGACTTAACTGTCCTAACGGCTGATTGATTCATCGTTTGTCTACTGATCGTGTTCACTCTCCATGTTTCCTTTCTCATTTATGAAAGAAGAATCACTTTCTGTGCAGGTTCGTTACCGTTTTATCATCCTGTCTGTTAAACCACAAACTGAGAGAAAGGTTTAGTTTTGTAAGATCATTTTATTTTTCTGTCAACTGAACAAGAACAAAATGTGGGAACAATTGGAAACACAGACTCTTACGGGGCTTTGATTGGTTTGTTCCACTGCCAGTCATACATGGAGGTGCCGTTATTGGCTTGAGCAGCAGTGTGAGAAGCTGGTTTGTTCGTCGGGGGCCAGAGGGTGAGAGGTCAGAGGTCAGGCTCAGGGGAGCAATGAGCACTGAGCAGTCAGGCGACCCTGAACGATCCTGAGACAGGATGGCCTCTCCTCCCCGAGGAGGAGCATTCAATCAAGGGGCAGGCATTCACTTACACAGTGACAAACACTGCACAGTATATGAGTCACAACATACATCAGGGAGTGAGACAGCTGCTGATGTTTCATTGGCCTGAAATTTAGTGTCCATGGTCCTCAAAGATCATTCTGCATGATTTTGATGATCCTCACTCTTGTTGTCAGTGTCACAGGTCGAAGTGTGCTCTGTTTAGACACATTATCACAAGAAGATGACCATTAATAATAATAATAATACATTTATTCCTGCTTCCCAGAGGATGAATGTTTGGACACTCCATAAACTTTCGTCTAGCAGCACTAACATGTCCAATGATCTCTGGAAACAACATTTATTTTCTTACTTTCTGACCTTCTCTCCCTCCATCAGGCTAAAGTTTCCCACTTGACCAGCACCATACAGTACTTCATGAAAAAGAATAGCCAGATTTACAGCAGCTGTCTCAGCCCTGATCGTAATATTTTACACTTCCTCTATCACCATTTTCTCGTCATTAATATCTCCTTACAGACGTAAAATCTAATTAGCAGATGGCTCTGAAATTTACTGAGCACATTCCTGTTCCCCAGAGGTTCGGCCCGTTTCATTCACGCTCCCGTGGAGAAGGACCTGTAATAAAATGAATAAATCATAGTGAATCTGTTCATTTAGTGATATAGTTTGTTCTGCTGTATCTAATAAACATAGCAGCCTCTAGGGGCTGCTCAGGGAAGTCAGGTTTTTAGTGCTTTTTTTTTTTTTTACATGTGTCTGCAAAAGACACACCTCTGAGTGTTATTGCAGAGGGAGCACAGGATCTGCAGAATGTGCAGAGGGAGACAGCCAGTTTCTGCTGCGTCCAGCTCTACCACATAAAACATCCTGATGTGGCTGAATGAAACACATAGACACACATTTACGCACACAGTGCATTCAGTGCAAATCCAAGTAGAGCAAATAAACTGTACTGATGTGCTCCTCAGAGAGCAGGACAGGCAGAGTGTTTAAGTCACCTCAGTAGAGACAGAGGAAGCCAGTGCTCCCCCTCCCTGCTCCTTGGATTACAGGACTCACACAGTCTGTGTGGCTGGACATGCAGGGGATTATATTTGTGACACCAGTACAGTGGTTACAGATGTGTCACTGCACGGTGTAGTGTTTATGTCATGGGAGAACAGAACTAGTGTGAAGACAGTTCAGCTAAATCATCCTGGAAGTAGTTTTTCATTTAACAGAGAAGGTGTTCATCAAATCACTAAACAAACTGAGAATCAATAAAATGTCAAACAGACCCAACTGTATTCCCCAAGTCTGTCAGGGCAGAACTGTGACTTAGGCCTCTGTGTTCCTATCTCTGTCTTCCCCTCTGACTTTATTTGTCCGTGCATGTGCAGATGTCAGTATCTGTCCCCGGTGAGTCTTTTCTAATCAGGCTGGATGTGCCAGGAGTCAGCAGCTCTGACCTGCTGGCTCTGGTTCACCATAAATATTATGGAACCACGCACAGACGCCCTCGCTGGCTGTTTAATATAGTGTGGGGGTCCATTAAGGGACCCAGACTACCAAATTTCACTGGGGTATATGGACTAATAATAATACTGCCTACGCTGTTGTTAGAAACAGTACTCTGCTGTCGCACGTTACGTCTGGAAATTTATCATCTCCATAACTTTACTATGGACCTAAGGTGTCATTTTAAGCTGTTTGACTGTAAGGCTGTTCTGTGAATCTGTTTTGCATGCATATGTGCATGTGTGTTCTTGGCCACGTGTGTGTTTTTGTATGTGCCAGCAGCACAATGGGCCTCTGGGACTGCTCTGTCCTCGTTTCCCACGGTATACGTCCCATGAGCCCTTGCGGTGACGTCAGGACAGAGGTACGAGCGAATGCCCTGTTCAGAGGTCATAGGTTCACTTCCTGTCTGTCAGGACTGAGTTGGGCTGCGTCCAGTGTGGAGCGCCAAGCTGTCTTTATGGTCTCCCAGTGGTTTAACCTCTCTGTCTCTGTCTCTGTCTCTTTCAGGCTATGTGGCTGATGCTGCAGCAGGAGGAGCCTGAGGATTTCGTCATAGCGACAGGGGAGGTGCACAGCGTGAGGGAGTTTGTGGAGAAGGCCTTCAGACACGTGGGCAAAACCATTGTGTGAGTGCACACGTACGAACGCACGAGCAGACATGCATTTCCATGCATTTTATATGTTGGACTCGTTTTTAACAAACACATCTCTCTATATCTCAAATTGGATTAAATGTCTTCACATTAACATAAAGGTAATTATCATTTGCTTAAAGTCCAGAAAAACATAAAATCATCAGACCGTTTTTGTTGCTGTTGGACTGTGTAAAATAAAACTGAATAAAAATAAATGTTGTATTCTGTCTAATATGGTAACTGACAGTGTATTAGGGGATCACTGCATTAATTTGGATCTTAGTGAGAAGCACTGTGTGGTGTTACTGATACAAAGAAAGGACCAGTCAAATGCGAAATCAGTTTTAAAGTCCATCACTGATGGAGCCTACAGGAGCACAGAGGTTCCTCCTCTTCCTTGACAAGAGCTGAAAGCGAAATATATTTTGGAAGCTCTCTCAGCCTCTCCTCCTCCCTCACTTCTACTTACTTACATGCTGGTGAAGTTGCGAGTGGCTGTTTGCGATGCTTGTTGAGTTGGTTTCAGAAAACGACTGGTGA
Organism: Mastacembelus armatus; assembly: GCF_900324485.2. Taxonomy (NCBI): domain Eukaryota; kingdom Metazoa; phylum Chordata; class Actinopteri; order Synbranchiformes; family Mastacembelidae; genus Mastacembelus; species Mastacembelus armatus. Next base: position 2,576,764 of record NC_046636.1, on the reverse strand, counting down.
CATGTTTTGTCTGTTCTGTCTGTCTGTTGAAGGAGCAAACGACTGAACGGGCAAAAGAAACTTTGAACAACTGTGGGAAAATTGTCTTTCCTGCTCAAATATGTGTCTTTCCAGGTGGGAGGGGGAGGATGAGAGGGAGGTTGGCCGCTGCCAGGAGACAGGGGTGGTGCATGTGAAGGTGGACCCAAAATACTTCCGTCCCACTGAAGTGGTAAGTCAAGTTTCTCCCTGTGTTCGTGTGTTTAAACACATTTAAGCATCTTTGAAGGATGTAAGCTGCTTCTTTCCTACTGGCAGCCAGGTTAACAGTAGTCGTACTGGCCATGTGTGCTGATGTGTGTTGTTGAGTAAAGCCATAACTGACAGACCACCATAACCTCCACACTTATCATTTCAACGTTTAGGGTTTTCCTCATAATTACAGTCTTAGCTACTGTGAACTGTTACAGCCTATTAACTACAAATCAGTCATCCATTATTATTGTGCAACCAACTTTGTTGTTGTTTCTGTTTATTTCTTGCTTCCTGTGCAGTTTATCAGCAACAAACTACAGTCACTGTCCACTATAATAACATGATTCATAATCCCATAGAGCTCAAGACATAGCACTGCACACATTTCCTGCTCTATACACCTGAACTGAACATGAATGTAAAATGTTTTCTATGCATGTTCAGTATCTGATTGCCGGTCATTGTGTTTGGGACCATACACTTATCAGCCATGTTGGGTCCAGCTGACAGCCTGTGGCTGCTTATTGTGAGCTTTTAAACAGCTGGAAACAGGCCAGTCAGCCTCTTCAAGAATAATGTAGACTGTATCCTGCCAGTTAGTGTTCAGTGAGTGCTTATATTCAAGCTAGCAACCTTGAAACATCTTGTTTAATAGTGAGAAGTGAGGCAATTCTGCTGAATTAGAAGCTGCTCTGACAGCACAGGAGAAATATAGTTTGCTTTGTTTCTTAGCTCGTGCATGGAAGTGTTCCCATGTCTGTGTCGAACAGCTGTGAACATCCAAATCAAAAAATAAGAAAGTGTTTTATCCATCCATCTTTTCTGTGTGTGAAGAGTCTTTGACATTTGGGAGGTCTCTCTCTCATCACTGTTGCCCAGGGGTATTGTGACTGCTCCCTAAAGGGTGTAGGGTTACCCCAGGGTGCTATGGCTGAGATTAGCTGTCAGGTTCTCAGTTTAAAGCCAGGAGTGATTCTCTGCTGAGCTTTGGCCTGGCGAGATTAGAGCTGAGATCCAGTTGAGTGATGGCGGAGGATTAGCAAGGAGGCCCTGCTGACTGACTGCTCTGGCAGTGGAATCACTGGTCACACACCTGGTTCTGGATTCTTTGTGCATTTTGGCTCTTCCATTCAAAGTCCTAACCCTGAATCCACGTTGAACACTACCCTAGAAAATGGTCAAGTCAGCCGATCGGTGACCTGTCAGCAAAGAAACAGCTTTTGCGATACATCAACAAACACATGGTATCCCCTGTGGTATCGATGACTTCCTAATGTGTTGACATGTGATGGGTCTGGAACGCAGTGTATGGAAAATATCACACAATGCAGTCCATCATTAAAGCTGAAAGTAGGCGAACCTTCGAGTGAGTGCAGGTAAACATCCACTCAGACTGAAGCAGAGAAGCAGATTTGTGCAGATGGTTTTGGAAAGCTTCATGATGAAAGCACAACAGCAGCAGGGAGCTTCAGTAGAGACCTGTCAGTCAAATTAAAGCCAGATATCCCATGTGAAGAGTTCATAGACCGAGTGGAAACAAAGAGACACCTGTAAACTGTCATAGTCTATTAAAACAGCCTCATTAGAGACGCAGCGTTTTAATGTGATTATGTGAAGCAGCTGCTGCAGGTACGCTACGACTCTTTCTGTATTCCTGCATTTGTTATTGAGTTATTGATCCATTGTTTAATGTTAATGCTCTCCATCACTTGCCCAAACAAACCTTCTTAGGTTCTAACAGTGTTGTGTCTTGCATTGCTGCATATCTTGGCACATTAACGCCACTTGTCGCTCAGTGAAATAGTTTCAAAACATTGGTAGGAATGTGTCTGTGGAGATTCTCAGTCGTCCTGGTGGAGTTATCTAGAGGTTGAGTCACGGCAACTGGACTTCTAGCTTCTTCTTCTTCTTCTTCTTCTAGATCAGTAGGAATATGTAACAAGTCACCTGCGTGCATGCATCTCCTCATGCACAAAACAAAAAACAGGAAACCATTAATTAAAATAAAGCAGCTTTCTATATAATCGTCACAATAAATTCAAACCAGTGCTATCATACATCCCTGCTGTCAAACTGCTTTAGCTGCTGCAGATGGATGGTAGTTTGACTGCATGTGTCAGGCCACATCAGCACAAATGTGTCATTGTGTGTTATGAGACAAAAGATCTAATATCTCAGCAGATTGACTCTTCCTGATGGATGTAGTTTACACACACAGTTCTCTTTTTGTTTACACCTGCCTTGTTTATTGTGTCTGAAAGAATTCATGTCTTCTCCATGTGGCACAGATCCACATATTTGTCATGAATGAGTCGACTCAAAAAAACAAAAAGCATTTTAAATCAGTTTGGACCCTAAACCAACCAAATTTCCATATCCAAACTCGAGTGACCCCGACCTCCTTATCGTTACCTGCTCCTTCCTCAGATTTCAGATGGTAATCTGGCTTTTTCTTGTAGGGTCATCTTTAATCTGAAGTCTGTTCATGTGTGCTGAAAACAGGATTCTGATGTGGCTCTGCACTCAAAGTGGAACAGGAAACCCAAATACCAGAGATAAACAAACCTTCAGTATTAGGTTTCTATATTGTTAATGATTGTTTCACAGTCCATTTATTCATTCACTCATCCACAGGTCAAAATACAGTGACAAAGTAGTTTTGTCTGACCCACATATTTATTTTACGATGAAATAAAACAGAAGAGCAGACACACGTCACAAAGAGCCTGCATCTATTAATCAGTGTTTAAGACGACCGGCTTGTTGATTAATTCACCTGTTGTTTGAGTTCATCTTCACCTTTGTGTCTGTGTTTGCATGAATGAAGCTGATTAAGCTGCAGTTTTTGTTAAACATGTGTAGCTCAGAGAGAATGCTGGGTAAAGCTCAGCCTCCATGTGCCTTTATTTCTATAGTCGGGCTTAAAGAGACTGAAAAGTGTTTAACCTTTGACCCCTTCAGACAGGAAGTGACTGACACTGGGCTCACAGCTCAGCATTGTGCCTCTTGTGGAAATACCTGTCATCAAGTGTGTGTGTGTGTGCATGTATGTGTGGGTGTGTGTGTGCATTAAGAATTTAGCTGACTCAGACTCTTTCGAAGTCATGTTCAAGAAGATTTGTGCTTGTGAGCGTGTGCGTGTGTGTGTGTGTGTGTGGCTGTATATAGGAAGTGTGTGTCCCAAGGCTGTGCGCTAATATAAATGTAATTCATCATTATCCCTGTCACCGTGTGTGTCAGACATGAGCTCATTTATCTCCACAGCCCCTTGGGACAGGAGCAAAAACCGGGGAGGGGGTTAAATATGCAGGTGTGCTTTACATGTGGTGCAAGTGTGTGTTTGTGTGTGTTTGTGTTTGTTTGTGTGTGTGTGTGTGTGTGTGTGTGTGTGTGCACTTGTCTCTGTTTACTTGGCGTAAGACACCCTGAGGCTGCAGAGGTAACACTGCAGAGTTTGTGGTCATGTTGTTTACTGGTTGTGAAAGCTGCTGGTTAGAAAGAAAAAGCTTTATTGCAGATTGTCACATGTGAAAGCGAAGCTGCTGTGGTTTGAAGCTGTCAGGGTTGTTTTTAATAAAGCTACAGGTAAGTTTCAAACCGTTCCAGCTGTCATGGCTGCAGTTGTTTCCATTGTATTGGTTTTGCTGAGCTGTCAGTCACTTGTGTCAGACTTGTGGATTTCAACCAGTGCTGAGGTCGCCTCAGGTCAGCGTGCTGCGCTTTAACCAAGGTGTGTCTCTTGTGTGTTACGCTTTAATGGTTATAATTCATTCTGGTTGCCAGGTGATATACATTAGCATGGCTGTGGTGATTTCCAGTGTGATCGGGTGGTTTCCTCTGTCTGGTTCTCACAGCCATGTTTAGATTTTGTTCAGAGATGTACAGATCTGGAAGTGATCACTGACCGTGTGTGAGATCCTCCTCTGTCTAATCCACATAATTCATAACGGACCTACACGGATGTTAAAATCAGCAGGGAAAAGACAAACACAGTGAGGGGAAATATTCATGTGAATTAATATGATTTAGTAGATACATTCACCTTAAAGGTTTTTCAGACATGCCCTGCATTTTAGATAGATCGACTGCTTTATTAATCCCAAAGTGTAAATTCTGGTGTTACAGTAGCAGAAAAATGAAATATGGAAATGAAAAATATAAAGCAGCCTATTACAATATGCAGTATAACTGTTGGGTAAACAGAAAGAAGTGCAGGCTGCAAAAGCAGTTATAGGTGTACAGCAATAACTTGATATTGCACCAGATGATGGAGGGATTAGAGGTTGGTGCAAAAGATGCCGGAATTACTTGACACTCAAAATCAAATCAACTACATCCTCATCACACAATGTCACACAGTTTACCTTCCATACTCACTGTGCTGGTCTTACTGGATCCAGTGTAGCAGTTTGGACTGGCCCAGGGTTTAGTGCAAAGTCCCATATGGTTGTGAGTAGATTTGGGGGGGGGGTGAAATATTTATTGCAGATCCCAATTTGTCTCAGTATTAGAAACAATCATTTTTGATGTAAACCCAGTTTTGGACAGGTGAGCTTGTGCATGTAGTGGAGTAGATGTGTGTCTGCGTGCATGTAAACACTTGTGCGTGTTCGTGCCAATGCAGCCCGGCTGTCATGCTTCCAAGTTCATGTGTCACCGGAGGGTATAAACTGCTGCGTGCTGAGTGACAGCTCTGTGGTTTTTGTCCAAACCTCTCATTCAGAGGAGGTGGAGGAGTGGTGAAAAATGGGAAGTTGTCTCTCATTCTCTTTATCTCACTCTGTCCCATGGGTGTTCACGTAACCCGTCCACATTTTCTTAGCACACCCTTCTGCACTTGCATCTTTGTCTCAATCACAGTGATGCAACAAGAAGTGGTTGGCAGCACAGGAATGTCCTTCCAGGCGAGATTATCCCCCTGTAAGAGAAAGAAATGGCAGCAGACAGACAGTTTGCCCCTTTTCTCACCTGCCACCTACTCACTCAGAATAGAAATCTTCATCTTTGCAGCAGCTGTTATTTCTGATAATTTATGATTGAATTGTAATCAAAACAGTACAGGAATCGGGTTGTACGTGTCTTCATGAAGCGAAGATCCAGGTTTTTCATAGTGCATAGTAGCTCCTCAGTGTGTATATCTCTGTGTATATCAATAAGATCTAGCAGTAATCTTTGTCTATTGACAGACTGGAGAGATTTCCATCGATGGGCTGTCAGTCTCATGGCAGCTGTGAGGCGGGTTAGCCAGGGGCACCTCTGCCTGACTTCCAGTGAGGAGCTGCTTATTTATTTTTTTAATCTTCTGCCATCACTAATGTTTCTGAATTGATCAGACGATTTTAGTTTTAAAAAAATGTACTAGATTAATATAAGCTGCACCCAGTCAATTCTTGTAATCTCTGATCCAAAAATAACCCAAAGACATTTAGTTTAAAATGATATAAAGCAGCAAATCCTGAAAGATGAGACGCTGGAATGGAGGTTTGACGTTTGATAAATGATGGAAAAGATGAATTGATTGTCAGAATTGTTGTTTAACCTTCAGCAAGTCAATTAATCAACTAATTATGCTGCACAACATCACTGTCTCATCATCACACTGACATCATGGCAGTTGCATGAGTAGGAGCCTATTTATCTCTGTGGTATGTTTTGATTGACAGTGAAAACTCACCAGCTGAGGTTCCCATGTACCAAGAAGTACAAATATAAATTAGGCTTTGTTAGAGTCACATACCAGAGTTCCCCGCAGTGCACTCAGACTGTGAAGCCATGGCCGATCATCCTTTTGTTTTAAAGGTGCAAGTTTGTTCTTGTGCAGCACAAACGTCTGTGCTGCATACCACCGCTGCTGCATGGGCCTGTGGGAGTCTGTGTGCTGCAGACACACTGAAGTGCACAGTTTGTCATTCCAGGTTCAGCTCCAACTTTAATGCAGGGAGGAGAAAGACCCTGGTCATATCAATCGTATTCTCACCTTTGCCCTCACCCTGTGCAACCTCCTGCCCCAAGGACTGATGGCTGATGAAACAACTGTCAGGATCATTAGAAAATAATTCCCACAATGATAAACAGATGAGTCATTTTCAGTAAATGTTACGAGTTTGATTCTGACTCAACCTTCTGCAGTATCACTCTATTAAGCCAGAACACTGAGGTTATTTAGGAGCCGTGTAGTGCCAAAACAAGGAAACCACAACCAACACATATTGCTGGGGTTGTACGAATGAGCGATCGTGGGGCGAGTGAGACACTGGCACAGGAAGATTACATTTTTACAAAGAGTGGGCTCATTTGGAAATGATCTGTATTTTTAAAGCGAAGCGATATCTGAAAGATAACAAATGTTTGCACCATCCCAGTATATAGAAAGCCAAAGTCTGTGCTCCAGCACCAGCAGCCAATCTCACAAACAAGCTACTGTTGTTAGCTTTAGTTAAATGGTAAGATGGTGAAATATGGTGAATTACATGATGCAAGGTAGAACTGTGGACAAACCAGGTTTCTAAAGGTCTCAGCTGTGCATGTCAAGTGCCAGGACAGAAGGGTTTTTTATTGGCAAGGCTGCCTGAGCTTCACCCAGAACAACAGGAAACTGATGAAAACACTTTGCCCAAACCAACCTGCTGCTCACTCAGATGGTGCTTTGCTTCGTTGTTTGTTGATCGTTAGATTTATCAAAGCTAAATTTGACACACACCCTAAACCAAATGCAATACTGAAAGTATTTTCTACAGTTTGACAGAGACTGGTATGGAATGATATGTGGCAATATGTAGATTGCATTCACACCTGTGAGATTTTGCCACAGAAGTTGCCCTGCCTGTTTTTGTGAATGCGGGTCAGTGAAATCAAAAACTCCCAAATCAACCCCTAAAAATAGCCCCGTTGACACACCACACCTCGGTATCTGTCAGCTGCCTGTCCGACAGTACGTGTGTGAGTCTCAGATCTAAACTTCCTTCTTCCTTTGGATGGCTGTCATTCCAGCACTGAGATATGAGTAACAGATTCACACACCCATCTGCATATTCTCATCGGTAATCAGTCCTGTTGGCACTGGATGAGGCGCTCAGACAATGGTGCCAGTGAACCTTGGGAATGAAGACAGCTTGTTGTGTGGTGACCTGTTATTACAGAGTCAACCTACCTGTTGAGGCCAAGGACACACCTGACTGATCCAGTTACTGAAGGATGTTTTGCATTGTCAGGCTTTATTGAACAATTCCACTCTTCCATATTGTGACACAGGTCGTTATTATGTAATGTTGAAAACATTCCCCATTGATTTAGGTGTTGTGACCTGCTTTCACCTCTTCACTTAGTGATCATGTGGGTGTCACAGGGCGCCCTTTGATTGCTCCCAGAGGTGGGATCTGAACTCAGCAAAGGTGGACGCTGCTAGCTGCTGTAGAAAAGTAGTCTGCCGTCTGCAGAGAACTCTAAAGACTTTGAAGCCAGTCTGCTGTCACATGTTGGTACGGCTACAGGAAAGGCTGTAAAATTGAGATGAATCATCATCATCATCAGCATCATCATCTGTTGGATGCCTTGTGCCTTGTGCGAGGCATCTGGTCTGGTGTTTCTGCTTTTATTTCCTCTGGAGTACGAACATCTAATGGTGGAGGGTGTCACTGTTCAGTCTGTGAACCTGACTACAAATTCAATAATAAGATGTTTGAGCATATTTTTCCTTTAGCCCTGAAGGGAACCATAGCTACAAACACAGGCGTTGTTAAAACCCCCAAAACTTAATTTTAACTTCTAGTCAAGGTCCAGAGGACTCAAGCGATATAAAACATGTCATACAAAACTGTGGGAAAATGTGCATTAGATGACAAGTGTGTATAAAATCACCAGACGGCCTGAAAATTTCCATCTGATGTTATGGTACAGCCGTGAAAACAAAGCAGCTTAAATAATTCACTCAGAGCAAGCATCATATAATTTCAATGGAGTGTTGGAACAACAAGCATGGACATGATATATATGTGATGTTGTCACGAGATGTGGAAAATAACTTATTTCTCACTTCAAGGCTGCTTAAGAAGGAAATTTAAAGGGACAGTTCACAGTTCATAGTTGAGACTTGATGATACATATGTTTAGATAGTGTGGTAGGTGGCACCAGTGTGAACAGTGAGTAGCACTGTAGACCCCCGTCTTTTACCTCTGTGCTTTCACTGAAGCTGGATTTGACCTGGGGTCTGGAGAAACAAGCCGTTGCTCAATAAAAGGAACTAGCAGTTGCATGTAAAACAGTTTGGATGTGGAAAGAGTGTTGGAGGAGAGTTGCAGATGCTCTTGGAGCATGTGACAGGCACTTTGGTCGGTGTGCTGTCTCAGGTCTTGTTGAAGAAGCAGAGCTTGTGTTGGATTTGATTTTACTCCATGCAGGCGGTCCAGGCTTCATAAATCCTCTCCCAGGATCCTTGTAGCGTTGTCTCCACACACACAATGACTATTGCAGTTTCTCTCGTTGGAAGAGGATGAGTCGAGCTCTGTTTGAGTTGCTGTCAAGTTTTTCAGCAGATATTGTATAACCTTTCTTCTTGACCCCACCTTACCTCCACACCAGTTACTGCTTTACCTTCTGAACTTTGGAGTACACAATAAGACAAGTCATGTACAGACGCAGTGAGAAGCAGGAAGATTGCAGAAAGCACAGTGTCAGATCTCGCTATGGAGCAAATTCTTCAGCCCAACAATGAGAAAACCAGCTTTGGCCCCACATGCATGTGAGCTGCTGACATAATAACTCCTGGCAGGCAGTAACTCTTGCACTTCTGTCCCTTTGCCTCAGAGAAGATTTTACCAGTAGGTCTGTTTTGTCGTGTAATATCAGCTGCTTAATGAAGCCTGAAATATGGTGGCTATTTCAGTTTTCCAGTGTTTGGTTGGAATTCTCTTTAGGTGTCCAGTTGAGAGATTTTTTCATATCACAAGAGGCTCTTCAACCCATCAGCTTTTTATATTCTGCTACTTAAAGGAAAATTGACTTCTTTTACAATGTGGATCTTATTTTCATTCTTGTGAGCCCAATTCTTTGGGGTTTATAGCCGGTTATAGCATTTTAAGCAGCAGGTTGCTTACTGAGACCCAGTGACATGCTCTATAATGAAGAGCACTGAGGCTTCACCCTGCAAATAAATAACTAGAATGATTAGGTGAAGAGGCTCAGGTTTAGATCTAACACAGGCAATAAACTTTAGAAATTAGAAAGCAGTGTATTTATTGATGCTCCCTGATTTCTGCTCACTCTGCTGTTCTCCCAAACCAGGCAGGGCTCTGGTGCTGCTCCTTTTGTTCAGTGTTCTTGCCAAGAGCCATGAAAAAGAGGGATTGCACTTCAGAGCTATGGTTAGGACACAAGCTTTTTATCCCAAGCATCAGCCCAAACTGCAAAATCAGATTCAAGTTGGGGAATTCAAACTCTGGAACAACCAAAAAAAGAGCACTGTGAGTGATCAGACTGGTTTTAAGATCTCTAGTACAACCCAGCTATCTGGAAAAAAAAAGTAAAGGTGGAAGTTAAATGTTCTGAAATTGTCCTTTTGCAAACATCCATTGCTTTGCAGAGATTTTTATTATGGCTCAGCTTCTGCATTTGCCTTGTTGGTGAATGCACAGTTTTGTAGTATAGTAGACTGTTACAGTTCTGATGCAGACTGTGGTCCAGGCTGTTGGATTTAACCGTGCACACACATAGCTGGGTGCTGATTCCAAAAACTAAAGATCTAAAGATCTGATAAATGCCAGGCTGTGTAGTGTTGCCTAGCAATAAGTCAGTCAATTGAAGCCAGTAATACTGTAAGTAGAAGGACATGAACAAAATAACATGATATAACCATGCTTATGAATAGACTTGTGTTCACTTAATGACACGGCCGTCACCAGATTCATCAGTCAGTGACCTGCCAAGACAGAGAAGCTAAATATGTTGAGCTAGACTCACAGATCTGGTCTCAGTGAGCTGAGGTATCCACCTTTGTTTGTCAGTTATCTTTCGGTTAAATATGGTTTTGGACAATGAGGCCGTGTCTGGTCAGTGTGGACCGGGAGGAATGAGCAGCTATTATTATCCTGCTTTATGTGTCTGGCAGTGTGGTGGTGTCAGTCAGAGGCCGGCAGTGGAAGCCAGGGGACCAGTTAGGACTGCTGGCTCTCTGAGGTGCTTCATCTCAGGGCCGAGGCAGCAGGACCTCTAACTGAACCGCAGCCCTTTGGATGGAAAAGTGCTGAGGCAGCAGACTTAGCCCATTTCACTGGGTGGAGTTCCTATAGTGTACTATAGGTCTTAAAACAAGAAGAGGTGGCAGCCGGCTGTGAGCCTCTTTATGAATTTATTATCATGCAACGATCGACCCAAAGCTCACATTCGCACGTCGGTTTTGTTCTGTTCCACGCTTGTCTCGCAGCAGCAGTAATTAGCTCCACCATCTGTGATCAATTTGTATGATTCATGTGTCAGATGTTAGACTGTGTTTTAGAAACAGCATGTGTCTGTGTTTCACTGTGTCATATTGGGTGTTGGCGAACAGACTGAACTCCAGGATTCCTCAGATTCCTCTTAGAGGGAGCCAGCGATAAGGGGAAATGCGAGGTAAGAAGAGTCCTGAGCGTTCTGACAGCAGTTTGCCTCGCTGATGGATTGAGGTGAATATTTGAACACCAGACAGACATAAAGAAACAAATAGCTTTTATGAGCAGCGTGATTTATCCGCTGAACAAGCTTTGTCGAGCTCCACCAGCTAAATTTATGGAACTGTGTGGAAGTGTGTGAGTTTGGATGCTTAGCAGGGGCTCATGGTCCTTTCACACAAAGGATGCATGAAATATTAGAATTATTTTAAAAGGTTTCTGTATATTAAGGAGAAATTGGGTCTACCTTTTCCAAGGTGGTCCACAGTAAAGCCATTCACTTTTCCCTCACCTGGAATTCTACAGTCTGGAAAGACTACAGTCAAGTTCTCTGCTGCTCCGGTTTTAAAATGATGGAAAATGGTAAAAGACAAAGTTGCAGAAGTGGAGAAACAATTTCATACTGTCCTTTACAGGATCTCAGAGAAGTGTCAGAATGTTTATGCATAAAATGAAAAACACCTCGAAAGTCGTGTGTGTCGTCAGCAAAACGTTGAAATAGTAGAACAGCCAGTGGTTGGTCTGCTCACTGTCATTTATTGAAGCTACTGTAGTGAGAAGTGCTCACCATGAGTAGATTTGAGGGAGTTTTTGGGTAAATTTATTTTTAAAAAAATAATTTCTATATATTAGAAAATAATTTTTATAGCTGGTAAAGTACCTTAATATGCTCTGGACATGAATTCAGCACATCACCATGGGACGTCATTACTTACACATAAACTTTCCATTGGCTGAATGAATGAATTACCTTCTAATTATCTGTTAGCACAGAAAATCTACACTGCTGCTGTGTAGTATTTTCACTGGCTGCTGGTTCAGTGCTGAAAAAACAAAAGTAATGGAGGGGGTTCCTGTCGAGCTGTGCGTTTGTCATTTCCCTTCTTATCTGACGATGGACCATCAGGTTCCCGTCTGTCTTTGTGTTCATGTCCATCGACTGTCTCTGCCCGTTCATCTCCCCCTCGCTGATCAGTTCAGTTACACACTTTCATATTAAAATATGATGCAGAAGTTCATAGAACATGAACAAAGGATGTAATAGTGAGTATGTTCAAATAAATAAATGACACAAAATATAAATTAAAAAGGGAGTGAAATCTGTTAATGTGTTTTAAATGAAGCAATGAAACAGGCTGTAAATCAAAGTAAATTTGTAACTTTAAATTTTACAAGTGTGTGAGAAAATGATCAGCTGTCATCTCCAGTGACATCAGGTCTGGCTCCTGTGTTTGAGACTAATTAAAAAGTCATATGTACTTGAGAAGCCACAACATTGATCAGAAGCAGATCTGTCCACTCTGATGCTCGTGTTACGTTCGGGTGTGGTTTTCTGTAGTAAAGTTATGATTTAAGGCTCTGCCGTCAGCCTTGTGGCTTCTTGGACTCTTATTCGTTTTATGTGACTGGCCACATGAGTAGAACAGCTTACGTAGAAGAAGCAGCTTTTAGTTGAAGCTTTTTTCTTACTATCAATTCCCCTTTCGGTTTTTTTCGTTGAACGCTGCTCAGCGTGTTTCTCATCACGGAAACACTGAAGTCTCCTCAGCAGGTTTGTCTTACGGAGCTTAAATACCCATGAGCCTCAGATGATGTGGTCAGCTCAGGTTGTTGCCTTTTTTAATAAAGTATTTTTGTCCTGTTTAATGAATTACAGAAACACAAGTACCAACCTCATACAAAAGACTCAAAGGTTTATCCCAGGCTGACAGTAACCTGACGCTGCAGCACTAAAATGCAGCCTGTAACTGGGCTGTAACACCCTGACAAAAAGAGTCCAGCGCTGTTTTAACATGTTTTTGAGCATGTCCAATTCTTTGTGTGAGTGGTGTCTGAGATCACAGAACGGTCTGTCAAAGGGACACTAAAATAGGCATGTGAGTCGAGGGAGGGTGGGAGAGGAGACGGAGGGTTTCCGATGGATGCCGCTCCTTTGCCACGCGTGAACTGATGTGAATTTAGGTGACAGGCAGCTGTAACCTCTGGGAAAGGATCTACAGGGGAAAAAGGGACAGAGAGGGCTGAAAAATGGGATTGACCTTTAACCCCCACAGTCGGTAATGTGATCCTGGTATCTCTATTGTGGAGAGAGACTGGTGGGGAGGAGGTCACCAGGGGAAAGGGAAGGTAACAGCCACGCCACGCCGCTGATTAGGACTTCCTGGGGTCGGCCATAGTGCTGCAGCTTGGAAACATACAGACGTAAAAGCACACGCACATTTCAGAAAGAAGCAAAAACTGTAAAAACCACTAGAGCTGAGTGTCATTCTGCACCACATGGTTTTTAATCTGAAGAGATCTGCAAAAAGCAGATTGATATTTTTAATCAGGCAGAAAAATCTGACACAGAGACACTTAAAACTTCTTGAAACTAGATTTCATCTTTCAGTTCAGCTAAATCTGGAGTTAACAAGGCCCGAATTCTGCTGCTGCATTTAAGAATCACCAGTACAGACACTGGTACAGCTGGAAGTGAACCTGCAGAGTGTTTTGACCTTCCATTAGATAAAACAAGGCCCACTCAGGTGCAGCAGCCTGACTTAAGTCCAACTACAGTATATTTAAGATCTTTATACAACACACAACAAAGGTGATTTAGTAGTAAAGACTGTGGCTTCAACCAGTTGAATAATAGAAAAAGAATAAATGACATATTGGCTCCAGCCCCCCATGACCCTACATAGCAGGAATGAGCAGTAGATAGTGGATGGAAAAATACGATATTTTCCATGTTGTGTTGTGTTGCCAAGTTTCAACATTGGTTTGATCCTGGAAATAAGTGAAGCCCTTAGGTTTTCTCTTAATATTTGGGTGTAGTTAATTTTTCAGACGTGTTTCCTGTCGGCTTTACTAAAATAGAGTTGTAGCACAGTAGAACTGTGGACCTGCCACCTTGAAACAAGTGCTGCAATCCAACATAAATAGTTCCTGACATGATTGTTTGTCTTGGCTGAGAAGGTGTAATATTTAAGCGTACAAGGCTTTAATTATTGAAGATGTGCGCCAATAACATAGTGCTGCAGTTTTATAATGTTAGGGAGGCTTAGAAGAGACAAATTACAGAATTAACTTTCAAAATCAAAACAGCAGAGATTTCAAAAACACTGGCTCCTACATTTTCCACTTCTCCGAGGCTTGTCTGGTGCTCCATGTTTTGGAATTCCATCTATTAAATCAGATGTTTTACCTCTGGAGTGATATTAATATATCAATGATAGGTCATAACATAATTCAACATGACATATTTCACCACATGTAGTGATAAATTATGTCGTACCAGATGGATGGGTTGTATAATCTAAGCTCTGACAGTCAAATCAGCGTCAGGCGTCACCGCTGCATGAGGACATCAGATAGACATCAGTGTGACGTTCTGTGTCCATCAGCTGCATATTGCCCTGCACCTATAGTTTATGATTGAAGTTAAAGCTTATCTACACAGCAGTGGTTCTAAAGAGACGAGCCTCGCCGATGTTAACTGTCGAAAATCATGCAAAACAACCTGGGTCTGTTGCGTCACCACTAACCTATAAGGATTTGAATAGTGACATGGGAGGAGGGAGTGATTTATGCTTTTTGGATGCACATCTCTCCTCGTTCCGTCTTCCTGAACTCTGCAAAAATGTCCATAATCTTCTTGAAATCCTGTTTTCTGTCATTAACAGCTATGAAGAAATGTGAAGCTCAGATGAGGGAGGTGTACTTGTTACTGTTGCACTTTCACATGCAGTGCTAGATTATCTTACTAATATTAAGGTACTGCTTGTTAGAAAATCTTTGGACATGTACATACACATATATATATATATATACCTCAGTTTGTCACACCTCAGGTAGGAGGACCAGGCCGATCAGCTTTTACTAGTCTGCGTGGAGAGGTTGGCTCTCGGGCAGAAACCTGATGCTGGGCTGATTTATTGTTTAATTGAGCTAACTTGTTAAAGTTTGCTGTAATTGATGCTATAAAAAGCCTGGCCGCCAGCCAAACGCTGGGTTGTGTAACGCCACAGGTTCAGCAAGCGAACTGCCATACCTGAGAGTATGAGACAACACCAAACAGAGCTTTGTTTTCTGGTGATGAAAGAGAACCGCTGGGCTTGGGTTTGTGCAGCAGCTTTAGTCTGCTCGTCGGAGAAAGAGAAAGAGAGATTCTGGATATTGTGTGTGTGCGTGTGCGTGTGTGTGTGTGTAAGTGTGTGTGTGTGTAAGTGTGTGTCTGGCAGTTTGGTATTTCCTGAAGGAGTTTCCTCCTACCGTCAGAGCGGAACCACCCTGGGCCCCTCAGCAGTCCAACCCACAGACTGACCCGGTACTGCTCCCACAGAGAAACACAGAGGCATGGCAGCAGTGTGGAGCCACACTGGACACGAACAAGCATAAAGGAGCATTGATAACGATGGTGACAAATGATGGAGCATTAAAGTGGGAACAGTCTCTCTAGTTCTGCTTCAGGCTGTAGGCAGCTGTCCAACGGCCTTAGAGTCTGGTTGTTGCTAAGTTGCCCATATTTGCAAACTGTGCTGTTATTTATACCATGATGTCAGTGGCCAGATGGATAGGTGTATCTTTAGCACCTTACAGTAATTTGTTGATCGTGGTCTGCCCCAGAGATAGCAAGGGAGCACCGCGGATTGAGGGCCAGGATTCCTGCGCTATCAGCCAGCCTTACTCGGCGCTGGGCCTGACGAGAGAAACCTGCCAGATGAGGAGGAAAGAGAAGAGGGGAGACAGGGAGCTGTGTTGACAGGGTGAGGGAGAGAAAGGGGTGAGTTATGTCAGTCTGTGTCTTTGCCCCTTAGTCCCAGCTGGGCTTAATTACCCAGAATTCTCTGCTAAGCAGCTCCAGGGAACATGGCCGTTGGATTGTAAGATGCAGAGGAGGGGAGGATCTGGCCAGGTTTTCAGGCCTTAGTTCATGGGCTGAACTGTGACCTATGATCCTCCAAACAACACAGACGTTTTTATAAATGATAAAGTTTTATTGTGGTCTGCAGTGTGGGGATCTTCCAAATGCTGCTCAGTGCTTAAAAGTTCACCTTTTTTTAACTTTAGTGCTTGGACTACATTACCCATAAAGCCTGGTGCTTGCTAGATTTGCAAGAATGTTATAACACTCCTCCCATTGTGGCTCAGATATTTATTTATAAAATATAAACCCCAAATTGATACCAATTGTATCCATCCATCCATCCATCATCTATATCTGCTTATTAGGGTCACAGGGATCTGCTGGAGCCTGTGATTGTATCGTGATTACACATTTAGCATCGCCTAACCCTAGACAACACACATTTTTTATTATTTTTGAGAAAACAACCTAAACTTGTGAGCATTACATTTTCGTTCCACAGAGCTGCCTGCAGTTTGATGTGAAGTCCGACATGGTTGCAAATTAAATAAATATATTCTGATCAATGAAATGTTTTGAGCTCCAGCAAAATGGATGTTAAGAGGAAAATAATCCTGAATCCAGTGTTCAGTCATGGGTAAACATCATATAATTACCAGCCAATGCACTGTGGTTATTACAAGTGATTGAGTTTTTGATGAACTGCCAAATATGCTAATTAGGTTTGGTTATGTTTAGGCAACAAAAATCATTGACTGTATATAGGAAAAAGTCGTGGTCACCATCTTTGTTAAGGTCAGCCAACGTCCTCATCCTCTTCCCTAACAAGTGCTGAGATGACACACTCACAGTCATTCAGTCTGTGTTACAGAGAGAACATATATCTAGTTTTAGGGATTTGGACACACAACAATACTGTTTCTTTTTCTATGAAGGCGAGTGTGTTTCAAACAGAATCATTATTTACATATATATACATATATATCAGATTGAGGCTGGTATGTGATTACCAGTGAGCGTAAATGTAGTTTGTCAGCCTGAGAACCCAGCTGATAAACACTGGGTGTTTGAGACCCCTGGGTGTCCGTCGTTGCTGTGAGCGGGAGCAGAAGGAGAAAACAGGAGTGCAGTCAAGACTCAGAATGACAGGAAGGAAGGAAAAGAAAGGAGGAAAGTGAGTAAGGGATAGAGGTGCAGCACTGGCTCAGAGGGAGACGCTGAGATTTTTAATGTGTGTGTGTGTGTGTGTGTGTGTGTCTCATAGTGGTATGTTTATAAATCAGAGAGTCAAGCAGTGTGTGTCTTGCAGGGCCGGTGTTTCCTGCAGTGTAATCTGAGTCTCTGGTGGAATGTGTGAACCACATCCGACTCCACTCCACTCGAGCCCCCAACTCACTCAATATTCCACTGTAAAACCCAGCTCTGCCAGGGTTTCTGGGACAGGACAGGTAGACCCCACCCCCCAACTCAAAAAATAACAGGACGCTGGAAATACTTCAAAATAAAAGCGCATCGGGATGTGGAGTCAGCAAAAAATTGGTCCTGGAAGCTGTTATCCAACTTTCATTCAGTGTTTCTGCATTGAATGTACGTGTGTATGTGTGTGGTGTGTGTGTGTGTGGGGGGGGGGTTTAAACTAAAAGGTTAATTGTAGTGTGACCTCTCTAATGTCTTTCCCTGGCTTGTTATCTTGATAGGGTAATTAATTCTGGTGCTGCTCTCTTCAGTCACCCCAGTCTTCACACACACACACACACACACACACACACACACACACACACACACACACACACACACACACACACACACACACACACACACACACACACAACCATACACAGACTGTCGAACCCTGCTGAACTCAAGAGCCCCCACATTCCTGTAGCACTAAGGCTGCTCCGTCACATTACTTCTCCTCTCTCTCTCTCGCTCCTGCTCAATTTATTTCTCTTCTCCTCATCATTGTCTGAGCTTGCTCATCTGTCATTCAGTACTCCCCACCTCCCACCTCCCACCTCAGTGCTTTGCTAGACCCATGTGATGAATGAGGTACTCAGAACCCTTACTTAAGTAAAAGTAGCAGCACCATTCCAAGAAAACATCCTGCAAACTAAAGTTTATTGCAACTTTAGTTTTATTTTAGTTCTGACAATTGAATCCATCAGTTACATTAATATTGTTCTCATCAAAGTGCATCATCACTGAAAGCTCCCAAAATACAGCAGCTTTGTAAAAGGTTCAATCAAAGGGGCAGTAAACACAAATGAACAAGCAGTCGGATTGTGAACAGATAAACAAGTTGGTCAGATTATCTAAACCACTGTATTCAAAGGTGACACATGTTGCTAATAATCCCCTATAAAAATGTGCACAGTGGGAGTTACTAATGGATGTTTACACATAATTTAGGTCATAAGTTTGATGTTCATCTCAGTGTCTGTGGCTAATGGCTAATTACTTATCTGATTCAACTTGGATCCACAGTATTTGCATTGGAAATTGCATGGTAACCATCAAAACAGCAACAGTCCATTAAAATCTGCATTAATGTTTGGGATAATTATGTTAGTGTGCTGTTATTACTGACGCATTCACATATAAGCATGATTTTAATGTAGCTGGTAGAGCTGGAACTAATTCCTGTATGTGTCTGGCCTGCGTGTACGTTTGCAGTGAGAGCTGATCCACTTGTGGGATTTTAGTTTATTTTTTTCTGACAAGAATTTCAAACCTTTCATGTAAAGTTGAAGCTCAGAGGCTCATTCTGTCTGCATCATTGTTTGTTAGAACATAGAACGTAGAACATACACTGTTCTTTTGCTGCTTCGTAGATTGTGTGTAGGTTTATGTGTAACAATGCGATGACAATGTGTATGTATGTATGTTTTCAATGAGAATCCTTAATGTGGAAAGTTACAGCTGCCAAATAAATTTAGTGCAGTAAAAAAAAAAAAAATCATGTTTCCCTCTGAAATGAAATGAAGTATCAGGTAACATCAAATGGAAATACCAAAGTGACATGCGAGTAAATCAAAGTTTTATTTCAGCAGAGAGCTTGTTTAAATGTGTTACTTTGCACTAGTGCTCAACTCTCCCCTGCCTCCAACATCCAGTCTGCAGAGCGACCACTTCCTCTGAGTGGCAGACAGCTCGCTGTTTTTCTCCAGGCCTTATCACTCCATCACCAGCCAATGGACGTAGAAAGAGAGAGTTAGTGTGAGAGCGAAAAGTCACTCGCTCTCTCTCTCTCTCTCTCTCTCTCTCTCTCTCCCTCTCCTGCACTCTCAGGCTCTGACTCTCCCTGTTTGGGCACGATGAGAACGGCAGATTATTGGGGCTGATAAGATGAGGAATGCTGCTCAGGGAGGAAGCTCCGTTCAGGAGGAGATGTTGCCTGTAGAAGACCGTTCCCTCGTCCTCTCCATATATCACCCCACATCCCCCAATACCAACACAGGCCTTTTCCTCCCCCCCCCCACGCCGTGTTGGCAGGATAGAGACGAGAGGGGAAGGGAGCGGGGATTGAATCCGTTGACCCAGGACCAGTGGGCATGCCCATTCAAGCCTCCCTCTTTATCCTGCTTGCCCTCCTTTTATCACTGTCTGCTGCTGTTGTTTTACTTTACATGAACGTTTCTGTTAATGAGGTTCTAGATTTATGACTGGAAAATGCAACTGAGCACTTTTTGCTGGAACAGTTTCTACCAGAGAAAAAGCTTCTAGAAAAACGAACTGCAGACAGCGATGAGGATTTTCCAGAAGAACCAGAAAAAGATGGTTGCTGTTGAATTTTATTGATTCTCACCAAATTGTATTGGGATGGAAAATATTTTGCAGACCGACAACTCAGAACCTGAGAAGAGAAATCCAGAATTTTCCCATTGAGGAAAAGTGAGAAAATATGTTTTCACTTAATTTGGTTGAACTGGCATTTGAAAACATATATTCAGTCTTTAAATCCATTCCAGTCTTTAAATGTGATATTTAAGCAAAATCTATGTCTGTGTGGAGAAAATTTCTGTTGACAATTAAATCATTTTCTAGGATTCTTAAACAGCTGAATTTGGGGTGCAGTGGTGCGTTTAAGAGCATTTGATCTACTCGAAAATAATAATTATTAAATAAGCTCTTTGTGTCATTTTCTTCTAAAATTTCTTATTTACTTTTTTTGGAAAAATCCGGTGATATTGATCCATGATGTGTGAAAAACTACAATATTTAGCTTTTATAGATTATTGATCTAATGTTAATCTAAGTCAGCAACACCCAAACTTTCAGATGATTTCTCTCATTTCTCCAAATGTTTAAATAAAGTTTGTCGCTAAAATGACAAATTTTCTGAGGCAGAAATATGCAGCCCCTCAGGTTTGTCTTGGGCAGTCCAGACCCTGACAGGTTTGGGGTCAGAGATGCAGCAGTTACCTGGAACTTTTCATGTTGAATGCAGGAGAACTGGGCACCTGAGTGACTTTAACAGGGGCCAGTTTCTTATCCTCAGATGACTCGGTCGGAGCATCTCTGACCTCTGAGAGCTGACCCTGAACCAGTGATCCGTACTGGTTATAAGCCAGTGTCTTGGCACCAGATACTTCTTGTAGAGTCTGTGCCTCGGTGGGTCCGAGCTGTTTTGGCTGCACACGAAGGACCAACAGCATATTAAGCAGAAGTGGTGAAACGGTGTTGGCCCGTCAGCTCACTTTCCTGTAATTCTGAGATTCAGAGCTTAACAATTCCAGATATTCTGCAAACTTGGAATTGAATACTCCGAAATGACGAAATATTAACAATTTTAATAGCTTCAGTCACATCGTTCACCAAACCACATGCGCTCGTCTTAGCTGGTCCAGCGTGTGTAGATGTACAGTGTCTGTGTGGGACAAAGAAAGTCCCAGCATTCCTCTCTTCCCTCAGTGAATCCAGCTCGATGCAGAGTGATGGATGGCTGGTGAGTCAGAGAGGAGGGAGGAGGTTGTAGGTTAGCGTGTTCAGAGAGCAGCTGAGGTGAAAACACAGAGCGAGGGAGAAACAAAGAGTGAGGGATTAATAACTAGTGTGTTGGGAGCTGAGAGTCTCACGCAGTGGATTTTGTGTGGAACCACATCACCTAACCCTGACACTGCTGAGAGCCCAGCCAGGGTCTGAATAAGATCGCATGCTCTACTTCACATCCACTGTGTGTGTGTGTGTGTGTGTGTGTGTGTGTGTGTGTGTGTGTGTGTGTGTGTGTGTGTGTGTGTGTGTGTGTGTGTGTGTGTGTGTGTGTGTGCTCTGAAAATGGGGTCTGCTCCGTAACGTACTGTATGTACTATGCATGTATTGGTACTGGTGTTTTTGTGATACTGGGGCTGAATGTTGACTGTGATGGGGACCAGACTTTAGGGGGTCAGGGTTTCTTAAGACCTTTTAGCTGTGGACCTTTAAAGGACAGTTTGGTTTTTGTTCCCATCTTTGGTGGGTCGTACACAGAGTTGCAGTTTTGATAATAACATGATCTGCTAACATCTAGAAAAGACGTCCGACATGTTAGGAAACACGGGGTTTAAACCCTCAGCTTAACAGATGCTGTAACGGTGATGAATAGCAACATTATTGTGACCTGCTGTATTTGGGTGAATGCAGTTTTCCAGAACTCCAGGTTTTACCATCAGATTAAGTGGTTTATATGATCTGCCAGAACTATTGGTTTGTTTAAAACCAAGCACAGCATGGACGTGTATTTACAGTAGATCATTTTTCTATGATATATTTATTTTACATATTATCTGATGCACAATTTCACCTTTCATGATCATAAAACAGCAGCATGATCTTTATCTCTTCATGAGCTCAGCGTCGTTGGTTCGGCTTCTGTCTGGTTACGTTTCACTCATCATGCAGTTGTTTGTGGCTAATTTTCACACCTTGAATTATTACAGCATGATGACAAACCACAGGCAGATGATGGTTTTTTTTAGTGACAAACAACGTTTTTTTTGTTGTTTACATTTCCAAACTACCAGTTTCCTTGCTCTGCCATATGTGCATCTGCAGTTTTATCCATGTGTTCGCTTCAGGACACAGCAGTGACCAACGAAACAACAGCAGACCCAGATTTTGTTTTCTCCAAGACATGAAGCAAATCGACAGTCATCTGTACGTAAACGCTGTGGCTGGGTGTCAGAGCTCAGGACAGGTCTCTTTCTTTGTCTAGTTCAGTAAAGACTGTTCTTTAGAGAAGAGGAATGATGTTCGCCTCTGGTGTGTCCTGAAAAATGAAACACCCAGAGGCTCATAGAAATGCTAACCGCTTACCACACACACACACACACACACACACACAGGCTGCACTGCACAAAGCTCTACTTCACCCAAACTTTATTATACAAACACGCAAACAGACTAAACACATGTTCTCTTTTCACTGGAAATGACTTAACTGCTCAGTTTCAGTTTGACTTCAGTGAAAGTGAACAGTTACCTGAGCCCCCCCCCCCCCCACCACCACCACCACCACCACCACTCTCTTTTTCCCCTCCCTCCTCTCTCGCTCTCGATCTCCTTCCATCTCTCACTCTCAGTCTGCAACTTTCTGCTGACTCCGGGAATTATGATCTGTTTCCCGTCCGCAGGAATAATAGAATACAGGAGGAGGGAGGCAATAGCTGTGGAACAGTAGTGAGGAGTCCAGCTTCATTGTGGTTACACTGTGTGTGTGTGTGTGTGTGTGTGTGTGTCTGCAGATGTGTTTATATCCAGATGTGCGAATGTGCGATATTTTCCTCTTCATTTCCATAAACTTCACACATTAAAAGATTATCCTTGGACATGGACACACACACACACTCACAGAGAAGAAACACAGCTTTAACCTCGATTACCGGCCATAAATCCATGCCCTCCTCCTGTTATCTTGACAGTAAACGCCTCACGTATACAACCACACAGCGGGCTGTGGATCTCTCTACAAAGCACTGCCAAAGCCTCCGGGCACTTAACGCTATCGGCCGTCAGATCCAGCCGCTCGAGTGTGTTTGGAGTGTGTGTGGAGTGTGTCCTTAGCCGCGTAAATATTTATCACACGACTCCCCCAGGAATTTTAATGAGCACTGATGGAGAGCTATCAGCACAGCAGAGCCCAGAGGAGGGAGAGACGGAAAGAGAGGAGATGAAGTGAAGCGACAGTTTTCAAACATCACAAGTAACTTTTATTGTTTTCCCGTGGAGTTTGACACTTTCCTGCTTTTCCTTAAATTGTTTCCTGTTGTTTTTCTTTTGCTGTGCGTGGCGTCCCTCATTGGACCGATTTGCACACTGAGATGTTTACTCCTCTTTGCCTTACATATCTGTGTACCTCCGCACGTGTGTGTGTTCATGTAATGTACATACTGGCCACGGTGACAGGGCCACCCCTTAGAGGTCAGTCAGCACATTGTGTGCAGGCCAAGCTGCATGAGGAGTCAGGGAAGGAAACCTGAGCTATAACTCACACAGCTCTGTGTCGCGCTTTCTCTCTCTCTCTCTCTCACACACGCACACACACACATTAGACCCGACCTTTGACATCTGGCTGGGAGTGGCCAATAACTTAGATTCCAGACGGACACAGCAGCTCACAGTTTATTGATATTTGCCTTAGCGATGCTTTATTGGCTTGGTGAAAAACTAAACATGAAATCTCGATCAGCTGTGTTGCCTGAGAATCTCACGTGGGGGCACAAACAGTTAACCTTTAACCCCACCCAACACACACTGAAATCAAACCCACAGAGCTTCATTTAATATGACAGTTTCATTTGATCATAGAGTATTTCCATTTGTGTTTCTATATATGATAAGATGAGCTTTATTAATTCCCATTAATTATATATAAATTCTATATATCACTGGGTGTAAATAGCTTATTGCATCGATAAAGATTTGGAACAAACTCATGCAAACTGTTGTAATATGTTGAATTTTAAAAGCTGAAACACATGAACACATTCCACGATAATTGAATTAGAAAAGTTGAATTGAAAATCTCCTTCAGGTCAGTTCAATGAGCTTTATTAGAAAAATACACATACTATACTTCTCCCTGGGCACACTGTCCAAGCATCTATTTGAACATAAATACAAATGAAATATGGTCAGTAATAAAATGCTCGTTCTGCACATAAAACTGTTCTGGGTAACCTTGCTGTCTGTTTCAATTTCGAGTCCACGTTTCCGACGTATGTCTGTTTTATTCATAAGAAAAATTAAATAGATTTGTGTTGCGAAACCGTAGAGACAGAAAACACTGACTCAGAGCAAAAAGAACAACAAAGACTGATGATGCAGTGTGTTGAGAAATTAGAGTGTACATTATGTACATTAAATAAAAGTATATAACCTGTTTGACTTCTAACCTTTATGTGACTGCTGTCTGCTGACAATGTTCAAACACTTTTAAAAGTAAAGTTTGAGGAAGAGGAGTGTGAAAAAACAAAACAAAAAAAAACACTATCATCATCCTCTGTGTTGTTTTTCTTCTGTCAGCCCATGAGATTTTTCTGATTTTTCCTTGGGGGGTCCTGTCCTCCACTTTTAGAAACTCTGTTGTTTCATGTACATCCAGCCTGATCGTACAAATACATTCAGTCAATTGTATTTTATTGGTCTAAGTGTGATATTTCCAGAGCAGGTTATTCAGGATCTGTAGCAAAGCAAAAGTATAATAATTCATCTTGAAGAAAACAAATGGCCTGAGTCTCTTATTTCACACCTCCCTCCTCACTTCCGTCCAGCCTTTTGTACTTTTAAGAAAGAGATAAGTTGAAAGTTGAGGCGATGCTGGCGGAGGTGTGTTAAAAATTGACCTGTGACAGATTTGTGACTCACCTGTGTGCCCACCTGCAGTCACACACACACACACACCTGGACACCTGGTCGCACAGTGAAGGCAGTGCCCTCTATGTTCCTGCAGACAAACAGCAGCATAGTCTCTGCAGAGAGAACTGATTTTTCTTTTTTTTTTCCTTGTCCCATCTCTGTTCTTACAGCCATTTATCCTGAGTATTAAAAGCACAGGATCAGGGTTGAGACCCCAGTGAGGTCAAAGGTCAGAACATCTCAGTCTGGTTGGAACATGTGGGTCTGCAGGGGACAGGGAGACCGTGGGCTCCGGGCTCTCACAGCGTTCTCGGTCGCTTTATCTGGTCCTCTTTGAAGTCTCTGTATTCGCAGCCTCGTGTCCACTACTGTACAAATCCCAGAGATGCTACTGGACTTCCAAAACCACATCATAGTCTCCCAGCATGCAACAGGGAGAGAGAGAAGAGAGTTGTTTTCTTGAGAATGTTTGATCTGCCTCCTGTAAGTTGGGAATTTTCCAGTAGGAAGAAAAAAAACAATACAATTCAGAGACATTTGGCGTTTTTTTTCTTACATACATCTGTATGTAGGCGCTTGTGTTTGTGTGTTCACATGCTGATACATGCTTGTGTGTGTGTGTGTGTGTGTGTGTGTGTGTGTGTGTGTGTGTGTGTGTGTGTGTGTGTGTGTGTGTGTGTGTGTGTGTGTGTGTGTGTGTGTGTGTGCCCTTATGTGTTTGAGCCTTAGCCTCGGTGTGCCGTGTGATTTATTGACAGGCCTTGCAGCGATACCAGAATTCCTTTGCGTTAAATGCCTGCTCAGAGAGCCTTTTACTGCCCCTGTGCTTTATGGACCATGATCACACTCGATTTGTCTCTCACTTTTACATTTTGAGGATTATTTTTACGGCTCCTCATCTTTATTAGAGTGGACAGTGTTGGGAAAACGGAGAGGGAGCACATCGAAGTCAAGATGTTGTGTGTATTGACACACTTCTCTAAGTACGACATCGTATTGTCAAGGAAAAGGCGATTACAGTCTGATACAGAGCCGAGTTAGCCGCTAGCTTCTCAACCAACAAAGTAATAATAATAATAATAACAATAATAGTTTGGTGTTGTTTAAAATTTTTCTGTGCAGTACAAGAACACTTTGCAAACTGGGAACTGTAGGATCATGTTCAACTATCCACACTTTTTCTTGAGGGTCACAGGGGCTGACAGGCTGGTGTCCGCTGTCACCAGTGGACGGGCCAGTTCCTTGTCAAAATGAAGATATTTATATATCCCATGTTACTTATTGTAGAGATAATGGCTGAGTATCACTTTTGACTGTTTGTTAAAAGTTATAACTTATGTTACGATACTCTTTCTTTCTTTTTAAGGAACTTTTTGATGTCTGTGTCAGAAATCACCTGCACATTTTAATGCTTTGCATGACTGATCATGAACACGGTCCACCTCAGTGCTGTCACACAGACTGCCCTTCTCAGGATTCACAGCTGTTGTCAGACCCTGATGTCTCGGACGTTCATGTTAAATGTGACCTGTGTTCACCAGATGAATGACATGTTTTCTCACGGCTGATTTTCAGATTTCTTTCCCAGTTGTTGTTATCATCACTGCTTTATATTTCCAGACATGGATGGAGTGCTGCTTTAAACAGGATGTACCAAAACGTTGGGTCTGGTCCCAAATCAAACCCATATGAAGATTATATTGTGCCTCCATCTGCTAGTAGTTCGTGTTGAATTATTCGCTGCATGCTCTGTTTGGGCTGAGTTGTTCACAGTCTGGAGCAGCTTCGATTCCACTGAGCTGCAGGGTGAGATTGTGTGTCACCTGCAGAAATCCTGGGTGAGAAACACCAGGCGCTGGATTAAACTTCCTGGATGCCGAACCGTGCGGTTGTGTGCTAAGACGGCGAACTTAGCAGTGAAGAGTCTGATTTCAACAGCTGCTCTCCTGCCAAGCTCAGATGGAGATTTCAGAGACCAGGCACCACAACGATGATGATGATGATGATGATGATGATGATTATAATACAAGGCACAGCTCCTCTTGCTTTCTGTTAGCACTAGGCGTCGTTGACATTATTGACACACATCTGACAAACCTTAGTGGCTTTTTGAATAATGTTCAGGATGTGCTAAGGTTCAGTAGCCAGAGTCCACGGTGTTAACAGCAGTGATCTTCAGTCCTTTGGTGAAGATTTGTCCCGTCAGAGTTTAAGAACATGATGATTTCATGTGTTGATTATTAAACCCTCAGTTAATATTTTTCTCCAACCCCGTGGCCACGACGGCTGTTCATGGATTATCAAAATGAATGAGCCCGTGGACTGTACGGTAGGTCAGAACAACACAGAGAGGACTTCACTGGACCACTTGGTTCTGAGGACCAGAGACCTGATCCAAATTCTCATCAATCCAACTGTCACGTCAATTCTTGGGTCATCATCACTCTCAGGTCTGTGAGTCCTTATGTTCAGTACCTGGGTTGATCCTAATGAACCTGAGCCCGCACAGTGTTTCTATGACCTAGATCAGTTTTTAGGAGACAATTATTAGAACCTGTTTCTGCTCTTTACCGCGATGGGTGTCTAATCAAACGTTCTGCCGCCTGTTTGTGATCTGTCTATTCAGGTCGACTGTTTTTTGGACTTATCCTCTGGTCTCTTCAGGCCCAGTCTGGCTGTGTTCGGTTTCCCTTCAGTTCAAGCCTTTCCTCTTTTACATGCCGTGGGATTGGGTAGTCTTTTCATGGTTGCTACGTCACAGCTCAGTTTATTACAGTTCATTAATTTC
Source organism: Mastacembelus armatus (assembly GCF_900324485.2). NCBI lineage: Eukaryota > Metazoa > Chordata > Actinopteri > Synbranchiformes > Mastacembelidae > Mastacembelus > Mastacembelus armatus. Next base: position 2,549,420 of record NC_046636.1, on the reverse strand, counting down.
CTTCTCCATGCATGAAGAAAGAAATTAAACAGGCCACTTAAGGGAAGAAAACTTCCTTATTTTTTTTTCTTCCCGCTCTTTGGCCTCTGACAGGCTCATTTCAGATTAGACCCGCCCTCTTGGCATTTAGCAACCAATCAAAAAGGGGCATAGAATTTTAAACCTGGTTTCTGATTGGTTGCCAATGCCAACTACGAAATGTTCCCCATTCCAAACCTTAATCAATATAATTATGAAGCAAGTGGATTATTTAATGTAATTGTGGAGTAAGTTGCCGTAGAATAATTACATTCAGCCCCATGATAAATTATGTCTCGGTGCTGTAGGTAATTAGTCTGAAAATGTTTCCAGTTATGGCTTCAGAGCCAAAACATGGATGTGAGTAATGTAGAGGGCTGCTCACATGAGAAAGGGCTGTTTGTGCTGCTGTTTCGGGCTCTAGCTTTTATCTGTAAACCGTGTGAAGTTAAAAATAAAAGGCCGCTCACCTGGACTTGAACCAGGGTTTTAGCTTTGACCCAATAATATCAAACTGAACAGTGTGAGAGGCTGAATCGGCCTGTACTTGTTGATTGTGTGTGTGTGTGTGTGTGTGTGTGTGTGTGTGTGTGTGTGTGTGTGTGTTTAGTGTTCCTGCCTTTGTGTGTAATCAGGAGTGTGTGATTAAACACCGTGGAGCCTCTGTGAGATGTGGGTCCCTGCTCTCTAACAGGCTGAGCTATGCCACTGCTGCTGTGAGCGTTCCTCTGTAATAAGATCACCCAGAAAAGACATTTTCAAGACGTCCAGCTTCAGATAACAGCACCACTCTCTTTTTGCACTTCATGGCCCCTGTGTACTGTGGTCTGGGCTGTTTTCCATACTTGGGGTCAAGCACCCTAGTTCCTGTTAATGGAAATCTTAATACTATGGCACACAGTGATCTTTTATACAACAATGTCCTTTCAAATTAGTTGCGCTACTTTGGGGAAACTGGTTTCCTGTTTCAACATGACAATGTCCTTGCACAAGGCCGGATAACTCAGTGGTTTTCCCAGTTTGACTTCCACTCCAGGCTTGTCTGGCCTGCTCCGACACCTGACCTCTGACCCTGGCACCTTTGGGATGAATTGGAACGCCGACTTTGAGCCAGGCCTCATCGCCCAACACCAGTAATGTCCTTATGGCGAAATGGGAGCAAGTCCCTGCAGCCAAGTCCCAGGTTCCAGGAGCAGATTAACGTTCTGGTTGATGTGGTCACACCAGTGGTTCCTGGTAGTAACTGGGTGAATGTTTTGATAGAGTTCATAGTTCCTTTTCAAATGACATGTTTTTCAGTCACATTAACTTCTTCTACCAACTGTTTTATTTGATCTCTTGAGACCAACATTTTTCTGACAGAACTTATACAAGTGATGCCTGAGAAATGGAAAAATGCCTCCAAATCAGAGATGGAAATAGAAGCCGGAGAAAGAGAGCCAAAGCAAGAAAGACAGGAAGTTTTAAAAACATAGAGCGTGTACAAGGAAAGAGATTTTTTTCTTCTCCGTCTCTTTGGTGGTCTGAGGCAGGGTTTCACTGGGTCCTGAACCCAGTGCAAAACACAACTGGGGGAAAAATGAGTAAGAGGGTTGTAGGGGTGGCGGTGGGGGTCCTGGACTGGAGGCTACACCACCAGAGTCCCACAATTCATCATGCTCTGGCACCCACGGGGGATGTCTGGACTGATTGGTGGTGGGGAGCTGAGAGGGTGGATTGATGGCCAGCAAGACTCTGTGACCCCCCTTTATCCCCAGGAGAAGGGATACTTTGTGTGTGTGTGAGAGAGAGAGAGAGAGAGAGAGAGCTTAATCGTCACCCTCCGTCCCTTGGATCCTGTTGAAGACGTCAAGTTCGGACATTGAGTTGAATCCATTACGTCTTAATGTGAGGACGATTCGCCTCCTCCGGACCAGCAGCTCAGACATGTCAGACAGTTTGTTTTTCTTCCTCCTCTCTCTCTCCTTTCACTGCCTCTCTCTCTTCATGTGTTCTAACAGGACTACCTGCAGGGGGACAGCACCAAGGCCTACCAGAAGCTGAGCTGGAAACCAAAGGTGACGTTTGAGGTGCGTGTCACGTCGGTTTAAAACACAATGGGCTCGGATGATTCGATGACATAAAGTTGACCTGAAGAAATAATAACGTCCCAGAGTAAAATACCAAAAAGCAAAACAATGCAGCGACAAATGTAAGTCTGGAAATGAGGGAGTGGGTGAATAATAAAATAATTTGCAGAATGACCACATTTAATTTAGTGATACACAGAGACGCACTGACATGAAGGAGCAGCGACAGGCCGACGTTTACAGCTTCCATCAGCTTTTATGAGTAGACCGACCGTGGGTTACACGGGGAGGACTATGAGTCTGCTTCCTTTACTGAGAACTTAATAAAAGTCTAATGAAAAAATAAAAGAATATTTTCCCAATAAGATAAGGAAAAGCTGTGCACAGCCTCAGATAGAACATGTTTAATTCATTATGTCAGCTCACAATAATAAGTGCTTTTCTTATTTACTGTTTGCTTGGAATAATTAACATCAGAATTTACAGCTTTTTTTCATTTCTTGTTAAATTGTTTGTTTGCTGTTTAAACGCGTGACGGGATCTTTGTCTGCAGACAGTTAGTGCCATCCTGCACATCTCTGTGTTATTCCTGTGTAACAATGAGTGACACAGCCACAATACCTGCAGCTGAGCCTCAGCCACACACGTACTTATAGAAATATATCTGCCATGGAGTTAATGGGAGCTGGTGTCTGCGTTCGTGGCGCACAGACTACAAACCACAGTGTAAACACAGAAAACCCAAACATTTCATTACATTTAGAGGCTCGGGATGTGGGGGACTCTGAAGTCACTGCCGTCATTAAGTTTAGCGTTAGATGCAGTAATAATAAGCCTTTCCAGTCTCCTTTGTTGTGTACCTGAAGTCTGTGTTGCCACGTGGTGTCCCTCTGCAGGAGCTGGTGAAGGAGATGGTGGACGCAGACGTTGAACTAATGAAGAAAAACCCCAACGCCTGAGTCCAAAAGCAGCCAGGACGCAGACATTTCAGCACTACAGTGTTCTGAGACCAACGATGGAGGGAACATGTCGTGTTTTTACCTTTAGGACTTTTCCAAATGAAGTAATTGTCCTTTTTTTCTTTGTTCAGATGCGAGGAAACCATTCATTGCCTTTGTGTCTTTTTTTTAGTATCATGTTATTCATTTTGTTTCATCTGACATAGAAAATACCTTTTATATTTCCACAGTGATCATGTCCTAATTTATATAGATGGCAAATTTTAATGGTTTACTTATATCATTGATTCTTGTGATTGTGGACTGAACTGATTGACTTTTATTCTTTTAGAGGATGAAACTGGAACATATGTAAGTAAAGAGGAGAATGAGGCTTTTATCTTTCATTGGAAAATAGGAAGAGTCGTTTGTTAATGATCTGAATGAACCATTTGGTACAATAAAGACTGATCTTTTTACATGTGCTCACGTTCTGCATTTGTTTGCTGCTGCTGGAAAAACGGGTGAAGGTCTATAAGGAAGCCGTTTCTTTCACACACCACGGAAAGGTGGTGTGTGTGTGGTGGTGGTGGTGTGGGTGTGTGTGTGTGTGTGTGTGTGTGTGTGTGTAGCAGATAAATGTGTTTTTTTATTTGTATGTTTTTGTTTGATCCTTTCAGGCCAACGAATAAATAAGAGATGAGAGCCGCAAGCAAACCTTCCAGGTGTTAAATGCAGGTATGTAAGTGTGTGCGCGTGCGCGTGCGTGCGTCGCCTGCCTCAGCTCGCTCCAGCGTTGCGGAGTTTTTTATTTCCGAGCACACTGCGCCCTTTAATTCGGCAGGAAGTGCGTTTTCCCCGGGCACGGAGTCCCGCAGACGCGCTCTCAGACCCCTCTTGTTTGACCTGACTCCAGATTTCTAGGGCGCCATGAGGGTGTAGACCTGGATCCGGACTGGGTCTAAGCCCTTATTATGGTTGCTGGGTTAATTACCATGAACTGTCTATTATTTTAAAAAGTCATTTAAACAGAGAAATTTCTTCCTTCTCTGAAACAATAAGCGAGTTTTTGCCTCTTCGGTCATTTTCGATTCAAACTTTAAAATCAGATGTCAGGAGTCAATGAACGAAGGTTGCATGAAAAATGTGCTTTTATAATTAATGTCTCTCCTGTTTTTGATAAAATAAGATGTTTGATTTTGAGTAAAAATGTTGGTAAAAAAATTAATTCTATTAGGAGCGTTAATTCTGACAAGCTTGAGTTTTTTAAAGCGTCGATTTTAAAGATTATTTGTTGTTTAATAACGTCAGGTCTTATGGGAACGTCAGGATTTAATCAGCTAAATAAAAGAGACGTTCATTAATGTGCAGCAGAGACGCTCCTGTCAGTGCTGCATTATTTCACATTATATTATTGCATTAATGTTATTACTGCTGCGTTTAATGAATATTTATGAACTTTGCTTTAAATAAATAGCGGAGTGAAAATTGCAGGTGAAGTGCGAAGTAGCAGAAAATAGAAAAACTTCACTGGAAGTAACTCTAAGCAGTATTTCAGTGCAGTACTGGAGTAAATGTACTGCTGCTGAATTTAGAAGCAACAGAGGTTTGACATTCAACTTGTCGGGGCCCTGACGGTCTCGGTCTGAGCAGGGTGGGGTCGTCTCAGTCTTGTTTTTAAGGTCAACACCTACAGGACATTTAAAAGTCTCTGTGTGATCGTCCTGGACAGCGCTGCATCTGTGCGCGCTCCAAACCAGAACCAGATGTGGCTCTGAGGTTGTTTGGGCCCCTGGACGCGCGCTGAGAGCAGAAAACACGCAGTGAGCCTGCAGCCTCACGCAGGTGCACCGCATTAGCCCTCAGCAACAATTAGGCGGGTCGAGCGATCGGGTTTGCTGTTGGCACGCAAAGAAACGGAACGCTGATCAAGATTTGGACCGCGGATGTAAAGAAATGAAAAGGTTTCATGCAGCTAAATAAACATTTTAGGGGATTAAACGGCTCAGACGGTCAATGTCAGCTCAGCAGGTGGTCGCAGATTGTTAGAAATTATAAGACGAGAGTTTTTCTGTCAAATCTAATAGACGATTAGAGTTTTAGGGCCAAATCAACGCGAGAATCATGTCGAAACCTTTTTACTGTAAATCAGTTTCCTTCTCAGAAACAGGGTCAGACGTGACTAGGTCAAATGAAGACCCAGCCTGTTTTTATAGACCTGCTGGTTTCCTCATATCAAACCCTCAGTTGACCTGTATGACCTCAGCTCCATAAACAACAGGCCTCAGTCACTAACTGTGAAAATGATAAAAGTATATTCATTTGTCTCATTTAAGGAGGCCCTTTAAATTAAAGTTAAAAAATATTCTTCTCTCAAATTATTTTGTTGTCACGAATATAAAAATAATCCCTCACTGAAAAATAATCTACAGTTTTAGAGGAGAAAAAAATGGACGATTTGAGGAACAAACGTCACATTTTCTTTTTTTTTTTTTAAAAAAGCTCAGGTATCATTTTTAATATTTTAGTGTATTTTCTTTCTCTTCACTGGCGATAAAAACATTTAAAGCTTCAGCTGGTTTTATATGTAAAGTGGCTCATACACTCCATGGACGTGAAAACTAAAAAACAACAGATCAGGCAGGAAATCAAATCTGTGCTGGAGCCAAAATCCCGCAGGATTAAAGGCGTCGCTGAACACACACCTGAACACACACCTGAACACACACCTGAGACACAGGAGTGTGAGGCGGTCTGCAGGCCCGTTTACAGTTTCCAATAGAAACACACTTTCTTACTGTTTGACTAATTTATTAAAGCAGATTTTCTTCCTAAAATAACGCGCAACAATTGTAATTTGGAATATTTAAGGAAATAACTAAAAACTAAAATCTCTTCCTTATTGTAGGTTATTTAACTGGCAGGAAAACTGTTCCCCTCGGTGCTGATCCTTGTCCAGAAACCTGCAGCTTCTGAAGGACTCGACCAGGGCACAGTTCCTCCTAAAAGCAGAGCCGAGTCCCGTGTGAACACTGAAGCTCCCAGATGTTTTTAGCTGCTTTTCAACAGGACATCTCTGCTCTAAATGCTCCTCTATCCTCCAATCACATCGCGGCTATCAGGTTGCTTTCCAGCCGACGCTCCTGTGTATCTTGGACTGACGTTAATTACTCGCGATACTGGATTGAGCATTAAATAACATGGCGCAATAACCGAATAATCCCTTAATTAGGCCTTTTGAACGAGCTTTCACGAGCCTGTGAATCTTACTGGCAGCGCTTCCAGGCTGAAGAGCCTTTCTCTGCTCCTGTGGGAGTCTTCGTTTTACCGCTGCGGGCCTGAAACTGCCACAACAACCGAGCAGCCTGGGCCCGGCAGCCCCGGTGAAGGCGCTTAGAGAAGCAGTGACGGGCTCTACTCTCTGCAGCCTAAAGTGCATTGTTGACATCCACTCCATTGACCTCCGTCACCTCCTCCTGTCTCGTCCTTATAATGAAAAATGAAATTTCCTTCCTGACTCTTGAGTGCAGCATCAATCACCGAGACGTCGGTTTAGGGACAAGAATCTGGGCTTTTGTCATTATTAAGCGTCTTTTTCTGCATGACCGCTTGTTCTTTTAAACTGTATATTGCAGGTAAAGCTCAGATTAAAGCTCCTGGGGCGCGCAGAGCAGTAGAGCCAGCAGCGCACTGTTTACGTTAGCTGTAATGGCTTTGACTCATCTGACTGGTGGCCCTGGGGAGCGTTTGTACTGGAATTTGTACTTTGACTGACTCATTAAAATCTCATCCACACAGGCCTAAGACTGACAGACGCGTTTAAGCCACCTATTCACCCTCCTGCTCGGCCGTGCAGACACACCTGCACACACACACACACACACACTGATTCTGTTGCAGAGGTGAAACACTGGGTGCCAGAGCCTGAAAATGGCTCGTCAGTTCGCTCAGCGCCTGCAGGCTGTTGCATCCGAGCACAGACGCTGCACTCAGTCAACTACACAGAAAGTCAAGCTATTTTTATTCACTTATGCCTTCCCAAAAGCTTCTAGCTATTATTATCATTATCATTATTATTAATATTATTATTATTATGATTATGTTTTAGCTGCCTTCATTATAATTTCTTGTAAAAATTCATTTACTGGGCCCAGGACGCATTTTAAACGCTCAGGATTCCTGATCACAGCGTCGTCTGATTCTTATTTTTATCTAAAAGCAGTGAATTTATTCGCGCTCATCTGAATGATGCTGTGTCTGTTCTCGCTTCGTGCACAGGCTAAAAAAGAGCCAAATAAAAGGGTTTATAAGAATATGGGTATTTTTGGGTGGGGGGGGGGGTCGAGTCCCCACGTCATCAAGGAAGTACTGAAATAAATAAACATCTGACAAGATGTTAGTCATAACAGGTTAGAGCTGCTGTAATTCTTGAGCCTGCGGGACATAAAATGCGGATCAGGCTGCAGTATCTGCTTCCATCACTGATCGTATCCATCCCGCATCAACGGGACCTTCAAGATCCGCACCCAAGTGTCCTCTGAACACATGCACAGCAAATGCAGCCGCAGTGTGTTGTGCATCCCATCATTAACAAGCTGCAGTCCGACGGAAGCCCGGAGTTGTTTTGCTGACCAGGCCTTTAGTGAGTTCACACGTGTGTTTATTTAGTGCCCGAAGTCCGAGAATTAACATCCTGCAGGTTCCCCTGAAGCTTCTGCAGTGGCAGCAAAAACTGAACATCAATCTGACTCAGTTTGGTGTTTTAGTCCAGATACAGCTACAGATGTGGCCTCTGCACCGCAAAGCAGGGCGCCAACACCCCGAGAGCCTTAGAGAAAATATTTCCAGATATTCTCTATGGGCCTTAAATGAATAAGCCTGATCTTATTTATGTTGTTCCTCTCTTTAGTCCAGATAACCTGGAACTACTAAAATCCCTACATGCATGTGCGTAAATAAAATGCAACCCCCCTCACGCGTTTTTTTTTTTTAATATTCTTCAAAAACTATTTTCTAATTTTCAGACAATTAGAAATAAAATCCTGAATCTGAAATATATTTTGACCTCTGTTGAAAATGAACAGGCTTCCTCTCTAATAAATCACTCCAATTAAAATCAATTAGACGGCACTTTATTAAAGAAACAAAATGTAATGCCTTCAAATAGTTTGGAACAAATAAGACAGGATGAATAAAATAAGTCAGTACAGGCTACAAGGGTCCCCCTCTATTTCTATACAAGAACCGGGACAATTAAAGGCAGCAATAAGAAAACTGGAAAAACGTTTAAGTGTTTGGTTTGGTCCTCAAAATCCAACCACTCCCTTTTTCCTAAAAAATAAATTACTATATTAGGCTATAATTTACAGTCTGTAGTTAAAACGCTGGTATTTGAGCCATCCTTAGAAACAATTCTCAAAGTGAGAGGGAAGGAAACTTACGTGTTGTGGTGTTACACACGCCTCGACAAAAACCTCTTATGTCCATTCGGAGTGTGAATAAAAGACCAAAAGTACAAAAAATATAGAAAATATATATTAGAGTTGTTCGTTTGAAAGGCGCCTTCTGGCTTTCAGAACTTGCTGCAGTCATAAACAAAAGCTCCTGAGGTGCGGTAGATGGACTGGCCGGACGGGAAGGCCATCTGACAGCTACTATTCCCGTTCACCGGGGAGCCGTTCAGCCCGATCCGCTGGGACTCGAACATCTCCCGCACAGAGTGGAAGTTCTGCTGCTGCGCAGGGTAACCCGGGCTCAGGTGGCTCAGGTCACCGTACCAGGACGCTATCCGGCCCTGGTGCGCGTGGTGGCCTTCCTGGCCCCCCTGGCTCAGGTTGCCATGCCCGAGAGGGGACGCGGTGGTCGTGGTGATGCAATAGTCGGGCAGAGCCTCCTCTACCGTGGTGGACGGCGCCAGGTGTCCCCCGGAAGATCTGTCCCCCGCATACAGGCTCATGGCTTGCATGTTGCAGTGATAGGTCGCGTTGGAGTTCGTGGAGATGACGTTCTGGTTGCAGGTTGTCGAGCTGTACGCGGAGGTCTGGTTCGGGGAATAGTTGAGTGACAGTGAGGGGGTGATACCTGTCCGCGAGGAGGCCACGAGAGGCGGGGAGAGCTCGGCCTGAGGAGACCCCCGCAGGGAGGTCATTATGTTGTCCACGCTGAAGCCCTGCGCCGCGGCCTGGCCGTGGTGGTGGTGGTCGGGTCCGTCCATGCTGAGTGACCGGGTGGAGGGCACGCTGTGCGGGCTGCCTGCTGACATGCTGCTGCTGCTGCTGTCCGGACTCTCGATCTTTGGCACGGCACTCAGGGTTGGGGACTCGGCCTGCGGTGGGGTGGAGGTCCCGTTCTCCGTCTTTATATCCTGGATCCTCACCGGCTGCGTGCCCTGCCCCGGTGGGTCCTGCTCCCGACCCGGGGTTCTGGGGGACGGGTCCTTTCCCTGCCTTTCCCGTTCCTCCTTCTCCCTCTGCACGTCCTTCTTTTTGAACCTCCTCCGACGCCGCAGGAAACTGCCGTTCTCGAACATGTTGTAAGAGTCCGGGTCCAGAGTCCAGTAGCTCCCTTTACCGGGCTTTTTATCGTCCCGGGGCACTTTAACAAAGCACTCGTTGAGGGACAGATTGTGCCGTATGCTGTTCTGCCAGCCCTGCTTGTTGTCCCGGTAGAAGGGGAACCTTTCCATGATGAACTGATAAATCCCGTTCAGGGTGATCTTTTTCTCCGATGAGTTCTGGATCGCCATGGTGATCAGAGCGATGTAGCTGTACGGAGGTTTGACCATGTCCTTCGGCTGGTGCTGAGGGGTGTACGGCCCGTACGCCCGAGCCATACTGGACGGGTACTGGTCGTGGGCCGCATGGGAGTACATGCTCATAGGCGCAGGCATCCCGGTGTATCCGCCGCCGGCCCGGTAGTAGCTCTGGTCGCCGCTGATGTAGGGTACAACTCCCAAAGAGTTGGGGCTGGAGACGGAGTAGCGCGCCTGCATCCTGCGCAATGCGTAAAACCTCCCCAAACTGGTTCCCCCCAGAAACGCTCACCGCTTTTGGTTGTGCTCCGGTTCTGTTAAAGTTCTCTCTTCTTTCTTGGTCGTCGGGGAGTCCTGTTCTAAGCCACAGCTCGCCACGGTGAACCGGAGACAGCGCACACTGCTGCACTGAACATTTGGGAAACTAAGACGGTGGAAAGTCAAGCTGGATGAGCCTGAGTCTACACAGCAAGCAACTGTTTTTTGTTTTTTTTTACCCTTCACATTTTTTCCTCCCTTTTGGCTGCTCGGTCTGCTCCTCCCCGATCGTGTGCTCCATCATCCAATTGGAGGACGAAATGAACCTGTGGAAAAGCTGCACGGCGATAAAAGTTACTACACCCCCGCCTCCTCCGCCCCTCTGTCCTCAGCCCAGACGTGGAGTTATTAAAGTTCTGCTCAGGGTGTGCCCTGAAAAGGTTTCTAAACGGACAGAATTGCGAGACATTTATTATTATTATTTTGAATTATTTATAATTTCACATTTTGAGAGCTATAAAACAACAACAATGTAGGATTATTTTATTTTTATTAAAGAGAAATTATTTATTATGTATTTTTCGTTTCTGTCATTGTTTAAATTGGTTTGACATTGACTCTGGCTGTGATTGGTTGTACCTGCAGACGGATGCGGTCTGCAGATACGAACAGTTTTTTCCTGTTAATATAATTAACGTCGTTGCTAATAAACAGAATAAAGACTAACGAGGTGATTGTGCACATTATTAAACATCGGTGCTCCCTCCAAAGCTCAGTGTTAGAGTTGGGGTTACAATCCAAACTAAAGCACCAAAATTAAGCAGAAGGACTTTCCGCTCTCAGACGCCTGGAGTTGCAGGACAGAGATATAATTAAATCGAGTGAAGCTCTAATCAGAGCCCAGGTCTCGCCGATTAGGAATCTCAATGAGCTGATAACAGTCAGGCCGCAGGATGTGAGAAACTCTCAGCTGCTGCTGATCCTCTGAATAAACAGAAAGCGTGTGAATCCAGCGCCGGTGGAAGCTCATTAAAGCTGAGATGAAGCTCATTTGGCGGAGCTGGGTGAGAAAAGGGTCCCTGGGTGCGAGCGGCTGCTGGGACTGAGGGTCCGTCCAAATGTCGTCCCCACTGAGCGGGTGTGAAAAGCGCCACCGCGGCCTTTGTGCTTCGGCGTGTTGATTACAGAAGCTAAAATCAACAGAAACGCTGTTTTTCAGTCTGATGGGAATAATCGTTTCAAAACATTAGAAAGATGGAGACAGTTAAAGGAAGAGTCTTGTCAGTCCGTCCCTCCAGGCTGACAGGCCCTCAGTCTCTAATCTGTTCCAGGATTACAAAGAGAATCTGCGTCAAATAAACAAAACGTTTGGCCTAAATCCTTTCACTTCAAAATGTCTTTTAGTCATGATTTTTTAAATTACATTTATATATTTATATTATTTTTTATTAGTTCAGTATTTTTTAAAATTAAATCTGACTTATTTGTCGAGAAATCTTTTTTTTTTATTAGTTTCTGAAATTGTATCAGAAAGGGGAAGAAGCTCCTACACAGCTAAGAAGCTGAGCATCTGATTAAACTGATATTAGAAACCTCACATGTGCATCAATGTGTTGTTATCTAATTCTGACTCAAGAACCAAAGTCTGACTGGTTCTGTTTTATTCTGTAGGTCTGTATCTCTACACTTTCTTTCTTTGCATAATGCAAAACAATGTAAATCTGCTTTCAACACTGAAACAGTAGTTTACAGAAAACACTTCAGTTTCTTTTCTCATTAAGGATTTAACAGTCTTCTAAGGCAGGTTCGTTCAAATCCACAAATATTTCCAGAACGAAAATGTCTCATCATCGTGTTTCTGGACAGAACCACGAGCGGTCAGCTCAACTTAAAGACTGCACGTGGTTTGGAGAGCAGGTGAGCGCAGAGTTTGACTTTTACCTTAAACCCTTGTTGGAAAATCATAGTTTATTGCTGTTAAGAGCCTGATGGGATTTATGTAAATAATAAGGGCCTCAGACTCCAGAGGGGCCCAGTCCTGCTGCTGGATCTCACAGAGAAACGCAGCTCTTTTAGAAATGTAGTTACACCAGAAGAGGAACGAATAAAAACAGCGATAACCTGCGAGAAAAGGTCATTTCTCACTCGTGTGTTTCGCTTTTGTTCTTTGTTCTGTGATTTGCATGTGTTGCCGGAGCTCTGCAGCTCAGAGGAGGGGCCCACTGTCACCTGTGGGGTCCAGGCCCTGCGCCCCGAGGACCGGCCGCGCCTGACCAGTGACCCCTGCTGGAGGCGCACCAGCATCCCAGAGGTACTGGTCTACACTGGATCCCCCACACGTGTACAAGTCTTTACTCTGCTGGTCAGTGAGGTCTGAGATTTTCATGTCTGCACATCCACAAACTGAGAAAATGCCTGAGACCAAATGTAAACGACTTTATATTAACATCACGTGAGAGTCTTACAGTATGATTTTATATATTCATGCTGAAGATAATTTTATTGGGTTTATTTCTTCTTCTGTGAATAAATGACACACTGCTGCCCCCCAGCGACCAGTGAGCCTGATGGGGGCTGATAAAAACAGCTCAAAGTGTCACTGCTCTCAGACTCTGCAGGAATGTTTTGAGCTGAAGACTTGATTCAGGTGATGATGATTCAGATGATGTTTGAAAACAATAACAGGCCTGAGGACAAAAGTGAATCCTCTTTCACTTTTATACACTGCAGATTTTTAAAGATTAGAGTGGACAGAACTTCCTGGTTTCTTTGTTAACATTATCTTCTATTTCTAAAAATGCAACATTTTGTCAGGTATAAAAATTATTTCCACCTTTGTACTTGGTGTTTATCGACCTCAGTCAGGATGAATACAGGAATTTAATGAAATAAAAAGATCTGATAACATAAAGTAATAAGTGACAACATGATTGTAAATAACATGTTCAGAATATTAATTTAACCCCAGTTTATTTGAGGAATATTATATAACAGCCAATGTTTAGTCTTCCTTGTAGAGGATTTAATTCCCCTTAATTAAAGTCAGCAGCTTATTTTAATGTTTTTGTCCAGTTGTACATCTCAGATTTATTATTTTATTAGTGGACATTGTTAATTGTCTATTTGTAGTTTTTCAGCAATAAGATCTAAATGATGCATTTAATTTAGATAATCCTTTATGTCCTGTAGTCATGTGACTTTTAAATATAAAAAGTCAGTCATTGTAAAATTCACTTTATTACTTATTTTTACTTCTAGGTCCCATCATCCTCATCCTCATCCTCGTCATCTTCATCATCACCTCTGAATGTCCGGTCTGTTGAAACCAGTCTCACACACTTGTAAGTAACGTTCACACACTCAAACTGGCATTAAGCAGTAGCATGGCGCCCCCTGCTGCCACAATGATGCATGCACCATCTGCAGTCACAAGGAGCAAACAGTTTAGTTATTTAATCTGTAAAAAACAAATCTCATCAGTCCGACATTCTGTACCTGCCCTCGTGATGTGTCAGCTGTGTTTATAGTGACTACCTAATTAAACTGATTTCCAAAATATCTCCTGAAATCAATACCATGCACCCAAAGGTACGTAGGGAGTGTCTTTAAATAAATAGCTGTCAATCATTCACATACAAAAGCTTCTTCTGTTTTCTGTGCCTGGTTTGAAGAGGGTCCATCTGTTCCCACAGTGCACTTCTCCCTGTTTTACCCTAAAACCTGGTATTTAGGACCAGACACTTCATGGCCCCTGAAATAAGCTGCACAAGCTGTTTCTTTAAGACTCACATTAAGGAAACCTGAGCTACTTCATGCAAATTAAAGCTGAGTAAGGCAGAGAATTGTTGTCTGGGCCTTTCTTCATGCTTCCATGTTTTCTATAGGCTATAAAAAAATATCTGCATAATCAACAAAGTGTGATGGATGATTACAGCTTAGCCATCAAAACAACAAACACGTCCTGAAAAATATCACCTTTCACTCTTGATGATCTTCTGCTGCTGGGATGCTGAGAGCTGCTCATTCTGCCCCCTGGTGGACAACCTGCTCCTTCCAACACCCTCATGTTGTCTCATGAGCCCTTTTCTTCACAAAGCACATTAACCTTTTTTAATATGTAGTTAATGTAAAGAAACTCAGTGCCCATCTCCACACCCACAGAGCTCCAGCCGACATGAGTTCTGAGAAGTGTCCCAGGCTGCTGAGCAGGAGGGCAGTGCTGAGAGGAAATCAGGACCACCACCACTGTGCTGTGGAGAAGATCTGCATTGGTCCTTTTGGAGCTGGTGTGTGAAGGAGCAGCTGCAGCACGATGCCCTACCTGTCTGATGTAGGAAGTTGAGCTGAGACAGATGTTGAAGAATGAAAACCGCCAAACATCTTGCATGGGAGGAGTCCTGAAATCTCGGGCCCCTCCTCCGAGGCAGGGAGAGCAGAGAAGGAGCAGATGGAGCCCAATCAGTTCCAGCAGTTCTTCAAGTGAAGCAAGCACGAACATCCAGGCAAACACATCTTTACACCCACTTCCCAAACTCACAGCACAGATATTCTCTCAAACATGCTGCAGCATGGACCAGTTCTGTTCGCCTGGCGTCATAACACACAGTACATGTCTCTTATTTAACCCACATGGTGGTTCAAGCAATATCAGCAGGGTGGTCAGTTACTATCAAACTATTGAGGGATCGCTGAGAGATGAGTTACAGTTAAAGGTCCAGTGTGCAGCATTTAGGGTGATCTATTAGCAGAAATGAGATGTCATATTCATAAATATGTTGTCATTTGTGTGTCATCACCAAAATATATCAACCGTTGCATTTTCTTAGAATGAGCCTTTTAAATCCACATTGGGAGTGGGTCTCCTTTCAGGGAGGCAGCCATGTTGCACTGCCATGTTTCTACAGTAGCCCAGAATGGACAAACCCAAAACTGATCGTAGACAGGGAATCAGGTTTTGTTTTAAAGGCCACCGTACCCTCCCTCATGCCTGGAAACCAGGGGGTTGGTTGTGAGGGGAGCTAATAAGGTTGCATTCTGCAATTTCACCACTAGATGTCGCTAAATCTTTCACATTTTACAAAATGCACCTTTAAAGCCAAATGTTATGTTCCCACAGTAGCCTTTTGACAAAATAGCATCACGTGTATGTCAAAACATCTACAGGGTCTACCTGTGCCAAAGATAACATGCTGCTATATGCTAAATTATTAGCATGTTGTGTTTCTCTGGTGTCAGGGTCATTAAATCTCACTGAGCTGCTAGTGTTGCTAACCGCTAACAAGATGGTCGAACCAGGTAGAAACTATTTGGTTTGCCCATGTCTTCATGAGCAACTTCTGAGACATTAGTCCTTATATTTGTTCTGATTAAATTGTTTATTGAATAATAATCCCACACATTTTATTGTTGCGTGGGTTATGGACTAACGTGGGTTAGTCCTTTAGAAACTGTGGATAACTTCATCTGCAGCAGAGCATCAAATCTTCCAAGGCTTCACGTGTCTGAGCTTTTCACTGGACAGGAAGGAAATGAAAATTATCATTTGAAAAGTAACTCCAGCTGTGAAACACATAAAAAAGGACAATGTTTACCTCTGGAGTCAAACATAAAGCTGCATAAAAGGCAAGTTCTCCACTAACGTAAAAATACCTCAGATTTGTGCTTGTACTTAACTAAATGTACTTTGTTCTGTTCCACCACTACATAAAGTTTGTAATGCAGGTCATAGTACACGGTACGGAGTCACAGAGGTCAGTCCTGTACTGCTGCTGTAGGACAGGGAGCATTAGTCATTTTAATGTTTAGCTCTCACAGCACAGTGAGTGTAAATGGGGCACCAGTCCTGTGTTACAGTCTGAACCAGTAGATGGCGCAGTACTCCACTATATTGAAAGTTCAGAAATCCTGTCATGGAAAATGGAGCTGCTGCAGGGCCACTTTGTGAGGGTTGCATTCAGGAAATTAGCCGGGGCTTTGTTGTCATGTTAACATCGTTCCTTGTGAAATGTGACTGCTGATGCCGTTCCTCCCTCTCCCTGTTACCGATCCCATATGACATCTGCTGTCCCCGAAATGTTCAAAGCACCAGAGCAAGGCCACTCTGGGAAAACCAGCATGATTCAGTCTGTCCCTCACCCACTGTTTTCCTGAAACAGATTCCGGGTCTGACTCTGCCTTACAGCTTTTAGGTTGTATGTTGTCGTTCTGTGGTGGGGTTCACTGACAGGTTCCCTGTTCTCAGCTAAACAACAACAGAAACCAAAAGAATTTATCACATGTGAAAAGCTTTTTGCATGTGGGTTTTTCTGCTGTTCAAACCTGAAGTAAAACATGAAAGTAGGTTAAAGCTTTAAAGTCTACAAAGTGCAGAAACTCTGCAGCTCCTCTGCCTTACACAGGACGAGAGAAGGTATTTAGATTTTGCTCTTACTACTCAGCCCGAAAGAAAAGCTGTAAAGTCTGTGTTTAGCTTTCAGATTTTGTGTAGGCTTTAAGACAAAAATAGTGACTTCATAGAGCATTTTAGGAAACTCTGATGATGTCAGTGGTCTAATACGGGGCTGCTACTGTCAAATCCTCTCTGCATACGTGTGTTAGTCATCTGGGATGTTGCATTTGATTCACGGACAAAAGCCATGTAGACAAAAACTGGAGCAGCGGCCCAAGTGCAGCCGCCCAAGTCTGTTTCTGCTTTGTGTTTGTGTGACGAGGCAGCTCTCTGAGTCTGATCTGTTTACCACACTCTAAAAATACCACGCTGTTGCATTTCCATAGACGCAGGCCCTGTTGTTCCATTTGTTTATATGGTGTCTTCAAATGTTGGCAGTCTTAGATGTCCCATTGAGAGAGAGCAGCCTGAGGATGCGAAAGACCTTCAGCTGGTTTAGACAGGGTGGAGGTGGCTGTGAAACATGCACAGTGTGGAGTCAAACTGAGAAAAATCGGCGTCGCTGGCCTCGGTGTTACAGAACCCCCCGACACCGTCGTCGACCTCTGGGACTTATTGATCAGTGTGTGTTGATTTGTTTGTGCCACTGACAAAACCTGCAGAAATGATCGGGTTTCTCCAGACCCCATCAACACGTCAGAGAACATGAGTCAGAACGTTCCACATGTTCTAGTTTTTAATATTGTCCGTTTGTCTCCGCTGCATTTATTTTACAGCTGTGGTTACTTTTCAGGTAAAGTCCAAACCAAAACAAAACCATGAGATAAAATACAAATCCTAAAGCTGAGATTTTACTCCACTACAGCTCCTGCATATACAACAATAACACACTAAACCAGTAAGAATAATCTGTCTACAGACGATACAGCACTTCATACAAACTGCATGAGTAGCCTACTTTTCCTTTTCTGATAATACGTTTTTAATAATTTAATTTATTCTGATTTTTTTACTTTGGGATTTTGAATCTTGGTTGAGTCTTTTATTGCTGCTTTGACTTTAGTAGAGGATCTTTGGATACTCGGGGCACAGCTGCATCGCCCTCATTATGATTACACTGGACACTGAAGCAGAAACTAAACCAGTTCCACACTTAAAGCGTTGAAATAAGAAATCTGACTCTTTCAGCAGCTGAAAACTAAAATTCAAAGCAGTAACTTTGGAGGCAAATGAGGCCGTTGTACTGCAAACATGTTTTTGTTATTATCAGTAATTTTAGAGGATGATACTAATTTAAAGGCTGATTATCAGTGATGGCAGAAGTATTCAGATTCTTTAGTTAAATTAAAAAGCCCTACCACAATATAAAAATACCCACAACCGGTCACAGTCCTGCATTCAAGCCGGCTCTAAAACAAAATGTGCTAAAAGAGTCAATTGTGAAAGTGTTCAGCTATTTCATTTCAGAATAAATCCTGATGCATTAACATGAAATTTGCATTTTAACGTTGTAGCTGTTTGAACGTGACATTTGTTTAACTGCTCTACACTGTTGGGTAGTTTCATTTGAATAGTTGTACATTAAATTACACAAACTGGTTTTGCATGTTAAATATTTCTGAAAATGCTGAAAGTGCCTAAATGTACTTTCCACCACTGCTGCCCATGCTGGACACTGTGTAAACTGCCACATATGCAAAATGTGTTTTTAATATCAGCGATTTTAATGCAAATTAAATATGTTTTCAACATAACAGGCATAAATCTCCATGGAAACACAGAAGTCTGTAGTCTAAAATATATATCAGCTTTATTGAAACCTTTACAAGACAAAAAGTTGGCAAAGATTATACAATAAGTGCAAGGTTTGTTGCAGTTCACGTTAGCCTAAAGCGTCGTGTGTGTAGTTACTCTAATATGATAAATCATAGTTATATAGAATATAATTTGTTTGCACGTGTTACAAGAGCAAACTTTAAGATTCGTGTTTCTGAAGCTTCTTTTGAAGAAGAAAACGCTTGTCAGGTTCATACAGGCAGAGTGGTTTCTTTAAAGGCCTCTGGGGTTTCTTCATTCATTTCCTTCAATGCATAGTTTTCTCAAGTCCAACACAAAGAAAAAAGCTGCAGGGGGTGGGGGGGCAAAGTGTGAGCAGACACCTCGGTACATCCTGGTGTGACCCCCCAACCCCCAGAATTAAAAAACAAGAAAAACTCAAAATGTCCGTGTGTGAGTGGGCTGCTTGTTGTTCTCAGGTGACGGACCTGCCCCTAGTTTGAAGTCCACAGTGGCAGCAGAGCTCACATCACGCAGGGTTTGATGTCCTGACACACGCTCTGGGGGTGGTGGTGGTGGTGGTGATGGTGGTAGTAGGAGCCGCCAGCCGAGGGGTGGAAGGAGGAGATGCCGTTAAAGTTCAACACAAAATCCTTCCTGTCGCACACCGAGGAGTGGCTCTGATAGCGCGGGATCCCCACTGCACAGAGAGAGCACGTCATTATTCACCTGGTTTAGGGACAATCTCACTTTCACCTTTAGCCTTTTTTTATTGAACGAGTCTGCACACACACGATGCGTGACACGTGAAATACCTTCAGAATAAAACACCAATTAGCCAAAAGTTGCTTTATAATTTACTTTTCACTCCTGTTCTGGTTAAATAGCAAATCTGTCTAAAAACTGCCAGCCAAGTCTCCCTGGCCTGGTTAGAAAGGCTTTAAATGGACCAGGCTCAGGCCTCCGGTTATTCTTTACAAACCTCCTCTAATTCACACTCACACGAACTCCTCATTTCTTTACATGTCAGTATAAATAGTCATTTGCCTTCTGTCGCTGAGGCAGCGGAATATTTATTTCTATTAATGTGGCTTTGAGAAGACAAAGTGCATCTTTTTGGTTTTCTACATGTTTCAGCCCAAGATCAATGACCTACAGAAACACTTCCCCATGCAGAGCCCCAGAGGTTTCAGTCAGATTCGTTGGCCGTCACTTTGCGTCTCAAAGCGAGCCTCTTTTTCCAGAAACAGAGAAATAAATGAGGAGACTGTGGCTTCGTCAAGGTCATACGGCCTCCAGATGTGGCTGTTTTTCAGGGGGAAGACAGCAGGCTTTATCCTGCGGGCCACGGCTCTCTGCCCTCCGCCCGTTTTCACAGACAACAACAAGCGTCTGTGACTGACAGCACTGTCAGAGCCTGCGCTGCTGCACAGTCCAGCACATTTATCCTCCGCACAGGCGCAATTTGGACGCTGCGTAAAGTTTAACAAGCCCGTCCGTCGCCTGTGGATACGCGGTGCTTGAAATCCTCCGCCGGTGTGGTCCGACCTGCTCAGTCTTTGTTTAGTTAACCTCCGAGACCCCTCCGGGCTCCAGCATGGGTTACTGGCCTCGGTGAACCCCCCAGACTTTAGTAAAGCCTCAGTGTGTTATGTTACAGTAAATTGGCGTGAACGAGGGAGGTGCACTAAGAAGTTCGATCGGAAAATAGTTGTTTTTCTTAATCTGTTAATTAGGCCAAATATCCCGTGAAGTGTGACACAGATGCAAACTGAAACAGGTAGAACAGGACTCACACTGTGTTTACTCTCTGGGCCCTAAAATACTTTAAAACTGAAGTTATTTTCCCCAACAAGCTGCAGATGGACTTTATATTTAATATATCTTTAATCAAACTAATTCCACTGCTGGTAAATTATTTTATAGCCACCACGTTTTTAGTTTGTGGATAAATAAAGTGAAACGATGAGGGTGAATTTAAATCATAATGAAATGAACAGTGTTATATTAAATATGTGTTTCTAAATTCTGCACGAATTTAGAAACTGTCCTTTGGAACTTTCTGAAATAAGTTCGACCAGACTGATTAAAAATATTATCGATATATATTAAATATTAGATTCATACGTGTATTTTTTATTCTTTAAAACACTTTAGAATTGTCACAGGCCGATGATGGAAATAGTCGATCTGCATCTCGGGAATTTAGGGCGGTCTTGCAAATGAGATGAACATGCTGTGAGGATTCTTATCGTCAGTTTTTATTTATTAGTTTGTTTGTTTGTTTATTATTTTAGCTCCCAGAGGTATTAGATGCGGTTTGTCATCGCCAGCCTTGGTCGTAAATGAGTTAGTGGTACCTGATATATCGGTGGAGTGGCTGTCCCTGCCGTTCTGGTGGAGATAGCTCTGCTCCAGGGAGTAAGGCGACATGCCGGAGTGTAAACCAGAGGATGCGGGGCTGCTGGAGGCCAGAGGCTGCTGTTTGATGTAGGGGGACCCGCCGGAGGACGCCCAGTGTGCAGATGTACTGGCGTACGGAGAGTGGCCGTCCAGCGCGCTGGCCATGGCTGGAGAGGACGGTACGGGGCTGCTGCTGCTGTCCGGTCCGTACTCGCCGTTAGGCGGCACAGGACAGCTCGCCATGTACGTGGAGCCGGGGCTCGGGGACATGTGGGGGACGTGGTGGCCACCGCTCAGCCCGTCGTACCCGCCAGCCATTGAATTGCTCATCATGTCCAGGTTGTAGCTGTTGCTGTGGCAGGCGAGGGTGGCGGATGGAGCCTGGAAGTCAAAGCTCTGCGGGAGAATGGAGGTGCCGAAGCCTATGCCATTCATCATCCGGTACATGGGCTTCAGGGCTTGACATTTTCTTCTGAAGCCTCTGGGTCTGCGACGAAACGAGCCTTCCTCGAACATGAACTCACTGCCCGGATCGATGGTCCAGTAGTGGCCTTTCCCCGGCCTGCCCAGCCCTTTGGGCAGCTTGATGAAGCACTCGTTCAGCGAAAGATTATGCCGCACGGAGTTCTTCCAGCCCTGATACGAGCCCCTGAAGAAAGGGAAGCGAGCCTGGAGGAACTGATAGATCTCACTGAGAGTCAGCCGTTTGGTGGGAGAGCTCTGTATTGCCATAACGATGAGAGCGATGTAGGAGTACGGTGGCTTCTCTGGTCGCCTTAAACCAGAGCTCGTCTTCTTTCCCTTAACGGCACTGGACGAGCTTTCAGTGGCGGCTTGTGGGCTCAGCATGGCGGGATGCAGGACGCCGGACGCCGGGCTGGATCTCAGAGGAGGCGGAGGGTCCAGCTGCTGCTGAGGGGTCTCGGTCGTCATGTCAGCTCTGACGTACGACTGGCGTAGAGAGAAGAGAGGGAGGGAGAAAAGACGAGCTGTGAGATGTCTGAGAAGAGAAATATGTCGGGATCCAGCGGTCAGTGTCCTTGCAAGTGAGCGTTACACCACCAGTGGTCCTCAGAATCCCAGTGCAAAATGGAGTGAAATCTCTGTCCAGTTACGCACGACTCCGCCGTTACGCACAGTTCTATCTTGACGCACGAAGAACGCACGGCGAGTACGCACTGACATAGAGAGGAAGAGGAAGAAAGAGTGGGGGGAGCTGGTTATTCACTGGAGACGGAATGTCCAGGGCTTTAGCTCGTCACGGGGGCTCCACTGGGTGTCACAACGGCGCTGAGTGGTGCCCGGGTGGCCTTCGGCCGCCTTAATAATCCCTCAAGTGGAGGAAGCACGAAAACCCAGGACTTATTGCGCTGCTGAGGGGTCCAGTCCAGCCAAACAAAGCTCGACCACCTATCATTTCAGAAATCTTTCTTCCCTCTGCAAGAGCCCCCCACCCCTTCGCCTCATCCGCACTATGCGCCTGCAAATCTCCCTGAAATCAGTGACGATAGGAGCCACCCCCCCTCCACCCGTTGCCAAATCTGGCCCTTGTCCACTTACCGTTCTCAGCAGCGTCAAAGCCCCTCATTCTCTCCTCTCCTCGCCCCCTTTCTTCCCCTCCCACCCCCTCTCCCCGTGTTCGGACTACACGCAATTAAACCATCTATCAAACCTCCTCCAGACATCCCAATCAACAGCGCCACACGCCAGCCGCACAAGTTAAAAAAGAGACCCCTCCCCCGGTCCTGTAGCTATGAAGCTGTGATTTCAACCCGATGTGCCACAGATCATACATTTTCCTGACACGAATAAACCACCACAATATGTGTATAAGGTCCAGTCTGCAGCTGAAACCACGATGCTCAAAACATTGACATGCAGCAGATAACAGTCAAACGCATCATAGTCGAGCAGTGAAAAAGCACCGTCTTGTGTTATTTGTGTTTTTTGCTCATAATTTCCTCCCAAACGGGTCCGGAGGATAACAAAAACAAACTGTCCCAGTGCCGGGCTGGGCCGAGGAGTGTGAGAGATGGAGAGGCGGTGGTCTTTACTGTGCGTGTGTAAGCGGGGGGTTGCTCTGAGTAAATGACTTTGACATGAGTGGAAGCAGGCTTTTTCCATCAAACCCGGCCCTGGATACCACACACAGCGCGCCAGTGTCAGCTTACCGCCCGGGGCCAGAGCCGGTCCCATGGGCCCCACGTTCATTAGACAGAAAAGCGAAATTAGGCGAGCGGGCGTCGACAGTGTTCTCCCCTATGGAGACATCACACACAGATTTGTCCAACATGATGGAGTTATATATCTCATAAAGGTAATGTCAACATCCGTGCTGCAGCGGAGTGGAGGTCACTGAGTTTTGGAGAACAAAAAGGCATCAGGTTTTCCGGCTGCTCCAAACCGAGAGCTTTCTGTTTGTGCTGAGCATGTTCATCGCGATTTCTTTCATTGCTTTTAGTCATGCGGAGGTTACGTTTCAGTGGAAGGTTGGTTTGGTTTCAACGTGTCCTCCTCCTGCTTAAATCAGTGAGAAGCACAAGAAGTCTGAAATATAAAGAAATCCACATTTGCATAATTTATTTTCTAATTTACTCAGAGTTGATCTGTGCGCGTCCTTGGCGTCACGGCCCTTTCAAGTGCAGGTAGTATAGCCTGGAGGCTTTTCCAAACAATAACCAGCGACAATAACCTTTGCACTTCGCACAACAAAGGATGTGCGGATAAAATCATTTTCCGCCGTGACACGGAGCAGTGTGGAGGACCCTAACGGCCCCAGAAATTTCCTGCAACTTCAAAACTTATGACCCCCGTGGAGATCAGGATGCCTTGGCTTGCGGAGGGAATCTTTGTTCTGTTAGAGCTTTGAAGACCGCGCTCCGGCTGCTTTTACGTACCCAGATTATAGGAGCTCCTAATTTAGCTTTTGGGGAAATATCAAACGGGTTATTTTCTGATGGCACCGTTTGTCTTTGGCCCACACTCAGGGCTGCAGGCCCGAGCGAGCCCACTGTCGACATAACCAGGCCTCGTGTTTGTTTTCAGATTCAAGCTAAAATACGTCGTTTCCCTCCATAAACGATTAAGCAGATAAGAGATTTGGAAAAAATGTTTGTCGGCCTGTCTGACCTCAGGTAACCTACGTCAGGCCTTGGAAATAAAATGATCGTGGCCTACACTACATATCGATATATTTAAAAAGAAAAAACATATTTTATTTATTTTAATTATCACTAACAAATATTTTTAAAGTCATTCTAAATAATTCACAACGTCCATGTTTATGTGTAAATAATAATTCGCTCATTTTTATTGCCTGGATGTTTGGAAGGGGCTCGTAATAAACAAAGTCCATCCATCAAAGCAATAACAAACACTAGTCGCAGTAATCTAATATTCTTTTGGCTGCTCGGGTTTGCTCCTGGCCGCTCCGCCTGTGTTTCCTGTGGCGGTGCCGGGAGCTTTTGAGCTCCCTCTCCGGAGCTCTGGGAGGTCAGGCGCGGTTCAGTCTGCCCGAGTGACAGACTGTTTGGACTTCCTAACATTGTGCCTGTCTTGAAGTCCGGTTTCATAACACTGCGGCCCTTATCGCAGCCAGTGAGCCTCGGAACAGGCCTGAGTTCCTGCTCAGGCTGCAGACCTGGTCCGAACAGGCGGACTGAAATGTACCGGGAGACAGAGAAAAGCTGTTTGTAAATAACGAGGATGTAAACACTGTAAGGAAACTGAGAGGACTGGAGCCACGTGACAGGCCACCAGACAGGTGTGCTGTTCCGGCGTTTCACCTGCAGGTCGCAGCATTGTCCCTAAAAACAGGAGAGTCTCACCTGTCACCTGCACAGCTGATGTGTCCCGGCTGGTTCTTTCTGCGAGATGAACAACGGCAGCATGAGCTGCACAGGCCAACTCAGCATAAGGCCTCGGTGTGTTTGTCCCGTTGAAAACGTGTTTATACCCTGAAATGACCTTCTCGCGATGGAAACAATAACAAAAACACCTACACGTGATTCTCGGGTTTGCAGAATAACATGGACCACAGGAGTTTTTAGGTGCAGCAGCCTGTCACACACTTTGACAAATCCTCCTGAATTATTCAGCTTTGAAGAATCAAAGAGCCACTTTTTTTTTTATTAAAGCAGAAAGTTCATTGTGTTTCCTGTGAGTCCTTCACTCAGCAGTTGCCACCAATGTAAATGTAAAGACCCGTGATTTTGCTGCTAAATATACAGCTGCTATAATTAGCTACATAACACACAGTGTGAGGAAAATTACAAATCCCCAACGACTCTTTTATTTATTTGATAACGAAATATAAAATAACTCAGGACGAATAAATCGATCACAGAAGAGTCAGGAATAAAACAATGAAATTATTGCTTCTGTTTTCATCTCAGATATTTTTGGGAATTATGGGTCAGAATTAAAAATAAATTATGATTCAAAGGGAAGTCCGGACATCAATATTCATGGAAACATCTCCAAGTGACGAGCTGCAGATATACGACCCTGTTCAGGACTTTAGACGAATTATTGGATTAAAACACTCTGTGTGTGTGTGTGTGTGTGTGTGTGTGTGTGTGTGTGTGTGTGTGTGTGTGTGTGTGTGTGTGTGTTTTCTATGAAGAAATGAGTCTGGGGTGTGTGTTTCAGGACCGCGGAGAGCAACTGAAGGCCCGTAAACAGTGTGCGGATTTTTAAAGGTAATATTGAGCGTGCACGTACGTCTGAAGCCACAAATAAGCAAAACTCGTAGTTGTGTTTTGTTGACGCAACAAATTTCTGCACTTACTGAGTGTCCAAGCCTTTGTGAGAGGAGACCAGAGCCCTGCGGGCACATTCCCACCACATCTTTATCCTTGTTTTGTCTCTGCTTCGTTATCACGCTCTGATAAACGGCTGAGAAAGACTCAGAGCCGATTGCATCATTAAACATTTTAATATAATCTGAGTAAATATAAGAGTAAAGATGTTTATATAAATTCTCTGGCCATGAAAACACAAGATACAAATTTCAAAACAACAGTAATTTTAGTAAAATGTCATTTTTTGTGGAGGTTTTTTGATTAATTGTTTAAACAAAATCTTGATTTTTTGTGTGTGTGTGTGTGCGTGTGTGTGTGTGTGTGTGTATGTCAGATTTCTAGGTAGAAAAAGTGAGGTCTGGCAAATGTCTTATCAATTAAAACTATTCTAAATATAATTATAGTGTTTGGGGTTTAATCTTAATAATAATTCTAATCTTCTTTTTACTCTTTGCAGTTGTTCTGACTGGCAAACTTCCCTTTGCCTTTTTATTGAGCAGCTGCTGGCCAATATTTCGACATTTTAATAACAGATTGCAGGAAGCCTGAGGCAGCATGAAGCACTTAGAGTTTTATTCTACTCCTACTTTGATGCTTGTGTCTCAGGAGCTTTCAAAAGACGGAGAGACCCCTCCTGGTCTGGCTCTGTGCAGGTAAATCTGCCTTTTGAGTGTCTGCTATTGAACAGGTGTAAGGCCCATTCATCCCCGCCCCACTCATCTGTCCACCTGCTTCTGGTCTAACAAACAGGCTTTCCCTTTCATGTTTGTAAAGAAGAACTCGTTCAACACCAGGGTCCCATTGTTTCACGTTTTTTTATTCACAAAAATACCAGACATGCATGAACCAATCTTAGGAAATCAGGGCACTTTCCATGCGTTTCTAGTGCAGCCACGTGAACCTCATCGCAGCTCAGTCAGTATTTCCATATTTACAACATTATTTTACACAGCAGGTCATACAAAACATGAAAATATAAATAGATCAAATAGACCAATAGTTTTATGTTTCAACAACAGCACTTGGTTGCTGCCATACAGTGGAAATGACCAGTGATGCATAGATACATGAATACAGTCTCTAAATATCTGCAGCACACACACACACACACACACACACACACACACACACACACACACACACACACACAGGAATGTCCTGCGATGACAGCAGCTATGTCACCAGCGTTTGTTGTTTTCACTGCAGAATGACTTACAGCAATCATGATGAGACAGACAGAGTCCCGAACAGTTAAACAGTTAAAGCACTCAAACATAAGAACTCCCACAAAGTGCGCATCAGGTGCACATCAGTCCAGATGTTTCAGGACAGCAGGGAGTCTATGTGGAAACCTCGCGCCCTGTTGGGCATCTTGAAAGCGGCCTCCGGTGCGCCCAGACCCGGTGCTCCCAGGCCCGGTGCTCCCAGGCCCGGTGCGCCCAGGCCCGGTGCTGTCTGCGGGGGGTATGTGAGTGCATCCCTGAGAAGCTCCGTGCTGCTGTACGTCGCCTCTGACAGGTACGTGTGCTGTGCCGGATAGTTCAGAGTATATGGCAGTACGTGGGGGCCTGGGGGCCAGTAGAGCCGGGGGGCGTGGGTCTCTGCCTCAACGTAACTGTCCTCCCTTCGCTTGAAGGGTGTGCTGAGGATACTGTCGATGGCGAAGGAGCTTGAGAACTTGGCCCCCACCCTCTCCTCCGGGGCGGGGACGCGGGTATCCTCACTGAGGATGTCCGGGGTCTCCTGCTCCTTGGGGGACCTCTTGGCGATGCGCTTCCTCCTGCGACGGAACACCCCGTCAGCGAAGGTGTACTCGCTGTGCGGGTTGAGCATCCAGTAGTTGTCCTTGCCCCAGGGCCTGGACGGGTCCCGCAGCACTTTGAGGAAGCAGTCGTTGAGTGACAGGTTGTGGCGCACCGAGTTTCTCCAGCCGGTGTAGCTGCCACGGAAGAACGGGAACTTCTTCATCAGGTAGTCGTTGATCTCTGCCAGAGTGAGGCGGCCGCTGCTGGACTCCCGGATGGCCATGGCGATGAGGGCGATGTAGGAGTAGGGGGGTTTGGGTCTGCGGGTGTAGGGCTTCCCCTTGCTGCCTTCGCCCCCCAGGGTGACAGGTGCCGGGCTGTTGGCCACACAGTCCCCGTCCGAGCCCAGCTCGTCCCCGGACAGAGGAGACGGGATTCCCCCCTCTGCGTCCATGCACAACTCCAGTGGCTTCTGCACGAAATGGTGCGCAGAGAAAACTTCAAGTTTCATTCTCCCAAAAAAAGGCAGGATGGTCTTCTGTGTGAAATGTCTCCACTGTTAGTCTCGTCTCAGCAGAGCAGGTGTAGCAGTCCTGACAGCAGAAATGTCTCTGAGTGTGTGTCTGTCTTGTAGAGGCTCGTCTAGGGCGCTGGAGGCACCACCCTGAGCTCAGTCCGGAGCAGCAGAGTACAGATCCGTCTCGAGAGACACGCTTGTCTTGCTATAATATAATGCCTCGGCAAGGGACGGCCCACAGGCGGGGTTTGCAGCCCGAATCCATTGAAGCGATTGAGTGATATATATGTTTACAATTGGACGTTACCGTGTCACGCCAGGGAAGGAGCAAAACAGTGAAGGGGTGAGGCGAGAGAGGAAAGACTTAGTGTAGAATGCGAGGACATCTATCTATCTATCTATCTATCTATCTATCTATCTATCTATCTATCTATCTATCTATCTATCTATCTATCTATCTATCTATCTATCTATCTATCTATCTATCTATCTATCTATCTATCTATCTATCTATCACTCATGGAGTCCTCCTCGTACAGGTGGTGACAGAAGAACTAAGTTCGCATCTCTTGCATTTTCTGCAAAATGAAAACAGTTTCTTTAGTTTCCCTCTTCCCGGATTCATTGTCATTAAAACAGAACCTTCACTATTCCTGCTCCTATTTTAATGTTTCTTGTCTTTATGAAGACAAATGCGCTGATGTTAAATAAACAGCCAGTTACATTAACATTTCACGCGCACCTGCAAACTCTCCCTGAAGGTTCCGCTCTAGAGAAAAAAAAGACCGTAAACCATGGGACCAGGAAAACGGTGGAATAAATACAAGTAGAGAGCAGCCGGTTGCTGCTTCACACTTCAGCCGCTGGATCAAGCAACAGGGAAGCAAAGTGAAATTAATGAGATGGGTTTGGAAGAGTTCCGCGTAACGCACAATGAGTAATATGGAAGTTTAAGATTAAGCAAGAAGGATGGGGGGGGGGATAAAAACCAGCACAAAGATTACCTGAGAGTTCAGGTAAAGTTCAGAGGACAGGACTGTTGTACCTGCATGCAAAGAAACACCGGGACAACAGATGCCTGGGTGGAAAACAGACTTTTCGCTCTGCGTTTCAAGCAGTGATGCAAATGAGCACAGAGGGTGTCTCTGTCAAAACAACCGAGTTTACTGCTGTTTCAAAGGGGAATCCCTGTAACACTAATTACTATTAGTTTACCTATTATACATTTGGAGGTACAGTAAGTGTTATTGGTTCTCTCTAGCTGTGCCTGTTGTTCAACAGGAGGAAACATTTGCATATATTTCTGTAGGAGCAACTGCACCAGGGTCATACTGTATATTAGCATTAACACTAGTCTGACTCAGGTCAGTCCACATCTTTTATCAGGAGATGTTGTGACCCTGCTGTTCAACATAGTGCACTAGTGCACAGTCCCAAACCAAACATAAGCAAGTGCATTTGCAATAAGGAAAATATCACAACTTTGTTTACTGAGTTGCATCAGTTGCAGTTTCATTTATACACGTCAATTTAAGTCAGTTTAGTTTAGTTCCACGTAGCTCGCTCTGAGAGACGTGAACATCAAGCAGACGTCATTAGGACGATCCAAGGGACAATTCAGGACCATCGGTTTTGTAAAACTCAGAGCTGGGTTGCAACACAGGTTTTTTGACATCAATATTTTGAACCTTTCTGAATCAATTCATACATGATCCAGAAATCCAGGTTAAATCACATTTATCTACAGACCTTAAGTGAAGACACCAATGAGCAAGTGCATGTAGAAACCTTGCAGCTCCCCGAACAGGTTTTAAGTAAACTGACGCCCCTGATGCCTGCGAACCAAATGTCTTTGTCTCACTAAGTCTTCTCCTGTCAGCGCCTTTCATCCAGACGAAGACCCGGAGAGTTAACATGAGTTATGAGTTTGGCCTCAGGCCAGTAATAATCATTAAACTGTCTTCTCTGGCACTCCTCCTCCTCCTCCTCTCAGCTGCTCGGACACACTGATGTATGTAAATAAGTAGATTCAAAAACGGTGCTAAACAAACACCAAATGACGGGCCCCAGTAGGAATGAAAATATAAGAATCTCATATGACACCTCATGATATAAGATAAGGTCACTGCTGCCTACCCGTCTGTTTCTCACAACACTGAGATATGAATCTGCATTTGGCTTCCTGAAGGGTTTGTGTGTCTACATGTTCAATTTTTATCACCTAATTATCACCTTGTGTGCCGTACATGACAGGCATGATTAAAGGTCTCACAGTCCCCTGAGCTGTTTGTGTGTGTGAGCGACAGAATGTGGAGGGTGTGTAGGTCGATTTCACCTACGTATGTTTAAAGACAGTGTCTGTTAATGAAAGGCGCCTTCTTTTTTTCAAAAACACAGCTCATCAGTTTTGTCCCTGTTCATATCGAATGCTGCAGCAGGAATGAACAGACCTGTGTTTGATGGTAACGTGGTGTTGTTTGAGATCAGAAATGATGAAATGTAACTTCGCACACAGAGGATGTAGAGTGTTGTGTTTGGTTTCGGAGTAACACAGAGCTGAGCGAGGCCAGTCGGGGTCATTACAGCTGCAGAGAGCTCCTCTATGGATGGCTGCTGGAAATGACTGCTCATGGTTGGAAAATACTTTTGATGAATTAATGAAGGCCTGTAGGTGTCATGGAGGGGGGTAGTACAGCTGAGAGACACCATGTCCTGTCCTGTCCCTTTTAATTTAAGGGAATCAACTGTGGCTATAGGGGAAGACTGACTGGCCGACTTTTAGTAAGAGAGGGAACATGAAATCCAGGCTCTGTCAAATGACGACACTTCGTCCATTCATCTGTTTGCTGTACCTGTGCTCTGTGTCGATGTCAGAAAGAACTGGGATAAAGAATACCAGAAACTCCAGCTTTTGTGAGACGTACTTTAATGAAGTTCAGGATCTAGAAACTGCTTCCCCCGCTCCCTGGGATGCTGCAGCAGCAGCTGGAGAACTGAAACCAAAATGTTTTTGTTGAAGCTCAGGAGGTCGACTGCTGTGAGTGTAAAACCAGAGCTGAAGAACGCAGCAGCATGTTCTATCATTATCGCCACTGTACGACTCTTACTAAGAGAATTTTACACCGCTTCACTGGTGGTAGGTGTGTCTACATGGTTTTTTCTTTCTTTTTGGTTTGCAAGTGTGATGAGGCTGTATTTGATTTGAGATATTCTGCCAAGACAGCTACACACACCTGCGCTGAAGTGATTAGGTGCGAAAGACAGACCACCTGTTTTCAGTTTTTATCTTCCACATGACAATTTAAAATCACAAGTGGAAAGAAAACGTCCCCACAGGCGGCAGTCACTTCTCTCCAGATATTTACATTAAAGCTGGTTTCAGAAACATTATTCCCTCACCTTTAGCTTCTTTCTTTTATATTGAATGCAACAAAACTGCTCCGACTGAAAGGTCATTGCGTTCAGAGGAGTCTCTGCTCTACTGTAAGAATAAAGAAGCACAACATGCTTATATAACCTGTTAATGGCTCTCTCCTAAAGTTGGCACCTTGTTGTTTTAGCTCACCTATTGAGACTTAAAGTGTCTCCTCTGAGCTGAGGGAGAACTCTCTTTTAAGTGCTGACATGAGTGGAATTCCACTAATGTAAATTCAGTGGGTGAATCCTTCGCAGCTCCACAAATAGCCCCACCTCTGCGGCGGTCTGCGCTCACACGCTAACCCCTGTCTGCATGTCTCTGGCTGACTTCTTACCTGTATCTCATCTTTGTTTTCTTTCTTCTCTGTGAGTGAAGGGTGTCCAGCCCCCATGTCTCTGTATAAACAAAGTACAGGCTGTGTGTGAGCAGGGCAGGGAGGAACGGCAACAAGAGACGCTGCGTAGCTGAGATTCCCAAGATTCCCTGCAGCAGATTTAGTCTCTGACAGAGGCTGCTGATAGTAGACATGCTTCGCTGGGGCACACAGGTAGGCATTACAGTGCGTCTACTTCACAGCCAACCAAAAAGTCAGACATTCCACATCAATTCCTCCCATTCCTGCACTCGGCGCTGTAGGCAGCAGCACAGGAGTCTGTGTGTGTGTGTGTGGAGGTGTATGTTTATCTGCAGCTGTGTGTCTGTTCAGGTGTGGATCTCAAAACGTGAAACTGCAAATGTGCTTCAGTGAAATGGAAGAGAGAGACGCGTCTAGTTTATTTCTCCAACAGTGATTACTGTAATCACTCCACAGCACAGCCCTCTATTGTTGTGCTACTGCAGAATCATACCTTTGTGTTTTGGAAGATGTATGTTGAGGAGCGCTCGTATAATCAGAGGCACACCTGAGCACTGAACAGTGACAAACAAAAAGTTGCAATTGCTGTTTTGCTGCAAACACAAGAACTTTCCATACTGGACTCACTGACAGGAAGCTGCTACATGTAGCTTTATGGTGTGATAATGTTCACACACACACACACACACACACACACACACACACACACACACACAAACACTGCACATGCAGTTTTCATAAGCATAATTTGATTAGCTGCTTCAGTGTCAGTGATTAATAAATGAAATCTGATGAAAATGAAGCAGCATATCCTGCAGTCAGTTGGCAGCCGCTTGGTGCTATTTTGGGTTCTCCTGCATTCTTACCTGAAGTGCTCACACCCTGCCAGACCAACACAGAGAAAAAATAGATACAGAAAAATAAACGGAGCCAACAAGGGTATAATTAAAGTAATTAAGCAAAAGGGTGAAGTACAGGTGAAGTGCAGGTGAAAGGCAGCCTGGCACCACTGGGACCTAAATCACATGCAAAGGCAGTGATGTAACTCTGTGACCCCCCCCCCCCGTATTTGATACATGCAATGTTTTTTTTCACACCATTTAGTGGTGTGCAAAGAAGGGTGGAGACTGCCTCAACCCTTTTTACTCTGCACGGTTTAAAAAAAAACAAAAACATATTTAACCATAAATTATCGGGTGCACTACTTTGAAACTGCTGCGTAACTGTTTGCATCACACCAGGTGAGCCACTAAAGTCTGGTTGTGTAGCCGTTATTGTACGTGGAGGTCTGGTCTACAAGTTTTCATCTTGACCGGTCCAAGTCCCCCACTCGGCCTCCTCGTGTTCCCAAGTTTTAATTTCAGTTTTTCGCTCTGACTGGTCCAAATGATTTTCTGGTCACAGCAAGGGCAGTTCTGATTGGCCCCCAGGTGCACACCTGGTCAATCCAAGTCATAACCTGGTTGGTAAAAGTGCAGCTCCTGTTGGTGCAAGTTCCCCTGTAAGCCTCCCAGGGATGCCTCTGCTCAGCCCAAGAAACACTCAAGAGATCTAAATGCTTCACTTGTTGCCAAAATAAGTCCCTATTTTGCTCTTATTGAAACCAAGTGACCCCTTCATCCAATTCCTACATGGTTCTCTCACAGATCTCAATGCTAACCCTAAAACCCCTGTGGTTCAGACTTCTGATTGGTCCAAATCCCCCCTGGCCAATCCAAGTGCATGTCATGCTGGTAAAAGTGTCCCGCTATTTCCCAAGGGACCCAAAGTTTTACTTCATTGATACGAATGACCTTTAGGTCAGTCCAAAATCAGGCCATACCCCAGGGCCCTTTCGGTCTTGTGACCCCTAGACTACAGATCTACGGAACTCACGAAGTCTCCACTTCTAAGAAACTTCCTAACACCCTAATATCTTCACTAGGCCTACATGTGAGTGTGCATACTTAGGTTTGTAATGTATGTCTACTTGCATCCTTGACATAGCTCAACATCTGCACCATCACCTCTTTGCCTTAACCCTGAGATCCGACAGGGGTCTGCAGCCTACAGGTGCTCGAAATATACACCAAGGCAGAAGGGCAGGAGCAGACCTGAGTGCACCCCTCAGTCCTCCCTGTAAAATGTTACTGTTAGTGCATGTCTGTAAATGAACCTTCACTATGCGGGTGACACGGGCCCAGTTCCTGCCTCTATGTGCTGCTATCGTCCATTTCTTCCCTCTTCACACGCTAGAGCCCCCTCGCATGCTGAGCTGGGGGGCGTGGGGGGCGTGGTGGTGGTGGTGGTGGTGGTGGTGTAAAGCAGAAAAAGGAGCAATGATTGATCTCAGCCACGGACACCTTGCTTTATCTCTACAGCTGATAGGACCTACCTCCATTCAGCAGTGCTGTAAGGCTGTTTTTGTGTAAGCATAAACACCGGGCCAAATCAGTACCTGGGCTGCACTGTTTACCTGGCAGCCATTCAGCCCTTTTCTGTCTAAACTTGAAATAGGATCTAAACACTCTACTCACGCATAGTGGTTTGCACGAGATGCTGTGCCTGCCTCTCAACCTACCGCGGGGCTCCGTAGTGCTATTTTTGCACCGTCTGAACTGTAACCGCCCATCTTATTTCTTTGATTGAGAGGTGGAACAGCTAGCTCGAGGGCTTTAACTGCAAACATAGCACTGATTTGAAGCTGTTACCAAGGAACCATCCCACAGACAACAAACAACTTGCTGACTGATAATATTAGTCTCGGGTTATATTTAGATCCCCCTTTTCTCACCAGTGAGGAGGAATACCCCAGGCCTGTATGTTTAAAAATCTTCTACCCCGTGACTTTTTGTTGCTCATGCAGCACGTTGTAACATACATGTTAAATATATAGCATGTAGCTGTAAGTTACCTTTTTAAAAGGTTTTGCCACAGGACCAACAACTTGCATTTTAGTCTAAATTTAGTTTTCATTGTATTTTCTGCAGTATTTTTATTACATCTGTTAGTAAAGAGATTTATCAGAGAAGCCTATTATTTATTCAGCCTTAAGCTCTGACAGCTTTTCAAAAGAGAACTTATTTATCCTGTCGTATTTTAGTAGTGCAGTACTTCATAGTAAATACTGCAGTTGAGTTAGTTGTCAGAGAGAATAACCCAGCCTGTTATGTAATGAAGTCTGTCGTGGCTCTACAGAGACCGATTTTAAGTGTGATAACGTTACCTTGATGATTTTATCAGAGCTTGTAGACTTTGAATTTTTTATCTGAAAACCTGCGTCACAAAACCTGCGTTGGAATGAAAAGAGTCTATTGAGTTGCATCATGGGAAATGTAGGACTCAGGGATGTAGGCCTCTCCCTTACAGCTTTTAATTTGAAAATTTCTCTCTGACTTTTTCACACTAGTCTGCCAACATGTTGAGTGCTGAAAATTGCAGTAATGACCCTTTAGGTTTTTCTAGCCCCAAATTTAAAGGCTTAACAAAACACTGAAAACCAGTTACCGAGCTATTTGCAGCTTATCTGCAGCAAGTGTAATTCATCTTATCTTAAGGACAGTCAGTTTATGGCGTAGGTACATCAGGATCACTGCTGCACTCACTTTGTGTGCCACTAATTGTATATTTTGCAGATGTATAGTGTAAATCAGTACGTCTAATTTGCTCAAACATCTTTGGGCCACAACTCAATTTTGGATTCTGGCAAAGACTCGTGACATCACACAGCTAAACAGTTGTCGAACTGAAAGTATGAAAACATTTGTACCTCAGATGGATAGTATGGAAGTGTTAGAGTCAAACATATCGACCACACCTCTGTCTGCATACCATGTCACACCATGATGGGTCCTGTCCCAAGAGCAACTCTAGACTCTTCATTCTCAACTCAGATGTCAAACATAGTGTTAAATGTACTGATTGTGCTAATCCATGAGACTTTTTGTAATCTCTGTGGACTTTACATGGCTCACTACAAGTGTAAATAGAAACCTGGGCTGCAGGGCAGCTGTTACTGTTTGTAGTAAGGGCTATTAGATATTGATTTAGCAATAATTTGTAAATGAACATCATTAGGGATCGGAAGTTTGATTAGAGGGGGAAAATCCCAATCTCCTCTGGCTGCCTGTGGGGCTGTAATGTGTCCTGCCTCTGCTGCAGCATCGATCCGCAGGAGCAAACAGCAGCTGCCTGGCTGTGCACAAACCACAGCTCCCATCCGCTGTAAGACACGTTCGATAATATCAAACCTCAAATCAGTAGAATATAACTGACTGTGTCACATAGTGGACGGACTTTAACATTTCATATAAGGTAATGTACAATACTGATAGATGTTTTTTCACTTCTAAAGGTTTAGATCAAAGATTTTGTGCAAAAAAAAGGCAGATGTCAATGCAATAAATATCTATAGTGCCATATACTGTAGCTCACCTGTCAGACAGGAGCAATTAAAATCCCATTTTGTGGACTCTGGATTACATTTTCCTCTATTAACATGCAGATTGCCATTGTAGCTTGTTCCTTGTCGCTTGTCAAAACCTAGTAACGCTGGGTCAGTACTGAAACACGACACTGACTGTCAGTGCTGCCTGAATGAGGAGCAGACGTCATGCAGGTGTTCTCCAGAAATCGAACATGCACTCACAGATTTTCCTAAGAAAACCTGCTGTAAAATCATTCACCATGTGAGCTTTATATTATGAAGCATGTGCTGAATTAGGCTGTGAATTAACAGAAAATACTTTATTAATTACATTATTTGATCTCTTTCACGTATTTGTTGATATAAATTAGAAAAGATGCTGCAGCCTTATTGATAAAATGAAACCCCATGAGCAGTTGCACTTAATGCCAGCATGTGCTAGACACCAATGTTGAGCTGTTTGAGGCTGCATAGTCAGTGTGATTTTTGGCACAATCCCCAGCGATCCTCTTTTATTTGGTAACAGATCCATCCACTGAATGTGCATAGTCTGAGATTCGTGAACTCCCCCTGCATGCCACAGGAACAGGTTTGGTCATTGGGACAGCCAGGTGGATGGAGAGGAGGGAAATAGTTTAGAGGCAGAAACTGCAGCACCTGCTCGTTAACTGAGACGGGAGGTCTTGGGTGTGAAAGGAGTGGAAGCCCAGAATTAGAAAAAGCAGCAGTGTGATCACATCAGTCTTTCAGTTGAAAGACCTTCACAGCCAGTGTTGGTTACAAGAGTTCACTGAGGGGTAAAAAAGATAGAAATAGAACCACGTGTCCAACAATCTGCTGTTATACTCAAAAACAAGAGCCATAATTGTTGCACTGTGAAGCTCCGTCATGTCAGGAGATGTGTTGATGCTACACCACTCTAATTGAACTTTCTCTAAAAAGGCGTTGTGAGAAAACAGGCGGTAACTATTTATACAGCTACCTGTACACACCTGACCAGGCATCTAGCCAAACAAAAGGTCTTGAACCCAGCCCTTGCGTGCCTATCCAACCCAGACATCTGATTAATTACAGTGTGGCCGTTAAGGCAAAGAAAAACTAGCTGATGAAAAGTCAGCGAGTCTGCAGGCTCAACCTGCCCAAACAGCATCATGCGTGTTAGCTTGTAAAATCCTCCATGCCGCCCCCCTGCCCCCTTTATGCATCTTTCCTCCCACACGACCCCCGCCTCCCCCGTCTGCTCCGGGCCCGTTCGTGCAGACAAGGTAAAACATCTCCCGTGCTGTGTCAGAGCCCCGCAGGTGGGCCCCGCGTGCTCAGGTAGATAATATCACTGTTACTATAGACCGTGTTTGGGTTAGCTTGAAAACACTTTTCACGGCAGGAGCAAAACAAAGTGCTCTGCAGTGCGTGATAACAGCAGAGCTGCTCCCTGCAAATTAACCTGTGGAAACACTTTGGCCTCGCACGAAACACACACACACACACACACACACACACTTTTTTTTTTTTAAACAAAGTTTATATGATGTTCCTTTAGGAACATGGAATAATTTTATAGGATTTCTACAGATTTAGCAGATTTCTCTTATATGCTGTATCATCCACCAGAGGAGCAATGTTAATCCAAAACACTGAAATAAGCCTTTAATGTTGTTGTGGTTATGTTATAGGACTGAGCTGCCTCATGTCCAGATTGAAGTCACTCTGGTTCTAATCTGCATGCTGCTTGTGCTGTACATTTTATAAATTGACTTTCTTTAAACAAAAGAGGCATGAATAGCTCGAATGTGCTCAGGGCCAGAAGCTGGGATGGCTTCCATAAACAGATCACCCAGGTGGTCCATGTGCGAGAGAGAGACCGGAGTCCTGGTTCAGAGGCCTGCTGCTGCAATCACAATCCTGGATCTTCTTATTTCAGGAGTTCCCTCTGTGTCTTTGCAAAGGTCTGAAGTTCTGTTTAAGCCATGAGGATCTGATTCATATTTACAACTGGCATCAAACATTTTTAGAAAATGAAAGAAAAGACTTACTTTTTTTTTTTTTTAAAGACAAAATGTAGATGAAATTTCTGCTTGTTAACCCGAACACTAATCCGTACCTTTGGTGAGTTTTTTTTTTTCTTTCAAAGCCAGAGGCAAGCATGAGGAGATGTTTATGTTTTCAGGAGCATGACAACAGCTTGACTTACAGTACAAGTCGAACTGTTTGCACTGCTTTATCTACCGGCCCTTCTGGAACAATGACCTGATTACCTCTATATCTCAACAATATCGGCAGCGTTGAGTATCAAGATCCTGCTCTAAATGGAAAACAATTCAGAACTTCTAAGAACTACAGATCTGTATGAGCTTACAGGTTCTACACAGTGGTTCCTCTGTATGCCCACTTTTAATTTGAAGAACCTTATACAACCTTTTAGCTACAGTAGTTTCTTCACCAAAGTCATTATTCTTGCTTGTATTTGGTCATTTCAGTGAGTTCCCTCAGCCAAATGCCTTTTATTTAATATTAGCTTAATCTCTCTCTCTATATATAAATATACAGAATTTAATTATTTATATTTATTTATATATTCACTCAAAGAAGACATTTTTCAGCATTTAATACTGTTTTGTGAGGGTGTTTTGTGCTTTAATTCTAATAGAGAAAGTGGTAGAAATGTGACAAATTATGAATATTTACATGCTGCCAACCAAAACCACCCACCTATTAGAACACCAGCATTTAATACTTGTACTGTTAAACCTTTAAGTCCATTTTGCTGATAATACTGCTTTATTACTGCCTTTAATATGGCCATTACTATGGGCTCCATTTTCACCTACACCCATGTTCAAATTACTGCACCTGCACATGAAAAGGCTAAAGGAATCTCGTACATCTCAACTTTTCACTGGCAGGTTTGTCAAGCTTTGCATAATCTAGTATTTCTGAAGGCTCATTCCTCAATCCCAGGGCCTGACTCTGACAGTAGGACCATGCTTGTTTATACTTCATAGTTTATATTGTCAGCTGCTCCACACAGACGCAGGCCTCTGAGCACAGGGCCACACAGCCATGGCTCAAGATTTACTGGAAAAATACATTCCTTACACTCATGTGCACATTTGTACACCTACCAGGTGAGAAGTGTACTTGTCATCATTAAGACATGTGAGGAATCACACCAGACATGTGTCTTTTTAAAAAGAGTAGCTTGTTTTTGTTATGTGGATGATACTCTATATCTTCCCATGAAGCCCAGTAACACTAACAGACAGACTAGATGTGAGTACATTTCCTTCTCAAATATTTGACTTTAATAATCTTAATGTTTCTGAGTGAAATCTTTATCTTTTAAATGCTGCACTTCTGATATCCAGCACTTTGTAATGCTGGTCATGAAAGATTATATACGAATTAACTTTATTCATATTATTAATGTTGTGGCCCTTGTTCTTGCAGGTCATGCACAGTTCTCAGGGCTCGTCTATTTTGTCATCCAAATATTTTATAATAATAACCTGAGTTACTGCGAGGGGTTTACGTGCTCATCAATGGATTATGTGTGACAGATCACCGGTCACATGCAGCCTGGTCATTCATTCAACATGTCCAAACATACTGGTGCCATTTGCTGCTGGCCCATGTTTGTCTGACAAAAGGATTAGTGTGAAATATGAGGAAACAGTGACTGACAGTGTGTGATTGTGAGGGTAACCCAGCTAGTCTTTCACAATGCTTAATAGCATCAGGTAAAAGCTGTGAGTCATTATTGAGAGTATGCCATCGCGTGTGTGCTGAGCAGTTGAGGTTAGGCCTGTGTGTGTGTGGGTGTGTGTGTGCGAGCGTGTAGGTGCTATTAAAAACTGGTTCTTCTGAAATGTTGTTTTGACAGATATCAATAGCGCAGGGATCACCAGATAGAGGGGGTTCCCTTCACACTCACAAACAAAGCTAATTTTGATATCCTGGCTTTTATTTAGTCGAGGGTTTGGTATTTGGGCTTAGCCTCGAAAGTTGAGCCAGTGACATTACTCATATGGGTTAGGACTATGTGTTTGTCTGTGGCTTAGGAGCTGCAGAAGTTTCTGTTATTGTTTTTGTTCTACATGCTAACTCTCTGACTGCAGCTAAAAATAACATGAAGCCCATAATTATGGTCTTAAACTACACCCCCTACCCCCACCCCATTCTCCTGCTTAGACCTGTGGTGATTTAGTGAGTGTGTGTGTGTGTGTGTGTGTGTGTGTGTGTGTGTGTGTGTGTGTGTGTGTATTTGGCCGCTGATTTACTGCATGGCTGTTGTCAGTCTGTAAGAGTTTGCGTAAGGAAGCAGCCTGTGACGTCAGAAAGAACTGATCTGAGCGCACAGCAAACCCACTTGCTTTATATTTCTGTGGAAACTTTGGCGCTGGCCCTTAATGACGGTGAATTTATTTATAGTGCTGCTGTTGTGCTGGCATGTGAGGTGTGGTGCTGAGGATAAATTGTCACCTCTCCTGACTGCCTCGGGCAAAGCTGACAGTAAACTATACAACAAAACCTCAGCGTATACACGTTTAAACAGGACTTAGAGGCAATGATAATTCTAGCAGCTTCATGAGAGTAAAGACACAGCTAGGCTTTGGGCCAAATGCAGCTATCGCCACCTTTAATGTCATAGAAATAAATGATGTTTAGTTTGTAGAATCATCGAATGTCCATGTTCTCTGTAGTTATACAGTATTTTTTTTCACCTGCACACAAATGTCTTACATTTTAGGGAAGTCATCCACACTGAAATATGAGGTCGACACCAGCTGAAAGCAAATAAGCAGAAAGCTTCACTTCAGCTCATTGGGTAAAGATGTGTAACGGTTCCTAAAGTTTATATTATTGAGTCTGGTTTCAACAAATTCAAAGACAATGTCTCAAATGTCGCTTCAGAGATTGAACTGATTCCTGTGTTGCTAAAATCAGATGTTTGTTCATAGCAAGTTTTAAGTCAAGTCAATAAACGGGGAAACCAAAAACCTTCAGTGCCTGAATAGGCCTACCAGGCCCAGGCCCAGGTCCACAGTGGGTCCGGGGGATCAGAAAAACATTATCTTATGTTATGGTGCCGGAACCATACAGCTGAGACTAAAAAAAGCTTTATGTCCAGAAAACAGGACCAACCTTTCTGTAGTAATTGATTTGGATGATATCCTCAACCATCTGGTTAAAAAAGCATGGGCTAAAGTTAAGGGGAGCAATTTAGACATCACCCCAGAAATGTGGAAAAACCTGCAGAGGACCATTTACAAGGATCTTAAAAATATACTGGTCTGCACAGAAAGCTTGCAGATTTCCATGGATCTTAAAGAACCACAGTTTGAAAACTTCCTCACCTCCTCTCTCACATATCACCTGAAGCATCCAAAGAAGCACGGCATAATCTGCCGCTTCTTCTCATCTGTGGGCAAAGCCCTCACTAATATTGTCAAACACAGAAACAAGGTTGCTCCTTTTTAGGTGACTGTGAATCTAATAATGAGTTCCACTCCTGACCCACATCCACTTGGCCTTCTGGTCTCCTGGCTTGGGGCGGGACTGGAACTTTTCGGCTCACCAAAGTGTAAGGTTGGTTTTCTCCGGGTGCTCTGGTTTCCTCCAACATTCTTCATAAATTATCCATCAATTGGTTTTCATTTTTCCTCTAAAGCATAAAATAAATAAAATTCTATATAAAAATTGTGAACATTTTCATTTTACTGTGTAATTTATTATACTATATCATATTATAGGCTATGTTATTTATCTATATTTTTGGGGTATGAACTACAAAATGTGGTGAAATTACCACATCTTTGCCCAGGGCCCCATTTTCCCATAATGCATCTGTGACTATGTATGTGTGTGTGAAGGCTGGAAAACTGAAAGTTGGCATCTTAAGGTTGTTCCATGATCTGTCAGCCTTTTAACTCAGGGAATTATTCTCATGAGTAATGATTTTAAGAAGCTATTGGAAGAAAGTGCCACAATTAAAATGCAGATCCAGTTGTATTATAGAAATAATGTCAAAGTCATATTTTATAATTACTTACAACATTTGTGTGTAGTTTCAAACAAGTTTGGAGTTGGGAAAAACACAAATACAGAAACACACACATGTGTTTTCACATTCCCCTGGGTAAAAACAGACATTAATGAGAAATGCCTTTAATCG
This sequence comes from Mastacembelus armatus, assembly GCF_900324485.2. Taxonomy (NCBI): domain Eukaryota; kingdom Metazoa; phylum Chordata; class Actinopteri; order Synbranchiformes; family Mastacembelidae; genus Mastacembelus; species Mastacembelus armatus. The sequence continues at coordinate 2,507,405 of NC_046636.1, read as the reverse complement.
ACCCTGATATAGACACTGTTTTCATATTTATCATTTGTGACATGCCAGGTGCCCATGTGATATATTTACAGAATGTCTCCCTCTTATCACTGATTGTTGAATGTGACACCCAGTTGCAAATTTAACCTGAACAGAGAAAAGAGCCATATGTAAAGTGGGCGCTGTGATTCAGACATTCCTCAGATCCATGTGCTTTACCAGCGATCAGTCCCAGAGATGTAACAACAATCGTATCACATTTCTCCTTCTCACCTCCACAGCAGCCTCAGTAGAGCAGCTCCACCAGTGGCTGGCTGCAGCCTATCAGTCCCCCCATCGCCGCTCTGTTTCTGCTGTAGCCAGATTATCTCTCAAGCAACAATAACGTGACAGCCTATGCGGGCGTTCTCTGCCAGTTCAGAGCACTGGCACGCTCAGTGAGGTGTGTGACGTCAGGCAGGGCTGTAGATCTGATCTGGCTCTGTGGAGGAACATGGCAGAGTATAGCATGACCGCACAGTCCACCAACCAATCGATCAGTTACTGTCTGCAACCTTTAAAGAGCCTGTTATCTGCCTCACCAAGTATGTGTTCTTCTTGTAGGAGTGCATTTTTCTGGACATTTTCTAACAACCAAAACAACCACTGAAGGTCATGAAGATGTACCCAATGAACAGATCTGGCAACATTAAGTGTTATTATAGTGATATTTCCCATTTTATTATAAGTGTTTTAGAACAAAATAAGAGGAATGCACAACAGGGCACATAACATCTCTCCATGCACATAAACAAGTAGTGTTGCCTTGTTGCCTCAGCAAAACGGATCGTTACCCAGTACGACGCTTCTTGATGTGGTGGCCTCATTAATGGCTTCTGTCCTTCTTGCTCACGTTTTTTTTTCTTTCAAAAAACTCCAAAGGTTTATCTTTCGATCCAGGGGGCTTGGTCTCCATGTGCCGAAGTAGTCTTGAAGGCTTCATTGCCTCGTTGCCCAGCTCACCGCATATTATGCAGAGCGGCCTTGGTGCATGAGAGTCACCTGTTGCGATAAACCCATATTTTAAGTATGACTCCTGATATTGTCTGTTAAAAGAAGCTTTCTGTTTCTTGGAGGTCGTAGGCTCCTCTTCCGGCTCCTCTTCCGGCTCCTCTTCCGGCTCCTCTTCCGGCTCCTCTTCTGGCTCCTCTTCCGGCTCCTCTTCCGGCTCCTCTTCCGGCTCCTCTTCTGGCTCCTCAGTTGGCCTTTCCCCTTTGAAAAGCAGCTCTCCAAAGACGTTTGTTTTTTTTATCATTTTCTCTAGTTGGCGGGCTTTTTTTTTTTAGTAACGTATCACGTGACCGACACATGCGTCTTGACGTGTCAAGAGGCACAGGTGAATGTTACGTCGAAATAAAACACCTTTCAGACTCTAAAGATCAAATTATACAAATTATTTATTCTTTCTGTGCGGCCCCATAACAAATGCCTCACTGACCGGTACCGGTCCACGGCCCAGTGGTTGGGGACCCACTGGTCTAGGGTTTGGGTTTGGGTTTTACTCTTACTATGTTACTGTGTGTACTATATAAATTAGGTTACGGTTAGATTAAATTAGATAATGTTGGTTAGTTTTCAGCCTAAGATATTAGCCCCCTCATCCACCAGGCTCACTCAGAGGTAGAATCTGTGTAACAATTAGTGCCACCAACTATGAAATGCTAAGAAAAACTGGAAACTGTGGTCTGCTTAATTTGGCTATAAGCTTTTCCTGCAGTCCTTCAGTTTGGATACAGCTCTGTGTCCTTATTTGCCACTTTCCAAAAGAAATGTCATTGTTTCTTCTAATAGTTGTCCCCTCAGTGGATGCAGGAGCAGGTTAAAGCAGCTGGTATTTAATGCATTATATTTACATTCTGTCCAACAGATTTAAGTCTCACTACAGCCTTGGATCTAACACATTATCAGTCTGTGTTTTAAAAGCAGCATCTGTTTCTTATGGTGTTTGTTGTCAGACAGTTCTGCGAACTACGATTTATAAAAGTGTTAATCCAGGAAATGAACACGAGATTAGCTGACTGCTGCTACAGGATAGGCTCAAAGCATGCCACTGTTCTTATCACAGTCTGTGCCTTTAAAACAGCATAACTTTCCTTTTGTAACTGGTTAATATTTCCACATAAACACTTAGTGTAGACCAGGTAAAGGAAGCACAAAACTCAAACTTGCTGTCATTTGCCAAACACAGATAAAAACCTTTCTGGCTGGAGTACAAACACACAGCACACAGGTGCGTGAGAGTTTCTTACACTTGGTTTAATGAGCTATGCTCTCGGATCAGATAAGCCTCATCTGATCTGTGCTCAAGTCGTTCTGTATAAACATCTAAGATAATCTCTGAGTGTTTGTGTGTTTGTGCATGCCTATGGGTCTGTGTACACACACACATATTCATACAAGTGTGTAGAATATGTGCTTGCATGTTTACATAGGACAGATCTCAGAACAGGAGCTCAGCTTTAAACACAAACAGGGCACTGAATTTGAACTGCCGCAGGGTGACCAGCACTGTGACTGACAGGCTCTCCAGACTCACCTGAGCCTGTCTCCCAGGTGTGATCACAGTTGGTTGATCCGCATGGTCTAGGCCAGGTGCGTACCCCACATACCCCCTGTGTCAGGTGCTAATCCTGCAGGTATTTGCACAATATTTTCCCTAAAGGGAAAATATTTTTGCTGTGCCTTTCACCCATATGTTCAGCTGAAGATCGATCCAGCAGAATATTCTGGCTTCACATGAATTTTTGATTTTTCAGGGGCAAAAACAAAGACATCACAGATCTCAACCTAGCACTCTTCATAGGGAGCAGATGCGGGCCCACACCATGTAGACTACTGAATTTTATGGTGACAACAGGTAAACATTAGGATGAGGGTGGGGTTAGGAAAGTAGTGGTTATGGTTGAGTGAGATGAAAACAAATGTGTGTGAATGAACCTGCTTGAAGTACGTTGTTCTTGGGATGAGTGTATTTTGGCAGTAATGTTAACATGCACAGTACAGTTCAGTTTTGTGACTGTCATACTGACCCAAAGTTACATGAACCAGCTTGTTTGATAAGCAGAGCAGCTCAGCATGTTGCTGAATGTTCGCAGGGGTGTCCAGACTAAGAACCATCCTGCACCAGCTTCACTACTTCTTCTCTGCTAAGATGAACTATGACACCAGCCCCCACAGCAATGATCTGCACTTTGACCCTGTTCACCTCTGACAGTTCAACGTCTCAAATCTGTTTACCTCTGTTTAACAAGCTTATATAGCCACTGTGCAGGAATTAACCAGTGTGTGAAAACATTGTGATGTTCCTGTTCCTGCTAATAGTCTGATCTTTTGGTAGCCTATTGCAGGCCACAGCTTAGACATTACACCTTCTCTGTCACTACAGTTGCCATGTTTACACAAACACACACGTGCATCACTATTAACAGACAGTTCCTCCAGCGTCCTTGTCTTGACGTAAGCAGGCTCAGGCAGGTATACAGGTACACAGAGCCAAGCATTCCTCCGTCCTGTCGCCTGATCACCCAGGTCTGACGTCAGTGCTCTGAGGAACGAAACAGATTCCCCTGCTCTGCTGGTGTTGTTATTGTGTTTTGTATTGTGTGTGTGCTTTTTATGGCAAGCCACAAGCCCATTATTAGGAGTTGGACACACTTCAATCAGCATCGGAAACATTAAATATCAAAAGTACTCCTGAAGTCAATAGAAACAGGACCGGTTGGACGTCTTCATATACTGTCTTTAAATAGAACATAGACTGTTCTCACTTTTTCTGAAAAATAACTAGTAACTGCAGATATTTAGATAAATGTAATGAGATAAAGTTTAAAGTGGTGCAAATGGAATTATTCAAATAAAGTTTCACGGTTCATGCACTTAGAGACAACACAATGAATTTTGTTACTTACTGCCTCTTGTGTGTGTTTGCATACCCAAAGAGGAGATTATCATATCGTGATTTAAGAAACTGGAGAACACCTGCCAAAATACTGGTTACTTTGGTACATATCAAAAGGAGTGTATGTGTTTTGTTGTCTGCCAAACTGATAAGCAGATAAGATAAGTAACATGTAAGCAGAGTCATGGCAGTAGCAGGCGAATCGCACGCCATGAGCCCATCTAACCTTAAACACATCGCCTTTACTTTTAGTTATTTTTGTACATGCATCCATGTGCTGCTGCTGAGATGTTGCTGTACACATGCATCCTTCACATAAGTGTGTGTGTATGTGTGTGTGTGTGCAGACATGTGGTGTCTAGCATGAGAAACTCAGCAGGGGTTTTGCTGTGTTGCTCTGCATAGTGAGGGAGGGGGGGACAGGGGGAGGCCAAGCTGTGATAACAAACTCCCTTCACTTCAGAAATAACAACACGGCACTTAGAGCGAACCACCGGCTGCTTTCCTCTGAGAGCCACTGATCTGCCCGAGCACAGAACTCAGCCCATTTGCTGTTATTAGCCGTTATGTCACAGGAAGGAGCCCTGGCCTGGCGTCGAACTGGATCGCCTATCTTCTCGTTTGCGCTTTGCGCACACGGACACACCTGCTCCGATGATTTCCAATGAATTTACACTTGCCGGAAATAAATAACTCAGAATTCACATTTTTGGTGTAGATTAAAGAGCTGAAATGCATCAGATTTTCTTTCTTGTATGGCCAAAGTGGCCAAAATAATGCAATTATATTGTTATAATAATATATGGTTTCTATGATTTTTACTTTTTTCCCCTTTTCCCAGATTTGAACAGACCAGTGTGCTTAATGCTTCTAATCCAGTGGGAAGGTGGTTGGTCTCTGTCAAAACACAAGAAATGCAACTCATCATAATCACATGTTCTGTGCTCTGACCTGCTAATTTTGGCCACAGGTAAGCCTTCGTGAGGGCAGGGAGGCTATGAGCTGTGTACGGCCACACAGACTAAGCTTTTACCTGTGTGGTCAGTCAGTCCTTCACTGTCTGCTTGTTAAACCACAGTGTCTTGTTTTCTTTTTCAACACATGTTAAATTGGAAAGATGCAACATGTTGTGAAGGGTGCAGAGTTTAGAAGTTTGAGTAAAAGTGAGTAAGAAAGTAAAGTAACAGGACAAATGTAACGTACGAAGGCCTACTGTTTAAAACTTGTGCCTTCTTTTTAGAACAAATATAGTGTGTGCTCAGTTGTAGTGTGATGTTTAATAGTGTTTATGGTTTTAATGTGTCTGGGTTTAAACCCAGGTGGACCCGGGGCCTTTCTGTGTGGAGTCTGCATGTTGTCCCTGTGTCTGTGTGGGTTTTCTCCTCCCACAGTCCAAACACATGCAGGTCAGGATTAGGGTCTGAACCCAGGTGGACCCGGGGCCTTTCTGTGTGGAGTCTGCATGTTGTCCCTGTGTCTGTGTGGGTTTTCTCCTCCCACAGTCCAAACACATGCAGGTCAGGATTAGGGTCTGAACCCAGGTGGACCCGGGGCCTTTCTGTGTGGAGTCTGCATGTTGTCCCTGTGTCTGTGTGGGTTTTCTCCTCCCACAGTCCAAACACATGCAGGTCAGGATTAGGGTCTGAACCCAGGTGGACCCGGGGCCTTTCTGTGTGGAGTCTGCATGTTGTCCCTGTGTGGGTTTTCTCCTCCCACAGTCCAAACACATGCAGGTCAGGATTAGGGTCTGAACCCAGGTGGACCCGGGGCCTTTCTGTGTGGAGTCTGCATGTTGTCCCTGTGTCTGTGTGGGTTTTCTCCTCCCACAGTCCAAACACATGCAGGTCAGGATTAGGGTCTGAACCCAGGTGGACCCGGGGCCTTTCTGTGTGGAGTCTGCATGTTGTCCCTGTGTCTGTGTGGGTTTTCTCCTCCCACAGTCCAAACACATGCAGGTCAGGATTAGGGTCTGAACCCAGGTGGACCAGGGGCCTTTCTGTGTGGAGTCTGCATGTTGTCCCTGTGTCTGTGTGGGTTTTCTCCTCCCACAGTCCAAACTCATGCAGGTCAGGATTAGGGTCTGAACCCAGGTGGACCCGGGGCCTTTCTGTGTGGAGTCTGCATGTTGTCCCTGTGTGGGTTTTCTCCTCCCACAGTCCAAACACATGCAGGTCAGGATTAGGGTCTGAACCCAGGTGGACCCGGGGCCTTTCTGTGTGGAGTCTGCATGTTGTCCCTGTGTCTGTGTGGGTTTTCTCCTCCCACAGTCCAAACACATGCAGGTCAGGATTAGGGTCTGAACCCAGGTGGACCCGGGGCCTTTCTGTGTGGAGTCTGCATGTTGTCCCTGTGTCTGTGTGGGTTTTCTCCTCCCACAGTCCAAACACATGCAGGTCAGGATTAGGGTCTGAACCCAGGTGGACCAGGGGCCTTTCTGTGTGGAGTCTGCATGTTATCCCTGTGTCTGTGTGGGTTTTCTCCTCCCACAGTCCAAACACATGCAGGTCAGGATTAGGGTCTGAACCCAGGTGGACCCGGGGCCTTTCTGTGTGGAGTCTGCATGTTGTCCCTGTGTCTGTGTGGGTTTTCTCCTCCCACAGTCCAAACATATGCAGGTCAGGATTAGGGTCTGAACCCAGGTGGACCCGGGGCCTTTCTGTGTGGAGTCTGCATGTTTTCCCTGTGTGGGTTTTCTCCTCCCACAGTCCAAACACATGCAGGTCAGGATTAGGGTCTGAACCCAGGTGGACCCGGGGCCTTTCTGTGTGGAGTCTGCATGTTGTCCCTGTGTCTGTGTGGGTTTTCTCCTCCCACAGTCCAAACACATGCAGGTCAGGATTAGGGTCTGAACCCAGGTGGACCCGGGGCCTTTCTGTGTGGAGTCTGCATGTTGTCCCTGTGTCTGTGTGGGTTTTCTCCTCCCACAGTCCAAACTCATGCAGGTCAGGATTAGGGTCTGAACCCAGGTGGACCCGGGGCCTTTCTGTGTGGAGTCTGCATGTTGTCCCTGTGTCTGTGTGGGTTTTCTCCTCCCACAGTCCAAACACATGCAGGTCAGGATGGTTGGTGAGTCTAAATTGACTGTAGGTGTTAATGTGTGAGTGTGTGTCTGTCTTTGTATGTCAGCCCTGTGATTGGCTGCTGATCTGTCCAGGAGGGACCCACCTCTCTCACCCACTGCATGCTGGGAGTTTTTTTCTTTTCTACTTTCAATGCCTGTGAGCAGTTAACAGAATAATGTGGGCATAACAGAGCAAACAAGCATTCAGGGGTCATCATGGGTCATCTTCAGACCAGACATCAACAGCCAGTCTGAGAGACTGTTAAAGGAGTAATGTTACTGACATGGTAATTATGACAGAAGATTAGCATCAGTGTGACCTTTAAACTGAATTTCTGGTAAGGTTTGAACAGAGACAGCTGTAAACACTGAGCAGTGACCATGCTCTGCCCTGCCATTCAATCAGTAATCATGCTGTTAGATAGCCACATATTTAAATCCTATTATTTCTATAAACAACCTGATCAATAAATATTCATAACTCTTCCAGAGAGCGATGACCAAATATGTGTAGCTGTTGGCTTGTCCGTAGAAAAATACACAGCAAATACACAGTCATCATTATTATTTGGTCGATTTATTTTAACACAAACGAATTTAATTCTGTGCACATGTGTCCCTGTGTGTGTGTGTGTGTGGGGGGGGGATTCAGATTAAACTGCATGAAGCTGGGTTGTAGAGTTAGTGTGCAGTAGGATACAGCTACAGTATAGTACATGATAAATACTCAGGCGTGATCGATCCATAGCAGTAGAACCAAACTCTCCACTGTTGTGTTCAGTGTCAGTCAAGAAAGTCGTCACTCACTCATTCCTGTCTAAGAACCAGTGATGGGAGTGGAGGTTACTGGCACACATGAGTATGACTGTGGTATGTGTGTATGCGTCCGTCCATGCGCAAGGCATTAAACACAAACATCACCCGTGTACAGCAGCGATGTTGCTCAACTGCACATTAGAATGAGCTGTTAATGCACATTTGATGCACAACACACTCCCATCACCTGTCATAATCATTTTCACGCCATACAGACGCCTCATGCCTTGTGTAATTTGAGAAATTTGAGAAAACTGTCAGATGAAGAACCTTGAAAATTAAGTTGTTTGAAAGCTCCTTATATCTACAATAACTGAGCACAGCAGCTGGACGTTTAAAGGTTGAATCCACAAGTTTAAGTACAAGAGTTGATGAGAATCATCTGCAATGATGCTCAAATTACAAAATAGATGGCAGCGTTTCAAGAATGGCACTTATGGTGTTGTATGACCTTGTTTTTGTGCGAACAGCTCTCTTGCCAAGTTTAACTTTACTGTCTTGATAAAGTTGCAGAAATGTTGAAACTGTGCACTACAAGAGCAGGGAATTATGTGTATTTTGACCTATTAAAGTAACTTAACACTCACACTAACTTAACTTTTGTGTCACATTGTGTGTAACAGAGTGAATGTCAGAAAAAACAAGTTACGTAGAGTCAGTTGTTTTTCTATTAGCTGCTGAATGCTGGCACAGCCACTTCATTATGTTATTTTTATTCTTTGTTTGCTAACCACCGCCCAGAGGTTGTCAGTACATAGACAGAGGTAGAAATGACGGTAAACATGTCAGTCTTAATGTCAAATAACACTTGACTGTGCATGTGGTTGAATGGGTGTGAGCACACAACTGCCATTGTATTCATGCAACAGCCGCAGTGCAATGTAAGCAATCATTTGTGGTCATGCCTCTGTCCATCTAATGCAACATTCATTCTCTTTTTAGCTCCAGTTTGGTCTCTACCAGTCCCCAGTGGGAATATCTGGCTCCATAGCTGCTTCACTCTCCTCACTGTGTAGTCGCTAACTTTAGCGTCTCTGACAGCAGGTTTATCAGAGCTACTTTGCTAAAGACAGCTGCTGAAAATGCAGCCGATGAAAACGTAGAGATTCAAACATACAATTAATGGCACAAATTCAGAACAAAGAGGTGAACAAGGCTAAAACTTTCAGTGATATTTTTATTATGTGTAAGTCACTGTGTGTTTTCATATGAACCCTAGTCACTTAATTCTAATCCAGATTAGTGCCATCACTTTACATGTCTGTGTATTTCCCAGTGTGCCCCCGTCACCGTGTGAACATTTGGATATTTGTGAGGTCTTCCTTTGGCAGTTGTGAAGCTCATAGGTGTCTCAGACATCTCTCAGTTTGTAGCTAATTACATGGCAGGGTCAGTCATTTGACAAGGCTAAAGGTCAAAGGTCAGTGATGTTTGTTGGCCCAACCGGCTTCTGGTACAGTCAATATGAACTGTACCAGGCAAAACTCACACACACCAATCACCCCTTACCCCTTAAAGTACACACACAGACACACACAGACACACACACACACACACACACAGAGGGTTGCGTCATCTCTTGTTAGCTCTAACTTCTGTGCGTCTCAGTAAACAGCGTTTTGAACTCATAGTACGAAAGTTTACGCTCCCGTCACTTGTTCTTTTTAAGCCCGACACTTTCAATACATATTTATCTAACGGCAAAAGACACAGGGAAACACACAAAAACAGTCGTATGCACACACACAGTCTGTATACACACACTAGAGGAGCCTCCAAATGACTGAACTGTGCACAGATTACCTCTCATCTCTGTCAATGGAAGGTTTTCCTCTGATTACAGGACCTTTTGGGGGGCTTTTAAGTAAACTAATCTTTGAGCAAATACCACAGGCTGTTTCTGAAGTCTGCACATAATGGAAAGTCTTAATATCTGAATAAGAGCAAACAGACTCAACAACGGGCTCTCTGGAAGTCTGGGATCAAAGCTTCGGGGCACAATGGCAGAGATTTAGCATGTTAAAGTGATCGTCGCTCTTTCACAGCCAAGTATTGTCTCTGTTTCTCTCCTCAAGTTCTTTGAATTCCTTCAGTGTAAAACGCTTATTGTTAGCCGTGGGCTTTGCCGCCACAAACCGTGTTCTTAAACTTCCCTACTCTGCCTTTCAGGCTCCACGCCATTGAAGGAAAGATTAAACAAGAATTAAAAAAGAGTTGGGAAACATCAAACAGGCTGACATTGTGAGTTCATGTTTTGCTGTTCGCTTATTGTTGACGGACTTGACCGGGGTGTAGTGAATCTGAGCGCCTTGCAAACACCTCTTTTCTGTGGTTGTGTTTTAAGTGGTTGTCGAGCCCAGTTGCCATGTATACTGGGCGTGTTCCAGGTGTATTTGTACAAGATGCAGAGTTTCTGTGTGCATAAGCAGGTTCTCTCCTCATCTCACCTCCATTTTTAGTCATAAAACCGTTTGATGATTTTGGCATAGGTTCTCCCTCAGTTTGTCACTGCAGATCCAATACACAGAGAACTGATTGCACAATGTGGAGTTTAAATTATTTTGTTTCCACGGTAGCAGCCCTGCAGTTATCACCTCCCACATTACACTTAAGCAAACAGGTTTCATTATTGCAGGGCCCAATCTGTACGAGCCCTGCAGTTAATTTGATTTACTTTGTTTCATTAGAGTCTATTACACATTGCTTCCATCTGATCGTATCTGATAACCCGTAGATTGTCCGTTCGTTTATCTTCAGAAATCTCTCTCTCCATCTTCCCGTCACAGCGTGTGGGAGGATTAAGCTACTGTGGTGTTTGTACAGCACACCTGTGCAAAGCAGGTTACACATTACTATACCAGTGTTTGTCCTGAGGTTCTTTGAGTCATGGACCTGACTGAGTGTTTTATACCTCTACATGGAAAACATGAAGCTGATTGGCTTGTTTTTTGACTCAGAATTTCACTTTACACAGAAACGATTTTATGAAATTCAAAAGGCTTCACTCAAAGCACCAGGGCAAGTGGTAAAAAGCTTTTTTGGTGTTGACATTATTAGGTTGTTTACTTTTACTCCGGCCCAGTATTTCCAGCAATTTCCAAACTAGCAGCACCAAGTTCAACATTCGTTCCTCTGTCACACCAGGAAGAAGCACAGTGCAGGTGATTTATGCCTCTTAAAGAAAATCGGTGGTTGCAGGTCGTGCTAATCATGCTACTATAAAATGTTCCTGCATTATGAAGCCTTCAGTTGTATCTGCTCCCTCAAATGTCAATCTGAGTGGTTTGGTCACTAGTACACACTCACAGGTCAGAGTTCACCACAGCTGAGCTTGAAATTGAAAGTCCCTCGTACATTTACTTTGACAGTAACTTAAGGAAAACACTCATTAGCACTGCTGATCTTGAAATATTTGTAAGACAACTATACACCTTCTGGACCAAACTGACAGTGAAGTTTTTCTCTGAAAATTCTTCCAGCCTATTATTATTATATATTTTACAATTAAACCTGTTTCCATTTTAGATTAGTGGAAGATTTGAACGTGAATTCAAAGTGGCAGGTTTTCCAGTTGCTGCTCCTCCTGTATCTCCACGCTCCGGTTTTTAACTTCTTTTGTGCCACCACCTGCATCTCTTCCACAAGTTTCACCAGAGCTTGGCAGAGCTGGTGGTGCTTCCTGGCACATGATAACTTGCTATTATTCAGAGGTCAGGCTAAAGGATGCAGGGTAAAGTACGATGAGGCCGTGATTGTTGCAGCATGCCAGAGGAGGTCATGAACCACATTTGGAATATTTTAATCTGCTTCACCTGTCTGTTGTTATGTCAACTGTTAGGTGTTTCTCTGTGTTATTCGTGCTTGTCTGTCAACAGCCTGTTGAAACTAAAAGACCTTTTGAACTTTCCTGAAAACATTCAGGTACTTTGCCTGCATTTAGACCAGAGGAACCTGGGTCAGGTTTGAGTTCTTGAACCATAGTTTCTGCTTCCTGGAAGCTCCAGTTAGTAGTTGTTGCTGAAATTATTCAGGTGATTTGTTCAAGTTCGCATGTATAGAGACCCACTGTGGACCCAAACACCTGTGTGCTTGTGTCCTTGTTTTAACTTCACAAGCCAATAACAGGTGAAAGCAGCAGGTCAGACGGTGTGTGCAAACCCAAGCGCCGCTGCTTTTTTTGGCTTGTGTAGGTGCAGCAGTGCAAAGTGCAGAAAGGCTGACTGAGGGGAAATATAAATCATAAGCCATGATTATTAATAGACCCACTCTTGGCTAGTTACACCCCTGGTCTCATTGCTTCAAACAGCTGATCACAACGGCTCAGTAAATGGAATGAGCCTGGTCCTTTTTGCAGAGTGGACAGCAGGTTTGGGCCACAGTGCTTCCCTTAAATCAGACAATGCTGTCTGCAGATGGCTGAGCTACAGGAGGAACGTTTCATACATGAAGGAGTAAGAATCACTAGATAACTTCAGACTGATTACAATAAATGCACATTTTTTATGATGATACTTTTCATCAGAAACAGACGAGACTCTGAGACTCATATTTGTCACCAAAGCACCAACAATTCACTTTGTGCTCCCTCATTTAAATGTGTCTGCACATCTCCTCCCTTCTGTGCACTGACACCAAAAGACAAGTTAGTGTCATGAATTGCTCCCTCATGAATCCTCTGCTCTGAACAAAGTCAGACATTAGTTCAGTTAGCTGAAGTCAAGTTCTGCCCTCAGTAGCTGAAACGTCAGTTTGAAAACAAGGCCTCCAATGTGCCTGCCTTTCAGTTCCTGGGGCTCTAGTTTCAGGGATGTTGGTTGAATGGGACTATCTGTACCTGTGAGCCGTTCGTGGAGATGAATAAAGAAGTGGACAGATAAGCAGTAGCTGTTATGGGCTGAAGAGGTGGATTATGGCAGAGGGCTGAAGTCAAAAGATCTTAAAACAAACAATTTGTCCTTTTGGTTTTTTTGGGTACAGACAGACGTAGTTCATACTAACAGATATATTGCATATTAGTTTTTATTGCAGCTGAGGCCTTACTTTTGTTGTTCTGGCTTTTAAAATATTGCTTATGAAAACTTTAGTCCATTAGGACAAACAGCACAAGTGGTCAGACTGGTTTTAAACAAGTTTGCTATATTATTATTAAACTACTTATCTGGAAAAGAAAACAAAAATGACTTTACATAAAAGTGCCTATTCAAACTGCCCTTTGTAAACATCCATTAGAGGTTGTAGAGCTACTTTCAGTTGAGTAATATGGCAGCCAACAGTTTCTGATGTGATTCGAGTGGACACTTTGGATGAGACGTCTTCACTGGAGCAGAGTTTGGGCTCATTTTTTAAACATGTTGGATTCCTGTAGGTTTTTTTTTTTTTTTTTTTTACAAATCCTATAGTCTGAATGGTAGTTATTTTGACCCCGTCCCGTCTTGGGTCCTGGATCAGCGACTTAGACATTACAGGAAGAAGGCTGACTGGTGAAGACCTCTGGTCACTCTTTTTTCCTGTATTTAACCGCATGAGCGTCTTATCATGTGGTCTACCCAACATCTCAGGGAATCAGCCAAAGGAACAATGGCCAGTATTGCTTGTTTATTTGTATTCAGATTTTCCTTACTGCTATGGAAAGTCGTTAGTGGTCACTAACGGACTGAAAGCCAGAATAATTGAAAATGCCACATGCAGGAAATTAAAAACAACTTCCTGCTCTGTGAAACCAAAGTGTTTGTGTTTGTTTATACTGTATTTCATTTAAATAGCTGCTGATTAATTTTCCCAGAATGCTAATTTCCCCACTTCCTTGTTGCTGCAGGTTGCCCTCTGCTTGCACCTGAGCTGCCAGGTTACATCAGACACTCAGACAAACACACAAACACACTCGCTGGCAAGAATGTGCCTCGGCTGGTATTCGGTGATGGGTTTTGGCATGTCCATGTTTTATAGTTGCATTTATTTGCCACGGAAGACTCCGAGTTTCACCCTGATGTGGAGTGAGAACTCTCCCAGGGGTTCACAAAGGGTTTGCTAGCCCACGACTATGTGTGTAAGCATGTGTGTTTGTGTGTGTATGGGAGTCTGTGTGCACGTATAAACAGGTGAGCCACAGGGTGATTATGTTGTCAACTGCTGCTGAGTCATACACATCTCCACCAAGTTAATTAGAGGTGGCAGAGCATACCTGAGTTTTCACACACATGAATACACACGTATGTACCCGTGTGCAACCACGTACAACACAAAAAATTACAGAGAGGTTGACAAATGATATATATAAATAAACTTGCGTGCCATCCTTCAGTCTACACTCAACAGCTTAATGGATTTTGACACTGCCACTGACACTAAGGTGAATATGTGTGCACACCTGTAGCGCTGCATGCTTGGCTGTCACTGCTTTTTAGGAAAGCCCCATGACTTCTCATCCAAGCAGACTTCAGGTTAAAGCATCAGCATTCTGAGAAATAAAACAGCTGCTTATTGTGCCATCATTTGGTGCTGTATATTAAATAGAAGCACTTATGAGGACAAGATAATCTATGCTTTATTTAGCCAACATTGCTATGTTAACACAGTCTTTACAGTAGTTTGTATTAAAATCAACTTAGTGTTTTGAAGCATTAAGGAGCTGTTGTAGCAAGACAAATATTTGCAAATGTAAGCAGCAGGGTGCTCCAGATACAACAAGATCATCTACTGTACTGGACGGGATAAGGGTGGTGTATTATTTAACGTGTTCATCCCCTCCCACTGAAGACATAAATCCTCAAAAACAGCTCAAAGATGTCATTAAAAAGGCCTAGTGATTTTCTAAAACAGCTGTAGCCACTGTAATTATTAGTTAAAGCAACCTCAACAACATTATTAGTAAACTGTGCACTTACTTTTATATTTAAATTCAGTTATGTTCCTTCTTTCTTACCTGACTGCACTATGGGAGTGAGGTTTTGTTTTATCACTGTTGTTGTATGTTTAGGCCTATTTAATGCAACTCCTGCTTGCTCCACTTTACTGCCAACAATTAAACGTGTTGTAGTATTTGCAACTTTTCCCTCAGCTTCCATGCAGCAGAAATGCATCTGCAGAGAAACGGGACAATTGTGGAAAGTAAGTTAATCTGAAAATACTCACAAAAATAGATAAAGCCATAGATGTCATATCACTCTTGTGTCGAGGATTGTTGTTAAAGCTAGAATCAACAGGTTTAATGTATAATGTATAAAACCAGTTATTGAAACATTTGTTCAGTGTGTTTGGAAACCATTGCTGCACTACAACGATTTGACAAAAACAAAAGTAGACATGAATTATTTAATGTGTCTGTGGTTTAAATCTTTATAACCTGAACATCTATAACACAAAATGAGGAAATGTGTAAATGACGGAAAAACAATTGAAATATCAACTTGCAGTGGTATGCGTTGGAAAGATGAAGACTAGAAATGTAGGGAAAATGGGATTTGTAGTAACTGGTCCAAACATGGAGTCGTTAATGGTCTGACCTGTTGTTTCTGGCCTGATGTGAGAAACACTAGTGTCCGCACTTTTGTTTTGTTTGTTTAGTTTTTGGCGAGGTGGCAATGAAATGAATAAAATAAAAATGTCCACAGGAAGTCCAGAGTCACATCTCTGTCTCTTGTGTGCATTGTTTGATTAGGTGACATGTGACATGGGTTGCAGCTGGAATGCCATGTCACTGCATAATAGTCATTCTTGAGACGCATCGCCCTGTGGTGACCGTGTCACTGAGTCACACCTATGAGGAATATACGGGGACACTTACATTTTCGTTCCAGGTGATGGTGGTGGTGACGCCTTATTTAATGTACACTGGCTGCCAAAAATAAACTCATCAGCTGCTTGTGTTTCCTGTTTCCATCCATGTAAGCACCTTAAACTAACCACATTTTAACCACAGAGGCTGCAGATCAGACAACACAACAAAATGAGTCATACATTATTTTTCTAAAGTCATTTGAAAATGATAATTAACATTTTTTCAGTCTTTTCCTTAGAGTATTAAAAATTATTGGGTGGTTTTATTTGTTAATGTTCATGATTTGGAGTTGTAGACACAAAATGTTTTAAAATACAAAAACGTTCACTGTCCACTAATGCGAGTTATATGATGTTATATTAATGTTTAACACATATTTGTGTGGTGTTCTTATTGCAGCCATCCTGTGTAGGGTACTGTGTAGAAAACCTTCCAGAGAGTCTGACAGGAATAATAACCCTGAGCAGTTCTATAATGCCTGCATTCTGATTTGTAAACTAAAGTGGAGCAAAGCTCTGTTTCACATTTCAGATGCTCAATTACAAGATGCATTTTTCATAACTCCTTCACTTATGTTTTCCCTGGGTGTGGATGGAAATACAGAGACCAGTCCACCTAAAATGTAAACAGCAGTTTCTCATTTCTCTGCCCTAATTTCAATGTAAACCAAACCAATCGCTTCCCCTGCTCGCGCTCAAACCACCAAACTTGATGGTTTCTTGGTGTTCCTTGCCCCAGGCCACCCATTTGGCACATCGTCCCACACTGTGGTTCATTACTGGAGGTCCCACATTAAAAAAAAAAAAGATTCACAAAACAACTGCACTGTGCTCTGTTTTTTCAGGTCAGGTTTGTCAGAAGTCAAGTCATCAGAAAGCTCTTTAGTGATTATTGTTTCACATGCGTGTGGACTGAGGTTCTTTCTCACAGACCCTGTAGCAGCACTTCATACGTCCAAACCTAGCCTCATTAAAGCTTTTGGTAGGGAAACGTATGCATCCCTAAATTCAAATGGATTGTACCACTCAAACTAGTCCTGCTGCAGTGATTAGCTGTTACTCAGTTTTATACCCAGCAACTGCTGCATGTAAGAAAACTAAAGTATGTTAGTGAACCAACTATTAACATTACAATAGTTACTGATGAAGTAAAATTAGGTTCCCTGAGCTAATAAGTTTGCAAACATTCTGTTATTTTTATAAAATTAAGCCCTTCCCACATAAATGATTCAAAAATGACTGAAGACTTTGCTGATTTTCCGTCAGATATTTCAAATGTTTGTCTCAGTGAATAACAGGCAGCTTTCCTCTGTATGAGCACAGCTCTTTGGAAACTCAGTGGAAAAAAGCAGAAATCCCAGTGGAACTCCAACCTGGACACCATGATGACTCAAACATTCCTCAGTGATCAGCAGAGAAAAGAAAATCCAGTGCTCGTCCATTACAGCTCATATCTCGTCAAGGGGACGTTGGCGTTAAATGAACTACAATGGATGTGACACTGGGATGCACTGTGTTGTAGGATTTATCTCCTGGGGAATTTTTGAGAAGAGGATGTTATTTTTCCCACACTCTTGTTTGTCTTTATGAGCACATAAAGGCCTAAGTTCTGTTAAATGAACATCTACGTAACAGTAAATTATTCCTTTCAGTGTCCTGTGGACCCGGGGCCTTTCTGTGTGGAGTCTGCATGTTGTCCCTGTGTGGGTTTTCTCCTCCCACAGTCCAAACACATGCAGGTCAGGATTAGGGTCTGAACCCAGGTGGACCCGGGGCCTTTCTGTGTGGAGTCTGCATGTTGTCCCTGTGTCTGTGTGGGTTTTCTCCTCCCACAGTCCAAACACATGCAGGTCAGGATTAGGGTCTGAACCCAGGTGGACCAGGGGCCTTTCTGTGTGGAGTCTGCATGTTGTCCCTGTGTCTGTGTGGGTTTTCTCCTCCCACAGTCCAAACTCATGCAGGTCAGGATTAGGGTCTGAACCCAGGTGGACCCGGGGCCTTTCTGTGTGGAGTCTGCATGTTGTCCCTGTGTCTGTGTGGGTTTTCTCCTCCCACAGTCCAAACTCATGCAGGTCAGGATTAGGGTCTGAACCCAGGTGGACCCGGGGCCTTTCTGTGTGGAGTCTGCATGTTGTCCCTGTGTCTGTGTGGGTTTTCTCCTCCCACAGTCCAAACACATGCAGGTCAGGATTAGGGTCTGAACCCAGGTGGACCCGGGGCCTTTCTGTGTGGAGTCTGCATGTTGTCCCTGTGTCTGTGTGGGTTTTCTCCTCCCACAGTCCTAACACATGCAGGTCAGGATTAGGGTCTGAACCCAGGTGGACCCGGGGCCTTTCTGTGTGGAGTCTGCATGTTGTCCCTGTGTCTGTGTGGGTTTTCTCCTCCCACAGTCCAAACACATGCAGGTCAGGATTAGGGTCTGAACCCAGGTGGACCTGGGGCCTTTCTGTGTGGAGTCTGCAGCCCTGTAATTGGCTGCTGATCTGTCCAGGGGGGACCCACCTCCTTGATTTCCTTAAATTTCATTAACTAGTTTGAAACTAACTATTGTCTACAAAGACCTTAGGAAAGACTCGACACACTCAGTGTTGGATTTATGTGTCGCTGGTGCACGGGGGGATTTACCGAACTCACCGTGCTCTCATTTCTCACACTTGCCTCGATTTCTATACTCAGCTCCAGATAATAGACTTGAAACTCTAGGGGGACAGTGTTTACTGGGTTTGAGACACACTGGTGTAGATGTGACTCACTTCACACGGGTGTGTAACCTAAGCCGCCTCCTCCATCTTGTAACGCAACATGTTTTCTGACGGTACAGAGAAAATCCAGAGTGTTTCCCCGTCAATCAGACGAGAGTTCAGGAACGGATACATCACAGATGATCTTCAACAATCTTTATCATTCATTAACAGCTCCCATCCTTTTTATTTGCGCAGATAACAAGATCAATAAACAATGAGAATTCATGTTCTTGTAAAAATGATAAAGTAAACACAGATGACTGCTGTCCACATTAGATAATATGCCCATATTAGATCACCCGAGCTCTAAAACAAACTGTTCCTGGATTACACAGCTATAAAGCAGTCAACTGGAGATAACATGAGCTGCATTATCAGCTGATTGAGCAATTTTTCCCCTTGCTGTGTGTTTTGCCACTGTGTGGGCCTGAGCCTGCAGGTCATCTGTTTCTTTGTCAGTGCTGATAGGGGCTTTCAGAAGGCCACAAGTTGCCCTCTGCTTGTTATCCAACCCATAATGGGAGGCAGGTGGCAGAGGGTTGACACTGTAAAGCCATGGCACACACACACACACACACACACACACACAGAGCAGAGCTACTGGGTCTGATAAGCATATAGTTAGGCTCCTGTTGGTTTATATAGCTATATATTATGTCATTGTGTATAATAATTCATAGTGTAACATAGTAAAATACTATGGGATGTCATATTTAAGTTTACTACACTAACATTGTCATTTAGTACGTGGCTGACGTTTCAGAACAGAGGTTGTTCCTGACCATATTTTGCAGTAAAATATTCCTGTATGTGTCAACTACATTGATTATAGATGATGGATGGTTTTAATGACTGTGTGTAAAGAAATTCAGTCAGGTTCACAAAACAAAGTTCACAACTTTATCAAAATATGTGATATTACTTTACAACAGCAGCTCTGAGTCTGTGCAACCGAAGGTCCAACAAAACACAGAAATCCAGGTCAGGTTTGGTGGATTAAAGTGTTTTATCGTTTCACCTGAGGCTTCTTCTGTGTTTTATGTCGTGTCTGGCTTTGATTCCTTTTCTTTCTTATTGATCCCACAGATGCATTGAGACCTTTCACCGTGTAAACTTCTGCGTGTTTTACCAAAGGTCGGTCCCCAGGGAACACATTCAAATCAGGTAAATGCCGTTAAATTTGCAGTGATTCAGTAAAAGCCAGTTGGATTTAGTTTTGTGGAATCAGCACAACCACAAATTAGGTGTTTAGTCAACAAATATTCATCCTAAAACCACACATTGGTTTATCTGATGATAACAAATGAAAATGAACATGATGCATCAGCCTGTTTTGTACCATTAAACACTTAGCTAATGATTAAGTTGAAGCTATTTAAATAACTCTGGTTAATCAAGGTGTGGTCTAATACAAATTGTGTTCAGATGTGAATCACTATAGATCATTATTATCCAGTTCACTAGTGGAAAATGCTGCACTGTATATCAGTCTTTAACCACATTATTGTTTTTTACTAATAACTGAATAACTAACACTTTATTTTCTCAGTTGAGCAGAAAGTGGCAGGTTGGTAACCTGGCATAGTGTGTGTGTGTGTGTGTGTGTGTGTGTGTGTGTGTGTGTGTGTGTGTGTGTGTGTGTGTGTGTGTGAAAATGTAGTTACTATGGAAGGTCACAAAAATGTAAACAAAACATCTTGAGCAACAGATTCATTCACAACCTCGGTTTCCAGAGATCAGCAGCAAAACAAACATCAGTAGGTTCAGTCAAGCAAGTTGAGCTCCGTGGATCCTGCTGTGTAGGGTTGAAGTTCACAGTCAGGTGGAGTTCTTCTGAAACGCTCAGAATTACCTGGCACAGATTATTCACCAGATTAACCTGCTGTGGTTCCACCGTTGGTTTCCCGGGCTGTTCCTGATTTCCAAAATGTCTCTAGTCCAGCGGTCAAGCTCAGAACTATCAGGACGGAGTTTTCATCAGTCAGTGCAGTCGACTTATGAAACACGAGCGACTACGTCTGTCGTTAAGCTAAAAGTTCAAAGTGATCAGATGACAGCTACAAGTGGACATGTGCAGGACAAATGTACCGTCATGTTAAACTCTGTCATTTTTTCCTCATCACTGTAATTTGGTATTAAAGACGCCTCTATTCGTGCTGATTAAGTGAATGGAGCTCATTCTATCATGGCAAAGCATGGATGTCTCCACTCGACATTAATCAGCTACTTCAGTTGTGTTAAAATAATCAGTGCAGCTTGTACTAATACAGTGGAAAACATGTTTACATATATATATAGCACAGACTTTATTCCATAAGTGTTTCCTCATCCTTCATCCCTAAGTGCTTTTAGTGAATTTGCTACGTATTCTTTTATTTTTTATGTGGTTGTGGTATGTGGCCCCTCTGGCGTTTGAGGGGTTTTCTTATCAAGCTGTTTTGATACTGCTGAAAACAATGAGTCAGTCGAGCACCACAGACATTTGTCTCTCTGTGCTGTTGTCTGGGAGGTGGATTAATGAAGCTGGGATACTCCCAAGTTACACAATGCCTGCTTCCATAGTAAATATGAAAATCTCAGATGAAGAAGAAAACATATTGTTGCCATCCAAGTGTTATGAGTCACGCAGCTTCTCTGAGCCCCAGGAGCTCGACGCAACATGGGCGGTTGATTAATTGGTCGGAGTGGTTGTACACGCTCCATCTGTCGGCCTGGCGCTGTCTGTGATTGGGCTGAAGCTACTGTGGGGTCGGAGGAAAAGGTTTGGGGGGGAGACACGGTGAAAACACAGAACTGTTTCCATGTTGCTTCTCAGAAAGATGAGTTCATTTAAATTACAAACAAAATATTCTCCTTTACCTCTGGTGGTGTCCAGCCTTGTTTGTGGTTCGGTTTTATTTTTCCACTTCAATTAGTTCTGAAATCTTATTGTTTTCCAGCCACCACTGAGGAAATAAATAAAAACAGAACAGTTTTCTTTTCAAGTCTTGACCATTTGCATCATATAAAAGATGCTACAGCTTAGACGCTTATAATATTTTGGAGACATTGCTGAAAATAGCTGATTTTGTCGTTTGAGCACGCTGAGTTTTTGTAAGAATGGATGAAAGTTCAATGATCCCCGTGGGGAAATTGTCAGATTCCTGTTGCAAATGTGAAAGGACGCTTTTTGCCGAGTGTACGAGGGTGCATGTCAGCAGCAGCAACAAAGAGCAAGTTTCCAGCCCTTTGTCATTTTAATCTAGCTCAGCATGTGTTGTGGTTTGGAGTTTGTGAACAAATTTCCCTCCTTGTCACCGCTGTTGTGTGTTTCCCCTCTCGCTGCTGACTTCTGTTTATGCAGAACCAGCAGCTCAGCTTCATCTGCCCCTCACAAAGGAGAGCAGCTCTTGTCGTTCTCTATGTTAATAGTTCTCTCTTTGTGTGTGTGTGCTGCACATGTCGATAACTCCCAGCTCTAATCCAAGCCTGTGTCTTGGGAGTGGAACATTCCTGGTGGCGTGCATGCAAGGATTAGCTGCAAGGGTCGCTGTAACGGTGTCTAATCTACAGCAGGCCTCTTCTTCAGCGACTCACTGCTTTGAATGCATCTGAATGCAAACACAATAAAGGTGCTAGACATCCCTGCTCCGCATATGCATGGCATTATGAGCTCTCACAATGACACGAAGGCTTTTGAGTGGCATGTAGCTTGTCTTGCGTTCCCAAAACCAGCAGGTGTTTGTGCCTCGTGTCTCTCGTAGCTGCATGTGTTCAGGTGCTTTCTGGGCTGCTGAGAGTGAGATATCAAATAAGAAAGCTGTTTATCTGCTCAAACAATCCTTCCGTGACTGGATTCAGTGATATCCTGCATGAACACATGCACATTCTCCTGCTTACAACAGCTAAGGTCAGCTCCTGTGTTACAGCAGCAGATAGGCCTGAGTAATGACTGCAGATACACTTCATATAAGCTGTGGGTGTTACCGCCAGCGTTTGTTTGCTCAGTCACTCAAACACCTGCCAGCTACAGTAAGTGGAGGTATACATAAGTTCTGGTGCCACAAACCCCCACCCCTTTTCTTCTTGAACGATCGACCCAGAGGTTCACAACACGTCTGTCCTGCAGGTGAACCATAGGAGCTGCTCCTGAATGAGGGCGCTGTACATTGTAGAGATGTTAGGTGTGTCTCAGGCCATCTGGAGTGTGAAAACCTCAGACTGACAGACAGAGAAAGACACTATGAGCGAACATATCGTCCCAGGCTTATTGAGCATTACAGTTCAGCAGGTTCACCCTTTACCCTCAGGCCCAGAGTTTGAAGCAGAGAAGGAAGGACAGAGGGGACAGGGGTGAAGAAGAAAACAGAAGGAACGATCTCTAAGCACATTTGTCCCAGTATGTGAACCAAATCTGTGTAGGAAGTCGATGTTGCATCATTACAGTGGAAAACTACTCGCAGTGATGCCACACAACAAGAAGTAGATGTTATCAGATTCAGAATCAGCTCTGTGCACACATTCAAGTAATCTGACTCCGGTTCGTTAATCAATTAATGAAGACATTTTTTATAGAATGAAGTTTCAGTGAATATAATGTGTAATAATGTAAACAAAGATGTGCTGCAATATACCTGCTGCAAACTTTTACATATTTATCTACCTTTTTTTTACTTATCTACCTTTAATTAACATTTTGTATTTGGGACTTGTAATGGAGGATATTTACATTATGGGTCTGAATATTTCTGTTTCTGAATATGTCCCAAGTTTTACTCCATATTTAAAAAGTAAATGAACTACTATAAAAGTACTCATTGTGAATGGGTAGACTTTAGTTTGCTTTCAGTTCAGCTGAGCAGCTGAACAGAGAGAAAGTCATGTTCTTCTAATATTAGTAATGTTTTACACGTTCATGTGATTTTGGATGTGAGATCTCAAGTCGACCACTTTACTGAAGTGAGTTAAAAGGACCAATCAGGGCTGTAGTCCAATAAAAAAAGGAAAGCTGCACAAAATGGAAATAGTCACGTAATACAGGGACCTTAGGTTTCACTCTACTTGAGCAGAACAGTCATGCAATGTACTAAGAAGGTCTCTCTCACTCTTTCTTTCTGATGGAGACTGAAAATTGAACCAGGGAGGTAAACAGAGAAGGAGAAAAGCTTGAGGGCAGGGACGGAGTAGAAACGAGCAGAGAGAGGTTTTCGACACCTCCAGAGCAGCTGGCTCTGCCAGTCACGCCATTCTGCGTGGGTTCACTGACAAGCATTACTTCACCTGCCCTGTGGTTACTCAGCCAGAGACCAAAAACACAAGCACACACGCATATATACACAGGCTTTGCTATGTAATACTGTCACAACTACCGGATAAAACTGACGCAGATTCACTCAAGCCCAGAGATTCATTTTAATGATCCTCAGAAGCAGCTTTGACTTTAACAAAAGCTTATTTTAAAAACCTCATGTTATGTTTACTCCTTATCAAGTCAGCTCCGGACCAGCGTCATCAGGCCATACGCTGAAGAGAATCAACAACAGATTTAGAAAACATTTAAATAAAGTGTAAATATTCTTTTTGTATTTTTAGTTTTTAGTTTGTGGATTTACCACACACACACACACACACACACACACACACACACACACACACAACACTTCCTTTTTTGTTGCATGTTGCCTATTGGGTTTGAGGAGAAAGGGGTAAAAATAGAAATGTTTATTTCACAGGCGGAGGCCTCGGGGCATGTGGCAGTTATACAATATACATTCACAGAGACTCTCAGGAGACGCTGCTGACAAAGACGGCCTCTGGGAACACGAAAGTCTCATAATCCAGCTTCTGAGTGACTTCTGGGGTGTCCATTACATGTCGTATTGCGCACACGGTTACATAAATTATCCCCATTATAGAAAAAAACAACACATCCAAGATGTGTATCACTAACAGGCTGACTTACATAAATGAGCATTAGCCAACTCAAATGGACGCCTGAGGGAACGGGGAAGGCGTCATCAGAGTGGTCAGTCAGTATCATGTTCATCCTGTTCACGTTCCCACAATAAACACGGGGTGCTTCTCTATATGTTTAGTATCACCTGTCGGAGAGCACCATTAACAGCACCAAACGTCAGCACAGTCGGTCCACGCTGGAAAAATAGACTGGAAAAATAACAGCAGACACAAAGAGCCAGAAAAGAATATCCTATTATGTGATATCAGACGTACTGGTGCTGCTGCTCTGGACCAGCTGAGTCACAGTCACTCAGCATCAGGCAGTTTGATCTGCTCCTCCAAGCCTCAGTATCAGCTGCTCTCTGGCTCTCATCAGGAGGAACAGATCATTTTTTATTGTTACTGTGCTGTTTGGCTTGGAGACATGTTTCTTTTTTTACTTCTACTATATGAATTTGAAATATAACATGAACAAATTCTATTCTCCTTTCATTACAAACGCATCACCTAACAACGGCTGGGTCCAGTCATCAGTTTGTTGATTCATTGTTGAGCTTTAGAAAATGTGTGAATCATTTGTTTTTGCATGTCCGTAAGAAGATTCTTCAGAGAGCCATAGTGATGGTCTGTCTGTACATTAGCAGGGGAGACGGGTCCTGTGATGACAGAATTAGCAGCAGCAAACATGGGCAGTGAGCAGCAGCAATTAAAGCCGTAAAGTGACATGAAAAGTGAACGTCAAAGAAGCATTTGGAATATTTCTGAGCATCTGGTTAGCATTTCCTCCATTGCACCGGCTGCTAACGGTCACGGTACTGCAGAGGTTTTAAGACCACTTAACAAACCAACCTGAATAGGCTACCATGTGTCCTTAACTGCTCTCTCTCTCTCTGTGTGTGTGTGTACACTTCTGGCATCAGACGGGAAATGGGACATGGCTCCAACAGAAAGCTTTTATAATGAGTGTGTAGCCTCAGGGTAAGGCGGTGAGCTGTATGAAAGACGTGAAGCCGTTAGTGTGTGGGTCATCCCCACCTAATTGACAAATGCATATTGTACATTTAGGTGTCACTATTTGATAAGTAATAAGCATGTAAACCTATCCTGTGTTGGCGCCGATACAGTCACACTGGTATGTGCAGTAAATACACTGCATTGGGTTAAACACACTCCAAGCTTTGGAACAGTTTTTTTCCAAATAGAACTACAGGTGTGTGTATTTTTGCTCCTATCAGACCTGCAGTGTATTTGTTTTTAGTATTTCTTAAGTGTTTTGTGTATGTCTGTTTTATTCTGGAAGTCATTGGATTGGAATATTACAAAGAATAGACTTGTATGTTTGCTTTATCAATTTCAACAAGGCCTTTCTAATCAGCTGAAGAATGTTTTCACTGATATATGAACTTAAATTAACCTTTACAAGGTTCATCTGCATGAATTCATAATTGCAGTTGAGCTGTGGCAGAACAGCCCAGATCTTTTGCTTTGTGTGTGTGTGTGTGTGTGTGTGTGTGTGTGTGTGTGTGTGTATATTTACATGTGGGTGTAGTTTTCAGTTAAAAAGAGACACAAACAGAAGCCTTTTTAATTCCATCTGTGTGTTATCTGTGCAGGTTTCTGCAGTGTAGCGGGAAGTTGAACTGATTCCAACAAAGTTAGAGCAAGATACGGGAAACACAATAGCGAGGTAACCAGACTTTATTGTTTTTAGAAGAAGAAGAAGTTTTAGCTTTAGTGTTTAGTTTTATCCAGAAGTATCCCAGATTAGATGGAAATTATAATTTGAGTATATGTGGGGATATTTCAAATCTAAAGTTTAACAAACATTCAGCAGTTTCACTTCAAACACATAAAGCTTGAACAAATTAATTGCACTTTCAGGAAATATATGTCTGTGTAATTCTGGATATATAACGGTAATGTCCCAGTGTTTTTGCAAACATGTTATAACATCAACTGTAATTTCTTGCTGAAATTTTATCCTGAGCGCTGTTTCATCATCTGTCAACATGATCATTACTGCTTCTCTGAAATCCTAATAACTGAGATGTTGTTTTTTTCAGAAGTGTACAAAAGCCAACTCAGCGTTAAAGACCAGTTACAGTAAGGATGTTTCCTGCATTTTTCTCGATAGCGTGATTACAGACTTAAAGTCCAGTGTAAACCAAAGTCCTCCTTCATGTTCATGGACCGGTGCTTTAGCGAGTAACCGGGAATTCGGCAATACCTGTGGCGAGCGGCGTTTGGGGCCATTAGTGCAGGGTGTGGTTGCACACTGTCCAATTTTCTGCTTTGTGTGAATGACTAAGCGCTCACATTAACCTAAATGAGATGACAGGTTTATGGTTGTTGAATGGAGATATTGATGCAATGTGGCCAACAGCTCCTGGGTATGGAGCGACTTGGGTGAATCGATCATGAGATGTTCCAAAGATCACTCTTTGTGTGCTGTCATGATAACTGAACAAAGTTTGAAATGCTACAAAGAGTAGTATTACACAAGACTCACATACAGAAACCGTGTATGTATTTTGCTAAGGATTGAGCACAAGATGACTCAGGTTTCCACCAGTGTTTTACAGCACAATGCAGAAAATAGTTTATGTGGCCATAGTTTGAGGGAACAATAGCAGGTAAGCTGCAGAGCAGTGGTGTTTCATGTTTCTAGGTGTGAACATGCCTGCCTATCAACGATCAGGATTGTTTAAACGAGATAAACAGAGTCCATTACCAACTCAGGTGTGTAACCATTAAAAATTGAGGCTTTGAGTCAACATGTATAACACCTGTACTGATAAATAGCTCAAACGTTTACCCACTAAACTCACAGCGATACAGTCATTTCAATACAGCCTGCGTTCTTTAAATAACTTTAAATAACCTTTGACCCCGGGGTGATTACTGCAGTACGGTATGATTATTGTTTTATTCCTTCCTTTGCATCAGCACGAGACGTCTCACCTACACACACGTCTACATGCAGCAGCTGCTACCTGCTGCTCAGAAGGCCACAAGGACCAGACCACTTCTTTCTGCCCATGCCTGGAGCAGGGCTGTTGTGTTTATAGCTGGCAGTGTGAGGAAACGGTTGCGCAGGAGGATTAAGGATTAAATACGGCTAAGGAGGAACTGTGTGCATGTAGAGGAAGGACGGACTTCTGCAGAACAGAAAGTGAAAAAGAAGTGCTGGGAGTTCTGGCGTGCTGCACAGTGCAGCAGGTTTGCATGCGTATATTGTACTGAGAGACAACAGCATTGCAGAGTGTGTCTGTGCATGCTCGTATGAGCCACCATATTGGAATGCTGGCCCCAGGCACTCAGCAGCTCACAGCTTTAACTTCTGTAAACAAACTAATAGCAGGAGGCTGCAGGACCACACAGCCTCTATGGTGAAACACTAACTGCAGCCTGCAGTCCCACACTGCCGGGACACAGACTGGTGTATTAACTGATTCACTTTACTGAAGGAGGCCTTGAGTGAGCTTTAAATATTATCTATACCTCAGCCCATTATTTATTTTAATAATCCAATGTCCTTCCTCTGCACGCTAAAGAAAAAAGATGGAACCCACACACTGTTTTATGTTTCTATCATAACTGACTCCTGCAACATGTTAATCTGTCATGGATCTTTGTTAGACCCAAAGTACCTCTGGTGCAAAACACCAGTACACTCATATGTCGCTGTGGAAGTGACAAAGTAAGAACTTTTGCTGGTTTATTATGAGCAAAAATAAACCCAAAGCATATATTTATTTGGAGAACTAAATGGACTTGTCTGAGATTGAGTCTCAGCCGGTCGTGCAAAAGCGTTTTTCAGACGTCTTTAGCCCAGAGTGCATTAGTGTTAGTGTCCATCAGTGGCTGAGCTGACTGACTCACTGCAGGCTCCACACACACGAACAGAACAAAAACTATTACAGCCCATAGGAACTGTTCCTCTGAGCAAAATGCCTCAAGCAAAGGTTTATTGCCTTCATTTTCCAGATTCAAGCAAACACTGTTAAAAGTTACATGATGTATCATGGCAGCTGGTGGAAAAAATAATGTTCTGTCTCCACAGAAAGTGGATCAGAAAAATAATAGCAACTTCCAAATGTTAAAACTTTAAGATCAGGTATTTTAAATAAAAGTTAAAGTCTGTATGGCTAGAAAAGAAACTAAGTTATATCATTATAATTTCGTTTAGCTAAATGAGTGTGGAGATCATTGTGGGCTGCACTGTTTGGCTTTATCTTGAAGATAAGAGTCTGTTTGCAGACAGTCTGGGCTGGATGTTGGTGTCTGACGATGCACCTAACACCACACTGATGCCAGGTCAGTGTGCAGCTCCGAGGTGTCAGCCTGTCTCAATCCTGCCTTTGTCTGGCTCACTGATAACAATCCAACTGTCATCTCACTGTGAGCTGGAACAGGTTGGATGACATGTTAAACATCGAAGAAACCTCCCTGTACCGCAGTCACACGCGATGTGCAGCCTATAGGTGTTGAATGATCACAGCACGGCACGGCCTCTGCGTCACCGTACGTCTGATGTCAGTGTTTGCTCAAACCAAACGCTCACAGTCACAGCCACACAAACCCAGGAACAACCAGTGTCGATGTGCCGCTGGACAAAGTGCGTGAGTCTTGGTGTGTGTGCGTATGTTTGGCCTGGGAGCGTAGTCTACCGGCTCTAGACCCATATGATGGATGTGTGTTTGGGAAATCATTAGTCTATTATGAAACACTGATTATTGCGCTTATGAAATGTATTAACCACTGCAAAAGCATCACTTTCCATTTCCTGCTGCACAGAAAGGGATTTGGGGCTGAATGTAATTAAACATGGAGTGGGAGATTGATTTTGAAGCTTCTTCTAGTCGGATCTTACAGAGACCTAACACAGGTTCTCAGGGTTCTTGCTGCCTATTATTTACATTTCAGGTCATCAGATTAAAAGAAGGATAACTCAAATAGTTAAGTAGATTTTAATTCTGACATTCTTGTATTTTGTTTGAGTAGTTTCAGTTTTGCTGTGCTGTATTCATGCTTCAGTACGTTTCAGTGGGACACTACATTCATTTAGCAGCTCAGTAACAGCTCAGGGAAATTCACCCTCTATTAATTATGTAAATCAGAGCTGTGCCTACTGTCACCTATGTGAAAAAAGCCGTGTATGTTCTCTGTTGCTCTTGTTATATAAAGCCTGGGGAGTTCACACACAAGACATGAATAATAACCTGAACAATGAACAATTTATTAAGTTAAGGGAGTGGAATGTTGAATGTATGATGTTCATTTCTAAGGAACTATTTTTTCCATCATTGCTTTTCTTCATTTATTTCATTTAAAAGATCTCAAAGCCCCTTACAGTTTTAACTGGCAGCTTGTATTCACAACACTGATCTATTACACAGAAAAGGCTGTTTCTCAGGTTCTTCGAATAAGGTGTTTTCTTGGCTGCGGAGAAGTTGTCAGAGCAGATTAGTTTACAGAGTCGGAGAGATCCCCAGCTGTTGAAACTTGTCTCATTATGCAATATATATTCGGTGATTCCGTCCTCATTCTCAGAAGCAAGATGGCTGAATGGAAAAAGGGTCATTTGTCAGTTGATGTTGTGCTTCTCTACGGGGCATTTTTGCATTTGGGTGTGACACATCAACCTGACAGTGAATCAAGGCTGTGCTCTAAATTAGCAACTTGTTGAACAGCCCAGACCTATAAATCATAGTTGCTTTTGTTGGGCATAATTGAATTCTTTATCCCAATATTAATCGTGAATCATGATAGAGACTATTTTAATATCACATTGTCTCTGTGCGTGTTTCAGCAAAGGCTGAGTCATCATTGCTTTGCAGTTGTTATTGTTGTAATCTACCATCTGTTACGGTGCTGACGAGAGTCCAGCCTCATGTTGAAGCCTCTGTTACCGATGCATTGTGCACTGATGTAAAGGTGCTCTGTGTTCCCACATGGTAGGAAGGAACAAAGGCTGAATGGCTGACAGATCAGCACTGTTATTCCAACAATGTGACTGTGGGGCAGATTATCTGTGAAGATTTGTTTGTGGCTAAGTTTTATTTCACAGACGTCACTTGCGTCTTTCTCTAATAGACCGTCAACTGCTACGCTCACCGCGCAAACTGCGTTTCTGTGTGTCTTATTTTTATTCCACCTGCCGTGAATTGACTTCAACTGTTTTACTCGTTTCCACATTTACAAAACCTACAAGTGAAAATCATATAGGACCGGAACGTATGTGCTGGTCCTGTGTCAGAACAGGAAGGTGGACCTCACTTTGTTCTATTGTATTTGACCTTAAAGGTCCCTCCTGTCATTTATGTTTCATCTGTGTCAGTAAAGAAAAACTGTGAACAGCTCAGAGCTGAGAGGTGAAGACAAAGAATTCAAAATGAGAAATGAAAACGCTCAGAATAAAGACTTTGGCTCCCTCTTCTAGGCTCATTTATTACATTCGATTCACTGAGTTAAAGATGTCCTGTGGGCTTTTTGACCACTAGTAGCGCTATGGAGCAATGTTTTTGGGAGTGGGTCCCCATTTCTTTGGTATTGTGCACACACAGGACGATGCACATGAATGAGCAAGCAGGGGTGGCGATTTGGTTTGGTATAACATTAACACAGTTAATTAAGACAGTTTGGGTGTTGACGAGCCAAGAAGCGTAGCAAAACGCCATCTAGCTGGCTAACACTGTGATCTAAGCAACATGTGATAGAACATTTTATTTTTTAAAAATCCCTTTTCTTTAGGAGGAGAATTGTTTCAGCTCACTTGTCAAACTGCAGGAATGAGCACATGGTGTTAGCACTGAATGTAAACAATGGACAGATAACTCCACAGGGTTCCTTTAGGTCCTGAGATCCAGGATCAGGATGCCATTGGTAGTCCAGAATGTACCTCCAGAACCATCTGCTATTTGTAGGACACTATATTTAAAACCTGCTGTATCTAATTTTGCTGTCACTGATGGTCAAACTGTTAATTAAATAAATCTGCTTATTTTTCCCTTGTGTTGTCCCTCCTATTTATGCAGCTGATCAAATTTCAATCAAAATGTTGGTTAATAAAAAGGAGACTATAGGTAACAGTTTAAGTTAGTATTATTAGTTATCAATAATAATAAAAGGCGATTATTTTAGTGATCAGCCTGTTTAGAGTTAATCTGTCTGATCATGTGACTGATGCTTTTCTTTGCCCCATCATGACTTCCCAGCAATTACTTTGACGAGCACAGTGTTGTTGTAATTAACTGAAATGATGGGAAAACAATAAGAACTAGACTCCAGTTGCAGGAAATCAAAATGAATCAAGCAGATGTTTCACGACTGGTGACTGGGAGCAGCAACACACACTGAAAACCCTCAGCAGGAAGACACGTATTGTGACACAGCGAGTCAAGTTTAAACAGCATTATCCCATAGAGCAATTACTTTTTGATCACACACTTTTCACCATAGATACACAACAGACACACACACAAACAGCATTTTGCTCCATTGACAGGTGGTGGGTGGATCAAAGTTCAGATTTTGGATGTAGAGTAAAACGAAAACAAGGAGAGAGGGAGTCAGGGAAGAACAGATAGAGAGACAAAGCTCTGATAAAATCCATCAGGATTTATATTAGCAGGAAAAAGGTGTGTGTGTGTGTGTGTGTGTGTGTGTGTGTGTGTGTGGTGGGGGGGTTGACTTACAGAGACTGATGAAAATAAGAGATTGTGTGTCGGACAGGAAACAGTTTGTGCTGCATCGAGCTGCATTTGTCAGGTAGAAGACTGAGCCCCCCCCGCTCCGTCCCCTGGTTGCCTCCCCCCACGTCTTGGCTGGGGAAGCAGGATGTCTTTCATCCAGTTCAGCTGGGGGATCAAAGCTAAAAGGCCACTAGGCTGAAACTGACCTCATCTTGCTCTGCTGTGTACGCCGCACCTCTCCAACATACACAGTCCTATAGGTCTCCGCCACCCACCACACCACCCACCTCCACGTCTCCCACTGAGCTACACACGTGCGATTTCCCTTCCTGTATGCCACGCTACCGCATCCACTTAACATGGGAAATCACTCACCACCTCCAAGCCATTAACAGAAAATTTATAGCTTCCACATGAACAATCTGATATGTTCCAGTTAATGTGCACGATTTATAGCACGTCATGTATCAGAAACTATCAAAGACGTGCTGTGCTCACATCTAACCAGTGTTTTTGTTGGTTAAATAACCTGTTCACAATAGCAGCACCCTTCTCTGTACTTCAAAGTGCTGCCTGTGTTTAGCTTCCTCTCTGTGTCTTCTTTCTCACTGTTTTCACTACAAACAGCCTCTCTGCTTCAACTCCCCGCACACACACACACACACACACACACACACAGCAGTGTGTACACAGGCAATATCTGTGTACACACATGCACTTACTCCCAAAGCTATACACACACATATATATATATGTATATATATATTTATTTTATATATAGCTATATATTTATATGTCCTGATGAGACTGAAATCCTTTTTTTAGTCTAAAGGAATGTGACTGCTTGAACAAAACTGATATCACATCCACAACAACAACAACAAATGTTATTTATTTTGTTGTACATGTGCAGAATTGAATCCAAAATTAAAGCATATCTGATCAAATATCAGCAGCCAGGTTTATGATCTCTGACATTATATCACATTTTAATTACAAAGCTACCATAGTTAGCACTGAAAGGACCAAATCACAGCATCTTTACATGTGTCATTTATATTAAGACTGTTTAGTGGAGTCGTGCTGATTCTTTCTGGCTTTTTCCACCTTATTTTTAGACATTGCGTATAAATTGTTTCTGAATTAATATTTGTTTTCTGTTTGTTTTCCTTTTCTGCCTTCCTCTTATTCCTCTGGTCTTTTTTATGAGGGCTGAGCACTGAGGCTCAATAGTTTTGGCACAGATAAATATATGTCTAAATAAAGAAAGCTACCGATCATAATTTCAGATTATTTCATTGGGTAGTTATTGATTTAAAATGTCTAGTTTTAGTTTTATTTCACCTTCTTGGGCATTGTTTTGTTTTTTAAAACATTTATTTAGTTTGTTAAATCAGAAAAGGCTTTGCAGAAAAAAACATTAGTAATGTAAAGCACTGTAGACATTAATCAATGCTCAGCCCTTCTTAATATTGATGAATTTATTACTGCTTTGCATTATATTGTAACACCTTCCTGTTCATTTGTTCATGCTTTCCATTTGTTTTAATGTCACTGTCTTTGTGAACTATTCAAGAGTCAATTGTGGCACTAACACTCCTCTTGAGGATTAATAAAATTGATTTTATCTCCCAGATCCCTAAACTGTAAATTTCCTCATTAATCTCTCGTCAATTTGCTCCAGTGTCTTTAAGCTTTTGAACAAACATTTCCCTGTTTGTCCCTTGTACATTTTGCGCTCCTCATCCACAAACCAGGCCACAGATGCGAGACAGATATAACATTCTTGGGCGCCCCCTTCTGGGCTGTAGCCACATTTATTTTTCTGCATAGAGCTAAACTATGCAAGAACTGGGAAAATCCTGAGCGTACAGTGAGGCTGCCAACCCAGGCCTGGATCCTTACTGTCACTGATTTTAGGAAATGAAGACATATTATTAAATCATACTTTTGAAAGCCAATATGCTGACCATTAAGTCCAGTTAATGTTCACTGAGGCCAACTGAGTTCCTCCTGAGTGTGTTAGATCCTCACAGGCAGATCTAAACCCTTGTCTGGCATTAGAGGGTTCATACAAGTTAAGACCCTCTCTTCCTTTCACATGGTGGAAAATGTATTTATTATCCTTCTGCACTCATGTCTTTGGGCTTTATAATATTTATGAAAATTCTTCATGGCTTTCTTAAGCAGTCAACATTTCATTTACATTCAGTGCAAATAAAATGTATTTTGCCATAAAATATTGTTGCAGTCACGCAGCAGGATTCATTTTAGTGGTGCACAATAATAAGAAAAGAAATACATCTCTTTTTTTTATTTAGTATTATTGGATATTATCTTGCAGTTAAATTAAACAAAGTGGTGTAACCACAATAGGAATGTCTCACAAAAGATATAATCTAACTAATAAAAATATGGCAGCATTAAACCAATAAAGAATCCAAACATGTGACGAATGACGACAGAAGAACATCAGCTGGTGAGTGGATCATTTTATTATGCTCTC
The DNA here is from genome assembly GCF_900324485.2 of Mastacembelus armatus. NCBI lineage: Eukaryota > Metazoa > Chordata > Actinopteri > Synbranchiformes > Mastacembelidae > Mastacembelus > Mastacembelus armatus. The sequence continues at coordinate 2,472,955 of NC_046636.1, read as the reverse complement.
CTCTTGATTGCGATTGGCTCAGGGCCGTCTGACACTCAGCTAACTCTCAGCTGTAACGAAGTCCACCTGTTTATAAACACAAACAGCTCCGGACACACTCCGACCTGTCACATCTCATCAACGGCGGGACTCACGCTGCAGCGTGCACGGATGGCTTCAGCTGGCCCCTCTGGGTGAGGCCTGTTTCCTCTCAAAGTTATCTCACCCATTCAGGAGGGATGAACACGTAACAGTAAAACATGAGGAGGGATTACACCAGAACCTTTCTGGAGGAACACTTTCTATGGTTTTCCAGAAAGTGTTCCTCCACAGAGCTCGAAGCCGATCCTGTCCGTGCCTCCGGAGACGCAGTAGCCTGTTGTCAGCCTGAAGAAGCGTATTGTGTTAACCTGGCTGACAAAATGTCTCTTTACACCCTCTTTATAAATTCCATGTGTCTTAATACTTAAAGGGTCATTTCACCAGATTTACCTCTAGTTGCTAAATAGACAGTTTTCTTTTAATTGTCTCAGCATTTCAGATATAAGTCATTCCTGGTGGGGGAAATTGCTTTTGTGGTGGTTGAAACATACAAACAATCTTAAATATAGACATTTTACTGATGGTCTGAATTTTCTCCAACTTTCCCCATGTCAACTCCACCCACCTAGAAAAATGATGGCTAACCACCATAAACTGTATAATTTCCTAACTATTTTTTTCCTTGCATTTCACAGACCAATTTAGCTGTTAAATCTAAATTCAATCTTCATTCTTCATTTATCTAAATGCCGTTTTAAAGGCCTCTGCATTGTTTTATGACTAAAACTGGGTATAGAAATACAAAAATTCCTTTATTTAGTTTTATTTTATTAATGTGTTTTGTAGCTTAAATCTTTCAGGTCTGGTTCTAGCAGGGCAGGTGGGAGTGGGAGGCTCTGAGCTACAGAAAATCAGTGAATGAGCAAATCAACTTTGACACGTTGCACCAGTTGTCTGTGAGTTTGTGAGTTTCACTATGATTAGAATCCATCAGCCCAAAAGGATGGGAATTTAGATTTATGCAGTAAGACAGCTGTGCTTACACAGCGTTCATGATATGACATTTGACCTTAGCGTCCTCACATATATAGATCTGCATATTGCACCTGGGCAGCGATAAGTTATTACTCTCCTTTATATTTCAAATTACAATTTTCTTGTTGCAAAGTCTCTTCCTGTTTGAAAGCCTCGATCCAGACGTCATTGCAAACATTTAAAAATATATGAGGGTTTTTCTACAAAGATAGAAAGCTGCTAATTTCATTGTCAGTGCTCAGCTGTTGCCTCAGATACTAAGGCTAATAAAATCAAAGCTATGGCCACCGTGTGCCTAGAAAGCACTAGAGTTAAGTCAGAAAAAATGTGTTTTGTATGTGGGTCAAGTGACTCTTTAAGATCCAATAAGGGATATTATCATCTGTGTGTTTTTTGACACCTAGTTATAGAATCAATCCTCAGGCCTGCCTTCATCTCTCCTTCCATCTATTAGTCATGTTATCCAGCGACGGTGTCAAGCAACGTGTCAGCACTCAGACTAAAAAGTTCTCTGTTCCCCTCTACCCTCCCTCTTCCATTGTATTCATCTGGATGCTTTTCCAAGCTAAGCCTGGCACAGGTTTTGATTTCTGGAGGCCAAAATATGAGCCCAGGGAACTGGACTCCTCCGAGAAAGGGGAGCAGTACAAGATGGAGCACCACTCAGAAGCAAAACAAACTGAAATATCAAGGGTTTATTTAAAATCTCCTCATCTTATATTAACAGGCAGCGTTACAGGCTAGTGATTAGGCACACATGGGTCAGAGGTTCCTAAGTCTAACTTAATTTCCCGTGGAATCCATATTTTGTGTGTTTTTTGAGATGCAAAGTACAGGCAGGGATTTGATTCATGCTGAGTCATTAACAAACTGTCATTGCTCATTTAATAGTTTTAAAAAACTAACGACCAAGCCATGTGATAGGTGGGGTTTGAGTTCTCTAACCTCAGCTGTAGCAGTCCACTTTTCTTGATAACTTTACAAAGAGCTGAGACCTGCCCAGGTTATTGTAATCTAAACACTGAGCATATGATCTCAATGCAGCCATCTCGGACATTGAGGGTATTCATACTTGTTTGATGTGTTACAGTTGAAATGCCCTGTGCAGGAAGGAAGTGCTCACCCACTGGTCGCCTGCTCCATCTTCATGAGCTCTATGAAAGGGAGGGAGGATTTCAAGGCAATATTTACAGTGACCTTTTCCTCTCACTGGCCAGAGGCCCATGGGAAAAAACTGGAGAAGACAAACAATGAACAATAGGGTTCAGGGATGAGCAATGGTGCCAGCTCAGCATGTGCCATTACAGGATGTGGGTTAGAGAGGGTTGGGGGGTCACAGAAAAGATCAAGGCACCAGCAGTGTCCCTCAGGAGCACACCTGGGACACCTGTTCTGAACAACTACTTGAAAAAAAACCCACATGCAATCACATGTTCCTCTATGGAAATACTACAGACAAAGACTAGAGCAGTCTAAATATTTCAACATTTTGGGAAATAAGCCCATTTGCTAGATGAGAGACACGCCCTATGTCTGTATGGTAAAAATTAAGCTAAATCCAGCAGCTGGACATGAGGAAGCAAACAGTGGCTCCTCATGTGAGGAAACCGTGCCCCATTTAATGGACAATGGTTAATGCTCTGTTCATCAGTGAGCTTTAGGTGGTAGGTTGATTTCTTACCTTGGGGAAAACCAGGTGAGCTATTCCCTCCATGTTTACAGTCTTTTTTGCCAACCAAGTCTGAGTCCTGGCAAGAAATCAAAATGTATGTCCCAAAATATTGACATAAGCCCTTAACTTGCAGACATGGTTCATCCTGTTCTGTGCTGTAAAATATTAAAACTGCCCTGAAATAAACATTTAAATATTCTTCAAAAATATATTACGGGATAGCACGTGATGTTATGTCAAAACATCACACATATACTATTACTACTACTACTTACTGTTTTGTAAACTCACTTGTTATGTGATGTGATATGCCACTAATGTTCTCATTCATTGGCAGAGGCTGCACCACTGAGACTTAGATCAAAATCCTCCAGCGTCATTGCTTTAAGCTGATGTTTATGTAGACAAACAGCCCCTCTGTTGCATCAGCATCTGTGCAAACTCCCAAGTCACAGTTTGATCCCTCAATTACCAGATTACTCCGTCTAATTGGACAATATGGTTTCCCTGGGGACTGGGCCTTGCCTTATCACAGAAATTCTTTCTGCCGTGCACAATTTGGTGAGATAAATGTAATGGTATCAGTGTTCTAGTGTGTGCCTGGGTGGTCCCTGTTGCATTTCTAATGATGCTGCGCCTTTCCCAGAACAAGTGGAAATACCTCAGTGATGCACCGTGAAAAGAGAGAGGAGGAAAGAAGCAAAGCTCCCACTGGGCTTCGAAATTCTCACACAAGGACATCCAAAACTCTCAGAGGGAAAACTAATACAAACTAATAACAGTTTTTGCCACATGTTAGATCCAAATAAATACTCAGTTACAGGTCCTGCATTTAAAGTTTTACTTAATCAGAAGTCAATGGTGAAAGTACAGTAGTAGTGCAATGTTACAGTATTTGTACTTCATTTGAGCAATTAAAAGTTAAATTATAAAAAATATATCTAGTTAAGAATACAGAAGTATTGAATAAATAAAATATACTTAAAGCACCAAAAGTTAAATAAAGCGAAGAGCTGTTTGAGAGTGTTGTATTATTATGTTCTATAATATTGAAATCTTGTTATTGATGCAATAACATATATGCAGCATTTACAGTGGGTGATGAAAGTGGAGCTAATTTCATGGGTACATATGTTCCTGGTTAATTTTGTAAGCTGATTCTATGTTTTGTGTGTAAACTCTTACACTGTAGAGTAACTACAGCTATAAGAATATAAGTGTGGTAGGAAGTATAAAATTTACCACTAAATTATAATGGAAGAAATACCACAAAACTGTCTGTCAGTAAATTAATTGAATAAATTAGTTAAAATAGTTACTTTCAGTCGCTGCTGTGATTTATGCAAAATAAAGAGTAAAAGGTAACATATATTTGACTTTCTGTATGTCACTCTTATTGATATTCATAATTTCCCCTTTTTCTTTCAAGAAATTTCAAGAAAAAACATTTCAAATTTCAATTTCATTAATGTATAACTTATAATTTTCAGCATTTTTAAGGAGGATATCTAAATCAAATTTCGAAGTGTTAAATTACCAAGTGACATGTATATCATCTAAAAACATCACATTTTTAATTCTGTTTTTGCCTCGTAATTTATTTTGAAAGAGGAGGCTGACAACGGAAAACCGGAAGTAGCCAGAGGATGTCGGAAGCGGTCGTTGCAGTCAAGCTGCTGTAAACTGTAAGTTACGGTTGTTTTTTAATGTGTTTTCTCTTAAAATGCTCAAGGCAGAGTTAAAGTAACGGTGTTGTGACAGGTAGAGGTGAAAGAGGCTTGTACGGTTACGACGAAGGCAAATGACACCGTTTGCTAACACTTCCGGCACAACAAGTTAGCTAGCTTGCTAGTAGAAGCTAACCTTAGCTTTCAGATTTGTCAACAAAACTAAAACCTTGTCTCTCAAATCAATAACAAAGTCTTTGCATGTTGGATGAACATCTGTAACACGTCTGGTGTTGACGGTGTTCGTAGAAACAGCTTTCAGATAAGGCTAATGTTGTCATTTAGCACTTTATTAACGGCAGTTAATACCAGCTGAACCAAACTCCATTGGAAAATTCTTTAATTCAAAGCTAATGTCGTGTTGTTCTGTAGCAGGACATATTTTGAAACGTTTTACTAGACATTAACGACTTTTAACTAATTCGGCCTTACTGCAGCATCAACCTGTAAAAAGTAGCTGATTTTCTAGCTGTTCTTTGTTCATAGGCAGTGTAACGTTATTAGATACGACTATATGTCTCTGGACATCTTTTTTCCCTTTTTTGCTACCTCTTACCTGTAGTAGTCAGTCGTATAGATAGTTTTCATATTGTCGGTGACATCGGTTTTTTTTCCCACAATGTTCAAGATTTTAAAATTTACATTTGACTCACCAGCAAACTGAATTTCAGAAGTCTCTGTCCCTGCATCACTGGATTATCCAGAGACCTTTGTAATTTAAAGGAAGGCACTCTCTGCTAATGCTCCAAATTCATCCTTTCATTCTCCAAATAGTGCTGGAGTAAGAAGTATGAAGGGATGAAAGAAGGAGCATGGTTTCAAAAAATAAAAATGGTCATATCAGCTGATCTCATATGACTCAGAAAGGCAGCTGTGCACTTTCAGAAGAATAAACATGACAAATCTTTTCCCACTTCATCTCTAATATATCTCATTTAGTTCCAAGACAGGTGATTTTCTTTGCCTGAGTTATACTTTTAATCATTGGCATCTGCTCTTTCTTGGCGTCTTTTGAAAACTGGGCATCAGTCTTCATTTTCAGGAATGATCTTGTTATTTTTTTGTATAAAATTCTCTCACTTGCTATGTTAACACAGGGATGCTTTTCCCTGATTGCTGCCACATGTTTGAATCCCTCCAAAATAAGCTTGAAAGGTATAAATGATGAGACTTTATCAAACTTTTTATGAAGTAATTGTTACTTTTCTGTATTTCATAATATAGCTGCAACTTGTGATAGTTTTCTTTGTCAATAAACTGCAGATAATTACTTCAATAAGTTGTTTTAAGCTATATATAAAATGTCTAATATAGCACAAAATTGTACACTTTTTAAAGAAAATTGTGTACTTTCATATACCTGTAAAAGATGCATTCAAATTGTTTGTTTCATTTGACCAACAATCTAAAATCCAGAGTAATCAGTTAGTTAGTAATCGTTAAATTTGAATGGATCAAGTTCGACGTTCATTTTTGGTCCTAAACACGCTTTTTTGTAGAAACCAGATTTAGTTGCAATAAGCGGTTCCGAAGCCAGATTTGCTTCTTTTTGTTTTTGAAATGTCGTAACATGCCTGTGTTACTCTGAGAATATGAAAGCACAGTTCCAGCTGTGATTGCATATACAGTTATTTTTTAGTGGATCTGAAGGTTAAGATATTACTTACTTAAAAAACCTAAAGACCTTCCCAGTTGTGATATAAACATTCCTCTTGCCTCAGTCTCATTAAGTGTAGTGTTTTCAAACAGAACAGAATCTAAGCCTCTCTAAGCCCCAGTCTTGTGTGTCTTTGTCAAATATTGGTATAGCATGCTTTATTCAGATAGGTCTTTTCAAGGGAAACAGTACCTTACCATGTGTGTTTGTTCAACTGATTAATTGTATGAGAGAGGGAATGAGGGCAGTTGATTGACAGGTCAACAGTAGGCAGGGGCCATCTTGCAGGAATCGGGTTCTCACCGAGCTCCTCCATCATTTGTGTTGACATCCTTTCTTGCAAGTCCACAGACAGGGCCTACAGAACTACATGTATCCGCTCTTCTTCTCTTCCTCGGCATGGTTTGACTGGGGGATGGCGGGTGCTAAGCTTCACTGATCCATTTCCTGCCCCCTCCTTTGGCTCTAATTGAAAAATTTGGGTGGCCCTGCTTGTTTGTTTTGGTGGAATGTGGTGGGTTGTGTTTTTTGAGGCTTTTCCTCAGTGCTGCTGCTCCGTAGACCTCAGGGTGAATCGAGCACCGGGGGTCAGGCACTGCATTGTTTGTGAAGCGGCACTTTTCTCCCACCCCTGTCTGCTCTGCGCACTCTGCCCCACCTGGTAGCCTCCTCCCTGCTGACAGGCTTGCTAGGCCACTGGTTTTCACAGTATGGTTTTTGTGACCCAGTCAGACCTGGACAGACAGACAGAGGAGTTCTGGGCTCAGAAAAAATGATACCAAATGGCTCCAAGAGACACACTCAATACTGTTGGAGCCCACTTATTTAGACTTACTGAAACATTTATTTAATAAAAGCCCATAAACAATTTGACAAAAAAATAACTGGAAACTCCTTTGATACTCAAATTATTGTTTTCATTATTTTTTTTTTTGTTTTCCTTGGTTTCATTTACTTAATATGGAGGATTTCCTGACTCTTAATCATACAGAACAATTTAAATATGTCACCTTGTATCCTGGGATATTGAGAGATTATTCTTCTACTTTATAAGTCATTATAATCATTGATAACAATTGGCATGGCAGAAATATTATTAGCTACAACTGGAGTGGTTCATTAATCCATTAATTGATAACAACATGAATTGGCAGCATTTTTAAATCACTTTTCTCTGCATAGAGGACAAATCTTTTTCAGTTTGTTTTTCTTATAATTAATCAGCAGAAATCAATAGACTGATCAACAGTCAAAATAATCAGAAATAGTATCTAGTTCCTAGAACAGTATTTATTGTTTTTCTCTGTTTCTTGCTTTTATAAATGAAATATGCTTGTGTTTTGAGATGTTGATCAGGCAGAACATATAATATGAAAGTCTAACTGTGGACTCCTGGAACCTCACATTTGATAGACAGTTAAGTGATTGTTAAAAACAATAATCAATGCAATAATCTTTAATGCCAACCATGAATGACAGTACTAGTTTGTGGTGTAAGCAGCAGTATGTTTATAATTCACAGTGGTATGTGACTGGATGTTTCTCATGCTACTGATGTGTTTGTTATGTGAAGCAGTGTTGCAGCCCCACTCATAAAGGCTCAACTCTCCAGTTCGACAAGTCACCAGGCAGAGCCGCCTGTCTCCATTCTCTTAATCCTCTGAAAACATTTTCCTGCATTTACAAGTCCGTACTTTATATTTCTGTTTATTGTTGCAGGATTTTTATATGGGAAATTGGGAACTTCACCTCGGTAGGCCCAACTCTGAAAAGCACTTGAGACTGACAAACAAACAAACAGACAGCCCTAAAGATAACAAACCCTGTGGGCAGACATGATGATGGTAGGATAGTGAAGCAGAGGCACACATTTGATCGCTCTGTCCTCTGTCACGAAAGACTCCATGAGCTCTGGGATTGGCCGCAAGCTGACTCACTGTGGAAAAACTCAATGACTTGACAGTGGTCAACGCATCTGTTTTCAAACAGAACCTGTACAGTTTATATTGATATGATCCATTTATTTGAAATGTGATACAGTGACACATAATATGGTCAGATTTCTGTGCAATGGCCTCTCCACATCTTACAGGCATGTGGTGGCCTTGGTGTGATTGAACACTGAGGAGGATTGTTCAAAGCTTCACCCAGCTTGTGTGATCAGACCACTCATCTCAGGCAGGGTGATGTTTGGCTCGCTCTGTGCATTCAGAGGAGTCGAGGGGGAGCTCTTTGATGGAATCTGGTGTTTGTGTAATGTTGGGGAGCATGGAGTGAAATGGTTTTAGTGCGGGGGGGATTCTGAGCCACTGGCGTAGTGAATTAGCTGTTCTGATGGGCGATGGAGGGGGTTGAGGGTGATGAGCTGTCTAAATGGGTCCCTTTGTGCCTCCTAAATGCATCGGACTCTCTCTTGCGCACACACACACACACACACACACACACACACACACACACACACACACACACACACACACACACACTTGCCAATCACTGCCATATGTGAGTCACCTTTGAGTTCAGAGCAGCATCTGATCTAAGGTATGAACACCTCATTCATTAGTCATGTGGAAGTGTGTGTTGATATGGTGGGTCATGTAGAGCGATTCCGCCCATCTGTGGTGCAAAGTTTGTCGTGTTTTACTGCCAGAACAAGAAGGTCCGAGCTTGAAGGAGATGTGTGAAGCTCAAACCCCTGGCAATTGATTTTAGTGCATTGGGAACTATTATCAGTCTATTATCAGTCTTTTTGAGCAACATTTTAAGTCCCAAAAATACTGAATTCATAAGGATTCACAGCTGAGACACACACAAAATCCTCAAATCAGAGAAACTGGAATCAAGTGTTCGTCATTTTTGCCTTATAAATGACTTTAACAGTTAAATTTGAATTTCTTGTCTGTCAAAAAACTGTCAGACATAATTGTTTCAACCCTAGATTATTTAATATTGTTAGCTGAATCATATCTTAGGGCTAAGGTTATTGTTTTTGCAAAATAGAGGTTCCTATGGGCCCAGAATGTTTGTCCTGACTGTGAAAGACCTACCCAAAGATGATGTGCCTAAGTTCAGTTTCTGAAAAGAAAGACCTAATCTGAGGGGCACCAAAGAACAGCCAGACCTGAACTGAACATAATTAGACCTGATCCAACAAGGCTCCTCTGCAGTCGAACCAACAGATCCAAACAAAGAGATCACAAACACCAGAGGCATCTCACTTAGTTTGATCAGTTTAACAGATATGGTGGCAAAGAGAAGCAATACAATAGTCTCTCTTTGACACACACAGAACATTGACACGTTCTGTAGCCAACTGGGTGATCAGAAGGCAAAAAAAATGTTCTGACCTGTTAATTTTCAAGGAGTTAAGTTCTCGTTCTACCTCTCAGATCGAAACACACCTGATACTGCGTACACTCGGGTCCATTTGGATTCGTTCAGGTGTTGGGAATATTAACACTCAGACCTGAGACCCGTGGCAGTAAAATGACACCGACCCAATTATTTTGAGCAGAACTTGGATCATGGACGAGTTTTGGCACATCAGAACTGTGTAGACCCGTGGAGACCCGTGGAGACCTCTTCTATGGAGCAGCTACGGTGTGTGTGTGTTTTCCCCCATGTATCTTTTAACTTTATCCTTCCTTTATATGAAAAAGAAATCGCTAGCTGCCATGTCAGCCAGACCAATGGGCACAACATTTTTGGGGTGTTCTGTGGTCTGTTAAATTTAAATGGTTTCATGTGACAAAGAGATTTGTTTAGAGCTTTAATGAGAAGTCTTTTGCTTTCCCTCTGTGGTCTCGAGCACAGATCCAAGGAAGGGTTGTCACTTGTTAGTAGTGCTGCAAGAAGATCCCAAGCCTCAGACTTCCACAGCTACCACACAGATTAGTGCCAACCCTGCTGTTTGTTACTCAGCCTCCAAGGAAAACAAACCTGCCTTTTTAGCCTGTTACCAAAGAGAGAGAGAGAAGTTGGGGCTGGGGGCTAAACAGCATTATGGCTGGGGGAGAATTGAGCGGGAGAAAAGGGGCTAAATCTGGTTCTGTGTTGTCTTTGATTAAATTTAGCTTTGCACAGTACAACATGGCTCGACACATGTTGGAAGAAAGTGGGGTATAACTTTAAGGGGATACTCTGACGCCCCCTGGAGGTTAATATTTTTCTCTCATTTGTGGAAAATGCTGCCTACCTCATAGGTTTCCACTAGGAGCTTCAGAAACCTCTTCTTGTGTTTTCCTCTTCATGCTACTTGAAGGAAAAATTCATTCACAGTTAGACCCCGGCCTGTTAGAAGTTATAGTTTGCATTACCTACTTTGCAGAGTATTTGTGATTGTGCGTGACATGAGACTTGTGCAAGGGTCCTTTTTATTTCTGTGTGAGTTGGTGCATGTGCACGTTTGTGCACGTGTGCATGCACGCTGGTGTTATAGAGAAGGGTCTGGGCAGTGTTCCCGTGTCCATGCACAGCCCCCAGAGTAAAGTAAACACAGCGGCTCTTTTCTCATCCCAGCCGTCAGCAGGCTCTCCCCAGGCCCGCGCCAGAGACCACACACCCAGACCACACACACACACACGCATTCACACACATACACACACATACACGTATACACTCATATATACACACACACACACTGCCCAGACCTCTCCACAGATCCTTCCACATACTCGCATACAGACAGACCACACAACACCAGCTCGGGCCCCTCGCACGCAACCGAGCTGAGCTGTCATTCTGCCCAGTGTGTGTGTGTGTGTGTGTGTGTGAGTGTGAGTGAGTAAGTGTGTGTGTGGATGTGTGGGCAGGCTAGATGTGTGTTTGTGCACGTGTATTTCCAAGATGAGTGGGGGATAGGATAGAAACACTCCTGGAAGCAGAATCAGAATTGTACAAAATAAAGATCCCAGTCCTCTGCCCCTCACCGCACTAACTCCAAACATATGGGATTGATGAAGGATATACCGAGTTCTTGTTTTAGGCCTGTTAACCTTTTATCTCCTACATGTCAGATCCATAGCCCCTCCATTTCCTCTGACAAGCACAGGGCAGCAGCAACAACATGAGGTAAATCCCGCTGGAGTTTTCTCATTAACTCAGGGAAGTCAGGGCGATGGAGGGGTGGCGGGGGGTGTGGCAGTAAAGTTTCCCAGAATTTTTGTGGGTCAGTACATGAGCTATTGTCCCTCTGCTGCTTTTTATTTAATTTGTGTCATATGCCATTGATTCTCTATACATTTCTCCAGTTTCTAACCTGTTTAACGAATGTGTTGTGAGAATCTAAGCTCTGAGTCCTGTGATATTTACTTGGTGCTACAGGTCAAATTTTCATTGAGCTGAAGTGTTGAGGGGATTTTCATGTGGTTAGTATTGAAGTGATTAATATCTCATTTGATTTCATGTAATGGCGCAGGGGGCTCCAGTGTGTATTCAACTGTGCTGAATAACAGGATGCACCAATTGTCTCATGAACACGAAGTTTTATGATACATCTCCCCAACAGGTTAAATGTTAATAGTTTAAATATGATTATTTAGTCAAATAAAGGACATAAAATAGTGAAATGTATTTGTTCCAGTCTATCAGCGTTAAAAGGTGAGATATTTACAAGTCTCATTTTCTCTGACAAACAGTTCAAACCGCAAATTGTCAAACAAAGCAGAAAATCGTCATACAGTAGATGAGAAGGTGAAGTGACGTTTAGTAATTATGATACAATTTATTGTTAAATTATCTTTACACATTTTTAGAAAGAAGCTCAGTTTAAAATAGTTTAAAATATGTATACATTAGAAATTTGTTTTAGAAACTTTATTTTAGGCAGCCAAATGAGGTTCAGATCAAATGATAAAAGTCATTTATGAAGAAAAGATTATAGCTTTTCAAATGTGTGGATTTGCTTCATTTTTTTGTTTTTTTTTTTTTTTTTTTTTTAATCACCAGGTATCATTTAATTTAATCTGTTGGCTGAACCAAATTTGCAGTTTTGGCGTTGTGCTCTGGAAATTTCACAGTTTTATAAACTAAGCAGTTTATTCCAGATGTAAGAAATATTTCTCAAATGAATAAATGATGAAATAACTTTTAAAAGTCCTAAACCTGTTTTGTTTGTCACAGTAAAGTATCTCTAACTAACAGACTTCTCAGCGTTGTGTCCCGTCCTGTTTATATTCCAGTCTTGGTTAGCTCTTGGGAGTCTTCTAGCAACTCAGTTGTACATTTACACTTAATTACTGACTGTAAAACTGTGCGAAGGGTTACCACTATGAGCTTTTTGCAGGTCCGGTCCGTGTGAACTCTTGCATTGTTTGTGGAGAACGTGTTTTGGCTGTGGAGCAAGAGGGCGGAAGCTTCGCTCATGCTGCTTCAGAGAGACTAGATTGGTCGGCCTTCTTGAGACCTGGCAGTAATTTATTAGCAAACATCTGTGCTGTTGAAATACATCCTTTCATTTTTTTCATGTGGAATCTTTCCCTTTCTTCCTTTACACAGCCTCAACATGAACTGATTTGCATGGGTGCTCCTTCTTTGGGACCATAATCTGTAATGTATTGTGTGGGCTTATGTGGAATGATTGGGGAGGCCAGGTTTATTTATCCTTTGCTGTGAGGTTTACATTCTTACCCTCCTCCCTGCTCTCTGTCTGCTCTGTCCTTCTTGGCTCCCTCATCTATTTTTCCTATTATCTGAGAGATAACTGCTGCAATACATACAGTATTTGAAGACCTGCAGGGTGGGATATTAACACTAGCTGCCAACCAAATGCTGCTCATATTTTACTGTCCCCAGCCAGGTCTAAAAACATTAATGTCTGTGTGCTTGGTAATTCAGTAAACATGGCTGATGGATTGGTTAAAATAATAGTAAAAAATAGTAAATAGGTGTTTATTATAAAGAAACAGTTGAGGATTCACCAGCTATGGTTCCATGTTGACATTATCCCAAAGCACTGGAGGCTATTGCAGATTCTTTTAGTACATTTGTCCATTTTTACTTAAAATTATTTAACTTTATATGAATTAAGTCGGCTTCCAGAGCTGTTTATTTTTACTGTTTTTGTTAAACTAAACATTTATATTTTTCTTTAAAAGGTCATAATGATGACACTTACACATTACGTGTCATTAGAGCCCGAACTGACATCTTTAAATTGCCTTTTCTTTACCAAAGGTGTATAAATTAATAGATGCTTAAAGGGAATAGGCTTTGCAGTGGTGTGGAACAAAGGCAAGCAAATTTTCAGATTCAACAATCTGTCACCAGCACATTTTTCCCTTTTATAAATTATTTAAACAGTTAAGTTATTTTTCATAACCCTTAATTAATTTACTGTAAAAAGAGAAATAAATTGATTTGTTGATTTCTTTTGATCCTTCTTTGTTAACTCAACTGTCAGTGCACAGGTTTTGCTAGGGTTTGTGTTACTCAGCGTCTCCGTATACCTCACCCTCTGCCTGATATTCTTCATGTCCAGGTGCTGATCGATCCAGTCTTGCCGTCTGCCTCAGGCCACCATGTCTCGTGCCCGGCAGCCCCCACTGGTCACGGGCATCTCGCCCAAGGAGGGTCCGGCCTGGACCAAAGTTACCATCCGTGGAGAAAATCTGGGAACAGGCCCAGCCGACCTCATCGGTAATACATTTATAACACATAAAGAATGTTATAGTTTCTGTGTTTGTTTACATCTTAAAAATACATTTCTGCTGAGAAATAAGGATTTATCTGTAATCATACTGGTAGTGTTTTACATGCTTCACTTTTATATGCTTTCTTTCTTGTTCTCTTAATAAAATATGCCTGTAAGTATATAAATTAATATGTCAAAATACATAGACGGTACATAAATATTTTCCTTAGATCATCACACTTTATAAATATACAAGCTGTCACCACGTTGTGTGATGAACATTTATTTGTTTTAGTGTAAATAATTAATCTTAGGTGATGATTTTTTTGTTTATTTCTCTGGTGAAGAGGAGGGACGCTGATGTGAATGTAGCTGTTCTATTTTTTCATTTAATTTCTGTTCTGGCATGTTGAAGAATTTGTAACTTCAGCTGTATTAACTGATTTTTATTAATGGATCCTTCAACAAGCAGCCCCTTCTTCAAAACAGGCTGGTTTACTGTTTGTTTTTGTTTATCTGATTGGAGACAAGGCTGATTCTTCATCAGTTTTTCAGTTTTTAAGTTTTATTTTCAATTATTATTATTGTTTATTTAATATTATTATATTATAAAAATTCAGTCTTGAACAGGTTAAATGCTAATTGTATGTTTTAATGGGTTTTTTTTTTAACACATCAGTAATAATTAATTATATAGAGCTATTTCATTGTGGAATTATAAATTGGCATATATTGTAAATGACATATAAAATATTTAACATTGAAAGTTTACACACTAAAAAAAAAAAAACATAATAATGAAACACAATAAAAAGCTCAGTCCAGACCTGCCAAATAAAGATACTGAAGTATTTTACTGTTATGTAAGTCACATTAGCTTCTTCCTGTAAATATTTAGGCTTCTGTATGCCTAGTTGAGAAACTCAAAAGCTTATCAATGTATATAATGTTTAATGTTTTTCAAAAGCTACATAGGTAAATTATGACTCTGATCGCTGCACCTTTTCTTAGCTAGTATTTTCCCTCTCGTTCCCCTTTCTCTCCTCAGAAATAGAAGGGGGAGGGCAGTCCAGAGCGCTTACACACTGCTCCACGCTTAGCAAGTTGTGCTCTGGCCAGTGATACCGGTCTATTTCTGACCATGAATGTCCCTGGGGCCTGGAATTAGACAATTAGATATGCACAAATGTGTGTGAGTGCTTGTGTGTTCAAACAAAGTGGCCAGTAGAGAACAGATGCAGGAAATGGGGCTCTAATGGGCATTTTATTCATGGTTTTATGGACTATTTGTTGATCAGCTCTCACAGGCTCTTATGATGTTTGATTATACACACGTGAAGCTTGCTGAACCCCCTCAGCTGGAAACGTCAAAGTAATCCCTGTCTGTCTTCTAGTGTCTGAATAGAATTAAAAGGTTTTAAAAAGGGGACAGCAGATGTAGGGGCAGCGTGCACAGTGTGCTGGTAATGAGCCACTTAGCACTGAAGTGACACAGTTAGCTTAAAGGAGCTGAGTGAGAGGAAGAAAGGTCACGGCCACCCACACCCGTCGTGACTCCAGCTTCAACTTTGACCCTGGTGACAGTTTAACTAAACCTGCTGATAGATGCCAATTCTGTCTGAGTGCTTACCTCTTGTTATATATTGTCTATGTGTATGTGTCTGAGCTGCAGTTTGTTTATTTATGCTGTCACACTCTGCCTATATATCTCAGCCTTTTCACCTCTTCCCTCCCTCTTTTCCTTCTCAGGTCTGTCGATCTGCGGCCATAACTGCCTGCTGACAGCCGAGTGGATGTCAGCCAGCAAGATAGTGTGCCGCGTGGGTCCTGCCAAAGACGACAAGGGAGAGATCATCGTCACCACCAAGTCTGGGGGTCTAGGCACCTCCACAGTCTCATTCAAACTACTTAGACCAGAGAGGATCGGTAGGACTCTGTTTTTGTTGCAGAGACAATAAGAGACAAAAGTATTTTATTTTGTTTATTCAGTTTGTTGTTAAGTCAATGGAAGTAAATAATGAACTGTGTCTTTTGAAGAATCCACAGTGATGTATCTAAATTTATTTATTTCACCAACAGCTCAAATTTGACTTTGCTAAAAAAATACAGCAAGAAAGTCCTTGATTTTTCTCTGCTCTTTGCTAGATTATAAAATCACTGCAGACAATAAATAGGTTGTGCACAGAGTTTTCCCTAAATCACAAGTTTGATTCAAAAGATTTTACAGTCTCACTTTTATTTCAGATGAGAAACACGTCTCTTTAAAGAGATACCTACACAGTGAGTGTGAGAGGTCGACACTCTGAGAACAAAATATAACCAAAACATAACTTAAACTGGTTTACAAAATTTCTACAAACTAAACACAAGGAAATTGAGATTTACTTTCTCCCAAAAGTGCTGAGCACGGCTGGATGTGTGATGTGTGATGATGTGCTGAGGTCAAACATGTCAGTAATTTTGGATACTTAGCCAATATTTATTATTTCAGTTTAAATGATCTATGATTCCAGCATTAGTAGAGATATTGGGTATACCCACCCACACACACACACACACACTATTAGTCTTTTACTAATTACACCAGCACTTTGGAAACTTCTGTAGCTGTGTACAACTTGCAGTGTGTTTTATGCTTCATATATGTAGTCCTATTGGTTAATGTGTTTATTTAAATTATTTGTGTTATATATATTTTGCAAATTTTTACTACATGCCAAAATAATTAAAATGTTTTCTTCATTTATTTGTATTATGTCCATGTGCACGTGTTGAATGGAGCTCTCGCCGCCACTTCAGATCCCTGGTCTAGAACTTTAGCGATCAATTGGTGCCAAATGTTTAGTTGACAGAAGTGACGATAATAAAAAAAAAAAAAAAAAAATTACAAGAAGAAGAATGTACAGCTAGTATAATATGAAATACTAAATATGTCAATTCACAAATTATGCTGAGAGTGTTGAATTTGTACGTGGGTGTTCGCCTGTGTGTGCCTGTGTGTGAGTGCACATCTGGAATGTGTTGTAGAGCTCGGTGACGTGTGTCTCGCCTGTCCTGCCCTGTCCTGCAGGTATCCTGGACCAATCTGCTGTGTGGGTGGATGAGATGAACTACTACGACATGAGGACTGACCGCAACAAAGGCATCTCCCCCCTCTCCCTGCGACCCAGCAATCCACTGGGCATCGAGATAGACAAGTACGAACTAAGAACATCCAAGTACACACACTAACATTGCTCAGCACAATCACACCACCATAAACACCCGCACTCTAGTTTAGAGCCATGGTTTACATCCCTAAACAGAAACAAACTCTCCCCATATGCTGGTGTTTGAAATATTATGCCAACAGAGCAATGGCTGAACAGCCTCTAACCGCTGTGCACAAGGAGTGGAAACAGAATAATTGTGTATAAAGCAGAGAGAGCAGCAATAGAAATGAATCTGGAAAGAACTAAGACAGCAACCAGCAAACATGTACATATACTGCCTCAAAACAGGCAGTGCGGTGCTGCCTCCCACGCGCGTTGCAGAGGGTGCAGAAGTTGTGATGTATAGTTTGTGTTGTCAGGTTCTGGCATTTCTGGCTTAGTGTTTGTTTGGTTTGGAGGGGCCAAGGGCAAGTGACTGCTCGTGGCCAGAGATGGGACCCTCATAAACAGGCTGTACCATTCACTCTCCTCCCAGGGTTGCACTAAATGTTTAACATACATAGTCAGCAGACCATAACTTATGAACACATTATCTGTTCACCACCACCTTACCTGGTACATGAAGGAGATGTATGTCCTGTGTGACTGTGTACATCCTTGTTTAGTGATGTCACTGGATGGTTATGTCACGTCATATTCAGCCCAGTTGTAGTGAAGAAAGTCCCTTGACAATGTCAAAATTAAATAGAGTGAACCAAACGAAGTGGCTTTTACTTTGAGTTCAGTTGTTGCTATTCAATGGCTAAACCCACAAAATATAAGCTATAAGTGTAAGCAGCCACGGTACATGAGCCATTTAAAACGAGTAGAGGTAATATGTCACTGATCAATATGTTACGTAGCTCCATTCAGTCTTGACTCAGCCTTGACAATGTTAACAATTAATCAGCTATCTCTGATTTTTCATTATGTACCATTAATTTAGAAAGAAAATCATGTCAACACTGACAGTGGCCCAAAGTGGTTCCATACTTCTGTCACTGGACTTCCTGAATACCTATTTCAAAATAAATATATTTTTCCAAAGATGCACATTGTGACTAAAATAAATACAAACAATATAACCAAGTTATACTGACCATCACAAATTGTATGATTGCACAGTGCTGCAGATGTTTCCTGACAAATTATTTTATAAGTGCTAAACTTGATTAAACATTCCTTTTTGGTTTTATTGGTGCGGCCCACAATGTAAACCAATGAGGCCTTATTATAAAATTAAATGGAGATGTAATTATAAATAGCTGTTGAAACTCTGTTCACCCTGCTGAGGAAGCTTTCTAGTCAAAGGAGTTCCTGGTCTCAACAGCATCTTGATAATTTTAGTCGACATGTATAGTCTGTCAGAGGTGGGATGTTAAAATGAATCTAAGTCTGTAAAGCCAAATGCATCTTCTGTAGTGCTGTAGTGGAGATGCCTTGATGGTGTGTTGGCTGTAGAGGTGCCTGAAAATATTTCATCCCAACATTGTAATTGAACATACTGAAAAGAGCTCAAGTAAAAGAGGCAAGATTACAGAGTGGTGGTTGCATGTTGTTGTGTTGGACTGTTTTCTTTAAGGACCATACTTTGGTTTCTTCTGGGTCAAGGCCACAAAGGGAACGAGACCAGTAGGATTTTGTGTCTTATGTTTTGCTCGAATACAGTAACTTCTTGCATGTTTGAGCACTAATGTCAACACAAGGAATAAACTGGAAGGTTTGATCAACATAGACAGAAGTGGAGATATTAAAAATATATTTGAAGCTTATAATTTCACTGTTTCTCCTCTGAAACGTTGCAACATCTTCAGCTGCAATATTAACATCTGGTTTTTGATGATCCTCGTTAAGTTTCGTCAAACTTGCGCTTTCATTCTGTTGTGATCAATTCTCATAAATGATTGAAATAACTCTGCAGGCAAATATGTTATTTCATTCATGAGTGTCTTTGTGTGTGAACGCCAAGTGCGGTCTTGTATATGGATATGCTGTTTCACAGGCTGTGATTTGTACTGTCCATGTGGATGTGTCACTGCGGAGTGGGTGGTGGTGGTGGAGGGGTTGGTTTGTGTAGGCCATGGGTCATTAGTAGAGATCAAGCCTCCCTAATGAGTACTGGGTCCTCAAGGGGCACCCAGGCGTCACACAGTGCACTTCCCACGCCAAGCTCTCCCAGCCTGGGTGCTTCTTGGCTGCACACTGCCCCCTGCTGGAGAAACATTCCCCAACATCATGTTAAAAATATATCTCACAGTTTAAACAGTTTTTTTACCAGATTTTACTCACTGTCGTGTTGTTATTAATATATTTAGACACTTAAGTAAACAATAATTTGATCCTTGGGATTTTTGTTCTGTCCACAAAATGTGCATCTTTTAATATAGAGGAGTTCTTTGTTCATCTTTGTTCATCTGTTCTTTCCCAGGGGCAAAATCCCACAGAAAGACATGGAGGTGATGTTCCCAGGAATGAGTGGAGACTTCACCAGTGAGAAGTTCTCTGCCACCTGGTACCTCATAGAAAACCACGCAGGCTCCAGGTAGGTCATTTTATAACAGCTAATCTTAAGCTTCCATGCATCATAACTACAAATAAGATGGAAAAGGGCACAGCAGTAAGAGAAGTTATAGTAAAATACTTAGTACTTAGCATTTATCATATTTTTGTCCTCAACAGAGGTAACTAAACTGGAGATAAGTAGAGTCAGGAAGCTTATAGCTTGATGCTGGGCAGCCAACGAACATGACTATGTCTGCTATGACCTGCTAACAGTGCTAGGAAATGCTGCTTGTTTTTTTTTTGTTTGCTTTTGTTTTGGTTTTGGTTTTTTTGGATGCGTTTTGAGCACAGTGTGACTGAACACTTCTACCTTTTATCTCCTACACCATTAATTAATCACTTAATCGATTTGTCAGTCAAATTAAAATTTTTAAATGATTCATTGAAATTATTTCAAGCAAAAAAATATTTTACTCTACTGTGATTCTAAACTGCATATATTTTGGTTTTGTACTGTTGAGCAGATGTTAATTACAATAGCAATAAAAATATTGCTAGTCACAGTGCTGTAGTACAGAGTGAGAGGTGTCAGTGGGTAATTTAAATTTAAAGAAACTGAACAAAAGAATTGATTATTAATTTTAGGAAATTTATTTGAGGTTATATTGTTTTGACTAAATCTCCACATGATCAGCTGGTTCTTCAGGTATGTAGACAAAGCAGCCTGCCTTTCAAAACACCCTGGGGTCAGCTGACTGTCATGTTAGGGCAGAGCAGGGTTATTTTGGACTCTCCTGGTTTCCTCTCCCCCTGCTTAGCCTTCCAGTAACCCAGACCCCAGGATCCAGCATGACCAGGGGCCTCTGTTTGGACCATGCTGGGTGACTGTTTCTTCCTCCTGAGGAAACCTCACTCAGGACACTGACACACACACACACACACACACACGTACTCCCTCTGGGCCTCAGATGTGTGTGTCCATGAAGTTTTTCTGCACAGATGTAGATGTTTGCGTGTGTTGCATGTAAGATGTAGTTAAACACACTTTGACAACAAAACAGCAAAATAACATAATTGTAATGGTTAATTAATCAAGGTAGGAAGTTAAATAAAAAAATATTGACAACAATCTCTATTTCTGTGATTATTGTAAATTCAAAGACCTGTCCTTGGGCTCTGGGGAAGTGAAATAGGCATTCTCTGAAAATGATTGACTAAACAATTAATCAACAATTGATTAGGGTAAATCAAAGATAGTAATCATAACTTCTGGCCTTAATTAAACTGCAGTATCATCTTTTCACAGTTTTGACCAGCTGAAGATTGCAGCCAATAATCTGAAGAAACAGGCTTCTAAGAAGAATGAGGGGAGTCTGGCATATGTGAAAGGAGGCCTCAGTACGTTCTTTGAGGCCCAGGACGCTCTAGCAGGTGAGACAGATTAACACATTTTTGTGTGGTGTGTAATCGTGCAAAACTATCTTCGAATAACACAAACTTCCAAATCATCACTCTTCGTCTCTGTTCCGGAAAGAGCTCTTGATTTTTGGAAAAGTGTGCAAGTGTATGTTTTAGGATTTTTTCCTACCACATGTGGTTTAGCAGCGTTTGATTAAAGAGGCTCATTTAGAGGCTGTGTGAAAACCAACCAGTTTGAACTGCAGTAACACAAGGTTAATTCACCTCCATCAAAATGAGATAAGCTTTCACCTGACAAATATGACTCTTTATTGTCTCCTTAAAGCCTGGAAGTGGCTGCACACACAGGTACAGACACACACTCACTGACCTTCATAAACCAAAAAGATTTCAAGGTAGCAAAGACTGACTGCTGTCGCTCTGCCAGGTACTTCAAATCAATTGTTCGCTTCATTCATACTTTTGTCTGTTTACTCTTTGCTCCCGCCATAACCGCTCAGTTACTTCCCCTTACTATTTATACGTACACTTTTCTGCCTCCATCAGTATTATTATTGCTTTCCGTATGTTTGTGCCCCGGTTGGGAGAGAAGCAATGTTTTCATTGTTAGTGACTGAATCTAAATAAACGGAGCAGCCCAACACAATGCAGGCCAGACTATTAGGACTGATAGTGCTGATAACAGACCCAATAAGACCAGTGGGAACAATGCACAGTCATTCTCACGTTCCGACTGAGCGTGCCTACTGTGTGCCCACTGCCCCAATGGGAAATGTACAGTCTCCACAGATGGAGGAAGCAGTTCACCATAGAAGGACTCCATGATGACCTGTGAACTAAGAGGCCATACTGATGCTTTATGACCCGTTTGACCAGAATGATTTATACAGTGGTACTGGCCAGAATATGAGATGGTCTATTTGAACCCCTAGTTTTGGAATAAAGACTTTTTGTGACACTTAAACAGTGTAGGCTGTTTTAGATGTGTTGTCAAATCTCATATAGACAGACAATTACAAACACAATAACCAGTAAATATGACAAAAGTGGTCTTTTTTGTTTTAACTCTGTTATATATTGTTTCAAACCAAGGCAGGTATGTAGTGATTTTCAAAAGGTTCTATCTTCATAACAGCTCTGGTAATTAGCCATGAAATTTTGTTCCGTGTACGTTTTTCTCATTGTTAAAGTCAAAAAAGTGGAACATGAAATACTTGCACTAAAGGTTTTGCTGGTGCTGATGAGTCCACAGAGAATGAACCAGACTGCAGCACCAGGAACCTGTTTCCCTCCACCAAACAGAAGTTGGTTTCAAGCTCAGGAACGTAGTCGAGTGTTTACTAAGCCGGATACTTCCCTCAAGAGTTAGTGCATTTGGAAACACAACTGATATTGTGTTTACGTGATGATCCAAGAGGATACACCAGATTAAACTGTGCAAAGCTTTACAACATATATTTATAAAAAAGCTTTAGTTCAGCTTGTGTGGACTTTTCGGTGAGGCTAGCAGACTGTCCTTTCTGGCATTTACATTTTCTTCTCTTTCCACTTGCTTTAGCTTTGTTGATATGTTATTTATATTTACAGGAGTCATTAGAAACACCTGTGGGTTAAACTGGGTTTGCCGCACACGTTTAGGGCCGAGTTACTCCGGAAGATACGCAACAAGCAGACAGAAGAAACTTCCTATCGTAGCAGCCTACAAAATATAGAAGTACAGCAAATAAAACAGTGTCTCAGAGGAATGGACTTACATTGTAACACAGACTTTAAATACATAAATGCCCCCACTTGTCAAATGTAATTTCTACAAAAAGCATCACAAATCTATGTCTATATTATGACATCTCATTATGTCTCATTTTCAGCTCATTGTGATGCTTAACCAACTTGACTTGAGCATTCATTTTAAACTTTCTGTCTTCTCATCATGACTCATTACAGCACTACAACATCATTTTTCTGCCAAGGTCTGGAAAAATGAAGTGGTAGCCCAGAATGGATAGTTCAAGTGGAGATATTCTGTATGCTGGGTATGGTCAGCCAAACCGACATACCACTCGGCACACTGCTAGCAGCCAGCCAGTTTGAGGCAGCTCTGCAGCAGCTCAGTGCCAGGCCCAGTTAACACAGCTGTCTGAGCAACTGTGAATCCTGTCTTTGTTTCTGAGCAGTGTTTCTGGGCAGGTTTCTGTTGTTCTGACTCGCTCCAAATGAGCCTCACCTGAGATGTAGCTGTGAAGGTCTAGCAGAAATTAGCAGTGAAAAAAAAGAAATGAACAAGGTGCTTGTGTGTTCTCCTTGTTCAAAATGTGCTGTGTTAGACGTTGCTGCAGTGCTTCCAGCTGTCTCAGTCACCATCAAGACATTTTTGTCTCTCCTTATGTTTATTTTCGGTTCTGCTTGCATGTGAGATTTTTACTGACAACTTTAATAGAAGTACGGAGTTGTTGTTTTTTTAAATATTTCTTTAATGAAAGTGTATCGCTGCTGGCAACGTGGAAACAAGGACGAGAAGCCAAATTTGGGAAAAGAAATGAGGCGGATAGAAAATATTTAGAGCAAACAGCAGGTCTCTGACTTCAGCATCTGTGGGATTTCTCTCCCTCCCTCTCTTTTTCTTCTCCCCACTAATTGCCTCTTAATTGCTCTCCAGTATAACTAACCATCTCCAACAGAAATAGAAAAACAAAATCTCATGTGTCTTTTTAATGAACTATGAACTTTGTGCTTAAGCACACAGTTTAGACTTTTGCATCTGCAAACCACAAATCTTATTAATTGTAGTGCTATTTGGGTTAGTCACTTAGTTAATGTTCACTTTTGGCAAATAGAGAAACCAGACTGGGAGCTCCAGCCAACATTTCAGTCTGAGGTTGTATCAAAGCTGCTTCTAGCACCACAGTAATCCCTGATTTTATGTTACTTACTGGAAACTGACTGTTGGAGATGAGACTAGTATCAAGATTTACAAACTACAGTATATTGACTAGTACCCTAAATTGACATATTAGAGTATGTGTTTGGATATTTAAAAAAGTTCATGCACCCTCAGTTTCAAGGACAATAAGCTCAGTAGTTTAACAACAGATATCCCAGTAAATCCTGTTTCAGTAAACGGAAACATAGGACACGAGCTAATTTAAGAGGAAAGCAGGCCAGTGAAAAAATAGATGTGCTGATAATATCATTCTGAGCTTATAAACGTATGTATCTTCATGTGGTAATTGACTCTGGGAATTTAACACTACATTTGAACAGAAGCCTCAGATTAGCTCCTTTTAAATGTAAGCTCTTTTTGTATTTGTCCGGGGGCGTAGTAGCTGCTGGGGGTTAAAAACTGGAGGGGACTATATGTTGTGGGACCAAAGTGGCATTTAGTTAAGTTGTTTCAAGTCCTGTGGTTTTCTATTAGTTGTCACATCAGGTCCCATGTTGTAGTGACCAGATTTTAATATTAGTTTCAAGACGTTCCATCTGTACAGCATATCTTCTTGTCAGGTTTGATATAATATTGGACTTGTCTGTATAAACATTACATGTGAACCACCACAGGCTGGTGAAAGAAATGAAAGACTTCGGGCATTGCGACTGTTTGGTCACAGTGTCTCAGCCGTGTTTCTGAGACAGAGACACTCCAGCTGATTGACTGACTGACAGTCTGTCAGGGAACCCAGAGTTGTTTCCACTGAAATGTTGAAATTTGAGGTTTTTCATTGTTGTGTGAAAAGGAAGTCTCCCAGTGATGCAGGAAACGGAACAGCTACCAAGTTCCAAAAATGCCAGATTCCCAGGGCCTATTCCCTGAGCCCCCAGCCCTGGCAGGAGTCAAAACATCTCCAGCTTTAGAACCCAGGGACACTGTATTTTTATTCTTATTCATTTTTTTTCTCAACGGTTCCAGGAAGCCAAGCGGGAGCAGCAGCTCTTCCTCAGGTCCTGCCTGAGCGTGTTATCCGGACCCTGACCTGATGTTTAGGTTAGCTGTGACGTCACAAGCCCTACAGTGTGTGACAGATGCAGAGGACACACAGCTGGCAGTAGGGCGAGGGGGAGTGTGGAGATGGGAAGCAGACCTGTAGAGTCTGTGTGTGTGTGTGTGCGTGTGTGTGTGTGTGTGTGTGTGTGTGTGTGTGTGTGTTCAGCCCTATCAATCCTATACTCACCCATTTACACTCCCATGTCTACATGCTTTTGTCCTAACCTGCATCTGGCCGCATTTTCTGGTGGTTGAGAGGTTCACAAAAGGGCCAGAGACGTCTGTACTGATTAGGCACTGGCATGTTTGAACAGTGTGTTGCAGGAATACCTCGGTCTCTGCCTTGAGGCTTCTGTCTGTCAGAATGGACCCACATATTTATTTACAGAACTCTCCCCCTTCGTTTTGCCCCCTGCTCCCTCTGCTGTCTCCGGGCCCTGCAACAGCCAGCATTTGTGCTGGAGCAACTGTGGGAGAAAATGAAAGGCAGAAAAGTGGAGGGAAGAGAAATGAGAGGATGGTTTTCCTCTTTGTTTTTCATTTTTTTCATGTTTCTGTCTCTTCATTCTTGAGATTTCTGCTCGTTGCATATTTGAATCGCTCCACAAGTATGTATGAGAAGCTCTCCTAAACCGTCTCCACCTCTCTTCCACTCTGTCAATAAACCCACACTGCCGCTCTCAGCACCGAGCTGCCCACTACTGCTCACCATTTATTTATTCACTGGGGCAGCCACACCACTTGCTCTGCCTCTTTTTCTCTCTCTGTTTTCTCCCCTCATTCCCTCTTTACAAATTCCCTCTCCTGCGTAAAGCTCTTCATGCTAAGTGATGGATACAAGCCATCAGAGAGTACCTCCCCCTCGCCCCCATGCAGCAGTCATTTTGGCATCCAGACCTCCAGCTCTGCTCTCCCAAATGTTATTTTTCAGACAGTTGAAACATTTTAGATCCACATTGCCTCCAGGTCAAAGGGCTCCAAATGTCCCAAGACCACAAAGCTGTGCTGTTAATGGCTTTGGTTAGGTGAATTGATCCAGTACAGTCAGTACTGGGACAAGGTCAGGTCCTTGTTGCGTGGGAACAGGCACAAGGGGGTGGATTCAATAGCTGCATCTCTACATGTAGGTGGAGAACAGGCGAGGTTATCTCCCATCTATACTAGGGGTAGGGCCTGTTTATTGTTTTACCTTCGGTTCCTGAAATTGAAAATGTTCTGTCTCTGGGGACCGCACATTGGTTACTCTACAGAACCTTAATTTATTTTCAGACTTTTCCACTTTTTCTTACCGGGTTTACATTCATGTTGACATTTATTATTTCTCTGATTGAATTTCATTGTATTTTGTCCTCACACACACACATGCAGTCCTTTACAAAATTAACTAATACTTTGTGTTGCAGCAATCCACCAGAGACTGGAGTCTGATGGCACAGAGAGAGTGGAGGGATCTATGACCCAGCGACTAGAAAACATCCTCAACAGTGAGAATTTTTTTTTTTTTTTTTTTTACCACATAAGAAGTTTTATCATCTCGCTATGTGACTGATGACTGGAGGTGGTGGTGCTTTTTTGTCACTGTGATTAATATTTGGGACATTTCCCTAAAAACACTTAAAAGCCTCATTTCGTGTCGCTTGATTCACTGATGGTAATGACAGCACATGTATTATATGTAGAGCTGGTGGGAAAACCCTGATTGGAAAACCTTTGCTGTCAGGAAGCTTTGCAGACATCTTAAGACTTAAAACAGCTAAAAGTAGTTTGTCGTTCTTGAGTTCGAGAGAATATACTAAGGGAAAAATCTGCCACTGTAAAAAGTTTATTTTGTTGGCTATTATTAATCACTATTATTCTTAAATGTATGTTTTCATTGCACATCACAGAATGACAGGTACAAAGACTCTTCCTCTAAAACATTTTTTCAGACACTGCTACCTGTCAGAAACTTAATGTTTAAAAAAATATGAACTTTTATCTGTGAAATATGTCATGAAAATCTTCCAAATACTCTCTTTTTCCAATGCACACACATCCACCTTAAAAACTGTAAAAAAAAATCCAACAAAGGTTAAAGAGTCTGACACCTCCAATACATGTTTTAAAAACATTTAACTTCTGTTTTAAATGTGCTGTATATCATACACATACAGTATGTTTGACACTGCTAATATTGTTTCGTATTATTCAGGTATGGGTTTAGATTTTGGGATGTTTTTTCTGTCTTTTCTATCTGTATTATGTTCTTTGGTTTTACCTTGAAGGGATTGTAGTAAATATGAGAAAAGACACTCTGCTGCTCAGTCACCTTGCTGGCTCTGTCCTCAGCCAGTCCTGTGCTCCCACCCTCTCATCTCATACATGATAATAGGACTGCTCTAATGGAGGGTCAATAAGCAAGTCCTTTTCCCGGAGTCTAAAGTAAATAAACCTTGCAACCGGACATAGCTTTCATCTCCCCAACCCTCTGAGTTGAGGGCCCACAGCCTAATGGGCTCAGGGCACCGCTCACCTCCAGAAGCCCATGCATCAAATACACAGCACCAGTCAGAAAGTTGTGATGTTAGTTTCATGACACTCAGATTGGTGACTAAAAAATGTGAACTATTCCTCTGTTTGCTCTCATGCTTTTTTTCTCCCCAAGGGATTTTTTTTTTAGGGCTGGGGCTTTGTTTTGATTTAAAGAAGTCCAATCTTTCTATTCGACGACACGTCCGAGGCCACACACAAAGCCATTTAGTCATGCAGAGGTTCCACCGAGCTGCCTGACAATGAAATAGCTGTCACTTTCTCCTTAGCAGCTCACTCTACTTCTGCTCCCTGCTCTGTGCCAAAGTAGCATACAGACCAGGAAGAAAACCAGAGCCCAACAATATGAGGGAAATGTGGTATCTACATTTATTTATATAGTATCCCAGTTTCTCATTTTCTCCTGCGTCTTTCACTCTGTCTCTGTCTTTCTTGCAGGAGCGAGTGATACCGCAGATACTCTTTTCCAGGAGGTCTTGGGGCGGAAAGACAAAGCCGACTCCACACGCAATGCACTTAACGTCCTGCAGCGTTTCAAGTTTCTGTTCAACCTGCCACTCAACATCGAACGCAATATCCAAAAGGTATTAATCACACGTGTACACACATGTAGAAAACAACCTAGAAACATCAGCTCACATAATGTGTCATCACCAGCTATCTATGTAACACCAACTAAATGAAACTACCCTTTTTTGTTCAGGCCTTCTTGTAAATATGAGTCATGTGTTGTGTGTAATGAGATATTAGATAATTTATAGTTCATTGCTCTGAGTGGAGGAGGGTGTAAATTATTCCACAGTCTGCTCTATTATGCAGTGTTTAGATCCAGTTATTTGTGATGGCATTGTTTTCATCCTGGTGTTAATGAAAATATTCTTCAGTTCATTTAACTGTCATAACAGGACACTGTTGTCAGAAAATATGGGAATGGAGAAAAGTGCTTTCTCTGCAAGTCCTGTGGTTTAATATTACTTGGTTATTAGAAACCAAGCAGGGCAATTTTATAACCTAATGGCTCCCAAGAGAAGCTTCTCAGTTCTCATGCGTAACCTCACCTCACCTCACCTCACCTCACTTCATTTTACTGAACCTTTTCAGATAAACTGGCCTTTTAGCAACCATTACAATACAACAGAAGACCCAGCAGCTCATAGATGCATGTAAACGTAGCCTAAAATGACACCAAGGACTTGGTCACCATTTAACAGAGAGTTATACAGTGAACTTCATCTGTTATTAAAGCCTCTGCTACTTGTTGAGGCTGTTAAGACACTTTATAAATGCACATTTTTTGGGTCATTTAGTTGTCTCTACCTGCTTTCAGAACTCCCAAAGATCACAGTTGGTGATTGTTGTAGTCACTAGTCATTACTTTAAAATTAAAGTGTTTTTTCCATTCTTGTTTCTCTGTATTTCCTAAAGGTATACTGTATGTTAGTTTTAAGGTTTTGATGGCTGTCATCCAGAGGGTGGAGCTAGAGAAGCTTAAATACACAGTGTGTCATAAATTTTTTTTTAAAAAAGCCCTACGTCGTGAACTGAAATGACTTTTCCTTTCAGGGAGATTATGATGTGGTGATCAATGACTATGAAAAAGCCAAATCTCTATTTGGCAATACTGAGGTCCCTGTTTTCAAGAAAGGTAAACTTTTCTTACCTCAGCAAATAAATGAAATGAAGTGAAATACATTATATTATAGTGTTATCTAATATAATGTTCACAGTTTTGTCAAATTAATGTTCTTTTACTCTGTTCTATGTAGTGTATGCTGAGGTTGAGACGAGGATCGGAGCGCTGAGAAACCTCTTATTGGAGAAACTGTTGCAGACGCCATCAACTCTTCACGACCAGAAGAGATACATTAGGTCTATATTTTTTTTTTTTTTTTATACCAGCTGTCTGAAATCCACTCAGTTGTCATGTTGTGGTCCGTATATGTTTTCTACCCTTTGATTTTTACACAACACGGTCATTATCTGCACATTTAGCATGTTTTTATCTTTGTCTTTGAATGTGTGCTGCGTACAATCTGTAAACACCAGTATGAAGTCATGTCAAATCTCTTGTACTCTCTCAAAAACACTCCACATGGTTTCTTTGATGTCTGCCTGTGTCACTGCTTACCAGAACTTTGTCCTCTGTCTACTTTCATCTGTCTGCCTCTCACTTTTCTCTGAATGTTCACCAGCCCTCTCAGCTTTCTGCTGTGCCCTTCTCTTTTTTCCGCCTCTACTTTTCTCTCTCCCTTGTCTTTCTTTCCCTATCAAGTCTATCTGTCCATTCATACTTGTGGTCTTTCTTGATTTATTATTGTTGAGACCAACATGCCAGGATCACAAAGACCAGCTCTCGACCACATGGCAACATCTTTCATCCTGTTGCATTAGGCCCAGCTCTGAACGCCCACTCAGCTCCTGTTTATCCTTGCTCTTCATGGTGGGAGTTGTGTGTGTGTGTGTGTGTGTGTGTTGAACATGTGAATCTTGCTCAGACTTTTGAAAGATGCCACCTAATGAGAAACAAACAACTGGCCTGTCCTGGGATGAGAGTAGAGGGAGCCAGGCCCCAGGACAGGGACTTAGTCATCTGAGATCTCACAGGAGCAAAGCCCAGCACATAAACTCCTGGGAGAAGCCTCAGTGAGGGTGGAGATGATTTTTTTTTTTTTTTTTTTTTTTTTTCAATGCATACATGATTTCTGTATCTACATTTACCAATATAGATATTACGCGTGTACCTATATTGTTATGGCCAGTCATCATGAAAGCACCAAATGAGGGAATATTTCTGGGAACACTCATCAGTGTTGTTTACATGTTGTTTCACATATTTACATGGTGTTTGTGTCCTGTGCACATCTTAGGTACTTGTCTGACCTGCACGCTCCAGGCGACCCAGCATGGCAGTGCATCTACGCCCAGCACAAGTGGATTCTGCAGCTGATGCTAAACTGCAGAGATGAGTTCATCAGCGGCCAGAGAGGTGACGATCACACACAAGCGCACACATCTGAGCTGACCTGCTTTGTGAGTGAAAGTGGTGTTCAGCATGTTCGGTCTGGCAGCTTGTGGATGTCATGTGAGTCTGAAGTTAGCAGAGAGAAGAACGAACCAGCTGCCTCTGCGTCGTACTAGCTCTCTGCCTGCATTCCCCTCTCCGTCACCACCCTCCCCTGCCTGTTCTGCTCGAGGCCCACATGTTTATTTTTTCATGAATGTATGAATAAGATGAAAGTGAGGGAGCATTGGCTTTGGACTTGGGTTTCAGGGCTTGACATGTTACTGCACACACAAACTCTCGTTCACGCTCGCACAAGGCTTCACAGATGGATTGGAACAATTAACCCCAATTAAGCTGTTCCTCTGTTAAATCAGCCAGCAGAAAAATGTGGATGTGGAACCGTCCGCTCAGGAAGAACTTGCCATCCACGCTTAGACACATACACATGCATACACACACATACACACTCCTACAGTCATACTAACACAAAGGCACCCACACAAATACATTGCGAGTGGGTGGCGGCTCCGTATAGTGCAGCTGGAACATAAACATGTCTAACACTAAGGGTAACACTGAGGCTCAGGCGTGATAGGTCTGGGGGTTGGTTTGCTCCCTGCCTCTCCACAGTTAAATATAACTTCATTATCATGTCAGGGATGGCCCCTTTTCAGTCCACACATCCACTCCTCAGCAGAGAGCAGCATGTGGCAGAGTGTAATGTAAATCACATGCAACCAAAGTTGCAGATTTTCAAATATGTACAAAAACACATGCATTTATAATTTACTTCATTATGACTTTAAATCATATAAAATAAAACCTTAAGTCATTTAAAATAAATATAAGTTCCAAGCAATAATCTAATATTAATATAATTCTGACAACATAAACACATTTACTCTGCGCAGTAAATAGGTCCCCTTATTTAAAAAAAAAACATAAGGTTCTTTTTCATAGTCTTTTAAAATGATCTGAATGACTTTGTCAAACAAAACTCATGAACTTTTCTTGATCTTCCACATCTGTGGTTGAGTTGAGCTATTTGAGTTCGGCAACAATAGCTACGATTACAGACAAATTTATATTTAAAAGAACCTAAACTTGAGACTTGTGTTAGCAGCAGACAGGACGTGAGTTGTGATCTCAACTGTCAAGATCATGTGATCTGTGAAATCCTCCCTGTCCCCCTTTGTTAAGACTTTTCTTCGACAATATGAATATGGTCTTACTAGCTCTGCCACAGGAAAATGATCGCCATTATTCGTACAACCACATGCAGAAAATGTAAACGCAGGTTGCTTTAAGGGTACCCTGTGGGGTTTTCTTATAAACAAACACAATTCTGTTTACACTTGGTGTTTCCCATCAAATCTCTTAGGGCATAACCAGCTTGTTTTAATGCATTTCCTTCTTCGCAAAGTGTTTGCAAAGCTGGATTGTGAAACCTGCATTAACATCTATGTTCGTAGTCCCCTTCATCCTTTCCTGTAGCTAGTGCGTTTATTGGTTACTATAAATATTCACTGGCAGAAATGTGTGCTCTGTCAGCATTTGACACCTGGCTCCCTCCAGCATCCACATTTTTGTCGTGTTCTGGTGGTGGATGCTAGTAGAGCACACAGAACCAATCAGGAACCATGATTTAAAAAAAAAAAAAAAAAAAAAAAAAATAAGCTACTGGTCAGAAAACGTCAGAGTCTTCATATACACAAAGACAAACGCATACACACAGAGGAAAGTGCACTCAATCATTTCTGCTCTTGTTTGCCACAGACCATTGTCTCCTGCCCCTTCGGCTGCCACGCTCTCCAACTCTTCCCCTCACACACACACACCTGGTAGCTATTTACCATCCCCAGTCTTCGCTGCTCTCAGCTCGCCCAAGTACGAAACTCATGCCTGAGTCTGAAACATCCCTCCACCCAGGCAGCCCTTGAACAGCCACCATCATAAAACCACATCCACTGCATTCCCCAGACCCCACTCTTCCTCCCCTGGCCCCTCTCGCCCTCAGCTCTCCTCTCATGTAACTAGGATCCCCTTTACGGGTACCTCACAACTACCCCCCGTACTGGTGGCCTCCTCTACCTCATCGTATCACATTTACCAGCTCGGTGTATTCATAAGCCACCTTTTCTGCTGTTGTCAGCGTCACACGTGGCAGGGATTATTCCTCAGTGATGGATCAGCCCTGTCTGCAATAACTGATGTCATTTTCTTTGTCTCTTGTGTTTTCCAGTCAGGAATATGAGGCCAGAGGCCGTTCTGGTGTAGTTGTGATTCCATTAATTACATTATAAGTTGCCTTAAATGTGAAATATACCCATCCATCTTTGTTGGAACAAAAGCCTGAAACCAGAGTTGCCTTGTGAGGAAACATAGCAGTGCAAGTTGCTTCCGTATGTCTAAACACTCCCATCGTGCCCCGGTGCTGCAATCTGACTCTGCCTGATTCTGTTATGAACTGCAGTTCTCTTGTTTCCTGAACAGCGCTTCATCTGCCAACATCAATACAATTAGCAGGAAATTTTGTTCATAGGAAAATAGGTTTGTCAGTGAACAATTAGAGGGATTCTAGTGTATGTTCATGCATCGGACTGGGAAACATGCGGTTGTGATTTTAGGCTCGGTCCGTACCACTAGGAGAAATGTGTTCATTATTACACTTCACTTAGTATGTTAATCAGATAGCTGCTTTCAATCCTATCAGTGTGGGGCACTAAGTAAAGGAGCTTAAACTATTTAGTTTTTTATTATTTACTATCTATTCAGAAAAACTTTAAAAATAAAAGGATGAAAATACAGATTCAAATCTGCAGATCAAATCTTAAAAACAAGGTTTCCAAGGAAAAACACTATTTTTTTTCAGGTACTTAACATATATTCCCATTGTAAAACTGTAATTGTTTTATTTCCAGTTCACAAAACTTTATTTACTGTAAAATTAATCAAGTTAGTGTTTTGTAGCAGGAACCAACTTATAAATATGGAAGAAAATCTAAAAATGAAAAATCTAAAGATGTGAAGTGAAAGTCTCTTTTATATTCTGTAGTGTGGGAATTAAGCTGCATATAAACAGGTGTGTGTGTGTGTGTGTGTGTGTGTGTGTGTGTGTGTGTGTGTGTGTGTGTGTGTGTGTGTGTGTGTGTGTGTGTGTGTGCGCGCGTGCGTGTGCATTTGTGCGCGTGTGTGTGTGTGGTAAGGGTCAGTGACCCCATTGGGGAACAGGAACTCATCCAACCTGCAGAGAAGCCTCAGACCTGATGAGGAAGTGAGCAGAAGTGACACACATTGTCTCAGTATCTTCAACACACATACACATCACGCATCCTATATTTTAGCCTTCAAAGTTTTAGCAAGAAAAGAACATAGCAGCATAATGAATAGTTTGAACACCAGAACTGCCCTGCATACGTGCACACTCATAGACTCGTGCATTCTCAGGACTCCAGGGGCTCAGCCAACACCTGGATCAACAGCAGCTCTCATCCCTCACAGAGAAAGGACTCGAATGGGCTCTGAGCTGTGTGCATGTGGGTCAGAGTGTGTACGTGTGTATGTGTGTGTCTGTGATATGAGAAATCTTTGTCTGTTTACAGATAATCTGAGTCAATTGAGAATTTCCTTACATTTTCTGGACTGGATTGCTGTTGTGTGCACAACCATCTCAACCGCATTTTATCCTCTGCCTGGGGATTTCTCAGCGTTTGCTTACACTCTGCATTCAGCCTGTGACTCACCCATGCACTTTTCTCTATGTGTGTCAGACATATGTTTTGGAAATGTGGCCATCCGTCTCCCTTCGTTTAGACAAACTACATGTGGGAGTATTGCAGCATTGCATGATCTTGTTTCATTTTCATTGTAGTAAGTTCAATCCCCTCTCAGTAATGTGGTGTTTCACTTTCATTCCTATTTAACTTTCACCCCTTCTTCTTTTGTCCTTAAGTTATCTCACACTCACGGCAGCAACGTTATCTCACTAGCCAATATAGTGATAGTGTGCGTGTGGTTGCAGAAGGACCTTCCCATTCTTCGGTGTGTCCCTGTTGCCATCTAGTGGAGTTATGGTGCTTGCAGATATCAGGATCAGATGTGACTGAGCCCGGCCGACGTAAACCCACTTCACCCCAGCGCTCACAAAGCCCACAGCTCTGTTTCCTCACCCTGGAAACAACAGGAGATTCTCTCAGCTGTGGGTCAGGGCAGAGAAGGATCAGAACACAAATAAAGAAAGGCCAAGAGGGCCGAGGAAGGATTGTTTGGTGTGAAAGCCTGCTGGGCTTATTGAGGAATGTGGAATTATGAAAATGGCTTATTTGATATCTCAAGTATGTGTTTCTTTTTTTCCCCTTGAACTCTTTTCTCATCTCTTGCCGCCCCCCTCCTTCTCCTTTGGTTTTGTCTGTCAGTGGGTGTCGGAGCTCTGGATCTGGAGGGGGATACCCGTCCGTCGGCCCTCGGCAGGCTCAGCCACACTGCGTCTTTGAAGAGAGGGGGCAGCCTGCGAACGCCACGACCCAGCAGTGAGTACGCCGCCACATCACGAACACACCCACTCACTCTGTGCTCGGGAGGGGCTTCCCTGTCTTAGTTAATGTCTGAGTGTGCATATGTTTGTTTATGTGTGTGACACTTTTTGCCATGAACCGTGTTTAGGGGAATCACAGTGTAAGAGTGTAATGGAAGTACAGTTGATGTCTTTAGGTGGTGCGGTAACACAAACAACAAACAAACAGCTGCAGCCTGCTGTGCCGGATCAGCATTTTTTTTTTCTCTGATTCTTTGAATGACAGAAGCACTCTCACATTTTTAACTCACTGCCATAGCCTCTCACACATCTACTCTGTTTACCCTCCCATAACGTTTGAGTTCAGCTTTAAGACAGTACTCAGTTTGTGCAATATTTGTGCATCTTTTTTTTCCAGCCTGGCGTTTTGAAACGCCACAGCAGGTGCAGTTTGTGGAAAAGCTGTCAGATGTGGTGATTGGTCAGCTGCCCAACTTCTGGAAACTTTGGATCTCTTATGTTAATGGAAGTCTTTTTAGTGAGGTAAATAACCTAAGAAGAAAACTAGTACATACGATATACCTAATCACTTCGCTCAAATCTAAAAAAAAAAAAAAAGCTTGATTACATTTTCTATCTTGGTTTCTCTTGTTCCTCATGTGGTTAGAAATAGTTTTGGCTCTTTTGCTCAGGATGTTGAGAAATCTGTTTCTGAGATTTCTTCCATTACCGTAAATACTGGAAATAAAAGCTGGATTTCTGCACTTAATATTATTTCTGATGATGAACCGCTATACTGGTCTCCTGTTCAAATAGTTTGAACTGGTTTGAACATTAAAGGTCCAGTTTAAAACAAGAAAACATTTAGGGTCTGCATTGTCTCTGGAGGACGACGTGTTTGACTTGTCTTTTTTTGTGTGTGTGTTCTGCAGACTGGAGAGAAATCTGGGCAGGTGGAAAAATCTAAGAAGAATGCCAGACAGAGACAGAATGACTTTAAAGTCAGTGACTTGTTTTGAGGTGTTTCACTTACCGCAGTTTCTTTTCACATAAAATGTGTCTGTTAACTGTAATTTCTACATCTGCTGCTTGTTTCATAGAAAATGATCGAGGAGTTGACCAGTCGCCTCGTGAAGCTAATTCGGGGGGCTCTTCTCCCCACGACTCTGCCACAGGGGGAGCTTAGTCGTTATGGAGGCTGGGAGAACAAGACGGAGCTCTCTGGAGCCTGGCTCACGCAGATCATACACATTGTCAGGTTCTCGGACAGAGCTTTTGATTGGGCCGATTGGCTACAGGGATTTTTGGCTTCGTGCAAACTGTATGATGCCTTCTCTGTATGATACGTTCTCGTGACCTCCCTCTACTGTTTTCTCTTGTTCTTTCTGTTTCCTCTGTTGTCTCTCGTCCAGGGGTTGTCACGACGCTCTGTCTGCATTGGAGATCCCAAATGACTTGCTGCAGGTGATCCAGGATCTGCTGCTGGAGCTGAGAGTCCACTGCCTCATGATGACTCTGCTGCACACTACGGAAGGTGAGGGAGGAATTTGTCAGCAGAGCTTTTATGTGCACATGCATCATTATGTTCAGTTCTTCTTCATCGGAAAATAATATTTTTAAAATGTCAGTTTAAAGAGAGATATGTCTCACGACACCCTTCAGGTTTTATGTGTTTCAACAATGGGAACATAACAGAAATATGTTGTAAACAACACAGTTAACAACAGCTGAGTTTCAAATAATTACCATGTCAGTGTTAACATCAATTTTACTAAAAAAAACCTAAGGATACATGTAAAAGAGCCTGATATCTGAGTGTGTAAAGCTGTGAAATACCTCTGTGGATGCAGGAATATCTTACCAAAGAATCAGGAAGCGAAATGAGCGCTTTTGTCTTTCTCATGTAAAGTTTAATTGGCACTGTCATTCTGAAATCACAGTTTGATTGGTGTCCGTTGCTTGCGTGCATAGTATCATTTCCTGTTAGTGAAAAAGGTAAAGTATAAGATTTCTTGCATGCTAACTGCAGTAGCAGTCATTGGTAATAGTACATAACACATACTGAATGACCACCAACAGACAAATGTGTTGTTCTTGGATTAAAACGTTTCCCAAGGACACTTTTACCTGATTGTCATTTGTTCAGGGTATTTGTAAATACACACTTTGCATAAACCCAGGACATATGGTAATGCTATATATGGTAATTACTGCAAGACCCCATTGGATATTCGCCGGTCAGTGTCCTCAAGTGTCACCTCTTATAACTTCTAGGTTATTAATGGAGAAAGTGTTATGAGACTAAAACCAGACAAGCTCGGTTTCACTTGTGGTTAGACATGGTCATTTTGAAAAGAGTGACTGGTTTTCTCATAACTTTTCCCCCCACACTCACACTCAAATTGTGGTCTGGGCAGAAAGAATTTCATTTTATATCGCACTGTGGTTTTCCCTCAGAAACTCTTTATGCTGTTTATATTTTCATTTGTAATAATGCCGTGTGAAGGCATTCACACTTCGCTTATAGAAAGGCTTTTTTTGGTCTTGGAGTACAGCAGACTGAGGTTTCAAGTAATTGCCCTTTCGATTCATGTTTGGGTTTTTCTGAAATCAGATGTCAAGAGGCTTGCTGAGAAGGAGGACTGGATTGTAGACAATGAGGGAATCACCAACCTGGTATGTGTGATTGCATCAAGCACTACTTCAGATTTCATATTTTTCATATTCCCTAATGAAAAATGACAAACATGCTCCAGAAAATCTTCACAACATATCATTTTATTTAGCCACAAAACGAGTATCACACAGTAGGGTGATAGAGAAGAATGACAGTCTGTGTGTTTTTGTCTCTTTTTCTTACATTTTTGCAGTGTCTGTGTTAAGGCTACAGTCACTATGAAGGTGTAGGATATTTCTTTCTGTAGTTTGTCATCTGTCTTAATGGTTTGTGTTTGTGACTCTGGTCTGTTTTTGCAGCCTTCACAGTTTGAACAGTGTATGGTCCAGATGCTGCAGTCGCTCAAAGAGCCGCTGGAAATCAAACCAGGAGAGATCAATGTAAGAGAATCACAACTGTGGTCATCCTAACTTATACAGATACAAGAGAGTGAATCCCCTTACTGGATAAAAGGATAAGGCTGGGCTTTTTAAAACGTATTTATTGTTGAAATCACCAGCCTTACCTTTTAATGTGCATAAAACACAATTAATTAGACAGATTAAATCAGATTAGATCATCTGATCAGATTCCAGGCTTCAGAAACATCCACAGCTGCACTTAAAAACATTTTCACTGAAAGGGAAACCCAGTGCGTGTTCTGTAATTGCGTTTTTTTCTGTAGTGATAAATTATAGGTGCAGTAAACACATTATAATAAAGCTATTTTTCAGCATTGTAGTCCAAATAGGAAACCACTCATGATCCTGCTCCTTTCTGTTACAATAAAAACACAGGTGTCAGCCTCCTGTCTTAAAATATTTAGACAACATGGCGTTTGCATTTTCTCTTCTCTTCTTCAGGTGTTGCAGCTGGACCAGGTCCAGGATCAGGCAACAGAGCTGAGTGTGAGCATCATGAAGGTGAGATCCCTCAGTCTGTGATATTTTCACTAACATTCAAACCAGTTTTTCCTCAGGACCAGCTTTTAAAAATACCAAACCTTCATGACCACAATAAGCTTTAGCTAAGAAGACTGTGCAGAACTGAATGTTCCTGCCTATTTAACTGCCATTTCCAACGTCTTGAATAAGTAAACAGCCTTTTATAAGAAATATAAAAGTTAATGCACGTTACTGAAACAGACACACATTTAATACTTGTAGTTTGGTCTCCTTTGATTTCTATCAGCCGGCAGGTGCTGGTTAGTGTGTGCTCATACTGACCTCCATAATAGGTGACAGTTTGGCCAACTTTACCTGTTATTCTAACTTTAGCCCAAGTCTGGTCCATGTTCGGGTCTTTATTAGAGAAGCATCCAATTCTTGTGGCTGCTGCATATTCTGTTGGTGTTTTAGCAGAAACTGTGAATGCAGACACAAAACAGAGTTTCATCTGGCTCAGCCCATATTTATATCTGCTGCAGATATAAATATAAAATTTAAGATTTGAGATTCAACTGCAAATTTATTTGTTGAATAAAGTAAAAATCTCCTGTGGCGTCATGACCCAGTCTCTGGGTATGGATGCACAAAACCCTTTAAACAAACAAATCCTAACCCCCTGTTTAAAGGCTGTCACATTCCTCTCATGATCAAATTACCTGCTGAGAGAAAAACAGTAAGATCCTAGTAATAAATCACAAATAATGGTCCTAGATTCTACTCTACTGTTTCTCTTCTCCGAGCACGACCGGCCTCACAATGTCCTCTCTCTCCACCTTTCAGGTTATTTAGGGCGTAGAGCTGTCAGATCTACGGCCGAACCTTGTTCAGTGTTTTCCTACATGTCCAGAACATGAAAGTGTCCCAGTTTAACACGTGTCTCTGTGTGTATTTGTTTTAAATACAGTCTGATACAGACTTTATTTGCCCCATCGCCCACAGTGTAGATGACCTTTCCCCTCTATGACCTTACAGTAAACACAGCACTGACTCTCTTTGTGTCAGAGAACTTGTGTCTGGTGTGAACTTGGCAAGTTTATTATGTGACATGAGTGCAGCACTTGTGTAGTGTGTTTTCTCACAACATGTCTGACCTGTCCACGTGTTCCACTCAGGTTTTCATCAGGTGCTTGGAGCAGCTGAGCACTAAGACAGATAGAGACCCTGATGCATCTCAGTAGGTTTTTCAGTGACTTTTCTGCCCTTATTTTGTATATTATGTTTCTTTTATTGGACATTTGGTTTTAAATACATGTTTAAATCTCCTGTGTGTGCAGCAGCGTTGCAGTCGACTTATCCTCTCCAGATCGGTTTACTGCTGTTCAGGAGGGCTTCAGTCCGACATCAGTAAGCATGATGTGTTTTTTTTTTAGTATTTCCTTTTTCCTTTAAACTGTTTGTGGTTAATACACCTTAAGTCCCACATATGGTGACTGCCATCATCACCAAAGCGTGGGCTTCTCTCTACACAACTAGACAAACACGTGTCTCATTCAAACTATGAAATGTTATCATACTGTTTCCTGGTTGTGGACAAGAAGCAGATACTTCCTCATTTCCTGTAAGTTGTTTGAGATGTTAGCAATGGGGGTTAAGAGCAGGGGAGGAGGATGAGGAGGAGAAAGAGCAGGGTGTAGAGTGCTTCTGGTAAAGGGAAATGGAGCAAGGTGCAGACGGGGTTTCCCCAGCCCAAAATATGTGCAGTAGGGGGTAAGGCAGCCGGATCTGACTGAGTGCAGCTGACCAGAGTTAAGACCAGTGTCAAAGGATGTAAACTTGTGCTTCTTAAACTAGAGACACCTTCACATACAGGCACTGCTGTAGAACTGCCAATATTAGAAAGACAGTTTACATCAGCCCTGTGAAGCCTCTTATCTCTTCTGTAGGTCTGCAGTCTTGGTTAGTGTGTCTGAACAACACATTACTGCCAGTGACAACATCGTTTGTGGTTGTGAAAATGTAGGCTAACCATTCTGTCATTACCCCTGCCAGCATTTGTGTGCACGTGTTTGTTCATTGGTATGCATTATTGTGCCTTCTGACACTTATTTGTCACAGCCGATATAAGATCTGAGGTGACATTTTAGTTAAATCAATAAACAAAGGGAAATGATCATTTAGAAGACATTTTAGAAAAGTGGATAGACTTTTAAAATGTTTTTGGAAAGTGTGGTTTTGAAATGTAGACTATTTTGAAAAGCAAGCACCTTAAAAAAAGGTGTAAAGTGAGTATATTAGAGGAACTAATCTCACTTATTCAAGGTGTCAGACAGGCCTCAGTGGCCAGTGAATGCATCATGTGTGAGAGTGTAAACGTATGAATGTGTGTGTGTGTCTGTGTGTGCGTGTAGGAGCAGCGCCTGCTGATCATCCTCAGTAACTGCCAGTACCTGGAGAGACGCACCTTTCTGAACCTGGCCGATCACTTTGAGAAACATGGCTTAACTGGGACAGAGAAGATCACACAAGTCAGTGTCCCACTCAGTTTCTAACCATTTCAAACTTTACATAAAGGAAATAATACTCAGCTGTGTCTCATGCTGCTGATGAGAAGTGTGTGGTGCTGCTGTTAACGACAGTCTAGTTGATGACTGTCTTTTATACTTTTCTGAGTAAAAAAAGGCAAAGGTCATTTTCTTGAAAGCTCAGTTCCTCTCTCTACATAGACACACACAAAAGCACACAATGACTAATGGCTGAATCACAAAGCAGAGAAGTGTTCGGTTGGTTTCCCAGTAAAAACAAGATCATTTTCTTCGAAAAATTGATTTAGTCTCTCTCTCTCTCATATTATTAATATTTCGAAATCCAGATATTGGTGGTGGTTTCTCTAGATACCAGTCTTCAAATTTTAATATGGCTATAAACATGAATCATGAAATGAATTAAGAATTCCCCCATCATGCATCCACCATACATCTAACCGTCCTATTACACACCAACACATTTCAGCTGTAAAGTAATAATCTCCCCAATCCTCCTTGTGAAGCAGCACCAAAGCAGTTAAATGTGACAAACTGGATAGACAGCTGTAATACACACACACAACGCTGGGCAGTAATTCAGTAACACACCTTACTTATGCTGAGTGGAGTCATATTCATTGTTTTAGTGCTAGTAGTAGTGAAGTAGTAATTATTATTCCAAGCAAATTTTAAGAAACGGCTTCTATGATCCACAATAATTAGACTTAAAAGTGGACTACATACATTTGTCATGTTGTGATTGGTGCTGAAAAGACTCGTTCATTAATAAATTAATGGTTTCAGTTGCCAATTAAATTCATTATCGGACTTTATTAATCTGGAAGATGAATCAAATCCAAAAGTAGGAATCTGCAGTGATGCTGTATGCTGTGCACTGAGCTTAATGCTAATGTTAGCTGCTAACATGCTCCACATGCTAACATACTGATGTTAAGCAGGTTTACCTACATATTGTTGACCACGAGGTTTGGTTTGTTAGCATGCTAACGTTTGCATTAAACACAAAGTACAGATGAGTCTAATGGAAAAGTCAAAATCCAAATTACACATTTAGACTTTTGACTGACATGTTTTAAATGTGGCTAATCAATAGTTAGTGATAGGTTGTGATGTCTCAGCAGTGTAAAGCAAATGTGCGTTAGTGGACTCAAGACTGTACACGGACATACAACTTTAACTGGCAACAAACATATGAGTGTTATGTTTTTTTATTTTTATACCGATGGTTTCTGAAACCATCCCCAGAGGTGGTGGTCTTGTTATCAGAGTATGTTTGAAGAATGTGCAAGAGCTGAATCAGTATAGTAAATTTAGCCCTCCAGCTGGCAAATGTCAGTAAAAACTAATTATGCACCTGCAGTATTATGTATTTGTCAGTTTTTTTTGCAGTAAGTTGATCTGTCCTTGACCTGCCAGGTGAGTGTGGACACTGTTCGCGAGCTGGACAGAAAGTTGTTCGAAGCCTACATCGAGAGACGAGCCGACCCCATCGCAGGCTCTCTGGAGCCCGGCATCTACGCTGGGTACTTTGACTGGAGAGACTGCCAGACACCTACAGGTACGATATGGCCGAGCGTCAGGGAGCCGCACTCTGCAGAAAGGTCTGTACGTGCTCCTCATGTTCCCTTGTGATAAATCCTGAGGTAACAGTCTGAGACAACAGGGGGAAACCACCCTTAGCAGCCACTCAGTGACCCCTATAATGTCAGAAATTAGCCGAGAACTCAACGGCTCTGGTCTGATCTGGGTTGTTGTGGTTCACATGTGTCATGTGTAAAGTACAGCTCTTTGATGGCTTACTGTAAACACCACTGAGATCATTCTACTGGTCGCCCCTAAAAGTCACATGACCTTTGTGTTGAGCTGTGGGTGAGTAGTGATGTGTGTGTACAAGTCTAGTTTGGGCTTTTTTCTCACTAGATACACTCCAGACCCAGGTGAAACTTAAATGTGAATATGTGGTTTAATTCAGCACAGGATGTGAAGCAACATATCGGAGTGTGTGTGTTTGTGTGTGTGTGAGAGCTGAGTGAATTTTCAGATGGGCAGCAGCTCGTTACACAGTTTTCAAAAGGCAGGATTGATCGAAAGTCGGGCCTTGCTCTGGTTAGTTCCTGCCGCTGTGAGTTTGTATGTGAAAGAGGAAGATTTTGGAAACGAAGCCGCAGTTCTAGGATATGATACTTTCACTTGATGCATTTGTTGTGTGGGACCCATTCTGGTGTGTGGGTGCTCAATGCATTAAAAAAAAAAAACCAGTTTCAGTACTTTCACCCTGTTGTTGTTTGAGGTAGTTTCACTGTCAGAGTTTACTAAATGTTATGTAACATTAACTATGGCCTCTGCTGTGTCTCGTCCTCTCAGCTCAGCGTCTGAGTCTTACAAGTGTTCGCAACTGATTCTGTTAGTATTTTGTGTGTTTGTGTGTTTTTAGGTGATGCTTTATAGTCAAATATACAATAAGAATAAAATGAATTACGAAGTTTTCTCACTTATTCACATTTTTGCACAAATGATCCTCATTCAGATAAAATAGCATTAAAATGTTTAAGAATTGAAGCTTTGACTGGACCTCACATTGATGTATGTATCATTGTGTATATAGAACTACACTGGACCTCATGTAAAGCAGTGTTTCCCTTCGCTGTGCACAGTTTCCTTCTCCCTGAAACACCGTGACTCCAAAAATCACATTGATCAGTCACACATAGTCAGTAATGGTTGTTTTGCTGATGGGCTTCTAATTATTCCTGACCTGCCTCTCTACACTGTGTTTGTGCACGTTTGACATGTAGCTGCATGAGTCACTTTCTTCCTGAACACTTGTGTGTTTGTCTCCCTCAGGTGTAAGGAACTACCTGAAAGAAGCTCTGGTCAGCATCATCACAGTTCACGCTGAGGTACAGACAACCTGCAGACCCTCGGGACTGGTTCCCAGAGCCTGCACGAACACAGTATTTGGCCTTTTCCTCTCTTTTCTCCTTTCACCAACTTGTTTTCCCATCTCAGGTCTTCACAGTCTCTAAGGACCTGGTACCTCGAGTTTTATCTAAAATAGTTGAGTCAGTTGCGGACGAGATGTGTCGCCTCATGCAGTGTGTGTCCTCCTTCAGCAAAAATGGAGCCCTGCAGGTACATGCTGACACACACACACACACACAGAGTCACAAGGCCTTGTACCACTCATAGTAAGACCCTGACTCATAAATCGACCCCCCACACTTGTCGGGGATTTACCTGTCGTTTCTGATAACACCATATTTCAGTTCAGGCATCCAACTACTGACAGTTGATGGTGTTGACAGCTCTGTTGTCCGTTTTTTTTTTTTTTTTTTTTTTTGTCTCCGACCCACCCCTGCCCCACCCTGCGTCGACCTCAGGCTCGACTTGAGCTGTGCGCTCTGAGAGATGCCATAGCCGCGTTCTTAAACGCTGAAAGCAAGTAAGTGCAGCACACATTCACACAGTGTCACCAGTGGGAAGTCGCATACGCCCAGTGATTTATGGTAGACATAAATCTTAGCAGTCGCATATCCCTCACTACAATCCCCATATATGTTA
The DNA here is from genome assembly GCF_900324485.2 of Mastacembelus armatus. Lineage (NCBI taxonomy): Eukaryota > Metazoa > Chordata > Actinopteri > Synbranchiformes > Mastacembelidae > Mastacembelus > Mastacembelus armatus. The sequence goes on along the minus strand of NC_046636.1, from coordinate 2,428,429 downwards.
CCTGGTGTGTCATGGAAAGGAAGTGAAAGTAATCTGGTTCTGCTGTGTGCGTGCACTGCGGTGTGTGTGTGTGTGTGTGTGTGTGTGTGTGTGTGTGTGTGTGTGTGTGTGTGTGTGTGCATACATGTTCATGTGGTAGCTCAGTGTGCTGCCATAGTCTTACTCTGAAGTGTATGTCACAGCAAACCTTTAACTGTCCCGTAGCGCCAGTTTCAAACTGGCTTTGGACGCGCTGCCTCAGCTACACAGCGGAGCCGATAAGAAGTGAGTGTCACAGTGGTCATTGTTACTATAATAAAAGTGACTGTGATCTCTTAGTGTCCACTTCATGATTTTTTTTTTTTTGGTCTCTTCCTCCAGGTTACTGGAAGAGCTGCTGAACAAGTTTAAGAGCAGCATGCAGCTGCAGCTCACCTGCTTCCAGCCGTCCTCTGTGCAGCCTGTCAAGAGATAGACTCAGGCTGTTCTGTCCACCACAGTCCTGCACTGAGCTGTCTCTTATGTGTGGGATCATCTAATGAACTATGTCTCTTCAGTTATCACTTTTTTGTTCACTCATTGCTTTTTGCAGTGTCACTTTCAATTTCTGCTTCACTAGATTAGACATACGTGTCTGTTCATCTAATCTTGTAGAAACTAAATGAGTAGATTTCATTGTTACTGTGCAGGACAGTCCCAGTTGTGTTGGTTATGCTAATCACGCAGGGCCACTCATGCCGATAACGCACCACACTACACTGCCTCGCTTCTTTGTGCACGGCCAGCAGTGGGATGTCGGTCAGGACCCGGCCGTGGTCTCCGCTGTCTCTGCTCACACCTTGGAGAATGTGTTGAAGGTGGAAAGTTGCCGTTGATGCTTTTCCCCGTGTCATGTCAGCTGCTCAATAAAGTGCTAGATCTTACAGCTGCGAGTGATATGTTTTCATTATTTCTGTCCGATCATATTTGGCATTTGACAGCAGTCTCAACTCAAGGTGCGCTTACTTGCTTCTGAGCTTTCGACTGCATCACTTGGTCCTCATCAGCAGATGAAGCTTGTTGACTTGTCATTGAACTGTAAGTGTTTAAACTTCCTACTGGGCTGAGCGGTTTTAGGCTGTTGTGTTCATTTTAGCTGAAAGGTTGATGGTTGTTGGCTGCGCTGTACATGAGTGTACACACAGGGAGGCTGTGTACTTACAGCGAGACCTTTTCTTCCTTTGCGAGGAACGTGTAAGCTGCAAGTCACTCTTTCCAGTCTGAATACACTCGGCTCAGCAGAGCTCTGCCAAGCTGAAACAATTCTCAACATCTGGGTCCGGATCTGCATCAAACTTCAGACACAGCAGAGCTAGAAAATCCTGCACCAGGCGTGTTTTTAAAGGAAACCAAATCTTTAGAAATGGCTGGTTTTGCCAGGTTTTCCGATTATGCTGTATCAACATCAGCATTTATTAGTTACAGCCCTGCTTTCCACTGAAATCTGAGATGCTTTCCAGCAATCCTGTGAACTCACAAGTAAAGAATATGATCTTTCATATTTTATTCATCATAAATACCTTATTTGTCCTCTATACACAGATGTTTGTTATTGACGAATAGGTTTTATACCTAACTCATCATAGTGTGTAGTGGTTTAACACTGAACAGTTGCCGTCAGTCGTATTTCTACAGTGCAATAACTAGAACTTGCTTTATGTTCTTAAAAATACTTCAGCAGAGATGTTTTCTCTACTACACTTGAACATACAGAGGTGCTTCTCATATATGGTTTAAAATTGAACCCACTGTGTTTGCAGCTGATTGTACTGATGTTATTGATCCTGTCTGTTAACCTTTAAACTGTCTGTAGATCCATGCGTCACACTTGTGCGAACCGTTTTGCATTAGTGCATATGTGCAGACTGTTTGTTTGCACCACAGTTCAGATCGGCGGCTTCAGCCATTCATCTCTGGAGCTCCAGCTCACGTCTTCACTCATGCTGCCTGCATCTGGCTGTCAGGGAGGGGAGAAGGTGCAGGGTGTGTGCAGGGTGGGGACACTGAGGGCCGTTATTCAGGGCAAACAGAAGCCGCTGTAGCTGAATCCAGGAGAAATATGGTGACAACAGAAAGCACGATTGCACTCGTGGGTGTAGGGACTTACAAACTGAGCGCTATGGTTGTGGCAGGTCTAGTCAGAGGAGCAGCACGCCCACAGCTCACATGAGACACTTTTACAAGACATGAGGGGTTATCTGAGGACAGTGAGGAGCCAGCCTATTGAACCTGTCACTGATATTTTGACTACAACTTTCTTTTGTCCTCATTGTGCAGCTCAGAGCTTTTTCTGTCTCCGTTTCCCATGAATATGTGGGGGAAAGCCGTGCAGAGCAGGCAGGAGTTGTTTTGATTCTCTGTGTTCTAAACTTAGCTCTCTGTCCTCCCACGGATTCATTCACAAAATAAGTTCAAAGCCCAAAGCGTTATCCGTTCTCCACCAGGTGTGTGTTTACAGTAACAGGGGTGAGAAAGGGGAGTTTTTTAGTTATATTCATCAGTGCTCTGTTCCATTCAGGAGACAACAAAACCTGCAAAAAACAGAGAGAACTTTGATCTGACAGCTCTTCGCCCTGAGTGGGTAATTTAAAGGATGGAGAGATTTGACACATCACAGAAAATGTGAAAACTACTCACCTTGAATTTAGCGCAAGTTTCATTGTTTTTGAGGTAGATGTTGTTGTGCAGCTGAGTAAGAAAAGATTAGTAAGAAACCTCTTAGATTCACAATGGAAATTTGTCAGGTTTGCTCTGTACAGCCTCTTTTTAAATCCCACCAGCTACAGTATTAGAATAATTATTAACCTATGAAGGCATTTTTAGTTACAACTGTATTTTTTACTATGTCAGCATTCATTATCTGTTTACAACATAGTTAGAGCTGCTCACAGCCACATCATAGTTGTTATATAGTTTGTTAAATGCCAAATGACTGTTAAACAGTTTCTCCATTGTCGTTTGTACAACCTTCAGGCATGATGTGATAATAATCGGTTTGATTACTTATTGATTCTGAATATAGGTGCCATAATATCTGACTTGCTGTCAGTTGTCACTTTTCAGAGAAAGCTGAAGCACCGACTGAGTCAGATTTTCCACCTTTTCAAACGTACAAACATGTTTTGTCTTGAGGTGACAAGTGATAATGAGGGATCCACCTGCTGTGAAGAGAAATGTTACAGTGATTTGATCAACATCCTGAAATGACTGAGGTGTTTTTTTATGTCTAATTATTAAGAGGTAAGTGAAAAGACCAAAACAAATTATGTTGGTTCAAATGAGTTCATCTCCTTTTTATTACAGTACAGTACATTTTTAAAGATGGTTTTCTGAGAACAAGCTGGTCACTGTAGTTGGGGACTATTTTTAATGGCGGATGAATCCACATTTGGTCTCTAGTGAATATTTATGGCAGGATTGAGTCAAAACAAACAATATTTAGTGTTTTGGTTTATAATGAGGGCAGCACGGTGGGTTAGTGGATAGCACTGTTGCCTCACATCAAGAAGGTTCCTGGTTTGAAACCCATCAGGGGCCTTTCTGTGTGGAGTCTGCATGTTCTCCCTGTGCTTGTGTGGGTTTTCTCCAGGTACTCTGGTTTCCTCCCACAGTCCAAAAACATGTATGTCAGGTTGATTGGTGACTCTAAATTGCCCATAGGAGTGAGTGTGAGTGTGTGAGGTTGTTTGTCTCTATGTGGCCCTGTGATGGACTGGGGACCTGTCCAGGGTGGACCCCTGCCTTTCACCCAAAGAGAGCTGGGATAGGCTCCAGCTGATCCCTGGGACCCTGGTTAGGACTAAGGGGGTACAGATGATGGATGGATGGTTTATAATGCCAGTGAATTTCATCATTTGCCGTTTTATTCATCATGCCAGTGTTGTATTTTGGTTAATTAATGGGTTAATTCAATGAAAATGAACATACAACAACTTTCCATTGGTCGGAGCTTTTAAATTGAAGATTTGCTTCTTTTCTGTGTTTTATACCGTAATAAATGTAATATACTTTGATTTGGGGGCTAAATGAAGCAATTTAAAGATGCCTAGTTGGCTATGCCCAAGAAAGATATTTATTATTTATTATATTTTATGGGCTTCACAGTTAAAATATGAGTTAAAGCCATAACCAGTAATGGTGATTGACATGAGCATTAGTTGTGGCAGTGTATACAGTGTGTTAGCTGTGTTAGTGGTCATATTGCCTGCTGAAAATGCAGTGGGCACTGGTTTTCAAAGTAGCTCATTTGTTTTTCTGAACCTTATGAAGTGATGACATTTTCCTTGCTCTTCTTGTAAATTATTTCATGACAGTGGCAAATATTTCTGTGGGTTTTTCATGATTGTTTTCCATGAAAGTGGAAACCAGTCTGTAATCTGTGAGCAGAAGCCAGGAAGGCCTTCTCTCCAGCGCAGCACGGAAAACGTGGCCAACCTCTTCCTCTCTCTCCTCCCCTCATGATGTCAACGCATTGTTTGCGATAACGAGGTGTTTGATTAACCAGCCTCATCCTGCATATGAACCACACTTCCTGTTCAGACGCGCTCAGTACTGACACTACCCGGAGAGCTCACACACCGATGAACACGGGCCGTCAGTCTTAAGCCATTTATTTTTATTTTTTTTAAAGAACAGAAATTTCATTTTCAAGGCAAAAAAAAAAAAAAGCTTGAAAACATTCAGTCATTCTCAAATACCATGTATGACACTTCAATTTAAAAACACCTCATGTCACCGAACCATGTGGTACAAAATTGAGTTGAAAAAAAGCTTATCTAAAATCAGTTCCCTGAGTTTCCCTCACAAACACAACCAGCCGCACATCATTCATAATTTACTAGGTGCTGGTCATAGTGTCTCCAAGCAACAGAAAGGTCTAAGAAATTATGTACAAAGAAAAAAAATGTTTAAATCGTTTTATTCTTAAAGGGATAGTTGGACATTTTGGGAAATATGATTATTTCCTTATTGCAGAAATGTGTAAATGTGAAGCTGGAGCTAGTGTTAACGTAGCCTGCTCATGCTAAGCTAAGCTAACCAGCTGCTGTGAGTGGAATCACACTTCTCCTCTAACTCTCTGCAGGAGAGTGAGATATTTTCTAAAATGTCAAACTATTTATTTACGTCTCAGAAAGTTAATTTACACTTTTCTACAGTACAATCACCTGTCAGCTTTGTTTGCATCGTAAGTACAGAAAAAAGGAAAAAAAAAGATATCTGCAGTTATTTGTCCAGCCACACACACACACACTCACTCACTCACTCACTCACACACACACACACACACACACGTATTTCTCATGTTTAACACTGTCTGGGTTTGTCCTTTGGCTTCAGTGTTCCCTGGGCTGAATGTTGTTGCTGCATCTTGAGCTGTCAACAGTCACTTGAACCTGCACAGTTCACTCCTGCAGGCTGCTGCTGTGATGGTGTGTGATGGCCCTCTGGTAGTCCTCAGACGGGTTTATGTGGTCCGTGACTCCCGGGTGCTCGTAGCTGCGGTAGTAGTGGCCGCCGGGCTGCTGGGCGTAGTACAGCAGCTGCCTGGCAAACAGCGGCTCCACCTGCGGCACAGGAAGGTCACGTCAGTGAAAAGCTCTGAACAGTCGACATTTGCAGGTCCTTTATATCGAGGTACTAACAAAACATGTAAACTAGTATGTCAAAGTGTCTTTTAAACCTTTCTCTGTGAAAATATCCCCTGACAGTCTCTATGAGCTGCTTTGTTCACACAGTTTTTCCAGCGTTTAAAATTCTTAACCTCAAGGTCCATTTACTTTCTTGTTCCAGAGCTTTCACCTGTAACTCATGGTCTTCCTGCTGAGCTGTCATGGAGCTGGGACAACACCTGGTAAATGTTAATACAAGCTAATGAACAAGCTCCAGAGGTGAAGGGTGAGACGCTGCTCCAGTAAGTGGAGCTTTAAAAAGCTTTTCTGCCAACATGCAGTTTTTAAAATGATCCTTTCAATCTTACTTTACATTCAGAAGCTCTGGGATCAGTCTAGCAGGGACAGTCTGGTTCAGGACAGGATGATGACAACAGGACAAATGTGTCATAAAGTGCTCATATAAAAGAACAATGGTAATAACCCTCCATGGCAGCTTGTTTCTGTTTCTTTAGAAACTCTGAGGCTAAAATAGCAGATTTGACTAACACAGCCTGAGAATTGGACTGAATCCCCCTAATTTTCACTCTAAATCACTGAACACCTGATGCTCCACAGATGGAGCCAGTCAGAACATTATGAGCATGAAGGATTTAAAACTTCAAATCCCATTTCAAGACTTAGCTCTGCTTTGAATAATTGTGAATTATTCTACAGATTCAGCCTTACAGCTCAAGGTATTTGAATCAGAATTTATAGGAAGTACTGCGAGGAGACAGGAAGTACTGTAAGGTGATTTAAACAGTGGGGACAGAGACCTGGACAGTCAGGGTCCGTCTTTGTCTTTGTGGGTCCAGACACTCGTCTCCGAAGCTCAGCAGGACCTGGAACCGAGGCAGTGGCCGACCGTGGAGCCCGTAACTCTGGATCTCTGATTGTTTTGGAAATAGAGAAAAATGCATTATAATGATGATGATGATGATTATCATTAGGTCTTATATCCAAAATACAACTGATCTTTCTATGATTTAAATGATTTCAGAAGAAGTTCACTTGAAACTGGTTTGACCTTTGGGCTGATTCGAATGGAAAGTCCTGGTCACACCATATATGCAAATACAATTAGCTGTCAGACTTTTGCACAGATGGGGCTGTGTCAGCATGTGGGCAGGACGATGTGTAGAAGTCATGTGACTCTCACATCATCATGAAATACTACTGAAAAGGTTTTTGTGCCCCACAGCTGTTAAAGGAGGCTGAGTCTCGGGGGCTTTTGTCTCTGCTTGGTTTTGTTCTTTGAAGGCATCAGTCTAATCAGACTTACTGTAAATGAGCTGTAGCTTTTTCAGCTTTTTTAATCTTGACTCTTTAGTCACTTCCTGAAGACAAACTTCACTTTGACATTTGACGTTTTTAGAGTAATGGATTTCAAAATAAATCAAAGGAGGGTCGAACACTTCCTGCTGTTCTGGCTCTGGAAACGTGTGTGTTACTGAAAACTTATTCTTAACACGACAAAGAAAGAATATTAGCCATGAATATGTTCGTTACGTATGTCAACACATGTCCTCGCTCGCTTTGTATCAAGATATATTGGTGTTTCCTTCCCTTATTTTACATTTCACACAAACAAGAGCAAAGACGTTTGTAATATTTAGCTGCCAGCTGCTGTTTCAGCTCAGGAAGCAGGTTTAAAAATCTTCTTTGTTGTGTAAAATACAGCTGTTGTGTTTTTCATGTGTTTGTGTAGATAATGTCATGATAATCATGAGGACTAGCTTCAGCCATCACACTTTTTCTTCCAATCTGCTTGGGCAAGTAGATTTCTTTACTTCTTCTTTGGTCATTTAGCTCCTGTTTTATTTAAAGTGTCTTTAAACCTCGTTGAGAGTTTTGGAGTGAAAGATGTTTTTATATTATTTTAAACCAACCCACAAGACAAATCTGCTTCTTAACAGCTGTGAGTTAAAACACCAAGTATTTGCTGCCTAATGTGACTAGAACATAAACATCTTTGGGCTGGAGACTGTTGATGCACGTGACTCGAAGACGTCACCTCACATCAGGGCTTTGTTCCCACCTTATAACCAGAAACAAATCTTTCAGTGAACTGGTTCGGTTCCACCCGCCTCACCTGTGAGGTAGTCCTGTGTGTGCAGGAGTTTACAGGTGACCTCTCTCTCCAGCTTGTTTGGCTTGTCTCCGTACAGCCCTCCCTGCCAGTACACTCTGCCCTGACACAGCCGCCGAGCGTAGAGTCCGTCTGCACACATCCACAGTAACACTCCCCTGTCCAGGGTGGACGAGGGACTCGGGGGACCCTCATCTCCCCTCCTCTGTCCCGACAGGCTGTCCACGGGCAGGGGGACCACCTCCGGACCTGCAGTCGGCAGGTAGTGCTTGTCCTCCGGGGAGCACGGAGTGAGGTGGCAGCCCTCCATACTGGAAGTGGTCACATCCCTCACCAGAGTGTCCCGGAAATATACAGAGACATGCAGGCGGAAGTCTGGGTGGAGACAAGGATGCAGGTCAGAGGTCGCTGAACATTTATTGGTGCAAACTGTGTTTTTCAGTGATGACTTTTGTAAAAATCTGTCACTTTTTCTTTGTACATGTCCTATAAGTGTATAAAGACGTTCACGATTCTTGTTTGATTCACACTGTTAGCGTAAACAGTCTCTGTAGCAGTGTCCCTCTAGACTGAAATATCTGCTGCTTCACGCGTCTCTTGTGTCCAAACTGATTAGAGTCCATCAGTTCTGCTTTACACATCCAACTAAATGTCAAACTCTAACTGCAGCCTCCCCTGGGCTTGGCATTCAGTCGTTTGATGCAGCGATGACTACAGCGCCATCCCATTAAAGCTGCGTTCATTGATTTCTGACCAGTAGGGGGCAGTAAATAACCAAATCTAACTGATACAGTCAGTCACCCAACGACAAACGACGACACAGTCACCCAATGTAAATACCAGCCTACAGTGTCTGAATGAGCCCGACAGTAAATTAACCAATCATGCTGTTTTAATTATACTGCCCCCATCAGGTCAGTCACTATATTTCTACAAACACAAGAATGAATAAACTGATTGGACTTTGAAAATACATGGACACAGGCTGAAACAGACGCCTAACAGATATCAGACCATAACCACAGCACCATGTGTGGAGCATTTTATATTTCCAGCTTCACACAAAATGTAAAAATGTGTTTGGTCTGACCTGAGGCTGCGGTGACGTCACATCTAACGCCCATTCAGACCCATAATCCCCCTGTTTCTGATTTCACAGCGTGCAGAGGAAGAAGTGAGCTGAGAGTTTTTCCTACCTGACAGCGCCTCCGCTGATCTGATGCTGGCGTCCAGCGTGAACGGCGAGGGCTGGCTGTCAGTTGGACCGTACGAATAGATTGAGGCTCTGAGTTGGTATCCTGTAAACACACACAGGAGACTAGAACTTAGCACGAGCACATGTGCAGTGTTAAAACCGCCAAGGGTGCCGACGAATGACTGTAGAAACCGAGTACTGTACCGTTCTCCACGGACGAGCCCTGCCAGGTCAGGCTGCGGGGGGGACAGGGGCACTGAGTGAAGGGCAGGTCGGGCAGGGAGGCCTGCTCCTGGCAGTAATCCCTCCAGCCACATTCTGGTGTGGCTATGTACTGTGGCATCTGTGGACAGAGACGCAGACAAAGTGAAGTAAAGTGTCGTTTTTTTATTACAGATACATTAAAATAGCTGTTGGAGAAAACTCCCATGACCCCACTGGCACATCCAATGACCAACTCTGTGACTGACCAGAATACTCCGCCTGGGAATGTTTGAGAAAGACCAAAAAATAACAAGAAAGCAGTTTGGTGTGTATGTTGTAGTAAATATAGTGGAATTATATGCCAGTTAATGTGGAGGAGGCTTGGAAACAGAAGATTAGCTTTAATGTCTGAGTTTAAAAGGTGATATTCTCCAAATGTTTGCATTTCCAACAGCAACTTAAAGTTGCACCAGTGAAACCCATAAACCTGGAACCCTGACTTGGTTTTCAGTGTCTGATGATGTTGATGTGAGCACAATAAGCTTCCTCATCCAGTGATTCTGCCGCTCATACAACCCCAGTCTTCTCTCGCTCTCTAAGTCCTTCCCACTCATTTGCATGTGCATGAAAATCACCTGAGCCTGCAGGGCAGAGTACGAGGAGTGGACCTGGTAGCTCACTGGACTCAGAGGACTGTCCTCCTGTCGGGGTCCTGAATGCAACACAGAAAATTTCACTTAAAAAACAAACAACCTTGACCTTAACTGGTGGTTTGATTGATTGATTGACTCTGCAAAGGTTTATTACTGCGCTGAGGTGTCACACAGGTGCATGCAGAGAACTTCCTGCGTCGTCTGCAGTTTAACAGCTATTTGTGATCAAATGCGTTTCAAACATGAACCCGGTTTAAAGCTGCGCTGTCTGACAGATGAGGTGTGTGTGACGGTACTGACTTTTCTTGGCGCCCTCGGGGATGATGCGGTAGACTTTGTACGGGTCTGAGATGTCCAACTGGCTTCTCTCCACAAGCTCCTCAAAGTCATTGCTCTTGTTGAGGGCGCAGCGGAGGCGCGTCTTCCAGGTCGGCGGGTCAGGTTTATCGATCCCCTCCCGAAACTTGCCTTTAAACAGCGCCCAGGCCTGCAGACGGCAGAACTTTAGAAACTTCCTACTTACTGCACAGCCTGCAGAGCAACGTCCTCCCGAGCAGTGGGAGGTTTAGTCGAACATTTACCGATTCGTCTATTCACAGAAACGGAACCTGCAAAGATGGTTTTAATGGGAAAGAGCCAAATGTTTGCAGGCTCCTGATTCTCCTCTAGTTGTTGTTTTGTTGCTTTTGTTTTTTTTTCTAGTAAACACACATTTAAAGAAATGATCTGGCTCTTTGGGCGCGTTTCCGGACTTTTTAACAATTTTGTGACGTTTAAAGAACCAAAACTCTGCAGCTTCAGTGACAATAATGGTCATTTGCAGCCCAGTTTCTATACATGCACGTTACAATACACAGTAACAATTACGCATAAAGCTGCAGCACATGAGAACCCGAGCTGGTGGTGAAGCTGGTTCCTCTGTGACTGAGTTTGTTTTGTGAAAACTACTTCAAAACATTTATGTCTATTTGTTTTTCATATTTTTCTTTCATATCCCTGAATCTCTGCAGGACGTTCATTCACACTGTGCACTACTTTTATTAGAAAAGTCACGTTTGAGGTTTGAGAGCAGCGCACGATGCCGGTCTCTTACCTTGAAAAGCGCGGCATCCTCATCCCGGTTGTAGTCCTGTTTCCCGGCGTGTTTCCACGGTATCCTGAAGATGGTCTTCTCGTCGTTTTCCCACACCAGCCCGGGATATTTCCCGCAGTCCACCTGCTCGATGAGCCACTGGCGCAGCTTTCCGTTCCCGCTGCTCCCGGAGCCTCCGTAATCCACCTCAGGGTTCATCTCTGCCAAACAGACGCGTGCGGCAACTCCACTTAGGTTCAGTGGCCTAAAGTCAGTCTCCTGTGCTGATATGTGTTTTGACAGTAATGTAAGTTTAGCAGAGAACAACCAGTCAAGAGCAGTCAAACCCACTGGAAGGTGAACCCCCCGCTCTCCCACGCACCCTGACCTGGCATCAGCGTGCGCCCTGGGAACGGATCGAAGTCTTACCTGTGAAACTCGAAACCCGTCAAGTTTTGAAATCAATCAGTCTCAGAAAGCCCTCATCATAACCGCGGGCCCGCTTAAATCCTGCAGCCTGTAGGGCGGAGACAGAGTCGGGGATGCTGTGGAGGACGCACCTGCTCTCTCTCTCTCTCTCTCTCTCTCTCTCTCTCTCTCTCTCTCTCTCTCCTGCGAAGCTTATCAGGGCGCACACAGCGGCCGATCTCCAGTAAGACACCGGGGGAAACCCTGCCGGCGTCAACTGTGTCACACACCCGCACACGTGGAAACTCATAGGACGGAGACAAAAACAATTCTGTGAAATGATAAAAGCCTTACGAAAAGTAAGTGTACAGTGGTCCTACAGTAGAAGTGATGCGCAAAAACATCAGCTTGTTCCCATTGGAAGGTTAAAGAGAAGAGCTGCGATAAATACCGCAGATAGACAGTAACAGCCTACCAGATAACATTATTATAAAGTGTGTCATCGCTTCACACACACACACACACACACACACACACACACACACATATTATAGGAATATTACAGATAAACAGCTGCAATCAAAGATACAGCTGAGTGACACAGGAGCAGTACACACTTTTTCAAATGTGACACACAAACATCACTGAAGAAGTAAAATTAGCAATAATGGAAATATTCATTTCACTTGCTTCAGTATCAAAAGGAAATGTTTTTTATTCTGGCTCCTCTTTATTATTATTATTATTAGACTTTATAATTAGACTGTCATTAGTGAAACCCTCATTTGTTTTTTTCCTACCATTTTATTTATTGTCAGGGAGTTAAGCTTCTATCAGTGCATCACACTTTACAAGGTGAGTCTGTGCATTTAATATAAAATATCAATCTGAAAAGAAATTAGCTGTCAGATGGATTTAGTCAAATGTATTGATTTTATTTCCTACAACACAGAAGGGCAGTAGAAATATAAAGTAGCATGAAATGGGGATACACAGTACAAGTACAAGAGAAAGTACTGGATTAAGCATCAGCAACAGAGGTGTGTAAAAAAATAAGTTATGCAGAATACCACCTGTAAATCTTATTTTATTATGTTAATGTAATAATTTTATTCATGCATTAACATGTGAGCTGCATCTTCATGTGCCTGTTTGAGGTGGAGCTTATTTAAACTGCATTTTGTTGTGTAGTTCAGTGCATCATATTTCTTAAACCAGTCCTATGATTTGGTCATAGTCAGGTGTATCACAGATAAGTACTATAGTACAAATATTTCTTTCTGAAAGAAACTTCCAGCATAGAATAAAATAAAATACAAAACTCAAAGTGCCTGAAAAACTGTACTTGAGTAAATGTACGTAGTCACTGAGTTTCGGGTTTAAAGTGCAGCTGCTTTTGTGAAGGTCCCATCACTCAGACTGGGAACTAAACAAATTTGTATATAATAGATAGAGACTGATAGATAGTTATATATTCATCTCATGTTAACAAGATGTTTAATGAATCTAACTAAAGGCTAATTAACAAACCGTTGATGTGAAAGTTTATACAGGTTTGTTTTTCAGCTGTGCACACTTTAAATATTACAGAGTCAAACACAAAACTTTTATCTAGGAGTCGATGTGCAGTAAATAAATACAGTCTGCTTCTGCTGTTTTACTGGAAAAGTCTGTGTTCTTCAGCTGTCGCACTGTCTGTAGAAAGTCATACTCATATATCAAGTACGAGACACAGCATAACATAACTGACAGGGGGAGGAACATTGCTAAATGTGTGTTCAGAGTGGACTCTATGTACATATTTCCTTGCTGTCGTGCTTGACTGCCCTTGCATGTTGTTTTGACAGTTAGCAACAAGAACATGACATGACAAACTCGAGATAATGACATTCAGAAATCCCCCATCGCGATTGTTTAGCCGTCCTGCAGACATGAGACTCAACAAATATCAGCTTTCTAAGCGATAAATGCTCCTGTTGCAGCTTTTCTCTGCAGGATCAGTGGCGAAAAGCAGAAATCGTCAGTGGTTTCAAACAGCTGCTGGTCCGAGCAGAAGCCCGCAGTCCTCAGCTGATTGGGTGGAGGGAGGACGAGACCGGCAGGAGAGCTTTTTCAGGTTCCGCTTGTGGACAGTGCAGGCGAGGTGCTGTTTGATTTCCGAGTCAAAAGGGCTTCGATCTCCTCGTCGTCATTGAACGAGTTCTTTCCATATCGATCCTTCCACCAGGCTCGATACTGGAGGGAGAGCAGAGCTAATAATGTCCACGTTACACATGGTTGAGTTTCTACTGTTTAAAGTCTAAATCAGTGCGACATTATGAATCCACTGGAGGAGAGACTGTTCCCATGTGTGCACCCTTTGCCTCGTTCTAACAATCAGTGCATCTGTATGTGAGCTCATACTTTTCACCCCCGTCCCTACAACAAAATGACAAGCTGGGACAGCAAACTATCCCTGATCTGTCAGGAATCAAACAAGGACCCAAGAGAGCCAGACAGGGTGGTCGACCTCGGCAGGAAGAACATTAGCCAGAAGGGGGTTACATCTATGGGTTTTGGTTCTGGTTCTGTGTAGGACTAGGGGCTGGGGTAACATTGAGCCTAACTGTAACCCTACTTCCTGAAGAGGTTGACAACTTCCAGCTGATGTGGACCGGACCCGCAGTCCGTCATCCAGTCTGCAGCCAGGATCAGGGCTGGGCTGTGGAGCAGTTTCACTGTAATTGGCTTGGAATTACAACATCTGTCATGTGACACAAAAACGACCCAAAACACTTTTCAACACATTAATTACACAAACACGACTGAAATGACTTTATTAGACTTTGGTCCACTGGGTCCACTGGGTTTTAAGGAGAACTGGATACCAAGTTTAGAAGATGGTGCCCCACTTGTTTATATGGAGGTTACCGTCTGTATTTGTCCTGCATGGACCCACAAGACTTTCTCTGACTAATATGTCAAGTTCCAATAATGAGAAGAATAATTTGAGGTGTGTTCCCTGGTATAGAGACACTTTCCCGGCGACTGTGACAGGAGCAATGCTGTTTGCAGCCAAAGTCTCAGCCTGCTGCTCTTCCTGGAGTCTGAGTTTCTTTCAGTGAAATTTAAAGAGTCTAAATGAGTCTAGTTTAATTCACGTCATTTACATGTGTGGAGTCGGGAGTCTCCAACGTGCACGCTCCCAGCACCTGGACTGGTAAAGGACTGCAGTTCAAATGCTGTGTGGACTAAGAAATATAATATAAATCTAATTTCAAACATTCTTTAAAAACAGATCAAGTTTGCTGTGAAGATGGGAAGGATGATAAGTTCCTGTGAGAACAGCAGTGTCACTTACTTCTGACAGATCTGTGTTTTCAAACTCCTCCAGCTGCCGCAGGAAGCCCAGGTTCGGCCCGGCACACGGCCTGCTGGCCCTCACCGCTGCCAGAGAGTCCACCCAGCCCCGACCCGTCACCGTCATGATGTAGGCCACCACCAGGGTCACGCTGCGGGACACCCCTGCCATACTGAGAGCACACAGCTTCAAAGCTGGAAGCTAAGTTGTGGAAATCTTCCCATAGTAATACATACTAATGTGTACTGAGATTCTCTTCTTTAGTGTACGAAGAAGTGAAACCCCTTTTTTCACTAAAGCTGTGGTTAAATGTCTGATTTTGCATGTTTGATATGAGAAAAGATGAAAGGTGATGAGATTTACAATGAAAGCATCAGACAAAGTGATGGTCAGGCAGCTTCTGTTTGGTGACACTGATGTGGTTGAAAATGAGAAACAGGTTAATAAAATATCAGGGTCTGCAGCCAGAAATCAACTTAAGGCAAATACTTTTCATTTTGAAGAAACATCAGCTACATTTCAATATTTGTGCTTCTTCCTTTCAGCATCTTCATATGCAAATAGAAGCAGTTTCACACCTCGTACTTTAATTTAATGATATGACTTATGGGTTTACATTCTGAAAATATTAGAGAACAAAAGCACTGACGTTCTTTTCAAAATAAAAATACAAATATTTCTCTAAAAGTAAACTAACGTGACTTTCAGCACAATAATACACGAATAAGGAACAAAGCAGCTGACAGTATTTGTCTGACTTGTTCTCACTCACCAGTGGACCAGGCAGCCTTCTCCTTTCAGACGGGACTCGTGGATAAACATGATGCTGTCTCTGAAGTACTGAACCCTGGTAAGATCATGTGAAATAGATCAAACTGACATGATAGTAAAATATTCAAGAAGGGGGACAAAGTAGAAACATCGACTGTTTAAATATTATAAGGTGTAAGTTGGAATAAGGGACTGACCTGTGCTCAACCTGCCCTCCAACCAAAGTCCACTTTAGATTTTATGATTTATTGGTAGATGCAAACTAAACCTTTGCTTTACATATCTCAGTCTGCAGTAAGATTGTTTTTAATTTCTTCTTTGCTTTATTTGTTTAGTTTCGTTCTAAGGGAGAGTCCTTGTATGCATCATTTAAGAACTATGGACATAAAGCAGATATTTTATCATGTAACATTAACACTTTAAATTAGACTGTTTATTAGACTTTAGATTTCATCCTCCTTTGTCATAAGTCAATACTGACAAATCTTCAAATATTAGTGTGTGCGTGATATTACTCACAGATTTTGCTTAGAGTGGTCGGCAGCAGATATACAAAGGTACGTCATGTCCTAGAAGACGAGACATAAGGAGACAAGGTGATATGTTATTCAACAGTTCTCAGTGGGTCATTTGTTTGAGCACTGGGTCTAACTCACTTCCTGTTTCTCGGTGTATGGGACGGTCCCTGAAACCTTGCCCCTCTGACCGTGCCGCTCCGCTCTGGTGTGGCAGGTCATGACATAACGATATTCGCTCATGTGTGTGTGTGTGTGTGTTGTGTGAGGATGTGTGCATTTTTTACTGTGCACCTGGCAGCTGATGGTACATGCATGGACAGAAACCACCTTGTCCCGTTATGACTGCACCACTGCAAAAACCCCTGAGTCCTCAGGGACACGCTGAGCTCTGGAAGTGTTCCAGACAGGTCCGGTCGCACACAGCAGCCCCAAACAAAGCACTCACACAACAAATACACACAAGTTAGAGGAGGATGCAACATTAATATAAGTGTAGTTTTTGACAGGAACAGTCAGGTTTTAATTTTGTTTATTCACTCATTAAACTCATCATCATCACGACTGAGTAGCAGATAAATCACTAATAAACACATGCAAGCTGTGGATAAGTGCAGGAATTTTCTTTACATGTAAAAAGGCATTTTGAGGCTCAGCCTTTGTTCCATTAAACTGACCTCAGGCTGTTATTTTGCAGTATGTTAATTAGAACCAAGTGCTGTACAGTAAATGGCACATCTGACCTCAGAAATTAGGTGGTTGCAAATTTTGCCTTCCTCTCTCAGGAACCATAAAGCTGTCTTCCAAGAAATCAATCAGTCAGCAGTTTGACTGTTAGGTATGCAAATAGACCATCCCATCTGGCCAAAACAGACCTGAGTCATCATAACGCCACAGAACCCAGGACAGCTGTGTCATGCATACGAGAACAATCCTACAATAACAATAAAGATTTGTATCGCGGGCAAATAGTGAGCTCTGAGTGAACTTCCAGAGGCAGTGGCCCTTCAGGCTCAGGCATCATGTCAGGCCCAGAGCCTTTTACAAAGTTTTGGTGGTTGACCAGTTTGGGTAGTGATACTGTAATAGAAGTTGCTGTTTCTCTTCAGAGTTCAATGAAACATGCTAGCATGGATGGAGAAAGTGTACAGAAATCTCTGAGCACTTTTCATGTTCGCTTTCAACAACAAAAGATGAAAGTTGTGAAAGCGGACATTGAAGATCTCAATTCATGAATTTCAAAGACGCGGACGGAGAAAGGAAAATTTCAATGCAGTGCAAGGTGGTCAGATAAATTGGTCAATTCAACAAACCCAGTGTCGGGGTAATCTGTTCAGAACCAGCATCAGGTTTATATAGATCAGAAGTGAGTAGCATTGAATTACCTTCTGCTGTTTCTAGTGTATCTGCAGAACAACGTCACATGAAAACCACAAAATTAAACATCATTTCTCCAAAAACACAATAATCATTGATCAACAGATCACAGGATGATAACAGATAATTAAAAGAAGAGTTTATTTGTACATCTGTTACCAGATGTTAATCAGTTCTCTCCTGACAGTCACTCGGTCACAGCTACACAAGAAAAATGCCCTTCCCGCTCTTTCACACTCAAACTGTCACGTCTAAATACAGCATTGAAAAGCCAGAAACCTTTTTTAAATGCAGTTCCACTTTCAAGACTTTATGAGCTTCAAGCTGCTGAGCTAAAACCATCTCATGAGAAAAATATCCTGCACCTTCCTGGCTTGCATCTGCATCACAGCTGCATCTCGGCTGCATCTCATGTATATCAGGTGAAAACTGCATAGAACTTCACTGGGATCCCACACGATATCACAGTGATTTAGAAAACACTGCTTCTTTGGTGGAACCTGGGGAACTAAAAAGTCAAAAGAAGTTTCTGAGCAGAATTGAAAATAAGCACTTTCACACTTATTGAAGTGGTTTATTTCAACAGGCTTTGATAGAAGTCTGACTTTTCTTTAAACTTCCACCCCATTTCCTTTGGATTTATCCTTTCACAACCAGAAACCCAAAACAGCTTCATGTCCTATAATGAAGTGAATGAGGATAGTTTGGAAGATAAGTGTACAAAGAAAGCTATGATGACTGGTTGGTGAAAACAACACAGGTAATTTTATAAGAATAAAATACCAGAGTCACAGTGAAATGCATAGTTCTTGTTCCTGTAAATTCACTTTGGGCTGTAGGAAACTGTCTAATGACTAATCACCTCCTTAGAAAATGAAGCGACAGATAAATAGATAAAGATAATAACAATAATTAGTCGTAGCCCAGCAGAGACATCAAGTCAGGAAAAAACAACGAGGCACCTCAGGTCTGCTGCCAACCTTTACACTTTCAGAATGAGTCCTGTGCAGCAGGGAGGCTCGCGGGGGGGAAACGAGCTCAGAGGTGGTTGTGAACTTTACGCCTGTTAATGTAGGGGTCAGGGGTCACACAGGCCGATATATGACACAGAGAGGACGGCTCACCTCCAGGACGGGTGCAGCTGTGTCGTGGATGGCCAGGATGTGGGTGATGTTGTGCTGCGCCAACAGCTCCCTGTCTCGTGCATCTGCAGATTGCACAGAAAGTCAAAAATTGCAAATATCTCTTCCATCCAATCACAGATCATCTCATACAGGTTCCAGCCTAAATTAAGCCCTCTGTCCCCAGCAGCACCCCCCTCCTCAAACGTCTCCCAAGCAAATGTGGCTTTATGGCCTAAAAGTTTTGCTCTAGTTTTGAACTGAAAGAAAAACCGGAAAACCAGTGTTTCTAAAACAGTCTAGCAGCTTGGCCCAAAAGCAAGAAACAGTAAATGTTTTAATCAAATTTTGTTCTTTAAAAGGAAGCCAAATGTTTTCTACCTTGGACAGATGTGTCTTCAGCACTTTTTTCTCATGCTTTGCAAGTTTGCAGGATGCTGATGATCCCACCTATACCAGAGCAACATGAGTCTGTACTGAACTGGCCTACCAGCCACATGAATTCAGCAATAAAATTAAGCAACAAGATTCACATCTAGACTGAAGTGACAGCTTATACAACATGTAGTAACTTATATTAATACTCGAGAGACTGGAAGAGTCGTCCTACGTCACTGTGAACCAGTGACTTCAAGGACATAAAAAGACACCAGTGTGTTGGTGAATACTTTTATCAGGTGTCAGGGTGTTAATCCCACACTGAGGCTGACAGCAGCTGGTGCGGAGGACAAACCACAGACGCTTTACAAAGCCTCAACAGGGACTACCTATCAGAACCAGGCCTTTGTCATTTTCCTGCATAATAATGTAAAAAAAACAAAAAAAACAGTAATTATCAAAGGAAGATTAAAAACAGACGGTAACTCCAGTCAGCTAACCTTAAAGCTAAAACTGAATGTGACTTTTCCGCAGCTGAAAAATGTTTGTTTTAAAGAACATCTGGACAGTCCAATTTGGGGTTCCACAGCTAAACCCAACCATGATGCAGGATATTTAAGAAAACCTGCTAAACTCCCTCTAAGTGCATGTAACATTAGTTCAGCATCACCACAGTACCTGCCATCTCAGCTTTGAATTAGTCGAGCTAGTGATTTTGGTATTAAGGTGTTTTCCAACTGTAACTCCTATTGTGCTAACCATAAAAACGATAAAGGTGTATTTCCTGTATTTCCTTGTAGACTGTATTTTCACTTTGCTTTCAGTGAGGTCATCTTTTTATTGATAATGCAGTTTGTCAACCAGTCTGAACCCTTTCTGTTTTTATTTACACAGACAGAAAGTTAATGATGTGGTGAGATACACCAAGTCATGAGGAACATAAAACATAAGAGGCCCAGTGTTACATGAAATGTGCCAGGTTTCCTATTTTCAAGTGGTTTCCTGAATGTTTCACGCTTACAAAAAAACGATCCATACATAGACACACATGTTTATATGGTTTTTTTTACAATATTTCCTGTACTCTCACCATTTTTGTGTGATTGTGGTTGTTTTTAAACCAATGCAATGATTGCATTTGCTGCTTTATGGAACGATGCGGAATGCAATTCATGTTGGGGACACCCCCACACTGTGGGGTATCCCCTCCTACACAAGCCCTCACATGCTCTCAGCAGCCCTCAGAAATAATTAGTTTCCTCCAGCTGCTGAGAGCTACACACACACACACACACACACACACACACACACACATTTATAAATATATGTATCTATAAACAAAAAGCACATTTTACATCAAAATACACAACTTCTCTACACTGTGATCTCTCCACTCTATAGAAACTGAGCTCAGTGTAGCATCTCACCACATGCGCCTGTGTATGAGGAACTGAAACACACTACAAAATAAATCAATTCAGAATAATAAGCAGAAAAACCTACCTCGGATATTTCCAAGATAAAGTGCAGGCAGGACCTAAAGAAAGTCATAAATTGAGTTAAACAGAAAATGCAGACGTTGTTGATCAAAAACAAACATCTAGTAGAAAGTTTAAATGTTTTTGTAGAACTTTAAATCTACACCAGGTGAAAACATACCTTACTTATTCCATTACCCATGTCTACCACAAAGGAGAAGGTTCAGGACTATTTGAGGCCACAATATGGAAAGTTCAGAACTGTATCATCCAGTGCTCCAGCAGCATTTGTGCCGGCCGAGCCCTCTCGACAAGATGAGAATGAGTCAGAAACTTTCAAAGCACCTCTGACGACGTCTGTGTTTGACCCAGGGTATCATAAAACCTTCACTGGGGCCGAAGCTTAAGCCCGAAGTGACGACACGCTGCCTGAGATGTGAGCTAAGCAGTGGAACAGCCTGTTTGGACGTTTATTTTTAGACCAGCAGCAGGTCATGGGACTGAGGATGGGCACATACCAAGCGGACAAAGATGGTCGAGGGCCAACTGACATGTTAAAGGGCCACTTGAATAAGGCTCAGAAAACAGGTCACTAACAGTCTGAAGGCAGAAATGTCAGGGAAGTTGTCTTAGAAATAAATTTAACTTAAAGAAATGTCCGTTTTCAGTGACATCATACTGGAATGTACAGCAGTTACTTGACATATTGCTGGAAGTGATTTTTATAGCACACCAGTCCTTCACAGTAGATGCTAAGATATTTGACAGGCTGAAAACTCTGATTTGACTTGGATCACCACGGTCAAGAGGATTCATCCTCTGTGGACCATGAATCTCTGAACCAAACGTCATGATGATTAACCACATCAAGGCAATGGAGCTGAAGAAAAAGCCCCAGTCGGCTTCATCCAGTGGGAACAATGAAGTTATTTCAGCCTGGACCAAGGTGGTCACCGAACAACCAACAGACCAACATGTCTGGAGTGTGTCCTGATAACTCCAAAACATCCATCATTTTAGGATATAAAATAAACAAGTCCTCGAATCTGAGAAGCTGGAATGAAAAAATGTTGGTGTTTTTGGTTGAAAAGTGACTCGGCCTCAGTGTTGAGTTGTTTGCTAGCTGCTCTGAACAACTTAAAGGCTTCTTTATTTCAAAACTTTCCTTTCCTGCTCATAAACTTGATTTTGTCTTTAAAGTAGGAAATTTATTCGACAATCAGCTTCGACTGTGTCTCCTTTCTTAGTGGAGATCTGCCTGAATCTAACTCAGCTGCTGCATCTGAGGTTGAAAAATGTCAGTGTTGCTGTGAGAAAAGTAAGAGGACTGACAAAGTCATCCGGGTCCATCCACTGGTGGATTTGAAATCCTTGACTGACCCGGCGAACTGACCAAACACCTCTGCCCTCTTTAGAGCTGAAGGCTAAAGCCCCAGAGATATTGAATTTACTGTGATTGAAACCAATTAAAAGCAGGAGATCATACATGTAACTGTCCTATCATCCCGTTACTTCACGAAGCCTCCTAATTTATTGAGCCTCATATTTCAAACTTCATCGTGTCTTAGAATTCCCCCATTTAGCTTAAATTACGTGTCGATTCTCAGTGGACATCCACTGGAATCTGAATCAGTCACTGCATTTCCAGTAAATTCTGTTGCATCTTGAACACAGCGCTCTGAGGCGATCGAGGTATTTTTAGCCAGGGTTTTGTCGCCTTGTGTTGTGTTCCTGTGTGTGGTTCAGTGTGTGCCACAGCTCAGAGGCCTTGACAGGCAGAGCAGCGTGGAGGCGTTTACAAAAAGCCGCCTGCCTGTCTGCCTCAGAGAACTAGGTCTGAACAGCTCATCACGAGGGGCAGGTCACTGATGAGCCAACAACAGACCTTTCTGAAAAGATGGTGGATAAAAAGCACCTTTGTCAGCACATCACTGAAAACATGTCATACATGTCTGTGTAGTAGTGTGTGTGTGTGTGTGTGTGGGTGGAGGGGGTGGTGTATAGGTACTGTAGGATGTGAGATGCTGATGATTAAATCTGTATTTAAAAAGAGGAAGAGCAGACTTAAGATCAGCAGTCACATTCATGTTTGTTTGATTCACCCAGCAGAAAACTCATGGGTGTCACTTTGTGAAATATGACTCTGAAATTTTGTGCGAAGGTTCATGGTCCCCAGAGGGTGAAGCTGATTGACTTTGCTGATGCCCTCTAGCGCCACCATGAGGTTGACATTTGCGGTTCAGAGTGAAATACCCTAAAGATTATTGGATGTTTGCAGGTTCGAACAGTTTGTGTCACTGTCAGTACAAGTATATACTGTACATACCACAGATACTTCTGTACATGGTGCAATATCAGTGTTTTATTGCAAAGTAGGATAGTTTTTAATTGAATTAGTGTGTGAACACACACACACACACAGTGTGGACAGGAGACAGGGAGGGTCAAGTTATTTGTGTTTACATGAGCTTTATTGATGTGCTGTCAGTAAACAAAGGGATTTAATGAGTCACTCCTCAGCACTATACAAGTATTACAGTAATACCCTGACACTCTGGTGTATGACAGACCTGAACCTGTGGTAAACACTTGATCTCACAGGTCAAACTCTTTCCTTTGACTTTCTAGAAAGAAACGTCTAAACATAAATAAAGTTACATTTTAATTTGGTACATTATTAAAAATGCAGATCAGTAAATCTGATTCCAGTTATTAGAACCTTTGATCAGAGTCAGCTGAGCAGGAAAACACGTCAACACACTGTGTCTGGACAATTAAGTTTCTATTATCAAATGATTATTGAATATTGAGTGTTCACTTGGGTTCACGTGGGCCTGGACCTAAAGGGGAACCAACTGCTTCTAAACTCGACTCAAGTAATTTCTGTCTCACTTTTTTACACCGACCAGTGTCCCAGTTAAATCTTTAGCTGAAACGGTCTTTGAGGTTCGTTTCGGGACTTTCGCTTTAAATCTGTGGTCGGTGCAAAGTGCCAAAGTCAGGCCAGTTTCCTGGGTCTGCCGGAGGAAACAGTGCGAGCTGCGGAGGAGCAATGGCGTCGTTTTTACTCAGAGGACGTTTCTTTCAGTGCGGATCCGACGTCCACAGAGCAGCGACGGCGGCCCGGCCCTTCTGGTAACTGCTGCCTTTATTCTGACTCTGGAAGCTCCGAGGAAACGTCTGTTCTGCTTTCGGAGACATGTTCGTCAGCTTGTCTGAAGGCTGGTTCGGGCTCAGTCCACTAGATGGAGTCGTGTGTTCATGCAGAGCACAGTGCGCACAGCACTTTGTCTGGACTCTATGGGGAAGCACCGTCAGCTCCCCCTGGGTCACTGTCAGTGATGTAGAAATAGTGTTTCACTGGTTGATCAATCATCAACAGGATCAATCATCGATAGGATCAATCATCGATAGGATTTATTTATTGTTTGATTTTCTCTGTGATAAATTATAGTCTTAAATGTTGGATAAACAAAGAGTTTATTCCTGCTTATGTCCATGATGTATCGACTGTTAAAGGACATGGCAGCAGCTGAGTAATGATGGACGGACATATTTAGAAGATGCACATGCATCTTTAAAACTTCGTCTGCTATAAGATGTTCATTCAGAGCCTCAACCTTTCAGACCATGACTCCATGTTGAGATACCAGTGTTGTGCTGCGTGTCCTGCAGGACCAACCAGCTCCTGTTTGCTGCAGAGCAGAAATGTTTCTCTACTTTAATAACTGCAGTAACAAAACTTCTTCTTCTTTCCCTGGTTCCTTGGTTTTGCCCCTGCACCCCAAAGCAAATAGAGAGCAGTCGCTGTCGGTGCAGTTTGGGTTTTGTCAGTGCTCACAGCTTGACTAACCTGCAGGTCCAAACCCTGAAACTACATGTGAAGAAACAAAATGGTGTTTGGATCTATAACAAACCAAGGCACAGCTGCAACACTTGGTGTAATTGTTAAAATACGTAAATCTACTTTTTGTCATATTTTTATATCATATTACAGCTCACAGGTTTCATCGGGGCTGTCAACACAGAGCTGTTCTGTTCTCGTCAGTTATTGTGGTCAGTACTGCAACACCTTGCCTGTCTGTTTCCCCGCAGCTCGTCGGTGGCCCCTGGCAGGCTGCGTGTCAATGGAGCGGATCTGTACTATGAGCAGACAGGCCGAGGGAAACATGCTGTGCTGCTGCTTCCTGGTGCTCTGGGTAAAAACCAGCTCAAAGTTAGGGAGCAGACTTTTAAAGAAGAGCACGGGTTCTCTAAAACATTGAATTACAGCGTGATGGCGTTTGTCTTGTGAAAACCACTTTTGTCTTTTCCGCCACAGGAAGCACAAAGACAGATTTTGGACCTCAGCTGAAGTCTCTGAATAAGGAACGCTTCACTGTAGTGGGCTGGGATCCCCGTGGGTACGGACGGTCCCGTCCCCCAGACAGAGACTTTCGCTCTGACTTCTTTGAGCGAGATGCAAAAGATGCAGTGGATCTGATGAAGGTATAATCTGTAATTGACCACAGAGCTAATCCACAAGGGCCCACATGAAGGAAAGAACTAGACTGGGTGCATGGTTTGTTGATGTGTGCTCTGAGTGTAGCGATCCATGCACATATCTACGTTACATCCACACCGGTGGTTCCATAGTTCACTGTGTGTAGATAACAAGAGTTTTATTTATACAGTTCATTGATCAGTTTGGGCTGTAACAATCCTGCACAGAAGGAACCAGCACCAGGCATGTTGTCCTGTTGTCCTGTTGTCCTGTTGTCCTGTTGTCCTGTTGTCCTGTTGTCCTGACCCCAGCTAAAATCCAGACAGCTCCCTCCTCAGACGGCGTTTTTCAGTTGCATTGCACAGCTTGTCATTTTCCTGCAGGCGCTGGGTTTTGGTAAGTTCTCCCTGCTGGGGTGGAGTGACGGAGGCATCACCGCTCTGATCGCAGCAGCCAGGAACCCCAAGCTGATCACCAAGATGGTCGTCTGGGGATCCAACGCCTTCGTTTCCCAGCACGACCTCCAGCTGTACCATGGTACTCCTCCACTGATCGTTGTCTTCTAGGCTGCCAGTGTAGCTGTAAACTGTATATAATCTTTCTTGTGTGTGTTTGTGCGCCTGCTTTCTCGTGGGGAAACACAGCGGTGCGTGACGTCTCCAAGTGGAGTGCGAGGATGAGGCAGCCAATGGAGGAGGTGTATGGAGCAGAAGTGTTCGCTAAGACCTGGGAGGCCTGGGTGGACGGCATCACACAATTTGCCCACAGACCAGAAGGTGAGGACTTCATGCTGCTACAGACCAGTTACACAAGCTGAGACTAGAACGATGTGGTTTCTCCACATCAAGATATTTTGAGTGAGTAAAGATATGAGCAGTAGGGAGAGTGCAGGTCTAATCAGTATCAGCTGCACAGAGAGATGTTCACGTCAGTGTCCTGTGGTTAGGGAGCATCTGTGTGGACCTGCTGCCCCTGATCTCCTGTCCAACCCTCATCGTACATGGAGAAAAAGACCCCATGGTGCCCAGCTTCCACCCACAGTTCCTGCTGAAACACATCAAGGCTTCACGGTGAGACGATCACACGCACACACACACACACACAGCACCAGGGTAACCTTCACTTTCATGTCTGTTTTTTCCTTTAAAGACCTTCTTGAATCAAATTTCTGTCCTAAAATGTAGACTGCATCTGATGCCAGAGGGGAAACACAACCTCCACCTGAGGTTTGCTGATGAATTCAACACACTGGTGGAAAACTTCCTGGAAGAGTGAAGTGATTTCATTCCTGTCGGGGCATTTTGTGGAGCAGAACCAGGGTGAACACATGTTACATCTTAAATTTGTATTTTAAACGTTTTTTTTCTTCATTAAATCTGTTATAAAGCAAGTAGGTGACGACTTATTCATACGAAACCGGAATTTGAGTTTAAAAAATACACAACACAGTTATTTAGCTTTTAAAAGAGAAGCCTTTATAGAGCAAATTGTAATATAGTGGATTTATTAATGGTTATTTCAGATCAGTTAGAAACTAATAATAAAAGAAACTTTTGGGTTGCCAGGTTGGCAATACTCCCTGTTTTAGTTGTCTCTTTGTGGTTGTTTACACCTATTTTATGGTCATTTGCATCATTTTCTAGTCGTTTAGTGTCTCTTTATAGCTGGTGTGTGTCCATTCATTTAACATGTAGACTAATACTGTAACAACACGGGATACACGCTGCTAAAGGGGGTTTTTCCACAACATGGCAACCCGTAGATTCTCCCTGTTAGTGGCAAATAAAAAGTAAAACATTAGATGTAATAATAATTATTGTAGGTGCCGTTTATTGATGTTACTTTATTATTTATATTATTTTTTATTTTATTGTGGATTTTGTTTAAACGCGTGTCCGATCGGTTGTGCCGATGATCGATTGCTTCTGGCTGCCGGTTTTCCTTCTAACCAGGAAGTCGTTGCTGGTTCTGGTTTTTGTGTCAGTTGGTCTCAGATCCAGTCCGGATAAAATGACGGAACCGCAGCAAGGAGCGGACTTTGACGCTATTTCGTTTCACAATTTCTCGGGGAAGATTTTGGAGCAGGTCGTTCATTTCCACGTGATGAAGCTGAGCGGCGGCTTCTTCCTCTGGGTCGGGTCCAGTCCGGTCCTGTCCAACCTGGCGGTGTCACTGAGCAGCAAATACGTGAGTAAAACACCCAGGTCTGATGAATGGACCAGCAGCTGCAGCTAGACCGCACTGGTTTTGTGTTGGGGGACTGCAGAAAACCGGTCCATGTGAAGTCAGACGTGGACTTACTGTGATGCAATCGAACTGAGCAACATGGCAGGTTTTTATATGGACCTGAACATGGTCCCTGGTCCCTGGGTAGGTCTACAGGATGAACAGGACTGGATTGAGTCCTGAAGGTTTAGTTCAGTCACAGTTAAAATCCTCTTTCATACCATAAACCTGCATTAAAATATTTTATTACATAGACAGACAGACAGACAGACAGACAGACAGACAGGTACTTCATTCATCCCCCATGGGGGAAATTCTGAATCAATATTAAAAATGAATAGTTAAATATATATATAACAGTAAAAGTGATTAAAGTCAGTCTAAACAAAGAGTGTTGCTGTTTTGCTGTTCCATTTATCAATACTGTTATTTACTGAGGATTACACACCTCTGCTACTTCTCTTTAAAGTATTCCCTTTAGTTTCTGCACTTTATTGTGTTGTATCTTTAAATTAAATGTCACTTTTATTACAAAAGACACCAACAACTGTTGTTTGTGTTTGTTTTGTCTGCAGGATTCAGTGCCGTTGTCCACGTTAGTCATCGGGGATCCGTCCAACACAGCTCCCAGTTCCTTGGCACAGAGATTAGGTAACGTATGACTCTCATCTCCTGTACTCATTAAAGGACCAGTGCCGTGTTTGTGTTTCAGCTAAAACTCATTTCCTCACGTCACTGCCAGCGTTTTCCAAATCCTGCTGGAGAGCAGAGATTTGAAACCAGCTTCAGTTCAGTGATGCATCACAGACAACGTGAAACGTTTAGTGTTGTCAAAGACTTGAGTTCATATTAAACATGAAACGATAACAAGAAGCGGTGGTGTTCGTTATGATTACAGGGGTCGAGCGTGTTTCCACAGGTTGATCTTTAAACCACAGCAAATGAAAGTGAAACAGGAAAGACACAGACACTGCACCGAGTCGTTCTGGTGAGAATGTAAACAAACTGGGAGATGATGATCTGTTTCTGTCTGTTTTACAGCAAAAAAGACCAAAAAGCAAGTCTTTGTGAGCTACAGTCTTCCAGTGACGGACTCTAACCTCAGTCTTTTGGTGGAGAACAGGATCAAAAAGGAGCTGGAGCTTCATCCCGAACACTTCTGAACCCCTCGGATCCTTTGCTGAGGAGAAGAGTCAGTGTGGAGCAGCTCACAGCTAAACTGACAGGTGTCCTCACACACTGTAATTATAGTCCAACACAAATGGTCACATCAAATCTTCTTTTATTGACATAATAAATTAAGTGGTTTATTATCAAAACATGTAGGCCTATGGCTTTTTGTACAAATGCGTCATATTAAAAAAATAAAACTTAGAAAACAGCATTAGTGGTTGAGTTTTTTTTTTTTCTCCTAGTGTTTAACTATTGAAAACATACAAACTACCAAACCACACAGTATGTGCCGTGTACTAAATATGACTTCTTTGACTCTGTGTATTCAGGTATACTTGATGTACTTATATCCTATAAAAGTAAGGTTGACTGTCCATACGTTTTCTGCAGTACTAAGGGATACATACACAGTAAAGTGTGTAAATGTACTAATCACAACTATGCCAGGTCTATGCAGACTTCTATTCTAATCTTCACAAACGGTTATGTCAAAAAACGGTGAAATATTGTGCTTTCTGGCTAAAGTTACACATCTTAGGAAAAGGATTACAGCATTACCACAGTACAGAGAACAAGGAGTGAGAGTCGGAGTGGAAATGTTTGCTAAGTAAGGAGGTATTTAAAGCAACAAATGTGCCCTTGGCAGCATCACAAAATAAATACTGTTTTTTTTTTTTTTCTTAAGTTACATTCTCTGTTGTGTTAACAGAACAGAGCCATCGTGATAAAGCCATTGAAATGCTGAGATGTATCATAAGACATACAGCAGTACGCACTCTAATGCCCGGTCAACTCTCAGATTCGTTTCCCATTACCCACAGTCTTTCCAGGTTACACATCAGGTCTGCCCAGGTTTCCGGCTGCTCCTCACAAGAGACAACCATCATACACCCACACATCAACAGCTGTAATGCTCATTCACAAATCAGATCCTACACTGACCGCACCTCTGAGGATTAAGTGCCACACTGGGCTTCCTGTAGAGGGGCCACATATACAGAAGAAAAAGTGTCAAATCATTTGTGCCCTTTCATGCAAAAAGAGTGGTAGTGGTTTAGCCAGTCCCTGGGTCACCAATGTGGCTGTGGCTGAAAATCACAAACACTCGATTGTGTCTCTGACATTTAGTGCAAAATAATTCATGAAGAAAAATAAGATGCAGTGAAATCCTCTTTCAACGAGTCAAAACTACTAACAGGAAACTCACAGAGCGTGTTGTTTGGAAGCTAGCCTGCCGTCTTCACTGGACAGCAGCGCAAAAATATCACCAACACCACTGAAAACCTTCGTAGTGTTCCACACACACAGACTTCAGATTGAAATGTCATTCAGTACAATATTTTTGGCAACTCCTGAATGAATCATAATCACTACATACTACACAAAAATGACTATTGTTACCATTTTAACCACCATCATAAGAGTTCATCTGCCCTGCAACAGTTCTTCCTCAGTCAGGTTAATGCTGGAGCAGTTAATAGCACTGTAGTAGACTATTGCAGCGATGCTCACACCCCATTGGCTATGGCGCGATTTCCTATCACCTCTCCACCAGTTGCAAGGGCGTATGAGGCAGGTACCGCTGCCAGAGCGGTGGCTGCTGCCACTGTAGCGCCCCCAGTGGCTGAGAGGTGTATTGGCGTGTCATGGACACGGGAGTAGTCCCTGTCAGTCTTGGCAAGAAGGAGGTGCTGCTCCCCTGGATGGAGCAGGGTCTGACGGGTAAAGGTCTCTCCGTCAGCCAGGCTCTCCGGCAGGGGCTGGCCCCGCGGCTCGGGCAGCAGCAGCAGGCAGATGATGCACAGCAGGGTGCAGCAGGCGAAGATGACATGGTGCAGAAAGTAGCCCTTCTGGTTGTGGAGCTCCATGATGGGTGCAGTGAGCATGCCGAAGCCAGCACTGGCCAGGACCAGGCCCAGCCCTCCACCCCTGCACAGAGAGACTAATTACCAAGATATCCTGAAGACCGTAAGCAGTTTTGATCCAGCTTTAGATTATACAGAGTATGTGCCTTATACTGAGGTGCCAGTTTGTAGTCTCAGAACCAGTAGACGTGTTATTCTCCGTCTTTCACATTAAAACTGCCACAAGTAGTTAACAAATGAATCAAAGTCATTTAAAGTCTGCTTACCTGTCATCGCTCTCATGTTTACAGTCAGCCTATGTGAACTGGAGTGCAGCGTAGAGAGCAATGTCTAGAGGTCGTATTGTGTTTGTGCATGTGAAAAGTCTTGCACTGTGTGTTTATGACCACCCAGGCTCACCTGATGACAGTAGGAGTGATTTCAGCGCAGAAGAAAATGCTGAGTATGCTCACGGCGTGAGAGGAGAACATGCCGATGATTGAGAAGGCCACCGAGAATTTCCTGTTCAGAGTGTCTCGGAGAACTGTCCAGCAGAAACGAGAAAAGGTGAGCATCACAGTAACAGCCAGCAGAAAACACCAGCAGCTAATTTAATATAATGCAGAGGTGCACGTCAGAGGAGAAGGCGACACGGGGACCTTGACATTAGATGACAACGTGTAATTTATTGTTTCAGTGCATTACTTTATGTCTGAAATAACTGTGCTGCAGCTGTACCTGTGTCATGGCGAAGGCTGTACTTCCCAATCACTGGATTCCATTAGCGAGCGTTGAAGGACAGACGAAAGGAGAACATGTCATTAGTAAGAACAAAGAGCACAGTGCTCACTCAAAACAGGCTGGATTAAAAAGCCTTCAAGAGGACTCTGCATAGTTTTCACTGAAGCCTGAAGTAATGACTACATACCACAGATGTAGGTCAACAAAAGGTCAGAATGACGGAGGATTCCTGTTAAGACTGGAACTGAACTGCAGGATGTGCTGTTTAAATGACACACACATGCTATGCAAAGTGTGCGAGTATGACTCAGCTCACGGTTCCTTTAAAATGTTCATTTCTTTTTCAATTCTCTGACCTTTGCTAAAGGTTACCTCCAACATCAGCAGTCCTGTCCTATCTAAAGACCTGTAACTATGCACAGGAGCTCTCTCGTGGTTTGAGTTAGTTCAGGACACTAGTAGAAATGGTGCTTTTACGACACAAAAGCAAACGTATCGAGAATGAAGCAACAGCACGTCTGTCAGTTCTCACAGACAGAAACACTTGGAGCCTCCTGAGCCGCTCCTGTCCTCGATACGTCATCACGACCCCCCCAGCTCAGGTGGCATTTGCTCATATCTGTGGTCACCAACAGAATGAGGGGTGGAAAATCCAGAATTGCTTCATGCTTTGCAAAGAGGACGTGCAACAAAGCAGTGAATACTGAGCATCTACAACAACATGCTGAATGTAAACTCCTTCCCCCAGGACAAGTACTTTTTGTAGTTAGTCCAGACTGAGGACTAACCACATAAGTTTCATCACCCACAGACCAAAGTTCATTTGGGACCAGGCTGAGACCACATCCAGTAAAGGGTCTTTTTTTTTTTGTCTCCCCCTGAATGTTATTGCTGTGTTCAGACCTTCCCAAACCGACCGCACCAAAGGGGAAAAACCCAGAGTCTGACTGAACCGGACTAAACAAGGCGGCTCTTCCTGTGTGTTCCTCCCTGTGTGATTACTCACAGTTAAGCAAACCCAGCTGGAGCAGTGACGCCAGGGCTGTTATGATCATGAAGGTGAGCAGACCGCCGCGACGTCCCATCAACCCCACCGCAGGGCACAGTGCCAGGCAGGTTGCCACGGCGATGCCAGCCATAGTGTAATAGTCCGCATGGCACAAAGCAGTGGGCTGGGCCTCTGGGTCCATCATACTACGGGCGAAGCAGTGATGGATCCCATAACCTGTCAGACTGCATAAAGACACACAAACAACCAATAAGAGACAGCACAGGGAGCTGGGACCTGACACATGCGTGAGCCACGGGGCACGTGAGGTTAACACTCACATACATGTCTTCATGTCTCTCTGGGGGAGGTTCATGTGTAATTCATGCTGTCTCATCACAACAGATGTTGGCTTTGATTAGCAAAGTATAAGCCCAGCACAAGCACGACACACTTACGAGTTGACACAAAGCACCACTATGTTTTTCCACAGGTTCCTGGTGCTCATCATCTTGACAATGCAGGTCCTCTGGGGTTGCTTGTGCAGCTCCTGCTCCAGCTCTGGTAGGAAACATGAAACGCACACCTTGAGACCTTTCCTTTCAGGAGGTAATGAGAGACCGGCCGCTAAGGGGCGTTTAGCATCGAGAGGCTAATGTGCTATGGGGCCTTTAGATAGATGTAGCACATCCATTTGTCCACTGTCATCATTTCTCTGTCTGCTTGGCCACTGGGAGACGCAGAAACAATTAATCAAACACCAAGACAGGGGAGGACGAAGAGTTGGTGGAGAGAGAGGAGAGATGTGATACATTTCTTTGAAGACTGCACAATTCCACCAGCTATTTCCTTAATAAATGAACTATTGAAGACATTTATCCTGCAAACATCCCAAACTTTGTTTGTCTTAGGTTCAAAAGTGCCTTCTAAACTGGATTTCTTTAAGATTTTAGACATTTTAAAAATGTGACCTTGAGCTCTAAGCAGCTGTGATGGGTAACTTTCACAGTTTTATGATAAAATGATGAATCCTCAAAGTCAATCTTTATTAATTTTCCAGTGACATGTGTTTGTGCACAATTTCATTGCATCATGTGGGAAATGATGCTTGAAAAGGCTAAGGTGTAAGCAGAAAGAGATCTTTGAGTCAGTGTCTTGTTTGTGGTCGATGTTCATTTCATCACACACCAAAAAGCAGCTGCAAAATAACACTGATGTCAAGTTAAAAGAACTTGTATAATGAAGTGACTAAACCAACCCTCGGTATAATATTCAGATCAAAATGGACTTTGGATTTCATTTTATTGTCCCTCCTGAAATCGGCCTCACCTGTAAGAACTCCACTGGGCTCGGTTGTTGTGTCAACCTGGTTCTTTTTGGCGATGTGCAGCATCATGGCTTTGGACCGCCTGTAGTGCTTGGTGGCCAGCAACCATCGCAACGACTCGGGAAAAATCCTGAAGAGAGAGAGGGATGGAAAGGATGCGGGTGAGAACAGAATATGTTGTGAAAGCAGAAGGAGGGAAGAAGAAAAACAACAGGAGAAAGAGAGTATTGTCTGTGAGCCGAAGCAGCTCAGTACTGTGAAGTGCAGTGTGTACTGTACAAGCCGTCGCCTGGCTCAGCGTGAGGAGAATCTGCCCCTCCTGCTGTGGCTTTCCTCGGGGGGAGGGGCTTACCAGACGTATGGTAGCATCAGAACGAAGGGGCTGATTATGACGATCTGCAGGACCTGCCAATCATCCCGGTCTGGCCAATTGCGGCACAGAGCGGCCACTCCTGGCATCAGTAGTTGCCCACCCACCATCAGAAAACTGGCCACCATGGTCATGGAGAACCGCCAGCCTGGCAAACAAAGCTCAATCCCTAAAATAAAGAGACGGAGAGCAGACACAGAGGAAGGTTTACTGAGTGACTCTTGTAGTGTTGGTGCGCCAGAGGAGAGCTGTAAGTGTGTGGATGTCACTGTAATCACAAAAAAAGCTCCAGCCTTAATGGTCTAAAGAGTGTGATGTGTGTGTTTGTTTAATGGTGAAGCCAGTATTGAATTTCCTCCATGAATTATTGAGGACTCATATTGCTGATCCTTCCCCTGAGAGCAGGCCAGTTTAACACCAGGCCTCTTTACGAACCAGGGCCGGACTGTACGTCATAGCTTTGAGAGGGTCTAGCTCCTAGGTGAGCGTTTCACCGTTACGTCCCTTAATTTCCCCTCAGCTGGGCTCCCGTCCCCTCCCCTGCTGTCTGTGACATGGTAAAGTCCAGATGGCCTGGCCCATATGGCAAGGTGTCTCTGAAGGTGACCACTGTCGTTAGGTGAGTGGGGGGTGGAGGGGGACTTGCTAACCTGGCCTCATGTACTGTTACTTTTTATTGAGGAAAAGAAGAAAAAGAAGGGGAGGAAGTGTAGGTGCAGAATACAAATTACTTTTCCCTTTGAAGGACACGAAAAAGTCCCTCTATTCATCAGTGGAATCACCAGAGGAATCACAATAAAGACCAGCAGGACAGGAGGGGGGGCAGAGAGAGACCGGCAGAAGGAGGGAATAAGAACAACTAAACTGACAGGAAGATGACAGAGATTTTCAGTGATTCATTTAAAGCAAAGGGAGGAAAAAGGAAATAAAGGTATTACTACAAATCCCTGTCTGCCCCAGACTTAGTTTTAGAGTTAATGTCTCCAAAAACCTTTTGCTGCAGGAGCCAAAACAGATGAAGGACCTGTAATCTGTAACCTGCCTGTCCAAAGTTAGGCATTCAAAACGTTTCGTCCATCATTTCTATTGGTTCTGATAATGTAGTTAGTACCTTCCAAAAGTTCTGAGCTACAGGAACATGGCAACATTCCTAACACAGCGGAGAATAAATATGAAAACACTCACTTGGTAACAGTGAAACAGCTTCAATGAAGGTAAAAACTGAAAATGACGCAGCCGCAATGTCCAACAGTCGAACCAGGAAGATGTGATGATAGATGTGTAACAAACATCTGATTTGGTGATTTGGTGTTTTGTTACAGCCATGTTCCTGTATCTCAGCCATCAAGTAGCTGAAGAGGCAGATATTCCTCACACCAGGAAAGTGACTGCTGAACAATTATTCATCACAGACTCAGCTCAGAGTGAGTGTCAACAATGCTCAGTATCTGCTGACATATTAACGATAAAGACGTGTCACACCGCCCCCAAGTGGCCAAAAAGAAAAGAGTAAATGAATCCAGTTTTAAGATGTATTTTACATATGTGTTTTTGTTATATTTTACGTATATATGAGCTAATTAAATGTAGTAACTGTAGTAACTCTGTAGTTTGATCTACAATAATTCTCCTCTAAGTCCTGAATCTGAAATGTAAAACTACTAATTGGAGAGAAAATACACTACTGTGTTTTTCAAATGTACTGCAGTACAGTGCACCTCTGTGGTACCTGACAGCCAATAGGAATGGATCAGACCGAGCCAAACACACACACACATACACACACACACACACACACACATTCACTAAAGAAATCAACTGTACCTCGATAAAGACAATGCATCACTAAACCACCCTCACAAAACAAAAACCACTCCCCAACTCTCCTGGGAGGTTTCTCATCCTGCTGACTCTACTGGGATAACACACACACTCACACACACACACTCACACACACACACTCACACATACACACTCACACATACACACTCGGGCTGGCAGAGGCCTTTTGTTCCAGCGTAGTGGGAGAATAGTGTCTCCTTGTGCCGATTATCTCACTGCCCCCCCTGTGGGCTGATCCTCCCTCAGCCCCCTCTCCTGCCCACTCTTCCTTCTTGCTCATCAGAGCTGAAGTGGCTCTCTCACCCAGTGTAAAGCCACCATCCCCCACCTCTACCCACCACCTCCACCTCCTCCCTGCTCCTCCTTTCTTCATGCAGCTTCTCCACCGCCTTTACATCTGACGGGCTGAACATTTGCTCGCAAAACAAAACCTATAATAGAAGAAAGGGAGAATCGTGACAAAGAGAAAGCAACAAAAGCAGCTGGACTAATGGCCAAACTAGTCTTTGATGACAAATGGCTGACAGCGCTGCAAAATACACACAAACACACACTTCTTGTTGTGTGTTCTCCCCGTGCTAACCTTGCCAGGGGCATGAGAACAGACTGTCTTTCTAACAGCACGACTTCAGTCTGAAACCACAGCCTGTGTTTCTAATGAAGATGTGCAGGGAAGTGGACACTGATGATAAGAACAGCTGTGCACTTTGGAAAGACGTGTAGAGAGAATTGATTATATTGTATTGATTAGTCAGCCTATAGACAATGACTGCAGCCATGCTGTGCTTGGGTATAGCTGTGCTCAATGCTAACATCAGCATGCTAACAGAATCTGAATAAACAGTAGTAAAAAGTGGTTGTTTACCAAATTCATCATCACAGTTTAGCATGTTAGCATGTCAGAGTTTGTTAATGAGCGCTAAACAATGTGCAGCTGAGAATGCTGGGAATGTTTCGCAGTAGTTTTGCAGATATTTGGTCAGAACTGATGAAGGCACTAAATGACCCTTAGCTAATCATCTCTTCACATCATGGCACTCTAACTCACATCGTGACTCTAAAGGTCATCAAAGTGTTCATCTGGAAACCTTAAGTTCAGTGTTGTACATTTGTAATTGATGCTCAAGTCATTTACCTTTTCTATGTTTTGATCAAACCTTAACAACATATCTCAGATTGGGACTGGTGGGCAGACTGAAGAAGCAATTAGAAAATGTCACTTTGAGCTCCAAAACATTTTTCACTCTTTTCGGACGTTGTGGACTCAACAAAAGGACTGAACGATGACAATAATGTTCAGTTGCAGCCCTGGGAGGAAGACTTCACGGTGAGACGGGGATGGGAAGCAGAGTAAAAGGCTTGACAAGGGCACAGCATGACAATAGCTTTCCCCAGCTGAGTCAGCAGCCCACCGCTCATCATAACACACCACCGCAAACACACACTTGCACACATACATAGCCTGCATGCCTTTGTCAGTGTATAGGTCTATAGACTCCTTATAGACCTTTGTAAGTCTATAAGGAGCAGAGACAGAGAGGAGGAAGAAAATATATTAATCTTCTCTCTCTGATGCAAAAGCAACTGAAGTCTAATTGCTTTGGCTCAATGCAAACATCCTTCACTGAAAAGCTTTGGAGTAGCGAACACTCATCCCCTGTGGGCTTCAAACGTGGAACTGAATCTTTTTTGGCTGAAGCAGCTGTATTCTGCTGGGACTCACAGCATGTACAGTGGGTTCTTATATTGACCCAATTCTGTGGGAAAAACATAAGAAAATTGTCTAAAGAAAATTCTCAAATGACTTATAGAGCACAACGCAGGTCTGAACAACCCAGTGTTCAAAATGCTCCAAACCAGAACGGTCCTCAGGTCAGTACAGTCTTAGCTAAAGCTCTACAGGGTCAACTGAGTCTCATCTTTTAGGTCTCTGGGCTGACTGCAAAGTGGGTCTGCCTGATGTAGTTTTATACATACACACAGGTTTTTGGCTGATTATTAGCTGAAACCTGTTTGTAAACAGTTGTTTATTGACATACGCTGCAGATTGGAAACACATTAGTTCCATTTGGAGTCGTGTTTGTGTCCACCTGTTAAATCCTAGTCCATTCTCTCCTTTAAGGTTCAATGTTATTCTTCACCAAATATCAGCTGCTGAATGAGCCACTGTGTTGACAGCTGTGTCTGTCTGCTGTTCGGTGCTGGACAGTGGTGTAAAGTGCCTTTTTCTCTGAATTTCTCTGAATATGTCTGAATATGTCTGAATATGTCTGAATATGTCTGAATATGTCTGCCTGCTGCTGGAAAAACAGCACGATAGCTGAGACACTGAACCAAAACAGTGAAACCACAGCAACGAGCTGAGACATGTCAAAACGCTGTGTCGAGCTGAAGAGTCAAGTGATGTTTGTGTCAGGGTCCGTCAGTATGACCGACACCTTTCTCATCCAAACCTTTAGACCAGGGGTCTCCGACCCTGGATCTCAAGAGCTACTCTCCTGCTTGTCTTCCAACTATCTCTGCTTTACCCACCTGATTACCTGGACCAGGTGTGTTCAGCCAATCAGAAGCTGGAAGGGCAGGGATCGTTGGAAAACAAGCTGGGCAGTTTGCTAATAATAGAAGCTGTAGCTCATAGTTCCTCCAGCACGCAGCTGAATTCAGGAAAGAAGAAGTGGTTTGTGCTGCACAAGCGTTCAGTATGTTCAAATGGAGACTTGGTTTTTTTTTCCATAGTGACTACAGGAGGTGAGTTTTCAATACTCAAAAGATAAATTCTTCAGTAGAGCAGAGCTGTATCTACTCACCACTAGGACAAAGCATGAACAGGAGGAAGGTGTTTTCCAACAGGTCCCAGAAGACTGCCCTGAGGTAGCTGCTAAATTACAAACTAATAAATCTGTGTGGATTTTGCTACAACAACCAAATATGCACACAACACACACACATCAATACATTTACATTAGCAGAGCAAACGAAAGCTTCTGCTGGCAGCTCCAGTGGATTTATTATGCACTGTGTGCTGCGGCGAGATAAACGAACGATGAGAGATTTCAAATGAGCCTCGAGAAAATTAGTAAGTGCTGGTACTAATAAAACAGTGAGAGTGGAGGAGGAAAATGGGATGAATGGGGCAGATGAAAGCCAGAGGAAGCAAAGTGAACATGGAAAGGGCCAGAGAGCTGCTGGATTTAGAAACAGAAATGTCAGTGCTGCAGCGACAGTGACAGACTGACAGGAGGGAGAGAATAGGTGGCAGAAAGAGTATTTCTGTGGGGACGATAATACACATAGAACAGTGCGCAGCGCATACACGTGGATGCTAAGTGCACAATTATCCATAATAAAGTGTGTTATGTGCATGTTTTGTGAACACCACCTGCTCCTGCCTATTTAACACCCTCAGTCTAACAGATTCTAATAATATGCCTGTGCAGTGTTGAAGCATTACAGTAGTTTAGGACAGTGATGTGTTTTCCATTATGTTGGCTCTTTATTCCACCCTGTTAGACTTTAAATGAAACGGTGACTCTTTTGTTTTTGGCTTTAATTTGAGGGGTTTTTATGTTCATAGCATTTTAAACACCTGCATCTATTTATACACAGTTCCTCATTTTTAACACAGGATAATTATTGTTTATAGAACGCAAGAGTTTCTGCCGTAATCCTGAATCTTAATCTCTATTTATGGAGGTAAAACCTAAAGTGAACACAGCTAAAAGGCTGGTAATTATCTCTTATTTACGACTAGCACACAGTGGATCCTGGATGTTGATTTTTTTTAAATAGTGATTTATAAAGCAGATAGAGCTGGATCATAATTCTACCATTCACCTCTGTTTTCTCTTCTCAGATCTCAGCCAAGCTCTGATGACACCTGACCTCAGCTGTGTTTGGAAGCGTAACGGGATTGTACCTGCTTAGTAATCAGATGGGAAACTGCCTGGGCACACCAGGTGGGTAGTTTTTATTACATTACATAAAGCAATGGGACAACCTCAGCTTCATGTGGAAACACCCCCTACACCATTTAGCTTACGTGACTGTAGATGCTACTTGTTTATATTTTTATGATCATATGAATAGATTTGAAGAGGTAAAATGTTAATAATTAGATTCTTACAAACACACACCTCCTCATGCACACATGGTATAAATCTGGCACAAAACACACAGAAAACAACGGCAGAGTTTTAGGATAAGGATATGAACATATTCTTGCATGTGGCCCTTTGTCCTGTCTCTGCTAAAGAGAAGCAAAACAGCCAGAGTCCAGCGTTTACCCAAAGTGGACATCTCCAAATTAAAACTGAAGGTCAGCACTTCAACCTCATAGACATTTTTTCATTTCAAATCCAATGTACTGGTGTGCAGAGCCAACACATCATATGTGCCAAAATACTGATCGACTCTTTTGGTCCTGCAGGGTAGAGAGAGAGACAC
Source organism: Mastacembelus armatus (assembly GCF_900324485.2). NCBI lineage: Eukaryota > Metazoa > Chordata > Actinopteri > Synbranchiformes > Mastacembelidae > Mastacembelus > Mastacembelus armatus. The sequence goes on along the minus strand of NC_046636.1, from coordinate 2,388,722 downwards.
TGTTGTATCTCTGATGGCAAACAGTAAAAAGCACAACAGGGTACAGTAATGAGGAATTTTAGTGTCTGCATCTGTGTTCTGTTAGTTCGGAGGAATGAAAAATGTAAGTTCTATTTCCACGTAGAGGCTGTTTTGATACGTGTTCAGCCTTTAAGGGTGTGTTTATTGGAGGCTGTGTGATTAACTGCATGCTGTTATTCTACATGTTTGTACTGTTAATGGGATGGTGGTGTCTATTACCTGGTGTCAGTCTGTGGCAGTGAGACTCCCACTCATCCACACCTCACACAACCAACACAAACACCTTTTGATTGCACTTAATTGAGCATGTATGCAATCTGTTCTCTCATACATGCAAGATACACAAAACATACACAGTTTCCTTTCCCATCTCTGGGAACTGTGAACACACAAACAGCTGGAAATATAAACACATTGCTTCCTATTGCAGGTACTTTGGTTTGGAGAAATGTGTGTAAACTATGGCAGCAACCAACAGAGTGTGTGTGTGTCGGATGCAAAGGTATGTCCGGTACATAAAAAAGATGAAATGACATTAGTCCAGACCTTTAACACAATGAACACGACGCTTCAACCTCTGGAAAGCTCCATCTTCACTACTGTAACGACAACAACGAAGATATGTGGGATGATAACAGCCTGCTGAACCACCCAGTAGGTGAGGAGGGACCTCCTGAGCCATAACTATGGTCCGATAAGAGGTCTCGTTAAATACACTAATAAGCCTGAAATGAAAATCTCCATCACAGCATAGTTTTGCATAATTCTTGTTTTCCTCAAATTTCCTTTATTAAAAAAGTAAACAGATAAAGATAAAGCCTGATATTTGTCCATGTGCTTCATCACTATTCTTTGTAAAGACCCCAGCTCTCTGTGCTAAGATTCGAATTAACCTGAATCGTAACACCTCATCTGTCACAGTGTCGTCTTCATCATCTCTGTGACTTGGACTTAAAGCGCCACAAACCAGCACAACTGTACTTGTGTCTTGTTTGCTTTGTAAATCCAGCTCTCAGGCGTCTCGGAGCAGGCAGCTCAGGGGCGTTCGTTTTGTTTGTTTGCTTTTAAAGGCAGTTCAGCTGAGGTTTATAAAGAACCCCTGCCGAGAGAGACAATCCCTGCCCCGTCGCTCAAGCTCACAGTCTGACCTTGCGCCGTACATCATGTGTATGACTAAAGTGTCAGTGGCCTGAATGAGAGAGGAGGCTTACATAAGGGCAGAAAGAGAAGTGCAGTGGAATAATGAAAAGATGTTTTATGGAGCGGCTGTAAAAACCAATCTATTTTTGTTTCCTCTCACGTCAGAACCCAAAGTTCTGGTTCCACTTCTGTCCTAAAAGTAAACACTGCAGTCATTATTATAATTGACTGGCTGGTGGACAATCAATCCAGCAGCAGACTATTAAGGCCACATTAAGGAAGCTTATTTTTATTTAGCATTTCAAGAATAAAGTGTCAATTTGAAGAAAGTTACATTTGTCCAGTCAAAATGGGATTTCAACTTTATTGTAGACATTTTTTTTATTTTTATCAACACGTCCACTTTATTCTTAAAATGCTCAGTAAAAAACATCTTCCTTCTCAGTTTTTTCCCTAAAGGCCCTAATACTAAATTAATTAAAAAGGTTTTTTGACAGTAAACACATTAACACAGTCTCAAAATAATCAAGTATTTGTACTTTTGTTAAACATTTTCATGGACTTAGTATAGTTTTTGATTTGGTTTGCGTGTAGTGACAACCTTCTAATACAAATTATGAGATATCTGACTGCATCAATTGCAGAATGAAAGCACCCTGGATGAGTTGTTCCTGCTGTTGTTACAGCCCATCACCCTTTATCAGGATGGAGGCAGGAATCACGTGTCTGACCAAAGACTGGAAACTAAAATGAAACTGGAAAACGAAATCATAAAGGACTAACAATGAGAGTTCAACAATAATATTGAAGGTGCAGAAATTAAACGTTTGATTAAATAGACACAGTGCAGGACAGAACAGGAAGCAGGAAACAGCAGCAGGAAAGGAGAAAGAGAAAACAGGAGGAAGTGGGAGCGTTTACTTACTGAGCACGTAGAGGGACAGAGCGAGGCCCGCCAAGCAGAAACCCTCAAAGAAGCGCAAGGTGCTGAACATGGTGACGTTTACAGAGAAGGCCACGCTCAGACCAAACACCAGCACGAACAGCACCGAGAGAATCAACACTGGGTGTCGACCAAACCTTGAAGCAGAGAAAAAGGCGGGAAGAGAAAGGCGCAGCAAGGTGTTTAGAAACTGTCACACAGGGAGAACAGACGCTGTTGATGTGCAGCCTCGTGAAAGAGATCCTTCCAGCCTTTGTTGCCCTCTGGGGACTTCCTGGTCTGGGGGGGGTGTGTCAGGAGGCCAGTGGGTCAGGTCAGAGCCGAGGCCTTGTTGGCCTGCTCAATTCTTTACATAGTTTCCATGGTTACTGATCTCAAACACAATGCGGGGACTTTTTTTCCCACGAGGCAGCTCAGGTGGTTTGCAGGCTGCAGACGTGACCACAATGGATTCAGCTTAAAGGGTAATTTCACGTTTCAGACCTGATCTGCTGCAAAACAGATGTGAACGTCTAAACTATTTCCAGCTGAGCATTATGTTGAATCCCACACGGTGCGTTTCATTGAAGTCTGAGAGTATCTGTCCTTGAGAGAGTCTAAACTCTGCAGGCCAGTTTGACGACTTCGAACCGTGAAGAATCCTGGTTTTAATTTGGATCGTGCTTTCTCTTTGGATCAGTATCAAGCCCACCCCCATCTGTACTGCACTTAACGTGGATAAATGCTCCTAAAGTGTAGTCAGACAGCTGCACGACCTTTTCCTCTCGTGCCCTGTTCCTCTGGACTGACCTCCCTGCTGACTGCAGCCTCATCACTCTGCTGAGGCCTTTGAAACTCTTTGATTACTTCAGGCCAAGCAAACCTGTCTCCCTTCATCTGGTCTCAGTCTGAGTCAATACAGTATAGTCCTTGTTGTAAACCTCCTGAAAACCACTGCATCTCTCTAACCCTCTGTTTGTTCTACGGGTGTCTAAGGTGTGTGTCTACATCTGTGTCTGCCCCTTTTCTTTTCTCGCTTTCTGCTTTCTGTTCCCTGGTGGTCTGATGGTGGTGCCTGAGTTCAGATGTTTGGATCTTCAGGAGTCCCAGCCTCTTCCTCGTCTCTCTCTCCTCTATGGGTGTGTGAATGCAGTGCTTGGTGTGTGTGTTGTGTCCAGATCTTTGTGGCAGAAAGGAGCTTGTGTTTGGAGGCACCAGGAGGCTGCTTGACCTGATCCAGGAGCATATTCTTCATATATGTTTCTAATTCTTTCTGTAATTTTCTCATCCTGATGCTGAACAGTTTTCAAAGACCCTCAGGGGAAATGTGGGATTTTTGTTCTGATTTAAAATGTCTTATAATGTAAACTGTGGATCGTTGGATAATAACTTCACTGTTTGCCCTTGACTTGTCTTCCAGATATGCTCCACTAATCTTCTGCCGGTCTTTCCTGACACGTTGGACTTCTCTGATCTGTGTGCCAGATCTCAGCTATAGTGTTAGTGAGTGTGACGTTATCTTAAGCATGGTGGACAAAAGTGCCAAACTGAGGTCCAGTTAATTCAAGGGTAACTAACACATTGTAGAAGGGCAAAAAACAGAAATGAAGGAGACAGCGTACCAGTCAGCCATGACGCCCATCACTAGGTATCCAAATATAGAGCCCACCAGCAACGAGAACTTGGCAGTGTGCACCTTCCAGGCAGAGTCACACACCAGGTTCCACTGAAACAGAGACACAGAGGTAAAATTAGCCATCGTTTTCGGAGAAAACCAGCCACAAAAAGATGGAAGGGAATTTCAGATCAGATGAGCAATTTTAATCTGAAAGCTGCACGGAAACAAAAGGAGACGCGGGCTTCTCTCATCAGATGTCTGCCAGACTCTTTTTGCTCTGACTCACCATTTTGAAAGTTCATGGATGGAAGGATGATGAGTGTGCACACATGCTTTTGAAACATTCAAATGTGCACCTTGACAAGATAAAAGAGGAAACGTAAGCATATATCCAGCATGTTTGTATGAAAGAGCAGCGTGTGTGTGAACGTGGGCGCGTGTCTGTAATAACACAAATCAATGGTTTTCCCACTCTTTCCTCCGAGAGCATGGGTCAGTGTGCACACAGTGCACGTGTTACTGCTCTCAGCATCGAAGACTCGACATGTGCTCTGTATTTCTGCACGACCCTGACGGTATCTAAAAGAGCCCAGTGGACAAATTCAGCTGTGTGTGAAAATAGTGTTGGTGTTTAACGGTGATTTACAGAGCTCCCCGCTGAGCCCCCGGCTGTGCAGGGAAGCAGACACGAGGGAGCTGAAGGAAATTATTGCTGGTTATGACTGATGGTTTTAGTTGTGTAATGGACAGGGTTGGTGAAGGGACAGTCAATATGGATCAATTATGCATGGGCTATTAGCACCAACATTATCTGAGAAAACAGATATTACACACACACACACACACACACACACACATACCAGAGCTGGATGATCATTCTTTCTTATTTATCGAGTGCTCCTGTGAGGATATGACCTTTCATATGTATCACTGTACAGTACTTCGTTCTCTAAATTTGATTCCAACCCACAAGAATTATTAAAGTTTTATATTGTACACAAGTGCGTGGCTGGATTCAACTGCCAGGGCAAAAATGAGCTGCTTGACTCTTTAACCTCCTATTATTTCCACTCTTTGTGGAAATAATAGGAGGTTTTTATGCTACAATACAGCCTGTAATGTGATTAAACAGAATCATTTAGGAAAATGCAACATAATAAGCACAAAACTCACACAGTGCAGGTTTTAAAGCTGGATTTTGATGCAGTGTATTGCTTCAAAACAGGGTTCTAAGATTTGGTAATAAGGCAAACATCAGCCTTAATTATGTTAGTGTTCCCGTGCAGAACATTCCCAAATAAGCTCACGGTTAATTTACCACAAACCAGTTAACACAGTAAATCTGGAGACGACTTCTTAGTAAGCAGATCAGCAAATCCAGGTCCTTCATCGATGTTACTACAAATGTCAGTGTCTCAGCAGTTACGGCCAGTAAACCTCAGCAGGCGGCTCAGTGTGTCGGTGCTGAGTCCTGGTATCTGAGGGGGGAATCAGTACGTTGTGGGTCAGCTGCCCAGTTAGCCCAGTTGGTAATGCAGCCTTGCACAAGTGATTTGTGTGATGCAATGTGTTAAAGTGGAAGCACATGCAGTTTGGCTGTAATGTGTTAAAAATCTGTTAATGTTGCAGTGATGATTTCCACTATCACACAGCCCCAACACACACATACTGTACATGCTGCAGCACAGCTCCAGTCAACACACACACACACACACACACACACACACTCATATTGAGGTCAGTGGGTAACTTGTCCCTTAGTTGTGTTGATACATCCCTGATCACTGATGAAGACGCAGGCTGATGAGGATGAGGATGATGATGATGATGATGATGATGATGATCATGGGTTATTTCTGTCAGACAGGTAACACACTGGTATCTATCTGGTGCTCACTCGTTACCTTGGTAACCACATTCTGACTTAGTCCCGTCTGCAGCTCCAGCTTCCACTGCTTGCAGGCGCAGAGCAGACCGCTGCCGTCGCCGTATCCCTCCCCGGTGTTGTTGCCTTTGAAATGCAGCGCGGGCGCTGCTCCGGTGACGGTGACCGGCGGGGATGCCACGGTCCAGTTAGTCTCGTTCGTGAGTGGTTGCACGCACGTGACATTGGGTTGCGCAAGGAGAAAATAATCCGAGAAGTGGCTAAAGCCGATGAACAATGCCGGGATCCAGGTCAGAACCACGAGCTGCTTCTGGTGTTTCCCGAAGCCCCCCAGAGACGGCAGGACCGAGCCGTCGATGTGCGGTAGCAGCCGGGGCGCTGGGTTGTCCAGCGAGGTGAAGCCGTTCTCGGGCGGGTGGTCCTGTGCCTCCGGCCGGCCGGCTGCCATCACGGTCCGGCCACAAAGAGAACAGCTGTGCGCAACAGCGGGTGAAGCGAAGCCCCCGCTCTGTTCCCGTGCGCGCACACTGCGTTAAGACCTTTGACACAAAGGAAGCCCCAAGCACAGATAAATCCGGTGTGTATCCAACACACGCTTTATCCACAAAGAAAATATATATGTAGGGGTCTCCGTACACGCGTGCAGAGGCACCGAATCACCGACCAGTCGCCCTCATGGTGAGGGGGCTCGAAGCGACCAGGGGATGTCCGCGTGGAGAGGCTGTGTCAGGAGGACAGGGCTGTGGAGAGGCTCCCGGAGAGGAGTGGACTCGGACAGGCAGGCATGCTTCCCACTGCGGGCTTTATCTTCCATGGGTACAGCTCCTACAGCGGGATCCATCCATATGGAGCTGAACCGAGCCAGGCCTGCTGGTTGTATGGAAGCGGAATATGGAGAAACATCCAGACCGAGATCCGCTAAACCTGTGCTGGTCCTTCTTCCAAGACCGCCACAGGTCTCGTACCTGTCCACGCTGTGACCTCCTGGATGTGTGCAGCACTTAGTCCCGCGGGTCCATAATACCCGAGCTCTCAGTCATCACGGTCCACTTTCCGCTCGTTCAATTAAGACACGATGTGGACCGTGAAGCTCGCTCGGTTTGTCGCCGTCTCGTCAGTGGGACACGGTGCCAAAACGGGACTTGGAGCAGAGATTGAACTGGGGGGAGATGGGGAGGGAAGGGCGCAAACCCCGCCCTCCCTCGGTCGCGCTATGCGCTGCGATTGGAGAAGCTTGGCAGGGCGACTGCGCCACTGACGGGCATCTGCAGGCAACAATGATCCTCTTTGTGCGGCCTCTGCCCTCTGCACCGCACTGAACACCTGCTACACACTCAGGCACTCAGGTTTCCCATCGGCTGCAGGTGATTTACGATGTGTCGATCAAGTGCGGACGTTGCTCCTGTTTTTTTTTTTTTTTTATGGCTGTTTGTGCTGACGCGCGTGCTGAGCGCCTGTTTTGCGTCATAGTTTTTTTTTTTTTTTCCATATAAATAGGCAGCGTTAGTTTGTGGAGACAATAGGAGGATGTCACGGTTTTTGGATGACGTGGCGCCTGTCAGCCGCAAGGGGGCGTCAGATGACCACAATACCCGTCCTTGTATCAGATTCTCTGTCATTTATCATCATAAAACAAACAATAACTGCTCATGCGTCGGTACAGAAGGAAAGGGAGATGTAAATGTCTGTAAACGGGAACAAAGGCTGTGGGTGGCGATGCGGCTGCAGCTGCTCCCACATGAGTCTGGGTGAGTGACCTTGAGAATCAAGTGAGTGACGGATTTTCCCTCAGTGTTGGAGCAGCCTGCAGCCACCATGATGTGGGAGGACGTGTGTGTGTGTCTGTGTGTGTGTGTGTGTGTGTGTGTGTGTTTTAGCCTGAATCTCTGAATGACATGGAGCTGATATCCCAGGAGCAGCTGACAAAGTAGCAGAGAGGTGACAACTTGTGCTCAGCTCTCACTCATCTCTCACCTCCTGCCTCAGCCTGCTCCTCCTCCTCAGAGACTTATTACTGTATAAGATGGAGGAGTAGGCTGCAACTAAGGAATGTGTGTGTGTGTGTCTGTGTGTGTGTGTGTGTGTGTGTGTCATCTGTTAGAGTCTGCCAACCACACCCAGATCTTAGCACATACCAGAGCTGGCTCAGGCATTCCTGGGCCCCCAAACAGAAGGTGATGGGCTCCACACACGCCCACATACCAACTCCAGTAATGAAATTAGGCTAATTGAGTTAAACGTCCCTGTCAGAAATCATTTAATTAGAATCAGCTATGTTCATTTTACTAATATATCCTAATGAAAGTGGTGATGATTTATTCATGTTCATGTGCTGGGTTGTAGGAAAAACCCTGATTGGTTTTGTTTTTTAAAAATGGCTCAATATGTATTTTTAAGCTGCATCAAAGAGACAATTAGCACAGAGCCTGGAAATAGGGGGACAACTTAGGTTTACCAGCACCTTAAGGCTCATGAATTAGAATGACCCAGTTCAAACACAAACTACGATGTAAATATTTTAGGGTTTTGTCCAGTTACATGTTGTTGATGTGGGTCAGCAAACACTGAGATGGACTTGGGCCCGTGTTAGATAAGGACAAGTAGTCAGGGAAAGATGCCTCCATTTACAAGGAAGTGGAGCAGCAGCATTTGGCTCCGTGAGTCCAGTGACCCTGACGGGTTCAGGTGTCATGTGACAGCTCCCTGACGGCCTCTCCCCTGCACCAGGAGGCATATCCATGTCACCTGCTGCACAGGTACGCCACTGTCACGGGATCTGTGAGCTCCAGCTACCTGCCTGCTCTTTACTGCCCTAAACCAGACAGCAACACACACAGTGGACCTGTGTTCGTGTTTATAATGTGTTTAGAGTATCTCCACATGTACCGTTCGTGTGTAGTTTCAGCCTCTCGGTTCTCACCAGGTCTCTGCACAGTCACCTCTTTCACCGTGATACTAACTCCCTCAGGCTATGATTGAGTCTTGCCTTTGTGTCGTTGTCCTCCCCCTCACTCTCACACACACCTGCGCAGGTGCAAATTCAATGCAACATTAACATTCTGTTCTTTTCTTCTGCTCGCTCCCTTTGATTCAGCGCACTCTATTAATAATTTACAGCTGTTAAAACCTCCAGAGTGAAAGTCCCTGCTCTTCCCTTTCTATGACTCTGTGTGTGTGTGTGTGTGTGTGTGTGTGTGTGTGTGAGTCAGTATTAGAATATTTAAAGTGTTTGCAAATAATGGCTGTTGTGTCTACAAAAACAAATCCAAGTGACACTGATAATGTCAGTGTTCATGGGCTTCAGTATATAAAGTAAAACATAAATGAGTCACGTATAATGATTCATTTGATGCTTCTCTCGTTCTCTGTCAGTGGAAGACACTGGGTGTTGTTCGACCTGCAGTTTCTGTTCATCTTTGTTTCCCCCCTCAGTAACATTTCCATGAAGCAACCTGCAGTCATTTGTCAGTTTTAGCGTGAAAGTGTTTCTCTAAATCAGGTGCATTTGTCAGGTCTGCAGAGAAATACCTGTCTCCAGTCTGTCAGCAGGTTTTGGTTGTGAATGCAGATTCCAAGCTGTTGAACAAACCCTCCGTTTTCTAAGATGATTTCCTGCAGTTCTCCTTTCCAGACGTCACCAGCCCAGAGACACGAGAAACATGGGAAAAGAGCAAAGGTCAGCAAAGGTCTGACCCGAGTCAAACTGAGGATGTTGGAATGACATGGTACAGTATGTGCTTTAGACGCAGGCTGACAAATCTCTTAATGAAGCCTCATGTTTATTTGAGAAGACACCATGTTAATAAGCTGAACGTACAGAAAAACCCAGCTGCTAAATAGTAAACACCGTAAACACACGTTTTCAGGTCTATTTTGTGAGATTTAAAGAATTCAGATCCTATGAAGAGATTCAATGCTGTTTCTGAGTTTGGTAAAATAAACCCTGTGGCGTTGCTGTACTGTGTGTTTTGTCATGTGAACTTTAAAAAGCTAGAAGATGAAGAACTGGCTCTCCACACTCATAATCTTTTTGCTGCGACCAGTAAGAAACTCCAAAGTGTCTGTTCAAACATTTTCTGAGAAAAGAGGCGCTGCAGCTCACCACATCCACGCTGCTGCCTTCTGCTCAGGTGTGACATGGCTGTGAGACTGGCAATTGCACAACTCTTTTTCTTCCAGAAATTATTTAATAAAAATGCACTTACTCATTTTTTAGATAAGAAGATTGATCACTTTTATACCATAAATGCACTAAATCTGAATCTGCAGCAACAAGGCAGACAACCTGGCCTTTTCTCGTTTATTAGGATCATGTTTATGGAAATAAATAAACTCCTTATTTATGTTCACCACCTGCTCACTCTGACTCAGCCATGGATTTTACCTCAACATGCCATTAACCTTGAGGGCGTCGAACAGGGTCGACACCACAGGGCCGCACCCATACACCTGCCTCTGCTCTTTGTTCATTACTTAACGTTTACATTACTAGATGTAATAAGAAGACAGATAATGATAATGTGAAACTTATGTAGCTTTAAGCTGCAAACTACAACAACTAATCCAATGCAATCTCAGTTACTTCTCAAACTCGGCACAGCCCTGAATAGATCAGAGCAGCCACCGACTCAGATCTGCAGTTTCACAGGTCAAGTTCTCGAGTGTAAAACAAGGATAAATTTGGTTTCTGTATGGGAGCTGCATTACTCTTTGTAACAGCAGCATTTGACTCTCTCTGTGTGAAGCTTGTCTTGACTGAAGTGAAACACAGTCATAAAGATGATTGTTCACGTCATTCATTACCAGTTATGTCCTCGAAAGCCGAGAACAATGTTAGACAAGCAGCCACACCCTGAACACCAGCAGTTACCGTCATTGCTCATCATCACTTCTAATCCTTTTGCTTAATGACACTCACACACACACACACACACCGAGGACCTGACAAGATGAGACAGTTCATCACACAGTGGAAAAACAAAAATGAAATAATTAAAAACACTCCTCCTTTCACAGAGTCACAGTGAAAAGAAAAGAGCTGTCTGTACATGCAGAGATGCAGTCTGAGTCAGCACAGCGTGGCCGTCATGAAGAGAGCTGCCACGGTGTGGGTGTGTGTGTGTGTGGGTTTTACTTGATAGTGTGTTCAATGGATACAGCTCCTCCCTTGGTGCTGAGCAGTCATGGGTGTGGAGCCTGGATTCGCCCAGGAGCTTCCCTCAGCTCACCTGTGGGATGCAGCCAAGTTGCGGATGACCACAGGGCATTGAAGGACTATAACGACATAATTATACATGTGGGCTCAGCTACACTTTGTACTTTTAAAGTATGCTTCACTTTTATGCATTAAGGAATGCATATAATTCACAGGCTCCCCTAACACAACCACAGTAATGTTTGTTAAAGTTCTTCCGGCAGTGAGCAGTTTAATTTCATGGACTCAGATTTTTTTTGTGAAACAGCGATATTTCTTTCTTTGATAGCACTTTATCTCTGTTGTGATCCATCTTTGTCATTTCTGTCCTCAGGTTGAGAAGCACAGCTCCAGAGAAAAGAGATGGAAGATGAGAGATTAATGCACAGGGCAGAAAACCAAAAAATAAAAACACTAAGGTAAAAAAACAAAAAAAAAAACAGGTTTTACATATCGTTGGCTTGTCAAGTTTATATGATTTATCTTTTGCCAAAAATGACTTGTCTGCATATCCAGCAGCAGGAGCAATAACTTGACATTGCATATGTGCCAACATGATGAATGTAAGTTCAATCCTCACTCTGCTTTTAGCTCTGGTTTGGTCTCCACCGGCTCCTGAGCAATATATCTGGCTCTTTAGCAGTTAAAAGTGTTTGTGTGGTGCTGGTCAGGATGTGGAAAGAGGGTTATCAGAAAATAAGCTGCATGCTGCTGCAGGTAACACTGAGCCTGAACTATCCATTAAATGTGCTAAAAAACCCAAATTATTGCCTAAAACAGGCTAAAAGGCTTAGTGGACTTAAAAAAAATGCCTGATTTTGGAAACGATCCACCTTTAAACAACTGTATTTACTTAGTGCTGTATGTAGTACAGCTTCTCAGATTTTTAATGTTCATGCTCCACAGGATATCATTTCATATCCCTGAGCCCTACAAATAACAGATCTTTGCACACATACCAACACATCTGCTGCATTACGGCATGTCAGGCGAACCTTAGCAACCCAAGTGTGCAAGCTGAATCCTGTCTCCAGTATCGAGGACTGAAAGGAGATGGGACAGGGTGGGAACACAGGGACTACGCCTTGGGTACACACCCTAAAATGAATGAATACATTCGACTGGGAGACAGCACACATACTGTAAATGATCAAATCTGTGGCTCACTTTCCAGTTTTGGGAGGGTTTTGTGCAGCTTTTTACCCACGTAACTATGACAACCTCTGTCTACATTTACTGGTTTACCTGAGAAGCAGTTTGCCTCCTAAACATATGGTCTTGAAGACCCTAGAGTTCAGGTCCGATACTTTATCATTCGAAGCGTCACTGCGACTTTCAGAGCTGCAAATTAGGACGGAAAGAGCAGCTTTTGAAAAAGAGCAGCGCTGGAATGTTGTTTTGGCAAAACATGTAACTGTGTGAGTTTATGTGCAGGCAAAGGCGTGTTCTTGAATGTAATTTGCCACAGGGGATAAGGTGGTAAGGTGGGACATTTTCAGCCTGAGAAAAATGTTGAGCAGTTTATTATCTTCATTAATCACTCACAGCAAACGCACAAAAGCTGCTAGACCCAGTCGACACCGTTGTAAGTGCAGTGTGAACAAAACTGCTGGATTCATCATCGTATCTCAAACTGTTGCACAAAAAATTCTTTGCACCCAGTCATCATCAAAACCAAGTCTGCAATTACGCTGGAGCTAATAGAAAACAACTGTTTGCAGTAAATCATACGCAGTAAACAAATCCACAGTCCGTAATCTATCCGCTCCAGATTTTCTCTTGTTGTTTCACTCGTGCTCGCTGATACACATAACTCTGGATCCAACACATACAAACACACACATGCTACATTCCTCAGTCGCTGCAGAGTTTGCTGGTTGACAGGGTGCTATAGGGACACTGCTCACTCTGGGCTCCAGCTCTTGGTAAACAAATACTAATAACTGAATTATTGTTATTATCATTATTATTATTATTATTATTATCAGTGTTTGTGCTTGCAGACAGTCCTGGGTTAAAGTCAGAAGAAAAACCTGGCCTGGAGGAGAGCTGTGTCTGTGCAAAGACATGCTTTTAATGTGTCAGACATGATCAGTCTTGATGCAAACTCTGCAAAAACACCAACTGGCTGCGTCGCTGTTTAAATTTCTCACTAGTTTTATTTATTCTTTTCCTTAGTGTGTTTCTGCTGCTAAATGTGTCATCGTGACACTGACGCAGCCAGAGATGGAGCCTAGAGTCTGCAGCCATGTTAGCATCAGTGTGAGCCCATTGTTCAGTAGTTGTTGTTGATATGTTTCAGAGGGAGGCAGAACAGTGGATTAGTGGTTAGCCCTGTTGCCTCACATCAAGAAGGTTCCTGGTCTGAAACCCATCAGGAGCCTTTCTGTGTGGAGTCTGCATGTTCTCCCTGTGCTTGTGTGGGTTTTCTCCAGGTACTCTGGTTTCCTCCCACAGTCCAAAAACATGTATGTCAGGTTGATTGGTGACTCTAAATTGCCCATAGGAGTGAGTGTGAGTGTGTGAGGTTGTTTGTCTCTATGTGGCCCTGTGATGGACTGGGGACCTGTCCAGGGTGGACCCCTGCCTTTCACCCAAAGCAGAGCTGGGATAGGCTCCAGCTGATCCCTGTGACTCTAAATAGGAATAAGGGGGTATAGATGATGGATGGATGTTTCAGAAGGAAAAATCAGGCGATCATCAGAGACCATGAATGTCTGTCCACACTGTGATGACCACCAGTGTAGATGTCAAGATATTTCAGTCTGGACCAAAGTGGTGGACTGACAGACTGTTGCTTCCCCGGGGCTCTGAGCTGGAGTCTGAAATTAGCAGTAGTTAAGTGTATTGTTCTGAGATCTGTGGTGGTTTCATACTTGTCAGCTTGACAGTTTCTCAACAGTTCATGCCTGAAAAATTCCCCCACGCCAATAAATTTCAATGTGTGCAGGTCACGCTGCCTGCAGAGACAATAACAACCTTCATGTTTATGGATGGACTTGTCCCTCTAAAAGTAACACAACTAACGTGACATGTTGTTTTCCTCAGAGCAGAACATATTTATGGATGATAAATGACATGATGACATTTAGAAAATGGATGTGATGAAAAAGTGACTTTGTACAATTTCATTATGCACATGCTGCAAAGAACAAACTAAATCTTCATCCTAACAGGAATAAAATCTTGTTTTACTTTGTGCATCTGTCCCACCTCAACAGACTTTCTGAGCATCTCACAGAACGAAATTCAAATAAGGCTGCTGTCACTCAAAACCAGCTGTCAGACTTGTTTTTCCAGTGAGTCCCACCCACTGGCTGCAGGCAAAGGTTAAGCAGTTTGCTACGACTGTGTGAGCTTCATCTCAATGCAAGAGCCAAAAAGACAGAGTCTGAAAAGTCCTGAGAAGGAGAAGAGAGAAATGCATTTGTTAGTGCACGTTATAACATCTTATACACATATTCATGAATAACTCTATGATCTATATTATGTCAATTTATTCATGTATTTTCGTCTGTTGTGCACACTGACATTTTACCTCCATACATGTGAGGACTTTCACTGACATGCATTCCAGACCATAATCCAAACCTGACCCACCACAGGCCCAGTCCCCGGCTCAGACATGAATATGAGCTTAATTCTAACCTACAAGCTCAACCCAAGTCTCTTTCCAAAGAAATGTGCTCACTTCACTAAAGAGTCGTGACTTTTTAAAGTAATCTTCACCTCCCAGAGAATGCTCTCTTGGTTCAAGAGTCTCCTCACCTGTCATAGGTGCTCACCTGTGCTTTTCAACCTTTAAAGTTCTCAGGACTTTGCAAAACCTCTTTGAAAACATCTACTTTACAAAAATGTCCACAATCAGCAGAATGACCCCATTTGACCAAATACTCCCTGCTTTCCAACAAATGTCCTCACTTTCCCAAAACGCCTTTATTTTCCACAATATTCCATAATAGTTCTCACTTTCCAGAATGTTCTTATTTCCCCAAACTGTCCAAAACCTCTAAACTTTTACTAAAGATCTAAACTTCTCCTCACTTTTCTAATTAGCCCCACATTTCACTAATTTCTCTAAACCTGCAGAGTGTTCTTACTTTACTAAATACTCCCAGTTTTTCCAGGATACCCTCACTGGTTTTGAAAGGCAGCCGGTCCCCACAGAGATAGGAGCCACACACACAGCGTTTGTGTGGGGGGAGGCCTGGGTGTGGTTTTTGGCTCAGCAGGTTTGGGAGAGACACAGAGGTGTGGTCAGCAGCCTCCCCAAAACGATCCTCCCCTGCAGTCCTCCTCGCAGTCTGCACCAGAGGGACCGAGGGACCGAGGGACCGGGGCATGTGGAGACAGAGAGTCGACCTACCTGCTGCTCTTCTCCTCCGCCCGTGGACTTTCCCGGTAGTTTCCGCACAGGCGCATCGGCTGCCGTTTCCTGGTCATAATGAGTATGTACGGATCTCAGCCGGCCCTGAACATGAGCCGCAAGTCCGGGTCTAAAGGCGACTTGACTGGCTGGGGGACCTACCACTTCGAACGGAGCGATGGCCAGCATGGAGGCGGTAATGGATATGACCCTTACATGGAGGGATACAAAACCATCAGCTATTCAAAGTCCTATTCGGGAGGTGGAACCGCAGGCGGCATGGGAGGCGGCATGGCGAGCGGCATGGGAGGCGGCATGATGAGCGGCATGGGAGGCGGCATGGCGAGCGGCATGGGAGGCGGCATGGCGAGCGGCATGGGAGGCGGCATGGCGAGCGGCATGGGAGGCGGCATGGCGAGCGGCATGGGAGGCGGCATGGCGAGCGGCATGGGAGGCGGCATGGGGTATGAATTAATTTTTGGTTTCTTTTATTTGCACCTTCCGCGCTGCCGCCTGGTGTTTGTTGCCTTCACCACAGGGACGGTGCATGACAGACTAAAGAGCTGGTGCAATTAAAAATGGATCCATTGCAGCTCAGTAATGTTTGCAGGGAAAATACTTCTCTGCTGCAAAAGTCATAGACAAGAGTTCACTGTGCTCAAAGGCCTCCAGTGTCTGCACAGGCTGAGGTGAGGTTGCGTGCAAAGAATTTCCAAAGCAGCAGGCTGGTGTGCGTTTGTTTAAAGAGTTATCACCATAGCTGACCTGCAGATTACATAATTGATGACGCCCGGTCATAAAGCTGCACTGTATGAAGACTTACAGCTGCTGTGCTAAACCTCTAAATGAGCCTCAGCCCCTGCAGGGAAATGCTCAGCTTGATTTACAGCTCACACTGAACAGCCAAGTTCCCTCTGCTGCAACAGCTCAACCCTTATTTTTATTCCACAAGCGTGCACGACTTTCAGAGCGTCCACATTCCCGTGTGTACAGGAGCCATGTCACTGTGGCAGGGGTTTGACTCTTAATGCTGGGTGGATAGAGAGAGAATAAAGAGAAAAGGTGAACTACGTTCTTTCCTAATCCTTCTCATCATCATGCTCTCTGTTCTCAAATAAAAAGTCGATCAGATGATGTTAGTGTGGCTGATCTGTATGGCAGCGTCTCAAAAAGCTGATAGTTAATATGTTTCCATGGAAAGTAGAAGTTTTGATCCTTTTTCAGTGATGATGTTAATGAGCTAAATATGTTTTTGTCTGCACATCAACTGAGAGTCAACTGAGCTGGTCCCACAGGTCAAATGTTAATGCAAAGTCGTGCAGGCCCACCTGTGAAATGTCTTTCCTGTCATGGGAAAGTTAAAGAGCTGCCTTTGAATCGAAAATACTCCAGAACTGTGCGCACAACCATGTTTCTGTGCTGGTGGAACAAGTCACACCTTTTCTGTGTTTCCACATCCTTTGACTCAGACACACAGGTCGGACAGAGCGATAACACAGTTCAGCTGTGGGCTGTGCTACCACATTTCCACTATATCTGTATTCACATGTGTTTGTAAAGGTGACTTTCCATAGGTGCGTGTTTTCACTGTCAACCTCCATCGGTCATGCATGAATAGTTTAGAGCGTCACTGTAATGTCAGACTGCAGCGAGCTTGTGAATTGTGCTGCATTAGAGAGGGGCCTGGGTCAGGCTACAGTCAAATTGAAGTTGGGGTCCAGAAAACTTGGATCTGGGTCCAGATTTGAGCCAGAACCTGCCTGTTGAGTATGTGGGTTCTTCACATGTATATAAGCCAATGGGACATAGGATAGTGATCAAAATAAAGGCCAATTAATAATTTAGCTGTCATTCTTCCACGTTGACATCCACACCGTCCTGTGAGTCCGTGATCCTGTCAGCTCTCAGGAGCTAAGCAGGGCTGGGCCTGGTTAGTACTTGGGTGGGAGACACCTTTGGAAGACCAGGGCCCACTACACTGAGGGTTTCACAAGCCAGTGTGGTCCCTAGCCCGAGTAAATGAGAGGGTTGTGTCCGGAAGGGCATCTGGTACAAAACTGTGGCGACCCCTGACAGGAGGAGCCGAAAGAAAAAAAAATTGTTCCATGTTAAATTGAATGTTTTTTTTTTTAAAAACAAAAACCCTATAATTTAGGAAGTAACTAATCTATTAACTACCTTTTTATCCAGTTTTCACTATTTGTGTCTATGTGGTTTGTGGCATAAAGGTCTTGTCTTTAATCTTAGGGATGTGATCTTTTTTTCTTTACCTACAGGTCAGTTTTAAATATTTAGTGAAACAATATGAAAAGGGAAAATAATTATTTAGAGAATCTCTGCAAAAACACATAGCTTGATTTTCATTAATTGGTCACATAGTAGAAAAAAGTTTGGATTTTGCAGTAGAGATGTCTGTAAAGTAGTAACGATCTTTGTGGTGATGTGTTTTCTGCATTAGCTCCAGCCTCTCTGCCGTCCACCAGAAGGCCATGGCCCTGCAGGTCCAGTGCCAGGAGTATCTGAAAAAAGCCGAGTACACCCTTCAGAATGTGAGTCACCATTTATTTTGTGCTGCTGCTTGTTGAGTCTTTTACTTCAGTCGTGCAAACAAAAGCCTGTCTGGCCCAGAGCTCATTCAGAGGTTTTTTTCACAAGAAAAAGGAAAAGCATCAAGTTGCAGCTTCCCCAGTGTTGGTGAAAAGCTGCAGGAAGAAGAACAGAAGTCACATTTGGTGGTAAATCGAGTTAACGGGGGGGTAAAGCCTTTAATGTGTGTGCCAGGACATATAATAGGAACCAGGCTGCTAATGAAAGCTCTTTATTTATCTCTGGGTTGGATCTGACCTTGGAGTGGATCCACTGGTAGTTTTACTCTACCAACACTGAAGTTATAGCAGCCACACCTCTTCTGCTTCTTGTTGTTGAGCAACTTTGATGAATTATTTGTTTTTCTGCAAAAGTGCCAAACCCATCGTGGTGTGAGTGACTGATGTGGATGTGGGATTCACTGTCCTGTTGGCTTTGACCCCTCCTCACAACACTGCACTGTGATGCATTTTGAAAGAAATACTAAACATCACGGCATATCAGACGTGTGAAAGGTGAAAATACTCCATTTGCTAAAGGAGGCTGAGATAAATTACTAAGCAGGAACAGGAAGTGCTGTAGAGTTTAATGTACTTTTCATTTGATAAGAGTTTTATTAGGTAACACGCCATCAACAGAATCTTTCTGTGCTGCTCTTTAAATATATATTGTATATGTTTTTGTTTTTTTAGGGCGGTTCCCCAAGTGAGGTGGAGCGATACATGGCGATGGCGAAAGAAAACATGGAGCAGCTGAAGAGCTGTGCGATGGAGCTGAGGCAAATGGGACAGTCGAATGAAAACGTAGTCAGGACGTAAGAAACACCCCCTCCTGTTTTCTTTCCATTCAGTAATCCAAATTATATAAATGCGAGCCTTATCAATTGTCTTCTTTCTTCTCAATCCCTAGCTTGGAGGTGTGTAAAGACCAGCTGAAGGGGGTCCACATGGCCTATACAGGCACCCTGCAGCGGAAGAGGAGCACCAGAGGGAGCTCTGGGGGCTGGGAGGAGCCTGGAAGGAGCTTTAGTGACGCTATAGCCTGGATTGCACAGCAGAAGGTGTGAACACAAAACCACAACATAACGCGGTTCCTATCCTGACCTGAACCTAAACCTAATGTAAATCCTCAAACAGCCCTAATAAGCTAGAGCTGTGCTCCTCATTTCTTTGTTTGGAAGCAGGTAAACAAAGGAGGCAAATTGAACAGGTGAAGTGTTACACAGGTGTTGGTGTAGGAAATACAGAACAGCTGACTTGCTGGAGAGACTCTAAATCAACTTGCACAGATGTTTCCACATGTTTATAATTGATTTAAATTGGTCTTGTTTTCCATTGGCCTAAAAAAGTGAGAAATGTATATTCATGCAAAGTGCAGACACCCTACAAAACTTTAAAAACTTATATCTCATAAAAAGGACACTGTAAATAAGGCAGTTTGGTGCATTCAGATTTTAGATTTACAGTGATCTGTCACTTTAAAGAGGAGTGAGCTGACTGGCAGATCTCACTAAACCAGGATACTGTGCACCCAGCACCCAGTTTATGCATGGAAGTGTTCCTCTCTTATGTGCAGCTGAGCCTGACAGTAACAACACATTCATGGGCATCCGATAAGCAAACACACATTTTAAGGCAGTGCTGCAGACAGACTGAATGGAGAAGGTTTAGTTTTGCGTCTTTTCCTGGAGACATTTGTCCTAAAGTTCCTCTCAAATTCATAGAAAAATTAATGAAAAGAAAAAACATTTCTCTGCCACCACCTGCTGGTATGAAGTGCATATTAAACAAACGCCTGAAAACAAATTGTGATGTTCAGGGTTGTTGAGTTGTGAATCAGTTGTTCAAAAGGTGTGTATTTAGTGTGTATTTCAGCTTTGCACTAATGTGTGTTCATTAAATAACGTGTGTATTTCTGTGTGTCAGCGTCTGGTTGAAACGGCTTCCTGGGGAGACGATCCTGCCGCCATCGAGCAGCAGCTCATCAACCACCAGAAGTTTCACAGCTCCATCCAGAGGAGTCCAGAGGTGGATCGAGCCAAAGACGACCTGGTGGGTTTGGGCTGCCCAGCGTTGACACATACAGATATCATACATAACATAACACAACATATCAGCACATCACATCTCTTTTTCTGTGTTTGGGTTCATGTTTGGGTTTTGTAAAATTAATTTCAATTTGTTATCAAGTCCACAAAAAGCTTTGGTTTTAAATAAATCCTTACAATGATTAGATTTTAATATTTACATATTTCAAATGGTGAAATTCTCCTGTATTTTGAAGATAACATTTGAGATCTTCTTAGCTGAAGTCAGATCGTTTCTGTTCCCACAGGCTAAAAAAGGAGACAAAGCAAATCTTCACGTGCTGGAGCAGGAATGGGACAATCTACAGGTAGAAGAAATGAAATGATCGCTCCCTCTGTTGTGTGCTTTCAGGTGAATTGCCAGCTTTGCATATAAACGTTCTCTCTTTCCCTTTGGTAGCAACTGTCCTTTGGCCGGGCCCAGCAGCTGCGCGACCTCCAGCAGATCATTCAGCAAATATCCACAGCGATCATGTGGGTGAACGACAGGGAGGAGGAGGAACTGGTGTTTGACTGGGGCGACAAGAACATTGACCAGTACATCCCCAAGAAGCAGGAGAGCTACTCGGTCAGTGAGACACACACTGTAACACTGGGAATTGGTGGAGAATTAGGGTTGTTGCTACAGAAATCTGTTTTCTCATTCTGGTCAATTAACATTCTTGGCAGTGTCTGTTTGTGTAGTTTATCAGCATTTCATATGGGAGCAATTATCTGTGGTAGATTAGATTTTGGCAGCTGTAGTCAGTCACCCACTTAGAGCATTCCTCCAGCTGCATCCTGATGCTTGTGTGTGTCCCCGGTGATTAAACCTCTTCTTATATAACAGAAACTAATGAGTGCCCTGGAGGACAAAGAGAAGGACCTGAATAAACTGAAAGCCAAAGTGGATGTGTTGCTGAAGAACAACCACCCAGCCTCAGACAAGATCGAGGTGTGGACCAGTGCACTTACCAAAACAATACACAACGCTCACATGCATTTATATGCGTCCAAGCAGGAGCCCTGCTCTTTTATGGATTTTCGGTATTCTAAGCTTCTGTGCGTTTTCTAGGCTTACCAAGACACCCTGCAGACGCAGTGGAGCTGGCTGCTGCAGATTACGAAATGCATTGATATTCATCTGAAGGAAAACGCAGCGTACAGCCAGGTAACACGAAGAAAACTGCTCAGATAAGGATTTTTACGTTAACAGCTGATGAGATGATTGCATGTAGTTTAAAGGTTGTTGCTGCTGGTGAAAGGACACTCAGCTTTACTGAACTTGTAACAAGTTTCAGCTGATTGCACTGTGAAGCATTTAGCAACAAAAAAGCTGAATATCCCCCTCAGGTGACTAACACACTGAATATTCCCCATGCAGCAAAAACACAAATCCTAATTAATGAATGTGTTTGCCAGATGTGCAAATTGACACCTGATTGCTACCAGGTTTTCCAGATCCATTTTGACAGTAATTCAGTGTTGTATAGAGCTCGTTGGATAAGACAGATCCATAGCCAGGTGTTTGAACAGCAGACCTGCACGCACTGAAATTTCTTCTTCCTCAATAATGAAAACGTTGTTCCCAACATGAAAATCTGCTCTAATTAAAGCCAGAGGGTGTCATGTTTTAAAAAACACTATGCCCCCAGTGTTGAAATGAAAAACACTCTGACAGATGCTGCTTTCCTCCTCACATTAGCAAAAGGAACCTGTGATTAATCAGGCTCTGTCATGTCTCATCTCTGGTGATCATCATTACTCATCCTGCTTTGTGTTTTGTGATAGTTCTTTAAAGAGGCTAATGAGACATACAGCACCCTGCAGAAGGAACATGAGACGATCCGGAAAAAGTTCACCTGTGACAAGAACACGTCTCTGGAGAACCTGCTGGAGCTGCTGAGGGGACTGGAGGTACGTCAGCGTCACTGCGGATGATTTCTGATCTTGGGTGATTTCAAATTATTTTTTTAGATTCATTGTGTTTTTTTGGGGCTTTTTGCTGTGGCTGTAAAATGTCACATCTCAGGCAACGCGATAAAGTGACAAGCAGGAATCTTAGGGGCTCATTCTGCAGGACAGCTCTGCAGAGAGAGAATGTTCTTTTGTCTTTTTGTATTTTAGTTTTATTGCATTTGTGTTCATCGGCTCTTTATTGGACTTTGGAGGTTTTTTTCTGTTTTATTATCAGTCTGCAAACCAGCTCTTTTTTTTATGTATCTCCAGAGAGAGAGGGAGAAGATTATGGAAAACAAAAGGCAGGTTCAACATCTGGTCAACAAGTCAAAGAGCATTGTCAGGCTGAAACCCAGAAACCCTGAGGAGAAGAGCAGCAGCCCGGTCATCGTCAAAGCTCTGTGTGATTTCAAACAAGACCAGGTCTGATGCCCGAAGCTCATGTCACAGTCTCTCTCACACACACACACACACACACACACACACACACACACACACACACACACACACACACTGTATATCTATGACCTGAACGGTGACAGCATGTGCCCATTCAGAGTGATTTATATTCATACAGTATATGTAGGGATCCATCTGTAGCACAATTCCCTCAAGTCTTTAAGATCTCGATCCTTTAAAATCGTAATGAACCGAAGACAAATTTGTGTTTGTGTGTTTATGACTAAAGTACTTTTTCAATGGGGCTTTACAGAAGGTGATCTGTAAGGACAATGAGGCCATCCTGAAGGACAACAGTCAGCGCAGTAAGTGGGATGTGACTGGCCCCGGGGGACTGGATATGTTGGTGCCCTCTGTGTGTCTGATCGTGCCTCCTCCTAATCCACTCAGCGTCAGCCTGGCCAAAAAGTAAGACCAAAAAAATGTTTGTTTCTGGTTCTGACACGTCACATAACTCCAGGTCAGGGATGGATGAACGTTGTCTGAAGGGAAACTGGGGAAACCCTGTTATTATGAGTGAAGAGATGATATTCTCCTCTGTGCTGTTTAAAGGAATGAACAGTACTACGAGGCCATCCTGGCGATCTGGAATCAGCTGTACATCAACGTTAAGAGTCTCATTGCCTGGCAGTACTGTCTCCTGGATATCAAACACATCAACTCCCTCACCATGACCATGGTAAGTGACGAAGAAACTCTGAAATCAGTCTCGCTTGTCTTCCATGAATGTATTCATTTAGTCGCCCATGGAGAAGGTGCACACTGCATGTGAAATGTAAATCTTCTCCAATGAGACCAGCAAATTGGATCTACTGTAGGTAAACCACAGCAGAGACATGACTCAGGTGTGTTTCAGGTTATCAACTTTGTTCAGCTTTTCATCCAGAGATGAGTGTGTCTGCTCGTAGAGATAATTACACACAGGAAGGTCCCAACAAGCCTCAATCAGCACGGGATCTCATCTGTGCCACTGGGTTCAGAACGATACTGAAATCAGCTACAACATTCAGGAGAAATCAAGACAACCTTCAGGAAAACCCTTTGAAAAGATGCTGCATCTCAGGGGATTTATCCTCTAATTAAATCTGAAATAACAGCACTCCAGCGCTCTGTGGGAAACTAAAACTACTATGAGTATGTCAGCGTAATCCGACCAATATGTTTACAAACCAGTATGTTCTGCACCCTGCTGTTGCCAAGATGCAGAATTCAAAATATCCAAAAAGTGGAAATTGTCCAAACAGATCCATTCTTGTTATTGGAGTTTTTTTACTTAATCATAATTACCTTTTGGTTTCGGGTACAATGTGCATCTTCATAGTTTCTGTGGTGTAGACCTAAGTCTGTGTGTGTGTGTGTGTGTTTTCAGTTGGCCAAGATGCGTCCTGAGGACTACCGCCAAATTTTCAAGAACCTGGAGAATCACTTTGAGGAGTTCAAACTGAGCTGCCACAACTCCCAGATGTTTGATGATGAGGACAAGAGGCGCATGGAGACCCAGGTCTCAGGAGCCCAGACCCACTATGAACAGCTGGTGGTGCAGCTGCCCACTTACAGTCAGTATTTAAAAAAAACGCTGTATATACAACACTGTAATAATACAGCATATCATAGTGTGTTCTCAGCAATGGGAATGTCTTTGCTTTTGTTTCTTACTTGTTGGCCTGTATGTGGAATAATTTACCAAAGAAAAACCTAAAACTTCAGTAACTGGTAAAACTGATGACAAAAATAATCATTTTTTTTAAAAATAGTTTTGGTGCAGTACATATTGTGTTTTATACTGCAGTAGAACTCCAAATCAATATCGATGGGAAGTACTTGTTGTATTCTCTAAAGCCAGTGACAAACAGAACTTGCTTTTAACTAGTTTGCAGATGTAACATAGTCAGAAATTAAAAAAGCAGCACAGGGTTTCTGAAGTGATGAAGAGGAAGTGTAGTCTCTATATTTTGAGACTCATCACTAGAACAATGGCAGAAACTTTTGAGTAACTCCCCACATGTATCCAGTGACAGTGTCGCTCCACAGCAACATATTTGCTATTCTAAAGTTTCAGCAGCAGATATGGAAACCTGGGGACCTTCCATTTCTAGTGAGGGATGATTACACCTTAGTGTCTAACCTTATAACTCCCCCACACATACACACTGTACACATGTAAGTGACCAGTGACACTGATGGTGCTGCCATTTGCTGCATGTATGCATTAGGCCAAGTATGTTCTCAGTTTAACAAGGTCAGAGTCCCACCTTCCTCCACACCTTCCAACATCAGAAAATGCTGGTAACATTCTGAAACCAAGCTCTTTTTGATTCAGCTGTTGCACAGCTGCTTTTGTTTTTGTCAACACAATGATTAGCCAATCAACACTCCACAACATTCCTGTTATTGAATCTCACATATCTTTTTCACCCACTGTGTGACCACATGACTTTCTCTGCCAATTCTAAAACCATATTTTACGTCTACCCTCAGTCGTGCAACAGGAACAAATAGAAGCACAGCAAGCGGCCGAGCAGCAGCAGCATCTGATTATAATACAGCAGCAACAGCATCAACAGCAAGCTGCTGCAGAAGCAGAGGCCAGGAGGCTTGAAGAACAGGTCAGGAGAATGGAAGAAGAAAGACAAAGAGCAGAGATGCAGAAAGCAGCAGAGAGGAAAATAGAAGCCAAGAAAGAGGTGGTGACCAAAGAGCAGACGATCAGGAAGGAGACAGTGAAAGGGGTCAGAGATGAGAGGAAGAAACAGGGGTCGTCCTCCACTTCTTCCTCCATCCCCTCATCCTATTCTTCCTCCCGCAGCTTATCAGAGCTGCATGCGCTCAGACTCAGGCTGGAAGGCTTTGAGAGCTTGCTGAGTCAGCATGTTCATATCTGCTTTGGCGATGATGGGGTGAAAGACTGTGGCCTCATGATCACTCAGTTAGAGGTAGACACACAAGCTCAGAAAGACTAGAAGTACAGACAATTATATGGTGTTAAAAACAAATCTTATAGTGTATTTCTGTGTCTTTTTGGCAGACGGCGCAACGTGACATTAACTCCATGCGTGAGGAGTACTTACGTCTGAGGGAGCGTATTTTGAAGGAACTGGAGGGTATAAATGACCCAGATAAAGCCGAGTTTCTCCGCAGTGAGATCGAAGTCATTAACAAAAGACTGGGCAGTCTGGAGTCTATCTCATCAGCTTACCTACAGCGGTACAGAGCGCAGACAAAACTCAAACTCTTGTTGTGTTCATTCAGGAAGTCTCACTGAGAAAATCACACAATATCACAACTAAGTTGATTCAGGCAGAAAAGCCAATAAACACACTCTAAACACACTAACACACACTAAATTAAAATGTCCACAAGATGTTTTCAATTAACAAAATTCCAGTAGCAAAGTATGTATAACCCATTGTTTCCTGGTCAGTGTTATAATAAGAAACTTTTGAAGGATGCCAATAATATAATGTCATAGTATCTTTAACTTAACTTAAAGACAAATTGTCTCAGAAGTTTATATAGCAGTGACAATTTGGAAAGAAATATTGTGTATGTCTTACATGGCAGTTGATCTAGTATCGATCCTTGTGGGACACCTTTAACAATATTTTAGAGGCTGGACTTAAAACGACTGTCAGAGACCCTGAGATTTACAAATATATCCGTAAAAGCATCCGTAAACAAACTCATCAAATCTATTAAATGTGACTTGTCTAACAAAATATGACCAACACTATCAAAAGCTTTTATGGGCCCACAAAGAATGCAGCACAGTGACGCTTTTAATAAAGTTTGATAAGTCTAAAACCTTATTGCTGTGGCTGGAGGGCGCAGTGTTAGGATCTGGCCAGTGATTATAAACTCAAATTAAAGCTTAGATACAGATCTGCAGGAGGTCAAAGTTGTCTTTTCCGCTAGACTATGGGTCGACTATACTATCATCCTTCAGAAAATGTTGTAGAGTGACAAATGTGTCATGTCTAATCTCCATTTACTTTCTCACACATTTAAATTCAGAAATGAACAGGAGGATATTCTTACATATAGCTTGCCAATATCATTTAGAAAATAAATACGTATTGGTCTTTTTCTTCTGGAATGACATTGACTACGTATTTCTGCTTCATCTCTTCATGTTTATCAGGCTCCAGGCTTTGAGGGACATGCTGCAGAGCATTGCACAAGTTGAGGACATAGTGAAAGTTCATGAAGCGAGACTGACAGAGAAAGAAACCACCTCTCTGTCGACCAGTGAAGTGCAGGATTATGTATCAACCCTGAAGGTATTTTATTTTATTTTTTTTAATAATTCAAAAAAATGGCATCTATCTTTAGTTGGAAAATATATTTTTTTTAATTTTAAATATCTTTTACAACTATAGAGAAAGAATTTCTTGTGAAAACCATTCTAGCCAATTCTGATTCACTGCTCAGCTTTATTCCTGGCAAGCTGCAGCTGAGACAGAATACCAGTATAGTGCATGGCTCAGTGGTCACCCATCGGGTTGGATTAGAAAAGCTGCTGAGAGAGCAAAATGCCAGTGATGTTCTTTTGTTTTTGACTGTGTCGTATAACTGTTCTTACTGAGGGATTTCTCTTTATTTTACGAGGGATGTGACTGGTCTTTCCTGTGTGTTGTTGATACATAGAGTATTAAAGCAGAGTTGGAACTGAAGAAGAATGTTTTGGCCTCTATGGAGACACAGCTGGCTAATGTGAGCCACTGGAACAGCCAAGTGGGTGGGCCCTACTACAGGTGTGACATGATGCTGTCTAAATACACTGAGCAGGTGGGACTGCTGTCAGACCGTTGGAAACGAATCCAAGGACAGATTGACACCAGGTGTGTATGGCTATCTGTCGCTCTTATACACAACTAACCCAAGACCTAAATCTGTGTTTCTGAATGATTTATGATTTGTTATATAATAAATAATTTCTGTCAAGGAAACTGAAGATTTTAAAGTTTTCTCTTGCTGCTGGTTGTTGATCTCAGGTATCTGGTCTGGTCTCCACACTGAAATAAGCAAATAAATCAACAAAGAAACCAAAAAACTATCCATTATCTATACCCACTTATTCCTCAAACCAAAAAATCAAATTAGAGAATTGTGCAAAAGGGAAGTCACTCTTAGTCTCACTCTCAGTAATTTACATTAATAGTTAGTTTTGTTTTCAGCATGTCTACAGAAAAAGACACTGAAGGTGTGGTGCTATCTTTTTAATTCTTCCTCCTTCTGTTTTATTGCTCAGGCTCCAGGATCTTCAGCTGTATCTGCCTCAGCTGCAGCACTACACTCAAACCAGCACTTCCCTTACTGACTGGATTGATGCTACACGGAAGAAACAAGACTCCCTGCAGAACACCAAGATAGAGACCGTCCAAGCACTGAATGACCACATTAACAAACAGAAGGTCTCTTTCTGAACCCCTCATTGCTCTTCATTTACTTGATTACTGTGTCAAGGATCTATAGCCATGTGTGTTTTCAGGTATCACATCTTATATTGTTGTTGCTTTAAGGCACTGAACACAGAAATCAAAGCAAAGAGGGAGACAGTGGACAGTGTGCTGAAGGACAATGACAGCTGTGTCAGATCGGTCAAGGTAAGAGAGTCACATCCGGATCTGAAGCATTTCGTTTTATTTTCCTGCATTCATGACTTCTGTATGTTTCTTTACAGGATTATGAAACAGACCTGGCCTCTTATACCTCTGGCTTAGAGACTTTGCTCAACATCCCCATCAAGAGGACGATGCTGAAGTCCCCGACAATGGATCTTAATCAGGAGGTAACTCCAGTAGAACCCAAACGTCTGGGAGGTTATGAAGCACCAGTAATAGAAAAAAATATGTCCTGTTTTAGATCAGTGGGATTGAGGTGAACACAATTTGCATGTATTTGTGAACTGAAATTATCTGTGAATTAATCCTCGAGTTTTTGTCCCAGGCTACACAACTACAGACCCGTTACATGGAATTGTTTACCCTGTCTGGTGACTACTATAAATTCCTGGGAGAGTTGCTCAAAAGCATGGAGGAGCTCAAGGTACTGCTTCTGGATTTTGTAGTTCTTTGACTATTTTTGCTCTTCCTATATTTTTTTTAAATAAACATTTTGTTTTTTTCATTTTTCCTTTAACTTTTGATGTGATCTTGCCCATGGCCTGTGGGAAAAAATCCACCAATTAATAGTCCCAGTCTATAATTGTTAAATTAATCCAGCCTCTTTTGAAAAAAATGAACAATATTAAAAACCTGATTTCATGCTCATAATATTACATGTTATTTATAGCAACAAACCCACAGAAACTGCACTCAGCTCTGCAGTTTTCTCCTAGCTCGAGAGTGTGTTATTGCCCCTGCGTTCACCTTTGCTTTGACTGCTTTTCAGATTCGTAACACCAGGATTGACCTGTTAGAAGAAGAGCTTCGCTTGCTGAGGGAGAATGTCCAAGACCACAGTTCCAAGAACAAATCGCTGGAAGATGCTCTGGCCCGCTACCAGCTACAGCTGTCCCAGTCCCAGGAGCAGCTGCTGTCCATAGAGGAGGTGAAACGCAATACTGCAATGCAGTGCAGTGCCACCAAGGACAGCCTGAACACCACTCAGAGCCAGCTGTCAGACCTTAACGATCAGGTGGGACGACTCAACTATTTGCTTGAGGAAGAAAAGAGGAAGAGGAGGCTCGCAGAGGAGCGCTACACTCACCAGCAGGAGGAATATGAGTTGGTGCTGAGGAAGAGGCAGAAGGAGCTGGAGACGGTCAGTTGGTCCAAGTTAGAGGTGGAGAAGAGTGTGGCCACTAAGGATCAAGAGCTCGAACAGCTGCGGCGGCAGCTGGCTGATGAAGCAGCGAAAGCAAAGGAGCTGCAGAAGGAGCTATCAAAGGTAAGGAGCCAATGCGATGTGGAGATCAATAACATAAAGCTGAGCTATGAATCCCAGATCCACGTCAGTCGCACAGACATGCAGAGACTGGCGGCCCAGAGGGACGAGGACACCACTGAGCTGAAGCTGCAGTACGACAGGATGGAGGCAGACAGAAGGAATCTGGAGGAGGAATGCAGGAGGCTCAGGATGTCTATCAGTCAGACTGAGGAGCAAAGAAAGAAGGCGGAGGAGGAAGCTCACAGTCAGCGTGTTGTCATCACGGAGGAAGGGCGCAGGAGGAGAGAGCTGGAAAACCGTATGGATGAGCTGATGAGGCAGAGAGAGCAGGAAAGCAGCCAGCATAAAGAAGAGCTGGCTGAAGCCATGAGGACCCTGCAGGAGAAGGCTGAGAAGCTGGCCTATGTCAATCACAGTCTAGAGGAGGAGACCCGCAGGAGAAAAATCATAGAGGAAGGGCAGGGTGTGCTTGAGCAGTCTATGGCCCAGCTGCAGGTGAAGCTAACTAATTCATCAGTAGCTGCGACCCAGCTGGGGGAGTACGAGGAGGAGCTTAAGAAGTTACGGTTAGAGCTGGAGAGGGAGAGCAGAGAGCGAAGCAGATTAGAACAAAACATGAGCAGCTTACAGGGGCGCATCAAAGACCTTCAGACTGTGAGAGATGGCCTGGAGAGCCAGGTGGAGGATCTGAGGAAGGGTTGCCAAGAAGAAATAGCCAGAAGAAGGCAGGTAGAAACAGAGCTGGAAAAGAGCACCACGACCCTGTCAGAGTACACCAGCACCATCACTACGTTACGCCAGAGCCACGAACAAGCCAGCACTTCAGAAAAGAGAGGAGAAGAAGAGCGTCTGAGGTTGCAGGAGGAGCTGGAGAAAAGCCTGAGACAAAACAAAGCATCTGCAGAACGTATAACACAGCTGAGTGCAGAGCTGAAGGCCCTGCAGCAACAACTACTCCAGGAACATGCCCGAGTCAAAGAGGCAAATCTCAGGAATGAGGGTCTTTATAGAACTTTAGAGGAGAAGACCAAAGCCCTTAATGAGAACTCTGCTGAGCTTCTCAGGCAGAAAGAGATGACAGAAACCCTGAGCAAAGAGAGACTGAAGCTGGAGGAAGAAGTGAGAACAGCCCGACATGAGAACGAGGAGCTTGTGAGATCTAAACAGGGAAGTAATGATGAGCTGTCCTCCCAGATTACTGCCCTGGAGCTGCAACTGAAAGCCAGCGAGCGCAGCAATGTAGACTACCGCAACCTGGTCTCAGAGCTCTCGTCAGAGAGAGAGAAACT
Source organism: Mastacembelus armatus (assembly GCF_900324485.2). Classification (NCBI taxonomy): domain Eukaryota; kingdom Metazoa; phylum Chordata; class Actinopteri; order Synbranchiformes; family Mastacembelidae; genus Mastacembelus; species Mastacembelus armatus. Next base: position 2,358,330 of record NC_046636.1, on the reverse strand, counting down.
CAAGCTGGAGACTGAGAAAATACAAAAGCAGGCCTCCGAGGTACATGGAAGTTTGGCATTTAGTCCTGGACTCCTCTCAGATTTCCAAATCAGAGCTCTAATTTGGAACAATCAAGTAGCTATTACTGTCTGTAGGCAAATTTTGCTTGCATGCTGGAAAAGCTGTAGATGCTCTGTAGTTGCCTCCTGCTTGGTAAAACTGATTTAAACACATGCATCTGTATGTGGAAAAGCTTGCATGTTGATTACTTTACTTTTTTCTTTAAAAATGCCTTCACCTATTTATTTTACCTTCCAGTCTTATTAGCACAGTGCCTTGTTTTCATGTTTTATGAAGGGAATTAGCAGTTAGCGTAGTACATGTCTAACTTAAGGTTACCAAGCAGAAAACACACAGACTTGCTGTTTATGGGTTTAAACTGATCATCACTGACTTATCATAACTAAAGAATAACTTTTGATTTACAGTTGTTATACATTTATCATCTTATGGTTTAGTCTGTTCCTAAATGAATACAAATGCAGATCCAAAAGGCTGACGTGAGTGGCTCTCGTTATTAGTCACATGTTGCTATAAAAAATGAACAGTGCAAGTATGTGTGCTGTCCTTCTTGATACTTCTTGCTCTCACAGATTTTATGATTGTATATTGTGATGTAAGATGCAAAAAAAGATGGTTCTTGATACTGTAAATCTATCAATGTTTTTTGACTTGACTAACATTTTGACTTTGTCTTCTTTTTGCAGACAACAGCCATGATGCAGTCCATTCAGTCTGAGTACAGTGATATTGTAAAGGAAAGAGATGCTCTGTTGCTGAAATTGCAGTTGTCAGAAAACGGCAAAGATCGCCTCAAAATGTTAGAGGACGAACTCGGTCGCATTAAGCTGTCCCTAGACTCTGAACTTCGCAATAAGCAACGTCTACAGGAGGAGAATGACAGAGTGAAAAGGGATTTAAGTTACTGGAAGGATCAGTATGATAGTAAGCAGAGTCTGATCAGGCAGTATGACACAGACAAAGAATATCTGGAGAGAGAAAAGAACGCTTTGAAAAGTGAGATAGAGAGACTGATGAGGGAGCTCAGGGAGCTTGAGGAGACATATAAAAGTAGGCTGTCAACCATCCAGAAAGAAATGCATGAGATGACCACTACCAGAATAATCACAGAGACTGAGCTGAGGAGAACTAGAGAGTCCTCAACCTTGGATGCCTCCACTCTGATTTTTGATGGAGTCCGCAAGCCAGTCACAGCAAACCAGTTGCTTGACTGTGGTGTATTGGACAAACCAACTTTTAGCCAGCTTGTGAATGGACAAAAGACTGTCCCTGAAGTGTCTGTCGACAAAAAAGTCAACCTTAAAGGTACTGGTCCCATTGCTGGGGTAGTAGTGGGGAGCCAAGGCAAAATGTCATTGTCTGAAGCCAAGAAACAAATGCTCCTGCCTGATGATAGTGCCAATTTGCTTCTGGAAGCCCAGGCTGCCACAGGTCACATCATTGACCCCAGAAACAATCAGAAACTCACTGTAGAAGAGGCTTGTGCCAGGGGGGTGGTGGATATTAAGGATCGAGACAGATTATTGGCAGCAGAGGCTGCTGCTGTGGGATACAAGCATCCTAGTGCATCCAAGCCTCTCTCAGTATTTGAGGCCATGCAGAAGGGTCTGATTGACAAGAGGATTGGGGTACGCTTGCTGCAAGCCCAGGAGTCTGTGGGAGGAATTCTAGATCCCAATCTGAGTGTGTTCCTACCTAAAGACGTAGCTATCAAGCACAACATTTTGGATGAAAACTTCTGTTATGTTCTAAACCAGAACCCTACTTGTTACCTTGACCCAGATACGGAAAATGATACAAGCTATGAGGCTTTGAAGAGAAGGTGTAAGCTCGAACCACACACAGGTCTGCTTCTTTTGCCAATCACTGAGAGGCAAGACCCTTCCAAACTGATCTTTGATGGTGTTCGCAAGACAGTAACAGCACAGCAGTTGCTTGACTGTGGGGTGTTGGACAAACCAACATTTAACCAACTAATAAGGGGGGAGAAAACTGTCCCAGATGTGTCGGTGGATAAGAAGGTCTTTCTAAAGGGGACAGGATCAATTGCTGGTGTGGCAGCTGGGCCTCTAGAAAAACTGTCCTTTACAGATGCAAAGAATCAGAAAATTATGTCTCCTGACAGCACAGACATGCTACTGGTTGCTCAGGCAGCCACAGGCCACATCATTGACCCCAGAACTAATCAGAAACTGACAGTTGAAGAAGCTTGTGCCAAAGGAGTAGTGAATAAGGAGGATGAATCAAAGTTGTTTGCAGCTGAGGCTGCTGCAGTAGGTTACAAAGACAGAAATACTGGAAACCTTTTATCAGTTGGCCAGGCCATGAACAAGGGATTAATTGACAAAAACACGGCTCTACGTTTCCTTCAGGCTCAAGAGTCTCTAGGTGGTATTCTGGACCCCATCCTCAGTGTATTCCTACCCAAAGACATCGCTAAACAGCGTAATCTCATAGATGAGGACCTATACCAGGCCCTGAATCGTTGCCCTGAGTGCTATGTGGACCCAGACACCCAACAACCAACTACCTATATATCTTTGAAGAGAAAATGTAAAACTGAACCAAGCACAGGTCTTCTGCTTCTCCCTGAACCTAAAATGCCATTAACTGTCCGGGGGCTCCGGGGTGAGGTGTCTGTCATAGATCTAGTGGATGCAAATCTGCTGAAACAATCTGATGTTGACCAGGTGAACCAGGGTAGATTGACGAGACAGGACATTGAAGATCGCCTGCGCTCATATCTGAGAGGTTCCACCTGCATAGCAGGAGTTTATGATGAAGCCAATGATAAGGTGATACCCATCTATCAGGCCATGAAAGACGGACTGTTGAGACGTGGTACCACACTGGAACTGCTCGAGGCCCAAGCTGCCTCTGGTTTTATGGTTGATCCAATCAACAACCTCTATCTGACTGTTAGTGATGCCTACAGTAAAAATCTCTTTGGGCCAGAGTTTAAGGACAGCCTGCTAGCAGCAGAGAGCGCTGTCACTGGTTACAAAACGCCTGGTACAAACAAGATTATCTCTCTCTTTCAGGCCATGGAAAAAGGGCTGATAGAAAAAGGCCATGGCATCCGTCTATTACAGGCCCAAATTGCCAGCGGTGGTATCATTGATCCTGAGCACAGCCACCGCATTGACGTGAATGTAGCATACAAGAGGGGTTACTTCAACGAAGCAATTAACAAGATCCTGACTGATGAGGGTGATGAAACTAAGGGTTTCTTTGACCCCAACACAGATGAAAATTTAACCTATCTGCAGCTTAAGAAACGCTGTATCACTGATAAAAAGACTGGCCTCATCCTTTTACCTATCATGAACAAGAAAAAACAAGAGTCAACTCAGAAGAACACTACTAGAAAGAGAAGAGTATTAATAGTGGACCCAGAGACTAATAGAGAGATGACGGTTCGTGAAGCATATGACAAAAAGTTTATTGACTATGACACCTACCTGGAGCTGTCCCAGCAGGAGTGTGAATGGGACGAGATCACAATCACTGCTCCAGATGGTTCAGTAAAGTTTGTTATCATTGACAGGAAGACTGGAAGACAATATGACATTAGTGAGCTGCTGGAAAAGAAAGTAATTGATCAATCAGTTCTAGATAAGTACCGTTCACATGTTATCACCCTTACCGAGTTTGCTGACATCATCACCAACAAGACGACACATGGATCATTCTCATCCTCGACCGCAAGGCCAATGGCATCATCTTCAACTAGCTCATCATCAACTTCAAGAAAATCTGAAACCTCATCAGCATCATCATCAGTTTTGCCAAGACCCTTATCACCTTCTCTTGCCAAGATGACCACCACAAGAACTACCACTGTCACAGAGCGAAGCTCCACAATCAGCAGTGTTTCTCAAGACCTACCTGGCTCACTCAAGCATATATCCAGTGTATCTGTCAATCTGCCCTCTCAGGAACCCGTGGGTGCCATCTTTGACACGGAGAATGTAGAGAAGATCTCCATCACCGAGGCTCTAAACCGTGGTCTGGTGGATGCTATCACTGCTCAGAGACTGCTGGAAGCTCAAGCCTGCACTGGAGGAATAATCAATCCCGCAAATGGCCGTAGGCTCAGCATCCAAGAGGCCTCTCGCTTGGGCATAATAAATGATGAAATGGCCACGAAGCTCAAGCCTGCCCAAAAAGCGTATCTTGGTTTTGAGGATGTAAAAACCAAGAAGAAGATGTCTGTTGCTCAAGCTATGAAGGAGATGTGGGTGCCCTATGAGGCAGGACAGAGGTTCATGGAGTTCCAGTTTGTAACAGGGGGGCTATATGACCCAGAAATGGAATGTAGAAGAACCTTAGAAGATGCTTTGAAAATGGGATGGCTAGATGAAAGAGCAGCCCTGAAGCTTCAAGACATCAAAAGCCATGCAAAGAACCTGACATGCCCTAAGAGCAAATTGAAGATCTCTTACAAGGAGGCCCTGGATAATTCCCTGGTGGAAGAAAGCACTGGTGTAAGAATGCTCCAGGCATCATCTGTGTCTTCCAGAGGGATCAGCAGTCCATACAATGTGTCCTCTGCCCCAGGATCCACCACAGGCTCCAGGAGTGGCTCACGACAAGGCTCCCGCAGGAGCAGTGTGGACCTAAGCTCCCCATCCTCCTCATTAACTGGTCACTACAGTTACAGCTTCACCTCCTTCTCCTCTACCAGATAAAACATGACAAGGTTCTTCACATGAATCTGAATTTGTTGCAATGAACCTTGAAAAAACCGCTTCTTGTGTGAGAGGAGAATAATTCAGAGTTAACATTTTAGACATTTTTTATACTTTTTTTGGATTTTTAACTTTGGCTTGGCTATGCTTTGATCATATGTAAGAACACTACCACAATACTCTTTTGTTAAATTGACTAAAGTATTATTGGCAGTCATCTTAAGGTATTTGGATTTAAAATCATTTGTTAAATTCATGCATACACATATTTCAGATTTTCAAGCATATTTTTCTGATTTCATATAATACTTTTTTTTATGCTTTGCATTGGTAACATAAAGGTGATAACAAAGGTTTTTACATTTATTTGAGATTGAAATATCCTGTGTGCCTACTTTTTTCAGGGAGGATGCAAGGTTGGGTTGCTTATATTATCCTAACTGCTATTTTTCTACTTAGTTGATAGTTAACCATTGGTTTAGTACTTGCTGTTTAGTACTTCTGGTTTTGTAACACTTTCCCAGAATTTCAAAATAAAAGCTAAACATTGAGTTTGTTGCTTATATGGATTCATGTCTTTTTTGTCAGTTTCATGCTGAAATGCATGCAAAATAACTTGCTTTATTTGTAAATATGGCTAACTGGTTTAGCAGTGGTGGAGAGTATATTGTCTCTCAAGTAACCACTTCAGTAGTTTTGAGGTATTTGTACTTTGAGTATTTCCATCTTGTGCTACTTCATCCTTGGACTTCACCACATGCCAGAGCCAAACCTTTTATTTTTCCCTGCACTACATTTATCTGATGAACTATGAACTCTAGTTCCTTTTTAGATGAATCCATCAAAATACAGTATCATCCAACCATTATCTATACCTGCTTATTCCTAACTAGAGTCATGGGGATCTGCTGGAGCCTATCCCAGCTCTCTTTGAAAGGCAGGGGTACACCCTGGACAGGTCAGCAGTCCATTACAGGGCCTACAGTATAATCATCAGTCTTTATTGATCTCTGGTGGAAAATTCCCAAGCTATCAAGCAGTATATAAAGTACTTCAAATTAGAAGTATATAAGATAGTTAACATCAGCTACCCAGCAGTATATAAAGTACTTCAAATTAGAAGTATATAAGATAGTTAACATCAGCTCCACCTTTACCAGCTCCAACATTAAAGTGATCAACACAATAATCCAATAATGTCAGATACATTCATGTGAAATGGGCCATTCTGCACAATGAATTTTCAATGATTTATAAGAGATTATTACACTGTGATATTTTTACTTAAGTAAATGATCGGTGTACTTCACAACAGCCGTTTTACATAACAAATACTAATGATTTTCTTCATATATATTTATAGCACTTCATATATACTTGAATGCAGAATCGCTATTTTGTAGCTGTAAACTAATGTCGTGGAGTCGAAGTATAAAGTGGCATGAAAACAGAATATTAAAGTAAAAAGAACAAGTACTAACGTGTGTAAGTTTATTTACCAGATTGTATTTGTCATTTAGTAGTCTGCAGCTTAGCATCTAACTACGAGTTTTATTCTGATAGTCTTACCCGGAAGTGTTTTCACAACAACAACCGTAGCTAGCTAAGTTGTGTTAGCACCTGCGCTCAGTGTGTGGTATGTAGAGGACGAATTGTACATTCATGGTTGGAAATGCGACGTTAGAAAAGCTTCAGTGTTGTCCAGGTAAATATTGTAGAGTAGTCTGTCAGTTAAAGTTAAATTTATATCAGAAAACACTCGGAGCTTTTTGGTTTTAGTGTCTAAACTAACGTTAGCTCTCTGGCTAGGAGCTAACGTTAGCTAGTCTGGGAAAGGTCGTGAAACACAGAAAGGTAGGAGACTAGTTAAATTCAAAGTTATTAAAGGAACACGAGGCTGCGTGTTTTATAAAGCAGTTCACTTTAAAGTGAAACTGAAGGTGTTTGAGGTGAGAACATGGCTGACGACCCTCAGAGGAACTTCCGCTCTGCATATTACGAGAAGGTGGGCTTCAGAGGAGTGGAGGAGAAGAAGTCCCTGGAAATCCTGCTCAAGGACAATCCGCTGGGTAGGTAGCAGCTCATCCCACCTGTAAACCTGGTAGGATATCATCCATTAAAGAGGATAGATGTTGGTTAAAACTGTTGCCTCACAGCAAGAAGGTTCCTGGTCTGAAACCCATCAGGGGCCTTTCTGTGTGGAGTCTGCATGTTCTCCCTGTGCTTGTGTGGGTTTTCTCCAGGTACTCTGGTTTCCTCCCACAGTCCAAAAACATGTATGTCAGGTTGATTGGTGACTCTAAATTGCCCATAGGAGTGAGTGTGAGTGTGTGAGGTTGTTTGTCTCTATGTGGCCCTGTGATGGACTGGGGACCTGTCCAGGGTGGACCCCTGCCTTTCACCCAAAGAGAGCTGGAATAGGCTCCAGCAGATCCCTGGGACCCTGGTTAGGAATACAGGGGTATAGATAATGGATGGATGGTTTGAGAGAAGGATCAGAGAAGCCAGACTGTCCCTCAGACTTAAGAAGTCACTTGGATTAGTGGTGAAACTTTTCAACCTAAAAACTAGTAGTAGTCCAGTTGCCTCTGGATAACTTCATCTGGGCGACTGAGAATCTTCACGGACATCATTAAGTGGTGTTCTCTGGCTATTTAAATATGAAATTGGAAATATTTCAATCATCAAATTCACAGTAGAGCTGCAACAGTGGGTTGATTTATTGATTAGCTGTTATTAGATTCAGTGCTATTTTTTTTTTTATCAGGCTGTGAACGTTTCCGGAGTGTTATATTTTAGTAAACTTAATGTGTCTGGTTTTTTAGCTGTTTACTGGACAAAAATAAGACATTTGCAGACGTCACTTTGAGATGTTAGGAAATTGCAGTGTTATTAATCAAATTACTCATCGGTTAATCAGGGAGCAAGCAGTTGACTGATGATAAAAATGATTGGTTGCAGCCATGGTAGGATTTAAAAATAGGTGATTATTCTGTCTTTTGTCTTATCCTAGTTGCATAAACATTAATTTATTTAGTTACTGCCTGATATGTGGGAGCACATGGCGAGTAGTGAAAACCAACAACTCTCAATGATGTAAGGAACTGAGGTACAATCACATGTAATCAGCAGACCATGTGCAGCTTTTAGCATTTAGTGAAAGTGTTGTTTTTTTTATTTGAGCCTTTTGTACAGAAGATCACTGTCTGATGTGCACACACACAAGTACACATGAATTTTTGTATCCTTGTGATGAACTTTGCTATCTCACATTATAGGTACACAGTATTCATATATGCCACACCTTAATTGATGTGTAAAATGACAACCAAGCTATATGAGCTTACCTTTAAGATTATCTCTATGTATCTGATTATCTGATCTGTTTGTATCATTTCTGTTTCAGCAACTTGTGCTTATGTTTTGATGATTTTTACTCTGTGACAGATCTTGAAAAGCTGAGCACCTTCAGTCAGAGGTTCCCCCTGCCCTCTATGTATAGGATCCATGTGTGGAAGGTACTGTTGGGTAAGACACACATTCAGTCACACACACCTCCAGGAAACTTGTAGATAGAACTTGGTAATACCAATAAGTTTTAATTACCCATATTGTAAATTAAGCTATATACTTGCTGTGAGCCACAGTTTAGACATATGCAGGAATTTGTGTGCAGTGCTACAGGACAATAAAAACCCATTTATGCTCAAATTCGTTGAATTATTGCATTTTCTGAAAACTATTCTCATTTTTACCATGTGTTCCTGCAGGCATCCTACCTCCCCACAGTGACTCTCATGCTCTGGTTGGAGGCTACAGGAAGGAGCAGTACCAGGACATCCTGGAAGCTTTGGAGGTGATGAGATACATCAACTCTTCCACGCCTTCCACCCACGTCTACCTGCGCATGTTCCAGCTGGAGAGCCAGGTACTCCCACGGTGCTCCGAGACTTCACCCCCGGTAAGATGGAGCAAATATTTCATGCTGACAAATACTCAAATGCACCACCAGGTGATGCTGAACCATTCATGCAGGGCAGTTAAGTTTTCCTGCAGAAATGTGCTAATGTTAATGTTAATACCTACGCTGCCACAGGACAATAGAGGAATCTGCTCCTTACGGTTAAAAGAAACTCAGCTTCACATGTTGCAGGTCTAACAGGAAAACAAAAGAAATGTTATTATAAATTACTTCAGCAAACCAGTTAATGAAAAATCCTCATCACAACAAAATAGTGTCATAGTAACATACACTAACTACATTTTTGGTCTCTCCCCTCTTTTCTCACCATTTAGCAGAACACAAATAGACACCACACACACAGACCAGCTATTTAATGTTTCTTTTTTTCTTCTCGAAAACAAGTAATTTAAAACATATTTGTTCCAGTTAAATATTTGTTATTATATATATATATATATATATATATATATATATAGTATTTTATTATTAGCTTACGTACTACATTCAATAGCTAACAAATCTATCGAAATGTGACGGAAGTGAATGCGTGCTGCGTTCAAGGCCTAGTAAAGCTATAAAGCTAATGTAATGCACATAATGAATATCTTTTTGCGAAATAACGGAAAACAAAGTCTAAAAAATTATTTCCACTTGATACGTAAGGTTCTCCTTAAATAAAATATGCCTGTCAGACACATTTTACCACTACCGGACTACAAACGGCCTACATGCATGCGTGCTTGTAGCGCATGCGCACGTTTAGGCGCGTATGTTTAAGTGTATGAGCTACGTGAGACGCTAGCGTCGTTAGCGCTGGACAGTAGCTTCTTATTGTGCTGAGTCAAAGCTCAAACGTTACTTCATTGGCTACAACATATGTCAATCATCATTGACAAACAGCGATTGGCTGATTTTAATGTCATTAGACGTTGTTATACCCTGTGGGAGGGTTTTGCCTGTTAATCGGGGCTGCCATTGGTTTTCGTACTGATTGAAGGTTTACAGACACGTTTGGTTGTGGGCTTATTTTATTCGCGGCAATCTGCACGATGTGAATCTACCGTTTGTTTGTGTTAAATACAAACTACATTAAAACCTTTTAACGAGGACTGAAAAGTGAAGTACAATGTTTTTAGATACTTCATCTTTTGGACTAAAAACTTCAGCGGAGTTTTACGAAAACACTGATATACAAGACCTGCCGTTTCAGCCCAGGTGTGGATCCGTCCACATCAGCAAATGTAAGAATTACCGTCTTGCTGTGTTTGTACTCTTGTTAAATATTAAGGGACTGTTGTAGCTGTGATAATTCAACCCTAAATTGATCTATACCTGAGGTTTTCTGCTTTCTATTGATATATACTTTGACTAGATTCAAATCACGCCAACGATTTTTTGGAAATACAGTTTCCGGTTGGGTTTTAACAGGTAGCAAAGAAATAATGCATTGATTTATCGTTTTTTAATCGAATCGTGGGCCTCTAATATCGTGGTATGACTAAAGATTCCCAACTCTACCATGATATTTTTCTTTACACATAATGCATTAGAGTGTGAACATGGCTGTTAACGCACGTGTTGTGGCAGCGTTTGATTTTTCCAGTGAGAATCTGACCACAGGTGTTTTTGCGAGCTCAGTCTGATGAATAGTTGTGGTTCTTATCAAAAGTCACAGAAATGACAGACCGTGGATCATACTGTGGCTGCCCGAGGTATTTTAATTAATGGAGGGTTCGGTTTAAAAACAGCCCGCAGATATTTGAGGTTAGCACCAGGCCTTTTCTTTCAGTCCAGAGTTGTAGAAATGTGGAGCCTGAGCAGAATATGATCCATTAGCACAGGGCAGAGAACAGTAAGTTTGCTATTCATAGATTTGTTCAAGCATCTTTTACAGTCATTCCCACAAAGGAGCTGCTTGTATTTCACTACATCATTAGATTAGACAGGATTTACTTGGGAACATATTTAATTAAGGAAATTAGTTTTATCAGTAGAAATGTGCACAAATCTCTGTCTCTCTTTAAAAACCTGTTTGGGTCAGAGTTTGTATTTAGACAGCATAAAAATAATATTTGTGTAACCAGATTTTATTTCATGTTTATGTGTAAAGTCTGTAAATATTGACACAGTTTTCTTGATCATTTCACAAATCAAGTCAGACTGTAAATTGACTGACTCATAGTTTAGATTTTTGGAGCAGTGTCAGTTTTTGCAGGTCTGGTCTGTTGCTGTTGTGGTAAATGTCAGTGTACTTGAATTCTTCCTTGTTTGCTGCTCTGTGTTGTTGCTGCAGGATGAAGAGAATGAGGACTTCCTCTCCATCAGCAGAGCCATGGAGGAGATTGTAGATGATCCTGTTGACTGCTACTGGCTGATTAAGTATTTCGTCAATCAGTTCCACACAAAGTTTGGAGACTCAATACCACATCTCGTAAGTGTTGCGTTTAGTTTTAAAGCAAACTGATGCTGAAAGTTTAGTAGTACCAGAAAAATGTTCTGAGGCTTCAGCTTTTAGATCCTGTGTCTGTAAAATATTAAGAGCTCTCATTTCCACTAAGTTGAACTCTTGGTAATTATTTTTCATCTAACTAAAAAACAAACTGGCTTCTTCCAAAAAAAAAGAAGAATCTGAATTAATCATTTAAAAAAAATTGATCATTTGTGTTTCTGCTTTCCAGAAGTATAATGATATTTTTACAGAGCAACAACTACAACTAAGTTCTAAAACTGACAACAGTGGTGTTATTGAATACAAAGTGAAATAGTCTTTATTTGTAATTCATGGTTCTGATGTTGCTTTGAACATGAGTCACAGTCAGCGATGGGAAAGGCACAGAACATACGAGGAACTGCGGAAAATCTAGTTTATAAAATGACAGAATTGATGTGACTTAGTAGTTTGGATCTCATTGTTTTTACCAACGTGCATCACCATGAATTAAGACTTGATTGTGTCTCTGTTCTGTCCTGGTGCAGCCAAAGAGCCTGGAGCATTATCTGAGTCAGGAGGAGCCCCGACTGCTGAACCATCTGAAGAACAGCGGAGCCCTGACTCAGCTGCCCTACAGCCTGTGGTTCAGACGCTGCTTCGCTGGCTGCCTGCCTGAAACCAGCCTGCAGAGGTGGGTCCATTGTCACTAGAGAAACCTGGTTCCTGTCGTTGCATGCTTCAGGTCAGCCACAGCAAGCATCCATACAGTTTCCTGAAAGATTTGTTTGGAACCCAGCCCAGAATTCATACTGTTGCAAAACCTTTCATTGAGATTTCTACTTGTGCACTGTGGCAAGCTGCAAAACACAGAAACCAGCAGGATGTCAGCCATTTTTTTAACTTTAACACATGGATACAAAGTGGAAAATGCTTTCTTGACCCTTTAATTTACATAATTTATATACAGATGAGACAGTATTTTAAATGTTACCACTATAACACTGTAAACTTCCAATTGGCTCTGTCTACAAATTGCAGATGACTTGTTAAAGCTTTTACCCATGAACAGAATTTTCAGTTCTCCTCTTACAGAGAGTGACACCAACAGAGAGTTGTCCCTAGATTACCTTGTTTATGTCTCTCGTAGACATAAACAAGATATGTCAAAAACACATCAGTGACACACACGGCTGCACTGGGAGACATGTTTTGAATATTTAATATAAAAAAAAAAAAACAGGCCCAAACTTGACCTCAGTGCAGTGAGGTCTGTATTAGAGATTGGAAACTAACAGACATTAACTGGGACATTACGTGTGTGTGTGTGTGTAAAAATACTGACCTTAAATGTCATAAACTGGCCATTTAAATGATCCCTGTTATTTTTTGTTAGGGTGTGGGACAAGGTGATCAGCGGCTCCTGTAAGATTCTGGTGTTTGTCGCTCTGGAGATTCTGCTGAGCTACAAGATCAAGTTGATGGGCATCAACCGGCCTGAAGGTGTGGTCAAGTTTCTGCGCAATGTGAGTACATGACAATATTGTTGTGTTCTTCCCCAACAACAACAAAAAAAGACATGCATTATTTTTTTGCTTTTGTATAATATGCATCTAACTTCTCTCTTTCAGATACCGCAGGAAAACACAGACGCCATTGTCAGTAAAGCCATCGACTTGTGGCATAAATACTGCGGCACCCCGATGCACACGGTGTAGTCATGTGGAGCTCCAGCCGCTGAAGAAAGAAAAAACGAGGTGAGATGCTTTCCCATAATCCACCAGGACTTACTCTCAACTCCACTGAGAGACTTAGACTGTGGCGTTCACTGTCCCTGGAGGTTTGGCTGTGCATGACTGAACTGAAAACTCATCACAGGCTACTTTCGATAATTTGGGAGGCCTTTGCCTTTTGACAAGCCAATCTCTCTACCTTTCCCCAAAGACTGTGACCAACTGTCCAGGGAAAAGGACGAGTTGATATACACGAACACTGAAGCACGTTTTGTGTGATTGACTGCACAAAACCTGTGTGGAAAAAAGACAAGAAGGCATAAACTTATTGTTTTAATAAGTTTCTTTCCTTAAGAAACTGCATACATCATAGAAGACTCACAATAAATTAATACCTACATGCAGTTTTTCTGCTTTACAAAAAACATCTGAAAAGTCTCACTTCCTGTTTTATGTACAAGTCTTATAATTCTGACAATATTTTTCTCTCAAAACATTTTTAAATGTACAGGCAACAGTAATAGTACTGATTCTTGTACACAGGCGCGCACACAGTCGTAACAAAACTGAGCAACCGTTTCTGCCAGTAATAAGATCAAAACTACCAATCTGTGGCCCTGATATGGACTGTAATCAAAAAAAGTGGCAGCGTTTCCAGATTTTGTACCGCACAAAGAAATACAAAAACATCTGCTTCAGTTAATCCTCAAATGAAACAAGGTAATTTGGCAACTTTTATATCCCTGTAAACAAACCTGTAGGCACAGTGACACAGTGGGTTAGCGAACAGCAGCCACTCCGGGATGCATTCAAGGTCACGACTTCCACAGCAAGTCAAATTGCTTTGGTTTAAATTGGGGATCTGAAAAGTGTTTGAGCTCTTGAATGCAGCCCATCTACAGACTGACAAAACCAGGAGAAATCAGAAATTATTGCTCAGTTGACTGATGTGAACGTTGGGAGATCTTAACTTTTACTGGCTTTGGAGAAAGCATTTTGGGCCTTAGAGGGTTAGAGGGGGATTTTAGGACATTTTGGCTTAGGATGCAGCTGCCTACAGCAGTAGAGGCTGTAAATATTTTCATTCCTCTGGCAAAAAGAGATAATGGGTCATTGAGATGTCATCTGTGGAATAAAACTGCCAACACAAGCGAGCTCCACAAGGTAAGATTAAGAAAAATGTGAAGGGCAAGAAAAAAATCCCTGTGAAAAAAATTCTAATAAAGTCCCATCTCCCTCTCTGGCTGTTGTCATCCATGAAATTGGCACAAATTCTCTATTTTACTTCCAAAGCCTTTTTTCAAAATCAAAAGTGCAGCAAAGTAAATGTGTCGCCACCTCTTCATCATAAAAAATAACCAAACTTTTGAATATCAAGAGAAGTCTGTAAAATCTCCACTGAGGGGAGATCCAAGTTACGAGTCCAGTCTATCACAGAGTTTTTTTGCTCCTCTTTCCTGTTTTAATGGCTCAAACTCACACGTTGTGTTTAGTCCGGTCAGCAGTACCAGGGCAGCATGTAGCAGAGTCTGAATGCACGAGGTCCCACTGAGCCATTTTATGGTCGATGAAACCTGCAGGCAGAGACCGTCAGGACAGTTGCAGTAGCGTCACCAACACGTCTAAATATTCACTTCAGGAAACTACAGTAAACACTACAGCATGATCAGTTTTTAATCTATCACATGATTAGCTGTCTTACCTGGTCAGGTGACGGCTCGACTCGTGCACCTCCATCTCTGTGCTTTTAAACTCGTTTAACTCCTTCCTTATGGCAGCCTGAACAACACACACACACACACAGACATGTTCTTACACATTTACGTGTGTATGGGTAGTTTAATGGGAACACGTAGCCAAGCTGTTCAATACAACAGTCCTACAATAAATCCTGTTCAGTTTCAGGCTGTTGATTCACCTGAATCACTTGGGGGCTGGAGTTTGTGCTGCTCTCTAACTGTACTTCTTTACACTGACAGGTGTGCTCACAGCTCTGCTATGGCTCCACAGGTTTCAGATGGTGTACCTAATAAACTGCCAGCTGCCTACCTGAATCCAGATGTTCAGTGAATTGCCTTTTATTTGCTGCTGTTGTGGTTCAAACTGACCTTATCAGCAGCTGTGAGCCTCGTCCACGGCTTGTCTGCTCTCCTGTCGTAGTCCTGGGCCTCAGCCACCTCCACGTAGTCACTGAAGCGGATGAGGATCTTGGCCTCCCTCAGCTCCTCTACTGTCGGCCTCTGGCTGAGCTACAGTGTGGGGGAAAGCAGCATCATTAACCGCCTCAGTATTTTGCATAGTGCATGCTGAGGAACATCTGTGCAGGCAATTCTGTGACAGGATATGGGAAAACCAAAATTTGCAAATGTGCAACGTTAGTATGTCTTATATTCATTATTTTTGGTTTCTGTGCTCTGCAGTGGATAGTCGTCAGTCATCACTGCATATAATCAATTGTCTGTCATACAACAGTCTGGATGGAGACCCCAGCACCAAATCAGAGGACGATGTAATCAGTCTTTGAAAAGGCTGCTGTCTTACCTTTCTGGACAAATGTCTCTTGATCTCCCTCTTCTCCTCCTGCTCCTCCAGATCGTTTCGAGCTGGAGTGGAAAGACGCCATGATCACACACACACAGTGGAGATGAAGATCTGTCTTTTTACTTTCTTATTGTGTGTGAAGTGACTTACGTTTGAGAATGTTCCTCTGTTCCAGCTCCTCTGCTGTCGGCCTCTGACTCAACCGCCTGAAGAAAAGAGCAAACTGTTTCAGAAAGCCTCTTTTTGTCTGACTGTAACGTTTGTGTTCTTTCTGACAATCTGTGTTGTACTCGACTTCAAACCAAAATCGTATGCAAAGCAGATGTTTTACTGTATGTAATGTCATTTTTGTGAGGCAGCATCTGTGACTTCACAGTGTGGAGGGGACGAAAGGCTTCACACAGTTTGGTAGGAGACAAGGGCAGATGTTAAAAGAGGAGCCAGAAGAACAGGACAGTGTTTCCTGCAGTAAATGCCTTTTCCACTTGTTTACATGAGGTGGAAATGCTGTGAATTAGAACAAAACAGTAAAGACAGAGGTGGAAAATATGCCAAGGAAGTGATTTCTCTTCTCTTAGAATAATCCACTTAATGTACGATTAATATAACAAGAAGACACGTCCTGATTCAGTGTCCAAAATATATGTTAGTGCTGAGACTTTACTGAATTGAATTGAACTGATTCCCAAACCTCCTGTTTCCACCTCTGTCTGAAATCAGTTAATGTCTGACTGACTGCATTGGACTGAACGAAGTATTTAGAAAATTGATCTGACGCTGGTGAATTTTCTGTCAACTAAAAAAAAAGTAAATAAATTTTAAAGAGATCAGATTATTCAATAATGAACATTTGTTGAAAGCGGCTCAGTATTACACAACATGTGCAATCAGGTAAAGGTAAACGCCTGGTCTTTAAATAATTAATAATAATGTATTCACCATAACATCTATGATCGCACATATACTGTTTCATACTGAACAAACACACGTTAAAATATTATTTGGAAATCAAAAGTAAATGTTTTAAGGAGCAGTATCTTCTAATCCCACACTGGGAAGAAAATATTTTATCCGTACAGACTTATTGTCCCTTCACTCACCCTCATATTGTATTCTCCTCTTTCTGTTTTGCCCTTTTCTCCCCGTCCTGCTCCTCAGGTTAAATCTCTCCCTGCCTCCTGCCTCCATTATGACTCATCATCCATCATCTGCTCCCTGCGGCAGCCAGGTCACATCGATCTCAGCTCGTATGGGTTCATGCCCTCTGCAGGTGACTGGGCCTGCATGTGGACTCACGTTTGTGGTCCCGTTAATCCGGCAGCTCACCTGGTGAGTTTGGTGGCGGTCTGCTGTCGGGACTCGAGTCTCTCCTGGTCCGACTGTAGCGGCAGGATGTTCTTCTCCTCCAGCTCCCTCTTCGACGGACGGTTGCTCAGTTTGATGGCCAGAGAGTCTTTTCGTAAAACCTTCATGGCCAGTGTGCCTACAGTGGTCACAGGAGGGTGGTGTGGGTTAATAATATACACTGTCAGGAGCAGCTGCCACAGATGTGAATGGATGTTGTCACTCACAGAGACTGTATATTCCAACATGCACGAAGGCAGCACATTTGATTTGGAAGTTACTGTTTACTTTTCTAAGTGATGCTAAAGCTAGCTTAGCTATATGGGGACACTGCAAAACAAGATGCTACTGAATGGACTGAAATCACTTGTGGTTAGATAATGCTGACTTTCTTCTGAAGAAGAGGTGAAGTTCTTCTGCCCCCTAGTGGCCACTTATTATCACAGCAGCTTTAAGTTTTTCTTCAGTTTACCTGGTTTTGTTTTTCTTTTCTGCTAAAACCCCCATCTGTATTTTTACTCTCAGCAGCACAGCCTTTCTTTATTTATTATATGTGAATTTTTTATGCTAAATAAATAAACACTATACATGCATAATGCTTCTGGGATGAATAATTCATATCTCTAATTACAAACTGCAGCTCTGAACGCCTCAGGCCACGTGTGACGTCTGTGCCCTTGCACCTTCTGGGAAGACATATGCTCGTACACAAAATAAAAACTGAATATGCACATGCGTCATGCATATGTTTTATGATGAACAGCAACAGGCGACTGAAAAACCTGCGTACAGTGTTAACCGGTAAAAAGACACCTACTTGTAAACAGTGTATCATCTTCCTCTTCCTCCTCCTCCTCATCATCTTCCTCCTCCTCCTCCTCTTCCTCCTCCTCCTCATCCTTGTACATGCCTGGCAGGTCCTCGTAGTCCACCTCGTTGGGGAGGTTCTCTTTGTCGTCATCACATTCGATCATCACCGTTGGAACAGTGTGCATCATGGAGCTGCAGGTTGGACGGAGAAGGCAAAAAGTCACAGTTGCCTAGTGTGTCTGTCCTGTTGTGTCAATTGTGGATCAATGATTCAAACCAAACCAAACAGTCAGGTAAGGCCAAAGAAAAGCAGTAATATAAGTGAAATGAACCTGATTCTACAAACAGCAGGATGACACCAACCCTGGGAAGCAACTGGGGCGTGTAAAGGGTCAACAGCAGACCTGAATTATTACTTAATTAAAACACAGTCAAGTGCTGGAAAATGATCATTTATCAAACAAAAAAGTCAATCAATTATTTCCAATTTCTCAACTGCGAGGATTTGGCATTTTTCTGTCTCATGTTGCTGTAGATAAAACAAGTAATTTGAAGATGCCACTCTGGGCCTTTGGAAAACCACAATAACAACAATAAAAACTCACAGATGTAATAAAGTTACTTACAGCCTTTTCAAACCGAGGAAGGTGGTGCACAGATTAAGATGAAGGATGAGCAGCTTCTGTTAAGCTGCTCAAAGTGAAGCAGCTAAACATTTTATGATCAGTCATTGTGCTTCTCAATCAGACCAACTGAGACCTGCAGTTTTTTGTGATGCACTTGACATGAAAAGATGAATCGGCTGAACAGAAAGTGAAGTTCTGTCTCCCACTATGACGCTGAGCAGCATGAGACAACAGACGCCTGGAGCTCATTTTAACTCCTGACACCACACTAACGTCACAGGGCCATTAATGGGTTAATATTGTTTAGGCTGATTAAGGTTTAAAACAATCTGCCTCAAACTCTCAAACTGATGCCACAGGCAAGAACATGTTCCATGATAAAATGACAGTGTGGGGGTTCTCACCTCTCAAACCTCTGCATGGTGAGGGCCAGGGTCTTGTTGAGCTCCTCTATGATGCGACTGGGTGGGTGCAGGGCAACAGGCAGCGTCCCGTACTGCAGGGAGTGCCCACCCATTGGAGCATGGCTGGGGGGGGGCGGGGCACTTCTGGAAGGCGAGCGCCGACGGCTCCAGGCTCCCTGCGGGTACGGAGATCATGAGCTTCTTTGGAGGTAGAGGAGGAGATAACTTCACCGACATACACGGCAGCTTCACCGGGGCACCGTCTGCAGCGAGAGAGGGGGGTGTGAAAGGCTGAGCCGTACATGCACGGGCTCACGTGTGCCACTGTGAACACGAACGCACCTGTAATGTGATTAGGTAGCCTGGCGAAGGGTTTGGGTGGTAGCGCAGGAGGTTGTTTGTGTAGCGTTGGAGGTCTGGAGAGTGCAGACTCAGCACCGTCACCCGGATACAGAGTGGACTTCTTTGTGGGCGGAGCCTGGCTGGATTTCAGAGCGAGGTCCTGTTGACATGCACCGTCAGTGGGCATCTGAAACTCCAGAGATCCTGAGGGGTATTTAAAAAAACAAACAAAACACAAACCCAGAACATTCAGACACCACACTGTGAAAAATCAGTGATAAAGTAACTGGTGCTGAGACTCTGCTGCCTACCTACAGCTGCAGCGGCTCCTTCCATCAGCTCAGGACCTTCAGACTCTGACAGGCTGGAGCCGAGCACCGGAGAGCGCCCGTTCTCCATCTTCACCTCCTCCCGTAGGGCTGGAGACGTGCCTTCTGCAGAGAGAGGTGCACAGGGAGAGACGGAGGAGAAGTGAGCATGAAGAACTTGATTCTACAGTGAGTAACAGTAACATAATCCAGCAGAGACGCCAAATGTTCACTGATTCCAGCTTCTTATATCTTGAGGATTTGCAGCTTTTCTCAGTCATCTGATCAAATGCTCATGTCTCATCTCCTTCATCACCTTTCTCATAAACCTCCTTCAGCACTCCTTTCTTGATGAGCTCCTCCCGGCTCTGCCGCGTGGACATTTTCCTCTCCAGCACTGAGGGGACAGAGAGAACATGACGTCAAACAAACAAACAGCAACACACAGAGAGAACTGCCAGGCTGCTTGTGTGGCTGGATACTGAGAACGTTATTAGTGCTGAGGGATGTGTCAGCTGCAGCTCGCTGCTTCCACCCTGGTTTGTGCCCAGTAAGAATCCTGTGACTGAACCCCCCCAGTCCTCACCCCCAGCTAGTTGCTTCCCTCAGACAAAGCAACTCGAGCTGCTTGTGTTGGCTGTTCTGAAACAACAAGACTTTCAAAGGCAAATTTATTTGTACTGCACCATTCATACACTAGGCAATTCAAAGTGCTTTACAAGGCATATAATTACATTAAAAGCATGGAAAAGAGCATTTAAGAACAAAGATATTAAAATAAAATAGTATAAAATAAAATTCAAAATGAAAAACTGTGTTGACATCAGTTTTTCTTGTTTCTTGTGCCTGTACCAGCTGGGCTAAATTAAATGAATTAAAAAGATGCTCTGATTTTTAAACGTAATGTAAATATAACTAATGCATTTTTCACATACTCATGCATGTCCACTTCTTCCAACCTCGTGTCTGCCCCTGCTCACAAACACGTTGTGCTTCACGCTTGAACAGGCAGATCTACAAACAGGATGTTTAAATCTGAACAGGTAATAATAATAAAACTATGAAGTGTGACCTTTGAAAAGACAGAGGAGGTGAATGCAGCTCTTAGGGTTTGTGCTTAGTAATGATTTTATTTTGGCTATGCCAGTTTCAGCCTGGTGCACAGAGGTAAAGAGGATAGTGTGTCCCACTGAGACCACACTGGGCTCCAGGTGCTTTTTACATTTTATGGCCCAGTAAGACAGAACTGACTAGTGCCCCGTGGACATCCAGTCTAGTGGTAAGAAAAAGGACTGTTATCAGGTGTGACCAGGGCTTCGTTTGTGCCGGATCCTGCTGGAACAGGATCCATGACCTCTTTATTTTTGACCGCCTGCGTTCTGGTCCTCTCTAACATGAAAACAAACACAACTTGAAATATGAAAATATACAGATTAATTATGCACTAAATTTTAAGCAAATTCATGTTCCCTATTAATTTAGACGTCAACGATCAATGAAAACAAAAATCTCACTGGGTAATTCGATCTACGGCCAAAGGACACACCCAGTAAAACCCATAACAGGGAGTAGGAGGTGAACTGGGACATGGCTGTGGTGTGGGGTGTTTTGGACTAGATTAGACTAAGCAGGCATTAAGTCTATTTGTATTCTAGAAACAGTGTGTGTGCGATTACTGTTGTATTGTGTATCTCAGACCTGTTGAGAAGTGAACTGCAGGTCTCACAGCCTGTTTTCATATTACACGTCCGTCTCGTGAACTTGGCATTGCGGCGCCTTCTGACTGACAAATGAAGCATGTGACACCTGCTCTGTGCAGTGATGAAATATTACGCTGCAGGTGATGCGTTTCATTATTCTAGGTAACTGAAAGCTCGGTCATATGAAACAGAGAAGGAAAAGAAGAAACTCTTGCATCATCGCTGCCTTTACTTTCCTGGTCGTTAAAGCGTTTGTTCTCACTGTGAACCCCGTCTAACCCCAGCTCCCCATAAAAAACACATTACTTTTTACTACTACATGGTTACTTTCATGGTGTTGGCCCATAACGGGCCGTGAATGCCCACGTAATTTAATGCACCTTGGCAGCAGTCCAGCAGTAACACATGGTGCTCACCTGTGTGTGTGTGTGTGTGTGTGTGTGTGTGCTGTAAAATGTCCTGTGTGTTACTGGAGGCAGAAAAATAATGGAAGCTCAGAGTGCGGCGACAGCTGGGAGAGCAGCTTGGCTGTAGGACGCCTCTCTTCACCCTGTGCTCCGTGTTTGTGCGTCTCACCGAGAACAGGATGTGGAACGATGGAGCCAGCTGAGAAACAACAACAGCTTCCATCTCTCCGTCCAAATCAAACGCTTCCTTCGCCTTCACAGCTAAGCCTCGGTGCATATTGCAGCTCTGGACCACCATATGCACTAACATCCACACTTGCTCTGATGCTGAGGCTAAAATCGCAGCAGGGGTAAATAGACGACACGCTGGCCCTACAACAACCACCATTTAAAGCTAATTTGTTGCTGCAGTTATTACGGGCTCTTCCACAGCTGGTGTGTGTGCATCACTGATGGAAACTGTAATTAACATTTTCAGCCACAAGGTTTGAAGTGAATGAAATAAATGCACATTATGCGATGCTCCTGTTTTCTCTATATCTGTGCACTGCTGCCAGGATTTTCACTGAGTCAGGGTCACAGAAGCCTTTGACAGGACCTCTCCACATGAACGGAGCTAATTTCTTTCAATCTAACTTATCAGAAAAAAGTCATTTTCTCTCCGTTGACACACACGACTGTGGGATTAAAACAAAAATGAATCCACTTTTTATCAACTTGTGTGATATCTGTGCTTTATATGTCTATCAAGTACATACGTTTTTGTGTAAATCTTGTGAATGAACTAATCCCTGCATTAAAAACGGTGCTGATGTTCTGGCTGATGAAGCAGCAGCAGCAGCAGCAGCTGACCCAGAGTCTCCCAGTGCTTTACCAACCCTAAATAACCATAACCATATGAGGTAGATCTTTGCTGCAGCCCTTCTATCCCCCCCTCAATGCTACTGCTGCTGGGTGCAGCAGGGAGACATTTATCGGAGTGAAGCACATCACCACGGGGAGGGAGAGCTGGGGAGCTGGGTGCTAATGGAAGTGCTGTGTTTACAGTGTTTTCCTTCTCACCTGCAGAGGTCTGCTTGAACTTTTCACTCTTCTTCTTCCTCCATTTCCAGGGTTTAAACAGACGTCCCAGGGTGGCGAATTTGCTGCGCCGGCGGATGGGAGGTGTGTGCGTGCCAGGAACCAGCGAATCAGAGCGCATCGCTGCCAACCTCTCCACTTCTTCAGCTGGAAAACAGAACAACAACAACAACAAAGTTGTTATCAGGCAGGTGAACAACATACTCAGGAATATGTTTTCCACATGCAGGACGGTGTTTTTTCCCTTACACACAGTATAATACTACTGCAAACCTGCAGTGTTCTCCGCATAATACACAAAGAAAAAGCTGCAATGATTGGCTGATTTATTGATTATCTAATCAATAATGTGAATCATTTTTCTGCAGGCTCTTTTTTTGGACTGTGATTTTTCATTTCTGTTTCCCAGTTAGACTTTTAGAAATTCAGAGGTTAGTGAACGAATGAATTGCTAAAGGGAGAAGCGTTTCCTGCAGTAATGGGCTTTTTAAAACCACAGTTAGAGAAAACAGATCATCATTTATCTGTGATTCAAATGTCAAAGGACAGACTCCCAGGGGGCTGCACACAATCAAGTCTGGTAAAGCTTATTTGAATCGCTCTTAATCACAGTTAGTGTCAGGTGGCTCCGCAGCAGGAACCTTATGCAACAGTGGGAAAATCTCCCTCACTGGGGTACAAATGAAGAAAAAAACCCCAGGTGGGCCTGACCGGAGCCTGTGCTACAAGACAAAACCATGTAAACAGGAAGTGTTACAGTCAATAACCAGAACAAATTTCTACTTTAACAAAAATATCACCTCGTTTCAAGCGCAGTCTTTCCCTTTATTCTGACTGAGCTGTAATTCCTGCAGCCCTGCACTGGAGGCCTTTCTGAGGAGCGGGCTCCAGTCTTCTATTTGAAATTACAGCTTTCCCATTACAGACAACATCCTGCTGTACAGTAGGAAACAGGCTGCAGAACAAGGACATGAAGTCTGAGCCAGCAGCAATAAATTACAAAAACAATGAAGCCAAGACTTCAGCAGGCAGCAGTGGCTGCAAACACACAGACAAACAACTCCATGTGGAATAGTGTTTGCCAGGAAAACAGAAGCAAAGTCACAGGTTCAGTCCTAAACAACATGTCCATGAAAGATGGGCCTGCACCCCGACTCACGCACTGAAACGGGCGGTGCAGGACAGGGAACACAGGTCTTCATTTAAAGAGCTGCACACTCCTGAGAATTTATTTCTGCCATAATTCCTTCATCCCACCTGGAAACATTAGGGCTCTGAAGGCAGACACTGTTTCTCTGTGGGGACGTACGACATCATCATGTCATTCATCATCGTTTGAGCTGGTTTTTACGTTCATTTATGTTAAATAGGTCATAAAGAATATAGTAAAAGAAACGAAAATATGTTTAGGCATACCATGTACAAAAGGTGATACTTTGATCAACCACAGAACGAAACACAAAAACACAAAGTGACAGAAGATGCACATTTCTGTGACGCTGACCCAAAGAGAAAAGTGGTTTCTAAAAACTGACCAACAGCCTAAATTTAGCCTCTGAGGCGTCCTGCTAATGAAGACATCAATAACAAAGTGAAACAACAGACTAAACACAACATTAGTGGCTGCAGACCAAAGTGTTTTCAGCATCAACAGCTGTACTGGAAGCAGCTACTGCATCTGTGATTGATCAGCTCGGTCCTGACTTCATTCAGAAATGTGACAGTTTCTTCACAAAAGCTGAGCAGGAAGTCAGACTGGACCAGCACACGGCTCCAGGCAGGAGGGATGTCAGTTTCAATCTGCTCTAGTTCTGCAGTGCCCCCCCACCGCCCGGCCCACGCCTCAAGACCTCCACCCCCCCTGTCCAGCTGTGGTTGTGGCAGTGGGTCACAGCACCCTGGTGCTAAAGGCAGAGAGCTCATGGAAATTTTCTCTGGACAAATAAAGGACAAGCTTCTCTCAGTGTGAAAACAAACTAACATCAAGTCAGTTCAGCTGTGACGAAGTACATTTACTTTTCTGCTCCACTACAATTCATGAGTATTGTCTGTTTTACTGCAATAATCTGGCAGCACTGGTAAAATGACTGCATGCAAACACTGTTCAATAAATTATAAAACAAGCAGAGCAGAGACAACTGGTCGATTAATCAGATAATCAATAGCCTATTGGCAAATATGGTGACAATGGTTTGATGCTGAATATTTCACTGCTGCAGTTGTTCAATCAGTTTGAATCATTTCAGTGTACTTTAATAGTTTCAAGGTGTGGATGTTTGCAGGTATCGTCAGGTGTCACTTTGGGCTCTGGGTAAATGTTTTAGAAACTTTACAAACAAAATATTCAACTCACTGAGAAAATGATCAGATTAACACTATTCACAAAACAGCTTCGAATGAATTCAGCCTACAAACATAAAATGCTGCTCACAGTCTGATAACAACCGAGTGATGTGAGTACACAAGAGCCACACAGCCCATAATAATTCCTGCATTAAATGCATCTACTTCTGCTGCTTAAAGCACATTTTCCTGAATCACTGCAGGACTTTCAGCTGTAACTGAGTATCGTCACAGTTCTAAAGCAGCTGAACACGTCTCCCTGTAAATACCTGAACTATGCAGAGGTGAAGAGACTGTTTCATTCAGAGATGGTCCGGGTCTGGATCCATCATTGTCCTTCTAGAGGCCCCCTGGTGCTGCTGATGACTGACCCCCCAGCGCAGCGTGACTCACAGGGCTCAGAGCTGCACTGCAGGGTGACATTCTTCCAGCCTGACCCTGGACCTGTTCTCTGACTGCTGCCTCAAAACACTGACTCACTCAACAAGCAGCTCAACAACAACAACAACAACAGATGATGCTGCCGGGGCTGAAAGCCCTCACTCCATTAGTCGACTGGTCCAGGGTCTCAGTCGATTCATGTTTTTGATGAGCTGCTTTTAAAGACTTTCTCACTGGGAATCTATTAATATGGAAAGAGTCTGAGAAAGGTTTGGAAATCTGCTTTGAGCTGACGAGGGGCTGATTTGAAGCATCAGCGTTCTGCACTGGAAACTATTTTTCAGTTCATGCCAATAACATTTTATGACCAGACAGTCACGAGCAGCTGAAACCACAGCAAGAAAAACCAAAGCAGGTCAGACTCAAACCGTTTTTTTCATCCACGTACACAAAACAAGCGATCTGAAGACACCACCCGGGGGTCTGGGAACTTTTTTATAAAGCCAAGTAATTCAAAAAACAAACAAACAAACAAACACAGTCTCAGGTGGTTTAGGTATCTTCACCTGTCACATCCTTAAAGACGCAGCTGCTCAACCATACGACATTTTAAACCAATAACATATTGATTATCATCAGTGACCGAGGCTTTGGTGGATTCAGTCATTTTAATTGACTGGTTGTTGTTATTTATGGGCTGAAACAAACTGTAACAAATCACTGTTGATGAATGAGGGTCAGTCTTTCCTGAGCTCCTCAGTGAGACACAGTTCCACCTTCTCATCCATCAGTTATGTTAAACAAATAACCAACATACTCACTCACCCAAAGACCAACAGCCAATACTCAGATCTCAGTAATACTAGTGTAGAAATACTCCTTCAGCAGTAAACCTTAGTAACAGTCCAATTTATGTCTTAGATGCACTGTTGTCTTCATCGCTTACACAAGGCAGAGCTAAGTTAACTACGTGGTAAAATACAAAATAAAGTATAGTGCAGTACTTAAATACTTCATAGCTGTAGTAGAATACTTGAGTAAACTTCCCACCGTGACAATAAAAATATTATATCACATTTTTTCAAAGCGCCGATCGGTTAAATAATAATTAGTGGGTGCTGCTGTGGGTGCACACCCGCACCCCGACCTCGACCCCCGGCGGGCAGGGAGCGGTCACCGACTCATGACCGCAAAACCACCGGAGCGAGTCTCCGCCTGCCCCCCGGGCCCTCACCGTCCAGCGGCGCCGCTCCCCGGCAGTTTCCGCAGATGTGCTTGATCTCCCTGCCGAGCGGGCAGTGCAGCATGAACGGCGTGTTGTTGTTGTTCGCCGCGGCCCGAGGCTGCTGCTGGTTACCGGAGCTGCTGCGGGACTTCACCCGGGCCAGGCGGAACGCTCTACTCCGCTTCCCCGGTGTCTGCTGCTCGGACGCGGCTGAAAACGAAGAGCGGATCGTGGATCCAGACCCGGACCACGAACGTGTCACGTCGCCTCCACGGCCCGCCATGTTTGAGCTGGACTGCAGGACTAGACCCTCTCGGCCTCTGCTCCGGTGCTGGAGGATTTCAAACGGGTCGCAGCGCAGTCCGCTACCGACAAGTCCGACATACGGACCACGGGCTTATCCGGTCACCACTTACAAAATAAAAGCCTGTTGAACAGGCGCTGGTCTTCAGTGAAAACAGGCCCCACACAAGGCTGATTCACTGAGACCAAACAAACAAAACAACTTGAATAAACTGTCAGAAATGAGTACAACTACAATAAAAAATACATGACGGCCATCTACCCTTCCACCTTGTGGGCCCATGAATTAAGTTGAGCTCCTTTAAGTTATGGTTATTATAATTAATGGTATTAGTATTCATACTAAATGTGGTAGTATAAATATATCTAGATTATTTCCTTTAGTCCTGTGTAAGAATTCAGACAACTGTGAAATGTACTGAGCATTTCTCTCTTAAGTTCAAGTTGACGTATTAAATTCAGAATTTGCAAAAACTCAACGTTAATGTAAGAAAAAGAATCATTTACTGTTTTCCATTTTAAAAAGGTCTATGAAAACTTCATCTTCAGCAACATGGGTGGCAATTTTCATTAACTTCATAAACTTAATGACTATTACAAAATAGGAAAAGAAACTACTAACTTAATTCCGGAGCCCATTAATTTCTTGCTACTAGGAGTCTGTCATTACACATTATTTTTTAATAAACTATATATTACAATAAAAAATTGTTTTATGTAGTTCTAGCCAAAGTAATGGATTTTATTTTGAAGGCAAAATGAACTTCCGTCACGGGCTACCTTTACGTCAGCACATTGACGCAGCTCAGCGCCACAGATTCAGCCAATCCTGGGTCTCTGACGTAGGGCGCACTCTGGACATTAGCCAATCAGATTGAAGCACCGGGATCTTTAGAATAACCAGGAGGTTTAAAAGGCCGAGGGGGAGATAATTAAAACAAACTGAACCTTACACGAGTCGTCGTAGCTAAAATTGACATTACTGACCAAAAATAAGCTCAAAGCCGCTCTAGACTTGTACTGAATTTATTATTTTTCCATTTTCATTCATTTAGTTTTGTCTTTAGCTTTTCATTTTATTTTTAGGTGTGATTTATGTCTGTCTAGGTGCTTCTTCATAAAGATTTTTGTTCTTTCTATATAAAGTATTTTTAGTAAATTGTGCCATAAACACAATAATAAATATTATTTATAATAAAAAACAGGGTACTTCATGAACACTGTACTTCCTTATTAATTCTGCATATTTTGAGTTCCCATCATTCTTAATCTTATAAACCAATATGACCTCTTATTAGATAGCAGTGTTCAAATCTAAGATTGGATGTTAAAATAATATCACAAACTTAAAAAGGACAGATGCAAACAACATCTAAAGAAATATAAAACAGAAACAGAACTATGTAAATGAAAAGGGACTAAAATCTGGCATTAATTCATCATTTCTATAGTTGTGGATTTGACCTGGAGCCTGCAGACTACAAGGATGTTAAAAGCTCAGTAACATAACCAGGTGGAGGCCCATGGTGAGAAGTGAAAACAATCAATTGGATCTAAAAATAAATGCTGAACTTTACAGGAAGTGAATGGAGAGAAGCCAAGACAGGAGGGACTTAGTCTGCTTTTAGACTGACAGCTGTGTTTTCTACTTTCTTTGACCTTGGACAACAAGATAAAAAGGCTCTAAGATCCCAAACATCAAAACAATCTAAGTTTGGAAAGTCTCTGAAGATAGAAAAGGTACGACTGAACAACTGGGTCAAAATGCTTGTGAGAGAGAAACATGCACACGTTATGAGTTAGTAGTTACAAACCTGTGGCAGCAGGTGGAGCTCACTTACAACAAGTGAGGCAATAATGTCAGCACCTCAGTGCAAACGGTGACACGCTGAGCTGCAGGCTGTCGCCTCCTGCACGTTACCGTGCTGAGCTGTGGTGCACAGGCTTACTACACACCTGTTTCCACGATCAGCCGTTCATGGCTATCGCTTGCCATGTCACTCATATCCACTGTGTGTGTGTGTGTGTGTGTGTTCATGTGGTTTACGTAACATCAAGATCAAAAGCATGTGCTGCATTTTCCTCGATGCACATGATGAGTCACAGAGGTTTTCAAATTAAAAGTACAAGGCTGCGTATCAGGAGATGAAAGGGGAAGAGTTTAGTGAACAAGCCTCCCGACTGCAATGAGCCCTCCTCCTCCAATAAGGCGGCAGGCCTCGGTAACGACGTCCACAGGAACCGAGAGATTTGCTTCGTTTAGATGCACAGCTTGTCCTGGAAGAAGACACAATGGTGCTTGACTGAAGTGCAGAGGCTCAAACCGACGAGGAAGAGCTCCTCATCTGAAGTGTGTCACAGGTTTCATCCTCTGCTGATGATCCACCTTATTCAGCGTCTGCCTGCTTCTTCTAATGAGACACAGATGTGAGATTAGAGCAGCGGTGGTGTGAGGCTGATCGATGAATTCATGGAGTCGGACTCTTACGCACAAACTGAGCCCGACGGGCATGAATCCCATTGTCCAGAAGTGAAACAGCAGGCCGCAGGTTGATCAACACTTACAGCTTCATGGCAGGACCAATGTGTTTTTCGGCTTGTGGTGTTGATCAGTGTTGGAGCTGCTTTACTGCTTCCTGGATAACTCTCCATCATCAAGGGGAAAACAAAACATATGGCATCTTGTAGAATTTGGGTGATGACCCTTAACACTGTAAATCTACTACAGAGTTCAAGGAAAAGCTGCTTTTCTAAAACACAAGCCAGGAGAGATGCTGTGGAATGAGCTCAAGAGAGAACTGAAGCAGGTAAATCCAAAGGGATCACGCAGGTTTTCTATACAATGACTAAACTGCAGTGTGTTAAAAAGTACATGTTTTTAAATGTAGTGAAGTTGAAGCGTAAAGCAACAGAAAATTGAGTACACTACTTCAACAGTCTTTAAACAAAGTGTTACTAAAGAGCAGATAATGGGCTGCATTTATACAGCGCTTTTATCTAAAGAGCTGCACAATCTATCCACACACACACACACACACACACACACTCACACACACACACACTCAAATACACACACACACACATACACACACACTCAAACACTCACACACTCACACACACACTCCATTCAATTAACCTGACCCAGTGTTTCGTCATAATCTTAACTCTCTTTCAGACCAACTGGTCCAGACCAATACCAGTTCCTTTAGGACCACAATGAGGAGCATGGAGTTATTTACTCAGACCCTATTTCTCCCTGTCACACCAGCTTCCCCTCACTGTTTAATCTCACTCCACCTTCAGTCCTGATGTAACCGTGTCTGACCGTGATCCTTCTGCCGGTGTTCTCGAACCAATCGCTCACTGGGTCCAGTTCTTTGTCTTTCAGACCTACGACTGCACAAGCCGCCTCCTCCCTCTCACCACCATAACCTCCATGACATCCAAGGACACTGTCCAAGGTGTCCATCTATTGCTGTACCTGCACCTGTTCACTTCCATTTGATCTCCCCCTATTTATCCACAGTGGCTTTAGTTCCTTCTTTGACAGATTACAGTTCAGTCAATCATCAGATTAGAGCAGTTTCATGCTCATGCTACTGTGTGTCAGTGTGAATCACTAAGAGGTTTGAGGTAACGAGGTCATGTCCAGCTTTTTTTACCTGAAACCAGAAGAAATCAATTCACCAGCGTTTTGGGCTGCAACCTTTTTAAGAATAAAATACCCATGAAGGCTTTTTTATTCTTTGTTGTCATATACAGAACCAGTCAAAAGTCTGGACACACTTTCTCCTTCACTTCAATGGTAAAGCGTGTCCAAACTGTGGACTGGTACTGTATACAACAATCTACATGTGATGATCTTAAATAAAAGATTCAAGGATTTAAACGAATCAGACAAAACGAGGATTTGGTGGGTGGAATTAATTCTGTTTTAGGCCTCAGACGTGCTTCATGCACCCTGCACACGAGGGGCTCAGTGGTTTGGCAGGTTCCAAGCTCAGTGTGGACTAATGGACTTTATGTCTCAGTGTGTCTCTGACACAAGCCAGGGAACCTTCTGGTAGGCAACAAGCTCTGAAACATACCACCACACTCAAACACACAAGCACAGACAGAAATACAGGTGAGTGTGCGCACATACACACGCACGCACGCACACACACACACACACACACACACACACCTGCTTCAACCACAGGTGCCTTGTGTCAGCTGGTCTCACCTTGACCTGTCTGGGCTGTGATTCACATCTTCCAGGTGCTGAGTCCACCTGACAACTCTAACAAGCCTTTGACTGAAGTTTAACTAACACCAACGTTAGAAACATGTACAACAAAAGCAAAACACAGAGTTTCTGAACTTCCCTACTGAACAGAATCAGCATGTTCCACTCAGCACGGCTCTGTAAGCTGCCTGTTTTTATTGGTGATCACAGCTGCTTCCTTTATAAGTGGATTCTGCTGCTGTTGATCATTTTCAACAGTTTGAGTGTCAAAGGCCAAATCTGTGCACATCTTATAACACAAACACCTTTAACCCATTTCATTTTTAATTTTCACCTTGATTTGACTGTTGTACAGTAAAAATCTATCACCTTCTCTGTTTTTATCTTCTGTTTTCTGTTTTTCCTAACTACTATTTTAAAAATACACCACAATTAACAATAACATAATGAACAATTAAACCAGTTATTGATCAGGGTGCAGAGGTCATGTGTGTGGTTCTGTGTGTGGTTCTCTGCAGCTCTGTAGTAACTGTTAAATGGAAATCCCATGATCAATAGCAGCACTGTTGCTGATGCCCTGTTGTTCATGGGTCAAACTGGCTCTTAAACTGCACCTTCAAGCTAAATACTGGCTTTACAATCACTAACACTGTGGCTGCCCTGCTGGAGGAAGTGTTTAGAAAGTGTAGAGGAGAACACAAAAATCACACAGAACATATTGTTTACTCAACTCTATTGGTTTGGTTTGGTTTGGTTTGCTGAGGTTTTGGGAGATGCTCTGCATGAATCGGGGGATTAAATGTTTAATTTCAAGTTGCAGAAAAGCTGCAGTTTCACTAAAAGCGATTCATTCATCTGACTGCTTTGGCTATCTCAGTGTCACAGGGAGCATCAACCTCATTTCCAGCGGCAGCAGACAGATGTTTTCATCAATAAGCTCTAAGAAACCTGCTCAGACCAAACAATCAACCAGCTGGTGAAGAAGGTGAAACATGTAGGAACTAAAAGAAAAACCAAACAAAAAACAAAACAAACATATTTCTCTCAGGACTTGGTGAAGGCCAAGAGGAAGAGAGCACTGGACTCCTAGTTAAAAACATGACTCAAAATTATAGGATGAGTCTGATCATTTTCTATATTAACAGTATTTCTCCCCACTCAGAGTACTCTCACGGTTTATGTCTTGTTCATCTCGTTTGTAGACTTCTGCTGTTGTTCAGAAACACATCAGTGACACAAAACACCACACTGGGAGACATGTTTCTTCATTATGAAACCCCAGACCCCAATGTTTCTTAAAAAACATTACCCAAAAGGCTCAGGGCAGTCTCCCGGCCTATCTTTTGACATGAGCATTGTTTCATTTCTCCCATATGTGTAAACTGGCAGCTGTTTACAGTTTATTGCTGTACTGCTCTCATCAGTTCAATCAGTGTACTGTGCAGTGGTTTGTTGTTCACTACATTTTAATTCTCTCTCTACATGGCAACTGTACTGGAAAGTACCAGTTGAATCCACAGACGCCACTGTGGACTGACCTATCAGACCAGCAGACCTTATGAACCCTGCCCACAGGTCTGTGGACAGACATCGACATCTTCAACTCACCGAGTCAAGCAGATGATTGTGACAGAAGTTTTAGGAGCAGACAACACCTCAGAAAACAAACCCAAACTATTTTGCATAGTTAGAAACCAATTCTGCCAAGTACTAAGATGTGTTTTTATCCTCTGGGCGAGCTGACCCTTTAATTGAGCCACTCATTAATGTCTATATGATTAATCTCTCATTCCTGGACAACCACAGAACCTTCCCTCTTGTCCACCGTCCCTACTGACCATCCATTATGCCGCATATTTCCTTCTCATCCCATCTGGGCTCCTGTCTCCATCACACAGAAACATTCATCATCCTGCGGCTTTTGATGATGCTGCTGCTAATTTGGGCCCTGAACTGAGACAGAGACTTAGCATGCAAAATTAAAGCACCACGCCACCACTGAGAAAGAAAGACCTGCTGTTTCTGTCTAAAACTGACTCCCTCAGCCAATTATCCACCCTCACTCTGCTCCTTTTATCTCCATTTTCTAACCAGGTCATGTGTCCATCTGATTAAGATGCTGACAGCTGCAGCATCACTGAGGACTCACTTTGTCAAGTCTGAAAGCCTCAGAGCTGCAGGTGTTCCTGGGTGACACGAGTTAATTGTTTTTATTTGGGAGCAACCTGAGCAGAGTAAACAGAAAAGGCAAAACAAGCAGTGTTTCATAGATAATTAGCTGCACAGCAGTGACGCTGCCCAATTCACTACTCGCCTCAACTTCACACCATCGCTCATCCACTCTGGCTTCCAGTGGATACACCACGCACAAGTTGTCAAGGTTAGCATCACAGCAGGACAGGTCAGAGATTTCCAAACACCCGTAAAGAATAAAGCTGGTCTTATCTACTGTGTATATTCTACTTCCCATCCACAAATCACATGGAAAACCCAAAATGTGTTCTCCTGTCAATACTTTCCACATCTGTAGCACTCAGCTCCAACTAAAAACCAGCATCTTTAAAAACAGCCCACAAACAGCCTGAAGTTCTTAGCAACCGTTACTCAAACGGTAAAACATTGACAATCTTCAATACTTTAGCACCATGGACAGAAACATTTACCATGATATTAACTCAAACTTGCACCACCACAAACAAGAGTTCAATTATTTCTGAAGATGAAATATTGTAAAATAAACAACATGACTGATGGCTAAAAGTATAAAAACAATCAGACACGAGCTCTAATATCCCTCTGATGGAAGCACAATAGCAAAAAATGACTAAAGCGTATGAGTGAAAACGGTGTCTGAGCTTTTCTGAAACAAACCCCCAGACTGGAGTTATTTGTTCAAGGCTTTCTCATGACTGCATGTGCAAGTTTATTCACTTCAGTCTCCTGTATTTTCTCCATCTGTCTAGACATGTGTTGACAACCACACAGCAGCAAACGGGGGAGCGGCGCTAAAAATGTGTGATGTGATGAGGAAGGACAAAGCAAGTCTGCAAGTTCAAAGGCAACACAGAGTTCACAGTCTTCTCCGTCTCGCTGCCAGTCACTGTTCAGAACCAGAAACACCAGCGCCTCCCTGGACCCACTATGTGCTGCATTACCACAAAGTGAACAGCAGAGCCTATAGGACAGTGTGTGTGTGTGTGTGTGTGTGTCCAAAACACTGTTAAACACACAGACACTGGTTCTGGCTGCGTTTTGTGGTGGAAATAAATATCAGGGATGGACGAAAAAACATGGGGGAGACTCTCGGAGGACCAACATGCAAAAGGCAGAGTCCCCTGACCTGATGAAGTTAAAGCTAGCACTTTACAGATAGTAACCTACTCTCAGTTGTCTCTAATGCTTATGATGGATTAGTATTAGATTATAAATCAGCATCTACTCAGGTGTGACTCAGGTGGATACATGTTCAATGAGACTGAAAAATCCAAGATAATTATCAGGACTGAAGTGTCAAACTAACTTTCCTGAAAGCACCTAAACAATTAACTCTTAATCAAGAGTTCCTTTTATTAGTAAAATGGTTAATAAAACTTAGCACACTTGTTTTAAATATACATTCAAGTTAAAAAAATATATATTAAAAAGGGGCATAAATTATCAATTAAATATCAATAATTTTTTCCAGCTAATTATCAATGAATAGGTTCAGTTCTCCTCCAGTCCTGACACCAAAAAAAAAGCACTTGGCATTATCACGATAACCCTGTAGAGACCGTCACACAATATGATCATGTGTTTTCTCTGAAGCTTGTTTTTGCTCATGTACTGTACCCAGCCCAGAGACTCTTCCCTCTCAGCCCGTCCCTCCGGTCGGCCTGTTTGGATGGACTGGATGGACCTACGTGCCAGCGGAGGAAGAGTGAGGTGTTAAGATCCTCCCTGGGCCCTGTATTCTGCTCAGGTAGTTCTGGCTCTGTGCTGCATCCAGTTAGCAGTGTCGCTGACGCATGAGACAGAACAAATGAGAGAGACAAAGTGGTATTACTCAGAGACTGGGGGTAGTTTGTGTGTGCACCGTTCCCACCATATTCTATGGACGACAGCCAACTCAGTTTCTTTTTCACGGTGCCAGAGTTTATTTAATGGTGCTGGGATTTTAAAAGGCTCCATCCTACCATCCTGTCCTCATCATCCTCCTCCACCTCCTCTCAACTAAGCCCTCTGTGTCTCAGGATTTCATTCAGTCTTTGAATGAGAGTGTGGTAATGTCCACATCTTGGTCTTTGTGAGAAGGCCTGAACTGGATTTACATTGCCGGAGCAGAGCTGAGCAGACTGGGATCTGGACTGACTTAAGACGTGAGAAACACTGGCTTTGAAATTCTGGTCTGATAAAGCAAAAAAAAAAAAAAAAGGATGAAATAAAAATTGACTTATGGTTTGCGTTTGGGTCCATGTTAAATCCACGGTATTATGTATGTTTTATTATGCCAGAGACAGTTTACACCAACAGACCCACAGAGAATCATCACTCACTGTGCAGCTCTTCAGACCAGAACAGTCTCTGGTTTTACACCACATTTGCTGTTTTGGTTCAGTCTCTGTGCTTTAATCAATGTGGGTCAGCAGCAGCATCCACAAATGAACTCTCTCCACAACAAAAGGACAACTAGCTGTTTACTACAGCAAGTGTTTTCTGTCCTTCTACCATCTTTACACATGACCTCTTCAAAATTTGCTCATTAGCCTGTGATACAAAAACAATGAGCTATATGTCAGCCCTGTGAGAGACCCTGCCTCTCACCCAGTGTCAGCTGGGATTGACTCCAGCCCTGCCCAACCCTCTGCAGGATAAATGGTGTGGATAATGGATGGAGCTCTAATGAAGTGTTGAAACAAGCAGATAACAAATGTAAATCCCTATAGCGTGGAAAAAAAAAAAAAGCTTATTTAACTTCAGGAGAAAATCCAGGTGCAAGAGCTTAACTGAAACAACAGCATCTCTTCTGCAGATCCGATTCAGCACACTTCAAATTGCCATCAATCCCCCAAAATAGCTCTGATCCATACAAATGGCCTAGAGAACCACAACTTCAATAATTTGCTCTGACAGCAGCAGACAGAAGAAATAAGCCCTGACATCATGTCATCTGAAGAGGGTCAGGCTCAGAAAAGCCTTGGTGGTAAACTCCTGTTTACTAAAGCCAGAGCTCATACACGCCCAAACTCCCACACACACACACATATGAACACCAAGAAGTGCACATAAATACACGTGCACACTGAAGCTGGCATGGATATCTGTCACATGTGAATGGTGACACACATCAAAGAAGTGAGTGGGCTGGATTTATGCAAAACAACAGCAGCTAAACACACAAACATGAAGTAAATGGGGATCGAGGGAGTGGGTGGGCAGATGGCTTCAGTGGTGACAGGAAGAAAAAAAATTAGATTAGACCAAAGTGATTTTTCCGGGGGGAGAGAAAATGCAGGAAAGAAAACAGCAAGGCTTCATGGGTCAAGATAGGTGAGAAGGATGAAACCCTCTCCTGGTGTAGCTGGCAGTGGCTGCTGGGTACTGGATGATGCCACTCCAGCCGCTGCAGCCTGCCCGCTAATAGCCAGGAGCAGCAGACACAGATCAGTCCCCTCCTCCTTCAGACTCAGGCCTGATGGAAAACCTGCCACTAAGCTCCAAGACAAGTGCTACTCATATCAGGGGGAGCTGAGAGGAGATGCTGAGTTTAATAGAAAACAAAATGGAGAGGAAGACTGCTGAGGGCCACAGAGAGGGCAGCTGAGGGAGATTAGGTGGGTCTGAACACCATGAGTCATGAAGGTCTCTGCAGAGAGGGGGGCATCTGAGTAATTCCTGATCTCATTAAGATTTATATAAGCCTGGACGTTCACATACATTTCTCACCTTAGTCTGAGGCAACAGTGACAGGAAAGACAAAAGAGGACAATAACCAGGCAGGGGAATTGTCTAGAGTTGGCATCTGTCCGAAATGGGAAACATGGACTTGAGTCTAGCACAGACCACCAAGCTGAACACACCATGTGACTGGGATTTGTCAAACCGGGAAATTCTGGGGGAGGGTCAGGCACAAGCCTTTTTTTAAAACAAAAAAAAGAAGGGGGGGGGGGCATCTCACATGTACCGTGAGCGACGATCAGTGGGGGGTAATGCCGATTCCGCGCAGGTCCGTGTTCGCCCGGTCGGCCCGGTGGCATTTCCAGCACCGCGGGCAGTGAACAGCTCCGCGTTGGTGCGCTATGAAAGCAGCCTCCTCCCGGGGATGTGGGAGCGACATCCACAGGAGAAAGTGCTTATTTCAAAGAGAAACACGGCGACAAAGCGAGTGAAGATCTGTTTTAAACCCCACATCGAGATGCTGGGATGCAGGGATGCAAGGCGTGGTGACCATGGCAACAACGGAAACAATAAGTAAGACAAGCTGGGATCAAGCCCCAACAGTTGCAGATGCTTTCACATGCCGGAGCATCCATCCCTCACCCTTCTCCAAACCCAACAGCAGCAGCTGCGTTTAAAATAAGCAGCCAAGTTCACACAGCGTTTCACTGCAGCCACAGTCAAGGCGGAGTCTGGCTGCACAAACAGCAATCAATCATCTTACAGGGGCAATTCGGTTTTCCCGTTCCTACCCGCAAACCACATGGATAGTAGTGCGAGTCCCTCCGTGCTTACCATCCACCGAGGTGCAGCCGAGCAACCATCAGGCGTGCACAATGAAAGCACAAAGTCATGCTGATGCGGGGAACTGTCACCAAACCCTGAAGCCTTTTCTCCCAATACCGAGTCCCCGGCGCAGGCTCCTAATACGCCCAGACACGCCGCGCAGAGCCGCCGTGTCCCCGGCTGGCTGCCTACCTGTCTCCAGGTGCAGGGAGATCCTCGCCTCGTTGATGTAAGGCGTGTCACTCTTGGACCGGACCCTCCGGATCGGTCTGCGGTCTACCTCCTCCTCCGGGGCCGCCGCCATGTTCGGCCAGCCGGGCAGCGTCCACTGGAGACCGGCGGGACTGAGAGAGATTCGGCGCCGCAGCAGTAGCAGCAACAGCAGCCAGTCGTGCACCCGCCCGGGCAGACGATGCAGGAGGGGGGCGGGCTATTGTGATGGCGATGGAGGGGGTTGAGATGAGAGGGGGAGAGATGGGAGGCTCGATGAGCTACTGTTCCTCTCTTTTCCTGTAAGTCAGCTCCACCTGCTCGAGTTCCAGCTGTACGTCTGGCCAATGAAAAGCACCAGACCACAATCGCATCATTCCAGCTCTCCTGTGCGGCTCAGGTCCACTGATGCAGAGCTGCCATGATTCAGCCACTGAACGACGACTCGCACTGTTCAGCAGCAGTTCTGCTGGTTGACCCCTAAACTGTACCGAGCAAAAACCCCCGACATGTTCTGACTGCAGCTTCAAACGTGCTGCTGCTGCTCTGAATGATGTTATTGAAGATGTAAAATATTCAGACTTAATTCAACAATATCAGACATTTCTGGGCTCTAGGAACCTGTGATACATTTTGAACAGTTCAAGAGTATTTTACAAATACACAACATAGAAAACAACCAAGTGAATGTAGAGCAATGATGGATCAGTCAAACTACAGAAAGTTAATTGGAACCTATATAAATCATTAAAAAAGCACTTTTAAAAGAAACAACTGTGGTTCTAACCTCTTAAATAGGCAGATTTTCTGATTTTCATTGTCTTTCATCACTGCAGACTGAAGATGTTTAGGTTTTGACCTGCTGATCAGACAAAAGACAAAGATGTTACATTAGATTTTTGGAAATTTCACAATTTACAAACCAAATAATCATTAAACCAGACAGAAACAGGTGAACTACCAGGTTACAATCCTCAGCTGCAGCCCTGCAATAACACAAATACTCAACTACTGCCATTATACAGTAATTTGCAGGCTCACAGGACTAAAATGTCAAGCACATCATTGGGAAAAACAATCAGAGGCACAGTCCTGGCAAGACACTTTTTTAATACTGTAAGAAAAACAAAGTTAGTCCCCGTCATAGACCAACTACAGCTCTCAGGCTAAAAAAGGTAAGACATAAACACATTGTTTTGAATCTTATTTGTGAGAAACTTGGCTGCTCTAACACTGAAATATCACATATTCATTTAGGATTAATAAAGTTCCCCCCCTCTCTCAATCTGTCTCCATCAGGATTATTATTTAAAACACCACAGTTTACACTTGTGCTGTGCTTTATGTTCAGATAATCCAATGCTGGCCTCTAGTGGACAAGACGGAACCAAACACAAGACACCATCAGAGGGTGAGGCAGTGACAGAAAACCCTATAGTTTCATCTCACCAACAAGCTAAACACACAAACCTGCACCATGTTTCAGATCCAGATGTTTCAGAAGTGTGTTTATTAGGCAAATAAAACACACTCAAACCACTTTAACGAGTGGTATCACCACCTCTGTGCTGGGAGGAAAATATTTCAGTAACTGGATCTTTAACATGTGACCAAGCTCAGTGATATTACATTTACATCTTATCACTAATGCTGCTCTGCCTCCATCAGAAGAGGTTCTGATCAGCGTCGTTGAGCTGTGTTTTGTGGCTCTGCCCTGCGGGCTTGTACCAAATAGCAGTGGTAGAAAGTAACTCAAGTACTGTGCTTAAGTACAAATACAAGGTTCTTGTACTTCACTGCAGCACCTGTATTTTATGCATCTTCTACTCTGTTCCATCCCCAGAGGTTAATATACTGTGGTTCTTTTTATTCCACTACATCTGTCAGACAGCTGGAGTTACTTTTCAAATTTCCATTTTCATCCACGTCATGTCCATACTTTCAGTAGTAGTAGTACATTTTGCCAGTAAAAGTTTAACTTAGGTAGCATTTGAATGCAGGACCTGTCGTTGTAGTGCAGTATTTTCACAGGGTGGCTGTGGTACTCCTACTTCCACTTAAATACTTAAACACACAAACAAACAGTGAGCAGGAGTGTTTTCTGCAGGACTGACACTCTGTGAAAAGACCAGTGCAAAACAAACGCTCCCTCTGCTGACCATCCAACGTGTAGGACGTTTGTTTTTTTCACCGCGCTGTGCCTCCGGATAGGCTCCTGTCCTCAGAGCCCAACCCGCCCAGCTCCTGCAGGAGCACAGTGCCTGGATCCTCCCTGCAGCTGATCGTCCTGCTGGTTCGGTCTGACAGGTAGTTAGCATTAGCATTAACAACCCGCAGGTCCGACAGGGGACCCGGCTCACGCCTGGAGGGGAAGAACCGCGGGCTCGACCCGCAGCCTTCACACCGGAACGTGACGCCGGAGACGCCGCTGTTTCTCTGGATAGCGGCGCTAGCATTAGCTCGTTAGCTTAGCGTTAGCATACCCAACCGGGAGCTAACGCCAGGCTGTGGTACCTGCGCCAGAGGTCGGTCCACATTTAGCCCGGTGTGCGCAGAAAACCACCGTGACGCTATTATTTCACCAAGGGAATCGAACATAAACCCTTTGCTGATGTTTAAAGTAGAAAACAAGCTAACGAGCAGGCTAACGTTAGCTCTGTGTCGTGACCTTCCTGGAGTAAACATCAGTGAAGCTCCACGTGGTTTCCTCAAATCACCTTTTACCTTTTAGCAGCTGCTTGGTAAAACTAATACAGACTCCTGGTGACGTCGTTTGACGACACTCACCTCAGTTTTGAAGCCATTTCAAAGAGACTCCATTTCAAAGAGTCCCCTGTCAAACATGTTCAGGGGTCTGCACGAAAACACACATTTTTCTGCGTTTCCCAAGTTGCAACTACTTTCTTGTTCGTCCAATCAATGATGGCAGCCGGAAGTGACTCCATCAGGGCCGAAATCCATGCTGCAGCACAAAAACAGGCCCAGGGTCCTCCAGCCTGAAGAGGAAGAGTCAGTCTGGGATTAGAAACCAAAGACTGAGCCTGGATCCGCATTAAATCTGGGGCAGCCTCTACAGGAACCACCTGTGTTAAAGGGTCCAAAATGTGTTTTAATCAGGTTTTGTTCTGTTTACTTCAGTCACTTCATCCTCTCTCTCCTTGTAAACACAGAGACAGTCTCATTTCTAGTGCCAGTATGAACAACACTGACACAGAACCGGTTCAGACTGTTGTGTTTTCAAGCATTAAGTTTTTATCCTGCCAAATAACAAGTTTCTACTCATCTGGACTTTTTGGTTACGAAGGTTGTGAGTGGAATCAGAACAGCTGACGAACAAAAACTTTGAGAGCTTCTGCACAAAAGTTGGTGGTGTGTGGTTGGTTAAAATACAACTATTCATTACATTATTATTTGAAAAGCGTCCGCAATTTAATTTTAAATTAATTTTAAACTTTAATTTTATACTTTGAGACGTTTTTCTAAAACGTCTCAAAGTTTGAGATTCTTTGAAGAAGACAGATTTGTGTGCAATCTCTCAAGTGTAAAACCAGAAGGCCCAGACTGAGTTGGAAATCAGGTGCTTATCTTCTGAGTAATGTCTTTATATTTATTTTGCAGTGGCCAAAACCCGATGATTGTCCGACAGTTCACCTGCAGAGCCACAGTAAACTCACACCTGTATGCTCATCTGAGAAAACCCCTGGGCTTCCGAGACATGGCCAGACCCAGTTCGGGTAGAATCTTTTGCTTTTATGCTTCAAATCGTCCTGAATAAGAATTGATCAGAATCTGACCCATGTTTTGAGCGTTTGAGCTTTTATTGTTGTTATTTTATGTATGTGGGTGATTTCATGTCCAGACCTGGCTGCATTCAGGGAGATTTTCTCCAAAGCCAAGAATATCGCCATCATCACCGGAGCAGGGGTGAGTGCTGAGAGTGGAGTCCCCACGTTCAGAGGACCAGGAGGCTTCTGGAGAAAATGGCAAGCACAGGTACCTGAACCTCTAACCAGGTGACCAAACTGAATGCAGCATATTTTTGTTTCCTTGGATTAGTCAGTTTACTCGCTGTCTCCTGAACTTGGAGTTCCTGCATTTAAAAGGAGCTTTGTTGGCGTTACTTCTGATGGAAGCTTTGGTATTTCCCACTCTGTTAGGAACTGGCTACCCCAGAGGCCTTCTCCAGGAATCCCTCTCGTGTCTGGGAGTTTTATCACTACCGCCGTGAGGTCATGCTCACAAAGAATCCCAACCCAGCTCACCTGGCCATCGCCGAGTGTGAGGAGCGGCTCCGCAAACAGGGTCGCAAGGTCACGGTCATCACTCAGAACATCGACGATCTCCATCGCCGCGCCGGATCCAAAAACATCCTGGAACTCCATGGTGAGCTAAAAAACTGTGAAGACAGAAATGCCAACATGGACTGAATAAAAACAGGAATCTGCTCTTGAGTTTCACTGTGGTCAGCTAAGAATCAACAATCTGGCTGATTTGTCAAGCAACAATGCCAAAGGTTCTCTGTTTACAGCTTCTCCATCTTGAGAATTAGCTTCTTGTCTTTGATTTACCTGAGAATAATCCGTCGGTAAAACAGTCTGATGATATTCGGTTTCTCTTGTGTCCTTCTTTGTAAATGCAGGTAGCCTGTTTAAAACGCGCTGTATGAGCTGTGGCCATGAAGCAGCAAATTACAAGAGCCCCATTTGTGCCGCTCTGGAGGGCAAAGGGTAAACGCATCATCTGGTGTTGTTTGGTGAATTCAAACGTTTTCTTCAACAGTATAAAAAATTCTCACATGAAACTTCCATTCATCTCCATTTGAACTCCAAATGTCTCAGCCTGTCAGATGCCGGGAGCTAAATATCACAGCGAAAACAGTGACTCAAATAAAATGTCACTTGAACAGCCCATTTATCAGTTATCTGACATTTAAAATGGATGTTTTTGATTCGAGACACATGTTCCACTATTAAACCTCAGCTGCAAGAATAAAAGAAAGAAGTCATAAGCTGAATTTCCAAATTAACATCAGAACCGTCATGTTTACATGTGTCAGTAACTCCTCATTAAATTCCTATTGTTTTTATTAAACGCCACTGCTCTCCAGTCATAGTCA
Organism: Mastacembelus armatus; assembly: GCF_900324485.2. Lineage (NCBI taxonomy): Eukaryota > Metazoa > Chordata > Actinopteri > Synbranchiformes > Mastacembelidae > Mastacembelus > Mastacembelus armatus. Next base: position 2,315,383 of record NC_046636.1, on the reverse strand, counting down.
GTGTATCTACCTGTCTGATCACCACAGTAGGAAGAATACAGTGAGTTTCTGCAAATATCTGGTGCCGAACATTCAGAAGACAAGAAAAATATCTCAAAAAAGTGCATTAATGAACAGACTCACTGACGAGGTATTTAGAAGTGTCACTGTGAATGTTACTTTTCAGGCTGATCATCAGTATTTATGTTTGAAGTGGCTTAATTATGATGTTTTTAACAGCATATTTTAGTTTCTTATTGTGGCAGAAATATATATTAAATGATTTAAAGACAGCTGTTAAACTGGGAATGTTCTTGTAATGAACATCCTGCTGCTCTTCTTTTAACACTGTTTGGTAATGTAGCATGAATTTGGGTGGAACTGCCCTTTTTAGTGATACTTAACCTCCGTTTTTGGATTGTTCCCTCAGAGCGCCAGACCCAGACACACAAGACGCCCAGATCCCTGTTCAGCAACTGCCCAGGTAGAAACACTCATGCTGTCATTAGTGCCCTGCTCTTTTCAAATGAGGTTATATGTTCTGACACTGTGTGTGTGTGTGTGTGTGTGTGTGTTTCAGGTGTGAGCAGACAGGCTGTCACGGTCTCCTGAGACCAGCTGTGGTTTGGTTTGGAGAAACTCTGGACTCTGACATCCTCACCCACTCAGAGAAAGTGTTGGACTGCTGTGACCTCTGCCTTGTGGTATGTGTGTGTGTGTGTGTGTGTGTGTGGACCACAACCAAATTAAGGGATTGTGAACACTGTCCATATAAAGGAACTTTCTCTCTTGATATTTTGTTTTTCTTATCAGTTGTCTTTATCTTTACATAAATAATTCTATAAAATAAATAACTAATAATTAAATAATTCTTCATCCTCTGCAGGTGGGCACATCGTCGGTCGTGTATCCAGCAGCCATGTTTGCTCCTCAGGTGGCAGCCCGAGGTGTCCCTGTGGCCGAATTCAACATGGAAAACACACCGGCCACCATGCGCTTCAAGTAGTTTTCATTTGCTATGACACATTCACACATTAAGATGTTTCTGTCACATTCGCAGCACAGGCAACGTTTCATTCTGTGTTTCAGGTTCCACTTCCCTGGCCCCTGTGGGACCACGTTACCCTCCGCACTGAAACGCCATGAGACCGAACAGAACTGAAAGCGGGTCAGATTGTGCGAGGAACAACCGGAGGACTTGGTACATGGTGCCGGACCACAGATCATGAATAATGGGTTGAATGAGACTGACGCGGACACAGGTTTTATAAAAAATAACAAAGACACTTTGGGCAGTTCCATGTTGATGCGTTAGCTTGTAGATTTCCAGTAGTAGTGCTTTTAGTATTTATCCCTTCAGGAAAAAGCATCGACTATTGATAAAGTCCCACCACAGGACGACCAGCTGCATCACCGCTTTTGCTTTGAATGAATATTGATTGTCTGACAGTAGGGGGCAGTGTTTAGCTGCTGGTGAGGAGGAATAAGACTCAGGGAAGGGTCTGTGGGCTCTGCCTGGGATATGTGGTGCATTTGTGTCAGTTCACTGTCGATGCCTTCCTGTGGCCACGAGTCAGCTCCAGCTAAACCAGGGAAACCAGTGATGGTGCATTATCTCAGCCGTCCAGAGGAAAGATTTTCCACGTGTATCCACCTGCAGGGTGTGTTGTATGAATGTAACATTACGGTTTGGACATGAGCTGATCTGCTTACTGACGTGTCCAGGGGAATAAAAATCTAAAGTTATAAACTCAAGAGTGTGTGTGTGTGTGTGTGTGTGTGGTGGGAAAATCCTGCAGAAGTTGCAAATGATGCAAAGGTCTGAACCAGAAATAAAGAGTGTGTTACTGCAGTGATGGTAGCACAGTGTGTATTTACTGTTGTGTTACAGGTGATGTTCTGTGCAGACTGTACTCGACACCTCCTGCTTTGTCGTACTCCCCCAATCCCCTTAATCTCTGCATAAACACACACTGTGCACCAACCAGGTCCAGCACTGTATTTGCAGTCACACTGTTGATGCATAGTCTGATGCATAGAGACAGTGGGCATGTGAGCATTTGGCTTAATTAGCGAGTTAGTTGGACAAAGTCTGAAACACAGTTATGAAATTACACACTGTAGATATGTGAATTGAAAGAGTGCAGAAGAGGAGACTCATTGTACTGCTATTTAGTTCTTTTTTATATATGTTATAAGAAGATTGTTGTTATGACAAAAAAATAACTTACCCATCACAGAGCTCCACACGGTGGGATCTGGATCTGGATCTACTTCCAGGAAGAGCTTCAAAGATCTCTGCTACTGTGAAAAAACACAGTTATAAGTATTTTATAGGATAAGACACAAGGAATTAAACAGATAGGACTATACATTGGTATTTTCATTGTCACAAGTATCCACCAATACAAAGAGCCAGCTGTTGAAACTGAAGTACTGATAAACTGAGTTAATGCAAACTTGACCCAACCAAGCCTTAAAGGAACAACAGTGAATCTCAGAGGTCAGAGGGAACATGAGTCTGCACCTATCTGAACTTGCCAAGTTAAATTAGTGCAGTATTTCTCATTTGTGTTGTCATCCCTTCAGGTAACTTGATTTCCCTCAGGGGAAGTCAGATTGCTGAGTTATCTTACACTGGACTTCTCCATATTTTTGTCCTCCGTTGTTCAATGTGACCAGGAGGAATAAATACAGAGATGAATTACTCTGCTAAGGCAGACCTGTAAACTGCTCCTTTAATTTCTGCACCATGTCTTGTATGACACAGTTATTATAGTAACGTTCAGTTTTACAGTGCATAATGAAGAGATTTTCTATTATAGGTGATGTTCTGCTCTGGCCAAAGACAGGATGGTGCCTGACATTTCCCTGCTTAGCCACATTCAGCCAACCCCCCCGACATCCATCATCTCAGCATAAACACACAGTGTGCACAGGCCAAGTCCAGCCCTGCTAACAGTCATTTGCAGGGGTGGACGGTGTCGAGAGTTATTAATATTTGGCTGATCTGATGAGGATATTCATATTAGCTAAAAGAAATCTTATCACATCTCCTCATTCAATCTCTCGCCGCCTTCCCCTGCTCCCTCTCTGCTCTCATCTCTGCTCTCATCTCTACATCTGCCCTGTGTGCGGTGCAGGAGATGCCATCCCTCCCTCCCGAGCTACGCCTCCATCACCTGCTCATTAGAGAGAGGATGATGGTCCGACGGTCCCCCATGACTCTGCTCCAAAAATAACAGAGCCAATTTCCCGCCTGTTAGGCGGCGATTTCACACCAATCTGAGTGGTACTGCCCAGCTAGGCCTGTCAGAGAGACAGAGGCTGTGAGAGGGACAAAAATAAGGTGGAAGAGAAAAGCAAAGCAAGGAAAGGGAAAATGTTGGTCACAGTGTAATGTGCCTGAAAATACAAGTTCTTTATCGCGTAAACACAACGCCCTCGACCAGCAGCAGACGTAGAAGGCAAGTGTACTCAACCACGTTAAGCCAATTTGAGACCACACAGGTAAATATACAGCAGTGCTACAGCCAAAGGACAGAAAACAGGAGGAAAACACCAGCCTGACCACGACCAAAGTCCATGAAACTATCACAGCTCCAAAGCTCTAAACCTTCCAGTCTTTATGCTGAGCTAAGCTAACTGGCTTTAGTTTCATATTCAGCACACTGACAGAAGACTGATAACTTCTCATTAAATCCTTGTGTTTCCCAAATTGTTCCTTTCATGCAAATTTCTACTGCTCTGCCAAGTCTGGCTTGTCAGACAAGCAAAGACCCCGCTCCTCCCTCCCCCAACAGAAATCACTTGACTTTAATTAATTTGATTAATTATGCACTTCTTAGGGAACTTAATTCAGTTTGTATGGGGCACAATTGCTGTATACAATTATTCTATTTTCTTTAAAGGCCTGATGCATTGGCATCCCTGTTTCTTTATGCATGTGCATGTGCTGGTAAAATAGAAAAATGGGGTGTGTGAGGAATAAATGAGTGGAGGATCAGAAATGAAGACAAAGGACCACACATTTTGAAATGCTAGGGCCACAAATACTGACGTCTCTTCAAGGTTCGACTTTTTCTGTCATACAATGTGACTGTGTCATCCAGCAATCGGGTCTTCCTGGTCGACTGCTTTGTACCACGAACGCTGTATTTCTGCTGTTTACAAGATAAAACAGTTGCTGCCGTGATAACTTTTGTCCAATCCTGTCTGTGAGGATTACAAACCCCTGGGCTGTGTTCTTGCACCTAATGAGCTTTCAACACATAAATCCGTTCGTCCAACCGGACTTGTCTCACTGGTGCAGGAAACAACACACGGGGCAAAATGTCTGTGTGAGTCAACAATGAACTCTGATAAATATTTCTCAAATTACTGTATTCTACTTTTTCTTGAGGCCTTTATCTGAAGGATGTAGTAGTAATATGAAAAACACACTATGGCAGAACAGGCGTCCCTTGATCCAACATGAAAGTTTGCACCAGTTTTCACCAAAACACTCAGATTCTTCTATAAACACAAGCTTATTTACTTATGATGTAGGGCAGGACTGTACACGACGTAGCCTTTCCTCCCTGAAATTAGTTCTGTGACTTTTATACAATGAAAGGCATCATTTAAGTCCGATGCTGCTTCTTTGACATTCACACACATGCAAGAAAGACAGCAGCAAGAGCGGTTTGCTGGGATGTGAACTCTGAAACCAAACATGCTGAAAAAACTCCTGCGCCAAGAATCGCACATTTTGTTCTGTGGCAGATTTGTGAGTTGGCCCTCTGTGACAAATCCCAGCTGACGCGGGGTGAGAGGTGGGGTCCTGGACAGATCGCCAATCTATCGCTCAAGCATCTGTCACCACAACTCTTCCCCCCGTGTCAGTGTCGGAAATCAACTTCTTTTATAAAATGACGGGGGGCGGGCACTCGGAATACAACAAGTGCAGCAATGAAGAGAAGAATTACAGCATCGTCTGCTGAGCCAAGGCTGCCCCAAGGTTACGGTAAATGTCTCCATCAGTGTCACTGTGCCACCACAGCAACCACGTCAGTACGGTTACACCCCCCCCCCACTGCAGCCCCTCTCACCACCACGTTTATGAGCCCACATGTGACCTCTAACAGTCAGGGCCTTGTGTTTGTCTCTCTGTCTGCGTGACTTGGACGACTGAAGCAGTGTAGCTGCTGTTTGTAAAGTTTGTCAGCTTTGTTTTGTGCAAACATTTGAAAATATTTCATAAGTGTTTGTTGAGAATTATCACGTTGAGCCACATGTTTGCCTTTCTGCATTTCTGTAGCTGTTAGGGTCATTGAAAGAAGAGAAAATAAGATGGAAAGTAAAAGCGGATCATGAGTAAAGTTTTAGAAATCAGCACAAAGAGTAATATTTGAGAAGCTCCTGGCTGCACAGAGCATTCTTGTCCAACACTGATCAATGCAGATGTTCATATTCCCCCTTCTCTCAGGACCTACTGCAGCTTGTGCCAACAGTTTGGACCGGCACGATTAAAAGTACAGGACGTGAGTGCATCTATATGAATAATTTGCCTCCCCATGACAGCAGAGTCTCCCTCGCTCTTTTTTACAAACTGGAGCATCATATTTTATTCATTCATTTGGCAAACTGTGAAAGTGAATTAACTCTGATTCCACAGACGCCCACTGCTCCATCCACCAACATACCTGCAACTCTCAGAGCTATCGATTTTTAATTCACACTCAGGAAAACTTATAGTTTATTCAGAGGATCTGCAGGATGAGTGTGTAGGATATGCAGTCAAGTGGCTTCGATGTGATGACGTCGTACTGCAGGATTAGTCATTTTGTCCGCACACACCAAGCAGCCATAACATTATGACAGGTAAAGTCAATAACACTGATTAGTGCAGTGGTTAGCAGTTAGTAGTGTTAGGCCGGTGCTCATAAGGCGATGGCTGATCAGTGTATTAGTACCATAAACTTCACTGACTCCCTAACCTGAACAATCCTTAGCCCCCAGACAGCACTTAGTCCTCATCATCATGCTCCCAAATTCGGCACTATTCAAATTTTTCTTCCAAAAATGTCCCCACTTTGCACAATGTTCTGCAAAAACGTCCCTACACACCACACCTGATGTCAATTATCCAAAACGTCCTTACAGTCCAGCACTGCTCTACCTTTCTAAGCAGCCCTCATTAAAAACGTCTTCATGTTCCAAACTGTCCTCGATGTCGGTGTGTAATAATGAAAGTGGTGTCCATGAAGATTGAGGTTCGTGAGCACAGATTTTATTTGCTGCTCCACATTGAGAACTAATGTGTTGCTGTGGGAACTAAGTGTAACGCCTGAGCAGAAGGAAGCCTGCAGCTCTGCTACTGTACACACACTTCCCACATCATTTCTCACACACTGCTGAGCTCTAAAGGGCTGCATGGGCCTCTGCACGTACACACACAGCTACAGCATCTCCAAAACGTCAGCGTTTCATGTCCTGAGAAAAGACGTCTCTAATCCAAAGGGCATTGGGAGGGTTTATTTATAAGCAACATAAAAAAAACAACATTTTTACTCTGTAGCTCTAACAAGCATTTTAGTCTCTTTCATCTCACAGTTTTCATTTTATGACATATTTACACTTTCAGTCCAGTCTCAGTTTTCTCATCTGCTCCATTTTACAGCATCAGCAGGAAGCTGTTCTCAGCAGGCAAGCCTGAAAAAGCCACTGTGCACCACTTGTCCAGCACTCAACAGACAGACACTGTTAACAGACGAGCTGGTGCCCGCAGTGAAACATTTAGCAGCTAAAGGACCAGAGCCGACACAGACCAAAGCAGAGTTAAAAAAGAAGGAGTTAGATTAGATTTTAATTAGATTTCCATTCATCAGCCTGTCCCTCAGCTCGATGTCTGTGTGGTGACCTGACTGTTACTGCACATGAACAATAACAGCAGTGCAGTGGCAACGGTGACTGGTCAGATGACAGAATTATTTGCCAACACACTGAAGTACTTTGTTTTTTATATTACGTTGTACAGACTGCAGTGAATGCAGCACGTGAGCAGAGCAGCAACAGGAGTCGTTCATGATGTGTTCAGGTACAGTAGCGATTGTAGGTCACCTGCCCTCTTGGTGTCGCTCAAAACACACAATCACTGTGGTTCTTTGAGTAAAACAGAAAAAATGAAGCTTGAACTATAACAGTGGGCTTTGATATTTGATTGTAAGTGAAAAGTGTGACCATTATTCCTTCGTCACTTCACGAGTTGTGTAGATGTTGTCAAACGTGGTGAGCGCGCGTCAGTTTGTCATGATGTGATGAGGTATCGTAGGTTGTTGTCAGCTATTAGACCCTTCACAGGATGAAACACACAATTCTCACACACGACATTCATTTTTGGTCAGCGTACCTGTTATCTACTGGGTAAGCTAATATACCTAAAGGTAACTGAAAGGTCAAGGTCAGATTTATTTCTAAAGCTAATATTATCAAATAACTAACATGAATTTTAGGAACACAAATGTTTTCCAGGGAGGACCATCCTAACAAACCCTCACCTGAGCTCCCTTCTATTGTTCACCTAACGAGTCTATTCAGACCAGGTGTGAAGTGAAACTACCTCAGGAGTGTGGGTCTAATGACTCTCACCTGATTTACACAGTTCACCTAGTGATCCTATGGGACCAAACTGAAGGATATATTGGAGGTTCCCATAGCAGTTTTCTCTCAGACTGAAGAAGCTACTTGGATGAATAGTGAAACGTTTCAACCTAAAAACTAGAAGTCCAGTTTCCATGACTCAGCCTCTAGTTAACTTCACCTGGACGACTGAGAATATCCACAGACATAAATAACTAACTAACTAACTAACTAACTAGTGGTGCTTCAACTTGTTTTGATGTTTTCCTGCCCCCTAGTGGCCAAAAATCTGTCAACACAGCTTTAAAAATGTTTTACATGTTAAGACACTTTTTCTTTTGCACAGTGACAATATCCAAACGTCTGCCTGAGTGCAGATCAGTGGAGGCGTTTCCAGTGTTTTGTTTTGTATGACAGCAGTTATTCTTAGCACCTCACTCCCAGTGTGTGTGTGTGTGTGTGCGCTGCAGAACAGTGTTGTTTAACAAGCTTAGCAGGATCAGGTGCTGAGTAATCTGCTGGTAATGAGGCTCACAGCAGTGTGTGTGTGTGTGTGTGTGTGTGTGTGTGTGTGTGTGTGTGTGTGTGTGTGTGTGTGGATGCTTCTGACCATACAAAACACACGGCCCTACATCTGTACTATCTCACTTAGCAACTTATCTGCATCACTTTCAATTTCCTCTTATATAAATAATTTTTCTCCAAACAGACACTCACTCTGCCTCTGCTGCAGTGTGTGTGTGTGTTAGTACTCTGTGTGTGTGTGTGTGTGTGTGTGTCTGCATGTATTTGCATGGAAACATCTATGTTTTCTATCTGTGTTGGGCAGGGTTTAACTGAATTATGATGACTGAGGCTGGTTCTCTTCCCAATCGCCCCAGATTGGGCTTTTGGAGTGAAAATCCTCCAGGGAAGCACTAATCCCTGACTGTCGGGAGCAATTTTTATTCCGTAAGCAAAGCTTTCTGGCTCTATCTCTCTCTTACTGCCCCTCTTGCTCTATCACTCTATTTATAGCTCCCTTAAGCTGCTCTGTGTTCCACTGTTTACATTTAGAGCCCCCACTCTTTAGATTCAGAGCCCCCCTTCACTTGCTCTCAGTCGTCCCTTGGTTCCTCCAAATTAAAAGCAGGAAATCTCCACTGACTAGCACGCTCATATGAAGCAGGGGACAAGATGGACAGACATTGTGAGACAGACAGAGGTACAGAGAAGAGGAGGAAAGACAAAGACGAGGGAGATGTGAAGTGACAAGCAGATCCGAACGTGTGTTCCAGGCGGTTGGGCGAGCTGTCCGTGTTTGAAAAGACAGACTGTGATAGAAGAGGCTGAGACAGAGAGAGAATTTGTGTTCTGTTCAGTGAGAAATGAAGATGCAGATTTTGTCTCATGAGAAAACACTGAGGACACGTCTTGTCCTGTGTATTTTTCTGGACCTTTCAGGGGTTTTAATTGAACAGTCTCACATTTTGTGAAACATTATTTGTTTTCTTGCCAAGAGTTTAATGAGACGATCAATCATGGCTGTACGGAGACAGCAGCTGGTTCCAGCTTAGCTTATATCTCATTTGTTAAATCTGTACAAGAGCAACATCCCTGCAAGAGACAGTGGCACATGTAGAACTGCAGATTAGGATTTCTATACTTTATGCTGGTGGGAAGGTGGAGCAACAGGTAGCCTTGTTGTCCCTGGTCTTCTCTGTTTATGCTAAGCTAAGCTAAGCGGCAGCTTCATATTTACTGTATATTCATGAGAATAGTATAACAAGGATCCACATTTTATCTAAAATAGTCCAAAGCAAAGTGGTAAAGTGTCAGAGGGAAAAGCAGAAAGAGATGTAGTAATGGCTTCCTTCCATCTTCTCTGCAGCAGCAGAAAGAAATTAACAAACAGTTTCCTCCAGGTGTCCCAACTATGTCCTGCCAACAAACTGTGTGTGTATAAAGGCAGAGCTGGAAAAGACTGTGGTCCATTATTTGGACAGTCCAGCCGGTCTTGCACGAAGCATATGGTGAGGAAAAGCCAATGAACAAAGGGAGCCAGGATAATGAGGCAATAAACTCCTTCCAGGCTGTGGAAGGAAAGAACAAGATGGTCGACTTCAAATACTGGAACAGAGGCACAGTTTCCAGACTCTCCAGGTGAAGAGGGGAAGCAAAGACACCTACAGGTGCAACACATTGGTGGGAACAACAGTGCTGTCTATCCCAACAATATTTGATTTCAGCTGGAGAAAGAAAGACTGGTGACCTGTCCAGGGTGTACCCCTGCCCTTCACCCAAAGAGAGCTGGGATAGGCTCCAGCAGATCCCTGGGACCCTAAATATGAACAAGCAGGTATAGATAATAGATGGATGGATGGAGAAAGAAAGCCAGTGTGTTGGGCTGCTGGATGACTCTAACATTTAAATTCACTTTAAGCAAAATCTTCTATTCTTTTCTTCAGTACTGTCTCACTCCACCTCTCGTTGTCTCAGCCCCTTCCCGAGCCCTCCTGCAGGTTTCTGTGGAGGTCAGCGTGCCCCCTACCACTGAGAAGTGGCAGTTTAGGGCAGCAGCTAACATTTAGCTCATTATGTAAATGCTAATCATCGGTTGCAGCACAGACCCTATTAAGAGATGCTCAGACATGAATAAGGCTGGCAAACCAGTGCGCTGCATTAGAGATTCTACAACATAAGGAAGTGATTTATGGATCTCAAGGCTTCACTGTGCTAATCTGTCAGTTCTGTTCCCCACGCGCAGCAGAGCAGCAGTGATGCAAACTAGTTATGTCATTTAATGTGATGGAGTATCATCGTCCTCTGTGTATTTTCCACTCAGATGAGGCAGGCTTCCACTTGTGCTTCCTGCCCAGTGTCAATAACATAATCAGATGTGGGGCTCGCAGCTGCTCTACCTGAGAGTGAGTCAGTGTGTGAGAGAATCAGTGTTTTCAGCAGACAGAGGAAAACAACGCAGTGTGTGTGAAACTGCTGACTTTCAGGGTTTTTTGTTCAGACAAAAGAGTAAACAATGTAGAAGTTTGTTCCTCAGTTCCAGGACTGACATTTCCTTCCTTCAATTTCCACATAAAAGTCAACATCAGACGCTTGAAACTCGGTGAGTGTTTGTATTCCACAACATCTTGATCAATTTTAATGAGGTAATACAGTGTGAGGCTTTTCAAATCAGTCTGCAAAGCAGGTTTTGATTTCCAAAGAAGAAACTTAAGGTGATTATTAAACTTCAACCCTGAAGCTTGACAGCAGGCATTAACAAACTGTCAGCATTTTGCACTATTTCAGTGGGTAAATGTGGCTGCTTTGTTGAAACAGCTCTGTAGATTTCCAGTCAGGACGTTTTGTGCCTGAACCTCATCTATAAAACGTCTTCACAGCCTCACATTACGTTGTGTTGTGCTGCCAGCAGGTTACAGCAACCAAACGGTTAGTTTTTGGTAATAAATCAGAGATGGTTCAGTGTTGGAAATTTGAAAATGGGTTAACAGCAAAAGCTAGTTGGCAGCTATAAATAGCCTGGGAAATAAAGGAACAGAACAGTCACAAAAGTGTTTGTTAAGACTGAGGCTTGATTTGAATTTGGTTTTGACTCACAAACAGGTTCTAGGTGCATTAGCTCAGCTGCAATTATTTCATGTGGTCCGAGCGTTTTTGTGGAAACATACGTGAAGTAAATCTGTGCCGTCTCAATCATCGAGCTTAGATGTTCCAGCGCCTGTGTGCAGCCGCAGTTTATCTGCGCCTCCATTAAGCCCCGACTGCTGTGCCAGCTGAGAGCTCTGATCTACAGACATTGATTGGGATCAATAATTCACACCAGCGCTTTAATATTTGATGTGTGTAGCTATAATCTGTTGGGGATAAGTGCCAATGTTAGGTATAAAACACACACACAGACACACACACACGGCTCCTGGTGATAATGAGTATTTGTGATTGTGTGCCTGGTTTTCCTGCTCTCTGTCTCTGAGCTGCTGCTGCTGAATATTTGATGTGTCAGGTTGATTGTGAAGTCGACCCCAGACCGCGGTCACCGTGGGTTTCTCTGTCTATTGGCCCGGATCCTGCATTGATCAGACCAGTCACCTTCTACTGCCTCATCTGAAAATAATGAAACTACTGAACCACACACAGGTAGTACAAGAGAAAATACTTTCCAGTCATGTTCACGTCGGGACTGTGAGAGCTGGGACTTTCATTACAATCTTCTCTGTTCCAGTCATTTCTCCTCTTTTGTCTGTGGGAACATATTCAGTGCAGGAATGATTTAAAGTGCAACATGCAGGGTAGTGTGTGGGAAAATGATGCAGGAAGTAGATTTTTAGAAGTGCACACACTGCAGCAACATTTCGAATGAGACAGGAAATGTTGTAAGTCAACTGAGTTTTCTTTGTCTCTCTAAACATTTCTGTGTCTAGCTGCCAACTAGGCTTCACTTTCCAGCCTGTTCTCACGTTTTCAGTGATAAAACGTTTATATACACAATATAAAAATAATAAAATCAATCATTTTGGTCAGAATATGACGGGCACTAAAACTCCTTAGATGAGGAGACTTTGAAAGACCACATCAGTCCATACGCTCACACAGGAATATAAGTGTTTAACAGAAGAATGATTGCTGCCATTTACCTACTGAAGACAGACTCAAAACAAATGAGCGTCAGTAGTTTAACCTCACTGTTTCTACTTTATTTAATACGTGTTGACTGCAATGTTATTTTTAGCGTAATCTGCATCCCAGCAGCCTCGAGGATATATTTAGGATCTCAGTCAGCAGTCAGTACATTCAGATACTACATTTGTACAGAATGATTTGAGGAAACGTTTTAATCTTCCTGTGAGTCACCTCGGGCAAACGTCCCAAGTGTTTAACAGCTACAGTACGACTCTGTGCTGATAATATGGTGGTGCATCAAGCGACGGGCGAAAACCTATTTATCTGTAGAGACGTGTTTCAGGTGAACTGCAGAGCTCTCAGTCAAACAGAAGCAGAAAAACTGAGCTCATGCACTCAGGGTCAAATCACTACACCTCTGATACATCCAGCATCCATCCTGCTGTGTCACATGTTGTTGAGACAATTGTGTTTTTTCCACTGAGAACAGGAGAGTGAATAAAATCCATTTACCTTTCACTTAAGAGCCATCCAGCGCTACACTTCACCAGGATGAGCCTAATCCCACTCTGCAGTCCACAGCGACTTTACACGCTCCTCCTAAAAGCCGTGGCATGGAAGATGATCATTAGGTCTATGATGGCTACACCACAGGGAATTATTATTGTCATCATCTGCCACATGGAGAAGTATTATTTAGCAGCTTGGAGGTGTCAGGAGAATTAAAACCATCCTTTTTCTTTCAAACTACACACCAGAAACTGCTGATTTCTCTTCATAAGTTGCAAAGAACAGTTACTGTGTTAGTCTTTTTTAGCACCATCTGTGTCAGAAGTGTTTTTTTGTGGTTTGTCAGCAGATTTTTATTTATCTATTAGATTTTTTTTGTTGGGCTTCATCTGGAATTGTATCCATTCAGGATCATGTTCACATTTCAATCATGTTCATGTAAAATTCCCTCACAAACGCTCCGAAGGAAATTCATAAAAAACAGAGATAATCTGGCAGGCTTTTTTTTTTTTTTTTAAAAACTTTCAAAGACGCAACTGGTGCCATATGAAAGAACTCAGAAACTGTACGCGTCTGCATGAGTGTGTATGTGCGTGTGTATTTAAATGATTGTTGCATTGGAAATGTTTTTCAGCTTCCCTCCAACGTCTCTTGCTGAGGGAGATGAGAGGAGCTGACACACAGAATTAAAAATATCTCTCAATAACACTCCCACACACACACTGAAACCCAAGAGGCCACACACACACACACACACACACACACACATCTACACACACTTTAACACACAGCCTACTACTGAACACTCTTTTTGTGTCTCTTATCTCTTTTCATTTCCCCTCTTGTGCATACGTACAATCTCCTGGCTGTGTTGCAATTTCAGAACATGTTAAAGCAGCAGCAGAGAAGTGCCAATGATAGTGTGTGATAGTTTAACTCAGTGTGACCTTTACAAAATTCAAGTATGTTTACATCATATAAAAGTGTAAGCATATGTCCGTTTATTGTTGCAGAGCGATTATGGGGTCGTTCAGTGGTTGTATAAATATCAGCATTTATGCATGACAGCTGGTTTCTGTGTTCATCTATTCCTGTCTCCCACATGAGAAGCATGTAGCTAATTGTGTTTGTATGAATGGCAGCAAGCAGGTTTATTCATGAATGCAAACAACACTGCAGCAGCTGCTGCTTCCTCAGCCCTGGTGGAGGGCTCCTATTCATGCATGTGCCGAGGAGCCCGGTGTGCTCAGCTCGCATTTATCTGTCTCTGTGTCTCCCTGCCAACTGGCTCCCATCACCAACACACACACGCACACACACGCACACGCGCGCACACACACACACACACACACACACACACACACACACACACACACCTGGTCCACGAACAAAAAAAAATTCACCTAGCTGTGATTGTGGGGCGCCTGACAAATCAAAGCTGCAATCTCAGGGTCCCCTGGTTTGAGGTGACACTAGACTAGCTCTGACATTTTCAAAGTTTATTATAAATTTATGAATTTACTCATGCCACACACACACACACACACACACACACACTTCCTTGTACCATTCACAGCTTGCACTGTGTGTCTACAGCCTCCTCCACCCTCCCTTATATGTGTTTTTGCAGTGTCTGGTGGGAAGGTTTGTGTGCTTCGGTCACCTCCGTAGCTTTCATCTGCAGCACCTCGTCCTGCATGTCAGAGCCTCAGTTTGGAGAAATGTCAGTGAGCACAATGAACCGGCAGGGCAGGGCGGCATGTGTGTCGCCACGGCACAGACGGATACAAACACATCAGCTGCACTCCTCATCTCAAACCACCTGAAAGAGAGTCAGCGAGAGAAGAGACAGACAGCAACATGAGAGAAACAAAGAGGGAGAGAGGGAGCCGGGGTGTCAGATTGGGAAACACCTCGGCAGCATATCAGTCACAACTGCTGGGCTTACTGCCTCTGTTGCCATAGCAACGGGGGACTGTCAGGCATCCAGGAGGGAGGAACGGTCCAAAAATCTGCAGTTGTCACTTACTTGAGGAGAGAGAGAAATGGAGCCTGTGTGTGTGTGTGTGTGTGCTGCCTGTATCGCTTCACGGCTCTAAGTTGCTAAACAGGAAAGGTGTGAGGTACTTTGTGTGAATGAGCCAGTGGGGACATGGAGATGGAAAATAATGCTGCGGTTTATGTTCCAACACAACTTAAAGCACTTTAAGTGCTGCACCATGGACAGGTTTATTTATACAGCATGGTGAATGCACCTCAGAGTGTTTTACATTAGGAGAAAAATAATTAAAAAGAGAAAGCAGACCACTTAAAAAGCAGTTACAATAAATCTAGAGGAGGAAGAGCTGCTGTAAAATTTGTACAAGTGATGAGGCAGGTAACATTCAGGCTAAAATGGTGTTTTTCCAGTAAGTGTGTAAAAGTATCAATTGCTGTTTCTGTCCTAAAGTTAATAAGTATATCTTAAGTTAAACTGTTCGATATGATGCATGATTAATAGCACATGCATTTAAAATTACATAGATATTTTTTCTTTAGGTTCATATTTTTTTAGGATGTAAATGCTATTAAATTATTAAAAATTATTAATATGACAGAAAACTCTCTTTTTTTTTGGTGAGTGTGCAGTTTAACACAGAATGAAGCTGTTAAAACAGGTGCAGATGGTTTCCAGTGTTGACCTGCAGTAGAAGTCATTTCTCTAACGCTTGTAAAGCTGAATCAGTTGATGTAGGAAAAACAGATGGCTTACAACACATTTACAAGATACAGAGAGCTGCTTTGACACATGAACTTCCAGGTTTTTGCTCCAGAAGCAAGAAAACCTCCCTCAAAATCTCAGAGAAAAGTAAAAGTTCAGCCTTGGAGCTGAACCGACGAGCTGTTCTCAACAGTGGCTTGTTTCTTGTGTTTAGATAAAAGCATTTGTCCTTTAAAAAAAACTGAATAATCTTGTAATATTTCTATTTTAAGCAGCTTTTTAATGGTTTGAGGAATGAACAAGTGTTTATTCACAAATGCTAAGCAGTGGGCTTAAAATAAAAGTCTGTCTCACTGATAACATTTATCTCAGATGCTTATTCAAATTTATTTACAACCAGTGCAAATTAACATTTCCTCACTTGTGAACTCTACTTTAAATCTTAAGGCTGAATATGAGATAGTGTGTGTACTCACAGACAGGAGTGTGTGGACCAAATCCTCTCCCCTCAGACTGTCTCTCTCCTCACTGCTGTGATCTTGACTCTGCAGGATATTGATTCAAATCACGCTGGATGATTGTGGATATTGACCACATGGTAATTGACTGTGCACATGCAGAGGCTTTTTGTGAGGATGGTCCAAAGTGCTTCACATTGACTTCTTCATTGATGACTCAGTCTGAGGTGCATGTGCAAACAAAAAGCAAGGTCATCACTCAGGCCAGTGACACACATGAATCTGCGAGGGAGCTATTTTAGATATTTAAATCCTGGTGTGATCAGACAGATGAGATTATAAGGTGGAGGTATCAGTCTGCTGAGAAAGCATTTAAAGTAAGAACAGGCACTGTTATGCTTATTGGACTGTTTCAATCCAAATGACAAATCTGTCTTTGCTTCATCAATTTCTGGATAATGAAGTGGAGAACTGTCCTAACGCTGCAGACCCTCAGGGGCTCCGATCTCCACACACTCTCTGCTGTAATCTGATTAACTGTAATTTTGTTTGGGAACATCAGATTACATACTACTCATTTCACTAAACCCCCCATTAGCTTCAGCCATAGCTGCTGCTAAACTTCCTGCGGCCCACACGTTAAAAATGTGCAAACAAAACATTCAGGATAAGAGCAAAGTCCAAGCCAACCCAAAACATCATGTCTGGCTCTTCATTACCTGAGCTTGGGTTTGTGTTTTAGCTGACACCAGTGAAAATTACTGACATGCACATAAACAATTTCCATTTTAATGTATATCTGGACCCTCCTCTGCTGTAAACAACTTCTGCATATTTAATCATTCAAATCCTGCTGTTTCTCCATCATTCGCTGTATATTGGTGGTGGTTTTAATTTGACATGAAACTCATTTTATAACCTAACAACATAATACAAATAAATGCACAGAGTGTGCGCAAATGCACGCGCAAAATATGCAAACGTGCGCACAACATGGCCTCAGCCATAACACTGGTGCATCACATTTTAAGATGCACGTCATGAATTTTTCAATTTTTCATTGTTAACATGGGGAAATTGTCCTGTTTTCATTTAGCGTTGTTTTCTGTTAACTGTCAGTGTCAATTGCGCATTTGACTCTGCAGTAAAACATATGAGGGAAAGAGATGCGGGAAAGACCAAATTGTTGCTATATTGGACCATCCACCGGTGCGGCTGATCTATTTTTAGCTGGGAACTACATCAGCTCTAACTGCAGACACTGAGGGGAAATCACCAGCGCTGTTTTGCTGCTGTCTTCACCCAACCAGTGACAATTCACGGACGCAAATTAAAACGGGAGCAGCACGAACATCAGAAAATATATTTACTAAATGTGTGTGTGTGTGTCTGTGTGTGAGCTGTGCGTCTGGGAGTCGACAGAGAGGGCACAGGGAAAGGACAATAAAATGATTCTTGCGCTAAAGGCTGCTTGCTGAGCCTCGTGGTGAGATGTTTTGATTATTGATATGCGCAAGCGTGATCATCCCAATGAGCGGCTCCCGTTGGAGCGCCGGATCACCGGTAACGCTGGCTGAGGCACCGCAGGTGGTCCGACAGGGGGAGGGAGAGAGAGAAGAGGGAGTGAGTGAGGACGGGGGGCGGGGGGCGTGCAGCACATTGGTCGGGCCACTTTTCTGACGACACACCAACAATCGTCAACCTGTGGATAGAGTGCGCGCGGTGCTCTGTTGTCTCCTCCGCTGTCACTCTCGCCGAGCCCGACCCTTGGACATCCAGGACGCATGAACTGGGAGAGGGCGCCGGTTCGCTTCCCGAACGGAGGAGAGGAACCGAAAAGTTGAGGGGTCGTGCGCCATGCCCGCTTCATGAATGGCCGGAAAATGGAGGAGGTGCCATTCGAAAGAGTCAAGACCCGGCGGCGGAAGGGTCACTGCCCGGCCGGTGCACCCTTGGGCGCCATCGCCTGCGAGGACGAGTTCAACAGCCAGGAGCTGGAGGTTCTGTTCCAGAGCTACAACCTGAAGCTGGAGCAGACCGCCACCCTCAAAGCGCTGGCGGTCCTCATCGTGGCCGCGTCGTCGCTGTCTTTGATGGAGCTGCTGTCCAGCTCGCGCCTCACCTTATCCAAGGGCTCCTACCCGGTGCACTGCGTGGTGTTCCTGTCTCTGTTTATCGTCACCAACGTCAAATACCTGCAGGTGACGCAGCTGCAACAGATCGCGAAGCTGGCCCTGCTGTTCAGCTTCACCTTTGCGCTGCTCTGCTGCCCGTTCCCGCTGGCGCTCGGCACGTCGGACCTGGTGAGCGCCGCTGCCCCTGAGCAAGGCGTGTGGCAGCTCATGCTGGTCACCCTCGTGGCGTACGTGCTGCTGCCGGTGCGGACGCTGCTGGCTGTGCTGTTCGGGGTGATGCTGGCTGCATCGCACTTCATTGTCATAGCGACTTCGGTCACGGGAAGAAGACAGAAGCTGTGGAGACCGGTAAGTGCTGCACCCGTACCCCGGTCTCTGCTGGTACCGGTACCCCAAAGATACTGCCTGTCTTAGACAACAGCCTTCTCTCCGCCATCATATCAAATAGCGTGAGGTTGTAAGTTGAGTCGCTCTTTCACTCAGCTACAGTCCAGGTACGTTTGAGAAACCGGTCCTGGGCAGACTGGAGTTGTAGTGGGGAAGTCCCAGCTGAGCTCTGAAGCACCTGTGAATGTGTGAAGAGCCAGTGTGCTTACTCACCGACGTTCTCTGGGGAAGAAAAGGTTAAAACAGTGATCGATTTTGGCTCCAGACTGTTGTAGCTTGTAAACTGGAAACGTGCAGCAAGTTTCACTTTTGCGCACCAGTGTGAAGCAGAGGAGCTGTCCAGCCGCCGGTGCTGAAGCAGCTGCTGAGGATTTCTGCACAGTCTCATTCAGAACTATTGATTTTTATATTTAAGATGTATTTGTTCAGTCTGGTCACTGGTGTTGAGCAGGCCTACCATGTCCTTCTCTGATTTGACTTTTAGGGTCTCACTGTAGTTCTGTAAGCCACTTTAAATAAAGCAGCGTCACACACAGCAGTCCTTTCATGAATCTCCCTTTAGAGGGAGAAGGTTAAACTACTCAGCAATTAGGAGAAAATATCAAAGTCAAGAGCAAAGTCTTAAATAAAGAAAACAACATTGTACACATGGAGTTTTTTCTGGTCTCATCCTGTAGATTAGGAACAACTGCAATGAACCTAGAAGTGTTTTATTCAGCATGAACTGGAGTGAAGTCCTGTTTTGCATTCTGCTCATTACAATACTGGAGTGTTTCTCTGTGCCATTGATTCCAGGAAGGCCAGAGGTCAGAGTTCAGAGTAGCCACAGTTCATCCTCCAAATTAAATATCTGGCTGGATCAACAGTTTCCGATCAGTAATCAATAAAGTAATTTGTCTGTCAGCCATTCCACTGTACTGCCTTTGTTCTGCGAGCCAGACCTGTATATCATGTGTTGACCTTGATATCTGCTATGGATGAATCAAAGACTGTTATGTCTAATATAACCAGGACGTAGGACTACACATGCACGAGCACGTGTGCGTCTTCAGGCTCATGTGCACGAACAGCGTGAAGCTCCTGCCTGCTCTGTTTGGCATGTCTGTTCTTGTTTGTGTGCAGCTGGTGGCCAATGCGGTGCTGTTCACCAGCGTCAACTTGTCGGGGGTGTTTGTGAGGATTCTCACGGAGCGCACCCAGAGGAAAGTCTTCCTGCAAGCCCGCAACTGCATCGAGGAGAGGCTGAGGCTGGAGGATGAGAATGAGAAGCAGGTGAGGTGTGAATTTGTGCACGCACACAAACAGAAGCACGGACAGATGGGAAAAAAAAAAAAAAAAGCTCCCCTCACCTGGATGCTCATGTGTGTTCGTGAAACCTTCGCAGTCTCGAGAAGTTTGTGTGTGTGTTTTTTAAAGGTTTCAGGTGCCAGTATAATCTAACAACCTGCCCACAGTAACTATGACAGCAGCTATTTAAGGAAAGAACAATTACTGTGGCACATGCACCAGCGCCACACATTCCACCCCCTCCGCACACACCTACATGGAGCAGTTTAACTAAAGCACAATCAGGCAACTTTACCACACAGAAACACGTCGTTGTGCACTGCACCCTGCTCGCCCAGCGTGCATCAAACCCACCTACACCAGTGGTTAAACAGAGAATTAATCACCCCATGCATTGTGTATGTTATTTCTCTACGTCACACCATATGTACAACACTGGTGAATGCACGTGCACATTTAGCACCTGTGCTTTGTAGATTACATGACGATACTGCTGGGAAAACGCAGCAGTAACAGGCTCACTTCTGACAGGTAATTACACAAGCAGATTGCTTTCATGGCCTCCGTACTACAGTAAAGGTCACAGTTTATCTGGGTGAGAGAAACACACACAGACCCCTGATTGGGATCTATCAAACAGCCAGTAAGCTGCCTGCAACCAGACGGCTGCCACGAACAAATGTCTTAGATTTGAATTTCATCCATCAAACAGGTTTGTGGCTATCAGTCAGGTTTATGGTCACGTTTTTGCTCTGGGCTCAATCAACCAGAGGCTCTATTGATTCCCTAACATGTGATGGCCATGTGCAGTATGTCTGGGCAGTAAATTAACTACTCAATTCAATAGCGAACACAGAAGCAATGTGTACTTTCCTCTTGACTCGTGAAGGTTTACGAGGCAAAAATACGATATAATACACACTCAGTTCCATCGTGACTTCACAGGCGATTCCTTAAACAACTCCTCACATCCCCGTGACACAATAAGACACACTTTTTACTCTTAATGAGAGTTTAACAAAATAATCCAAGCTCCAAGTCCCCTGACCGGCCTTTATCACTGGCTTTCAGCAGATACTAATATGCAACATCTCAAAGACAAGTGAACAACCGGAAGGTCATGTGATATGGCTGGGAATGGGAAAAGGTAGTTACAAAGGGAGTTAGCACTGACACAAGTCTATTTGCTAAGTCAAGAATGACAAAAAAGTATAGTCCGATACTGATCTGGTGACTAAAAGTACTTGGGGTTAAGGATTAGGGGAAGTTCAAAGGTCATGAATGTCGTCTTCTCTAAAGGTTTGTGGACACCTTGTGCAAACAACAAACTGGACTCCTGCAGTTTCAAATTGTTAAGTTTTTGTTTTTGTTCATCTGCAGGACTGAAAACATTGTGTTAAATGAGAAGCCAATGCTTCATTTATAAACCAGTACAATTAGAGCTGCAGTCAAACAGGGCACACAGCGTATGAGCCTGGGACACATCAGAGAAATGGGAATCATTATTATGTGATTATAACACATTCAGGGAACAGCAACGGAAGATATTAATAAAGCTGACACACGAATTATCTCATTAAAACCCGACACATGTGCAGAAGAGTGCAGAAACTGAAGCAGCGGCTCATATGGCCACGCACACGCCAACACTCCTTCCTTCGGTTAAGTGTGATGGGCTGTTTGTAAAAGCTGCTCTTCAGTTTAGTTTTTTATTCGCAGGTGAGCAGCCGCTGTATGAATGGATGTGTAATATGAAACTGTGTTGGAGGGAGACACAGGAGAGTCCCGGCTGCTTTTATAACCTTGTCTCTCCACAACCATTCAGCAGAGTCGCCTGATGATTCACTGTGCATTCACAACCGACTGACATCCTGCTAGAGATACTTCTGCTGCTGCAAGTGACATTATTCTCACACAAAAACAAATATGCTGCCCTCTGAAGATAAATGTTAGGTCAATGAGCAGTGAAAAGCTCAGGTGATTAAGGTATTTGACAGAAAAGCAGTTACAGTAGGTTTTCATGGTTGTAAAACGCTTCGGCATCTCACGGTTCATGTCCACTGCAGGAAGTGTGTTTTAGCTTCCTAATCCTTATTAACTATAACTAAAGGTTATTTGCCACAACCACTGGCCTTCCTTAACCCAACGCTTACCTTAGTTTTCTTGCACAGATACTGTCAAATTGAGACTTAATGTAAATGAATCATTAAATTAATATTTTTAACAATTTAAGATTCAACTTTGGAATTTGATTAATAAATAATTAATGAATAATCACAGATCAATTTTCTAAAGTGGAGCCCTAACTGTTTGTGGTCTTTGTGGGTTAAAGCATGGCTGTAAATTCTGTGTATTTACATTATTGATTATTTATAGTCCATTCCCTAAAAATGTCACATGATCAATATCTGTTCTGAGAGGTCAATGTGGCAGCTGTCATGTTTTGACAGGACAACATCAAAATCTTCGGTTTAAGGGCTGCAACAGGACTTTTACCACCGATTCGTTTTTGTTAAATTGTGCAACTCAATTTCCTAAAATGTCGCGTCTGCAAGTTACTTATTTTGCCCAGCAAGCAGCTAAATTCCCAAGTAAATTAAGTTTTTTTATCGTGTATCATTTAAAGGAGGGCACAGAGCGTATCTGTTTGCATATGGCTGAATGAACACGAGCACAGAGTACATATATTTGTGTCCAGTATAAACTTTGACCCTCTCCCTCTTCAGGAGCGTCTGCTAATGAGCCTACTGCCCAGGAATGTTGCCATGGAGATGAAGGAGGACTTCCTGAAGCCGCCTGAGAGGATCTTTCACAAGATCTACATCCAACGTCATGACAATGTCAGGTACGGGGAGGGGGGGGGTGTTTTGATCCATGTGTCATCTGTGCTGACGTCAAGGTCAAGAATAGATGGAGTAATTAAGAGTCGCCATTAACGCAGATGAAAAACACTACGGAAAGGTCAGCAAACGAAAAGGGTTAGAGCAGATTTAAAAACGACCTCGTCCTCTTGTGATAGATGTTTACATTAGTGTGAGAAATATATTAAACAAAGCAGTGACTGTGATATTACGTGTCAAATATTAAACCCTTGAGAATGTTGGTTTATTAGAAGGTCAGCTGCAGCCAGAAGGAGGTACTGTCTTTTTCTGTACAGGGGGTGGATAAGTCTTGACATCCTGTACTGCAGTAACAGTCAAACTCCTCTGTTCCAAGTAAAAGTCCTGCTTTCCAAATGTTACTGCAGTAAAAGTACAAAAGTATCAACATCCAAATCTACTTGAAGTATCCAAAAGAAAAAGTAGTCATTGAGCAGAATGGCACATGAATGTATCTGATATTATTGGATTCTAATTATTGATGGATTATTGTGTTGATCACTTTAATGTTGGCGCTGATGTTAACTACCTTATATACTTCTAATATGAAGTACTTTATGTACCGCTGGGTAGCTGATGTTAACTACCTTATATACTTCTAATCTGAAGTACTTTATATACTGCTGGGTAGCTGACGTTAACTACCTTATATACTTCTAATATGAAGTACTTTATGTACCGCTGGGTAGCTGATGTTAACTACCTTATATACTTCTAATCTGAAGTACTTTATATACTGCTGGGTAGCTGATGTTAACTACCTTATATACTTCTAATTTGAAGTACTTTATGTACCGCTGGGTAGCTGATGTTAACTACCTTATATACTTCTAATTTGAAGTACTTTATATACTGCTGGGTAGCTGATGTTAACTACCTTATATACTTCTAATCTGAAGTACTTTATATACTGCTGGGTAGCTGATGTTAACTACCTTATATACTTCTAATTTGAAGTACTTTATATACTGCTGGGTAGCTGATGTTAACTACCTTATATACTTCTAATCTGAAGTACTTTATATACTGCTGGGTAGCTGATGTTAACTACCTTATATACTTCTAATTTGAAGTACTTTATATAACGCTGGGTAGCTGACGTTAACTACCTTATATACTTCTAATATGAAGTACTTTATGTACCGCTGGGTAGCTGATGTTAACTACCTTATATACTTCTAATCTGAAGTACTTTATATACTGCTGGGTAGCTGATGTTAACTACCTTATATACTTCTAATATGAAGTACTTTATGTACCGCTGGGTAGCTGATGTTAACTACCTTATATACTTCTAATCTGAAGTACTTTATATGCTGCTGGGTAGCTGACGTTAACTACCTTATATACTTCTAATATGAAGTACTTTATGTACCGCTGGGTAGCTGATGTTAACTACCTTATATACTTCTAATCTGAAGTACTTTATATACTGCTGGGTAGCTGATGTTAACTACCTTATATACTTCTAATTTGAAGTACTTTATATACTGCTGGGTAGCTGATGTTAACTACCTTATATACTTCTAATCTGAAGTACTTTATATACTGCTGGGTAGCTGATGTTAACTACCTTATATACTTCTAATTTGAAGTACTTTATATAACGCTGGGTAGCTGACGTTAACTACCTTATATACTTCTAATATGAAGTACTTTATGTACCGCTGGGTAGCTGATGTTAACTACCTTATATACTTCTAATCTGAAGTACTTTATATACTGCTGGGTAGCTGATGTTAACTACCTTATATACTTCTAATATGAAGTACTTTATGTACCGCTGGGTAGCTGATGTTAACTACCTTATATACTTCTAATCTGAAGTACTTTATATGCTGCTGGGTAGCTGACGTTAACTACCTTATATACTTCTAATATGAAGTACTTTATGTACCGCTGGGTAGCTGATGTTAACTACCTTATATACTTCTAATCTGAAGTACTTTATATACTGCTGGGTAGCTGATGTTAACTACCTTATATACTTCTAATATGAAGTACTTTATGTACCGCTGGGTAGCTGATGTTAACTACCTTACATACTTCTAATATGAAGTACTTTATATACCGCTGGGTAGCTGACGTTAACTACCTTATATACTTCTAATCTGAAGTACTTTATATACCGCTGGGTAGCTGATGTTAACTACCTTATATACTTCTAATCTGAAGTACTTTATATACTGCTGGGTAGCTGACGTTAACTACCTTATATACTTCTAATCTGAAGTACTTTATATACTGCTGGGTAGCTGATGTTAACTACCTTATATACTTCTAATATGAAGTACTTTATATACTGCTGGGTAGCTGATGTTAACTACCTTATATACTTCTAATATGAAGTACTTTATGTACCGCTGGGTAGCTGATGTTAACTACCTTATATACTTCTAATTTGAAGTACTTTATATACCACTGGGTAGCAAATATTAACTACCTTATATACTTCTAATTTGAAGTACTTTATATACCGCTGGGTAGCTGATGTTAACTACCTTATATACTTCTAATTTGAAGTACTTTATGTACCGCTGGGTAGCTGATGTTAACTACCTTATATACTTCTAATTTGAAGTACTTTATGTACCGCTGGGTAGCTGATGTTAACTACCTTATATACTTCTAATTTGAAGTACTTTATGTACCGCTGGGTAGCTGATGTTAACTACCTTATATACTTCTAATTTGAAGTACTTTATATACCACTGGGTAGCAAATATTAACTACCTTATATACTTCTAATTTGAAGTACTTTATATACCGCTGGGTAGCTGATATTAACTACCTTATATACTTCTAATTTGAAGTACTTTATATACCGCTGGGTAGCTGATGTTAACTACCTTATATACTTCTAATTTGAAGTACTTTATGTACCACTGGGTAGCAAATATTAACTACCTTATATACTTCTAATTTGAAGTACTTTATATACCGCTGGGTAGCTGACGTTAACTACCTTATATACTTCTAATTTGAAGTACTTTATATACCACTGGGTAGCAAATATTAACTACCTTATATACTTCTAATTTGAAGTACTTTATATACCGCTGGGTAGCTGACGTTAACTACCTTATATACTTCTAATTTGAAGTACTTTATATACCACTGGGTAGCAAATATTAACTACCTTATATACTTCTAATTTGAAGTACTTTATATACCGCTGGGTAGCTGATATTAACTACCTTATATACTTCTAATTTGAAGTACTTTATATACCGCTGGGTAGCTGATGTTAACTACCTTATATACTTCTAATTTGAAGTACTTTATATACCACTGGGTAGCAAATATTAACTACCTTATATACTTCTAATTTGAAGTACTTTATATACCACTGGGTAGCAAATATTAACTACCTTATATACTTCTAATTTGAAGTACTTTATGTACCGCTGGGTAGCTGATGTTAACTACCTTATATACTTCTAATTTGAAGTACTTTATGTACCGCTGGGTAGCTGATGTTAACTACCTTATATACTTCTAATTTGAAGTACTTTATATACCACTGGGTAGCAAATATTAACTACCTTATATACTTCTAATTTGAAGTACTTTATATACCGCTGGGTAGCTGACGTTAACTACCTTATATACTTCTAATTTGAAGTACTTTATATACCGCTGGGTAGCTGACGTTAACTACCTTATATACTTTAGTCACATGTTGCGTCTAGAGTATTTTTATATAATTATGTAAAATGATATAAAAGTCATATATCAGGGTTAAAGGAACCTCTGCCAATGCAAAGCCTATAGAGAATTATCAACTGAATCAGGTCCCCTCAGCTTTACAGAGCTTCGTAGTGAGTTACAGCTCAGTTTAGTGTTCAGACTAGAGCCCGACCGATATATTGTTTTGCCGATTTTATCGGCCGGTATGAGTCTATTACTGATATATCGATATCGGTGAATATGCCGCAGATATTAACATTTTATAATGTGCGTTTATGTTTATATATTCTGTTTATGTATACTGTATTCTATATACAGTACCAGTCAAAAGTTTGGACACTGCATTGAAATGCCATTACCTGTGCAAGTGTATCCAAACCTTTGACTGGTACTGTACTATAATATACACATAAATAGTATCAGCCGATATATCGATATCTGATTTTTATTAAACTTCATAATATCGGTAATCAGCCCCAAAAAACCCATATCGGTCGGGATCTAGTTCAGACCAAATTTTAAATGTTCTAGTTTGCTCTCGTAGAATCATTGTTGGCAAAAAAGTCTCTAAAAAGCCACTGTACTTTTCCAGCTCAGCAGCAAACAGCAGAGAAACACGGAGATGAGCTGGGAAGAGTTAATTTTGGACTTACTGTAGATGGACTACATGGACACAGGCATGGCTCCAAATGAACCACGATGTTTCTCTGTTTCTCAGCAACAACATTTCATTTTCTGGATAAGAATAAATATCCAGCCAATTTGTAGGTTTCTATTGCAGCTGTGGCCTCTAGAAACTAACACCAGATTAAAGAGAACAGTTACTATGGAGAATCAAAGATTCACAGCTACTAAGTTTCTGTCAAGAGAGGCTCGTGTTAAAAATAAACTGAAGCATATTCATGTTACTGGGAGCTTTGTGTTAAGGACTGGCACTGTCTGAAAGTGGATCCTAATTCACTTTGTAAATTTAATCTTAATCTTAATCTGGAGTCTGCATGTTGTCCCTGTGTCTGTGTGGGTTTTCTCCTCCCACAGTCCAAACTCATGCAGGTCAGGATTAGGGTCTGGACCCAGGTGGACCTGGGGCCTTTCTGTGTGGAGTCTGCATGTTGTCCCTGTGTCTGTGTGGGTTTTCTCCTCCCACAGTCCAAACTCATGCAGGTCAGGATTAGGGTCTGAACCCAGGTGGACCCGGGGCCTTTCTGTGTGGAGTCTGCATGTTGTCCCTGTGTCTGTGTGGGTTTTCTCCTCCCACAGTCCAAACACATGCAGGTCAGGATTAGGGTCTGAACCCAGGTGGACCCGGGGCCTTTCTGTGTGGAGTCTGCATGTTGTCCCTGTGTCTGTGTGGGTTTTCTCCTCCCACAGTCCAAACACATGCAGGTCAGGATTAGGGTCTGAACCCAGGTGGACCTGGGGCCTTTCTGTGTGGAGTCTGCATGTTGTCCCTGTGTCTGTGTGGGTTTTCTCCTCCCACAGTCCAAACACATGCAGGTCAGGATTAGGGTCTGAACCCAGGTGGACCCGGGGCCTTTCTGTGTGGAGTCTGCATGTTGTCCCTGTGTCTGTGTGGGTTTTCTCCTCCCACAGTCCAAACTCATGCAGGTCAGGATTAGGGTCTGAACCCAGGTGGACCAGGGGCCTTTCTGTGTGGAGTCTGCATGTTGTCCACCTGTCTGTGTGGGTTTTCTCCTCCCACAGTCCAAACACATGCAGGTTAGGATGGTTGGTGACTCTACATTGTGGGTGTGTGTCTGTCTGTGTGATTGGCTGCTGATCTGTCCAGGGGGGACCTGCCTCTCACCCTAGATGAGCACCCCACTACAGAATAAGCAGTATAGAAAATGTATGTTTATGATCTAAGAATAGCACCAATAACACACAGTCTATGGCAGGCGGTGCAAATCAGTCTTACTGACACTGTGGATTAAACTATCTGTAACCAACTTGTCTAGTGATGCACTTTTTAAATTTTAAATAAATCTGATCCTTTAAGTCATTTATCAGGGTCTAGAGTCAAACTCATATACAAGGACTGTTGTGTTTTCTGTCACTGTAAGCTTTTTTTTTTTGTGATCAATATTTTTTACTATTTTCTCACAGTTCCTCATTTGAAATTAAACCAATTAATCATAAAGTTGTTTCATATTCAGCTGTTAACTACAGTTAATTATTTATTGATTAAAATAATTGATCAACCATAAACGCCAAACTCTCAGTTCTAAATTGTTGAGAAATTTTCCTGTTTTGTACAAGTTTTACATCAATGCTGGTTGAATAGCTTTTTGGTTTTTGGGTGCTGTGACTGGGCTCTCCGTCTGGTTCTCATCCTGCAATGGACATTTTAAAAAGGATTAATTAAACAACACAGTAGTTAAAAAAAAAAAAGAAAAAGAAATGATCAGCAATCGGTGATGAATACAATAATTATTTGGAGACCTGTCCTTGTGAATTTTATCAGCCCATTCAGCAGCCACCTCTATTGCATTTGTAATGAAGAACATAGAGAGCGTGAGAACCTGGCCTGACTTTGAGCTGATTACATTCCAGCGCAGCAGTAAAGAGAGAGGGAGAGCTGTATCAGTGCTGAGTGTGGGAGTAGAGGGCTAGGTAGCATGTCAACAGCACTCCTGTCAAGAGACAATCCTCTCCACTCCGTCTGTCTCTATGTGCTCGGCTCCCACACTCACCCACAGCTTGGGAACATCACCGCCCGTTCACCGGCATGGCTGCTGCACTGACACTCAGGCAAGCCTCATGCTGCTGCGCCCAGCGAGCCAGCTCCCGCTCGTCTCCAGGGAGCTGCTACGAGCGCACACAAATTTACAGGTGGTTAAAGATAAATAAATAAAAACACATCAGCTTTATGTTGCTGAGTAGGCACATGACAGCCCCCTGATGTGGACCCCCTTTGATGCGGCCCTGTGAACATTTAATCGCACACCTATTTAGCACCGCCACCACTCTGCTCTCCCTCTCTCCCACCTCCTTTGTCCTCTGTCCTCCTCTTGCCCTCTCCTTCTCACCCAGCACCAGCACGACCTGCAGCGCAGCACCATTCAGAGACAAATCACACAACAGAGCTCTTCTGTTGAGCTGCAGTCGTGATCCCAGCTTTGCATACATCAGGCTCCCGAGCAACTATACAGTGCTGCAAAAAAGAGCACAGCAACTCAGTCACGAAGCAGCGGATGAGCTCTCTTCATGTAACTGGAGCGAGGGATTGAACCTCAATACTTTTCGGATACCAACCAAAATGTGTTCCTAGCCACAAGCATCAGAAACACAGAGATCTGGGGTTGAAGGTCTGGTCTGATTCATCTTCTTTACTTATTCTCTGATGAAGGAGCTACAGAGTTCAATCAAAATTTGAGATTTATGGAAGCAAACATTGTGCATGGCCCCATGTGAATTAGGGCGTCACCATTACAGCTACTAAAGCTCACAATAAAGTATGAGGAAAAAAAAAAAAACAACAGAAGTCAAAGGGGTCATCAAACATTTAGCATGCATCCTCTGGGGACCACAAACACCTGTACAAACAGAAACACCAATCCGTTAAACAACCGGTGAGACATTTCTCACAAATCTACCGACCACCAGTCACATGTTTATGCTTGACCTTGAAAACAGTAGCTTGAGCTTTCAACAACATCTCATGGTCTTCCTCAACTGTCACTCACCTGAAACAGCTGGTCCAACTAAGAAAGACCATTAGCTGTAAATGAAAGCTTCAGAAAACACCAGTAAGTGGCTCTTTGGTTAAGTTCTCTTGCCTGTTTGTTGGTTATTTTTTACAGCTGTGTTCCTGCTGATTAGAAACGGCATCAAAACATGTTGCAGTAAAATGTAGGGTATCAGAAAAAAATTAGTATTTTGGTAACAGCACTCAAACTCAGGTATTATATTGGCACTAGTATCAAAGTATTTCAATTATTACCCAGCTCTACTCACAACCCTGGCTCGGATGCCTTTACTCCACAGGGAAGAGTAATGTTTTTGGACTGAGAATCAATAAGATCCATAACACCTTGTTTTGCTGCCATCTGGCCTGCCTCTGAGAAAATGAATGAGGGGCTAAGTAGCTTTCAACGCCTTTCTCAGCCTCAGTACAGCAGCTAGCCAGCAGCAGGCAATTTAGATCTGTAATTGATTTAGTGGTAGCCCTAAAAGATGCTTTCATTTATCAGGGATTGGATTATGAAACTCGCTGCTTGCTTCTCCTTTGATCGCCATTAACCAGTTTCTCTGCATATTTTCAGTCAGGAAACCTGTTACAGTAAAAACAGTTAACCTGTTTTTGTAGAATTAATTTTTTATTGCATTAAAAAGTGCAGAGTGATTGGTTCATGGGGAAAACAAGAAGAGAAAAGAATCTGTTGACATGACTTTGCCTCTTTAGATTAAAATCTCACTTTCTCTCCTGACAGCATCCTGTTTGCAGACATTGTGGGTTTCACCAGCTTGGCTTCTCAGTGCACTGCTCAGGAACTGGTCAAACTGCTCAACGAACTCTTTGGGAAGTTTGATGAACTCGCCACAGTAAGTCCCCCCACCCCCCACCCCCTCTCTCCCACTCCTGCTACACCATAATGAAAATGATCAAATAAACCATCCACACTCTCCCACAGACAAAATGATTAGAGAAATCTTTCACCTGTCAAGTCTCATCCCAACGGACATAATAGACTGAGATTCCCAGACCCTCATTCCAAGCTCTTAAGTTTTATTCTACACTCTCATGTTTGGTGCAATATTCTTAGTGAAGGTAGCAGAAAAAGCTGTAAAAACATTTAACACCGACTGCTTACACAATCAGCAGAGCCTGTGATATTAACATTAATTTGGACTTGTGTTTCTGCCAATATTTACTCCCCTTTAAGCTCTGTTTTGGTCGCCACCAACTTCTGAGAAAAACACCTAGGTCTTTAGCTGTTAGATCCTCCAGCATGTTGTCTCCAAGTTTGTCTGTTGCTGTTTAGTGCTGGGCAGCTACAGTGCAGCTTTTTAAAATCTTTTTTGCTGCCTGCAGCTACTGGAATCAACGTTTTAGACAGCTGGGAAACTGTACCAAAGCAATGTAACTGTAAAACACTGCTTATTTGGGTGAGACAAGAGAGTAAAATTGAAAAGTAAAAGTTTCTGTTATGAAATAATGTCACTGAGCCATCACAGTCAGCCTACAGTGAGGGAGGCAGATTGGCTGCAAGTGACACCAAACAGTTGGTGAGCTCCTGTTTCAGCCTGTTGTTCCTGTGCAGCACAAAAAGCCTCCAAGAAAACCAATGCATTATTTAGGCCTGGAGCTCATTTATTATGCCAAACCATATATTGATCCAAACAGTGAAAGTAAAGCTGAAGTAACTGACTGAAGTGGAGGAGGAGGAGGAGATGAAGGTCAAGAAGGATAGGGAACTGGAAAGGTGAGAGAGGGAGAGATAAGTGAACGGATTTTTAGACAGAGGGAAGACAGGGGCTGGGTTGTTTCTCTAAGTGTGTGTGTGTGTGTGTGCGAACTATTGGGACTACTGCAATAAATAAGAGAGAGACTGTATACTGTAGCATAAACTAAAGCAGAAAGCCTGTGTAGTGTTGTTTTCTGGGAAAGAAGATTAGGTGAGTGATAGGTTATCTGCCGCCAGACTACTGTGATCATATTAATACTACATAAGCCACGCACACACGCACACACACGCACGCACACGCACGCACGCACACACGCACACACACACACACACACACACACACACACACACACACACACACACACACCTTTACTGGTAGTTTTAAATATTTGTGTAAATTATATTATTTTTATAATAATGTATTTTTTATCTCAAGGAGGAAATCCTTCCTTAATTTTAAAGTCATATTTAACTGACCACTGAAATAAATGATATTAAATGTATAGGGTCAAATACTTTACATGAAATATTTAGTATTAGTGCACAAAGGGCCTATTTTGCTCTGTGCATACATGAATGTGCTTAGTGAACATCAAAAAGAGGTACTTAATAGCTTTCCAAAGATTGCCCAAAGTGACAGCTACACCACATTCACACTGAAACCTCAGTGTGCCATGTGCCTGATCTCTTCTTCTACCAGGCCCAGAGATCTCTTCACACAGTGTACTCTTACTCTCTTTCCACACACACACACACACACACACACACACACACACACACAAGTCACATGAACAGCAGGATTATCCCTCTTGAGTTCATTCTGCAGCTCAGCAATCAGTCATGGCTCAACGCAGAGAGCGAGACAGAGGGAAGAGAACGTGCAAGATACAAGGTGATATGTGTCTTGCTATCAGTGCTGCAGTGCTCAGTGAGCCTTTATATGGAAATCTTGTGATGACGATATATTGTGTGTGTGTGTGTGTGTGTGTGTGTGTGTGTGTGTGAAGCTGCATCCTAATTGAGATTTATACCCTGTCGTGTTAGCGGAAAGAGAAATTCACTTTCAAACCAGCTCTGTCACAGCTGCTGAGCCTGTCTGACTGCTGTATGCTACACAACACATGTATTCCCCAGAGGCTCAGTCTAAACATAACTGTAACAGACACACGCCTAACTTAACCTTAACCATAATGAAAACAGGACTCAATCAAGCCAAATTAGATAAACCATCCCCAATCAGCTGGTCTAAATTCTCTCTCCAAAAGCAAACACATACCTTCCTCGTGGGACAGTGCTTTCTGCTAGCTGATAACTCTTCTTTCATTTATGTTCTCACACACACACACACACACGCACACACACCCTCAGATTCTGTTACTAGTGTTGGGATAATCATCCACGTTCTGAATTCTCATATCCTCCCACGCCAGAATCTTTCTGCACCCGTGAGCAGAAAACCAGAGCACCCCATCCCCTCTCTTCTCATCTCCGCCTCTTACCCTGCAGTTGTCATGAATCCTCTGTATGTGTGTGTGTGTGTGTGTGTGTGTGTGTGTGTGTGTGGCTGTGCATGTATGTGTTTGTCACTCACAGGCTGCCTGCAGGCTAAGCTTTGTAGGGTCTACTGTTATGATTTTCTGATGACTGTGTGATACAGTGCCAAATGGAAACCCTGTGTGTGCTAAACTAAACCAAAGTGCCTTTACAGTACGTGTGCATGCAGTCATGCAGCTGTTTGGGCTTTTTTGCAGGTGTGTGTGTGTGTGTGTGTGTGTGTGTGTGTGTGTTTAAGATTGTTTGTGTGTCTTCATAACGGGTCTGTCTGGGAATGTGTGGGCGGGATTCTACTTCAAGAGCATGTCGGAGCAATTAGAGTTTGCCTCAACTACAAACACACACATGGCTGCACATGCACACACATCTGATCTCCATGAGAAGTGACATACAGTAACTGTAGGATCCATGTATTTTCTCTACAGTCCAATCTCATGTAACAGGAGTTAAAGTGTATCTTCTCTTCATGTAAAGTGTGAATGTAAAATGTAGAAATAGTCCACGGACGTATGCTATGATTTAGTTCCCTAACTGTTTTCAGTGTTCTTCATCAGACACCACTAAACATTTGCTTATTTGACAAGAGGAAATATTTTTTAAAATCTTTTTAAATGGTGTTTCAGCATTTGAGAAATTGATTATATACATATCAGGTAAAGGATATTATACAAGGTGAGTTGTCCTCAGCACAGTATGAGTAGAGCGTCTGTATCAGGACACCTTTGACTCCATTACAAACAGAACATAAAATGTAAAAAAGCAAAGCTGTGTTCATGTTGTAATCTATGTAATAGTTTGTTTTTAGTATTTCTAGCCGTGGTTATAAGTTAAATACAGCAGATTTATTGTTGCTATGGCTACCAGCAGTTTAATATCCCTTACGAACAGATTTAGCTTACTAATAATTGGTCCTTCAACTTTACTCTGTGACACTGAAGAAACAAGTGTCTCCAGCATTATTTTAGGAAAACAGCACCAACAAATTTATTGGGTTTGTCTAAGTTTAGTAGTTCACTGATTGTTTAGTATAATTATCTCACCGTCTCTGTGTTTGTGTAGGAGAATCACTGCAGGAGGATAAAGATACTGGGGGACTGTTACTACTGTGTGTCAGGACTGACACAGCCCAAAGCAGATCATGCCCACTGCTGTGTGGAGATGGGCCTGGACATGATTGACACGATCGCGTGAGTCTAACACATGCAATCGCTCATCTACATCTCAAAAACAAGCATCTGCACATTTGTACAGGCCAATTTTATCGTCACGGATTGAGGATTTGTGATGAGACTCGTTTCAAGTCAAGGGATTAGTTGTTTATTAAAATTGGACATCTTTCAAATATTATTGATTAATAATATCTGTCTTGCTACAGCTGCCTAAAAATGTCCATATGGGCGTGCTATAATGGCTCACATGGTAACAGCACTGTTTCCAATCAGTGTAATAACCAGTCATGCCATACTCACCACTGTGCTGCTCTGAAGGTCTGTTTTCATCCAGCAATTATTTGAGTTTTGCATGCACTTTGCTGTTTTTTTAGTTTATAATTTAAATGAAGATCAACACTTCTCACATAAAAAAAGTCTACCACCAACAGGAGGAAATATGCCTCTGAGCCACTGGAAGACTTTTAATGTAAACATTAAAGCTTTGGGTTTCTTTCACAGTAGAGTAACATCCGTCTAAAACAGCAATGTGGCCTTAAAGGGAAACGATAAAAAACAGACTTCGTACCTCACATAAATGAACAAGTCAGCAGGCAAACATGCGGAGGTTTGACTTTGATTAAACAGAATTGATAATTAAAGCCTGCCTCTAATATATCTATCTAATATATACCTTTGGATATAATCCATCCAAAGTAAAGGCCTGGTTCTCTCTGACACCCAGGTAAACAAAAGGCACTATGTGAGAATTCACAGTGACGATCACTAAGTGTGTCTTCAGTTTTTAAGAGATTTGGGTCAGCTTAAACTAAACTCAGCATTCATTAGTGCCTTGATAAATCCTTTCTCACAGATTTCTCTCACAGTCACATAGCTGGCTGTCAAACATTTAGGCTTGCTTAACATGAATGTAAAACCTGTGCAATGGTCAGATATGATGTAGGAAGAGTACAGCAGCAA
The DNA here is from genome assembly GCF_900324485.2 of Mastacembelus armatus. Lineage (NCBI taxonomy): Eukaryota > Metazoa > Chordata > Actinopteri > Synbranchiformes > Mastacembelidae > Mastacembelus > Mastacembelus armatus. Next base: position 2,280,026 of record NC_046636.1, on the reverse strand, counting down.
AAACACTTTGTTTTTGATGTCAGTGTGGGCAACAGATACATTTTGTAGTCAAGACTGATTCAACTTGTGGGAAATCAGAAACATTTGGTGGCACACATGCATGCCACCCACTCCTTCCCACCAGCATGCTGACACATACGCAAAGCGACTTTACGTCATTTACTTGTGTGAGCACTTGCCTGTCATGTTCTTTTCTTGCTGCTCTGTCTGAGTGGACGGATGCTGCTGTAGGGCTCCTTTATCTCAGGGGACAGGTGCTGCCATACACACTCATCCCTGTGTGCGCGCGACTTCCCTCCTTCAGCCTGATGGGCAGACCGCATTTTGGTTCTCACCGCTCTGTAAACAGACACACACACACACACACACACACAGACTTCGTCAACCCTCCACCACTCTGTTCCCCTCCTCTGCTCCATCAGTGACTGCATCCTCGTCTGAAGTGACTGACCTGCCACTGGTGACAAGGAGCTTTGTGTAGTGATTTACTGAAGAGGAAAGGCTTTGGAAAGTCCTGTACATGTGAAGGTTGTTTGCACATGTACATGCATAAATATACACATGTGAATTCAATTTGAGTTTACATTACAGCCTCAAAATAAGCATGGTGATACACACATCTTTGGATAGCAGTGCTAGAAATTTTGTTTAGTGCATTAGCATTTGCTAATTGGCACTAAACACAAAGTACAGCTGAGGATGATGGGAATATCAAGAGTTTGCAGTAATTTGATCGTGAACCAAATGATGAATAAAAAACATTCCAGTAAGTCTTTGCTGTGTATTTTGGCATGAAGGTATCCACATGCGAAGCATCGTAACATGTGCTCCACCTCTCCTTTTCCCATTATCCTCTGGTACCAAAGAGCACCCAGGACAAGGTCATAGTGAGTCTCTGGAATAACAAATTCCATAGACTTATCTGAGACACTGAATCACTGGACAGTATGACGTCAAACATTATGACCCTTATGAGTTATTCCACCCATTAGCTGCTTATCCTTGAGGGTTGTGGGGGGCTGGAGTCAACCCCAGCTGACACTGGGTGTGAGGCAGGGAATGCATGGACAGTCTATTACAGGGCTGACAGAGAGAGATAACAATGCTCACATTCACACCTACAGGCAAATTTGAGCCACCAATTAACCTAGCCTGCATGTGTTTGGACTGTGGGAGGAAGGCACAGTATCTGGAAACAAAACGGGAACATCATGCAAATTCCACACAGAAAGGCTGAAGCCAGAACCCTTCTTGGTATGAGGCAACAGTCCTAATGCATCCTTCCATTAGCTAGACTGGTAATGCTGTAAAGGGTCACTGGGTAAAAGAAAGATGTTGACCTGTCTAATGGCACTGTATGAAAACTAAGGCTTCATCAAGGTTATCAGAATTGATCCTGGTGGAGACATGAACGTGTACCACATTTCACACCAATCCCTCAAATGGTTGTGAAGACATCTTGCTCTAAATCAAAAATATGAACCTCATGGTGACGCTAGAGGAAAAGTCAGGAGCTCAGAAACATCCTTATATTCACTATGTAGTCAGCATCAAAATGTTGTTCCCACCAGTAGATGTTGGGATAATAAAATTCTTGACCAAAGTGCTGAACTGGCTGAGACATCAACACTGCCATCTCTGCGCCAAGCACCTAAAGTCCTGGACACACACCTGGATCTAGTCCTGCACCCTGAAACTAATCGCATGTGCTTTGCTCTCTGGCCGACGTAACTTGTCCAAGCAATTTAAAGTCCAAGCTGTTTTTGAGACACCCTTCTAATTATAACCTCCTAGATGGATGTTACATTTTCTTGGCTTCGTTTCATGAGGTAGAGATTAATTTTGTACGCCTCTCTCCTCTCCTGCAGGTCGGTAGTGGAGGCGACTGAGGTAGACCTGAATATGCGTGTTGGCCTGCACACAGGACGGGTGCTGTGTGGCGTGCTGGGCCTCAGGAAATGGCAGTATGACGTCTGGTCAAACGATGTCACGCTGGCAAATGTGATGGAGGCTGGAGGGCTGCCTGGGTCAGTGCTGACTGTTACACCCACTGAAAGCGACTCTGAGCGGTCACAGTACAAACACAACACAACACACACACATTTAGTCATACACACAGTTTCCCGGCAACAGAGACAGAGCAAGATTTTATCATGTATGCATCCAAAACCAGTATTAACAGATGGGGAAACACAGCAGTTAAATTACATATATTTTCACAGACTTGTGTCAACATTTCATGAGAAAAAAAAAAAAAAAAAAAACAGCTCTTTGTGATAGTCATATAATTTCATTTAATTTTATACGGTTAATTAGTTAAAGTAGAAGAATGTTCTCAGTCCTTATAAGAACACCTAATTATCCAGTGTGAAAATAAATTAATTTACATTTAAAACATTTAGATATACATGCATTTCAACTTCACTGAAAAATATACACCCAATCATGTGAAAAGACTAGACTTTATTGAATTTCATCAACTGACAAATTGTCTTATTGAAGAGAGAGCCTGAAAACAATTAAAAACTACAGAAGCACATTGGATTCATAATTACGACTTTGAGAATTATGAGAAAATATCTCATAAGTGCTACAACCATGATATGGGTATCTCATAATTATGTGGTGATTTTCTTAATTATGAGCCTGTTTTACAAATACAGATTTTTATTATGACAGGACTTAAACATGATTATTAAAGATGTTGTAAAAACTGTTGTAATCACATGCATTTTTTTCATTATGATATAGATCTTCTTACTATACGATCTTTTCATGTGATTATGGGATGAAAAAAACAAGACGCGATGTGCTTCAGAGTTGGTATTGGTGCCTGTATAGAGTCTGTGGACTAACACGGCTACAAGAGAACACTGACTGCAGAGTTTGTCCAGATTTAGTAAACTGAAAACAACTTAGAAAAGGACTGTAAATTTCACCTAATCTAAATGTCAAAACATTGTTGACCATACCCATGAACATTTACTCAACCCGACACAGCACTTTCCACAGGCTGCAAACACTGTGGCTGTTATTAATTTATGGTGTTGTTTCAGAATACGTAGCACTTGTTATGCTCATTATAATAAATAAAATATCACTTGAATGCAGGGCCATTGGTTTTTTTTTTAATCTTATTGTTCAACAACAAAGTTGGCACAGAGGGAAAAGCTGCATGAGGTTTTGTCTACCAGGCGATACTACAAGCATCAGCTCATTTGTTGGTTTTCCCCTAATTTGTTAATAGTAAAAGGATTAAATAATGTTAGCCTTGAAGATGTCGTGTTATCTTATTTTCAAAAAGTTACTGGGGTGAAAGGATTTTGCTCTGATGTGGTTTCATGACTTCCTAAAATGGACAGTAACTGAAGCTAAACATAAGGCAGAGCACTAGTATTAATGCCACTTCATTCATGTAGAGTAACAAGCTGATTTGCATTTAAAAAGCAGTAAAATCAGGCCACTCATTGGCTCAATTTGGGGTTGTTTCAAGTGAAGTAATAAGACTTTAGGTCTCGTCCTCAGATTAAATGAGTCGTTAGGATGAACATTTCTCTGCTGAGAAGAATTTTGAGCAAGCTGAGGGGTTATTAGGCTGATAAAAATAATGAGTGGAATAATGACTGGAGACTTTAGCATGTGACTGTTACCACTAACCGTTTGTCGTCCTCTGCTGTGCTTGTGCTCTCAGCAAGGTGCACATCACAAGGACCACCCTGGAGTGTTTGAATGGAGACTATGAGGTGGAACCAGGCTTTGGGCATGAGAGACATGCCTTTCTTCAAAAACATCACATAGAGACCTTTTTCATCGTGCCATCACACAGACGTAAAGTACGTCAGGATGAAGCATTTTCTCTTCTTGCTTTGTCTCTCCAGCATACAGCTCCAGAGGTGCCACATCCGTCAGCGTTGTAAAAGTTAATCCTCTGGTGCAGACAGGGAGGCAGCCCATGTGTTAAGCTGGCATACACATGGCTTGTATCACTCTCTCACACCAAATGCACATGTGCACCAGAGCTGAGTGTGTGTGTGGATACTCGTAGCACATGAAACCCTCTGATAAATGCAAATAAACAGCTGATTCATCCAGGTTTTCTAAAACCGTACACTGTAGAAATCTCACTCATAAGTCTAGTTTACTTCCATGAATGAGGTGATTCTTAAAACCAAATTAAAATTCATCTTCTCATGTTTTGAGGACGTCACCGCTCGTTTTAATTCTCCAATCTGTTCATGGGTAATCCAAGTTCTCGTCAGGTTTCATTAATAAAGAAAGTGGATTTAGTTTTCAAAATAATAAACTGCAGGCAGGTTGGAAATGATTTTTAGAGTTAAATTTTAGTAGCTATGAAACAGAAAGAAAATCTGCATATACTGACATATCTGGATGGTTTCAGAGGGTGGACATTAATACACACATTAACACCCTGACTCTTAGGTTTTAGCCTTGGAACAGATATTAATGGATTTACCTGATTTTGCATCATAAAGACATCAAGTTCTACTTGTTCAGCTCATTGGTTCAAAGTTCAAGCACTTTTACCACAAACCAATGAATTTCCCTTAGTCTTGCTAAATGGAGGCCAACAGATGCTAATGTTTGCATTCTAGCGCGACAAACTACAGAAGACAAATAGATTTATCTCCTTTAAATATGCATCTTGTCTCCAAATGTGTTTCCATTTCCAACATTTTATCACATTTTTTTGGTTTTCCAGTTGTCTGATTTTTTCAGGCGTAAGTCCTTGCAGTTACTGTTGGATTTTTTTGTGCACGTTTTATGCATTTGACATTGAGTTAAGAGTATTTAAGATCATATATGAGCCCAGGAGCTAAATCAAGACTAAAAAATGTTCACTTGTTCACTCACTAAACTCTGGTTCTTCCTTTCTTTCCTGTTCATCTCATTACCTTTGTCTTCATTTCCAGATCTTTCCGGGTCTGATTCTATCGGACATCAAACCGGCCAAGAGGATGAAGTTTAAGACGGTGTGCTACTTGCTGGTGCAGCTGATGCACTGCAGGAAGATGTTCAAGGCCGAGATCCCCTTCTCCAATGTCATGACCTGCGAGGATGACGACAAAGTATGGGACAACTGTTTATCTCTCTGCAAGCTCATGTTTTGAGCCAAATCAATCGCTTTTTATGTTTCAGTGTGTACAAACACTGCACAGAATGGATATAAACATTTCTAGGTTACATCCTAAAAAAAAAAAATATTTAATGGGTTTACGGGCCCATTTGTGATGGAGTGAAATCCTGCTTGGACTCCTAATCTGCTACACACACACACAGACACGCACACACACAAACCGTAATCCAGGCTACTTGATTTCACTGCAACGTAAATACTACGTTATACCTGCATTACAGCTTTTCTTTGAAAAGTAAGCCAGTGAATTAGATCTCATCAGGTTGATAAACTCACTGATCTTAAACTCGAGTGTGTGTAGATATTGTGTGTGCTGGTGTGGGTTTATGTGACAAATAACGTTTGCATGTACACAATGCATGACTTGATGCTTGTTTGTGAGTTACTCATTGTGTCTCAAGCTATATTTACTTTTAAGGCACTGTAACGCAGCAGTGGGTCAGTCAGACTGCAGCTGGTTTGTTCCTCGGCCGCCAGTTTGTGTTTGGCGATTGCTGTCATGCCATCACAGGGTCTGGCTGTCAGAAATAGCCTGCTAGCAGTAATCCGCCAAACACTGTGAGCTCGGCCAGGCATTAGTACTTCATGATTTTTATGATGTTGCATTATGACTGCTGGTAATCACCCACAGCTTGCTATCATCTCCTTTAATAGCATTAGCACATTGTTACATGATTATCCAAAATCCCAGCATTGTGACAGAGTGGGCTTCTATAATGAAATTATGGAACCTCAAAATTGTTTGGGCCTAAAAACATTAAACTGCATGACCAACTATAAATTTAAACATCTGATTGGCAACCCACTGTAAGTGTACACCTTTAATTACTCCACAGTGCCAATGATCGTAGATTCTGTTGGCTTACTCTGATTCTGAAGAGAAACTACAGTTATCAGATAAATGTAGTGTAGGAAAAAGTACAATATTTGTCTCCAACTATGAAGTAGCACAAAATGAAAATACCCAAGTAAAGTACAAATACCTGGAAACTGCACTGACTGTGGGACTGATTGTGTTGTCTTTTTGTGCGTGACAGCGGAGGGCCCTGCGGACTGCATCGGAGAAGCTGAGGAGTCGGACGTCTTTTTCAGCCACTGCCGTGCAGCACTCGCCAGGAACACGAGTCAACCGCTACATCGGTCGGCTCATCGAAGCGCGACAGACCGAGTCTGAGACATCAGACCTCAACTACATCACCTTGTTTTACAGGAGCAGAGACCGAGAGCGCAGGGTGAGGACACACACATGAACATCTGCACAGACACCCGCAACTTGGATTAGGTTTTTAAAAATAAAAATGGCATAAATTTATACTTTCCTCATTGCACACCAGGTAGGATGCTTCGTGACTGCATCTTGTCCCCCCTCTGTGTCTTTTTCTCTCATGAACACACTCTGCACAGTTTCCAGTTCTCTTTCTCCCCTTTCTCCTCTCCCACGCCTGTTGTCTATAATGTCTGCGCGTACATGTGCGTGCGCATGTATGAGGAATCCACCCACCCTCTCAGGAGGGGGTGCAGATAATGATTTGGGAACGTCTGAGCAGCACACTTGATATCTTTCTCCTATGTGTGCGTGGGTAGAGCCATAAAGGAGACACAGAACAGGGATGAGATGCAAGTGCAATATAGACATTCATACTGATAACACAGAATTAAAACACAGCACTAACTAGTTAACTGGGTCTCATTTTAACATATTTTCAATGTCTGATCTTTTAACAACCAGCAGAAAAAAAATGAAAACACAAATTAGCGTGAAGTGTTTATTTACGCCCACACAACTACAGTGAAACGCTTTCTTTCATACGGTGCTAGAGTCACTGCTGCACAAATTCAGCTTTAAATGCAAACCAGATCTTTAGAAGTTATTCTTATTTCTGAATGAGAAAGATGTATTTTTGGAGCAAATGTTCAAGTTTTTTTTCAGTACTGTACATCCAGATTCACTAGGATTAGTAAACCTGAAAAGCCTGGATGCAGAACACATCATTAGCTCTGGAAAAACTCTCTTATCTCCTGCAGAAATTAAAAATAACTTCCATGGCTGTGTGTTTAAGGCTGGTTATCACCTGCACCAACTCCAATGGCCATAGAAGCCCTCGGTTAAATGTTTAACTGTATTTTGTACTTTGATCACTTACAGTATTATTCTCACATGGTGCTTTTTGTCGATAAAGTTGTGCTTCATCAAATTACAGTAAACCTGTGTCAACGTAGTACTTCAGTATAGAAGAACTGGGTCTATGTGCAAAATATAATGAAGCTGCGATCTGTAGTGCACTGTGTCCACTGTCCTGATGGAAACTTGGAGGCAACTGGTCTCCAGAAAGGTTAACCTGGTAGTGATTGTGGTGTGTGGTGAAATCTGTCCTTAAACAACATGAAGACACCAACTAAATGCTACATAAAGTCAGCTCTCATTTTCTCTGCAAATGGCTAAAGGATGTCAGCTGGTTTGGGTTCATGACCAAATTTTGAGGTTAAGCTGTAGAGTGAGATTAAAGCTAACATGTTATGTCACCACACTATGGAGAAGTAGCAGTTTTTGCATCACTGAATGTGTCACCATCAGAAAAAATATGAACATAAAAGTATTCATTAAGGTCTGAGAGCAACACAGGTGGAGGAGCAGTGTCTCAATGTCCTTCCTGGCACAGCTGTCCTAACTGCAATTAGCAGTCGTCTTAATCTGGGGGGTGTTTTTCAGGAAAATCTACATTCACAATGTGTATGAATAGAAGAGCCCTAAGCAGCCACGCAACCATTTCCTAAATATCTCCATGCACAGTACAGTCTTGTAAAGCTCAACCAAACTTTACACTGATAATGGTGTAATAGTCTTATGAGATGTCATAAGCGTGCATTTAGTGCACATGTGGGGTGGGGATGTTTGATCGACTCTCCACAGACACAGCCCCAGACAAACACCTGGAAAGATGGAGAAATTCTTCTTCTGTTAATGTGATCTCTCTGTTCTGTCTTTGTCTTAGTATCACCAGGTGTATGACGACCATTTCATCAGTGCAGTGGTTCTCTCCCTGATCCTCGCTGCTCTGTTTGGCCTTATCTATCTGCTAATGATCCCACAGTAAGTACAAAAGCACACGCAAACCTTTCTAATTTGCAGTTTCTCCGCCCATATAATGTAATTGGACTGATCTTGCCAGTCGTGTAGTGAGATAATTAGAAAGGAAGGTGTTTTCACTGCAGTCAGCGGAAAACTGGGAAAAGCCCTTCTCACTCTGATTTCTTCTCTCTCAGGGGGATGCTGGTGCTGCTGCTGCTTGTACTGTGTGTTTGTTTCCATGTGGCCTGTGTCATGTACCTGCATCTCACCAGTGTTCAGGTAGGACTCCCCCACCTCTCCCAGCAGGCCTCTGCTCTGAAACAGACCTCGAAGCAGGGTACGCCACTTTATACACGACACAGCTTAGTAGCAAAACTAAGGAATATGTGGTTTCCCTGAACAACATAGAGCTGGAAAAGACTGACATAACAAAGATCTGTCCAAATTACCAGTCTAGACCAGTTTCACAGTCTATGGTCAATGGACAGTAGCTAGAAAGGAGGCTTCCTAATAAAGTTATTAACTGATTGGTTTTTGAATCTATATCTTGTGAAAAGCTGCCCCATGACCCATCCAAAACATAAACTTACAATGATTAAGTAGCCAGAACAATGTGTCTTTGACATTTGGCTTGATAAATTACTTTAAAGATCACACAGTTATCAAAACTGAGGTTAATTTGTTTTCTGTGGATTGATTCATTACATGACTAATCTTCTTGGTCCTATATTACTCTAACAAATATTTGAGGGCTTGTGGATGCTTGGTCATATTTTTAAGGATATTCTGGGTTTATGTGCTTATATGTGAGTTAGATGAGAAGACAGGTAAATCTGTGATATTGGGATATACATATAACATCTGACTTATCTGTGCCTTCGTTGTGAAGCCACAGCGAGAGCAGGTTAGCTTACCTTAGCATAAAGACATTATTTAATGTTTTAATGAAAGAAATGACTGTTAACTTGCTTCTGATATTTATGCTAAGCTAAGTGAAGTTTCATCTTTAGCAGACAGAAATGACTAATTACACTATGAAAGGTCCCTATTTACAGTTTTTTTTGTTTTAGGTTATTATTATTTTTGAGGACCAGTGTTGAAAGAGTGTCTGTGGAGAGATATAATGCTGGTCTTCAGATTATAGTATTAGATTATATTATTATTATTACTTAGATTCTTTCCATCTGCTCATTGTTGGGAGTTGGTGTTGCTTCACCTTTGGCTTTAAAATATTGCAAAACCGTTCAGTTGGACTCTAGTCAGGGTCAGGTCAAGTTTTTTTTTCCACTTTTTTCAACTTTAAAAACAGAAATATTTGCAGTGTTTGGGTAATTATGTTGAAAAGGTGGTCCGAGGGCTAAAATGTAAATAAAGTACAACTGCTGGACAGTGCGCTGGATATTTTGGTTCTTTCATAACACAGGTGTTGATATAAAGCTTTCTCTGTATATACAAGGCTGCAGGTGCTGATTGTGGACATCATGTTCAAACCCCCTAAAGGACACTGTGGTATCATGCTACATTGGGACTGTCATATCTTTTAAGCGACTCCTCTAACAGACTTGCACATAATGAGCCACGCCACTAAATGCACTCATTCCCATTTCCACTCCTGGCTAATGATGTGTCCAAAATGCTATTGAGGTAGATAAACAGGTGCTTCATTTACTCACTGGTTCTGTTCTCCAACCCCTCCTCCTCTTCTCTTGTCTTTTCTCTGGTTTTAGTGCCAACCAGGCTGCCTCACAATCCAGATCCGGACAGTGCTGTGTGTCTTCCTCGTTCTGCTCACCTACTCCATCACCCAGGCCTGTGTGGTGAGTTTCTCTCTCTGCATGTGTAGAACCTAATTTAACACAACATCGGACAGATGAAATAATATCATTGAAAGTGATAAGAATATAATTGAGTGTGAAAACTTAGTTTTGTCCTTGGAAACAATTGACAAGAAAATCTTTTAAGTTTGTTTTCCAGAGTGCTCAACTCCATGTTCAATGGTCTTCCTCAGCAGATGGAGTTTGCACAGCTGTGAAGGAAACAGCTCATGACAAACATCAGTCATCCTCTGAGAAAGACCAAGAGAGGGACTTGAAAAGCTTAGCAAAATGCTAACACTTGAAGTTTTTTGGGTCAGGTGATATATATTTGCCTTATAATAAAGTATTCAATACTGCATTACTCTGTGATTATATTTATCAAAAGAAGAATCAAAACTGAGATACTAGTGTGCATATAAACACACTGTTATGGTTTTAACACGGTTAGTACCTCTTTATATTCTGGTTTTAAATGCCCAGAAGAACAGTTAAAAGTTTTTTCGGTACTTTAGATTATTGCAGATGTCCCGTACATATACTGTGTGGGCACACAATGGCTTAAAGGCCTGCATAAAAACAATAATAAAGAAGAGAATACACAATGCAGAAAAAAAAAAAAACTTGATTGAGATGAGTTTGAAACAGTTTCATCACTTCATTGTTCACCCAGTAGATTACACTGTTTACAAGTCTCTGCAGTACAAGCTGGCAGAGTAACGCATCAGAGCCGAGCAGATGGTGCCGCAGGGTCTCAGAAGAATAAAACATTTATTGTTTAAGTGTAAAATACCCATTAAAATATTTTAAACCCAAATTGGTTGGTGTCAGCATCGGCCCCAGAACTCAAGTCAGGATAAATTGTGTGTGTAGGTGTGTGATTGTGTAAAACAGAATGAAGCACAGGTGTTTATTCAGCAGGGATGTAGTGACGGGAAGACCTTGTTGGCTAGAGCCTTTAATGATGTTTATCAATCTAGTCACTGTTTTCAATTAAGTGTTGAAGCTAAACCAGAGGGATAAGCGATTCCTAAAACTGATTATTTGGTAAAACAGCAGCCAAAAGAGTCTACGGCTATGGCAGCAGCTCTGTGTCTGTACTTACAGTAGACAGAGCTGTACTCTGAGCTACATGTAATATTTACAACAGTCACCATCTTAGTTTGTTAGAATATGTACTAAACACAAAATTTCATTAAAATCCTTCTAGTAGTTTCTGGGACATTTGACTGAAACCCACAGGTTTGGTTCACCACTTTGGTCCAGACTGAAGATATAATATGGGGAATTATTGGACATTATTGGATAGACATTCATGTTTCCCTTGGGATGGAATGTATGATCCCTCATCTATTTACCAACGGCATCACCAGGCCAAAATTTTACCCACCGCTTTGGTGTGTGACTACCTGCTAATGATTCTTATAATCACTTCTTCAGTTGTTCTTTGTGTTTACATCTAACTGGGAAATGTTAAATGCCGACATGCTACACTAAAATGGTGAAAATGGTAAACATTACAACTGATCATTATCACCATGTCAGCATTGTCATCATGAGTGTGTTAGCATTTAGCTCAATGTGTGACTGACTCCACACATCCTGTAGATTTGTCACATTAAAAGGCTAAATGAGAAGTTGAACATTTTAGGAAATTTGCTTATCCACATTCTTGTTGAGTTAGCTACAAGGATCGACACCACTGTCACACGTCTGTTAAATATAAATCTACAGGAGGAAAAAAACGACTCTAAACACCTCTAAATCTCATTAATATAGATTTTAAATCTTTTTACTCATTAAATTACATAACTTGCTGCCTCAGCCCTACACCATTCTAGTTTCACTTTTCCAGCACCTATCCAACCGATACAAACGCACACACATTAGTGGGCGGTTGTTTTTTGTCCACTTATTTGAATTTATACATCACTCCCTCCAGGTGGGCTGTGTTCCCTGGGGGAGAGCTGGGGCCAACTCCAGCCGCTCTGTGGAGGAGGTCCCTGCAGATGCTCTTGGCGTCAGACACTCAAACAGCACGACGGCAGACAGATCTTGTACCAACATGGCGTATGCCCTGCTGTCCTGTGTGGCCGGCACGCTCACCATCGTCCCCTACCTCCGAGTCTCCTCGCTCCCCAAGATCCTCCTGCTCCTCCTCCTCTCTGTCACCTACACTGTTGTCATGGAGACCAGCGGCTATCGCCAAGCTGTGGGGTAAACCTGAGCTGCATGTGTGGTGTTGTTTAATATGGTAAAGATGCCCGTTTACAGTCCAGTTGTGTTAATGTATGTGTGTGTACATGCATGGGTTAGTGAGCACGTCTACTGGACACTGACCCAGGGGCCCAAGTCATCAGGGGGTCACAGACCAAGTGGCTTGAATGAAAGACACAAAGCACTGAAACAATATGGGGGTGGTGGGCTCCCTTCTACCTGTGTCCAGGGGGCCAGTTCTTCACAATCAAGCCATAAAAACTAGAGTTCTGATTTTTTTGTACTTGTTTTTATAACAAAGTTAATAAAATGAAAACATCCACTCTGTCTCCCAGTGGTGGTTTTCTCCACACTCGTGGTTATGATCCTGTGTTGGCAGTCCTGTTGTTTTCTGGAGCTCTGGCTCTTCATTCAAGACAGCTGGACCTGAAGCTGCGGCTCGACTATCTCTGGGCTACTCAGGTATGAGTGTATATTTAGCTGACTCTCTTCTGCTTATTGTATCTCAGCACAGGGGTTTATATTTCTACATTAAGTACTGAAACATATCTTCTTATTTTTTCTGTAATTGAAATCTATAGCACCCATAATTACTCCTGATGTGAACTAGAAAGTTACTGTGGAAAAAAAAAAAAAAATCTTTGCTAAATGAAAGAAATGTGATGTGCTTGAGAGGCTGGCTATTAAATCTAGAGATGGTGGTTCAATTCCCCATCTCTCATCCATGTGCTGAAGTATCCTTGAACAAGATGCTGAGCCTCTGTGCGTACAGTACAAGGAAACAGACAGAAGATGCTTTAGAATTAAACAGGCAAATTAAATACTTTAATCACTGCACTTAAGAACTATCTCTGTCAGACTTGCTTGTGATTTTTGCAATTAAGTTCTATTAGTATATTCATCTCGCTCTGCTTTATGTATTTATGGAAAATTACTGCCACAAATAAAGACACAGACACTAAATTCTAATACATTCATCAAAGACATTGATTTCTGAAGGGTGAACTATTCTTGCTGAACAGAGAGATACTTTCATCCTTTAGAACAAATTACTTTTTTCAGGTTCAGTATGTGTTGGAGTTTTAATTTGTGTTTGCATGCACAGTCTTGTACAGTCTCAGTGGATCAGTGTTCATGCTTCTATTTTTGACAGCGAGCATTTGTCTTGTTTGCAAATCATTATCTCCCTCTAGTGATAAGGACAAGAAATTACACCTCCACTTTGAGCTCCAATAAAGGTTCATTGTGTTTAGACAACGAGGCCTCCCATTCACTTTGGCTCTCTAAGAACCCTCCTTGTCCTCTCCACCCCTGTGTTGTGTGATTGTTGACGGTGCCCAGGCAGAGGAGGAGAGAGGTGACATGGAGAAGGTGAAGCTGGACAACAAGAGAATCCTGTTCAACCTGCTGCCAGCTCACGTGGCTCAGCACTTCCTAATGTCAAACCCCAGGAACATGGTGAGCATCCACAGACATGTTCAGGCCCATCCCACAAGGATCTAAAGAACGTTAACACCTCTGAAAGAGCATTAAAGGACTCAAAACACACTGAGCTTCACGAAACACCCCGGAGGCCCTGGTTTGGTGGTTTATAGTTCAAACAATGTTTAGACCACTTTACTTAAATCAGCGGTAAAACATGTGCTCCATGTAATAATGTACAGTACAGTAATTAATGTAAGCTTAATTTAGGGTACTTACAGAGAAGAAGAGTAATTCCACATTCACTTGATGCCTGAAGAGTTTATGAGAATGAAGAGAGCTGAAAAAAAACAAAAAAACAAAATTAGCTTTTTCTTGTTTCTTTGAAATCATTTTACAGCCCCTTTGATCAATCAACTGACCTGTGCTAAATGTCTAACATAGTTTCAACAACTACAATACCATTATAACACAGTAAGCCAGAATTTAGCTGATTTAGCATATTAGCTCAAAACATGTTCTACCTGTAGCATGGGGGTGGTATTCAATAAAAATTTAGTGTTGTTCTTTCATAAAGGCTGAGAAATAACAATAGTAAAATCTAAGATGCAGAGTCAAACATATTCAGTTTAAAGCTCCAAAAATGCAGGATGTTAAACAACCTCTTTACAGTAAACCCTGTCTGTCTGGTAAAGGCCAAGATCTGCCAAGACTGTGCACTGCCTGTTTGTAACTTCTGTAAAATTTAAAATATGCAATCCCAAATCAAAATAACATCCTAACAAATCTGCCACAGAACTCCATTATTATTAAAAACGGATAAACTTTTGCACTTGGTCACATGTTGCAATGAAGACGGTCATTGCAGCTCATTTTAAGACTTTTACAGGCCTACATCATGCATCCTCTCAGTCATGGTTCACACTGATTTGCTAGTTTGAGCTGAAAGCAGCAAGCTACACTGCATTTTTTATTGTCGTGAATGAATATGTTCCCCGGCTGCAGCAGTATGTGTTGTTTGTGTTTTCTGGACAACAGTGGGGCTGTAAGATACATGGACTTAGGCTTTGGCCACACCAACTGTACATTAGGAGGTTAAAATTACAGTTGTTTTTGTCTTGTTGTGGACTTTGTTACTAAAAATGAAAAGATAAAGTGAAGATCTTATCCTTTAACAATCAGACGGTGCACGGATTATCTGAGGCTGAGGCTAGTAAACACTGGAGGCAGGAAGCATGTTTCCGGCACAATGGTGACCACTCGGGAATACAGTGTATAGAAAGGCTTCCTCTCCTCACTCTGTGCTAAAGTTCACCCATACACTGTATTCATAACACAGCACGGTGGGACTCCACTGCGCGGAATTCAAAGTTTTACTGCACCGCTAATTTTAGACAGCAAGCGTTCTGCTCTTGTCTGTCCTCAACTAGATTTGGTTGTATTTGTCTTTGCAGCCACTTCAATTAATACTTAAGCTAGAACCAAAAATGTCCCAGTAAACTTGAATCCTTCTTCATCACTAATTGAAATATCTGCAGGGACTTCCACCTGATTGTTGATGCAACTGTAATTGAATTGTATGAATCTGAATCAGCTGCTGAAATATATATTGTTTATATGCTCAAGTGCATGTCTAACTATTATATTGTCTCTTCCTGTATGAAAATACAAATAAATTTATGAGGAGCAACCAGTATGTGCAAGTAAATACAATAAATACCTGAAGGATGCATGTTTTTGTGTATCCAGCGTACACAAGCATAATTTCCCAAGTAGGTGTCAACAAAACCAATGGAAAATACATAATTTGTTGGCCTCAAGAGAAATTCCAATAGGGTTTAAATGTAATGCAAGAATTTTTTGAACTCATTTCCATCAATGAAGGAAAATGAAATGTCTGACAGTTTGTCCTGTGGATTAAGAAGAGTAACAGACACACGCTATTTCTAGAAATAAATGTTTCTGTTGAATTGTTAAAAAACTTCAAATCTCCATCATACTGGCAACAGAAACAACAACAGATACATCAAAACCAGAGACACTAAGACCAAAACTGTCTCCATATATAGACACCACCAATGCCATGAGAAAAACATGGCTTTTTCCCCCAACATCTAAGCTCAATGGTACACCTTACTAACATTTTGGATCTTTCAACCACATTTAATTGGTTGTGTTCATCAGTTAGCTCTGGCTCAGGTGTCCTTATATGATCAGTGACAGTGTAAAAAGATCAAAGACCTCAAAGTTGCCCACTGACACTGAGTCACTGAAAAAGACGGTGACATCTGGTTGAGATCTGCTCCAAAAAACCTTTTCTATATTGCCTATACTTCTGTTCCACTTTATATCTAACAGATTTCTAACAAAAAGCATTAAAAAAAATAATAATATAACCAATTAAGACAAAACAAAGATACAACACAGTTAAAATACAAATAAAATACAAAGCTATAGTGCAGTGGTTCTCAGTAAACCTCTATGCTTAAATATTTATTTGTACTTTGGTAGGACTGGGCCTTTGATGCTGTTTTTTTCTTCAATAAGAAGCATTTTGCATGATCAGGTCATTTTTGATTAACGTGAACTTGCTTCCCTTCAGGACCTGTACTACCAGTCCTACGCTCAGGTTGGAGTGTTGTTCGCCTCCATCGCCAACTTCAACGATTTCTACATTGAGCTGGACGGGAACAACATGGGAGTCGAGTGTCTGAGGCTGCTCAATGAGATAATCGCTGACTTTGATGAGGTAAGTAAAATACCTCATAAATCTGAAGTTTTTATATATGTTTTGGCATATTTAATGCCATTGGAGAATCTGGAGGGAAACCCCCGGTGCAATATGACCTTCATAATATCAGTCTCAAAGATGACATTGCGGCCACGACTGAGGCTTTAAAAAATACTGTTGATGCAATGTAATAAGCAATGGTCGCGGTTGGGAAAGTTCTTCAAAATAAGGAATTACTTACAGATGACATTTGGCCTGCTTGAAGCTATAATCAAAAACAAAAAGCATTAATTTACTCAAACATGCTAAAATTATTCCATCTTAAATTGCATCTAAATTTGTTTGCCAGCACAACCTCTGGTGTACCATACATGCCCTTAAATTGACACTTCACTCCAATTTAATGTGAAATTTGTGATGTTAGTATGTTTTCCTCCTGTTTTCACTCATTTGTCCCTTCCAGCTCATGGATAAAGAATGCTACAGGCATATTGAGAAAATCAAGACCATTGGCAGTACATATATGGCCGCAGTAGGGCTGGTTCCTACAACTGCTTCCAAGGTACACATGCATTCGCTTTATTTAGATCATGTATGTGCTTCTGTGTGCTTGCAGCATATTAGCACGTTCTGAAAGTGTTTAGGCCTTGTATTTCCAGATTTCCAGTATTTTCTGGGTGTTGATATTTAGAACGCTGTCACGTTTCTCTCCACAAATCCTCTGTAAGGGATTACCGGCCTTGGTGGCGTCAGCATATTCTGCATTCATAAAGTTTCTTTAAATCCTGCAAAGCTGGCAAACAAAAGAACCCATTCTGCGTCTTCTGCAGACCGCAAATTTAACAGTCGGACGAGGCAAGACTCTGGGGAAAACCCTAGTCAGTGCTTTTCGATACTCACAGATAATAATTTATTTAGCCACATCAGGGAAATAGAAATAGAGGTTAGTATTAGAGGTTAACTGATATGTGCTTTTCTATGGCCAATGCCAATTTTTTAAAATCCAGACAGTCAATGACCGATGTGTTCGGTCAATTTTCTTTTATTGGGTATTCGCATTCGTCAGGGGCTACTCTAGGATCAGACTTTTAAGGGTGCTCAGCCCCTTTGTAGAGTGTGGCATTTACTGTATACAATACCTCGCACTGCACTTTCTGCTAGTCTAATAAAATGTAGAGATTGATCCCGACTGATTAATTATATTTTTCTAATTGAATATTGGGTTTCTATGGGCAATGCACTCAGGTAATGACATTTTGAACTCCACCCTAAAATCCACCACTACCTCCTTCTTCTTCCAACCTGTTTCTTTTGCGTGTGTGGCAGATTACAAGACAAAGTCACAAAATTAATAGGTTTGCAAAATTAAACATCAGTCAATGATAGGCCTAATAATTAATCATTATTATTTTTTAGGGGTGCTAAGACAAAATTTAGCTGCTCAAAGTAAAATTTCATATCTAAGTAATTACACACATACGGCTTTGAAAAATAAAAATTTAAGCCATGTTGTTTTCTCCCAAGACATTCTTTTTATACTCTTCCAAAACCCTCGGTCGGCCACATCCACAGAGGTCTGGTATAGAAAGATAATTTACACAAAGGACCACTGTCTTACAACAACGCAGGGCTAAACGCAGATGCACCTGCCTGTTAGTAATCTTAATATGCTGATCTATCGGCCGAAAAATAGCAAAAAAATTATCCAGAATAATCAGTTTATCATTATTTAGTATCGCTTCCTGCCTTAAATGCAAGAATGCTTGTTGGTGCATAAATGTGTTTGTTTGATTTTTAGGCGAAGAAGTCCATCACCTCACATTTGTGCACAGTCTCAGATTTTGCCATCGAGATGTTTGACGTCCTGGATGCAATCAACTACCAATCTTACAATGACTTTGTCCTTAGAGTAGGTGAGCGCAAAGACACACATGTAAACACACACTGGTCTACATAAACATTGGTGTCAGAGCTTCTGACCTATTGAACTAGACACGATGGATGCTCAGTGCTGGTAAGTACCAATAGGAAATGCATCACAGAAAGAGCATTCCCTTCCAGGAAGCACGTCACAGCGAGACCTGGAGTTCTGGGCTCCATTGTGTTGGGTATCCTGTGGGGAGCCTGCGACAGGAGCCCTTGTTTAATCCAAGCACAGCCTGGTGTACACAGTGCCATCCTGTCTGCAGACTCAGGGGCTTCATGTACAAAAACTATGCGTTTGTGTGTTCGGCTGAACCCACGAAACACAACTTTTGGTAATTTCCACAAAGTGCAGGAAAGCTATGTTTGGCCAGGTCTGGTCTATATCTGCCATCCTCTGGAACATTTGCACATCTGCACATTTTTTTATGTATTCTGCCATCCTAAAACAACAACAGCCACTAAGGTGGCAGTAGCTGCTCATACCGGTGCTAGTATTGATATGACTTTTAGCATCAAAAAGATCAATACCAAAAAGAGGTTGATTTGGACTTGACTCCTGTGGGGCCTACGTTATTTGAGCCTTGATTCAATATAGACTTGGAGTCACATAAAACCAAAATATTCAAATCTCAGTTTTGGACCTGATAAAATCCCAGAACAAAACAAAAAAGAGATTGTTACGGACACAGCCACACACAAATTTTTTAGTAGTGAGTTTAAATATATATTTATACATGCAATTTATGAATACTTGAGACTATACTTAATAAACTTGAAATTTTTATTATTTTACAAGAGGCTTGACTTGGACTTGACTGAAGAGAGACTTGACCAGAACCTGAGCCTAAAGACTTAAAACCAAGTTCTAGTGACCAATGAATGTCACCAGCTTTCAACAGAATTCCCATGTGAATGTTCATGCCCATCAAAAGAAATATTGATATTTTTCATTAAAAAGGATAAGCTTCACATGTGCTTTATGATAACCCAGATATCTCTGCTTATGGCCACACCAGGTATCAATGTGGGACCAGTGGTAGCAGGAGTGATTGGAGCCAGGAGGCCTCAGTATGATATCTGGGGCAACACAGTGAATGTAGCCAGCAGGATGGACAGTACTGGAGTACAAGGAAAGATACAGGTACAGTCCCGCAGTCACTCCTTGTCATCATCTTTTCCTGCTTTTTGTAACCATGTAAATGAAGAACTGACCTATTACATGTATTTTAATGCACGACGTTACACACTTTTCAGGTAATACTCATCACGTATAGACATGCATCATGCCTAACAAAATATTTGTTTCCTCTCTAGGTGACAGAAGATGTTTATCGTCTCATCACAGACTACTACAACTTCATTTGCCGTGGCCAGGTCAGCGTTAAGGGCAAAGGTCAGATGCTCACATACTTCCTTGAAGGGCGTAGACAAGGTAGCAGACAGTCTCAGCCTGGAAACTCAGAGCGCCGTGCGAGCGCCTTCACCCACGGCAGTGTTTGCACCAGGTTGAGCCCTGCCCCGACCATCACCACCTATGCTACCATCAGGACCCCAAGTCCAAGCATGGCCAAGCCAACCACCTCCACCAGCACCACCAGGTACCTGCCCTCCGCCCCCACAGCAATGGTGTGACGGATCCTGTCTCCATGGTGACCATGGAAAACAAGAGAGTGAGAGTTGAGGAGAAGGAATAGCAACAACATGTAGCAGAGAGTGTGGAAAGGTTGTTCTCCGTGCTTCTTCTACCCTCTGTGAGACAAAGAGGCTGAGACCCTGATCATCCAATGGGAGACCTGGACTCGGACCTAGATTTGATTTAGGACCTAACACAGGAGTCGGAGGCACCCCCGATCAGACTCTCCCTGCAAACTCAAGCCCTGTTTGTTGTTTCTTACTGCGGCCTGTTATGAACAGGATACAGGATGCCACGTTGCTCTGTAACCAATCAAAGACCAAGGATGTCTCCAGGGTTTCATCAGAATCAACTCCCTAAACCATATCCACAATCTTATAAATGAAATCTGCATCAAAATAAAAACCTATTGCAAATACACATTTGGTAGGGTAGCATGCAAGACTCTCACAACAGCCACATCCAGAAATACAACTTTAGCTTACTCATTTCTCTCAGTTTACAAACCAGATCAGTGCTGCTGCCTTAGCAATATGTCCTCACAATGAGTTTCTTGCCTTGTAGTTCTTTCGGTGATTGACTGGACACCAATTCAAATGAATTATAAGGCGCTTTCAAACCAAACAGTTCTCGGGAATTAGTTCTACGAACTACCCCACTGAGGAATGGACCCAAGAACTACAGACCTTAAAGGCCTTTTGTTCTGTTCACATTCACACCGTCAATAAGAAGGTTGAAGTAACATAAGCCGGCTGATGGCTGTTATAATGACGTCACTTCTGCACAACATTCAAAAACTAGGCTAGTGAAAATTTTCACTTTTCTCCAAGATCTCGCAGAATTTCCTCCATCACATAGGCAACCCTGACTTCGGTCCATTTGCGTGGGTTTCCTCGTCCAAAGCTGCTGTTTACACTTCTGAAATTAACTTTTAAAAATGGCCGTTGTCAGTGCTGCTTCGGCTTACTTACTTAGTTACAAATCAAAATAAACGTGCATCATGGATGGTTCCTACTGCACTGGAAAATACCTACATCTAAGTAGGCACTAAAAGGGTCCCCCAAAAACAAACCAAAAAAAGGGGGAGATCATTTTCTTAAAGTTGAAAGAAAAAGTATGAAGACACTCCTCCGGTCTGAAAGCGCCTAGTTAGAGAGGCATTGTTCTCCAAGAGCACATGGACAAAGCAAAATCTATAATTGTAAATGGCAATTAATGGTACAAACTTGCCAAAGTATGAAAGGGCATTGCCTTCAAACATTTCTGGTCGGTGATACGGTACATTTCTGCCCCTTCACTGAAACCCTCTAACAGCACATGAGGTGAACTCTTGATTCCCTGAGCCGAGTTGCTCAGTGTCTTTAAGTGCATGATGCCACTGCTGCATTTCAGTCATGTTTGCTGTCTGTTTCCCTGTGATGCTTGACTTCCAGATTCTTCCTCGTCAAAGTGTAGCAATAAAGCAGTTTGTCTCCTATCTCAGCCTATTTACCCCCCTGCATGCTGTAGCCAGCTGGATCCTATATTGACCTGATAGTGTATGTAGCCTATAGAGTGTGCACACACCAGTCTGTATCTCTGTGGAGTTGAAGCATGACTTAGAAAACATATTTTCTGTATTGTGCGAGTGCGATTCCTTTCTTATGGGATAATATTTAAAAAACAAAACTTTTTTTCTGTGAGCTTGTTTATTATGAAATATTTTCTATTGTTAAAACATTCAGTTCGACTATTTTTATGAGCTAAAAGCTGCTTCGGTAGAAAAGAAAACTGCAGTTTATGAGGAGACACCAAAACCTCACTGTCTGGCTTACTCTTACAAATCCAGATGATTTATTTTACAGTATAGCATGCTATTCACAGTACAGCTTACCACAGCCATTAACTCTCCTCTAATGTGTTCTAGCATGCACTGCCTGCAAGCCTGTGGCTCTTACATGCATGCTTTGATGAAAGATTACTACAGGCCGAGCAGTGGACACAAAGTGACTCTGTTTTAATGTAGTCCTCATGCATGCGCTAAAGGTAGCGGTCCTCTTGAATGTAAGGTGCTTTTTGACCCGTGTCTTCTTCATGAGCTTGGTGTGCGAAACTTTTTGAGGACATATTTCAGGATAGTCTGACATCAGGCCGGGGGTTTCTCCTCCTCCCCGCTCCTGCTGTAGTCAACAGGTAGCTGGTTTTCAAATGTGCCAACCTATTTTCATAAACATATCAAACTTTTCACGTTGAGCTGTAGCACAACTGAATGTGTGGCTACAGTTATAGTGGATTTCCTTTTGTTGGATGCCTGTATTTTTACTGTTTGAGCTGTTCCTTAACAGTTTTTTTTTAAACTTACAATGACGGCAAGTGTTGATTTTGGAGTTTTATTTGGACACCATAACCTGTCTAAAATGATGTACTTTAAATTTCTATGAGGTGAAACAGGATTTTTATACACTTGCATTAAACAGTCAGTGGAAGGTTGAAGGAAAAAGAATCATGTACAATATTTTTCCTGTAAATTGCATATTTTGATACTGTATGATACGGGTTTCAATTGTTATATGTAGGTATTAATAGCTATTACTGTACATTGTAGAGTCTTTTTCAGAGATCTACCATGAACGAGCCAATATTTGTCAAGTTCTTTTGTTGAAGATGTATTTATTGAGATGTTTTATGTGAATGTAAATTTTGTTAAAGATGATATTTTATACTAAATGTTTGCACTGCGATGATATTGACGTATTATGATTATAAAAATAAAGCCAGTGGGGACGTGTCTCCTGGAGTAAGAGAGCTTTTCCTGTGTTCATTTTTAATCAACACACACACCCATAAAAACACACACAAGGTGCATATGGAGAGGCCATCATTGGTGTGTATGCAGAGAAAGCAGACACTGCACAATAGCAATAATAAGAAACAAAATAAGTGTGGCAACCACCCATTTCTGGAACTTAGTGTTCATAATGTTTCTCTTTTGTTGTTTTTACCAAACACACACGTACCATGACAAACTCCAAAAGAATACAGGTAATCAATGCAATGTCAATAATTTTGTGATAATTTTCAATTGATCAATGCAGTAAGAAAGTTTATAAAAATACACTACCCTCCAAAATAAAAAATCTACAGTTTATCTTCATTCAGGTTTAGTGATGTATGACACTATTTGGAACTTTATTTTATAGAACAAGAAGGTAAAACAACATCAGTTTTAATGTTACTGTCATTATATCTTTGACTTCTAACAATATCTATTTTTGGCTTTGCAAACTCTGACCATTCAGGCTGTGAGCTGTTCTAGGTATCATGCAGGGATCTCTCCCCACATGATACTGACATCTAGATGATATCTACAGACATTGTCAGAGCTGCTGTGCATTTGTTGGCTGTATCCTTCAAACCCTACAGTCCAATTTGACTCAGAGAAATTCTATAGGATTGAGGCTATATCCCGATTGATAGCACACCATCCTTATCTTTCTAATTAATTTATGCACAACCTGGATTTGTGTCTGGGGTTGTTTTCTTGATGCAGGACAAAAATTAGTGTCACTGAATGCCAGAAAAGGGTGGATATCCTAAATGTGAATCATTGGAATCACGAGTGAAAGAGCACCTAATACGAACCTTTTGTTGTCAGGTGAAGAGTCAGACTTCATTGCGTCATTGCACATAGAGCAACAGGATGACAGCTACTCTGCTTCAAACATTTATGGATAATAAACCAAACTAATAAAAAAGTAAGAAAGGTAACTTTATAAAAAAAAGGACAGAACAGCTGTAAAATTTTCAACCTCACCAATATTGTACAAATTGACTGGAATATCACATCACTTGGGAAATTCTCATTTAAATGCATTAATTTTCTCATGTCTTCAAAACTCAGAGCAGGACTATGCTACACCTTGGACAAGGATAGAAAACACTGAAATATTAAATTTAACTACAGGGCAGAAATAACAAGGGGATACATCATTTATCAGTGCCAGAGGCAAAGGCAGAAAAATAGCATTTGGGCAGTCCTATGAAACAACGGATGGGCCTTGGTACTTATCTACTTTTTGCATCATGAACATCTTGCTATCCCAGATCTACTCAGATGATATCAAACAAATGTACTCTATTTTTTATCAATATAAATCAGTATAATCAGATCATAAACAGACTTGATATGACAGACTGAAACTGAGGAAAAGTAGAGATGAACAGACTCACTAACAAAGACGAAGACAATGAAGACAAAACAAATCTCACACCATCAAGCAGCTTTCAATCTCTCGCCCTCATTGAGAAGGTTTCATTAAACCGCCCCAAATATAAGGTCAAAAACTGGATACACAAATTATTTTTAGAAAGGCACAGTAACAAACAAATAAATTAGTCTCAATAATTATAGGGCCATTAAAGCAGAATTTACCTGACGATTTGTAGACGATGCCAGTTTACATCACAAGGCCCGGGTCTGTGGCTTGGGAGTTGAATGTGGAGATGGTTTCAATACATCCCCTGAAACTTGCAGCTCATGATGTCCCAGTGATAGTTAGGTCCAGTTCAGAGGATGTTCCAGTGATAGTCAAGTCCAGTTCAGAGGATGTCCCAGTGATAGTCAAGTCCAGTTCAGAGGATGTCCCAGTGATAGTCAAGTCCAGTTCAGAGGATGTCCCAGTGATAGTCAAGTCCAGTTCAGAGGATGTCCCAGTGATAGTCAAGTCCAGTTCAGAGGATGTCCCAGTGATAGTCAAGTCCAGTTCAGAGGATGTCCCAGTGATAGTCAAGTCCAGTTCAGAGGATGTCCCAGTGATAGTCAAGTCCAGTTCAGAGGATGTTCCAGTGATTGTCAAGTCCAGTTCAGAGGATGTTCCAGTGATAGTCAAGTCCAGTGATATTTAACCCTTCTGTTGTCTTTGGGTCAATTTGACCCATTTTCAAAAGTTAATATGTGACTTACTTACTTTGGTTTTCTTCCATATAATTAACTACAAATGACATGGATGGTTCCCTACTATAAGTGTAAAATATATGTTAATATGTTGGAAACAAGTTCACTAAAAAGGTGAAACTAAAAAAACTGGTGATCATTTTATATCTCAAAATATAGTTAATGGGTAAATATGACCCAGGAGGACAAAAGCCGTGTAGTAAATTTGAAAACCATACTAGGTTTAAGTCCAGTAGTTAGCTAGCTAACGTTAGTGAAGTCCAGTGATAGTTAGGTTAAGTCGAGTAGTCAAGTCCAGTGATATTTCAGCCCAGTGATAGTCAAGTCCAATTTAGAGGCTGTTCCAGTGATAGTTTAGTCCAGTTTAAAGGATGTTCCGGTCACTAAATTAACGGAAACGGAAAAGTTTTCCTGTAACGTTTTAGCATTTAACATTTAAGCTAACCTTAGCCGCGTCCTCAACTGTTTCGTACACTTTGTCCGCCTCCAGTCGCTGTTTCTTTAAATATCTGCTCCAAAGTGTTAGTTATGAAGCTGAATAGCTCACACATTTATTTTATTCTTCTGTATTAACCTTTAAGGTAGCTAGTTAGCGTTAGCTAGTTAGCGTTAGCTAGTGACTTCAGAACCGCGACCGCACAGTGCACACAAACTTGTCACAGGTCAGCCCCGCCCATCGAATATTCCAAACATTTGATTGGTCGTGACATAATTGTGACGTCTCCGGCAAACATATCACATTCACAAACGTTAAAAAATAAAAATTGTCGAAAACAAATATTCTGATATGATTGGATGCGCCTGTGGTCAATCTGACGAGACCTGAGCCCGTCCAGGACTGGTTTTATTTGTTTATTTAATTTACCAACTCCGAAGTTACAAATGAGGGTAACACTGTTTAACATGCCAAGGGGAAATCCATGTGTATAGATATCATAACATAGAGAAAACAGAAGAAGAGAAAATAAAACAGTACACAGTCAAACTGCTTTGTGTCTGGTGTAGTGGTCCAGGTGTTTCATATGGTGGTCAGGGAGCTCAAAGGCTCCAGGTTCAATCCTTTCTGTTTACAGACTGGATGATCTCTCTTTAGCTATGTGGGTTTTTTCCTCCTGCAGTCCGAACACGTGCAGGTTACGTTGGTTGGTGACTCTATATTGTCTGTAGGCGTGAATGTTTGTCTTTACCTGTCAGCTCTGCAATAGACTCACAATCTACCCCACCTGTCACCCAGCGTCAGCTGGGATTGGCCCCTGCTCCCATTCATTATATATTTTAAAGTTCTAAATGGAAACAAAAACAGGGTTGCTTCTGTACGTTTGAATTTACAGTATGTAATAAGTTCAGCCAGGAATTAAACCTTTAAATCTTACGGAGGTTTGTGGGGATAATGGGAAATAAGTAATGCTTTGGTACAATCACATTTCAGATGCTGTTTGGTCATCTATGAATAAACATATATACCAGACGTCTTCACCTTGTTGTAATACTGTTGTGATTCAATTTGTTTCTGAAAACATGAACCAATACTCTTGGTGTTTGCTGGGGAAAGATCAGTCTTAGCAGCTGAAGTATCCAGTAAATGCTGCCTCTACAACACACAAGGTGTTGGTCACATAATCAACAAAGACATTGATCATGCAGCCATTCTACATAAGCTAAAAAGTGTGGCAGTAGTACTGGATCATGATGTTATGCTGTTCTTTCACAGACAACCAGGCAGTCTGTTTGTGTGTGACACTGTCCAACGCTGGATGAGACACTGAATAAGACTCAGACATCTGGTGGGTGAGAAAGATGCCAGGGTCTTTTAGGGTTAAACATGTTTGTGCCCCCTCTCCAAACCCAACCACTTTACCCTCCAACAGAAGAATCTGACAGAAAAGGAAACAAAACAAACACGGGCCCTTATCGTTGTGTCTGTTTGTGTGCAGAGCTGAGTGCGAAGGGATGTTTCAAGTCCTGTCACAGGAAGAACCAACTTCCATACATTCATCAGTGATGTGAAAATGTCTTTGCATGTGTGTGCTTGTGTGTGCTTGTGTGTGTGTGTGTGTGTGTGTGTGTGTGTGTTGTAAAACAGCTGAAAGTGCAATGGCATGTGGAGCATCCCGAATGACAGGTTGTCGTGGCAACACAACAAAACCCTGATGCCCTGGGATGAAACCATCAAGGTTGTGTTTTTTAAAGAGTAAATTATAAACCAGTCCCCCCCCCCCCCCCCTCTCTAAAGCCTTTCTGTGTTAGCTTTGTGATTCATGCTGATTGTGTGCAATCACTACAGAGGATGTCAATACTCCACTTTTAGTTGATAGCAGAGAAATGTACAAAACTGTGTGTGTGTGTTTACCACCTGCTGGTCTCTCTGATATGATCAAACACAGCACTCTTATCTCCCCCTGAGATAAGCCGGGGGAAATGGGCCTTTTTAGGCCTCGTTTACAGATGTGGTGCAGCTGAACGGCCATCTATCAGCAGCCTGAGTCAGGCGCTACCAAACAGAAATCTGGAAGTGATGCATCTGAACAGGACACTCTGCAGGGTCAGCAGTAGTTTTACTGCCCCCTCCCTCCCTCATGCTGCTTACCCAGTGACGCAGTATGTGATAACATCCCTTACTGTAAACGCTGCTGGAACCTGGACACTTCAACAAGTGGTGAACTTGCACCTCAACATCAAACTATTCTGTTACGTCTGCAGCATGTACCCGAGAACAAATTGAGGTCATGATAATAAAGAACCTGTGTTCTCCTTCACCTGAGGTTCCCAAACTGGGAGATCAGTGTTACAGGTGGTAAGATGGTTAATTTAGAAATTAACAGGATTCAAATCAAAAAAGGACATTTGTGCCACACAAAACAATCTTTTTGGTACTACTACATCAAACTTTATACTGAGTTAATACGTAACTAAAGACTTGATTAATGATTAATCATTTACTGTAGCTCAGGAGGTAGAAAGACTTAGTTAACAGTATATTGCCACCATATTTACAATATTTAAAGTCTTTTTTGACAGAAGTTGAATGTATGAATTTGGACATTTACAAAAATACAGTAGAAATGTAGGGAATTAAGCACCATAGGGACATTTTAAAACTTGGTTTAGGTGGAAAATGTGCTGTATTGATAAAGGCAAAACACAACAAAGTGCAATGGAAACTGACTTAGTGAATCATGTCAAGTGCTACATGACAAAAACATGTTGATAGTCTAATAGTCATATATAAACACTTTTTATTTAGTGTTAAGATTGTAGGAGATTGTGACATGTTTTGATTTTAGTTTCCTCTTTTCATTTTGTCATCTTCTTGAACCTTTTAGTCTACAGAGGTTTACTGGCACCAGTTGTTTAGCTTGGACCAACTTCTAGTTTTGCACAATAACAGCAGAAGGAAAGCCACAGTTGTTTGTATATTTTCTTGTGCAGATTTTCGGAATATTCTGATCAAATTTGCAGTTCAAACCCATCTGGTATGTTTTTCTCTCTCTTTCTCTAGAGAGCTGCAGCTGTTCCTTGGTTTCTTGGTCGTGCACACACTTACAGTTCAGGCAGTGAAGATGCTGCACAGATGTGCTGAGTGTGTACACACAGTATTGTCCATCAGAAAATAGTTCCAGTACATAATTCCCTCTAAAACCACAGCAGCTGTGCTATTTATGCACGGATTAAACAAACAGGATATAACATGTTAATCCTGATCTTTAGAGCTGCCTGTAAGCATACTGTTGAACTTTGGACAGAACCAAGCTAACTGTTTCCCTGTTTCTATACTTTTCATTGTTTTTAGGCTAAGCTAGGCTAATCACCTCCTGACTTTAGCTCCACATTGAATCCAGACACATGAGACTGGTATTGATCTTCTCCTTTAACTCTCCTCTAAATCAAATGTATTTCTGAAAAATGTTGAATGATTCATTTAATGTCTTCTTATCACTGCCCAGCTGATAACAAGGTCAGAACATTTGTAATGTTTTATTTGCTGATCTTTAAAGCCTTAGAAAAGAATAATAGTCACCACTAAAGCCACTTGTCTTGCTGGGTTTATAAGGTAACATGCAGAATCCTAATGCACACAGACAGGCAGGCAATGGAAGTGAAAACAGGTGGATCTGGCAAGTTTAAATACGGGGTGATGACGAAGCTGGGAACTGGGGCTTCGGTGGTTGGGGAAGGTCAGGTGACAGCAATTGGTGGGAAAGTCCCGGGGGCATCTGGTGGCTGGATGAGGAAATTCCAGTAATTTGTAACACATACACATCCAGGAAGGATGTGGATGAAAGGTAGGAATCATGGCATCATTGCATAAAACTTCTTTATGACTTTTTAGAAAGTAAATCATTTTTTCTTGTTTTCCAAATTTCCTAGAGGGTTTTATTTCTTCAGGCGTCAAAGAACTATTGAAAGAAAAAGTCACAATATTGAAAACACTGGGAATCAGTGGAAACTGGGATTCCTGGAAGTAGGCAATCCAAGAAAAAAGTAAAGCTGAGCTTATTTGCTCCACTTTTCATCTCCCAGGGTCGTCAAACTGTCAGAAGCAGATTTAAAGCACATGATTCATCCTGAAAGATTTTTTTTTTTTTACATTTTATCAAATCCATATGCATGGATTAAGCCATGAAATGTGCTTCCAAGAAATATAGTTTCACAACTGAGCCCCTGCAAAGCAGTGAAAGAAAACATTTCCTAGAGGTCTCCAGCAAGAGCCAAAAACACAAATTCTTTTTTCTGATTAGTCGAGAAAAAAACATCCTCCCTCTAGATTGTTTCCTGACAAGGATTTAGAGTGTTATTCTTTGTGCTGTACATTATGTTTTCCCTACAGGCTCAAAGGCACAAATACACAGAAGGTCAATGAACTGCATATTGTGCAAGAACAGCAGTGGCCATCCCTAACCTTCTACCGCTCCTGCATGTTTGGCCTCTTCTCGACATCCACACAGATGGAATGTGACGAGCTGAGAGAAAACACCTTAAAAACATCTGCAAAATGTCATAATAACCTCCAAAGCGGAGCAGACCATGGTGACCTGAGGTAACCTGATTAAACAACCTGTGAAAAACAGACCTGGATAACAATTTTTTGACCTGCAGCCATTACACCCACAAGCACACACACACATGTGGTCATCATCATCAACACTGCAGAACTACACAGGTTTCTGCTCATCTGTGTAGCTGGGACTTTAATTAAGCTGAACTTCCACCGCTTTCTGTGTATAGAGCAATAGATAGATAAATGCATTAATCCCAGAGGGGAAATTCAATGCAACACTATGAAATGTTTTCATGACTGATTCTCTGAAAATGTGCCACATTTGTTCATCTCCAGCATAAACCTGCCAACATAACTTCTGAATCTCTGGACTTTCATGTACACTGAGGTGCTGAAGAACAAATCTGTTTTATTGGAGTTATCAACACTCAGGGCAGAACTGTACTGTTTGGAGTAAAAATGCTTGTACGCTACAGTTACAAACCATCTCAGCAACCTGTAAACAAACTTGGCATTGTGTGTTTGCCCAGCTGTTTCAAAATTTTAGACCAGTATACATTAATATTATACTTGTTTTAAGTGTATTTATCATCATTTGTACCTCGTACAAAACAATTAGGCACCTGCAGTGAACAAGATGTACTTGGTTTGGTATGTGCATATAATTATTAGGTCATATAATGAAAGTAGTTTGCTCCCACACTAGGACATGTTATTTTAAGGTGGAATCGGTACGAATGACCCAAACATCAGTTCACCCAGTCACAAAATCTATGCAGTAACTGTTTTCTGCTCAAAAATGGGACCTGCTGCTTTTGCATTTGAATAACCAGAAACAAAATTCCACTCAGCTCCAAGATTAAATATGCATTGTGTAAAATGTGAAAGATTTAGTGGCATCTAGTGGTGAGGTTGCAATATGCAGCCTTCGTAGCACTCCTCATACTCCACTGCCCAGTTTCCAGGCATGAGGGAAGGTACAGTGACCTTTAAAACAAAATGTGATTCCCTGTCTACAGCCACTTTTTGTTTTGTCTGTTCTGGGCTACTGTAGAAACATGGTGGTACAACATGGCTGCTGACATGAAAGGAGACCCGCTCCCTATGCAGATTGAAAAGGCTCACTCTAATAAAATGCGTTGGTTGGTATTTTCCGGTGATGACACCTTAATGACAACATCTTTATGAATACTCTCACTCTGAATACAACACATTGAACCTTTAAAGTATGGGTTCATAAAATCAAAACTAACCAAGCATTGTGGGATAGGATGTCGTTTTGTAATTTGGGTGAAGTGGCCCTTTATATGGCTTAACCTAAAAGTCCCAGTGAGGTTTAAATAGCAAATTCATACAAAATAATACTAAAACATAATATTAAGAAGGTAATAATAAGCTGAGAATATAGAGATAAACTTTTCAACTTAAACTCCATGACGTTTGAGTGGCTGAAGCAACATACAGGTTTGTTTTTGCCACCTCTGTCCACACCTTAGAGGGAGAGAGCAGATGCACTGCAGCGCGCTGTCCTGTGATCTGGGATAATGATTGCAACATGTGAAATATGTTTGCAGATATATGACAGATGTTTACCAGACCAAACCTCTGAGGTGTTTTTAAACACCCACTCGAGATGCATTACATAGTAATGATTGTGAAAAATACATTTCAGTACAAGTATGCACTCATCTCCATTTTGGTAAGATGCACTAACTGTGCCAGTGTTGTTTTCGCGGTGCACAATAATCCAGTAAAGCTGAAAGTGAATTGGAGCCAGTGCAGTCCATTAGAAAGAGCGGCGACTGCGACTGTAGCTCTTCCTCGCTGCACAGTATATGACCTTTATTTACTGCTGTGAAATCTTTGATGTGCATGTTGTGCACAGACTGTTCCATTGTGACTGAAGGAAGGATCTTAGGGGAGGAGGGTCTCTGAAGTAACAGTGAGTTTGCAGGGAAAACTCCATTTTCTTGCACAGGGACATAATATCAGCAAATCCAACATAGCTCCTCTGACCCATTCATGAAAGTGTTTCCAGTCATCTTTGCCAAGTGCAATCCTCTGGCTCGGACTTCCTCCTACTTCTCATTAGAGCCACAGCGACGAGATGGAAACACTGCAGCTAAACACACACACACACACACACACACACACACACACACACACACACAGTCACTCAGAGCGAGAGAGGAGGAAACTAAACACAATGGATGCTGGCGCATGGGAGCCTGGATTTCCTGGGTTTCCCACACACAAGTGTACAATCACAAGCTCACAAACATATACACTCATTTCGGAAACACATCGGCACACACTGTTCACGCACACACACTTTTGAACCGTTGTACAGTATGCCAAGACACCAGGGTCTAACAAATAAATCCATTTTCTCATGCACAGCATTAAAACAGTGAGTGGCCCAAGACTCCTGCACCACATATGGTCCCAGTTCTGTTTTCCTCCCAGACCTCAGTGTGTGATCTGGTCACACAGACATGGATTATCTGATTAAAGGTTCTTGAGAAAAAGAACAGCTTTGCAGACTAGACAGACAAACACTATGCCAACTCTGACCACATTCTGCTGATTCTGAGCCCTGGGACAGGACACTGGTTAATCAGGCCTCACCATCAGTGGGTCCTGGGACCAGAGACAACACTGGTTCCCTCACAGAGACCAGAGCTCCCACCTGCACCGGTAACTCAGCTTTAAATATCCAACTCAGATCACTGGAAAGAATCACAGGTGCACAGATGACACACAATAGCACACAAGTGTAAAATAAACCTGTTGCCCATTTTTCCATTTCCAACCCTAAAACATCTCATAAAGCATAATCTAT
This sequence comes from Mastacembelus armatus, assembly GCF_900324485.2. Taxonomy (NCBI): domain Eukaryota; kingdom Metazoa; phylum Chordata; class Actinopteri; order Synbranchiformes; family Mastacembelidae; genus Mastacembelus; species Mastacembelus armatus. The sequence continues at coordinate 2,247,284 of NC_046636.1, read as the reverse complement.
GTTTATACTGTAAATAGAGCAGAACCTATTCATCAATAAATTGGTTTATTGACAGAAAACATACAACCATGCTGATAGGGCTTAAATGCATTGGTTGTAGTTTTGACTATTTGCAATTTTTGCATAAGGAAGTAAAGGTCTCACACCTGAAATTACATTTAATCAATGATGAAAATGTTTAGCTAATTATTAAATCTGAAGCTGTCATTCAGCAGTGCCTTGTAAATTAAAACCAAACCATTAAAAGGGAATATTTTTTTTGTGTTGCCATGTTGTGAAAGTCCCTGTGCAGGGTGTTTTTCTTGCTCTAACACAACTGGCTTTGTCTCATAGCTCTTTAATGCATCAGTAACACTCCTATAATGAGCTGCTGAGTCAATTACCTGCAGAAGAAGTCTGTTTAGTGCTGCAGCAGTCTTCAAGCCAAGTCTAAAGAAAGAAATTAACATTTTTGATTTGGCGATTGTGGTCTTTTATTCTTTCCAAGTTGTTGCCAGTGTTTTCTGACAGAACAGGGACCGAGGGCTGATAGTGACATATTCAGTCTTTGCTGCTTTAGAGCCTCACACCTTCTTTGTTGTGGTTTTCTACTTCATCACTAAGACAAATCTTCTTTGCTTTACTAAGAGTCATGTTTTGCTCACTTGATATCGAGCCATCAGGTCTGAATCATTAACGAAGGATTCTTTCACCAGTAATCAGTCAAGTGCGCAGTTATAAACATAAGGTTGTTAATAAATGGATGCAGTCTTTCTCTTCAGTAGCTGTTCTGGAGACAATCAACAAATGATGAGAAGGTTTTGTCAACCGCTGTTTTCTACATCAGCAGTTAACTTTCGATTTCAAGCTTTACGACTCAAAATCAAAATTTCCATGATAACTGAGCAGGAGCTAATGACTGGAGCGAAGTGTGTTTTGTTAACAATGATGAATGCTTTCCGTATGAAGCAACAGTGAGTCATAACAGTAATTAGAGAGTTGTACCCCCACTTGTAGTAAAGCACGCCATGTATCATCTGGTTTAACTACCTCTGTTGAATTACACCTGAGGTGGCCATACATCACCCTCAGAGAACCTCTGGGTGTCGGCCTGTGGAGCATTCACGCAGGTTTACATTCTTTCCATGGGCGTGAGTTCAAACAATCCTGTTTTTCTGAGATCATCTGTCATGGTTGCCCCTCTTTTAATGCCCTGGAAAGGGTAAGGTTTAATCCACCATAGATGTCTCCTGGAGGGTGTGTGTTTTTGTGTGCGTGTGCTTACGTAGGTCTGTGTGGGTGTGAGCAGCCCCTGACACAACAGGACTGTTTTTCCTCGTGCGCTTGTCAAAGGTAAACATTCCAGGGTTGGGATGTTCAATGCCAAGTGCTGTTTGATCTCCATCATGTGACATCAGATAGAGATGGAAGCCACCCCCATTATCACTCACCTAAACACAAACCCTGCAGCAGCTGTATGGAGGCTTTGCAGGTTTCTGACTGGGGTCTTGGGCTCTGGTGGTCTGTCCCTGACCTGAGATAACACTGTTTGACCATTCTGCTTCTGTGATCTGAAAAACCTCAGCTAACACTCTCACCCATGAGAATACTTCATGTTTTAATCCCTCATGTCGTTCCCACTTTACTTCAACGTGATAATTATGTAGATGATCTCATGCTTTGCTGTACCTCAGCAGCCAGTCAGCTGTGTGAAGCCATATCACGTCAGGCTCTCCATTCCAGTGGAGGTCTCCACAAGCAATGTTTTTGAGTTTTAGGATTAAGAAGTCTATTAAAAAAAAAAAAAAAAAAAAAACTGGAGATGAACATTTGAAATGACCAAGTCCACGTTCCAGCTCCCAGTGGCCCTGAAGTCCACATTCCCTCTGAAGCACGCAGACTGCTGGCGTCATCCTCAAATCACAGTTCAGCTGAGGACACGCTGAGCCAAATATACTGCATGTTCTGTACATCAGGAAACGTGACTGTTTATGAAACTGAAAACTGAATTAGTTGTGGAAGAGCTACACACTTGTTTTTCTTCAGTAGAAGTCAGGTCATCACGGTGTCAAAGTAGAATCATGCAGCAATCCTGCATTATTTTACTTACACGTACTTTTATTTTCCCCAGTTTATGCTTTGGGTACTGTGAGTACTAGTACACAGTCTGCAGAGTACAGTGGTGATATTTATGAAATGTACTTCTCATGAAATTTTCCTTTCTTGCCCTTTATGCAACGTTATATTTCAACAAGGGAAAGGAAAATAGTTTTTACACCACAATATTTTTCTAAGAGCTAAAGTTAGTTTGCTGTTGAAAATGTCATACTGTCTAAGTCTATCAGTAATAATACTCTAAAAATATAATAACACTCACTATTCTGTAGTGTTGTGTGTACTGGTACTTTTCTTTATGTACATTTTCCTGATAAAACCTCCTTACATGAGGAATATTTACAATAATTTACCATCTTTAATAAAAGATGTTCACTGTTGTGTTACTACTGAAGTCGGCTGAATGATATAAATACTTCCTCTACTACAGTCAGTGTCATCCTTATAAACAATTTATTTATGAACATGTTTGAAAATGGTTTTCACATATAAACAGCTTGATGAGAGACACATGCACCTGTTTTCACCTTCAACTGGAGTCCAGTTCTTGGGTCATGTGACCACTTTCTATTCAGTGAATAAGGCTGTGACTTAGAGTTGAAAGCTGCAGAAACAGCGAAGTAAGTAGATGTTGTGTTGGAAATATTTACCAGGAAGATGTAAGCAGCATTTCAGTGTTATAGCTGGTCAAGATGGACCAGAGGGACCAAAACTAATTCACCCCAATGTTTAACAAGATATATTCTCAGAAAATAAATGATTTTTAAACAATCTGCTTAATCCAGCTGTCAAATAAATGCAGGGAAGGACAAACTACAATGTTCCATCTGTTTTGAAATGTCACAGACGTACTGAGATACTTGTACTTCAAAAATGTACAGTATTTGTGTGAATGGCTTCCCTCCACTGTAAACCTGTGTTTTCATGACAGGAATGGGCCGTTCGGCTGTGCATTAAAGAACTTCCTGTTCAGTGAGAGTGAGAAAAAACAAACATTCGGACGTCCTGCAGGACACACTGTATAAGCTGCACATGAACACACATCACATGCTTCATTGATGCAAAGGATGAAAAACCCCTGCAACCCACAGTCACAGCCAGCTCAAAACTTTTCTGTACGTCCTGGTGGAGACTGCAAATAAATGAGGCTGAATTATGGAGAAATGTGTAAAACGATGCACAGGGGACTGAGAATATGATGGTGCAGACATTAAAACATGTTAATAGGTTATTTTACTAAGTGTGAACATTATAACGCCTCATTAAAGAGCCGGAACAAGATGATCCAGAATATACTGTATATGATAATGTCATTGATGCATCTATCCATTACCGACAGCTTATCCTTGCAGGGCCAATCCCAGCATGCAGTGGGTGAGAGGCGGGTCCCCCCTGGAGACACCCACCCATACAGACACAGGAGACAACATGAAGACTCCACACAGAAAGGTTCAAATCCTTCTTACTGTGAGGGGACAGTGCCAACCACCACCCCACCGTGCCGCTATATTCATTTTTGAATCATGTTTACGTGGAAATAACAGGGAGGAAATTAACTTAAACACATGAAGACACAACCTGAGTAACCAGATATTTGTACTTGAGTATTTTCATTCAGTGCTACTTCATACTTGGACTTCACTACATGTCACAGCCAAATCTTACTGAAATACTTTTTACTGCTCTACATATACTGTATGTAGTGAAATACTTCAAATTAGAAGTGTATAAGGTAGTTAACATCAGCTACCCAGCAGTATATAAAGTACTTCAAATTAGAAGGGCCGTTCTGCACAATGACTACTTTTATATTCAGTACTACAAGTATATTTTGATGCAGCTACTTTTGTATATGAGTAAAATTTGAATGCAGGGCCTCCACTTAGAGTGTTTCTACACTGTGGTATTTTCACTGTTACTAAAGGATTTCAGTACTTCTACCACTGGTGTTGTATACAGTACCTCTACTTCCTACTGTACTACATCTATCTCACAGCTATGGACAATAGTTACTCACTGAAGTGACAATCAAAGTACTTTTGTTGCAATACAACACATTTGAGGGTGTCACATTACTAAGATATTATCAATATGAATCTTCTTCATATCTTCTCATTAACACTGAAGCACTAAGTGTTGCAGCTGATCAATACAGAGCTAATTTGAGTATGATCGTCTTGGTATGTTACTTTTGAGTAAATGTATTTGTTACTTTCACAGTCTGGCTGAGTGCTGGACTGACCTGGGCCCGGTTTAGAGATGAGGATGTCATGGGGGGCAGTAGGTTTAGAAAAGGTTCTCCTGCCACATCAGATTACACTAAACGCTTTATTTTGCCCGGGGCTTTGACGAATACAAATCTGAACATCACGTGAGTGTTGAACGCCAGTTGACAGATGATGCAACTCTATAAAGCGGTTGCACACAAAGCAGCCTCTTGCATCAGAAAGGTCCACATGAGGAGGTGATTCATTGTCATCTGAAAACAGACGCAGCAAGCGGGGGCTCATGTGGACCCACGCACTTTCTAGTCCTTTTGCAAATGGGGGATATCATCACATGCCCGTCTGGGGTCAGCAGTGACAAGACGGCAAATGTCTTGCAGCAAACTATGAAGACGTGCACGTTGTGCACCGTGGGACCACCACAGTCCCCAGAGAGTGGCGAGGAGAGGGACGTGTCTGTGGTCATGTCGGCGCAGCCCCCATTCAAAGCGTTGGTCTATTATTATCCCAGGAAATGGGTAATTACACCGGGACATCTCCTGGACTAAGTCCAAAGCACAAAATAAAGTTTCAGTGCGCGCCAGAGGAACAGAGGGGGATCACACACCACAGAGTCCCCAACTCCTGACTCACTGGCGTAAACGGTGACCTTCATTTGCGCAGCTATTTCTGAATGTCGGCTTTATTGCCGCTCTGCGCCGCGCGGACGCTTTCTCACGTCAAATTAGAGCCGCCGCTTCGCTCTCTGTGGCATGAGCGTGCGTAATTTGTGCTCATTACTAGTTTTTCCCAAAGTTGTGTAAGAAGTTTGGACAAGACACCGAATGAAAAACCCTCCCGGACAGACCCTTTTGTGTCCAAACAGAGAACAAGGAGCTGCTGAGACCGATTCAGTCAGCCCCGGGTGGCACCGTGTGAACTTATTCTCGTTTTAACTCACGAAAACAATCAGAAGACTCCAACTCTGTGCGCTGATACTGTGGGCTGATCTGTAGGTTATAATGTGGTGCAGCACCCGGGTGAGAAAAGGGTCCTTGATTGCAACATCAAACACCGGTGTCGTCACTCGTCACCGATACGTGCAAGCACCGCCTGATCCAAAATAAATATTGACGTTATTGTTGTATTCAAATGAACCTCCTGGCCGGACATTTTCGGGCCAATCAGAGCCCATCGTATCATTACACCTTCTTTTCAGAAATCATTCATAACGCCGATGCGTCAAACACTCACAGAGGACCCGGCTATAAATACGGCTGCGCGCAGCGCACACTGAGACATTTTCCCAAAATCAAACGAAAGACACAACTGAGCCAAAACCGTGGGAATCCGGCTTTTCTTTCATTTTTCTCTCTACCTTGCTCTACATTTTGTAATCTGTACTTTCTATCCAGCTCACTGTTTTGGCCATGGGTGGATTGTATTTGAAGCACGTCGTGTTGGCAGCGGTGTGCTCCGTGCTGGCCACAGGGACGCTGGGGTCCCCGGTGGTGGGGCCAGAGCCGATTCGATGCGCACCGTGTACTCCGGAGAAGCTGAGCCAGTGTCCAGCGGTGGCGCCCGGATGCGCCGAGGTGCTGCGAGAGCCGGGCTGTGGATGCTGCCTCGCCTGCGCCCTGAAGGTTGGGGAGCTGTGCGGGATCTACACGGCGCCGTGCGGCTCGGGACTGAGGTGCACCCCGAGACCTGACGACCCCCGGCCACTGCACTCCCTCACCCGGGGACAAGCCGTGTGCACGCAGAACACCATGCCCGAGCCAGCCCCCGAACCACACACCCAAGGTAGGCCGATTTCCTCCACATGTAACCTCTACATCTGTGAATGACAAATTCATGGAAATCATCCCAGAACACCTGACCTGTCTGTTCGGAAGCATCCACATCCAGTCAGTCCACCTTCACATTCATTCAATTTCCTTCCCCAGATCAGGGAGAGCCAGAGCCTGAGATGGAGAACGGAGCCACCGTCTCGGACCCCGGCTCCAACCACTACCTCCCCGGCCACAGTAAGCCCTACGACCCGAGGGCTGCTGCTGACGCTCAGGAGAGCATGAAAGCCAAACTCATCGCCCTGCGAAAGAAAGTGGTAGAGCAGGTAAGACCCAGTCTCACTAAATCATTGTGGGAATTCTATCAAATCCTCACTGTGCAATATGTTGCTAAAAGTTTTTGGGGACGCTCGGGGCAGAGAACCGGTGCGCCACAAGGGGGAGCTGGTGCGCTGTTTGAAATAGGGGGAAACAAAAAAAAGAGCGAATGATGCTTGCTATTACAAGTTTTATATGCACTTTGATGCCAGCCCAACATGTTTGTGGATAATAAAGCAGTGCTGATTATTATTAATCTGTGCTGGCAGAGCCCAGTTAACCCTTCAATCACCTGTCTCCTCTCTGCAGGGGCCCTGTCACGTGGAGCTGCAGAGAGCCCTGGAGAAGATTACCAAATCCCAGCAGAAACTAGGAGACAAGTTAACCAGATTCTACCTCCCCAACTGTGACAAACATGGCCTTTACAAACCCAAACAGGTTGGTATGTGTAGAAAGTCTTCCCTCAGAGTGTGCGTGTGTGTGTGTGTGTGTGTGTGTGTGTGTGTTGCCTTCTCGGGGATGGATTCATGGCTTCACTCAGCATGAAAGAATCTCAGCAAGTTGTGTGTTAGAGTGTTTAGCCAAGATTATGTCAACCACAGCTTTATAATTATTGTGTGTGTGTGTGTGTTGCAGGCAGGGATTGGTTCATTTGTTGCACCTCAGAGTGTGTTTTTGTTGGTGCATGACCTTACATGTGTGCATCACCCATGCGAGGAAAAGGAGAGCAGTGAAGTGAACTGATTTCTGTTTCCCTGCAGTGTGAGTCGTCTCTGGATGGACAGAGGGGTCGATGCTGGTGTGTGAACTCCTGGAACGGCAAGAAGATTTTAGGGTCGATCGACCTGCCTGCAGACGAGGAGTGCCCTTAAAGAGGTCAACCGCTGATGCAGATCTCACAAAACCATGAAAAAGAAGAAGCAAGCCACTGTTTTTTTTTCCTTTTGATAGATGTTTATTTATTGATCGTATCCATGGTGGTGTTTAAATTCAGGTACACTGTCATTGCAGGACTGTGGGTCCCAAACCCCTCCTCCCTCTTCAAACACCCGTCCCAAAGAGAAAAAAATCTATTTTTGTTTTTCTGAAAAGGAGATTTTAATATTGATGCATTTACGTCTACTCTTCAGCCTTATTTATTTCAATGTCATTGCATTTTATTTGTTAACTGTAATTATTTCATAAGTATTTATATCATTTTTGCCTTATTGTTATTATATTATTTTTATTGGTGTATAAAGTGTATATATGAATCTTGGCCCTGAGTAACTCCACTGCTGAGTTGAGCTCGCCCTCCTCTTAAGGAGTTGTCTGGAGGAGAACGAAAGCACTGAGTGACCAAATGTCATTTAGAAGTATTTCTATATGTTGTTTTTATGATTCGTTTTCATTGTTTCACATTTTTTTGTTGTCTTTTTATTTTCTGATGTGACACGTGATCAGCTCTTGTCAGTGAATGCAAAACTGTCAGCTGGGAAAACAGACTCAGCAAACATTTCCCATGGTTCCATGGGGCTGCAGATAGCATGACAGGCGGCGCCTCCCTGCGTCGCCTCTCAGACGGGTATTTCTACATTTACCTACCTCCAATATTTATGTCTGCTGTCAGTTGTGTTGATGTATCTGTCAGAAATCTTGCTATTTTACTTTAAATGTTGCTGTTCTCTCTGACCAAGAACACATGACCACAAAGAGAGAGTCCCACAGTGAACCAAGACATGCTCTGCTCTATCTACATGCTGCTGTTGGAGAGAGAATTATCGTTTATGAGTCTATTCCAAAGTGACTAACTGCTCACACGTCTGTATTTAGACTTTTGTAATGAGATGTAATGTAAGAAACAAAGGTGATATATTTAATAAAAACATTAACCTTGGCCGTGTGATTGTGCGTGTGATGCACACCTGGACCACACTTTCCATATTCAGTGTGTTTGTGTGCAGTGTTATCACGGTGCTCCAAAGTGGAGGTCTTTGTCTAACTTTAGATGCTTCGCTGCCTTTTGACCTGCCCTCTGTTTGCTTGGTTGGGCACAGGAATTCATGTCAACCTCCTGTGCCCACTGCCAGCCTGCCTGGCACCACCACATTTATTTTTATTCTTTTCAAATTGAACCTTTGCTTTATCCTTTTTGACACATCGCAAAACTGAGGCGACTGCATTCAGGGACTTGTGTCCTGGCTGCAGAAACCGAATCAGATGATTGATCGACCTATTAGCTGCTGATAACAACACAAGCCTGTTCGTACAACATAAACAGTATATGTATTCAGTAAACATCAGAGACGGCATCTTAACATGTGTTCACTTTTTATTTAAAAAAAAAAAAGAAGGCATTAAATACAAATTATATTTTTAACCAAAATCAATTCTCAGAGAAAATAATAGCTGTGTGATTTCTAGTTTAGTGTCATGACAAGCTCAAATCAAAACTCTTTGATGGATAAACTAGAAATGAAAAACAGAATACATTTACCCGTGAACAACGAGATTCTTAACGTGACCGGCCAGGAAAAATAAAAAATAAGTGACATCGCAGACATGCACCGCTCGCCCTGCACTAACAGACGGAGGCGGGATGGCCCGGTGTGCATGGAGCGACTTGCTGAGAGGTGAGAGGGTCACTGGCCTTAACAAGCACTGAGTTAAAATGACCAGAGCCCCGAGCACCCGAGACTGAAACTCACCTGCTGGGCACAAACGACACTGCTGAGAAACTGAAGGAAAAAGTTGAATAAAAAACATTCAATAGTGATTATATTCCCCAAAATACACTGAATCATATAGACTTTGCTGTGCAATCGGTGAGTCACTGAACTGTTCTTAAGAAAACCTAGTTTGGATCAGCTTATAATTCTTTCTTAGATAAATAATTTTTATTTTTAAGTACTGTACATGATGTCTAGTCAGACACAAAGCTGGCCAGGTAATAACAACAACAACAACAATAATAATAATAATATTAATAATATAAAAAGACACAAATATTTGGGAGGGAATAGCTTCAACATATTTTTAAGTATGTTCCTCCCCTTGCATCAAGTCTTTGACTAGATGGGCTATAGCACCAACAGGTTGGTTGTGAGTTGCTGCTGTCTATTATAGGATGTGTACAGCTGATTTCATGCTACCAAGCTACTGGGCAAGCATTCCCTGTCAGCACGCTCTCCACTTTTCAAGTCTTTACACAGGATGTGGGAGAGCATCGGGCAGGAAGCTCCTCGGGGAGGACCACGCCTCCACCCTCAGACCCCCTACCACTTGTGTGAATGCATATTTGGTGCCGTGTCCACCTTGTGGAGATTTGTTGGCATATGATCATACAGGCATTTTTCAAAGAAACAAAAACAACAACAAAAAAGAAAATAGTTGCATTGAATGGAAATTTTCTGAGGGGTGTTCGCTAAGTTCGCTGTCAGAAGTCCTGGTGTAGCTTGGGCTTTTTTTTTTTCTGTGTTTTTTATCCTCCCTATGTTATTATTGTTTTCTTACCATATCACACTGTGTCATCTGACATTACCTCTAAGGGAAGGTATGCAGATAGAGATAGGTCCAATTGTCATTAACTGCATGCACTGACGAGTAGCGGCGCAGCTAAAGTGCTTTAAGTGCTTGTGCTTGAAGCGTAGGGGCAGCTGGCACCTGCGGCATGGCGAGCCGGTCACACCGGGCTCCATACAAACAAGCCTACACCAGGTTGCACCGCTGACAGAAAGAGGACCAGAGCCGGGCATAGAGCTGGAGTGGTGAAAACTGCTCACATGAGAGGGCTGGAGGCAGGGACGGGATTAGGCACCGGGATCAGGACAGGGGATGAAGACATTGAGGACTGGATGCTGGACAAGGACATGGGAGAGCGGGACGGAGCTGTCATGTGCTTGGACAGACAGGAGCAGGGACGTGGATTTGGACAGCAGGGGGTGGGAATGAGACAGAGGAGACTAATCAAACTAAACGGATCCCTAACACTGTGAGGTGGCATGGGGGTGCCTCGAAATAATACTCCAGACATTTATCTCTGTTTAGAAATGTTCGACACTCGTCTCCTGTCACTAACCTGCTCGTTCACTGTGTGAACTGTATGTAGCTTGGAGTCACAGCAGTTACACAGGATGAAACGACAACCCAGAGTCAGGCGTGCTAGAGACAACAAATACTGGACACGCTCACTTCATTGCTCACACTGAGATTTTGGTGTTTTAGGTTCTGGCTGTTTTCTGTTTGTCAGAGATGGTGTCACTCTCTTACACTTCATTGTGGTTGCAGTAGCTGGGAGCTGTTGAATTGGTGCCTCAGCTGAAGAAGTGGGGTGTTGTCGGACTTAAGTCAGAAGTAGTGGTGTCACTCTCAGCCATGCTGTGCTCCATTTTTGCGGCATCAAGCCGATGTCCCGATTCCTCAACCTCATTGGTTGTTAATGGGGTTGGAAAGTGAGAAACAGCTACTGAGCAAATCTGAAATGTTTGTAGTGATTCAGTGTCCTGATAACTGGGCACATTTTTTTGGCACATTTTTGCAGCTTAATTACTTTCTCTGCTATTGATATCGACTTATAGTGAGATACACAACACCTGGCACCCTCACAGAAGTAGCAGATTTAGCATTTTTTTTAATGCCAGTATAAAATAACAGCAAACCATTTTGCTGCAGAAGTAGTTACAGAAGTCTCCATGCCTGGGATTCTGTATTGGGACTGGTGTCCACTGTGACTGCTGTGGATCCAAACAAACCGCAGGCACCGTCCCCCGTGAACTTTCCAGATGTCAGAGGGTGAAGGTGATGGGAAGCTTGGGAAGGTTGGCTTAAGGCACTGCTAACTGTTTGCCTGCACTCCCTCCCCAGCAGCAGGATGAGGAACAATTTAGAGGCAGTATGGAGGATCCTTGTTGGCCATCGTGCTGGATAAGAAGTCAAAAAATCAGATCCTGAGCCGAGTGTTTTTTTCCTGCGTTGTTCAATATAGCGGGGTCTGGGGTGTGACATCTCTAAACTGACCTTTGTGACATACAGTAATTTTGCTAATTAACACTTTGGGAAAGCTCACGGTCACTCACCATACAACACCGAGATGTAGGTGTATGTTAGGCAGGTGCTCACACATGAAGGCAGACACACATAAAATTAATGGTGTTTGGATTTGGGATCATAGTCACAAATAAGTGAGTGGAAAAGTCCCTGCTTCCTCCCTCTCTAAAAAAAATAGTGCAGATGACAGATTTCTCTCTTTCTCCCCCTTCTCTCTCAGCTTAATCTTTTTTAAAGAAAGGACAGAGGACAGATAACTGTGATGGACAGGAGGCTGTGCTCCAACCCTTCCCCCTCCCAAATCCTTGTTCTCTCCCTCCCTTTCCGACAGAAATGGGACCTGAAGTCAAAAGGTCCAGAGCTCCTTCAAATGTTTACATAAAACTACATGCAAGAGCAAAGTAAGCTCTCTTTCTTTCTCTCTTGTCTTGCTCCATTCTTCCTCGCTTATCCGCTGTCTTCCTCTCTTCGTCCACTTCTCTCCAGGTTGTAGCACTGGATCTTGCCCTGCTCTACGCCGTCGAAGCCAGGCAGAGGCTGCCCGTACTTGTCCACGCACCAGCAGTAGCCCCGGTTTCGGCCTTTAGATGCACGGCACTGCAGAGAGAGGTGAAGGATGACATTAAGTGGTGCACAGCTGCTTGTTTGGTTTTACCAAAAAGGTTTGCCAGGCAGAGATTAACGTGTGCAGCCTTCAGCAAGAAGGCGAGGACAAACACAGTAACATCTCTCAGCCTGCTCTGACTTCCATCTTTAGCTCAAAGTCTGTAGGAAAACACTGAAAAGCAGAGGAGGACTTACCACTTTGAGACACACAGTGAAAACAGATTAGTGTTTCCAAGGTGAGGAATTATTCTCCTGACACAGCTTCTACACCACCTTCAATGTGCATGTGTGTGTTATAATAACACTCAATCTCTCCAGGCTTTTAGATAGTAGATGCTTGTCAGGAGGCCAAGTCATGCCCCAGCAGGACTCTCATAAGACAAACACGGATCGTGGAGAGGAATGCCCTGCTGCCTGTAATTGTCCCCGGGTTTTTATGTGCAGAAACTATCAGAGATCAACAGGGCAGATGCTCGTCTGGCAATAAAAGTTTCTACTCAGTCCATTGTTGAATTTGAGTCATCTACTCGTCAGGTCTATGTGCTCCTGCTAGTGCGGTCAAACAATAAAAAAGCTGAATATTTTTAATAGAAAGGTGCAGGAAATGAGGAACGCTCTGAACGAGTGAGAGTGGAGGAGTGTGAAGGTAAACACGGAGTTGCTAAAATATTTACCAAGGCCAGTTGGAGGGCTGCAGGGAAACCAGCACTGCTATTCTGGGAAGCTGGCAGACGCTCAAATCATCTGGGACTGATTATGGTCTGCAGGCGCACAGGCACGCGTGCATGTGTGCACATAAGCACACACCAACATCAACATGTAGGCACACACACAAACAAGAGTTGTATGTACATACCCCCCACCTGCTAACACACATATGCTCGCAGATATAGAGCTGATGTCCCACAGGGGGCCCGGCTTCGCAGAGTGGCAACTTTATAAGCTCCATTTGGGATTCACATGAAATGACACAATCAGCTGGACCAGACTAAACTCTGGCTCAGAATAATCCTTCTCTTTCCCGCCCTGGTGACAGATCGGCAAGGTGAGCAGCCATGCCTGTCTGTCTCTCTGCCTGTCTCACTGCCAGTGCAGTCGATAAACAGTGGAAAGTATCGCCCAATATGTGATGGTTACACACATCAGGCAATTCTCCTAAGCATGCCTCACTGCACGCTTCTGCACAAAAACAAATGAAAACCAAAGGTAAAAATCTGAGAGTAAAAACCTTCGTGTCCACGATTTGTCGTTAAGGAGCTGAAACTGTATGTATGGTCTGATTTAAGAATCTTTACATCTGTTTTGAGACTGTTGTTGTGGAAATGATCACTGTGGTCCTTCAGTGTCACACTCAAGCAAACTGACCTGTGGTCTGTCAGAGCAGAGAACCAAACCACCAACCAGTTCTCTCGGTGACAGAGACTACAGACTGCACAGGCAGTTTTGCCTCTAGCACCTGCAGCAGAGCCCACACAACCTGGACATGCTGAGCTGAGAAGCTACTCTGATAAAGTTTGTGCTGATACACGTTGCACCAATAAGAGGTGACTGATATGTATCTTACTCTGCTGTTGTGTGCTGGCATTCACAGTAGGAGGTCTGGGTGGATGCTTTTTCATTTTCTTTACAAAAGTCGGATAAAAGGATCAAGAACTCTTGTTTCTGCAGCCAGGAGCTGATTAGTCTAGATCAGGATAAAAACTGGAACCAAGGGGGAAATTATTTTGTTATTTGGTGAAGGCCGACCTGTCCAGGGTGGACCCCTGCCTTTCACCCAAAGAGAGCTGGGATAGACTCCAGCAGATCCCTGGGACCCTAAATAGGAATAAGTGGGTATAGATGATGGCTGGATGGGAGAAGGTGATGAGAAGCTTCAAACAGCTCTAAAACACCTCTAAAATCCATTCATTTAGCTGAAAATTTGTATTTTGTTCGCCTAATCTAAATTTAAATAGAGAAATTAAATGTTTTCACAGGCCGAAACCTTTTAGTCTCTCTATGGAATTCGTAGAAAACAATGAAAAAATAGAAAATCACTGGTCATATCCTTTTACCAACTGGTTTTAGTTGTTTAGATTAGACCTTGGCATGTCACAAAATGTTTGTATTCTTTGAGCTGGTGTCTATTACGTGGCACAACTGAACAACATCTTTTACTGTTAAGAAATGAAACCTGTTTATTTTAGTTAACCAGTGTAGGATTCATAGAATTTTTTCCCTCAGACGACTCATAGAAGGAAATTAAAGCTGAAAATCAGCACTTTAATCTCACAGTCACTGATGCACAGAAATTCCAACACCCAGCAGTGCAGAGCCAAAACAAAACTCTCCTTGTACTTACGGACTGTATTGTAGTCAGCTGTGCAGCGACACATAGGCACACACACACACACAGGCTTTAGAGTGTGACCAGGTGTCTATTTCCGGCATAGTTGACATCCACATGCAGCCTGAGTGCATGATCAAAGGCAGCTTTATAGAGACAGAGGCCCATTAAAATACCTCGCCAATAACTACTGCGGGAGACTGGGGGCAAGTACGCAGCCCAGCATGTCCTGATCACACACACTAACATCTTCCTACATCATCATTCTTTTTGATAAACTTGCTTTTCCTTCTACCTACTTCTCCTCTTCCTCCTCCTCCATGTCTCTCTCTCTCTCTCTCTCTCCTCCCTCCATTCCCCTTCACGGTGCCATCGTCTGCGGGCAGCTTCTATTTTAGCCCTGACCCAGCGGACGAGACTGTGGAGAAGAGCTTAACATTGTGTTCCTCTGCGTTGGTTAATGATGATAGAGTCCTGCATGTGCCTGCTGTGTGTGTGTGTGTGTGTGTGTGTGTGTGTGTGTGTGTGTGTGTGTGTGTGTGTGGAAGGGTTGAAAAGCCAAACAAGAGGCGGAAAGGAGAGGAAGAGCAACATGTGCATGTGTGCATTCCCCTGTTGCTTGGCTACCTTTGAATTTCCACTCAGTCTTTCTTTCATCTGTGAACTATTAGCAGTCTTCTCAAGCAATCCTTCCTTTATTGCTCCAATCTCCACACACACACACACACACACACAGAGTAAATAACTGATCCACATCCCCTGAGAACTAAATTTTACGTTAGAGAATCACTTTGTTTTTACACTTTTTCGATTTCCTTTTAATAATGTGGAATCAAGACAGTTTCCTCTACTGAGTAGGCCTAAATTTCAGCCAGAAAAGCCACAATTTTCATCCTGTGCAATGACTTTTAAAATCCAGCTAAAGCCAGTATGGATCTTCAGCAGTCTGAATTAGACAAACCAAGTGGGTACCTAGCAGGATATACCAGGATGTATCCCTATCCATAGCTTAAGGACCATAATTATGGAAGGAAGCCACAAGATTTGGCTTATTCAAACTGCTGAAGCCTCACATTAACTTTGACTGAACTTAAGTCATTTTTGCATAAAGTGAAGGGTGTGCCGTTTGTCCCCCATGTTTTACTGTTGGTCTCCCTTTAGGGAAGGGATTGGCACTGAGAGCATGAGTGGCTCCCATTACCCATTGATTCTTTCAACGTACATGCAATGTGTGATGATCTTGTGCTTATTCAACTTCCCCTTTATCCATTTGTGTGTTCCCTGTATTCAAAACATCCATTAGTGTTATTTTATTTTTCGTTGCCGTGTTACAGGAACAAACGGGAGCTGTGTATTTCTCCACACTGGCACTATTTTGGTGAAATGGTCCAAATACGGCTGAACACTGAACACACAGCTTTCATTTATCACTGACATTATCTTTTTAAATGTGTTATTCCTGACCAGTGTAAGCAAACATGCAAACAGCTAACGGGGTTAGCAAAACGCAGAAAATAGTTGAATTTTGTTAGAAACCTCAATTTATGAAGCTTTTTTTTTTTTTTTTTTTTTTTTTTACTAAAAAATTCAACAATCATATATAATTTTTTATATAAACCCAAACTGGCTATTTACGCTTCCTGGTCAATGGCCAATGAGAGCGAGCCCCCTGGAAGACGTCACCAACCGGATGTCGTGTACCTGTACGTCACATAAACGTGATCAAAACAAAACCAGTGCCAAAAGGAGAATCGATAAGACGCGCTTGTTGAAGTATGTCAACAACACGAGTGTGTTTTTAACGTAATGTGCGAGACGTAACGTTAACACAACAGACCGACAATAAAAAGGCGTCTGTAACGAAGTCACGTTTAATCCCGCGAGTGTCTGTGAAATCTCGTGTCCGTGCAGTCGCCATACTACAATCGGCAGGTGTGTGTGGTCTGGATGAATGCTCTAATATGTGTGTGTGTGTGTGTGTGTGTGTTCAGGGGATTATAATGTTAAAGAACTCTTTATATCTGTGGTCTGCAACGTTTTTAAAAAGGGAAGACTGTAAAGTGGTCTAGTGTGTCCCCAGCCTTAGTAACTTAGTAGACCTCAGTAGCCGTCGGTGGGACACTACAGTTCAAAATCAACTTTGCATTTACCCTCAGAACAAATCTCAAGAACACATAAGGTGAGTATGTGATGGTCAAAACATACTGCACTGTAGGTTTTTGAGGCGCACTCCTGGAGGGTGTTCACTGTTCCCAGCATCCAGCATCCAGAACCACAAACTCTAAACCCTCGATCTGCTCAGACCTCATGCCCTATATTCTGTACCTCACAGCCCCGCCAAAGGCCCTGCGTGGCCCACATGGCTGTCACTAAAAAAAGCACATTTCATCCACCCTGTGCATTCATAATGCTACCTTTATGGGGCGTGTATGCGTATGTGTTGTGTGTATGAATGCGTTCTCTTGTGATGCTGGTCTTTATAGCTAATAGCAGCGCCGCTGGGCTTCACGGACATTAAAAAGCGCCTGGTCTGACCACAGGACAAACACAAGCTCATAAAATGCAGTGTGTGTGTGTTTGTGTTTATAGGGGTGCATGTATATGTGAGGGTGCATCTGTGTGTGTGTGTTTCCAATCGCATTGAGAGGATATTGCTTTTCTAAAAAAATGGTTTAATAAGTCTGCATGAATTCAACTCCAGAATAATTTGTTTGATTTAGAAGAATTGAGCCACACAGACTTTAAAATAGGGGCCTAAGTATTGCTTTACTCAGTCTGCAGAGAGCAGGGCCTGACTGGAGGTCAGATCAATGACTGGAGGTGAAGGCGGACTGTGGATGAGGAGTCAAAGAGGACAAGGTTTTGATTGGGACACCGGTCTCTTGAGTGATGTGTGCTGTGAGGTGCTGTTTCTTAGCTGTGCAGAAGACAAAGAAATACCAGTGTCCGCTTTGCTAACTGGTGATGGGCATTACTTTGATAGCACATACAATCAGTTCTCCAACCAGTATCACCAGTCCCTCTAGTGAGCATCAGGCTGAGCAGCCATAAATCTCCTGGGCCTCACAACAGAAGCACCATTCTCCGTCCTTAACCTATAGCAGCCCTGAACCGGTGTAACATATGTTAAAGCTGCTTTTAACTCCCACCCTCAACTAAGTAAAGACTCGGCAGCCTGACCTGCCTAATATCTGCATTGTATCTGCTTAGGCTATGCTGATCCTAAGCTGGACAGGCCTCAAGTTTCCAACCTGCTAGCATGGCTGCCAGCTCTGTGTATCTCTGTATAGCCTCTTCCTCTTATAACACAAGATCAACACAAGATCTGATCTTAGATTAGTGGTAGTTCTCTCCTGAGGAACTATGAGCTGCTTCCCTGTTCAAAGCTGTTTGCTCACTGATTAGTTCACCCTCACAAACAAAATCCCATCTTGTTTCCTTTTTGCACCCAGAGAGTTTACCTGTAAGCACTAACTCTGTGTAGTCTCCATGTGTATCACAGTGAGACAGGCTTGTTCTACACCCTGCCAAAGTGAAGCTTTACCTCAACACAAAGGACATGTTGGGTCCTGTCCATTTACTTAGAAGCTGGGGGAGATTGAAGCACATGATAAATTGCTCCTAGCATGAATCTAATCCTACCTGACATGCACGTGCAAAGTTCCTTCTTTTCTCCACCTTTCGGGCTCGTCCCCTGACCCTGCTTTTGCTTCAAAGACCGTTCCTGCACATCCAGCAGCCTGTTCTTGCCTCTGAATCTCCTCTACAACCAGTTTTCTCCTGCTGCTGCTTTGCTCCCTGTAGGCTTTGCAATGCTTAGACCAAATCCACTCCACCCATGCTGTACCTGCTCAACACTGTCCCCATGTATAAATGCTGCATCCCTTGGTTTCCACTTCCTCCCTGCTGAGACTGTTGCTGTTCACATATATCAGTCTCATGTTATATTTTACTTGCTGTCAATCTGCACGTGTTCACACCTGTTTCTCGTCACACGATTAGCACACGGTTATTTGGCAGATAATGAAATTATGTCGTAAAGTTTAAACTGTTAAAGCCGCATTCATCCATCCATTACATCCAGAGTTGTGGGTGGCTGGGGCCGATCTCAGCTGACACCGGGCGAGAGGCGGGGTCCACCCCGTACAGACTGCCAGGCCACACGGATGTGCAAAGTATAATATAGGCTTAAACAATTTCCAAATAAAACATCAATCAATAAATTAATAATGAAAATGACTTAGTTGGAGCCTTAAACTTATCATTATGATGGGGTCGTTATTTTAACATACAGTGAAATATGTCCGTATGAACAAGCATGGATCAGTACTGAAGGCTGGAACTGAACGCTTGGCCACACAGATGCCCTAAACTAGCTAATGAGAAATGGGGTTTTTAGAAACCATCTTTATAATCTGAACGTGTGGTATCAGTTACCAATACTCAGGGATCATATTGACACTGGAAAAATATCACTCTGCCCTACATATTATGCAACAGTCCTGGCAAAAAAATGACACCATATCCCCCAGCAAGTAGGAAGAACGGGTGGATTAGAGATCCAGGGAGGGAGCAGAATGAGGGATAGAGACAGAGTGAAAATAGCTGTCTGGGTCCCCGAAGGTTGGCCAGTTATTATAAAGCCATTGTGGTCGGTGTGTACGTTTCCACAGATCCTTCTGAGTCACGCTCAATAAGTCAGCCCTTATGGGCCTGGCACTGTCAGCACCCAGTGAGGGAGGAGGGACGGATAAGGGTACGCAGGCACCTGGCTCATATCCTTAACCCACTACCTCTTCCTCCTCTTCTTCCACTAAACCCTGAATGAGTAACAGACAGTAACAGACACTGTCGGCCCATTCACAGCTGTCTGCAGGGTGATTCCTGGCCAAGCAAGGAAGAGCCAGGTGGGTGGGAGGATGGACAGAATAATGGAGGGGGCAGGCAGAACAAAAGACGAGTGGATGACTATAGGCAGGGAACAATGGGGGTATTAATGGGTGGGTGAAAGATGAATAAGATAGAGTGTGTGTGTGTGCTAGTGACAGTGAGAGAGAGTGAGACTGTGAGGGGCGTAATGAGAGGGTCAGTGTTGGGCATGCATGGCCTGAACTGGGATACTGAGCCAATTCATATAACTGCTGCTAAAAATAGGTTTCTCTGGAGCCAAGGTAGGCCAACACTGCTCCGGCTACTGCTACAGGCTCAGAGCACTCAAATTACCAGCAACATGTACAGAAAACCGCACACAAAGGGTTGTGTGTGTTCATCCTGATAATAGTTGATATTCTATCCCAGCAAAACCTTCACCTACTATTGGCTTAAAGATTTAATGTTGTGATTAATTGTGAACAGAAGTTCACTTAGGAGACTATGGATTGAAGTAGTACTGGTAAACATCAAAACATCCACAGAAGCAATTCTTGCAGGTAGTTCTTTAAATGCAAGCTCTTCTTTTAATTCTCCTCAGTTGCTTTAGTCACAAATGAGTCCAAAACCATCAATTCCTCTGAGGAAAGATGTTTGCAGACCCATTAATGTGAATCTGATCTGACCACACTGGCTGACCTCTATGAGCCATTTTCAATTTCAGAAACCTTTTTAGGAACTCTGAACCTTTTCCTGCATTTTAACCCACCACTGCCAATTAAAAAGTCCCTGCTCTGGAAACTACTAGAGGATCTTCTGGTGGTAAAACTATCGGGGAACAGTCTGCAGGACTTAACATCGTTCACTGATTAAACATCAACTTCAAAACTGAATAGGAATTCTTTTCATGTTGTGGTCATTTAAACAGCAATTGTGCAGTTGAATTACTGACTAGTCAAAAATGACAAATAGATTTAACCAGCAAGCAAAACAAAACTGGAAGTTAATTTTTGCCAACTGAGGTGTTCCACTGCCATTGGTATCCAGCCTTTCTGACAGACTTTAGCAGCGCTGCACCCATCCCTGACTGCTTCATAAACTCTAAAAACAACAGATCTTAAACTAACTTTATGCTTTTTAAGTTGGCATTGCATGCAATTACATATACTAATGGGACTTTTCCACTTCTGTATGTGTCACACAATGACTCTTTGTGAGTGAAAACCCTTATCGTTACCTGCTGTTATCTAATCTCTTATTGGTCTTATTTGCCTAATCCTCCAACTTCTTTAGATGTAGTGAAAACCCATAGAAGCCATGCACAACAGGGACTTATCTAGGGTTCTTATTTTAGTTCCTGAGTTAAGTTTTCGTTGATCCTGTTTGGTCAAAAAGGCGTCGCTTCCTGTTTTAATTGTTGATTTAATTATTGATATTGAGATGGTTCATGTGAAAGATGAAACTGGCAGCTTTCAACAGTTTGTGACTATTTGATATTAAAAGATGTTGCCTGGAGTCTCACTTTAATATTTGGCTGTGTATCATGTGTATGGTTATGCCCCTTTCTTCTTCTGCTCAGTCCTTCACCCCCTTCACCTCCTCACCCCTCCCTCCCACCTCCTGCACCCTCCCCACTCCCTTCTTCCCACAGTATTGTCACCCTAGATGGTTCACACGGTCTCCTCTTCGCTGTGTTTCCGGTCATAAATCTCTGCAACGCACCGTGAAGGCACATCCCCTCGGATGGATTTAACACAACACCCCACTGGCCCTCTGAGAAAAAGGGGACAATGGCTGGCACGCTGCTGTGCACACACACACACACACACGCACGCACACAAAATGAGAGCAGCACTGACACTTTCCTGGTAGGTATTTGTTGATGAAATCCAGGAAACGAACAAGGAAGAGTCTGATTTTAATAAAACAAACAATGAAACCACACTTTGGAGAGTGGGGAAAGAGTGAGGTAAGAATCTAAGGGGATGATTTTATTCTGTGTGTGTGTGTTTGTGTCTGTTATGCCTCAGTTGGTCTCTGACTCATGGTCTGGTGGGGGGGTTTTTGGGTGACTCATGCATTTCTCATAATGGGCTCCAACTTAGTGAAATCCCTGTGATAAGGATCCCAACCTTGTGATGGTGGTATTTATTTGACACGCTGTGTGTCTCAGCAATGCTGCACCACCCATCCCATCCATCCGCCACCTTCCCTCAGGTCAGCACGTCACCCAATTCCAACGAATTTCACCTTCCTCGTTTTCCCCCTCGTCTTACAAATGAGCAGGATATGGGTGGCCTGAGTCTGCTGCACCACGGACAAGAAAAACTAAACCAGTGACAGCCTGTTTGTTTTTTTTACCTCACCAACAGCACCCCACACCTACACACCCTCACCAAAACTACCGCCATCAAACAAGCGCCATACATACACTCCCCTGCCGCCACATCTACTGTACCACACACACTCCCAGACCACATTCTTACATCCCTACCCCCCACACTCTCCCACACCACACACCCACAAACACACCTGACCGACTTCATTTCCTGTGAGGCATGAGTCAGACAGCTGCAGTGCATTTACTGGAGTAATACATGGTTATTAGCCATTCTGATAATACAGTGTTGATGTGGCTGTCAAGGCAACCTGAGCTGGAAAAGAAAAAGGGGATTGTCCATGTGTGGGTGGGTGGGTGGGTGGGATGAGACAGGGAGGATTCTTTGGAAGTGTTCAGGCATGCGGTGGGTCTATTTGTCCACAGGTGTGAGAGATAGTGTGTAGAAGAAGAAAAACAGCAGGGAGAGCTATTCACCTGTTTTTTCTTGTAGAAGCCCTTTCTGTCACAGTTGGGTATGTAGAGGTCTCTCACGTTGAGCGCACTCCTCATTTTATGATGTTTCAGAAAGCTCTCCAGCTCCCGCCGACACGGCCCCTAGGAGCACAGCAAACACACCGTAATGACGCCAGTACTACACACTCATCCTTACTCAGTTACAAGTATAGGGAACGTGAGGCATGTTCAAGAAATTCTACCAGACACAACTGTTAAAAAAAAAGTTAACCTCTGTTCCAACTTAACATTCAGGAAATCATTTTTCCACATTGTACGACCAGATATATTCAGTATCTGCTTGTTTAAACAGGGTAAAACTGAGGAGCTGAATATTTTATGGCTCCAACGTCACATTAAAATAATGTTTGTGAATTATTTTATATCCCCAAACTTCACTCTCATATTTTTGGAAACTTTGCAATTTGGACAAAAATTCAAATGACAATTTGTATATTTGAGCATTTGTACTTGTCTGAAGAACACTGGGCTGCAGTGACAAACTCTTTGTTAGGTCCAGATTGAAGAAGTTAAGTCCCATGATGAGATGTCAGCTTTCTGAAAAACGTGAACGAAGAATAACATGTAATTTAAAAGAATGATGTTGGTAAAATCACAGCAGATTGCTTACAGGGACCCTGTGGAGCGTTTGACCACAAATTGTGCTTTGATGAGAGATTCCCCATATTGTTTGTATCCTGTGTTTTTCCTGCACGTGCACAGAGCCACACATGCACACCACCTACGAGCTGACAGGAATCTCTATTTTTGCCAACAATTGAGTGCAGGGGTGGCCCTCCATGTGTGACAGACAGACAGTAGTTAGAAAACAAGGAGACCAGCGACTGTCCAATGAAAATTTATAATTAAAGCTGATAAAGGAGAAATAAATGTAACAGTAGAAGTCACTGAGGAAAGAGAACCACCAACTACTGCAGTACTCAGACCTGTCGTTGTCCACTCGTCATTTCAAAAACAATGGATGGGTGATTATTGATCGGTAGAAAACCTGCAAAGCTAATGCTGACAGTTTGCAGCCATGTTGTGTTCATGATTTGTGTTTTCAAAATGCTCAGTTTTTAATTTGGCCTGTTCCAAAACTAAACAGTTTGCACAAAACGTGAGGCAGCAAGAGAAGAAAACAGCTAGCAAGCTAATGATCTTCTGCTCCTCAGTGAGAGGCTCTTTCCTTCTTCCCTGATATCATGTTTGTATCCTTTGTTTTTTTTAAAAAGGCCAACGCTGCCAGCTACAAATCAGAATTTGTCAAGTTATAAATAAATATTGTGTAAAAAGCTCCAGAGCTAACTAGCATGTTAACCATTTTCAGCCATTAGCTGACAGACTTTACACTCCCTCGTCAGCAAAACAACAACCAAGCTAAAAACTTTCAACCACTTAAAAACAGGTTTTTTTCAACATGATCAAATTCAAGCTTGTCCAAATGTAAACATCAGTTATGTCCCAGCGAAGAGGCCACATCCATCGAAGGCTGCATTTGACGCCGACTGTGTCACAATGTCGCAACAGGGCCCAGAAAGTGGATTCGAATATTTATGAATATATCCATGTGCTGACTCAGCGAATCTGACCTGAGTTTGCGTTTTTACAAAGGTTTAATTAACGGCGGTGGGAGGATGGACAACTCATTTGAATAACTACCGAAACAAACGTTTAAAAATAAGGGCTCTTAATAATCTCGTGGTGAAGCGTTTTCCTCCAACAGAAAACAGAACATTTTGCCAACAAACACTTTGGCTCCATCAATAGCGACATATGGACACATTTTTCCCAGTGCTCCAACTGCAACTGTGAAGGTGGTTGGGTGACAGTGAATCAGCGTCAGGTGCAGGAACATTTGGTGAAGTCCTCTGCAGACTAGGCAGTCTCAGTTTGGCTCAGCCCATAGTGCGGCCAATGTGGTCTACAATGGAAATAAGGGCTGCCCTTGTAGACCTTGTGGAGTCTCTAAAGATCTTATTTAGGATCAAATAAACTCTGTTCTCTCTATGTCAGTCATGACAGTCAAAAATGCAGTTTCATCTTTACAGTAGAATGAAAGCAGATTTTTACATAAAGCTCTATGGGCCTGGCTGTGACTTACATACTCAGTCTCCCTCTTGCTGTCCAGGGAGAAGTGGTACGTGTCCACATTGGCTCCTCCTGAGGCTGGTTCCACCTTGTAGCTCTGCGTCTTCCTGTTCTGGTCCTTCTGGATCAGTTTGTTGTGCAGCGTTGGCCTGGTGTCCATCGACCCCCGACTGTATCCACCGTTTACAGTTGCCACGCTGGGCAATGCCGTCACCGTTTGGGTCATGGCGACGCTGCCTTCTTCTACCTGATTTCCAGCGTTCTCTGAAAGGTAAGTCATCAGTTTCCAAATGGTTCATAAACAACAGACCAGTGATGAAATTAGGGTACGAGGAAAAATAAATGATGATCTTTACCAGTTTTCCACTATTTAGAAACTGCTAAAAATGATATACAAAGTATTTGAAGCTTCCAGGCTGTTTAAAAAAAAAAAAACACTTCCAGATTTTATTTTAAACCAAAAAACAAAAAAGGAAACCAAGTCTAGAACGATAAGTACTACACCTCTCAAATCTGGACTACATTAACAAGTAGTAAAACTCTGCAGAAATTGCTGTAAAGTTGCATGTTTTGTGTTTTCAAATCTGTCAGTGTGTTTAAACAGTCTCTGGAGTCTACTTGGTAATTTGGTCCAGTCTTTTGTAAGCCTGATGCTGAAACAGCTGGTACATCACCAGTTTTTCAGTTTTCACAAATCATAAAAAGGGGGTGTTTAAACATCCATGAAACAGGCTTTTTATTATCATAATGCACATTCATGCTTTTCAAAGCTAAAGTATACCGCAGGTGTTGCTAGACCACATAAATACCCCTTTTTTATTTTTTCTCCTAACTTTTCCCTAAACATCTGAACTGGAAGTTACAAATTAGAAGCCAACTTCAGCATCAGAGAGCACTTAATCCAGCAGAGCATTCTTGACACTTAAGAGAAGCCTGTTTAAAACAGACAAAATAGCATTAGCTCATCGCCTTGTGGGCCGTTTGGAACCAGACATGAAGCCAGTAATAAACAGAAACATGACGATTTCATATCCACAAATTTCCACAGAATGCAGACCAGGAGATAGAGCCACAAAGGGGATCTGAGTGTAAACGAGGGTTTTTAAGGCCACAGAAAATGTTGTATGATGTATTTTTATGTGTAGGGGAGTTGGGCCTAAAAAGAGGTGGAGGTTAGGGCAGTAAGAGGTAAAGTGAAAGATCAGGGAGCTGATATATTAATAGTCTATGGTGCTGGCAAAGATTACTGTCAAATCAAAAGACAGAGCAGAGCAGGGAGGCAGGAGGTGGCTCCAAACACTCCTCCTTAGTATGGGAGAGGACCAAACTACCCGCCATGTGCCACCCGGTTGGTCACAACGCCACACCACCATCCTGAGCTTGGAGACGACATCCCGAGGAGGACTATGGGAACACACATGCAGCAGCTCACACACACCCAAACAGTTTTAAACCGTTAACTCAAAGCAGATTTTGTGTTCGAGGGCTGTGGTGAGAGCGGCGGGCGGGCGAGCAGGGGTGTAGCTCGTGTGGGCAGGCAGGCTGGCAGCCCACCCTTTCTCCCTGACCACCTGATCAATTAGTGACGTGTGGGGACTCCACAGTCTCCCAGGCTCACCAGAACTTAGAATAACAACATGGATGTCAACAACAGTATCGAATGCAGCACCAGTCAGGAGGCAACAGATGCTCTTCAACCTGATACAACCTCCCCACGGTTTTCCCAAACTCTTCAAAAATTATAATTGGCTGTAGCCAAGGACCAAAATATCGAGCCACATTTACGATTTGTGCAAGTCTTAATTTTTATTGTCAATAAAATGTTTATTTAACCTGAGGAAGCATAGGCTGTTTTAGGTAAACACATTACGCAATTTGTTTGCATAATGGCGCTGGGGTAAACAGCACAAACTGCGGTGAGGAGAGCTTGTTAATGTCTGGGAAGAGAAGCTGCTCTGGAGCTGGGGACTGATGGTGGTAGAAACCACTGCACTGCACTTACGCTGACGACCAACAGGGGTGCTGGGGATCATTTCTCACCTTTTTCCAACTCCCCCAGTGGAGACACTGTACATAAGCGTGTGTGAAGCCTGTCTCCCTGCTGCAACTGATTGTGTGTTGCCTCACAGGCCTGACAAGTGCAGAGAGTTGAATTTGTCTTTGTTCCAGAATTGGAGACAGAGTTTGTTTGTTCTCGAATAGTGAGAAACACGTAAAATGGCACAGAAAGACTGACAGGATGGGGAAACAGCTCAGGCACACCCATGACGGTCTGCAAGTGTGTGTGTGTACACGCTATAGGATGTATGAGTTTATATGTGTATGACAATGTGACTGCTGAGTGCTTGCACACCACACATTACTGTGGCCAAACCAAATAACCAGGAAGAAGAAAACACACAGACACACACACACACACACACAGGCTCCTGGAGGCCTGACGTCAGCAGTGCCCAAACACACAATAGTGTGTATTCACACGGAGGTGGCATGTGTGCCATTTCACCACTGTGAGCAGCACGCATCCATTCACACAACGCCATGCAAGTGAGATCTCTCAATGTTTTACTAGCAGGCACTGAAGAAATCTGCAGTTGTTGCTCATTGATAATGGGCCGAGGTTGCGTGATTGAGTGTGTGTTGGATGATCCTGCCCTCTGACACACACTTGAGATGTTTTGGCCCAGAACCTGGAGCGGGGAAGAGTCACATATTTTCATGCTGTGTACCAAAATCCATGTGCTTTATTGGAAGGAAAATTAGGACATTACAGAAAACATGGACATGGTCTGCGCTCAGCCTCAGCTAAATACTGTATACTTACAGTATGTATGTGGCATTCCTTAACTATTGGTTTGACTGAGCCAGGCTGTGAGTGCGTGTGCGTGCATGTGCTTAAGGGTATGTGTTAGGGAGAGCGAGCAGCGTTACCCCTGCTTGAAACAATCTGCAAACCCCAAACGAGAACCTTTAGATTTATTGCATTTTACGCACAGTGGTCCACAGCACAAAAAGCTATTCGTGCGTAAAGCTCCAACCCAGTGCTGCCTTTATTTACTCAAACTTTCAGGACCTTATGTGATTTTTTTTAGCCCGGGCGAACACATCACTGTGCAATGTCAAACCTCCCCTCTAAAACCCTACGGTCATGATTGGTGTTTTACATGTTGCCAGGCTGTAAAACAGCCCGCAGACAACTTACATTTTGCACATGTTTCTTTGTGCGTTAAGTAGATCGGCCTAAGCATCTTTATCTCAGTCACTATCAAAACAACGCACTTAATCGGTGTTTCCATGAGCAGAGAACTCCCCAGATATGATCGGCACCGTGCGCCACCTCCTGAAGAGAGCGCCTGTCAAAGCCGCTAAAATGTTAACACACCCACACGTATTTTTTCATCCCTCGGGGTGACATTAATTTGACTCACATTTATTTTCTGAAGACTTATCTGACATTTAACCATATTCTCACCCTTAACCCTAACCCTGAACTTCAGCCAAGTCGTCTGTCTAAAATTCAGTTATTTCCCTGGTGGGGACCAGCGGGAAGGCGAATCCCCAGAATGTGAGTGATACCACCCGCACAAAGCATCAGTGTCTACAAACCACAAAAAGCGCAAAAAAGCGTCTTACCCTGTTTTTGCGACGGGATGAGAACGCTGTTGAGTTTTTTGGATGCGGCGCTGGAGCACACCCCCCGGCCCTCCAGCAGCGCTTGCAGAGGTCGGCTCTCCCCCGGCTTGTGCCAGCAGGTCAAACCGGAGCCGCAGCGCGCCGTGTACACTCCACACGCCTGTCCCTCTCCGAGGGCGCACGTCATGCAGCAGCCGCAGCCGGGCTCCCTCACCTGTTCTGCGCAATCTTTCGGCAGGGGCTTGCACTGCAGGAGCGCCCCGGAGTCGCACGGCTCGCATCGAACCACCGGCCCCATGGTGCCGGCAAGTCGGACAAACGCAGCCAGCGCGGCGGCGAGACAAAGCACGCATACACCGGGCATTCTGCCGATTAAGCTGGTCACAAAGGGACAATATGTGAGCTGTCACGTAGGCTTAAGGGGACTCTCTGTGTCACAGCAAGCCGGCTAGCCTTCTCCATCTGTATTTTCTTTTACGCGAACTTCTCGTTTTATACAGGCGGAAAAAGAGCCAATAAGTCACACCCTCCTCTGTATGAATAATGTAAACGGAGAGCCCCGATATGAGGGACCGCTACACCCAGTCAGAGGAGAGCTGCTCAAACTTTTAATGATATCATGATGCGTTAGAATAACTTACTGAGGACCGTTCAGGGTCACCATGTTCTGAAAACACGCAAAGGTGTTTGTTTCCATCTGGAAACGTGAGTCCGTCCCAAGCCAGGACGAGTAAAGTGAGCTGCAGCTGGCATGTACCTTTAAAGGGTTAGGTTTTCCTCACTTTTAGCAGTATACATCATTATTTCTGCTGCAGATAAGGAACACATCAACACCAGCTGCACCTCAGAGGGTTTCTTCTGTGCTGCCTGCTCCCAAATCACCACCAGCCACATCCCCTGTTGGCATCAGTGGTATGTGAGTGGATGGCATTGGTGGTCCTGACCCCCCCCCCCCCCCCCCCAGCACTGACACGCTGCTCCTCTGGGCAGGTGTGTAGGTGGCCTCCATATAACCTGGTAAAACAATCGTTTCTTTCTCAGGGGTGGATGCACATGAGCACCATCCACAGCTTCCAGCACGTGGAGACCAGACTCTGCAATTGACCCTTTTGCCCAAATAGTTTCATAAGTGGTGTTCACCTTTCACACTCCCCGAGCAGACATGGTGATCTGGCACTTTGCATCGCTGCCCCTCCCTGCCGGCAACCATCCAGACCTCCTGCACCCCGACCCCACAGGATTCTAAATTATTAGAACGAAAATGTTCAGACTCTGCAGGCTCAGCATCGACCCCCTGTCTGACTTATCCTCCTGTTCTGCAATAACAAACACAAGAGGGGGGTACACACTGAGAAAATAAAGCAATCAGTATCAGCCACTGTGTGATTTGCACCACAGAAGCTGAAAAAGTGTTGAGGCTGCGTTATGAAAAACAAGCAGAGTGTAAGGAATAGCAAGAAAACGTCTGCAGCTAAGATTAGTTTTCTTATTACTTGACATTTTTGTCTCTTTCTACATTTTTTCCTGTCTGAAATATTCAGCTTCTGATCTTTGGCTTGTTTATTGTCTGCCCGTTTGTCTGGGGTGTGATTTACCTAAAGTGCCCAAACAGTTTAAAGTAATTCCCTGAAAGGAAAGACACTGTGCCCCCTTTGTGTGAATACACCCCTGGTTTATTTTGTCACACTAGAGGTGAGAGGGCTGATCCTGAGGAGATGCTAAACTGGCTGTCAGACAATATATAAACAGCCATTCCTGAGCTTTATGGCATTTTAACTTGATTAGTTGTCATCCGGTGCAGGAGTGGGAGGATGTAGTAAAGCTCACCCAATCAGGACTTAACCACCTTGTTCACCTTGACCTGAACATTCATTGGGATCCTGCAGAAGATTAGAAAATCCGAGAGGCAGAACCTCCATCCCTTTGCAGAGGCGTGTGCTGTAATTTCCCTAGGGGCAGATTGGGAATAATAAAAATAGACCAGATAACTACTGGAACAAACCTACACGTCTTATTTTCTGAAAATCATATGTTCAGCCCATCTCAGTCAGAGATACTGTGCGCCTTTCTTAGTGATCTTGTCTTCCTCTTGCGTCTGCACCTTCGTCTTTCCCTCTCGGTCTTCTCCGCCTCAAGGAAGCTGAAATTCTCTGGTTATTAATCTCTTTCCTTTTAGTGTCCCAGTGAACATTCCTCTGAGTTGCATTCCCACGGCGCAGCACATTTTGGGCCATAAATCATTAATTAAAAACACAAAATCAGTGCCGGTCCCCAGTAACACTGGCACATTGCACTTTATAATTTAAGGTTTTGTGGCAATGGAAGGATCCAGACTGATTTGTTTGTTTCCTTCGTCCATCACAGTGTAGTGCGGTTGTCCAGCTCGCGGTGGATGCTGTTTTGGTGTCGTTTACAGTCAGAGTAACAACATGAGCTCAGCAACAAGCTCAAACTATAAGTTCATCTAGAAGCCCTCTACAAATTTACAACACTTTTCATTTTTATGGTTCATTTCTTCAACCACTTGTCACTCACAACTGCAACATTTCCAGATTCTCAGATGTGAGGATTTGCCTTTTGTGTTCTTATTTTGTAAATTTGTTCGATGACTGAACAGACATTAACATTTTGATTCAGAGATCCCAGATAAACTAAACTCTTGTACATTTGTGCATCTTAACATCTTAAGTCCAGGTCAAAGTTGAAGAGCTTTGATGGATGTTTACAGTGGACAGTTTACATTGACCATCCTCCTGCTTTTTCTCTTCCAAGGATGTTTCATTAAACTGATGGTTTGTTGTGTGTTGTGTGACTGCTCATGTGTCTTCAGTCGTCTTTGTGGCCGTGTTGCTGTTCCCGGATCTCAGCGGTCATTTTCGTGAATGCCTCGACACAGATGTTCAGTCCGACTGAACAATGTCATGACTGGTGATGAAATGATGATAAGAAACGGTCCGATCTATGATAACCTGATAGTAAACATCAAAGTTCCATCTCCAAACATCAGTAGGAAAAGCTCAGAGTAAAACGGATGAAATCATTCAAATTTAC
The DNA here is from genome assembly GCF_900324485.2 of Mastacembelus armatus. Taxonomy (NCBI): domain Eukaryota; kingdom Metazoa; phylum Chordata; class Actinopteri; order Synbranchiformes; family Mastacembelidae; genus Mastacembelus; species Mastacembelus armatus. Next base: position 2,216,444 of record NC_046636.1, on the reverse strand, counting down.
CCAAACTTTTCCTTTTGCAAGCCACTTTTCATCACAGACAGCTTCCTCACATGATTTCTTTTAAAAACCTTTTCCTGCAGGATACAGCACATTCCAAGGGGATAAGAGAGTTGAAATTAATTAGACATTCCTTTAAGCAGCCAAAGGAAAGCATTTCTTATCAACAGAATACATTCCAGCTTGGTAAACATGCTTATACCACAGCCCAAATGTTTTAAGTCTGCTCTAGGTCATAAGGCTCAGTGCTGCTCAGCCAGCACAGCCACTTTCAATCTTGACTTTTTCTTTCACGCAGTTGGGTTGTGTTCCCATCAGGAGAATGATTAAGATGTCATTTTGTTGAATGATGTTGACTGTGGCTTACCGGGAAAAAGCATAAATAACGTGCACTGCCAGCTCCGTGTTGAGGAAAATCACTTGGTGCTTCTTTACTCAGTCGGGGTGCTGACAGCGAAGACGGGTCTCGTCCGTCATGGGGTAACGTGAAGATCAGCTAATGAAGCAGGGTTTAGTCCTGCTGGCTCATAATTGCATCTGGGATGTTTTGGGGCCTTTAAGGAGGCTGAGAGCACATGTAGTCAAATATGGACAGCTTGCAGTTCAAAAATGTAGAGATTAGTTTGAGAATGTTGGAAATGCTGGTTCCATAATAATCAGAATTAACATCAAGTGTTAGCACTGAGCAGGGGAGATGGTACGTAGCGTCTGTAAGATGCCAGTGGTTGCTCAGATGTCCGGACTGCACCACCTTCTGCTCCCTATCTGACCCAGACTCTCTGATTTTTAGCCAAGAATGTGCTGCAGATGCTCATTAGATTAATTAATCTGGCAGTTTTGTGCAGTTTTTTTTTTGAGTTTTCTTCCTGGATGTCGTCAGTAGAGCTTGATTTCATGCTGTGTCCTTCACGATGATCAGTCACCGAAACACCAGTTCCTCATTGTGAGGCTGTGTAGCCTAAATAGTGAGCTGTGCGTGACGTTATTGTTTGTCGACTAATCGTGGCTGCATCTGTGTTTGGGCCTCACACTCTGTTTTCTTACTTGCTCAGGTGCCTCCTCGCCATTGCAAGACACAACCCACTGATGAACTGAGGAGGTTTATTTTTAATCATAGTAATAAGAAGAATAAGATCAACTATCCTTCAACTCAGTTGTTGTCAAATGATGCAGTATTGTATATAAGTATCATTGTGAGTGATACTGCACAGGAGTGTAGTCAGTTTTGTTGTTGTAACTGTATCTGAATATGGTTTTGAGTCAAGCTAAGACATTTAAATAACTACATATCTATACTTTCCCCAGTTTTTATGTGTTTTCCAACTTTCCAAATTTTCCACAGCCGCTGCCAGTGACTTGATTATGTGCTTTCTTGGAAGGCGTAGAGCTGACTTTAGAATAAATGTACCAGAAATTATAAGTGTTCTCATTATAACATTTGTGACATTTTATAGCACAAGTTGTGCTGCTGTAACACAACGCCACCCTGTTTCTAAAGATAATGGTGCTGCTTTTATTGAAATCTAATAAATGCCATGCACGCTTTTAAAACCATTCTTTATTGATTGCCGTAATGGGGGCTGCTCTACAGGAACCAATTCTTCCTGTTATATCTGTTTTCAATAAATTGATGGAATGAATATGGCCTGACCACTCTCTGTCGCTATCTGCATGACATGGTTAGAGAAACATCTGGAGGCGAGAGGAGAGAGACAAGAGGAGGAATGTGGGCAAGCAGAGAAGAGTAGAAAGGACCTAATAAAGTTAACTCGCTGTACGTTTTTAATCTGGGCATCTGCATGTGGGAGCAACAAGAAGGTAAAGGGGTTAGGGTTCATGCATGTGTTACTGTGTGCTTGTGGTAAAATATTGGCATTTGTTTGTGCTGGAGTTAGATATGCCTGAAAGCTCTCAGCAGGATGCCTGAGTCCTGCCCAGCAGAGGCTCACTCTAATTGGTTAAACAGGCAGAGTGGCACCTTGGGCTCAACCCATGCCTGGAAGCCAGATAGCATACTTAGCTGCATACAGAGGAAAGATCACAATCATGTGCTCGCGGTCACCAACTCTCGTTAGGTCAGCAGTCCTCCTGCAGCTGGCTGGAAGGAAGAGGAGGCGGCCGCTATGAGGAGGAGCTCCAAGACTATCCAGCTTTCCCTGGCGCTCTCAGGTTGACCAACTCAAGTGACACTTTCCTGAGAGTGGGCCAATTCCAGGCTGCTAAGAGGATCAGTTTCCCCTTCCTGCCCTGACACACATACCAAGCTAGTGGCACTCAGAAGCATTCAGGCTTGCAGCTCACCATGCACAGCCGCTTCACACACTCTTCCACACTTTCTAAAAGCCCCGTGGTTCTCTAGCAAGGATGGGCTCCGAGTGTTTCACCGCAAAGATAAAGTCCTCACTAAGAGAACTGAGATCTTAGCATAACTCGACTTAACTTAACATAAGTCTATCTGATCACAGGTAGGCAGCAGGCAAAGGCCTGTGTGGCAGTGTGTTCGACTCCCCAGCCTCTTTAAACAGAAAACAGCAGAATAGAATGGATTTACAAGGAAATGCAGTGGGACTGAAGGAAGAAGGGCAGACAGAAGAAAAGCTTGACAGTTGGGGGAGAGAGACACAGAGAGGTGTCTAATCTTGGAACTCGGAGTGGCGAGGCTTATGCAAAGCACCTCACATGTGGTGATGTCACCTCCGGAGGGCCGGACACGTGTTATAAGTCTGTAGATCCTTTCGAAGAATCTGTGAATGGATGCCTGGGACAGAGGGATGAAGGGATGAGTGAAACCAAATGAAACCACAGGAAAAACTTTTTTTTGTTTGTAGCAACAAACTCAGTTGAAATTCAGTGAAAACATTAAACAAGAGGTTACATTAGACATTAGCATTTTTTTTTTTTTTTAAACTGCAAATTAAATCTTACTCACCTCCAGTATTTAGGTCATGGCATAGACAAATAGAACCGTAGGCTCCAAGCTGCACTAATCAATACTGAAATTACTGTTCGGTTGTTATAGTGATGAACCCACAGAGATTTATCAGGCTCAGCTCTACAGCATATTAGCGAGTTGCAGCTTGGCTGGTTTTACAGCTACTTTCCTGTGAAAAATGCTCAGATATTTCAACTATTAGCTGCCAGGCCAGAACCAAGTAGCACACAGACAGACATAACAATTAGATGGGGAACTAGGACAGAACATTAAACTTAATATTGTCCAGGTGGAAAGCAACAAATGAATGTTAATGTTTCTTCATGTCTGCTGAATGTGTAAATAGGCAGGTATTTCTTAGCCAACTGGCTTTAACCTCTGTTGGGTAGATGTGTTATTGTTGCGTTTGCAGTTTGTTGCGTCAGCTCGGTTTGGAAAAATAAAATTATTACAGCAGGTTAAGTGATAAATTTCAGTATTTGTGTGTTGACTTTTCACATAAACACTGCAAGAACTGACTTTCTCAAGCTCCAGTGCCTCAAAGGCCTGAGAGTTTAAAGCAAAACAACTGGACTGTGTAAAACCTTAGACCAGTATGATACATTATGAAGACAGCGTCAGACAGACATCGCAAAGCTACATAACAAGAGCATTTAACTTTTTATTCTATGCACTGAAAGGACTCGACCTCAGTGAAAAAATGTCCACATTTAAAATAAAGACATTTAACACTGTAATTTTAAGGGCCAGCCCGTAAAAACCTTCCTCACTGGCTTTTTGCCCGTGGAGAACTGTAGTTTGACTTCGACTTAAAAATAACTCTGAAAACAAATATCATAGTATCAGTATTTATTTTGCCATTGGGTGAACTGACCCTTTAAAATGTTATTGCAGTAATGAAAAGCAAAAGCAGCCTATGGGTTTGAAATTAGGATGAATTCTTTCTCTCTGATAAAGGGACAGATGTTTGGCTGCCAAAAAGGCGAGAGTACAGCCCATTGTGTATGACTGTAACACCCCCAGCCTGTATATTTTGACACATGTTGGAGCTTGACCTGACGCTGAGCAGGTGTGTGCCAGAAAGGGCTAAAAGGCAGCATGTCCTGCACACCAGCCAGAGAGCTCTGGCTGAACCCTGCCGTCTGCTAAACCTGTGCGCCTGACGTGCTGTTTGGATAGCGGGTGACTGATTGGGTCATGATGTGGAGCCCGTCCACCGTGAGGCGTCCTGGCTGCTGCACTCAGGCGGCTAACAGCTGCTCTGTGCAGCACCTAGCTGTAACTGCGTGAAATGTAATGGATGTGAGCACATGTGAGAGGCTCTTTAGTAAAATGTAGGTGTTGCTGTGATGTTCAACATGTAAGATGGTGCATGGTACCACTTCTCAGATGCTTTGACATGACTGGGATGACCATCTTTCTGTCCCTCCCAGAAACTCGTCCTATCACCTAAGGTTCCCCCCAGGTGGGTCAGACATGAGCAGAAAGAATCTATTTATTAAACGAGAGAGAAACGATGGGATCGAGTGTTTCCAATATTTTCCTATTGGACCAGACTGGGCCAGTCATTGAGGTGGTCACATGATGCGGTTTGATTATTCCCATTATTAGTGGAGTATTAGGGTCCATGTAATCAGAGCCACTGTATCTGCACATGCCCAGTACATGTGCAGGCTCTAGCATGGTTACCCATTCACACCTGTCTGTTGAAGCCATAAACCTATTTAGTCCTTTTTGACACAAATATCTTTGTGTGTGTGTTTGGCACAGCTTTTATTTGTGTGACTGCCAAAATAACAGCCTCCACTTGTTGCTGCTACCTGACGTTTGAAACTAGTTAAACAGCTAACCAAGCTAGTGATATGGTATTTAGCCATACTGTGGCAAAATACAACAGTTTGAGACCACGTGGACACACAAATAGAGCAAGGCCAAGAGGGTTTGTGAAGTTACTGTGCCATCATGCTCTTCTGTCAGCAGTGGATAAAGAGAGAAGAATGAAAATGTGATCTCACTCCAGCTATTAAATCTGTCTCTCCTCCGAGACCTTGAGAGCAGCTCGTTTCCCATCAATCGGCAGATAAATGTCGTGTAACTCATACACAGTCACATCCCGGTATCCTCGCAGTGCTGGGAAGGATGTGTGGGAGTCCAGGCAGGAAGAATGACAGGGGAAGCCAGGAGGAAGGGGTCGGAGCGTGCATCATATCGTCTGATTTGTGGTGACTATGGGGGGGGGGGGGGGCAGCAATAGTAAAGATACCAGGAGAGAAAGCAATATCACTGTCTGGGCCAACATCTCTCTGAAGAGCTGCCTGCTATAGGATGTGCTTCAACACCACCTGCTCTGCATTACAGGCCTGAAGAGCTGCTGACAGCAGAGTCTGGTGTTCACGCAGACTGAAGAACAGCCGCTGGGGAATAAAAAAACAAAAGTGAACACATTTCAAATTGAGGTAATCAGCATCAGTGAAGAAAAGACTTGCAAACATGTTTTCTGCAATAAAGAAAACATGGTACTGACTGGAGCTAAGTCAAGTTTGGTTTGTCTTTTAGTCCCTTAAATTAGATGAGGAAGAACTAAACAACCATTTAATGGTAAAAAACTACTCCTTCCTCGTGGTATTGATGAAGTGCCAAACAACAGGCCTGTATTGCAGAAAGGTGTAATGGGATTTGTACAAAACACCCATCTCAGTCTCTTTGTGTCTGCCAATAGGAGATGGATCGACTGGCAGTTAATCTGGTCTGACCTGAGAATACTTTGGTCACTGCAGTCAGACGCTGACATTCATCACCATGAACTACATCTCCCCTGTGCCCATGTGACCAAACCCGTCTTAGTGCTGCCAGTGAGGTGATCTAAACACAATTTATGCCTGCAGATGTTAATATTTCAGGATATTTATGTCCACACTCAGTATTAAATGTTCCCTGTAAAACGCACTGTCATAAAAAGGAGAAGGAAAAGCGAGACAAATGGCCGTTCAGTCTTAGAGAGAGGTTTTGATCCAAATTGTGAGGATGAAACTGCGACACTGAGATGTTTAAATTATTGGTTTACTCTAAACTTATATTGAAATGAGTCCCAGGTACAAAAATGACTCTGAGTCTTTAGCGTTAAGAGGCAGAGAACGTATTTATTTCATGATTACAAATGCAGCTGAGGCCGGGGCGGTGCAGGGACAGGGTGCAGTCAGAAATTTAGGGTGTTTCAGTTCACTCTGAACAACGTACAGCTTCAGATTTCCAGACCATATAGTCTAATGTATTTTTGCTGTGACCACATGTGAAATTCCTCATGTCAACTTTATTTCTGACACAAAATATTTGGAAGCTACTTGACATAATGAAGAAGAGAAAGTGAGTGTGAGAAAAAAAAAACAACAAGTCATGAAAACACATGGGCTCATCAAGGCACACACACACACCCTAACCTTGTGAGGATCGGCCAAAATGTCCTCACAAGAATGGTATTAGACTAATACGTGTCCACACAACCATAGTAAGATGCACACACACACACATGGACAGACACACAAATGCACACACACATGCACATACATAACCTTTCTTGGAAAACCACAAGTTTCTAATTATATCCTGGGTTTCAAATAAAAAGCGTTTACAGCCAGTTCGTTTGCGTAAATGCCATTCCTGTCTGAGTGGGGAGATGTAACCATTTCTACCCCCAAGACAAGAAATAGTTTATTGCTTTTATTTGTCGTGGCTTTATGTTGCATTGCCAAGTCTTCAGAAGAATGAAAAAAAAAAAAACATATTTTCCCACTAATGACTGTGTTTGATTTATAGAGTCTGTCTTTGACACAGGGGTGTCTGTGCTTTCAGCATAATTAGACCTCTGGAGCTGCATGCAGCACAAAACACACTCGGCTTCCCAGAGACGCTCTGCTGCGAGGTCTCAGTGTGATGCTGAGCAGTCGGCGCATGAGGAAAACGCCTGGAGGTTTCCAGACGCAGACGCGGAGGTTGATGATATCCGACGCAAACGTGATGATTGGCTTTGACACACTTTCCGAATCGGACACAAGGGAAGAAGAAAGCGCATGTAGATTGGCTCAGTGGGGACACACAGAGTTAGTCAAGCATGAGCTGTACTCCCCCGCCTCCTTCGCCCTCACTGACCCTGAATGCTCACCGAGTGATTTTAACAGGTCACAACTGAGCAGCAGTTTGCAGTTTTTCAACACCCCTCACCCCTCGCTTTCCTTCTTTCTGCCTTTGGCCTGTCTCCTTTGTCTGTTTTCTACTCAGTGTGGATGAGAAGAAAAGGAAGCGCTGAGACGTTGCTGTTTTGGGTGCCCATCAAGTGATTTCTAATGACACACTGCTCTCGTCCCCACAACATGTATTTTAGAGTAAATGAATCAGGCAGTACATGGCCTCATTAAGTTGAAAGTGCCGATCTCTACCGCAAAAGTACATGGTGCCCTGGAGCTGGGCCATTCACACCAAGAGGCAGGCAGAGCTGCAACGCCAACATGTGCAAACAGGGACTGTCTCTGTGTGTTTGGCTTAAAGAAGCTGCGTATGTGTGTGTGTGTGTGTGTGTGTGTGTAGACAAACAGATCAACTGAGAAACAATTTTCAAGCACAACGTTGGCCGTACGTGATTAGACGGTGCAGGACGCTACAAATAGTTTGCGAGCTTTACTGTCTGCAGCTTTACTGACTGCAGCTCTTGGTACGGACAGATTTGTTTTTATCTTGCATGAACAACTGATTTCAGAGACCTTCACCGAAGGGATAAGACCAGCTACAGTGTGATTGTGAGTGGCTTCATCAGTCAGAGGAAGGAGTCAGATGATGGACTGAGCGTTATCATGAAAACTAAAACAGCTTGAATCTCCAAAGGGATGATCAGCTCCTGTGATCTGGTTGGAGCCTTATCTTATGAACGTGCTGTTTTTTAAGGCAAGACAGTTCACGTTGTTAATGTGTGTTTATGGCTGTTTAATGAATAACACTAATGTCTGCCAGGCTCTGACATTTAAAGTGTGGATTAGGTGACAGCTGATAGAGCAGCAGACTGTTGGCTCTGGATGCAAAATGTGTCATGGAGTTTTTACTTTTCAGGTGTGTGTAATTAAACCTGATTAAATACTCCACTGACACAGTTCAGTCATGACTGAAGCTTCTCCTGTTTGCACTGCATGTCCTGACCTGATACATGACCTCTGATGCTCTTCAGTTCATGGCAGCATACACTTGAATGAATCTTACTGGAGACATTACAGATTACACATTACGCTGGTGTGTGTGTGTGTGTGTGTGTGTGTGTGTGTGTGTGTGTGTGTGTGTGTGTGTGTGTGTGTGTGTGTGTGTGTGCGTGTGCAGAAAGGAATAAACAAAAACAGGAATCTAAATAATAATAATAAAACACTGACTGTGTTATACAAGAAGATAGAAGTTCTTCAGTAACAAATTTCGATACACACACACACACACACACACACACACACACACCTGAAACAGGTGTCAAAGTCATTGTCTTAACTTCAACTTCATTCTTTATGAGGCACTTTGGTTTTATTGGGCTTGAACTTACTGACAAAGGGATGAGACAGAGGAGAAACAGCGTCACATGGTGACGTCTGTTAACCAGACTGAAACCAGTGATGGCTCTAACCTGCAGTTAATGCCGCAGCAGTGCTTCGTAATATCTGTCCAATATATGTGATCAATAATGATCACAGCAGTTCAGTGTTGATGAATCCAAGAGTTTAAACAACACAGGAATCCCAGCTCATAACCTATTCAGTCCCCAAGTTGCCTCATATGAATCTGCAATAAGACAAAACAAGCCAAGGGAGAGGAAATTAAGGTTCAGCCTGAAGCCGAGAAAGAGGAACCATTCGATGCATTGATAAATCTCAGCTCCCCATTAGTGATGGTCCTGCTGATTGTGGGGACAGATTGATAACATTGATTGTGCAACGTGTCACAGTCACCTGACTGGCGAGGACTGGTGGAGACAGATCAGGAGGTTTCAGCAGCCAATCACAGCCCGGCTGTGCTGTCTGCCAATCATCTCACAACGACCAATGGCTTATCCCACAGCTGGGCTGAAGTCCTGCCTCCTGAGCTGTGCAGTCAAGGGGTTAAAACGAAACGAACTGTGATCAAATTATCTGGGGCGACGATTGAAAGGCACAGAAATCAGAAAAGCTCATTTTACTTCTCTGTTCATGACTCGTGTTTCCTCCGTCACCAGGCACCTCTCAATATGAATCTAATTATCTATTAAATTATTTATTTTACATATCTGACCTTTATTCAATACATCCACCAAAAAAAAAAGGTAAAAGCATTTTAATGATAAAGAATGGCTGAGTGGAGCGTGAGACAGTAGCATATATATTTATATATATATATATATATATATATATATATATATATAAATATATATATCTCACTGTAGATGCACCAGTACAGACACTGCATGTGGATGAGGAGGGGTAGAGAGGAAACAACTGAACAGCAGTTAAATGCCAGGGATGCAGCAGAAAATGTGAATTCAAATGTACAAAGCACAGAAGTATCAGTATCTATGTGGTCAGATGAAGAGGCCAAATTTGTTATTCAAACTAAAGCACAGTTAGGAGGAAGAAGACAGAGACACTTTTTTATTTGTCCCTAGAATCATCTGTAATAATCCAAGCACAGTTGCAGTACGTGAACCATTATAGGCGTTAAATCGAGAATCTAAATCTAAATCCAAGGATCTAATACGGACACTGTCACAAAAAAGGAAGATGAGTAAAGGAAGGAAGAAAAAAGGATTGAATAAAAGTCATAGGTGCCAATAGCTGCCTGGAACCATTCACAATTTCCAAAACATAATAGTAGTTATTATTTCCTCTTTTAATTTAACCCGGATGGTTTTGAGACATCAGTAAAGATATGTTTTCAGCGCGTCCAGGCCAAAATGGCAGCAATTATGTCACACAAACCACTGGCCTATAACACGCAACAGAAGAAAACATTGTTTAACCCTAGTTAAAGCACATATGGAATATGAAAAAGAACACGCATATGAAAAACACAGCCAGTTAAATATTTATTCATCTCCCAGTCTGAGGCTCCAGTTCTCCCAGTGTGAGCACAGTGGAGGCAAAGCACGAGCATGCACGATGAAACAGATTAGCCACACATGCATTTACTGCCTCCATGTTCTTCACATGTCTTTATTTCAATACCTCCCACACCCCTGCTCTGCCCTGTGCACCGTCACCCCCACCTCTAACCTAAGTGGCAGGTGGGACATAAAATGTTGGGAGGTCTAAAGCTCAGGACATCAAAAAGATGCATCATGGGTGAGTCACCTCCACAGGCTCCAGATCTCTGCCCTGCATCATGAAAACAGAGCTGTGCATAAAACACTCGTTGGCAGCGAGCAGAATGGAAAGTGGGATACGAGCAGTCACAGAGGAATGTAATCAAAGTGCGTTTTATTATGTTTCACAGCGGGGCCACGGGACATTGCAGACCTTACCTCACACGTCATCCCGCTCTGACACTGTGTGATGCACGATGCTTTTGTGTGTGTCCTCAGATGAGTGTACGTGCATTCCTCTCATTCGTTACGTGAGCGCGCCACATGCCTGCATGCTTTTGAATGCTTTTCAGTAGGACAATGTCTGGACTGTCATTTGTAGCATTTGTCATTTCTGACAAAGGCCATCCCAGTGTCTTTCCAGCCCTTTATCTGCCATATGGAGAGTAAAAGTTACTCAGCAATACATAAGAACAGTCAGACATTTGTAAAAAATCACCAACTTGATCTTCTGCTGTTCACTCTAAAGAAAGAAAGCAAAGATGATTTGATGATTTGCAGGCCGTCGCTCCAAAGAGCCAGTGTCCCAGCTGCACAGATGTTAGCTGTTAGCTAGTTACCACCTGACTCGCTGAGAGTGTGGGAGTGTATCTGTGGTCAGCCCAGACTCTGACTCAACTCTGGTTCATTCTGTAATTTCCAGTCTATCTCCAGTTTCCTCTTGTCTTTGTATGTTTATAAGCCAATGTGAAATTCATAAAAGCCCCGAGCACAACTTTTTTACACTGGACTGATGGGGTGAAGAGAATGTTAAGCTGAAAGACAAAACTTTTGTGGATTTATGTCCCAACCTTCACCTACGACCCTGAGTTTTGGTGGATGAAAGCTGAGTTTCCTCCATAACGTGTCTGGGCTGAGGGCACAGACACACAACAATGAACTTGTAGCGACAAAAGCCTTTGTCTAATTAAAAGGTGTCACTTGAACTCACCGCACACACTCAAGCACACACTTTCTGCACCTGCGTCAGAAGAAATAAGTCTCCCAGCCAGCAGGGGGCAGTAGTCTGTACTGGTCATTCAATACAGAGGAGAAGTGGTACACTTATACTGTAGATATAGAAAGTGTAAACAAAGCAGCGTTTGATGACCATTTCCACACGACTCTCGCTCAGCACAGGTGTTTCCAAATCAGAACATGGCCGATCAGAAGCTGCAGATGGCGCTGCTGTTGTCAGCCCCTCAGTCTTTGGGGTGTAGAAGAAGAAAAGAAGGCGAGAAATATGAAAAGTCTGCACTAAAATCCTGGACACTACACTGATCTGCTAAGCTGAGCCATAAGTGACTCAACATGCTGAGTCAGCCAAAAAGCCCTACAATAACTAATTAAACACATTGTGACATCAACATTAACACAGTTCTTGCTTTGTCCAGAAACAGCTCCAACACAGTAAAAAGGTAAACAAAAGTATAAGGACTTGATTGTTTTTTGTCCAATTGTTCAGCTTCATTTACTTTCAACACTTTCACTTTCATTTACTTTTTAGAAAGATGCTAAAATGTATGTAGTCCAAGCTAATGCAGAGTTTGTCAGGTGGTGATACGGACAGTCGAAGACTCAGCCGTGCTGAACCTTTTAGCAACAAATTAATGCAGAAATCATGTTCTCTGTGATGGATTACACGTCCTTTGTTCGTTAAATTATTATCATACCAGAAATGAGTGAAACCAGTGGCTGCATGGAGCCACAGAGAAGATTCAGATTCTTCTAAAAACATATGCATGGTTTGATTAGGGACAGATTTTTGTCAAGTTAAAAAAACTCTGCTCAGCCCTTCCAACTGAAAGCAAAGGTCTTGGACAGGCCCTGAACTTTCCTTTTTCTGTTTTCTTCCCCGTGTTTGGTGTTTGGGGCTGGTGTTGTGGTGCATAGAGCCTTTGAGATAACAGAGGATATGAATCACAACATGTGGCACACCCATCTCTGATATTTATTAAGGATGGTTATGCCTTTTTTCCACCGTCCTCCTCCAAGATGTTAGTCACATAGTAAAGAAGAAAAGAAGGGAACGGGTGAGAGCCGAGTGATGGCAGGGTGTGGAGCAAGGTACTGACCCTGAGTAAGATGAGCTGGAGGTTGTCAGAAGATTTACCGCCATGGAACGACCTTCACGTTCTTTGACGATGTGACGGTCACCTTGCTGAAGGGGTGAGGAGGGAAGTGTGGCAGTTCTACCAAGGGAAGAATTGAAGCAAAGGGGAAAGCTAATATAGCAGGAATCCAACCTCCCTGCCCCCAAAATATAAAAGGTCCATTCTGACTGAAAGCCTGAGCCACTTTGAGACAACACCTTCCTGCCTGTTTGAAGACACGCACATAGCATTTCATAAATGCCACGAACTGCCATGGAGAGTGGAGGAGGGAGAGAGTAAGCGAGCAAGCACAGGGGTTTCGAAAGTGCCAGTTCTAAAGCATGGCCCGCTGCCTGCCTCATAAAGTGTGCATTATTCTGGGAAAGCAGGAAACTGGCTGGACTTTAGTACAGAGCAAGACCAAGTGAGAAAAAAACATGTATAATTCAGTTCTCTCTGTTTCTTCTCTTTCCCGTGTTCTCTTTCTCAATCACCTTTGTGCTGTTCAGCTAATTTATTTACCCTGTGGGACCTTCAGAGATACAAATATAGATTCAGCCCCTGACACAACACTGACATATCTTAAATATAGTCCCATCTTCAAAATTCTCTTCAAAAACTCTTCAGTTCAGTTAATTGGGTTGATAAATGACTAATATTGCAAACTGTTCCTTACCTGTGCTGATGATCTCTGGATACTAACTAAAATACAAGCAGCCATTAGCAACACTACAAAAGACTCACTCCAAAATAAGACATTGCATCCATTGTCTCTGTCCAAGATCCATCACGAGTCCACAGTAGAACTGTGTCTGTCATGTCAGGGTCTCTTGAATGGTCCTTTGCACCTGTGTGGTAGCAGCATTCCCACATTTAGTCCCCAGCAGAACAGGTGCATGTTTGCATTGGTTTGCCAGTGAGTCTCCAGCCTCCTACTGCAAATCTTTCTTTGCTCTGCACCTTCAAGTTGGACCAAACTTTGTACAAACTAGTTGGTTTATGTGCAACCCAACCTGAAGAACGCTTTCTGGGTGGTAGGCCCCGCACCACTACACAGAACAATTATCTGGGCTGGAAATGTCTTGTGATCCATCCAGGTAAAACTGGAGAACGTACAGGAAGAAGAACTTATCCTGCTGCCACATTAGGTATTTTCAGACCCGGGGAACTTTTTCATTGCTTTCAGAACTGCTTTAGGAAGTTCCTCTTTTTTTGTACATCTGCACAGGAACTCAGGATAATAATATTTCCGAAAAATACTATTTTGGGGGAGTTTTAAGCTTTTATTTCAGAATTGGTACTCTCCCAGCACAACAGGAGCCTTGAGTCATGTACAGTATGTTGATTGGTCAAACACTGAGCCAATGCAGCCACTAGCTGCTGTTAGCCATGTAAACCACAGCATTAGAAGATATGAAAAATAGGGTGACGCTGAAGTCCACAGTGTGGTCGTCCCTAGAACTGTCTGGTCTCATTATTTGGATCCAGATAAACAAGTAAACTAAAGATGGATGATTTAATGAAGTTCTTTCTTTTCTGAAGTGCAGGCCCTTACCTGTCTTGATTCCTGTGCCACAGTAACACTCCTGAAGTTTCAACAAGAAATTAAACAGATCATTCAAATTTAGGTTCAGTTTTTGAAACTAAAGTATTAAGGTTTGATGCCCAGCCCCACAAAATCCAGTTGTTTCATATTAATTTGAATGGTCTCCATGGATTGTTTAGGAATATAAGAACTCAAAAATAGATGACAATTTAATTAATTAATTAGAATTAATTAATTAATTAGAATTAATTTTTCATTATGTGGGGAAAAATATGAGTAACGAACAGTTGCGCTGTCAGAGGCTGAATAAAGCTGTGAAATGCAGAGTCAGAGAGAGAGACAGAGAGAAAGGACAGCTGGTTGCTCCTTTTTCTCTGTTTCCCGTGTTCTTTCTTCCCTTCGTCTTCCCCCAGTGCACCAAGAGGTCTATGTTTAGACAAGATTGAGTTCTCCGGGCCCAACGTGGATAAAGCTCTCCCTGGTCTCTGCGTGGCGAATGTGTCAGTGGAGAGAGTTATAAGCCTTGGCCTCCCCGGCACCCCCACCTCCTCCTTGGCAAGTGGCAGCCAGTCAGCTGATTTGTGCTGCTGAGGGGATTTGGTGTTCCACATAGGCTATTTAAAAAGCACCAAAACCTCTCTCGCTGATTGCACTCACACACTTTTTTCACTCTGTCATGCACTGACCATCTTAAAACCACATAGATGTCCCTCACACATTCCCCTATATTGCGCTCTGCGCCGCCTTCTCCCATCCCCCTCCTTTCTAGTTCGTTTTTTTCTGCTCCCTCCTGCCTCGTCATTTATTGCTGCAGTCATTTCTTCTACCATATCTCTCTGTCAGTCCAGTATTTATACTTCACATATTCTGCTTATTTGAGATCACAGTAGGACTCTCATATGAAATTAAATTGAAATCGGTTTCTGCTTGAGCATGAGATTTAGCACATAGGAGGTTTTTGTATTTACATAACAAAGTTCATAGTTTGCTTGTGGCTTTTAAAACAGTCCATGTGACTACTCTGAAAATGACCTGCTGTAACATCTGGTTGCATTTAAGAAGCTCAATCTCCTTTGTTAAGGTTAGAGAAGCTTGGATTCATACTTGCTGGCATGAAACGGGTAAAAACGATTTAACGTTGGCTCAGTTATCACAGTCTCACAGTGTTTGACACTGGATATACAGAACATAAAAGAGAATCAATGAACAAATGCACAACTGATGTTTTTCTCCACGGTTGTCACACATTGACAATGGAAAACTGCACGTATTCTCATAAGCTGTTGTGCAATGACAGGTGTCAGGATGACACAGGTGGAAACTTTCAGGCCCTGAGCAGTGTGCCTGCACCTAAAGCTAACCACACCTTTTATATGCCCGAACCCAGCCACGCAGTTTGGTTTCTAACCCACATTAAAATACCTCTGGGGTCAAATACTGACTCCATGTCAAGTGGTGTCAGTTTGTGAGGCCATGGGGTGAGAGCGTGTTGAAACTACATACTTGTTGTACACCGGTATAAGACCATTTTCAGTCCGACCTTAGGGTTGTGTCAGAAACACCGTCTCTGTGTTTGTGTCAATGATGCAACTATGTCCTAACACACAGGACCCCACCAAAAAACTTTAAACTGAATCAACATCACAATGAAATACCCAACACATGCAAGTGCACATTCCAAGCACATGACTCTGTAGTGAAACTGACGTATTTCTATGGATGCCCTGGGATTGTCGCAGCCAAGGATAAAACAACTGTCATCACGGTAATTTCCCAGAGTTGCACAATCCTGACTAACTGATTTCTAAACCACAAAGACCTGACGTTTGTTTCCTCAGATACTGAAACACATTTACAGTAATCTCCACATCTGTGCTTGTAGCAACACGCTCCGTGCTATTTTCGGTGCCATCATCCACCAACGACCGTCCACTAATTGCTCGTTTGTCATAGTCAGAGGTGTCATCAGTCACGGCACCACGAGATGTTGGCAGCTCCGTTTAAGCTTTTGTAGAAGTGACAATAGAAATGTCACAACACTAGATGGATATGTGTCACGTTGTCAGGCTGTGTCATGTGGTATGTAGAGCAATGTTAACAAAATTTAAAGCAACTTTATTTATTTGGACACATTTTCCGACAGCACTGAAACAAAAGAACTCGGTGCCTGACTTTCACCTTCAGCACTCTGTGCTGGACAATCACAGGGTCTGCCATGGAGAGCGGAGGAGTAGGCTGTAGTTATGTTTTTGATCCAGAAGTATACACAACCAGTCAAAAGTCTGGGGTCACCTCATTTATTTGCTGTGCTGTGCAGTCCAAACAATGCATCAGAGGCTGTAGGGACAGTCCTTTCCAACTCTGCCTTTATACACACACAGTTTGCTGGAAGGACCTGGGAGCCAAAGGAGCCAAAGTTGGGACACCTGGAGGAAACTGCTTGCATCCATTTCCAAGGCTTCATTTCCTTCTACTGCCGAAAAGAAAAGATGGAAGGAAGCCATTACTGCATCGCTGACATTTCCATTCACTTTCTGCTTTTCCCTCTGACACTTTACCACTTTGCCTTGGACCAGTTCAGCTTCAGCCCTGGACCTGAGCTCTGCACAGTAATTGAAAACATGGAGGGGGGAACAAAATGAAGGTGACCCAAAACTTTTGACTGTTGGTATAAACCTGATTTAAGATGTAAAGATCCACATAACTGAAAGATGCTCAGAGGAATATTTCAGAGGACACTTACCTTCTTAATCTACACAGCACACATGTATAGACGTACACATATAAACACACACACATACGATATAGATATGCGACACACACTGTAACACATACCCTTTCCATCCATTGAGTGTGACCGTGTGATCCTGCAGGTTTTACATTCCAGGAGTGTTTCCAGCGCCTGGACTCCTCCGTCAGCAGCGGCTGCATTTATGCTGTTACATTTACAACGGAAACAAAAACATGGCCTTGGGACTTCATGGTAATATATAACACACACACGGGAGTTCACCTCAGTGTGTGTGTGGTTGCTTTCTTTGTATGCATGTTTATAGGTGTGTGCATGCCTGTGGAACCTGACGAAGAGTTATCTATTATTTCTAAAATGTTAGTGCAGATTCCTTGAAGTGAGGCACTTAGAAAAAGTAGGCTGAGGAATAACAGGAGATACCAAAAATGGACTAAACAGGAGAGAATGTGAGTTGCAAAGAGAAACAAAGAAGACATTATGAAACATCAGACATATTCCCTGAGGTTCAGAAATTAAAAAGGTGAAAACAACCAGTTCAACTCACTAACAGAGTTAAGCTTTTCTTTCAGCAGAGGAACTGAAAACTCTGAGTTATAAGCTTTGTGTCCTTATAAGGTCCAAAGTGGATTGTACTGAACCGTCTGGGGCTGCGACAAAGTTTATTAGCTTGAGTTTTAAGTAGTGGCAAAGGCTTTCTGCATCTGGCTCAAGGCTTCTGACTTTGACGCCTTCAGCCTTCAAAAACAACTTGGACATGAGTTTTATGACTTGAAAGATGTGGCCTAGTCCTGGAGCCCAGGTAGAAGGAATCTTGGCCGGTGCACAGACACTGAGCAGATTCAGACCAGTGTTCAGACTGCAGATGTGCCGGAGGCTCAGGACTACTTGTTTTGATGTGCACTGGCTATGTGGCAGTGAAGAGTTAGTCGTCTCAGGTTTATCTTGGGAATTAGACTGAAGATGAATGTGTTGTACTGATATAAAACCTGAGCCGTGGACCTTCATATCAGCAAATGGCCCAAAATGAAGTTTATGTTCAAGTGCCAAAGACCTCTAGGATTACAGATGCTGAGAATGAGCATAACTATCTTGTGCTCTCAAGACAAAGCTCAACCACAACAAGCAGAATTAATTTATCACAAGAAACTGACTCAGTTTCCTCTAGATCATTAAGTAGAAGTCAACATGAGCACCTGGTTCATTTGATCACACCTGATTTCCATCTTTAAGGTCACTGTTATGACTGTCAGGGACAATCCATAACTGAACAGTGAGTTAAGGCCGTTAAGGCTAAGGTTGTCTTTGCTGCAGCTCAGCAGATAATATCACTTTATCGCAGCCAACAATCATCTCTCTGCTTCAATAAGCAGATCCTTCCTGGTAGCCTGCAACAATCCTAAAGGCTGAAATCAGGTGTGAACATCTGAACCAGATGTGGTGGAATTTCTAAGTTGTTCTAACAGTTGGTTTTCTTTATTCACACACTCCCGGGGACTCTCCAGGTAATGTGGTCACACATAGTCATTGCCTCTAATCAAGCACAGCTATGACATTCAGCAGCTAAGCTTCGTCCAGAAATAATAGAGGCAGACGCTATATGTGCCAAGAGCAAGCTATAAAAATATAAACATTCATGGGAGAAACATAAAAACAACCTAGACCTGCATGTTATCATCAAGTTTGAGTCCGCTGAAGTTCAATACTCTCCTGTTAGCTCTGGTTTAGTCTTCACCAGCTCCTCAGTAAAATATCTGACTCTTTGGCAGCTACAGGTTTAGTGCGGGCAGTGGGTTTATCAGAGGTGGAAACACTGAGACTGCTGTGAGCAGTAATGGTGCTGTAGATCTTAAACACTGATCACAAAACAGCTGAAAGGTTGTGCAGAGCTGCAAAGATGAGAAACATTTCTCTGAACTAAAGTTACCTTCCACAGGATGGGGTCTGTGAGCCACCAGCTGCATTGAATTGTTGTAATTACAATTTATGTGACTCAGGTATTTGTTAATGATGTAGGGCTGTGTGTGTTTGTGCAGTTTGATATAGTGGCTATGAAAGGAATGAAAACAACCCGTATACAATTTATGTATGTGTTTCTGTATGAAGCTGAGAGGTTTGTCATTATGATTCAAGTCGACCCAAATACCGACACAACCACACAGGCAGAGGGTTATAACTTATATTCCCCTTTCTCGTCCTCTCTTTTTTCAACCTTTTCTTAAGTTGTTTTTCTTCTACTTCCTTCTCCCATTCTTCCCTTCTCTTCCTTTTCCTTCCTCTTCTTCTACTGTTCCCATTTTTATCAACACGGTTTTCTTGACCCTCTTTCTTTTATATTTTCTTTTCCTCAATTCCTCCCTGTCTTCCCTTCTCCTTATTTCTCCTCTGTTCACATCAAATTTTCTTTCACTTCTCTTTTATTAGTCCCTTTCCCTTTTTTTGCACTCCAATTTTTCTCATTTTCTTTCTTTTCCTTTTTTTCCAAAGTATCTCTCCTTATTCCTATTTTTTAATTTTCTTATTTTCTGTCTTATTCAGTTGTCTTTTCGTTTTTTCCCCTTCTACCCCCGTTGCCCATCTGATTCTGGTTTTTATCCCTCCCCCTTTCTATTTTCTTTTCCAGTTTCCTCCCAGTTCCCACTTTCTTCCTCCCTTTCACTCCTATTCTTCCACTCTTCTCTCCATTTGGCTTTACTCTTCCCTTTTTCCCTTTTCATTTCCCTTTCTCCTTAATCATCCCATTTTTCCCATTCCTCCCCCTGTTCCCATTCCCCTTTTCTTGTTCTCATTTTGTTCCCTTTCAGGCTTTTTCCCCTATTTTCTTTTTTATTCAACCTTTCTGTCAATTTTCTTGCATTTTTCCATCTCTTCTACCTCTCTCATTCCTTCTCTCGTCTCATTAGATCAGATTAGATTCAGCTTCATTGTTGTTTTAAATGACAGCTAATAAACTTCTAAATGTCTTTATGATGTAAAGATACAGGACTGTTTGTGTACAGGAGTCCCCCCCTCTGTCTTTTATTTCCCTCTCTGTGTGTCTGGTCGTGTCTGCTGCGGGACAGCCGCCGCCTCTGTCCTCCATCGTCCTGCTGGGCCGAGCAGCTGAATAAACTCATTGTCGGCCTGTGGAGAGTGCAGGTGCACCTCTTCTTTTTCACCTCCGACCCTCGGCCCTCGACCCCACAAAGCCCTTTGTGAATTCTATTTACTGGTGACTTCAATGAAACTGCAGTCCATTACCAACAGCTCCTCTCTCCCTTTGTCTCCCCATTTTCTACTCCTCTCAAGAAACCAATTAGCGACAATACAAGTAGGTTAGACTCTCTATTCAGAGTGGGCATTATTGAACACAATATCAGGAAGCATTGTGAGCTAACAATTAGTGGCACTGGGGCAGTGTAGAGTGTCACTAACATTGTTGGGAGTTGCACAAGGCTGGGTTTGTTCCCAAAGAAGGAGTGAGACAGGGTAGAGGAACAGAAGGAGGGTTTCCCAGGTGCTGAATTAGCCCAAACTCGGCCCATGTGTCCCAGTCACACAAGACTCTTATCAGTGGCAGGACTCAAGATAGAGGAATGTGTCCCCAAGAGGCTGTGTTGCTTTCTTTGGGTGTAGATGTTTATGTTATAGGTAACCCTACCTGGATGGGATTGTGTGCATGCATTCATTCCTGTATTTGTATTTGAATGAGTGCATGAGCTGAAATGTGTGTTAATGTCTATCAAGTTACCTGTGGTTTTCTCTTTCATTTTGCTTTTTTTTGTGCAGAAATGTAGTCGACTGGGTGTTGTATGCAGATATTTGAGGACTTATAACAAAAGGTGTTGACTCCAGGTCTTCTCCTGATCTTCTGCCCTCAAGATCACAACCCCGGCTCATTAGCTCAGGCTAACGCTAAATGCAGCATAGTTGCCGCGTGACGGGTCTGCCCCCACTGCAGCAAAGAGGCTTCACTGGGCTGGGGATGTCGTGCTAGAAGGTCACGACCAGAAGGTCAAGGGTTCAGCCATTATTGTTACCCTGCCCCTTGTGCTTTCCACCACCAACGCCCCCAACACACCCCCGCTGCAGCATGACATCATAGCACATGCAGTCGGGGAGTCTGGAGGAGGAGGGCCAGGCCGGCAGCGTGGACACAGAGCCACTGACAGCTGACACGGGCTCGGCCTGCAGACTCGCTTCCGTTCACTCATGGGCAGGATTATTCAGTCATCTCCACCTGCAGGAGCTATTTTTACTTCAGGAAACTTTATTTAGAACCTGAGGGATTTTTGTAGACTAAACTAGTTTCTGTAAGACTACATTTAGTTATTCTGAATTTCCCTCTTTGGAAAGTGGACTTACTTTCAGGGGGATGCTTTGCTTCAGTTTAATGTGATGGGGGACGAGAAGATCTGAGGACTTTTGAAGTAAATTCCTATGAAGCTGCAGGTGTTGAGTTTGGACAGGTGCAACATAATTAAGTAAGATCATGCAGTCAGGATAATAATTTGGTTTTTCATAATCGTATCATCAAGAAGGAATCCATTGAAAGTCTAAATGATTTTGTGTGTTTATATAAACAAAAACATCTGGAAGAAAAGCAACATGCACATTTTTGAGTGGTCGTGGTTTTTGATGGAGACTTTGAGTTTGAATGACAGCACCCTGACCAGCTCAGTCAAACTGAACTAACTGTCATAAAGTCATATTGTCATACTGTCCCCAAAACCCCCAAAAGATGATGAAAGTTTTAGTAAGAAGTGACGCCCAGAAAAAGATCTTTCTCAGGCAGCCTTTGTTTGGCTGTGCAGATGTTGTGCATATGTCTTTCATTTTTCTGTTTCTTTGATGAATACAGTATGAGAAATAAGCCAGGTTTTACCCAGACCTCATGTCAGGATCAGACTATGTGACATTTATATCTTTTAGGATGGTCACTGTGCCAGGTTAGCTGATCCTACTCTCCTACATGGTCCAGAGTCGTTGCAGAATCCATGTTGATCATAAACAGATTCTAAACAGATTTTAAAAGTGGACAAAGTGCTTTTAGTTGAGGAGCTCCTCATCTCAGATCACAGTATTTTACTTCTTGTTCAATGCTGTATGCACTCAGGTACATTTTAACTGTGATGCAGCCACGTTGCTCATGAAAACAAACAAACTGCACAGTCATTGAACGAATCTGTGAACTGAGCTGAATGCAGCGATTTTATTCCAAATTCATCAAGTTGTTGATGCAAAACAATTCTGACACTTCAGGCCTGTCACGACTTTGGAAAATGCACAGATGCTCAATTATCTTCAGTTATGACACCACTAAGTCTGTCACACCAGAAGCTCATCTTGTTCTTGAGGAGTCGGGCCGCGGTCAGACTGATATCACAAGCCTGGTCACAAATGTCTCACTGCAGAGCTGAACATCGTTCCCTAACATGAACTGCAGCCATGAAGAATGTTTTTGATGGTTCAGGGAGGCAGAGGAAGCAGCTTGGAACTTGCCCTTTTGTCCTGTGTGTTACTTGATACAAGTCCGGGTTAGATTTGAGGGGTGTGACAGCGGAGATGTGGGGCAGCAAGTCCTCAGACTGGAGGAACGCCTCATCAGCGCTCATTGTGCAGCAAACTACCCTGTTCTATTTCTGTCTGCCCTTTTCATTTAATCTCATGCTCCTGCTCACTTTCCCTCCTTTCACAGTTTGTTTGTTTGTCTCTCTTTTCCTTTCTCTAATAAATTAATGCATTGACTGTATTTGATGATTTGACTCTGAGGCCTCCTGAGTCCAGGCCCTGCTTTTATATTTTTGACAGCAGACTGAGAGGAATCTGGGTCATAGCGCCCAAAAACTCATGAGGTGGAAATGCTGAATAAGAAAAAGGAAATAAAGATTAATACAGAAGGCCAAACAGGACAGGCAGTATGTGTTCCTCTCTGCAGGAGACACACGTACACTCACCACCTCATTCACACATTCTGTAAAGATTTTAAAGTGCACAAAAGAAGCCAAATAATAGACAGGAAATAAAAGCAAAAGGAAAAGAATGAGGCTGAAACTCAAGATGGAAAAAAAAACACAGTTGAAATGTGAACCAGAGATATGTCGGGTCTATTAAAACACTAAGGAAAGAGGCATGAAAACATCACTACACAGGGGTTTTCCACGTAAAGTAAAACAGAGTCAGCATGCTAACATATAAATCCTGTAATCTTAAAGAAAAATTTAGTTTATTATAACACTGATCCTATTAATGTCCATCATTTGCCTTTGTCTTTATCAAGTTAACCATACAGCCAGTTCATCCAGGCAGGGTAATCCACTGTATTTGGACTTGAGTTGAACCCGGAAGTTGCTCTGTGTAAATTTTTACCATAGCATTTTTTTAAAAAGTTGTTTTCTTTTCTTTCTTTTTTTTTTGGTAATGATGAACCAAATATCATTTTTACTGTTATTTGTTCAAAATAAGGCATTTGAAGATGTCCCTTTGGACTCCGAGAACAGGTTTTCTGATATAATAGAAATAACACAATAACAACTATAATACATTCGGGCTACAGTTTGTGCACTAAACCCAATTTCCTCCCTGTTTCTCTTCAAACGAAACTAGGCCAAACTGATGTTTTGTTTTCTGTCGGGTCGTGTGACTGCTCATGTTTCTTGATTCATTTGTGTGTGTTTTTTTTTAGATGTGGCAGCATCTCCAGATCTCATAAGCTGGTAAAACTGGTCAGACTGGTGAGATTAACATTTAAAGCTGCAAGAACATTTATTTTTAATCCACTTGAGGGCATAAAAATGAGTTTAACGCAAAATCTGACATATAACTGCATTTTATAATTGACAGTTCAAACATATTAGTAAAGAAATGCATAATTAGTAGCCAACATGGAGTAACACTAGCACTCAATTAAAGTCCTGTTTTTGTCTAGTATTCACTCTCCTTTTAGCTCTCTTTTTGGGCTCCACCACCTACTGAAGAAATTGCTGCTGTCTTCACCAGGTAGTCGTACAGTAGATTTATCAGAGCATTCAAGTCTGTCTGCAGGCTGTGAAACCTAAAAATGAACTGTAAAATGTTAAGATGCTGCAGGAAGCTGTTCATCAATCAAATCATCAAAATCTCTTTGAGTTTCCTCCGTTGCATAGAGGCTCAATGAAACCTGGTCATCAGCATTTGTCTGTTTCCCCCCTGTTTTCTAATGCTGCCCTTTACAAATCCCTGAGAATCATGATTAGTTATAACTCAATTAAAAAAGGGGGAACTTTCTCCAACAGTTCTTAGAACTATGAAAAAGTTCCTTCGGTCCGAAAACACCCAGTGCAAACAGGAACCTTCACATTGCACATAGTTAATTCGTCCATTGCTGATATGAAATGTTGTCTGATGCAGCTTTATGGCAGAGAATCTATGATAAGAAACTTGTCGTCTTCTGAGCATGTCCACACACACTGAATCAGCAAACGTGATCATGGCATTTAATTATGATGCAATGGCATGAGAGCCAGCACACACACACACACACACACATGCATACCGCCTCCCTCCCTCCCTCATTAGGTGTATTGTGAGGATGCTGATGTAATGCAAGTTAATCTGTTGGCCTCTGGTTGGCTTGGTGGCCCAGTGGGAGCTCTTTGTGTGGGACATTACCCTGGCCCCGCCCCCTAGAGACAGGTTCATTAAGACTGATGCTGATACCCAAGTACCCAGGCCTTTTGTGTGTGTATGTGTGTGTGTGTGTGTGTGTGTGTGTGTTCTGTAGTATGTTCTTACTACATTCTGAGGACTGGACCCTGTTTATACAGTGACAGGCTTCCTTGTGGGGACAAAATCCTGGTCCCCACCACGTAAATCATTGAATTTTAAAGAGAGGACTTGGTTTAATTTTAGGATGAGGTTAGGGTTAGGTTATGGTTAGGGTAAGTGTTAGGGCTAGGCAGGTTGTGGTTATGGTTTAGGTTAAGGCAAGTCTCCAGAAAATGAATGTAATGTCCCCACAAGAAATGGAAACAAGTTTGTGTGAGGATTTGTGTGTGTGTGTGTGTTTGTGTGTGTGTGTGTGTGTGTGTGTGAGACAGTGTGTTTCTGTCAGTTATATCAGAGACAATACAATGAAGAGGCTGGCCATAAAGGCACTGCTTTCTCAGCATGTGCCTGTGAGCACGTAGGCCAAAAATCTTGATTGGCGTGCAAAGTGTGTGTGCGTGCGTGCGTGTGTGTCTGTGTGTGTGTTAGTCTATGATGTCTCAGTTCAGCAGTTTCTGGAAGTGTCAAACAGACCAACACAGACATGTTAAACACCTCCTACACTCAGGTATACGTGTGCATTTGTGTTGAAGGAAAGTATGGGTTAGTTATCATTAAGGTGATATGTCAGTTATCATTAAGGTGATATGTCAGTTATCATTAAGGTGATATGTCAGTTATCATTAAGGTGATATGTCAGTCGAGAAATCGTTAAATAACCACAAGGAAAATGCCAAATAAATCAAAATCTTGTATCACGTTGGTGTAAAAATCCTGTACATACAACACTGCCATAAAGCAGATGGTTGGTGGATGCATATACATGTGTGTGTTGAGTGGAAAACATTGAAACACTGATAAAGACGGAGTGACACAACATCTCTCCTGCTGTTTTTTACATTCTCCAACATTTGCTGTGGTGCAAGACGTGGTCAGCAGCTTTACTTATGTAAAAGCTGTAAAGGTATCTGGAATTGCACCTTCTCATGATATATAATGAATAGTTTTTCTAATGCAACAACACTGTGGTCGAGATGAAACTTTGAATATAAACTTGCTTAACACTGTAGAATATGAACATAGAAATAACCAGGTTAAATTATATCTACTTGCAGTACTTCAATAAATAACTTATGTCCACTCTTTTAACCAAGACCATATTCTGTTTTCGTAAAATCTCCACCACTATATATATATATATATATATATATATATATATATATATATATATACTGTCATATTATCCTGTGCTGATTGCGAACTAACCACATTTGGTGCAACAACAAAGCATCAGATGACAAATGAAAGAGACACTCATGAGTTCGTCCGTTAGCTGCAGTCAGCCCTGCAGGCTGTGCCCCTTCAACCCACCAAATCAGAAATAGGAGAGGGATTATTTGTGGGTTTTAGTGTGTGAGATGAAGTGGTGTTTACTCCCCTGTGCAGTTGGAGCAGTAGCGACGGCGGCGCACTTAGCATGGGCTTTAAATAGCTAAGTCAAATAAAGTGAGAGGAGGCCGGGGATCAGCGGCTGAGAGGGACTCTGTGAGGGAGGCATTCCCGAACGGAAGCTGGCTTTCGGATTTCCAAACACCATTTGGAGCGAGCAATGCCAGGAATGTGATGTCGTCCAGCGGCGGCGTAGGCAGCTGTGAAAACCGCCGGGCCACCAGGTGCTGGCTGCCTGACAGGAAGTGCAGCAGGAAGTGCAAGCTGAGGTCCAGCTCAGGGACAAAATGGCGGCAGGTGACTCAGCAGAAAGAGGACAGGAGCCAAACTGAGGGCTGCTCACTGCGAGCACAGTCCCTTTCTGGGCTTAGACAGCAAAAGAAGAGCTTCTGTCAACCCTGAAAATCTGAATCTCTGAAAAGGGAAGATGACTCCGCCTGTGAAAAAGCTTTTTTCTCATCGACTCACTGCTCTTCCCCACTTTGCCTCTGTTTTTACACACTGTTAAATTTCTATTCTTTCTCATCCTTTTTACCTTTTGACGGCCTTCTTTGTGTGCAGGCTGTGGGAAAGTTTCCCGTAATGGTGAGGTCATCCACCACCAACAACCCCCCCCCCCCCCCCCCCCCCCGCCCCGCCCCCCCCCTACCAACACCACCTCCATCACCCCCACCTCCTCCCACACAGACAGACACACCATCACTACACCCCCCACTCGCTTCACAGACCATGCTGTCCCTCTTTCTGCAGACCAGGCCGGGTTGCAGGATGGTGAAGTGTCCCCACGTCTCTGTCCCACTTCCAGTTCCTCAGCTGTCTCCACAGAGACCTGGAACCTGAATAGAGTTTCATTCAAAACTGCTATCTGACGATCTGGCTCCTAAACCAGAATGGAGACAGCTCTATTAGGCACCTGGAGACCTAACAAGCATTTAAACCTCTTTTTTCCTGCCATAGATCTTTTCATGTTCTTTCTCAAACATACTCATACAAGCTTGGACACAGTTTATCATTGCCAAGTTTATTCAAGAGGGTGTTTCTTCTTGCATGTGTGGACCTGCTTGAATTCATCTGCTGCTGTTAATTCTATGAAACCAGTGTAATTATTAGAACAAAGAGGGAGAAACGTTTTCAAACACGGTTTTTCCATATGTTAACTAAACATTTTTCAAAAATCTTTAAGGTTTCTGTAGATTGTGTGTGTGTACAACTCATTCATACTTTGATTTGTGTAAATTTTGGTGGCTGGTTACTGCCATCTATTGGCATAACTGCAAACTACACTCTTGATTTTTAAGGCTCACTTCAACCAAAATTACAAAACACTATATTTTGAGAAAAAAAATTGAAGATTGAAATTTCATTTGTGGTGTTCAAAGCTGTGAAGGATTATTTTGCACTAATAAATAATTTCATTTAATGTGAACAACAGATGAAACAACAGTAACTACTTTATTAGGGGGTGATATTTCAGTTGTGTGGTATCATCCATCCATCCATTATCTATACCCCCTTAGTCCTAACCAGGGTCCCAGGGATCTGCTGGAGCCTATCCCAGCTCTCCTTGGGTGAAAGGCAGGGGTACACCCTGGGCAGTTCACCAGTCCATCACAACGTAGTCTGTTATCAGCTTCTTCCAATTCCCCCAAGTGAAAATGAATTCATGCAGCCTTAAAAAAAAACTTTATATCAACATGTCTTCACAGAAAGTTGGAAATTTTAGGCCCTTGTGTAAAAATCAGAACTATAGATCATGAGAACTATTTTCTGGATTGTAAATAATTTTACTTTACCAGCGGTTCTGCGTACCAGAAACAAAATACCATACACCTCTGTTGTACAGTGGTGAAGGCAGAAATCTCTGTTCTAAATCCTGGCCAAATAAAACTGAAGCTGTCTACATGGAAGGATACTAGATGTGTGTGGAAGAAATCTTGTAATTTGGGTAAAATGACCCTTTAATGACCCCATAAAGACACTGTTGTAACTACAAATTTTCAACATTTGTCACACAAAAGAACTGTTTTTGATCTCTTATTAGAGTAGAAGAGAAAATGATAATGACTTTTTTTTAATGGCACCATGACTGTACATTAATATGTATTGAAATTACTGCTAAACATATTACAGCTACATTAGTAATAAACATATAAACATGGTCAGATTATGTATCTAATTATTATTATGTTTTTGCAGAGTCATGTGACATATAATGCATAAATTCACAGATACACTGTCTTTAATTCTAATGTACAATAACTGTTAATATACAAAAAAATATATGACAAGTATATTAGGAAAAAAGACTTTTACAAATCTGTAAAAAGGGATAAATACTTTGAACAATATATAAACACAATAAATCCATTTTAAGTATAGAATAACCACATCATTGGCTTTGTCTTGTATTTTTTGAAATAATAAAATTGGTCTTGTGGTTTGTACACCCAGAATTATAATTTCACATAGAAACATATGTTTATGTGCAGATTTCTTCATGTTTAATCAGAAGTTGATTAGTTATTTTTAATTGCCAGCAACAAGGAAACTCAGTGTGATGTGGAACATTTGAAGACACATTTCATAGTAGATCCTCTGTGAGAACATATGTGATTTTATTTGATTAAAGAGACATGCTCAGAAGTAGTGACAGCCTTCGTCTGACGGTCTTGCTTCCCTCTGGTGGCAACGTCCTCCAGTGCACTCAGAACAAAAATGCAGGTTTTCTGGATCAGGTGCTGGAGTGTGTAGATTTGTAGTTTTTGGCTCTTGGGAATAAAGTTGTTACAAAGGTCATCCTTTTATTTATTTATTTGTATTTTCTCTTAGATCCTTACTCAAATGTACACAATGTTTGAGTGGGAAGTTGACCCCAGTCCAGGTTCTCTGCTCCAGGTTCGAGTCTCTTTCTATTTACTTTTTGTTTGACCCGATCATGACCTTTGAGACAAAGTTGACGATAGCGCTTGCCGGCTGCTCCGGGTCATGCTCAGCAAACAGATGGCACATGTTTTCTGTCTCACTCTGAGACTTCCTAGCTACAAAACCAAAGATCCTGGAAAGAGGTAAAGGGAATACAGAAGATGTACAGATGTTATTCAAACTGCTAAGTATAATAAGATGCAACTCAACTACAATGAATGTGGTTGCATTTTATGCATCTCTGAGGTCATTCTATATCTCTTTATAACTGCTTTGCATCTCTTTATAATAATTTTGTTTCTTTATGGTTGTTTTTCATCTTATGGACATTTTGCAGGTGTTTTTGTTTATTTTCCATCTCTCTGTTGTTTTGTATCTCTTTGAGATCAGTTTATGTTTTTTAATATAATATTATATAATATAATATATGAGTATAGATAATGAATTAATGAATGGATTATTTAGGGCCGAACTACTTCTCGTCTAAAATTATTTGCGGGTACGCGCATTTATACATCAGCTTCACCCTGTTAATAGTCATATTAATCCGCGGCAAAACAAAATAACAGGTTTTAATACCTTCTGACCTTTTCGTTAACTTTTACGGACTTTAGAGCCTGTGAGTCAAACTTATAGCATATAACTAAATGTGGCATATTATTTTTTTCGTGTTAGCAAAACTAAGCGGTCAAAACATTCAGGTGGTATTAAACTAACGTTAGCAGTTTCCCGCTTTTAGCATTAGCCGTGTTTCGGGTTCTAGCTAGCTAGCTTTTAGAGTTAGCTAACGTTAGCTTACGAAAACAGTCGCTAATCGTCGCTGTTTCCGGTTAAAATGAAATAGTGGGTCATATTAGTTTTCACTAACATTTTATTTACTTAAACTAATGTTCCACCAACGTCAAATTTTCTGTTTTCGGGTTCGTGTGCTCTGTGCAAACCGATGAAGAAGCAGACTTCAACCAAAGATTGCTTATGAGGTAAGAAATGTCACTCTGTGACAAGCTGAGTAATTAGAGTGGGCTTAGTGTTTCTGTAGTTTTACCAGAGTGAGAGGTCGCCACATGTTAAAAGGTCATTCATTTGCAGTTGAATAGGGACGTGTTCCTGTCTGTCATTGGGCCCCAGATAGTTTGTTGTCAGTTAAGTTAGTTTTCCCTACATAGTTAGTATCTAATACATTTTTATGGTCACTAGTGCACCTCAAATAAAAGTCACCATTAGGTTTTTACTTCGTTTTAATTAGTTTTCTCAATGACTAATGGGCTAAGCTGACTTATGTGTAATATTTGTAAGGAGCCTGCTCAGTGTAGCTTTTGTTTTCATTTTTGTCTTTTTTCTGGACCCTCGCCAGTTTGAACCCCTGTTCTAATGATATATGTGGATGCTACTTATTACCTGTATTATATCTGTATTACAGAGACCTCAGAACAGAGTTGCGATGTCTGTCTTTATTTAATGTAAATTGATAAAATAAACTACCTTTTCTGTACTTAAATAAGAAAGAAAATTATACACAATGCACCTGAACAGATCACTGAATAAAAACTTACTTTGCTGTGGAACCGCTGTCTCGTGTCCATCTGTTAAGTCAGAAAGATATTATGAAATTATTTTACACAGTTATCACATACTGGTCATCAGGTGTTCACATTTATATATGATATATATACTTTGATATGGGATTAAATATACATTCATGATTCTGTCTGCATGAAGTGGAATAAGCTATTAAAATCACAAAGCTCTGGATGAGAAATTGTCATTTAAACAGCCATCTTATGATTTTGTCTAAATATAGTCAAAGCTGGATTTGGATGTCAATTTCCCAATTTTAGCCAAATTCTGAAGTAATTTTAAATGATTTCTGTGTTAAATCATGTATTATGACTCCGTGCAATATATTTTGTCTTATTTGGCAACATATGGTGTTGTAGTGATATACTGTAGTCACTTTACCTGGTATACTGTACATACCCATAGGCACATATCTACACACTTATAGTTTTTGTAGCTTCATAAATTTGTTCCACTTTACTGTACTGTATTTACTGTTGCAACAACGCAATGGGGGACAAATAAAGGTTTTCTTTTCTCATATAAAGTTGTCTAGGAGTTAAAAAATTTAGGCTTTAATTATTTGAGTCTACATTCTCATTTACTGTTACAGAAGGAACAACCGTGTGCTTTCTCAAATTTTGCAAAAGAAAATCACTGTAAGACCACAATAAACAGAAACTACGACTGGTTCAAAACTAATCTGGTACTATTCAAACAAAGGGACTTTACTTCTTCAACAGTTTAGGCTATTCAAAAAGGAGTTTTTGTATTGTATGTGAATCATCTTATAGGAATGGCCACGATAGTGCAGCTAAGGTGGGGTCAACAGCAATATGTACCAATAATTTCAATATTGCACTACATGTAAATAATGTCTCAGTACTCACTTCCTGCCCTGTGGGTCCAGAGAACAGAAAATAACAGTGTTGACAGCATAGTGTCTTCTGAAGAACAGCCTGCAGGATCAGAGACATACAGTTTGAACAGTGTGTGGATTCACAAGTGATCACACCTGAATCTGTGTGTGTGTGTGTGTGTGTGTGTGTGCTTGGTCTGCAGATGCAAAAACACCTACTTCCTCTGGTTGTCTGTCAGTGTGATTCCCTGTGCCGACACTTTGAAGTGGACGATGGTTGAAGGTGGTGGTGGGTCCAAGGAGAGTGTCAGCGTGGTCGCCTTCTGAACCGCCTGGTGTCCTGTCAGAGACTCCAGCTCCACAGAGCCCAGGTACCACACATTACATGCTACATAGACACATGAATTAAATAAATTTGTTACTGATTTTAATCACTATCGCCGATGATACATGAGTTAAAAAACAGCAACACAGATTTGTGTACATTTCTATACCTGCTCCCTGTTTGAGGAGTTCAGCTGCTGAGTTTGTTGCCGTTTGTGCAGATGAGTCATTTAGTTCCTCCACTGGGTCTGCAAGCAAACACACACACACACACAGATAAATTCTATGCCCATTTATGCACTTTCTACTTGTTTAAACATTTTGTCAGGCATGCACACACAGTACAGGATGCTTATATTAACAAGAAATATTTGTGCTGCCATTTAAAAATTCAGCTTTTTTCTGACTTCATTGATGTTGTAAGTTATATTTAAGAATTTTAAAGAAATTTTCAACAATAACCAAAGTGAATCTAAAAGTTGCCAAATCTGTGGAGGTTTGGTGACACTTAAATATTTAATTATTATTTTATATATATTATTTGTAACACTTAGAAGTCTTCAGAAGGACTTTTTGTCCTTTTCAAAAGATGATGATGATGATGAGGTTTGATACCAGCTGTCGTCTTAACAAAAATGTGTTGCAAACAATGTTTTACCTCTGTCAGGCAGGATTAGTTTACAGGGCAGAGCCAGAGGGGTGATGGAGTGCTGGCACACCAGAGCTGTGAGACTTCCTGTCAGGAAAATTAAAAATAATACCATAATCAGTATTTTACAAACAAATCCATTACCCAGACGCACAAATGGGCTCGTTATCATAGAATATGTGAAAAAAGCTGGTGCCAGCTGCATTTCATCAAACTGACCACTAGATGATGGCAGAGGAAACACATTGAAAACCTAGTTTACTGTACAGCCTCACTGGGTCCACCCTTGTGGACTAATATAGGTGACTTTGAAAAACTAATTTACCCTCTGGACTGAGTTATAGTGCTGAAGACAGCACTTTAAACTCAACTCAATTTAATGTTTTTTATTGTACCATGGGATGGATAGAGATTAGTGGAACATTTTACTATTTCCATTACCTTTTCTTATAAAAGACTTTGAAAAAGTGAATGAGAGGCATTTACTCTCTGATGATCTCAGGAGTGTTGGGTGATATTTTCATGTCTTTTAATACAACAGAAAAGTACCAACTCATCATAAAGTTGTACTACTCATGACAAGAAGTACTGTTTTATGTAAGTTTTGGATTTATTGGATTTCTACATCAATGTGATAAAGTGTCTTGATTTGTCAGGTACTTTATTCATCACATTAGACAAAAGAAGCATGGAATAGAATATTAATGGTGCAATAACATGTAAAAGTAAATACATATTTTTGTCTGTTTGATTTTATCACTGAGACCTTGCTGAAATGTTTAGAAATATGACAACTTAGGCAGACACTGATTACATGTCGAGCATTCTCACCAAAGTAGGGCTCATTAGGGCAGCCTTTAAGACGAACTCCTTTCTGTGTGCACTCTATCAGAAAGTGTCTCACTAGCTCATTGGACAGGTCTCCCACTGCAGAGATAGAGACATTATTTCAGTGTATTTTTGCATGTACTGGATACTGTTATACTTTACAGGCAGACGGACAACTGGAAAGATTATTGTGTTGCTGGTTATGCATATACTAGGGGAACTAGGGAACTTTAACATACCACAAAAATATGTGTATGTGTAAAAACAATCACACATACAAATACAATCAAAGGAAATACAAAGAAACCTACCTTTCTTACTCTGTTGTAACACAGATGGAGGGGGCGTGGCCACCTTCATGGCTAGTCCGTACGCCCCCCGAAATGAATGACTGTCTCTGACAATGAACGAGCCCGGCTCTTTATCCTTTAGCACTGCGATGGCTGTACAGCAGGTCATCAGAAGAGGGAGACACAGATAAGCTAAAGTTAGAGTTCCCATGTTCAAACTGTATATGGAGGAAAACCTTTGCACAAGGGCGTACTATCTGTTCACAAGTGGCCATTAGGCTTTCCTGTCCAAGACCAGTGTTTACCTTGGTCTCTGGAAATGTCAGGCTTGTACCAGAACTTGGACGTGTCCTGAACAAACTTCACAGTGTCTTGCTTACTCCCATAGTCTGCAAGACACAGATGATAGTGGTTTGTTAGGTTCCAGAGTGGCTTTGACCCAAAAATGCCAAGGAAGCTGAGACAAAAATACAGTGAGAGACTGGGTTAAAGGGTCAGTACACCCAAATCACAAAAAGAACCCCAAAGTGTAGCACTCAGGAATAGGGATACAGTATGTACACATGCAGATAGTTTGTGTTACGTATTTGCCTTTGAGACATTGAGGTTAGGGTGAATCCAATTTTGGGTTTGGTACTAAAAGCACTGTAAACCTTTTAAAACTGAACAAAAGGTCTTATTGTAGAGCCAGTGTCCCAGTTACTTGTTACTGAAGCAGCATCATTTTGAAATCTCAGTATTTTTGACATTTTTCTTGAAAAATTGTTACTGACCTGTGCTTTGATATTTTTAAGGGATTTTTAAGTATTTATTTTTAAATGATAGCAAACATCACAGTATTACATTGAAATTAAATTGAAAGTCATGGCATGACACTGACTTAGAATTGTAATCTCGGTGAAGTCTTTTATCATTAATGGAAAAGAAAAGAGAAGAATAGTTTGCATTGATGAAGGGACTGACTAAGCTGGAATAAACAAATATATATCCTAAGATGTATAATTTTTGTCAGGAATGACAGAAAATTGGTTATTACATCTCCAGACTATTGTATGTGGGACATTATACCTGCGCTGGGGGACGGGGCCCCACTGAGTCCTCTGAGGGGGTCAGGGGTCATGGAGGATGAGAAGGGGATGCTGAGACTGCTGCCACTCTGAGGGCTGGAAAATCCGCTTAGTGACGGGGAGCGGGAGCCAATCTCACCCCCTTCTCCCCCTCTCCTCTTCTCGGGCAGTAGTGGAGCCAGAACTCCATCTCCCCCAAGGCCCAGACTCCCAAGGCCCTCCATGGCCTCCAGCAGGCTGTGATCCAGGCTGCCATTCCCCAACAACAAAGAGGATAAGTCTGTGCTATCTGCCTCTCTGCAGACCCCCGGACCTCCACCAAGGCTTTTCAGAGCTCCCCGGGGAGAACTTTGACCATCAGGAGAGCTGAGGGAGAGTGGCGGTGAGGGCTGGTGGGGATATGGGGAGTTTAAGGAGTTTGGAGTCCTGTCATGCCACACTGGAGGAGGTGTGGAGCTGCAGAGAAAGAAGAAGGGTCAGAGGATGATACCAAGGCATGCAAC
Source organism: Mastacembelus armatus (assembly GCF_900324485.2). Classification (NCBI taxonomy): domain Eukaryota; kingdom Metazoa; phylum Chordata; class Actinopteri; order Synbranchiformes; family Mastacembelidae; genus Mastacembelus; species Mastacembelus armatus. The sequence continues at coordinate 2,181,618 of NC_046636.1, read as the reverse complement.
TGGCTCAGCTGCTGTCAAACACCTTCTTTTTAAGATATATTTTGTTTTGTGTTTGTCAAAAAGCATCAACTTATGATGTCAGTATAGTGTGTAATTAGCCCTGTTTCAAGAATTTCTTATGGTAAAATTTAGTTTTCCTTCATTCCAATCTTTTCAGAAAGAGAAACACATTATTTTAAAAATTGGTCAGCGTTATTAGACCTGTGTAATTTTTACTATTAGATTGGTTTAATGCACGTTAGATAGGCTCTCTCCTTCAAGGTCAGCAACCCTGCCCCCAGAATTATGACTAACACCTGTCTGTCCATGTTAACAACTAGTGACACCTTCTGATGAAAGGGGCATCCATGACTCATTTGGTTTGCTGATAATGTAAAGCGACATTAATGAGTTTTAGAGGGTTTTTGTTGTATTGTCATATTCTTTACTCAAGTCTACCAGTTCTTTGATGAAGTATATGATTTGGCTAGAGTGAACGGAGCTAAGTGGTTTGATATGGTCGTTTGGTCAGCTATGATTTTTAGCAGTAGAAAGCAGGTGAGTATGTGTGGGGGTACCTCTCTGTGTGTGGGAGGGGGCTTCCTGACGACACTGAGCACATGGAGCCAAAGATCCTCTGACAGGAAGCTGGGTTGACTGACACATCTGACCTGAACAGCTCTCCCTCTGTGGAGCTGCTGCTGTGGTTCACACTGTCCAGGAAACTCCGGGAATCTGAAACAAAAAAAAAAACGAAGTCACTCCCTTTTTACTACATATAGTCATCATATAGAGAAGAACCAAGTGTACTGTAAAAAAAATCCCTGAATAAGAGACCTGTAAGAGAAACCCAATAACTGCCTGTCTAGCTACAGTTTTACTGAAGGCTGTTCTTTTTTGCTTCCGTCAGGACCCTACCTTTGTTTGGATTGTACTGCAGACCCATCAATGTGTAACAGCAGAGCAGAAGCACACCTGCCATTTCTGAGAAAGATTATGCAGCTTTGTTTTTCAGGGAATAATTCCTGGAGCAAGTTGAATTTTTCGTCAAAACAAAGAAAATATGTAAAGTATTGCCAACCTTCATTCTTCACTGTGAACTCAGAAGAGTTTCAATGTGAGATTTTTGCAGTAATAGGATTATCAACTTTTTTTTTTTTTTTTTTTTTTTTACACCTTTTCTAATAGGTACTAAAACATTTTACACTTTCTCCAAAAGTGTCCCTTTTACAAAGTACTTTATGTTTGTAAAGCAAAATGTGCAATTTGCCCCAGATATACAGTTTATTCCTTTGCTGCTAATTGCTTTGGCCATGGCTGTTTGCTGCTCTTGCTTTCCTTCTGACTCAGAGAAGAATGAGAAATGATTTGAATGAAATCAGTTTATCCCGAGGGCTTTTGGAAGCTTACGTTGACTGTCGTTTAATGTCATGTTTGTTGGAGAGATTTATGAATGAGAGATGACAACAGAGGTCTTGATAGCAGAGTTAGAATTGTGTTGAATATGGAGCACAAACTGTCATTTTCATATTTGTTTGGGGTGTACGTACTGATTAGAGAGCTTTAGACTCATTGTTGGGTGTATGATGTTTGGACAGAACCAAGCAGGCAGCTGTCTCCAGTCTTTATGCTAAGCTGTGTGTGTTGTGTGCTGTTACTGCTCTGTAGTTGAAGTGTGGACATGAGAATGAACCTTCTTGTCTTTGTCTTTGTAAGTCAGTGGAAGCATCTAAAACAATGTATTGTGTATCTTGAAGCTTACGTTGTAGACCTTATACAATCTGCTTTGCTTTTATTATAATCATGAAGCAAATTAAAACTTATATTTAAGCAGAGCGCAGACTGACTGCGTACAGTAGAGGCAGAGGTGTGTGTGATGTTGAAGGGCATTTCAAACATCCCAACATAACATCCTGACATTCTGAAAACACAGTGTGTCATTCAGCAAACATGAGGGCAGGCCTCCCCAGGCCACAGACAGGCCTATGAAGTACGATGAGTCACTGTGAAAAGAGTCAGTCATTATAAAGAGCTCCTTGTTCAGCCGACTGCCCCCCCACACTTCTCTGCCCCTTTCTCCCTCCACCCCCTCTCCCCTCATCCACTTCTTTCCTCCATTCAAGCACCCTGAGATGGAGGAATTTGGACACAACCACTGCCTTTGTTTGTGATCATATTGAACAAGCCACATGATCTGTAGTTGATTATATAGACGCACGTGTCGATAATGAATTTGAAAAGTGCATGATGCAACAGCTTTTAATGGCTGAAAACTGGACTTGACTTGATTTGTTTACATGTATAAATCCTGTTGTACTGTAGTGTGGATTTAACATGTAAAACTTATTATTATACACCTGGTTTTAAACTACCCAGTGGTTTATAGTATAAACTAATTTAAACTAGTTCCAGCTTGACTGACTGTAACACTAAAATGCTGCTTACATGTTATAATATTAATGTGACTTTCCAAAGCAGGCGCTTCCCACACAAATTTCTCTGACTACATCATGTACGGTGTATCATATGTCTGTAAGTGTGACCATAATGACAGCTGCTCTGAGCAGGACTCATTTTTAATATCAGTACATTTTACTGGTACATTTTCTTTAAAGCAAAAAGTGACTTTGAGCATCATGCATGGAGGTTTTTGAGGATTTACCTGCTATAGAAAAAAAATAGCAAAAACAAATTCTGCATGTTGACTAGAGCTGTTTTAAATAAGTAACCAAAATTTTTAAATAGTTTAAATGAATTTTGAGCCTGGTCTGAGACTTTGTCTGAAATCAGTCCCTATATTTACCACTTTTTGCACCGTAATCCCACAATGCAACATATGAAAGTCTGAATTCTGTCTATGCTGACACACAAGATTAGAATTCATAAAGCTCTGAAATCTCATTTCACAAAGTCAGTAAACAGACCTCATGCTCTCATCACTGTTATACAGAAGTCTGCAGAAACTAAGATAACGCAGGTTGTTGTTGTTGTTGTTGTTATTGACTTCTGGAAACAAATATAACTGGAGGGAATTCACTGAGGACAACAAGATTCCTCAAACATTCCCACAGTTGCTGTGAGTTTTTCTCTCTCGGGATGATTCCCAGAAATCTGAGCTTTATCTCTCTCACTGCGTTCCCACGGCTGATGCTCCTCACTGTGGTTTGTCACATCTGCTGCTCCATAGATCGTCTCAGCTCATCCAGTTAATTACAGAACAGCCAAATCTGTGGCAACACCATGTGACTCCAACTTGACCTCTGACCTCAAATCAGACTCTGCCCTGTGAGGCTTCCCTGGTGGTTATTACACCCCAACACTCCTTTCACTTCTTGTATCCATGCTGCATAGTATCCATAGCTACTCACTTTCAGCCAGACACTCATTAATAAAGACCCTGGAGAGATGCACAGACAGAGAATGTAATGGTCTCAGTGTGAAACTGGCAGATTTGATAAATATTCTTGTACTTAATTATAAAAAATTGAATATTTACAAAAATAATTATTGATGGACAGTGTCCATGTTAAATAACAACTCAGCTCTGAATATACATCAGAATTTTGCTAATCTTGTTCCTAAAAGCAAGATTAGGATAGTGATAGTGTTTTTTTTTATGTACAAAATGTGAATGAAGCTTATTCTAATGTCTGAGGCCATCATGACATATTCAGATGTCCAGTTTAAAATTAAACTGAGTTAAAAATATATTTTTATTTAGAATAATAAAGCACTTAATTCAAAGCTTCAGTTTGAAATAAGTCTTGAAGAATTGATACATTAGCTGCTCGAGCAGGATGCGTTTTCATGTGGGACAGTCTTTTATGTCTCAAATTGTTTCGTATGCTGTATGTAACATATAGCATCGGTTACCTCATACTGTCACTTCTGACAGTAATCTTGATATACAAACACATATTTACCATCAATGCTGTTACAAACACCCTAAAAACCTTTGGGAGTTTTCTCCACTTTCTGTCTTTCTATTTTCTCCTCACTTCTGCAGGACTGACTGAGTACAAAGCTGCTTCTGTTAGGTCAATTCTGCAAAAACAATTCCAAATGGCAGAGACCCATGTGGGCACATCTGCCAGTCTCCACCAGCCAAACCAACCCCCTCTCCCTGACACACACTAATGGGTTGACACAGAGATGGTGACTCACTGTGACTCAGACTGAAAATGTCCTTTTATGCCAGGTACTGACATCTATCAATAAAATCACCATGAGCCTATCTGGAGCTAATATCTCCCTCCAGACCATGCAGGCTATTGCATAAGTGGTATGGTATGAAAGACAGGAAGCAGAAAAAGAAATGCAGAACAATGAAAAAGTCACATGCTCAATGTAGCTCAGAGCTCCTGTTTTTTTTATCAGACGAGGAAAAGCTTGTCATTGTCTTTTTCTTACACTCACGCGTTCAAACATTTACTCCCAGAGCCCGCACTCACACAGAAAAACATAATGATGCACATGGAGTTATGCAGGACACCAGTGGGTTTGCAGACTCCCTGCTAACCGCAGGAATGTAAGTGCGAGCACTTTTTCTCTCACACATAGACTGAGGATGACAAGTCTGATGGGCTATGGTATGTTATACAGCTGGTCACAGCAATCACAGGAAGAAGAGGTAAAATAGGTACCTGCTTTGCTCCCCAGACTAACCCTCCACATTAATAAGAACCTGATTTAAAAAAATGGTCTTGGGTGCATGCAGGTGAATTAAAAGGGCAGTTATTAAATAAAACAAAGCCATGAACATTTCAAATATTGGAAACTGATAATGCCAATTTACAAACATTGAAAGTTGAGTTGAAGAAATATTTATAGTTCAGATGCTGCAACTGTTACAAATTGGCCCAATCACAAGATGATAGTGGTGTACATCTAAAACGGTATTGATAAAAAGATCGAAATACAAAGATGATAGAAGTCCAGTTGTCCTAGAAGCTCATGTTTGTGTCCACCAGTCTAATATTCACTCTCTGACTATTGATCTGCTTGATCTTCCCCTTTGTATGTTTGGCGCTGAGCAGGTTATGCACAGTAGATTGATTAGGAGATTATCTGATTCTGATGAGAGCTAAAACATACAGTAAACGTTCCAACGATGAGATAATCAGAACGTGATCAACCGCCTAACCATACCATCTCCTCTTCAATAAAACTCATGCAACCTCAGTCCCTGCTGCTACCATTCAGAAGTCCTGGAAGTCTGACCAGAGAGAGGAGGAAAAACAAACAGCTCAGATTCCTCTGCCCGCTGTTTGGACCGACAGCCTCATTCAGTCAGTGGAGTGGCAGAGAGGCCAAATTATGAGCCAGCTGAAAGGGAGAGAAGAATAATACAAGTGCTAACAAGTGGGGAGAGAGGGTGAAGGGCCACGGTAAACAAGGCGGTATTTAAAAAGAATACTGTGATCACTGAAGTGTTTATTGCACTGGTGTCTAAAGTATTGTGATAATGAGCTGATGGCTTTGGAAACCAGGGTCAGAGCCACTGCTGTGGTTTCATTCATACTGTTTGACTTGTGATACACCAGGAACAATAATAATGTCCCATTTTCTTTGTTGATGAGTGTTCTGATATGATGTTCAGTTCTCCTCAAACTGCGGGTGAATGTCTTTGATGTGGTTTTACAGACCATTAGCCACCGCTTTGGATATTTCTAGATATCAAGGTCAAAACTGGCTGTTTTAAAAGAAAGTGTTATGTTAGATGCTTAAGCCTGGAATCGATCCTGTCGCTAATACATTCGGTGCTAAAACTGAATATATCCCATTGGATTATGGGTTTTTTGTTGTTTTTTCTTTGCCAGATCACAAAAATGAATCCATGGCAGGTTTGGTCACACAGTAAATGTGATCTTCCCTGATACAGGAATGTGTTGGAAGGTTCATAGTGATCCACAATATAGAGTTAGCTGCACATGTCCGTACTCATCTGGGGCAGTGTCAGTGGGTTCAACTGGATTTGTTTGGCCATGTTTAGACCTACAAGAGCAATGCATTAATTGCATTCTGACTCATTTTAGTAAAACCAGGGTGGTGGCACAGCAAAATACATCATACCACTAACATCTAATTTATTCAACAATTTAAACAAGTCTGGTGTGTCAGCTAGTTCTAAAACCTCTGACTAGTCAGAGCCTCCTATCCAGTGAATGTAGCTACATACAAAAAAAGAGAATAATGTTCAGACCAGCATTGAGCAAAGTAACAGAACTAATAACACCTAAAAAAAATCTGAATAATTTCTCCAAACATCCACCACAGCTTATGTAAATATACATTATTTGCTGAAAAAGAAAACGACAATGGCCACCTGTCCTGATCTAAGTACATTGTCAGATTGATTGAAGTTGAGTCATAATTCACAGGGACTTGAATTGGATTTTTTATTTATTTATTTTTGATGCTGTAACCTTGAATGTACCAGACCCCCAAATTTAGAGCTCACATGTAGAGCAATTAATGTTCTGGTGTGTCTCACACACTGGGGTTGTGAGGAAACACAACAGTTGTTCATTAATGCTCTGGGGAACAGATTCTGGTCTGCAGTGTCCGCTGCCCTCGTAACCGCTGTGTTGTCAACATATTCTGTTCTTCAGGCATTTGTTTTCTGCCTTTTTGCCCTTCGTTTCTGGCTGTCCCACAAAAGTCAAACATTTCTCACAATTATTTTGTCTGGTAATTTGAATTGTTTGTGCTTTAGTATGTCAGAATAAAGTGGAAAATGCAGTTTGGAGAAACATAATTTGACGGCTCGTGGCACGGTGCTAAGTACATGAGGGTATGAATTTTCTTCAAGTAAATGTTCTATTTAAACTCAAGAAAACACAGATTAATTAATTATTGATTAGTTTTTTCAAACTTTTTTACCATATATGTTGAATTGTAACGCATAGTGAACAGTTGTGCACTGAAAGACTGTTCACACTGGTAACAATTGGAAATAACCAGCTGAAGTGAAATGAAAATATTGTCTGATTTCCTTCTAATTGACACTTTGCAAAATTATCTTCAGGAAACTGTTGGGAAATTATTAAGAAAATATCCAATGTTTGCCAAGCCCCAGCTGCCAAGGAAAAGGTTTTCCCTCATAAAGACAAAGAAAAGGAACAAATGCTAACAAATGAGAAGTGTCTGAAATATAGGGCTGAAAAGCTGTCAAATATGTGTCTGACTAATTAATCAGCTAACTCAGTATGAAGGCTGAAGAACTTATACGTGGCACAGAGAACAAGAGAACAGCTCAGTTACTGAATTGTTGCTGTATAATATTATTCCACTTTCAACAAATGTGGAAAATATGTGCTGGATGTCTAAAGATCTTATTGCATTATTAAACTGCTGCAAAAGTTTGAAACCAGTTAAACTTGTGGCTCAGCAGGATGTTGTTTGACATCTCTGGCAGATGTGGGAAACCTCCACAGCAATAAGCACCCCAACAAAAACAAGATTCTTCAAAGACCTTTTCAGTTCAGTCCAGGTCAGTAGTGCAGGAAAAAGGGGGGGAAATGGCCTCCCTTGGTTAACCACCAATACATCAGCCTTCCATAACTGCATCATGGAGGCCAAAATAGCCCTTAACAGGATGAGATCATGAACACAGCAGTGGAACAAACCACCTCACCATCTCACCAAATGTGAGATGTCAGAGGCTCTGCAGACAGAGCTGCCCTGAATATTACTGTTGATCAACAACACAGAAATGTATTTTCATGCAGAAAAAGGAGGGAGAGGTGAGAATTTGGAGCTGGATGTAAACGGCATCTGACAAAAACATTCCAGGAGCTGTCTGCAAAATACCAAAGGGCTGGAGGAGAGAGGGGAAGTGTTTCTGTGCATATAAACCCTCCTTAAATTCCCAGGAGGGACAGAGGGAGAGATAATGCTGTATAAACAGTAGAGAGAATGATCAGAAAATGCCTGGTGAGAATGGAGGAGGATAAATAAAACAGAAAAGCAAAGGTGTTAAAGCGTATAAACTACTTCAAGTGATGAAGATGCAAATGCAAACACAGAGGGATGGAAAATGAGTTTTGTAGTTTGGTACCCTGTTGATACACACACTTGTGAAAAAAGTCATTCAGTCACACACTCATTCCTTTGATCTTTGTGACATGTGAGCATGCACGTACATACCGAGAGATGCAGTCATGCTGGTGACACTCTTAGAAGTCCTCTCAAACTAGCTGGTTTCCTGTTTACCACAACTTTGAGGATCACGCCTTCACTTTCCTGCTCCAAAGTCTCTTTCTGGTTCGCTGTGCCTCCCAGCGTGAATGAAACTCTCTCTGCCACAGTCTGCTCCTCACTCTCTCTCTTTTACTTCTGTCTGTTGAAAAGCAATCTGAGCCTGACTCGCTGAAGCTTTTTTTTTTCAGGGGCTGGATCGTTTTGCCACCATGCCCAATTCCTTTCATCCCCCAGATGGGAAAATAAGCTCCCCTGTTTGTTTCTGGCTTGTTGTGACAATGCGTTTGTATGGACGGAGGGACAGAAACAGGCAGGAAAGGGAAAAAAAGAGGTAGAGAATTTCTCCCCCTTCTCCTCCCCTTCATCCTAGTCGACATACCCTTCCTCCCTCCTCTTCCTCTCAGTGACCACTGAGCATTGTTCCTGCCGCTCCACTGCGAGCACTTTCCCCCAATCAGAGTGGATTCCAGTGGGGTCAGAGGTCACATGTGACCTTTTATGGACCACAGAGAGGAGGTGGCTGGTGGCGATGTGGTGCTGGTGTTGGAATGGGTAGGTGGGGGTGGTCTGGGGGTTTCTATAGCCTCTCTGTCAGGGCATGTGTGTCCACTCCCACCATCTGCTTGCCACAGACAGAGACAAAGGCACGCAGACACACTGACTGTGACTCTTACCATGTGTCTAATCTTAGCACATCATAAATTAGACCATAAAGCTCTAGATTGAATCATGTTGAGTTTACTTTTGTTTCAGTGGAAGCATGTGTCGCATGCCTTTTTTTAACCTCTATATCACTGGAAATGAGCTGGAATAGACATCAGCTCTGTCCATCTGTGACACTTTCAGCTTAAAGATCCAACAGTCAACATTATTTATGTAAAAAAAACCTTTAATACTTCAGTCTGGTGTGTATATTCTATAGGCATTACTCTATATTGTTCTTAGTTTCAAAAAAATCAATGAAATGTCAAAACCAGTGAGTTCATAAAACAGCTGTTCACTGTAGTTGTCAAGAAATATTACTAAAACAGTGCAACCGAAACAGTTTGGGACTGTTTTTAGCCATGGCTGAATCCACTTTTGGTCTCTAGTTAGTATTTGTGGTAGTAGGACTGTGTATATAGGCAGTGAGTCAGAAAAAACTACAGCATGTGTGTCTGTGGTGATGAAGGAATGTATCACAGTCCAATACACACTCTTACTTGTCAGACTATATTCAGAAAATGTTGCATTGACCGCACTATTGTTTTTAATTAAAAACTTCTCTCTTTACAAGACCTGTGCAGGCTCATCTCATCTCGCTCTTATATATTATTCACGACTAACAACATCTGAGGGAGGAGGAGAGACTTCACTGAGTTTGCTGTCCTTTCTGCCACCTCCCTGTACTTTCCCCTGACCTTTGACCCCTGAGGTTCAGACAGTCAAGTGTTTGTCTCATCAGACCATCTGCCTCGGTTAAACCTCAGCTCATAACAACATTCACATTCCTTTGGCTGAAACCTTCTTCAGTTGGCTGAGGGCTTCTGTTTATTTTGATTTGGCCACAAGTACACAAAGGAAATGTTATTGCATAACATTTTAGAGCTGCGCTTTGCCATCACGAGGATATGGAAGGATACAAGCCAGAGTTTATTGTTGGCTTGATGCAAGAAACTGCTGTCTTTATGACTCACTTCATGGCATAAAGTGTGAAAAAGATGCAAGAATATTATCAGTGTGTGTACTTTAAAAAATATTATTGGACCAAATGCCTGTGTGTAATAATCCCATTGTTCACTGCCTGCCCAGTTTCAAATGACAGTTAGCAGCTAGTTGGTGAACAAAATGAATACCTCAGTTGCAGAGGTTCGCACAAACACCAGCATATACCGCTGTGATCCCAGCATTCCCAGTATGATCAGTGGGGCGATAGTGAGAAATCTGCTGGAGGGCAGCTGAGTGCAAAGTTGTTATGAAGCTGTCTGCTGCTGCCTGCAATAACCAGTCCTTCAATTTAAAGTAGCCCCAGGTCAGGTTGTGATTACAGTAATGACTGTAAACATTAAATAAAAATAATTTAAAAAGGGAATCAAACTGTTCTGTCCCAATATGGCAAATTGTTTCCCAGACTGTTGTTTACCCTAAACGTGGGAAACAGGAAGCTCTTGTCTGCCCCCCAAGCAGAGACTGAGCAAAAGATATTCTCTGTTCTTTGTTAATTCTTCTGTCCAGCAGAAAGAAAGAATCAGGTGTATTTCTGTTCACAAATAACGATTACTCTTTCACCAGTTCTGCCTTCTCTTTGCCTGACAGACATGTTTACGATAAACTGGCCTGCCTTAGTTTTGTTAGCAATAAACAGGAATATGTTTAGGTTGAATGATTATCTGACTGTCTGCAGTAGAATGAATTATTATTTATGAATTATAGTCTTTTAGTTGTCCTGAAATCTCAATTTAAGACATTAGATTAAAACCTGTCTTGATCAACATTTTAAACATTTTTTAAAAAACACCACATAAAGAATTTAAGCTGCTTTCTGCACTAATTACTGACCACAGCTCAGGCTTTGTCTTTGTCTTTGTCTGTTGCTCAGGGGGTTGTTTTACTGCTGGCTTTTCAACTTTACAGGGGTTGAATATATATATAGATTTTTAGTTTAGGCATACTGTACTTAACTCAACTGGTCTTTGTTTCTTCATCGTGAAAAAGTTTGTAACTACCACAGGAATGCAGCTGACACCAGATACAACCAATGAGAGACAGCTTTGTGTTTTTTGACATTACAGTAAATTCCTTCTGCAGCTGTGTGGTACACATCCCTCAGGCAGGATGTCCCAAAAACAAAAGACCCTCCCCTCTCCTCCTGTCCCCTCCCAGAACAGGACGTGAGTGGACATCCTGCCTGCAGTGGTCTCTTCCTCTGATACCGTCAACTATTATTAGCAGACATCCAGCATCAGCTGTCCTGAACAGGCCTGATAGAATAGTTTCAATTCCTCCAACTATAAACCTGTGCATGCCTCTAACCTGGCACAACTTACCAGAAACAGAGCCGTGCCCACATTTCCAGCCAATAGCAACAAAGTCCAGCCCAGGTGTGTGTGTGTGTGTGTGTGTGTGTGTGTGTGTGTGTATATGTGTGTTTTTGGTCAAATATGCTACAGCATCATTCCAGCACCTTCTTGAACCCTGTCCAGCAGCAATCAGCAGTTGTAGTGTTTTGGTGCTCTTGCCAATCAAACACACACACACACACACACACACACACACACACACACACACACACACACACACACATATGATCACACACTCTTGAGAAAGTGTACCTTGAGTCCAGCTCTGCTGGTCCCACTGCCGCCCAGTCTTGAGATGGGAAAACTCTGAGAAATGTTTCACTGGGAAGAGAAGGAAGACACTGATAAGATTTTAAAATGCAAACACACCCACAGCCAGAAGTGTCCATTTTGACATTATTTCTCACCATAGGGTGTTGGAGGAGACACTGGGAATGCTGGAGTTTGTGGGACTCTGTCAGAGCTGTCCACTTGTCTCTGATAGTCCACGCTGTTGGTTTTGTACACATACCCATGCTTTATAAAAAAAAGTCACAAAAAAACTAGTCAGGCGTAACAATTTTTTGTTTCAGTCCCCCCTTCCCCCAACACACAAACACCACATCAGCAGACATCAGTCTTGTGATCTGTGTGTGGCTGCAGCCTGTGTTTTGTGTAATCTGTTAGGTCATTTGTGCCATGCGGCCATAAGAATAAGTGCAATAGCAGAAAACTCCAGAAAAAGAAAAAGATGGGCACAGATTGGTAGATTAATATGAGCATAGCCCTGTCTGTAACTGATGTAAAGATATAACTCAGTTTTATTTGACGTAATTCAGTAACACACGATGGTACACAGAGTCAGGTTCACTAAACCCAAAATAAACTGGAATGATCTGATAAGAGCTGTGGGCGGGAGTAGTTAGAGCTCAAAGCAAGTCTAAAACCAAGTCCAAGTCTGAACAGTTTTAGGATCAAGTCAGACAGAGTGGAAACCAACATAAAGGCCAGAAATAGTGCTGCATCATTATTGTGCACACCGTTGTGTCTTCTCCCCCTGTATGAATGGTGATTCTGGCCTCTTGTGTTTACGAGTCACATGGCAGATACTAATTATTGGGTTAATGTTTGTGTGTTTGCGTTAATTTACAGGCTGCTTACGTGGTGTAACCAAGCATGACTTCTACTCTTAGTCATTTTTTTACCCTCTTCTATTGGTGCTCTTATTTACACGAGGGATATAAATGCTGATTGTTTACCTGAGAGGATGAGAAGGAGGGACTGTGGACTGGGGAGCCCCTCAAAGTGGTCCGTCCTGGACTATGGAGAGCAGCGTAGTCTATCACGTCACTGACCTGCTTCTGCTTCTTCCACTCTGATGAGGAGCACAGAGATAAAGCGAGAGGTGTGGGTGGGGAGGGCAGGAGTGTGGGAGGCAGAAGGAGATGCAGACAGTCAGACAGATAGTGATCTGAAATGTAATCAACCAGAGCATCAGGCTCGGTCATGTGTTGTCCTATAAAGTTAACTATTCACAGACAGTTATGTCTGTTTTCATAAAAACCATAACATTAAAGACTATTGATGCTTTGTTATGACCTGATCCCGACGAAAAAAAAAAAAAAAAGGTGATGACAGTGATTGGTGTTTTTGTGTCTGACAGAAGCTTCTTTCAGTATGGTTATCAGCAGTGCGTAGCGGTTATCATCAGGACAGAGACTGTGTGACTAAGCAAGACTTCAATGTGACCAGATGACTATCGGAAAAACATGTGTCGGAACAATCAGTCGTTAGCTTTTCAGATGTGAGTAGCTGTGCCCTACAGATCATGCTTAGGGGGCGTCTGCCACCAACAAAAATACAAAGATATTACTTTTAACAAATATTGAGCACTCATTAATGTGGATATCAATATAATTAGCTGCTATTTGGTGAAAGTCTACACAGTTTGTCTAATTCTAATGACAAATTGATTAGCACCATTTTTGAGCCAAATCATCCTGTTTAGTCAGTTGCATCAGTATTAGACCAGGTTCAAGAAAAAAGAAAACCAAATTGTCCCCTAAAGTGGACTAAGATGTTTTGTCTGTAAAATGTGCCTCTGCTGATGAACAACCAAAATTTAAGGACTCTAGTTTAACTGTAACTGATTGAGTTCACTCCAGCCATGTAAATTCCTGTCTGTCATGTACTGTACACAAACAGAAATGAACGCTCATCCTCTGGAGTGTTATAATTTGCAAAGAGGTAGGAAATGTGGGAGTAGTACTGTACAGTGTTGAAGAGTTAGGGCATCCTTCTTACTGGTCCGACACATCCTGTGTTCCTGTCACTGTGCACGGCCTCTGCCATGCTGCTAGTTCAAGCAGGGACAACCCTGGATCATCACCTTGGCCCTCAGTGAGAGTACTTCTTTAGAAGACCTCTTACTTGCAAATGTCTGTGGTTTTGAACGCTACCAGAGCTTTTATTGTTATTATTGGCTGTGGGCCTCTTCAGTTTAGAAACTGTTTTCCAGGTTTCCTGTTGTCCCCGTGCAATGAGGACATGCCAGCAGATTACCTTGCTGGTGGTGCGTGCAAGCTCAGTTTCCCTCCAGTGACCCTCACCACACAGGTTAGAACAGTCCCTTAAGTGTCCCCAAGGTTAGTTTGTTTTGTAAAGAGTGGTGGAAAGAGCGAGGTGCCATCTAAAAAAAAGTCACATTTCAGGCCTGACATTTTACCCCCACACTAAAGTTAGCCTTAAATGCAGATTAGATAAAAGTGTGATTTTTGTTTATTGTAGGCAGTAAAGGAACGTTAAAAACTTGCAAACAGGCAAAAACATATTTGATTACTTTTCCCCATATTTTTGGATTATTTCACTCATCTAAAATAGTAAAAGGGCCATATTTTATAAACAGACTTTGAAGAGCATGGAAACACCAAAAACTCACCATAACATAGAAACAGGCTGACACATCTACCATATATGGGATCAGACTCAATTGCTTAAATCAACTACAAACAGTGAAGAAGGACATTGCGAGCTCCGCTTTCATTGTGACCATCCATCATCTCAAAATCACATGAAAGGCCAAGTTAACTCGACTGAAACTAATCCAGTTCCTCTCCTATACTGCAGGGCCTGCTGAAGTCGAGGATCACTTGACAGCCAGTGAATTTGTGCCATTCTCTTTTAGAGAAAAAAATCCCCAAAGTAATGCGATGGAAAACAGCAAACTGTTGTGTCAGACTTCACAGGCATTCCTCGTTGCTTACAAATTCCCTGCCTCAAAACATCCCCTTGAAAAACACGTTAGTCAGTCGCAGACACTGTCACAGTAAGTGAGCAGTGAAATATTAGTTACTGCTCGTAATGCGCCCTTGGGAAATGTCAACCTCCAGTCTCCAACACACTCACTGACCTACATACATATAAAATCACATGCTCCATCCCTGTACTCAAACTCTACAATCGAGTCATTGACCTGATGGTGCACAAAAGATGAAAGGTCAGGGGTTAAATGTCAGCAGTAATGTAACCCTGCATGACACATGGCCACAGGTCACCACAGCAGAGACCCTGACAGAACTGATTCAGGAGCTGTCCTGACCTTTCTTGTCAGCATGTGACTGTTGAGGATCTCCCACACGGGCCAGGTTAGTTTTGCTGGAACAGCCGCTTCATATGCAAGGAGCTGAGACATGATGTCGCTCGTACACCTATGACCTGCTGTCCTCGAACAGAAAATGAATCAGGGATGGGCTTCACAGCAGAGATGTGCATATGAGAGGGAATGAATATATCATGTGTGCCAGTGGGATGAGAAGAGGGAGCTCTGAGACACATGGAAACAGGAATGTGAAATGTTTAAAGTTCTCAGAGGTGGGATAACACCAGCAGGCCTAGTGCAAGAACATTTTATTATTGTCCTAAATTTCTTTTACTTTTTTGTGAGGTTTGTTCGTATAAGTGCTCCAAGTCAGGTTCACCAAACTCTCCTAACTGCACAAACGTGTTGTAAATTATTCATTTCGGACTGATGAAAACCACCTGTTCATGAGAAGATGCTTGACTCCACCGCAGATGCTTTAAAATTTACTGTATTTTCCAGCGATCCAACAGAGGCAATAAAACCCTGATATTTGGGGGTCTCGATATATATTCGTTATGCTACACTACATGTAAAAGAAATTCAAAATGTCCAATCAAACTGTTTTCACCTGTAATTTTAAGTGCACAGTTTTGAAATCCCACCACTAACAATTTCTCCACCACTAACAAACGAATTATGAAACAAGTCAGTTGTGAAACTAGAATTGGTTGCTGTCAGCATTGTAGCTTTCCATTCAAAATAGGAGAGACTGGAGGAAAAATACACGATTGTGTAGAGAACAGAGGTCTTTATTTTATACTAGATTTTACATAGCAATAATATCCATAATATCACCTTTTTAATCAAACACTTCCACCCTTACAGCAAATACCATGCACACTTACAAACATGTTTTCCTTCCTCAGGTGGAGATTTCCACAGTTCGGCACAGCTTCAGTTTTGCAGTCTGGGTTGTAAATGGTTCTCTGTGTCTGCAGCTGAATTGAGCTCTACAATATAACCAATTCTGCAAGCTTCTGCTGCTGGCTCATTGGCACAGGTGTATTTTTCTTAGTGACAGTGGACCATCTGTATGAGGAAAGGTGTGTTGAAGTACTGTGTACTTTTATGATCTTCCAAAAGCAAAGCTAAAGGTTCTTCCAGAAATACTTGCATGTCTTACTTGTTTACTGCTTGTGGTGTTTAGCAGTGCAGAACATCTCAGTTTGTTGTTACGTTCTGTGTGTGGTGTTAAAGCCATGCTAACAGTTCTGTGAACCTGTACCTAAGCACAGCAGTGATTTGAGCTAAAGGCTAAACTCAGCATGCTGATAATGTTAACAAGGTGCTGCTTAGCAGGTGTAATGCTCATAATGTTCACCATTTTAATTTATGTATATTGCCATACTGACATTTGTTGAATAGCACTAACTTACAGCTGACTCTGATGGTTGTATCATTTATTTTTGACTTAAGTGAAATGAAGCTTTAAAAGAGTACTCTGCCTGTTAATGCTGTGATATCTCAGAAATCAAAAGTGTCCAACTTCCTACTGTCTGTACAGATTTGATAGTAGTTCACCCAACAGCTGTTAGAACATCTCAGTCACAACAGAAAAGTCAGAGGATCATCAGTAATCCAGTAATTATGAACTCCCGGGGCAGCCCGATCAACATGACTCTGGCTCCCATGCACCAGCAATGTATCTGTGTTTGTCATTTGTGTTGACCCTTTAAACTAAGACAGACTAGTGTTTGGTGTTATCTCTTATTTTGATTGGTCTTACCTGACCGATGTGTGTTTCCCTTGTGGCTGAGGCCGTTAGTTTGGAGGGAGGCAGACCGGGACAGGGGTGTGCAGCGAGTAGGGACAGGAACAAAAGTGGGGTCCAAATCCAGAATTAGTTGGTTCAGCTGCTCTATGGACTCGTCGATGTCTGTGGTTAATGAAGCCAGTTCGTCTTCTTGGCATGATGAACTGTGATTAGAGTTTTGTGTGGTGCTGTGTATGCCGTCCTCGTCCACCCTTCCTCTCTGCACCGCTTCCCTGCTGCTGTTTCCTCGAGGTGGTGTATCTGGAGCTATCAGAGGGGTTGGCCTGTCTTTTCTCACCCTTTGTGGCCTCTCTTCGACATCCACTTTAGTGTAGGTATCAGTGAGGACATCCACTGTCTGCTGCTGTCGTACCCAGGAGTGTGTGGAGTATTCAGCCTGGGCTGATCTCTGAGATTCACGCAGATTCTCTGATGACAGTGAGCTTATACTACTCGAGGTTGGCATTTCTAAAGCTGGAGCAACCACACCATCTACTTCATCCTCATCATCCAGTATATCAGTCTCCCTCTCGCTGGACGAAACCTCTCCATTTATAAGGTGTCCCAGTCCAGACTCATCTCCAGCCATTTCCCCATCCCCTCTACTGCAGGCAGCAAGCTCGGTCATGACCTCCAGAAGAGGCTGAACAATCTCAAAGTCCACCCCAGAAAGTAACTTTGCCTGGATACACTTGTCCTGTGTAGGCGCTGTCCTTGGCCTGGCTGCGGTTAGCCCCTGTGAGGCAACAGACAGGCCAGAGTCACTGTTGACAGATGGAGCTCGGTCACTGCTGGGAGTGCTGGTCCTCAGGGGGAATAAAGATTCGTCCTCACTGCTCTTCTTTGTCACTCTGGAGTACAAACTGCCATTGTTGGGCTCCAGGACATGAGGTGAAGCTGTGGAGACAAAATCATTGTGGTGAAAACAGAAGCAAAAATGTTAGGTATAGCTGCAAAGGTGTTTCAAAAGTGAGGGGGGCACGATAAAATTAGAAGCTTTTTAACCATGAAAATGATGGTAAATGAAAATATGAATTACTATATAGTAATTATCTCTAAATTACAAGAAAATGATTAAAAAAAAGCCAGCCCAGTGGCTTAATGGTTAGCACTGTTCCCTCACAACAAGAAGGTTCCTGGTTTGAAACCCATCAGGGGCCTTTCTGTGTGGAGTCTGCATGTTCTCCCTGTGCTTGTGTGGGTTTTCTCCAGGTACTCTGGTTTCCTCCCACAGTCCAAAAACATGTATGTCAGGTTGATTGGTGACTCTAAATTGCCCATAGGAGTGAGTGTGAGTGTGTGAGGTTGTTTGTCTCTATGTGGCCCTGTGATGGACTGGGGACCTGTCCAGGGTGGACCCCTGCCTTTCACCCAAAGAGAGCTGGGATAGGCTCCAGCAGATCCCTGAGACCCTGGTTAGGACTAAGGGGGTACAGATGATGGATGGATGGATAATTCAAAACAAAAGATATTAAATTTACAATCAAGGAAACAGTTTACAATTAAGAAAACCAGCAAATATTCCATCTAATAAATCTGAAGAAAGATCAGTATTAGAACTGTTATTGTGGATTAATTACGTGTCCACTGACTGATTCATTTACTGTTCATCTCAGGTCTCATATAAAAAAAAAAAAGTCCAGCCGTCCTAACAATCAACAGATTTTGGCCGTCCTCTATGTAACGTGAAAGGCAAAAGTTATCACATCTTGAAATGTGAAGGTGACATAGAGGAAAACATCAACATTTTTAATAACTCCTCTCTTCTTTTATCCGGTCTGTGGCAGTCGCACTATCAGAAAGTACAGCTGAGAGATTTTACTGAGATACCAAAGTTAAACTGTAAAAGACCTTTTAAGTTAGTGGACACATTCGCTGTACATGACTCCATACCTGCAGCACTACATATGATTCAATATGACGCACACAAACACACAGCACCTGTGGAACCACAACCATCATTCCAGACACACTCCATGTAGAAAGCACAGAGGCCCTTTGTGAATATGTGTGTGTCACGCAAAGGACGTGTCTGTCATTGACGTGTACCTGAGGTCAGGTAGCGCTGATTGTGTGTTCATGCACATACACACCAGGTTTTGTTAGACTTTGTCTGTACCAATGTGAAAACACAATTCTGAGACCTGCAGCACATTAGCACAGTTAACATTTATCTATTGTGATGACCGGTTAATGATTTTAGTGTTTTTTCTAACAAACACTGAGATTTTATCATTTCAGATAGTAAACTGAAAAACCTTTGGCCAAACATATAACTTAGTAAAGTAAACTTTAAATCTTATTGTTCTGAATATGTTATTTTTTTTATATGTTTGGAAAATAAAAAATATAGTAAGAAAAAAATAAAAGCAAGTTCTCTGATAAAGGTTGATAAGATAAATTGGACTCGTACAGTGACTGCATCAATACATATGCATACCGGAGCTATATGAGCACAGCCTCTTAAGTCCAGAGAGGCAATAAAACTCAAATACCAGGCATGCATGGTAAAACCTCACAGCTGGTCTAATGGTCTCCCACACACAGATGCACAAATTAACGCAATGTATGACTTGACAGTACTATAAAAACTTTAAAATGAGCAGAACTTCAGTTAACAGAAAGACACTACCATGCAGAAACTAGCACTGAAAAGCAGCATACTTTACCAGCAGCCAGGAGTAAACTTTCACTGTTCCGTCTTCAGAATAGAAACAGGATGAAGTGTTTGCTGAAGCGTCACTTTGCAATCAGAGAAAGAGGAAAAGAGAAACAGATGACAAACAGAAAGGAAACGCAGCAAGGACGAGGGCAGACTGTGAAGGATGAGGAGAAAGAAGAGGCTGAAAAAGATTCTGAGCAGCTGAGTCTTTCCTGCTGTGGTGTCCTCTCTGTCTCAGGCTGCTACAGGAAGACAAGCAAAGAAAGTTCTTTCTCTTAAGGTGCAAACAGCCCCCCTGTGTCTCCCCCACCTCCCACTCCCTCTTTCCCCACTCATGTCACTCCTGCACTCCTTCCTCGCCTGTTGCGTCCCTGCACTGTGAATCCCCGCCTTCACCGTCACCGTGAACTGAGCCTTGGCTTTGCCTCGTCCTCTTCTTTTTTTTCTTTCCCTCCCCCTGCCCCTGTATCCTGTCCCAGCTGACACAGGTAGGCAATACTGTGGAGAGAGTGTGCGCTCATGCATTTTATGTCGGGGGGGTGGCAATAGAAGGAAACTGAAGGGTGGATCATTCACCAGACTTGCAACACACACACACAGGTGGAGGAGTCTGTGCAGCACACACACATTGCACTTTAAAGGAAAAAGACACAAAGCAAAAGGACCTTGGGCCAACCAAATATGGAGAGGGGAATGTAAACATGGGGGCGGGCTCTGGAGGGACTCGTGAGCAGGAAGGGGGGATGGGGAATATTGGACAAACTGCAACCTGCAACTTGAACCTGAAAGCAATGCTCAGAGGTACAATGAGGGAGACAGGAATAGAGAAAAAGGGAGTAAGAAAAGATGTGGAGATGGAGTGATAGAAAGAAGGGAGGGGTGGTAAAAAAGTAGAACCACCTGTGGTTGAAAACAACATTCCTGCCACTGGCTGTGTTGCTAACAGGCTGGCATCCTCATTACGAACAGGGCATGCGTGTGTGCTGGTGGTTAAACGTAATGGCCATGTGTGTTTGCATTCATGTGAGTGTTTTTGTAAATGTGTGTTTATGCACCTTCTTTTTACATTTCGCCCCCAGTGATCGGTCTATCTAAATGACATGGCTGGCCAGAGCAGATTTAGCAATGGGATAAAACAGCTGGAACTGGAACCTAAACCACTGGTTAAAAGTGATTCTTTCAGCTGCCTGACCTGTGTTTTTGTGTTTGTGTTCTTCTGAGTGTGTGTGTGTGTGTGTGTGTGTGTGTGAGAGAACAGTTATTTTGAATGAAGGGAAACTCCTTGAAAAATGGTCACCTCCAAATATATAGGTCTGGCCTGCCTGCTGTCTAGATGATCTGTGTTACACCCATTCTCAGGAACGTTAAAGAGGCCTTTGTGTCCACAACAGTTGTAAGCTGTCACACTGATGACCAGACAATTACACACAAGACTAACCACAGCCAAGTCTAAACAGGCAGCCTCCCTACTAGACCGGCATCCACAGAGAGATACCGGTCACTTGGTCACGTGGGGGCAAACTGATGTCAACATATTATCACGATATAAAGTTGTTGTTGCTAACATGTTAGCAAACAGATAGCTGTTAATACCTCCAGCAAACTCAGTAGCAGTATGGTCATCCCACTGTAGTCCTGTGTACATCCACCTGTCCAGTATTTACTGTCATTTTAACTCTGGTTTGGTCTCCACCAGCTACTAAGAAGCATTTGTCTTTTCAGCTGTGAGATACTTTTCTTCTTCACCAGGTTTTCTAAACAATGCTCTGTAACTTCTATATATATAAATATATAACGACTAATATATACTAATAAGTTCAAGGTCAAAGGTCAAGGTCAAATTTACTTATAGAGCACCTTTAAGCAATGAATGCAGACCAAAGTGCTGCACAATAGCATAATACAGTGACAAATAAGACAGAATTAGAAATTAAATCAATGGGTAAAACCATAAAATCACCAAAAATCAAGAAAAATACTATTAATTAAAAAATTTAAAAACTATGAAATTAAGACTTGTCTATCAGATGAATGTATAAAATCTCAATTCAGTCTCAGTTGGCAGACCTCTGAGAGTTGAGTTGTGTTGTCAGACTGAACTTCACGTTTGAATATGTCATCACAGTTACATGAAAACTGATGCCATTCAGGTAGACCTTCAGATATTCTTTTGCTTTTTGTTGTAAAAAAAAACTGCATCTGGAAATGTCTGATTATTTTTCTGCTCTTACATTCCTAATAATGTTTTTTACTTTTTACTTTTATAGATGTGAGTCATATAGTGTGACACAAAATAGCAGCACCTGGTCCACTTACTGTAAATTTACAGCCACATCTCATGACTGTGATACACAAAACCAATGAAACTATCCAAAATGAAAATAAACTAAGTTAGCTAACTAAGTAGACTGAATTAATTTTGCAACCTCACAAAAAAGAATTATGGTGCAACATAGCACAGACTGCTTGTGTGCTTATTGCATCTGTAGCATGTTTTTAAGAGTCTGCTTGCACATTTTCATACTCCTCAAAAATAAATGGAATACAATGGCTTCTGTAAGTCAGGAACACTATATGAAAATAGGAGATAAATCATAAAAAATCTTTCATGGTTTTTTAAAGAGTTGAACTGTGTAGACAAGTAAAGGTCACCATGATGTCAGAGCAGAGAGGTTTAGGGCAGAAAATCTCTGAGAAACCACAAATTCAAGGCAACAGGAAAGTGAAAGAAAGAGGGGTGGGTTCAGAAAGTGGGACTTACTGGTTAAAAAATGCATCTTACCTGTTTGAAGTGAGGACTTTTCTTGATATGAGTCCCGTCTAACTAAAGGCTCCAAGGTGTCATAGTCCACGGTCACATAGGGTCCATTGTGCCACAGCTCTCTGCCTGCACAAATATTTCCAGAGGCAGTGCTGGTCAGGAGTCAGTTAAAGAGCAACAAGACGCACACACAAGAAACACAGCCGCCTATGTGTGGACACACAATAACACGAGCTGATTCCCAGCGCCAAATCTGATTTAAATAATAACGTGTTCATGCATTAATTTTGCCTCTAGCTGTTTCTTGTTATCTGAATGTGTGTGTAGGCTGGTTTTCCCTGCCTTTGTGTTCTTTCCCCTGTGCAGTATCTGTAATCTCAATTCCTGTCAGATATTTGTCTGATAACTCCTCATATTGCTTCCTGTTGAGAGGCGATGAGTGTGACTGTACGTGCTCAGGGCCAGTCTGGCTGGAGAGTCCCCTCCTGGTGTCCAACACTGCCCCCACCTGGGTGACTGACAATCTGATGATGAACTTCTCGTTTGTCTGCGCGTGTGTGTGTGTGTGTGTGTGTGTGAGTCACTTCTGTCTCCTCTGCTTGAGCTGAGAAACACAATGAATCTCGCTGCAGCGTTTGTTCGTCAGCAGCGCTCGTAGCACAAATAATGTGTCTGTGTGGTATACATGAGTGAATCCAGGTGGTCGCACTCATCAAATCACCCAGATAAATTTGAAATGTCACAAGATGATTGACAGAAGAAAAACATAATTCTGCAACACAAACTTTGCTTGATTTACCGCTAATTTAAAACAGCACAGTGGCTTACTGTGCACTCAGCAGCTAGTGGGGCTTTAGGGTCATGTAAACATCTTGTTTTGTGAGAGTAAATTTACCTTTAATCTTTTCAGGACTGTCTGAAAACAACAGTTCTATTTTTCCATCGTCTGGGAACCGAGGGTCTGGAATATTACATAAGAAAAAGATCAGAGAGCTGGACAGTTGACTTTACTGGACAGGTTTCCATTTTTTCTTTCACACCTGCACAGTTCATACAAGGTCAAGGGTTAGTTGAGGTATTTACATTGAAGGAGGGGAGAGCGCTACGAGCCTGAAGGATTTATCGCATACAGATAAAGGCTGATAGTGCAGCTGAAAGAGCGGTTCTAGCAGCAGGTTATAAATCCTACCTTCACAGGCGCAATCAAGGTCCGCCTTCGAGAAAGTCAGGGTGTGTCCGTGTACGAGGCCGGTATGAAACTGGAGACGGAAGACGGCCTGACGGCTGGCTGAGCGTCTGTTTTTATCATAACACACCATCTACAATCAGAAAATAGTGACACATGCACAGTATGAACAGCTCCACTTCACACAGTCAGCCTGAATTACCTTTTTTTTAAAATGACTTTTTAACAGCTTATTAATGCAAAATAACAGGTAATTAAATTAATCAGTTTGGTTTTTGAATCACAAGTGCAAACTATTTTCTTATTCTTAGTGTGTTATAGCAAAAATTATAATAAAAATGATAAAATTGAGTTTGGAAACACACTACTACTACTACTTTTACTACTACTAATAATAATATAGTATGTATGCAGTTTATAGGGGAAATTAATGGAGTTAATTGGAGCTTTTCAAGGAAACTTTCTGCACAGCAGGAACCAAATCACAGCATTAGTTTAAGGAATCTCACTGGAAATTATCGACAAATTACCAAAACATTATTAAATACAATTAATAACAAAAAAGAACACAGGGAAAGACAGTTTAAAGAAATTTAGTTTCCACATAATACAATTATTCTGTGGATATAAATAATAAATAAACTTGAATTTCAATTTTGGGGTTAATAAAGTTTATTTGTCTATATAAGTGATTGAACACCCAATGAAACATTAGTCAGAGTCATGTGAAGACTCACCATGATGTCGCCCTTGAGCAGCTGAGCTGGCTGGAGCACAAAGTAGAGCCGGTCTGTCTGTGCTGCAGTAACGTGGCTGAGATGGAGACAAACACCATGTCACCTGCTGTAATCGATCGCATGTTTGTCTTAGTGTGTTCAGACTTTGTCATGATGCACAGTGTTTTTCTTACTAGACTGCTGAGGTGCAAACAGCTTGTAGACTCTGGTAGACTCTCAGGAAGAGACTGCATCCTAAGGGTTTTATTACAAAAGACAGAATTGTTTTTGAAGCATGTCAGTGTAACAGAAATGTTGAGTTAAGGCTTTAAAGGTTTCTTTGTGAAGTGATGAAATCTATTGTGCTAGATCACACTGAGAGGTGACACCAACTGTAGTTCAAAGTGTTAGTGTCCAAACACAGGCTGCTGTGAAATTCTGAAACAAACTGGTCAACATGACTTTGTAAGGACCCACAGATACATAGCAGTAGACACCACATCGTTGTGTAAGTAGTCATGGATTTAGTTTATGTACAGTCTGATACAGATTGCAGCCAAGGCTTTGCTACTGGAGCCATCTTGTACGGTGCGACTGCAGGGGAGCCTGCAGGTTTGCTGTTACTGCACAGGAAACAAAAATTTAATTGACCTGATTTTTCACTGGTAAGAGCAGCATTCAGAGACCTGCTTCACACAACTCAGTTGACCTGAGCTCTAACTCATGCCAACAACATGTGGGCAGAAGATTTGGGCACAAAACTCTGATGATAAATGTGAACACATGGTCGATGTGGTGCACTCATCCTCCCATGTTCTCTCTCCAAAAGTATATTTAGATCCTGTTGTAAAAATACCACAAATGTTTTATAATGATAAAGGTGCTGGTAACAGATGCAAGGACTTACCTGCACATTTGCACACACGCTTGGGACTTTTCCCCAGAAAAGACTAAGATCTGTGAAGTACTGCAAAGTGTGCATGGTGTAAGGAACTCTTCCAGTCCATTTACAATAATTTTAGAGACGTTCTCTATAATTTTAATCTTTCAGGCCGATCACAGAGGACTTTCACTACCGTACTGGCTAAACGCCATGATATTGTGAAATGGATGTCTTTGTTTTTCCTTCTTTGCCATCTTGCTTTCATGAAGTTGGATTGTGTTTGGTAGTTGGGTTTAACAGCTATTGTAGTGTATCGCTTCTGATGTACTGGTTTCACTGCATCTGTATCATTCATTTATTTCAGCTGAACAAAGGTATTACATTCAGGGTAGAGGACTGGGCTGCTACTCTTACTTATCTATTTAGTTTTGTCTAATTCAGATCAGATGTCTGATGCGTACCTCCATCTGGTCTTATTTTGGGGAGACCGTGAAGAACAACACAGAGGAGGAAAGATGGAGAGGGACACATCCTCAGTCCTCCTTTCAACATGCTGCCCAGCATCCACACATACCTGGAGGGCAAAAACAAATGTAGTCAATTGTATTTTTACGCTACGAGCATGAAACCGGATGGTAGTGCAGTTATTAGTCTTCTTTAAGAACCTTACAGTGTCTGTTTCAGGAGAGGTTAAATCAGGAAATTTGTAAACTTGCAATCTGAGGTCAAAGGTCACAGCAGCCTCCAGAGTCTACATCATAGATCAGTCTAAGAGCTGAACTGGAGCTGACCTCTGACCTGCAGTGATTCTGCTCAGTTAGATCTGTTCTCACCGTTTCTGTGAGGGGGTCATCAGAGCAGACAGTTTGTCGTTGCAGAACCTCCTCATGGCAAAGTGGTCGAGAGAAAGGTCTGCACTGAGAGAGAGGCGTGTATTCAGACCTACTATTAGAAATATAGTGATACAAATATTCATCAGGAGTCTGTATGAGCCCTTATGAAAACAGTTAAGTGTGCTCTTTGAGTATCCAGAGTCACAGACTCTGATTTGTAACAAAACACACAAGTGTAATTGTTTAATGCACCACAAACAAAATTCACTGCTCTGCAAAGACAGATATCATATTTTTGTAGTTGTCAGGTCATCACACTCATCACACGTCTTTGCATACCAGCACTCTCTCACTCATCGATCGTTCTCAGATAACAGAAGTCATGATGTGTTATTTCTCAACAGTGAGTCACCTGATACAGCACACACACACAAACACACACATTCCTCTTCTCCTCTGTCTGACCTTTCACCTGACTCATTATTAGACCTTGTTGTGGAATTATAGATTTTCCATCACAGCCTGATTAAATGATTACCATAAAACAGATAAAGATATGTAACTATGTAGATCACAAATGCTGTGATGTTTGTCTCCGACTGAAATCCAAAGTGGTTTGCAGATCCTAGCATGCATCTAAATTAAGAGTAAATAAATTCAGCCGTGTCCAGCAGCAACAGGAACCCAGCCTGAAAATCAAATAACTGTAGTTCAAAGTCTTCTCAGTCAGACATCCTGACCTTTGTCAGGTGGACATGTACAGTAGATCAGCCTCTATTGTTCTGACAGTGCTCTTTGATATGAAAACGCCACCCAACAGTAAATGTCAGTGCTCTGTTATTGCTGCTGGTTACAGTTTTACAGCATGACATTACGTGTCTAAAAGAGAAAACCTCTTCAATCAGAGTTACTAATTAATTAACTTAATCTATCCAGACTAAAAGCTTACAGCCACCAGTTTCTTCAGAGTATACAGATTTGTTTACAACTGCCAATGTTGGTTTGCTGGTGGCACCAGAGAAAAAGTCTGAGGGGTCTGAAAAACCAGTGGAATTCAACGTTTACATTTTTTGGCCAGTAGCTTTTGAGATATCACGAAAGAAGCTGTTGAACTAGTCAGGCTTGGTCTCTGTATGTTCCTTGACTCTTTTACCATTTGGACACATTCACCTTCAGTGTTACCTGGCGGACATGTTGGTAAAGTGGATGTAAGAAGCCACCAGAACTCCAAGCCGACCTTTTCCTCCCTGTTGAGATCAGTCACAGAGTGAGAACAAATAAACTTTACGTAGCCTCCGACACAGATCCATTTAAAGAATAGGTGAGTGTCGGTGTGTGCAGAGGAATGAGAGGAGTTTACCCTGCAGTGCAGGACCACAACATTCCTCGGGTTTGTTTGCAGCCAGTTCTCCAGCATCGTGCACACGCTGATGATCTGATCCAGGTTAGGAGCTAATCGATCCACCCAACCTGCGTCCAAAACCTGACAGAGAAATCCAACATTGACTGGACCACTGTGTGTGTAATCTTGGAAATAAGCCACATGAAGTGCTATCAATACCTTGTGGTTCATTTGTGTGAGGGCCTCATTCTTCTGAGAGAGGTTGATAAGCTGAAAAGACAAAGGGACAAAGGGAAAATCTACTTGTCTCATGCAGGATTATTCTGTGGTCTGAGGACTAAGTAAGAGAATTTGTAACTGAAAACAGTTTAATGCTGGTTATAATTCTGGTCAGTGCTAAATGGAAAGCTAGAGGGGTCGTGGGTCATGGTGAGAAAAAGAAGAGAATGTGATTGGTATTCAAGCAACAAATTCATAAAATAAAGCTATGGAAATGGTGCTGAAATTGAAGGTGTTATAGACAGACTATAACACTTTTGGGAGTGACAATAGGTGGTGTGCTGAAATTAAATGTCTATTTTTTGGCCTTTTCCTTTTCTGGCATGAAGAGTTAATGATGGAGGGCACATGCTGTAGAGAGTGGAAACCGAGACAAACAGGATTTGGGGCAGATAAAATTAGACTTGACTTGATGCCAAAGTTACTGAAAACATGTTAAAAATGTAAGAAAGATAAAATGGGTGAGTATAAATTTTTACCAACCAAATAAACATGAGAAAAAATGTGAAAAACAATTTCATTTACTTTACAGGGTGAAACTTTTTTTAACTTTCTAAATCCATGTTTTGGTTTTGGTATGGTTTTTTTTGTGAATTTGTTTTGTAACTACCTTTTTATGTTCTGATGCATTGTGCATTATGGTTTTTCAGTGTTGGCCTCTCATGGCATTACTGTAGATGCCAATCTCCAATAAAAAAATGTTATAGAGACTGGAAAATTTGTAGTGGGGATCTGGAAATGTGTAGCACTCTGCAGGTTTAAAAAATCCTTCAAACATTGTATTTAAATTACAAGCATTTGGAGTATTTCTCCATTGTGATATTGCTAACTCTGAGTACTTCTGTCTCACCATGTAGTTGTGTCCATGCTTTGACTGCAGCATGAGAATAATCTCATGCAGGTTGTGTAGGTAGGTCTTCTCTGTGCATTCAGGAGGACAGTATGTCGTGATGACACGTTCTGTGATGTAGGTCAGATCGATTTGCTGTGGTTCCTCCATGAGAAGTTCAGTCACATGGACGCCTGCAGAGAAAGGAAGTGAAATTCAGGGTGTGACAATGAAAGTCATGGAAAATTCAGCAAAATGAGAAGTTTCTCCCGGGGTCAGCAGATATTTGTGGTGCATTTATCTGAGCTTGTGCCGTATCAGTTGGAACAAGTAAAGCAGAGCTCTTTAAGCCACGCTGCAGTATCTGAGTTCACATGGGGTCAGCTTTATTAATCCCAAAATCCTTTTGCTGGATGTGACGCTAAAACAAAGTGGGGTCATGGCTAAATAAAAATAAAGGAACTGAATCACAAGCTTAGTCACTTTTACTCCTTGCTGAGCTTGTGACCGGAGGAGAGATGATGAAGAACGAAGCTGCTCAAACACCACATCACAACCTCATTACTCATCAGCACAAAACCACTAAACTGAAACACAGATTCTGACAAGAGCAGGAAATCATGACCTAAGAGTTATGAGGTTCCGTCTCACCTCACTTGACTATGTTCTTGAAACCTTCATACAACATTGTGATGGGATTTTGAAATGGCATATTTAGGGTATCTTTAGGGTGCCTGCTATTTTGACTTTGCTGCCTAATACCAGGTCTTGTTCTTTTTGTTTGAACATTATCAGAGTAAGTTGTAAATCCAGTATGTGAAGACAGCCATGTGTTGAGATTCCCTCCCACAATTTTCTGGAAATTATGGTGCAGATAGTTCAGAGATATCAGGTCTCTTGGTCCATGAACAGACATTGGAGCCAGAGAGTGTGTAGAAAACGCCGTGGTTAACCTCACCTTCACCCTGATCATGTGACTGCAGCTGAGTAAACACTGGTACAACCATAGCAGCATACAGGAACAACCTACTGGGAACCACTGCAGCATGAATGAAAACACCAGGCATTTCTCTTTCATTCAGGTAGCTACCAGGTGACAGTCGGATCATCTGATCAGAATCCTACAATTACTCTTGAACATCAGCAGTTTGTTCATTTTGGATGCACAAAAAGAATAATGTGAACCAAAGATTGTTACCACACACACTTTATTTAAGATCCAGTTCCATTTATTCTCAAAGACATTGTGTGTATTCTTTAAAGAATAATAAAGGATGTCAGGTTTTGCACATGTAAGAAACTTAATGCATTAAATTATCGTAACAGGATCATGAGATGAGACAGACCAACATCGATTCTGTTGTAGTCCAGTGTCATCCAGACCAAAGACCTTACCCTGTAACCAGCTTCCTATCTGGGTATAATGGGCCAACTCACATTTATTTTATGTATTTGTACATAGCTCAGAATCACAGTGGGTTTACAGTAGGGAGTTTACAACAGCATGCAGTCTGTCAAACAAACAAGGAAAACTCACCAAAAAAAACTTTTAAGAGGAAAAAATGGGAAAAACTGAGGAGGGAGTCCTCCAAGACAACAGAAAACATGTACTGAACCACTGCTGAGACCTAAACCTGGGAATGGCTGCAGCAGGCACTGAGCACTCTTCTCAACTGTATATGGTCACTGAGGTGATATGTAGTAAATGTGTGAAAAATGTACTTTTATACAAACATGCATTCCTGCTATATTTGTGTGTATGATGTGTTCATCTTGAAACAAGGTTGGGTAAGCTTAATGAGTGGCTGCTCTCCAATTAGGAATTTCTGGCCTGTCTTTTCAACATTTTTAGACAGCTGCCATCTAAACCTGTCAGCACTCTGTTCGAGGAACAAGAAGGAACGGAAGTGAGGGACTTAACCACACACATACATACATACACACACACACACACACACACACACACACGTTGCTATAGGAAAGGCTGCCTAGCAAAGTCCTTGAGCTTAAACTAGCCACATCTAATTATAGTCTGTACTTTCCGTTTTAAAGGGAAGCATTCCAAAATGGATTAGCCATCTTTGTTTCTTGCTTTTCTCTCCCTTAGTTAGGCACATGTTGGCATTGAAACCATGAGGAATAGAACCATCATTTACTGTTTAATTCAACTGAAAGGTGGTTTGAAATTGAAAGTGTTTGTGTAAAATGACAGAACTGAAATTGACAGCAGCACCCAACTGTGACCAGCTATTGTTTTGCTTGTCATCCTCCAGTGTCATGTCTCCATTTAGATCCTCTTCCATTTTGCTTTTCATTACAGCAGTAAACTAATCTCCCTTTAGTCCATCTGATCCCCACAGAGACTCCTTATTAAATTATACTATCTTGTTTTTACATAAATACATTTAATTAGATCCACCAGCAGGATGAGGTAATTTCATTTTATTCTTGTTGTTCCAGTGATAGCTCTCTCTGTTGGCCCTCGATCTAATTAGTAGCAAAATCATGTAAGTTCATTCAAGGGAGTTTTTGTAGAACTTGCATCGGCAATAAGTGTAATTATCACACCCCCACTGGCAGGGGTTTGTACTAGTCCTGAGAAAAGCAGGCTTTTACGACTTAATGCAGGATTAAATGACCTCTGAAGATGGACTGAATCCCAGTGGAAACATGTCTCCTGGGGTTCGGTGTCTTAATGTGTCAGTAGGTTAATCTCCTACCTCTCAGTGCATCTGCGTTTTTCAGTGGTAATCCCCCTGAGATTTACTATCCATCACATGGTCCTTTGTATACACAAAGTAATGGTTTGTACTCAAATGTGAGCCAACACCAGTGGTCAGTGAAGTAACAGATCATTCATTCAAACTTTACTGCTGGTCATAGGGAGAGAACTTAGATACGTTAAGATGCAATAGAAACGTTCTTACCTTGACTGTTGCTGCAACAAGCCAAAAAGTGACAGCACTGTGAAGCCTGGAGAGTGGAAGTCTGTGACTGGTATAGAAAATGAGGTGGAGACTCGACAGAGGAGGGAGGCAGGAAGGGAAGGAGTTGGAGAGCGCATGATAAACTATACTGTTAGAGCTTGCACTTTGCCCTCTGTTGGACTGCGGTGTGACAGCAGTCCACCCCTGTTTGTGTGCGTGTGAAGCAAACAGATACACCTTTCACTCAGAAACACTCATTAGCACATTAAGTGAACCTGGTTAAATTGGGGCAACATTTTATCAAATGTTAAAGACACACAATTCAATTTGTTTTATACCACAGGCATTCACCTGATAAGGCGGAGTAAATGTATTGCATAGTGAATGATTTATCATGTAGTGACTTGTAGTGCACCTTTACTCCTCACCTGCATTTAAGTACACATTTATAGTAACTGTACTTGAGTATTTCCATTTTCTGCTAGATTCTGCTTCTGCTTCACTTTCACTTTTTACTTATGGTGTTGGTTAATGAGCAGTGATCTATAATTTTTATGAGATACAATAATGTGATGCTGATTAGACCATTTGGCTGCAGTAAAACTTTTGAGAAGTATTTTATACTTTTACTTCAGTAACATTTTAAACGCAGGACTTTACGGCTGCTTTTAATGGAGCAGCTGTTTGGTATGACCTGTGAAATTAAAACAAGTAGTGGTTCCTAAATCTCACTTCGGGCCTTCAGTATTTGGTGTTTGACCCAGCAGGTGGCACCAGAGGACGAGTCTCATTCTCTTCAATGCTCACAGATTAATAACAAAAGCAAAACTACACAGTAGATTGGAAGTTGATTGTATTAATTTAATGGGGAATGTACTATGCGTCGTCAAATATTTATTTGTTGAGAGTCAGATTCTTACAATGAAGCTGAGCTAAATAAACTAATGTAACTGCAGGTTATGTTGCCTTCAAGACATCGTTTAAACTCGTTATTTATACTTTCGAAAGTTGTGAATAATGCTCACACATTCATATACTTATTAAGCGATTAAAACGTTTGATCATGGCTAAATTCTATTTGAATCAGTGTCCATACTCTGAACTCTAAGCGTTTGAGATTTCAAATGTATAGAAAACCTAAAGAGAAAACTGCCACCCTGCAGGTGTATTACTGTGAAATGTACTATTCTACATAATGAGTACTTTTATTTCTGGTATTTTTATGTTTATGCTAATACTTCATACTAGTACTACATGCAATATGTATGCTAGTAATTTTACTTAAATAACATTTTGAATGCAGGACTTTTTTATTGTAACAGAGCATGTTTACACTGTGACATTTGTACGTTTACTGCAGTAAAGAATTTGAGTACTTCACTTAAATGTAGTAAATAAGAGAATAAGATTCATACATGTAAACTTTCGGACCACAGACACAGTCCTGCAAAGTTTATAAAATTCCGAGCTTTTCGCTGCACCTGAACGTGCCATAATGCATATCCAATGAGACCCCGCCCTGTCCGCCGTGTCCTGGTCGCCACCCTGAGCCGTCCGGGCAGTAACGGTCGCGCCTTCGG
This sequence comes from Mastacembelus armatus, assembly GCF_900324485.2. Taxonomy (NCBI): domain Eukaryota; kingdom Metazoa; phylum Chordata; class Actinopteri; order Synbranchiformes; family Mastacembelidae; genus Mastacembelus; species Mastacembelus armatus. Next base: position 2,149,008 of record NC_046636.1, on the reverse strand, counting down.
GTGTTAGCTTCCATGGCGACCAGCTAGAAACGCCTTTCTCCGGTCGAGCAGCCGGTGAGCTCGTGTGCGAGAGCTACCGGGCGTCTTGTGACATGGGCTGTAACGGAGCAACTCTTTGGACCGACGTCGCCATAGCATGCTAAGCTAAGGAGAAACCAGCCCGGAGAGTGTCGAGCTAACGGCGCAGGCTAGCGGGTCACCTGCTAACCGACCGCCGCCAGCTAACGAGATGGATACCGGGAAGGAAGGCGAGCCTGGGGCGCCTTCAACTTCGTCAGCACCGCAGGGGGCACTTGTCTCTGGCAGCGACAGTAACTCCGGGAAGCCAAGTGGATTACCACCTGGAAAGAGACCCTCCATTGGGGAGGATGAAGGCGGAGGCGCAGAGGCGAAACTCTTCGGGAAGGGACTCGCAGCCACCTCCCTCCTCCAGATCGCGATCCGGAACGGGATCTATCAAAATCAGGTTGCCAACGCTATCGGCGGCGCGGGAAAATCCCTCAATATACCGGCCAGCATGTACAGCCTGAGCTCGGCCAGCAGCAGCACTTCTGTCAACTCTTTGCTGAGCAGGAGGCGGCAGAGGCACCGGAGGAATCTGTCGCTGGGGGCTCCGCCGACCGCGAGCTCGCCCGGGGGGTCCTCCGCGGAGGCGGCATATCCCGCTCCCTGCGCCTCGCCTCTGAGCACCCTCAGCCTGGATAGGAAGACTTTTCTTCGGCAGAAGCAGTCAAAGCAGCTTCAGGCCTCTGATAAGACATGGGTGAGGTCGGACCTCCGGCGAGGCTGCATCCACGTCCACGACTGGCTCACGCCCTCCTACCCGCGGCCGGTGCTGTGCACGGTGGACACCACTGCTAAAGAGGTAGCCAGTAAGTTGGAAGGGAGCAAAGCTGGGGCTGTGCTGAAGATTACCTGCAAAACTACTGCTCCTGCTCACTTCAATGGTAATTGTAAAGATAGTAATGTGCAGGCTGATGAGATAAAAAGTGTGGAAGTCAAAAACCCCAAATCGGAGGACTATGAAGACACCAAGCAGTATTATCCTGATGCTAAACTGTTGTCCAACTTGTTGGATGATAAAACCACGAGTAACTCTTCGTCTGAGGTCTGTCTGAATGACATTGGGGTGGATCTGAGTGTGGCAGACTGTTATGGAGTCTACTCAGGATCAGATATGGAGAGTAGCACCTGTGAGGACTTCAGCCCAAGTGGACCCAGAAGCACAGAGCATGGGGATTCTCTCAGCGATGGCCTGGGCTTGGGCACAGACTCCTCAGTGATGAGTCCTAACTGTGACAGCGCCACTGAGGGACCTGACCCGTTTGAGAGCTCCTCAGACGAAGTAGATCTCACTTCTTCTCCAACACACTCAACTGACACCTCTGCAAGAGACCAGCAAGGAGACCTGCCCACCACCGCAGACCCCTCTGGTGTTTCTAACCAAGGGACAAGGATGCATGATGACATTGACGTTGGGGATGAGAATAACACAGATACCCCCAAATTAATCAGAGCTCCGTCTATATGCTCCAGCAGCTCCCAGACCCGACCCTTGACCAATCAAACACCTGCCGAGCCAGTCCTGGAGATCCCTGGAGGGAGCAGGGGTTGGCCAGAACCCATAAATACTACTCTGACCCCAGCCCTCTTTGTCCAGCTGCATGGCGGAGCCGTGCGGCGACTAGAAGATGATGAGAGGCCTCTGCAGATATTGAATGAGTACCTCATTAATCTGGGCTTTGAAGATGCTTGGAGGGTGCAGGAGGAGGGGATGAATCCAGAAATAGGCTCCCTGATTCGCTTCTACTTTGGTGAGTACTTTGTCTAAGTTGTACAAAAATCCAATTCAGAACATCTTTTATAGGTGACTGATTGTTTAGTGGGATAGGAAGAGATGTGTGTGTGTGTTTGTTGAATGTTTTTATCACAATCTCAATTATTTTTATCACAGTTCTTATTTAAAAAGCTGATGTTAACAGTCAGAGAGCCACCCTGCTGGTCAGAGCTTTAGTTGTGCTTGGCTTGTCTCTGCTCACTCATTGTTCATCTATTCTCGGTGTACTGAGAGTACTGTCATTGTGTTTGGTCAGTCAGACTCTTAAACAATTGTCCTGCTGGGACAAAACCCAGTGTTGTGCCTGTAAACCCTCCCTAACCCCTGTGTGTGCAGGCCTGAAGGGAGACACATCTGGAGCTAACAGGTGTCCTCTCTTGACACGCCACAGATCAAAATGCATGAAACATCATGGACTTTGTTTGTCTTCTGTTATTTTTGTTGTTGTTGTTAATGAACCTGTTTTTGCTGACAAGCTGAATAATAGGATGGAAAAACAGCCATGTTCTCTTGGGGGATTAGCGCAGCTGAATGTTGTTTTTGACCTAATTTTTACACCCAGCAAGGACTACACTATAGCACATATACAAATATACACACAACCTGACCAGAAGATAGACTCATTTAAGGTCGCAACAAATAATTACTTTCATTATTGATGATTGTGTTGAGTATTTTCTCTACTAACTGATTAACAGTTTGGCCTGTAAAAGGTCAGAAAATAGTGAAGAATCATCTGTGCAGTTTCCTGAAGCCCAAGTACCATCTTCAAACATCATAGAAGACTAAAAAGCCCGAACCAGAGAAGTCTATCTTTATCGTACAAATCGACTCAATGTGATTTGATTATCAAAACTGTAGCGAATTAATTTCCTACTGTTCAATTGATTACCTGATGGTTTCTAGTCATTTCTCAAAGACATTATAAAAACAGGCTTTTCTCTACCTTCAAAATGTACTACGAAGAGCTGGGCAAATTCCTCTGCCCTTCCCTACACACCCACCCCCCTCCTGGCCCCCACAGCAACAGGACATAGAAACAAAGCATGACGTAGAGACATGCGGCTGAAAGCAGGGGCCCCTCCAGCTACTGCACACAAACACACAGCCATGAAACAGGCGGCGAGGGCCTGGTATATATGACGGGGAAGTGGAAGTGCTATTTGCGTGACGGAAACAATCACAGTGCAGGCGTGGTGTGGTGTGATGTAAAGTGACAACCATGTTTATGATGTTTCCAGAATTAGTAGTGTCATGGTAAATGTTAATACCATCACATACGCACTTTAAAAACAAAGTCAACTCGCAGTCTCTTTTTGACTTATTCCTGTTCAGGCTGTTATTTTGAAAAAAATTAACATGGCTGACAATGTAACACTGTGTGTGCGTGTGCGCACAGTATGAATTGTTTGTTGATGTTGATGTTCAGAGTGGAGCCAAATGAGATTGAGTCAGCATAATCCCTCTGGCAAAAAGCAAGCTGTCTCCATCTCACACACACATTGATGCGCACGCACACACACACACACACACACACACACACACACACACACACACACACACACACTGTGCTGACAGTGAGAGAAAAATGACCTTAGAGGAACTCAGATTTCACCTCCTCAGTGTTTCAGATCTCTGTGAGACGGTCACAGCAGTGCGCTCCTCTTCATCCTGGAACTGCAGTACCCAGAGGTCACTGCTTCACTTTACAAGGTTAAATACTCAGCCAATACTAGTGACTGATACTTTGTGCCTACTGGCGTTCTGGCGTTCGCATCAAAACAGGGGTTTAGAAGTGAGATGCTGGTTCAGATCTGGTTTAAATCCACAATAAAGCATTGAAAAACTGCTGCTGCTAGTAATAATAATAATAATAATTTATTATGACAACTTCTATTCATTCAGTGTTACTGTATGAGAAGAAGAACAAATAAAAAAAACTATAACAGGAACAACAGCAAACAATATAAGTAAATACAGAATAAGATCTGATTTGAGTGCAGCCCAAAAGCACTTCTGAAAAGTTAAGATTTAGGAGTAATTTGAATGTGCATAGAACATCTGTGCTACAGATGTTTTGTGGGAGGGAATTCCAGAGATGGGGATCAGTGCGGCTAACGGGTGTAGAGCTCATTGTGGTCAAATGGATGGGGAGAGGAGCACGGATGACGAACAGCGACAAGTGCGGGAAGGGCGTGTGCAACTGTACAACCTCTGAGAGGAAAGGTGCAGTGAGGTTGTACAGAGCTTTAAAAGGGAGGAGGGGAATTTTAAAATCAATGTGCTATTGATAGGGAGCCAGTGGAGTTGTACGGAAGAAGGGGTGACATGATGCATGTAGTGAATACGGGTTATGATGCAGGCAGCAGAATTCTGGATTAGTTGAAGTTTATGGAGGAGTTTATGTGGTGGGCCCATTAAAAGTGAATTGCAGCAGCCAATGTGGGAGGTGACCGAATGGGTTGCAGGATAGAGGACAGAGGAGGAGATTAGTGGAAGAAACACAGCCTGGAGCTGCTTTTAATATGGGTCTTAAATCATTCAATGCTGTCAAAAATGACCCCAGAATTTTTAACCTGGACAGACAGAGAAACTGGTGAACCATCAATACCAAGAGAGAAATTGTTACCCTCTCCTTTTACTATGTAATTTGAAAAAAAATGGAAGAAAAGACATTTTTATTTTATTTAAGCAGCTGGTGAGACAGGAGGGTGGAAGAGCAGTGTCAGGGGTTGTGGGCAGACAGAGACAGATGCAACTAATGGTTAATCCATTCAGTTGCTCTGTCGAACAACAGTTAAAAGTCCAGAGATTTTCAGTTTGCTAGGAGAAAAATGTAGAAAAAAAACCCAATAATCCCAATTTCAGGGGAAAAAAAAGATTAAATGATGGATTGATTGCAGATTAATTTTCTGTTGACCAGCCAATCAACTGTTTCAGCTCTAGACAAATGCTTGGTGCATTCAGGGATGTTGGGTGTGTCAAGGACAAGATGCAGCAAAAGTTTTAGTGCAGCATGAACAGGAAATGGCTGTTGGCCATCTGTTGAAAGACAGGATGTCCCCATTCACAGAAGCAGACAGGAGGAAGGGGCATGTATGTGTGTATATGTTAACTCACTAAGTCTCGCCCTGGGAAGGGTGGACTCGCATAGTACGCATTCCTCATTATTTAGTTTAAAATGAGTTGGGTTGACCTGCTCCTTCCAGTTCATTGAGCTGTGTGTGGTAAAAAGAAACCACAGTATATCACCCATCCTTATTTGTATGAAATCAACACATTATACAGACACTAGCTATACTGAAAAAATGTGTTCTCTGTTATTTCATCGTATCATTTAGTTTCAGTGTCTGTCTGTCAGGGCTCCCAGTTCCTGTCTTCACTGAGGTTTGGACACATATCAAGAAGTAGCTTTCATGTGGGTGGACCCTTCGTTTTGGAATAAACTGTTAAAAGCTCTGAAATTATGGTGCTGGTGAAACCTAAGTGACGTTGTGTTGAAGTTACTGGAGAAGGCAGCAGAGAGGATCAAGGTGCTGGTGCTAGAACATTACATAACAAGCTAATCTGATTTCAGGCCTCTCATTTGTTCAGACTCTGCATGTCTCCCCTTTCTCTTGTTGTCTGGAAGAGACAGTTTTATCAGAGGATATACAGTGTCAGTCTGTTTATAGTAGTAATGCAGAGGAGCAGAGCAGGAGACTGGAGGGGCAATGAGCACCAAACCAGACTCAGTGTTTCTGTCCTGTCCACTGTCCTCGGTGTCTGTAACTGAACTGTGGCTGCTTTGTGTGCCAGCGAAGGGTTAATGTAACAATCACGCCTGAGTGAGCGCTTACCCTCTCAGGCCTCAGGGTATTACCTAGAGTTCACTTACATAACCCCACAGCTTGCTGTCACTCTCACTTTCTGAAAGAGACAGTGAGAGATCCTATTCACAAAATCCCACTGAGTTAAAAATAAAACTCTAGCTTTTATAAAAAGTCTGGGTATAACAACCTCATTGTTCTTTGACAGGTGATTTCTCTTCCTGTCTGCAGGTAAGCCTCGCTGTGTGGGCGGCTCAGAGCGTGTGCAGCTTTCTGGGGTGTACAATGTTCGGAAAGGGAAGCTGGCGCTGCCGGTGAACCGCTGGTCGAAGCGTCAGGTCACACTGAGTGGAACCTGCCTCATTGTCTCCTCTGTGAAACACGCTCACACTGGCAAGATGCACATACTCCCTCTCATCGGAGGAAAGGTACTTTTTAAAATGTTTCTGTCCCTCTAACATGCAGTCCTAAAGGGACAGGATTCCTGCCTGTGGTTTGTACCAGTAGTTTAAAACATGTTGGACTCAGAGGCCATTCATCTCTCCTGCAGCTGTGTGGTCCTTTTGGGTCCTCCTGTGTTCTCTTTCCTGCAGCCGTATAATTTCACAGACAATACTGGCCCTCACTGAGATGTCGGCTGAGCAGGAACTTTCTACTGTTGTTACACAGTATAGAGGCAGTATTTCTAAAATTCTAAGGGCTCATGTCTGTATGTTGAATATGAACCTACACAAGAGTTGGTTAACATAGCATAGCATGAAAAGAAGAAACAGGAGGCAGCTAGTCTGGTTCTGTTCTAAGTAAAAAAAAAAAAAAGTTAAATGTTAATTAGTGAAGCTCACTAATTAACATTTAACTCATTTGTCTAAAAATACTGAAGTGTAAAATCCACATATGGTTCATGTCAGTTGTGTCATCATCATATCTTGGCTGTTGGCAGTGACTTTCGGGGCTATCATCTCCATATTGGTATTGATCTTAACTGTCTCCCAGCATGAAGGCAAACAGACTGTTTCTTTAAAAAAAAAAAAAAAAGTATTTTGTACTGTTAAAACAATGATCCTGATCCATCCTGATGTTTGTTTGAGGTGAGATGTACAACATGTTTTCATTTTAGACCAAGTTGTATTAGAGCTGACACTTCTCTGCGCTTTGTGTGAATTCTCAAAGTTAGATGTGGAATTTTGTATTTACCCAGATGCAATAGATGGTTTCATGTTTTTATGAGCAATTTTAGATAAACATCAGGAACAGCTCAAATGTCAGATGATGAAGATGCTATCTTTTAAACCCTCACTCAAGTACTGCAGGCTAGATAAAGCGAGTATTTGGGTAAAGAAAAGGAGTTAAATGCGGTTCTTGCTGCAGGTGGAGGAAGTGAGGAGACACAGCCACTGTCTGGCTCTCAGCTCAGCTGGTCCTCAGAGTCAGACCTACTACATCAGCTACAACTCCTACACAGAGCACCTCCGCTGGCACAGGACGGCCTCAAAGGTACTGAAGGTTAACTGCCATAGCTTCAGTTTTACATTTTTATTGACACATAAATTCAACGCCATGATGATGGCAATATTTTACATAACTGTCTCTTGTCATTGTCAGAAGTTGTTCATTGTTTTGTCATGTCCACCCTTCACTGTGTTAGATTGCATCCCAGAGGGTGAACTCTGTCGACATGTCGTGCTGCAGCCTGGAGGAGCTGCCGGCTCAGCTGTTTTACAGCCAGGATCTCACCCACCTCAATCTGAAAAACAACTTCATGTCCCCACACAAAGGAATTCCAGCACTCACCAGGTGAGCTTCTGTCATCAGCAGTCATCACCACCACCTTGTGTCTTTAGAAAGGCGGCGGCAGGAGTGGTCGAGGGAAAGGCACTGTTTTCCTCTTTGTTTCTTTCCTTTTGGATGTGGCCTGTCCTTCCTTGGGTTTCACTGTCTTGGGGAGCTACCATATGGTCTAAAGAGGAAGCAGCTTAGATCAAATTACAGATGACGTGTGTTTGGGTGACTGTGGTTTGGATGATTAAACGAGAGGTGCAGTGCTGAAGAAAGACTTGACATCAACCACCTGACCTCTGGGGTACAGGGCTTTTCTTTGTTTTCCAGGTCAGATTGGTCTGTGATGTAAAGGGCTTATGTGGTGAAGTCATTTTCCCTTGTAAGACTGTGTCAACACAAAGGCAGCTAAAAACTGAAAATTGAAGTCTTTTTCTGTCTCTAGTTTTTGGCTTTCTGTCTACCATAAACTTCTATTCTTCCAGCCAAAAACAACCAAAACAGTCTCTAGAGTGGACTAATTTAGAAAAACTGGCCACACGTTTTTAGTGTTGATACTGAAAATGAATCAATCATTAGTCTACAGTTGATAATTTGTTAAAACACAACTTTGCAGTTATAGAAAAGTGGATTTGTGTGTCTCTGCAGCAGCTCAATAACTGGATTGTGTCAGTCCCACTTCTGACCAGATGTTGGCTGTGATGCACAGTCATGTTTGCTGACAGAGGAATGGCTGTTTCCCTATGCTAGTGCAGGATCACAAGTACATGCAGGACAGTTAAACTATTCATGAAGGAAGCTTTTATTGCAGGAGCATTTTATTAGGCTGCATTAGTTTTAGTTAGGTGTAACTACTAAACTGCTAATTTAGTATATTTGTATAGTATTCTTTAGAATCACACCTTCAAAATGCACCTTTGGAGCAAAGAACAAATTAAATAAAAACTAAAGAAACAAAAACTGTGAAAATAATAAGAGAGCTTGGCCATAATATGCTTGAGCTTTCTGTATTTAGGACAGAAAAAAATAAAATAGGCCCCAAGCTGGAATGTCATACTTAATTTTAGACAGGGAAGAGACATAGTTATCAATAGAGACAGAAGATCGCCTTTTCAGGCCCCATTTTAATGCTGTTCAGAAAATCTCAACACAGTTTTGAGTCTGTTTATTGATATGCCATAATGAGTTTTATCAAACACTGCACTTTAAATTGCATTCAAGAGCAAATCCTTTATTACCATTGCAAGCAGTGTCTCAGGGCTCACAGTTTTTGGCATCTTTGCAGATACTGTATGTCAAGAGAACTTACTTTTGATGTAGCATATAATGTATATATACTACCATTGCTCCTACATAAACATACAGAGGGCATGTGTCTTTGCTGACTTTCCTTCCGAAGAACATGGGTCCAGTTTAGCAAGACAAGGCAAATTTATTTGTATAGCACCATTCATACACTACACAATTCAAAGTGCTTTACAAGGCATGTAATTACATTAAAAGCATGGAAAAGAGCATCTAAAAACAAAGACATTTAACATAAAATAAATTTAAATCAAATAAAGTCAATTAAAATAAGATGTAAAAGCACATTAAGAAAACAAGGCTGAACAATTATTTGAAGGCAGCAGTAAACAACAGTGTTTTCAGTCCTGATTTGAATGAGCTGACAGTTTGAGCCTCTCGTCCCGGCCTCTCTCTGAAATGGATTAGATTAGGCCAGGGAACACACATGAACCACATGCTGCATTGTTAGGGTGAGAATTTGTAGTCTATAAACATTTGGCTTTAAATAGTTTGTGTCCTGTCAGTGTCATGCTGCTGTATCCTTGAGAATCCCTCTCTGGTAATTTTCCTTGTTGATGAGACAGGTGTTATGTCGACACCAAATACTTTTTCACAATGTTTTTTTTATCTTAGTGTCTCAATTCCAAAGAAAACAGATGACTGGTTATTATATTTTATATTTTCTCTTTCTTCCTCTCTCTGTCAATGTCTCTATTGTAACTCTCTCTAGGTTTTGTAAACTGAGAAGCCTCAGCCTGTCAAATAATGCTCTGACTGAGTTTCCTCTGGCCTTGTGTGACATCAGCTCTCTTACGGAGCTAAATTTGTCTGGAAATCGTCTCTCGTCTCTACCTGCAGAAGCAGGAACCATGCACAAGTAAGTGGGCTGGAAAAAAGTGACGATCTTAACGCTGTTAATGATGATGATAATTTGCAGCAGTTGCCTGAGAGCAGAATGTGTCCTCGGTGACATGTACTTTGCTGACAGAGGCATTAGACAGGAGTTATTGTTGTGGTGCAGATTAATCCCTGCCTGTATGAAATGAACAGGCGGCTGAGCAGCCAGACTTCTGTCCTGACACTGCACAGGTTTTATCCAGGTGATTAGAGTGTAGAGTGATGTTGATGCTGTCCCTATATGACATGGGCGTTTGGGGTTGATTGCTCATGTATAGTTCCTGTATTTACCCGGAGACTGTGTATGTCACATGCATGTTCTACATGTGCAAGTATGTGATGACAGCATCCTGCTGTGCCAGCTCAACATGCATGTGATTGCAGGGGTCAGGAAAAACTGACCTATAGCAGGCAAAGTGTAGCATGTTCCCTTGGAAAATATTCACTTGCACTCATTCTGTGATTATAAGTTCTGTTTTAACTCTATGTTCTCTAAGATAAAGTCTGTTTTTAATTTATAGGTTAACTCCCACACTACGTTTAAAATAAACCACATTATGGTGCTGTTTCTAGGATATGTAAACTAATGATTTCATTTCTTCTCTGAGTACATAGATTAGACACTTGGAGAGGTATATAGATAGATAGATACTTTATTCATTCTCCATGGGGGAAATTCAGTATATAAGCATGTAGACACATTTGTCATCATATCTGAATATGATGGAGTTGGAATTAGACTTGTATTTTTTTTAGATGTTGTTTTGGATTTTGAATCTTTATCTCTGGTTGTGTCCAGCCTGCAAACTCTCCTCCTGGACGGTAACTCCCTGAGTTCTCTGCCTGTGGAGCTGGGCTCTCTGGAGGGCCTGACCTACCTCGGCTTATCCTTCAACAGTTTCAATTGCGTCCCCCCTGTCGTGGAGAAGCTCAAAGGCATGGAGAGACTCTGTCTGGCAGGGAACCAGCTGTCTGTCCTGGATATGGCAGGACTGCAGTGGCTGCCTTCTCGCCACATAGATCTCAGGTAAGATTATCCACGCCGACGCTGACATTTTTGGAAGTAACACTGGAACAAAGCTTGTCTGAAATCTAAGACTTGGCAACAGACTGTGGAAAAAAACATGCTCTGTATTTTTACTACAATTGCTGGTTTTGTTGTTTTTGTCATGTCCAGTAGGAAATCTGAACATCAAATAATGAAAGTTCAGCTTGGCCTTTTTTGTTTTTGCAACCTGAACAGTGAAATAATGGAATAACCATCACCAGTCCTCAGCAGTTTTACCCTCTGTTTTTGTCTTCATGCTCTTTCTTGAACAGGCTGAACCAACTTCTAACAGTGACTGTGGGAGACTCAGAGCACCTGACCCACATAGTCCAGCTGGACCTGAGGGATACTGGTCTGCAGGAGCTGGATGTCAGGGCTCTGTGTAGGCTGGAGCAGCTCCGCTGTGATAGAAACACTCTACTGGTCCTCAGAGTCAGTGGCCACAGCCTCAAGAGCCTGCATGCTGCACATAACGGTACTAACACTTTTGTGAGGTTTAGATGTTCAACAGATAATGTTTGACATCATATCAGCGTTCCCACTCAGACTATAAAGAGTTCTGCATGTTATGTTTGTGTTTATAGAGCTGAAGCAGCTGGAGGTGCAGCCTGTGCCAGAAAACCTGACCGTTCTGGATTTGTCCTGGTATGAAAACTTACTATGAACTCTTCACTGTCCTATTTGCAGTCTGGACAATAAGGCTGTGTACTTGTTCTAAGCTGGGTGCTGACTCTGTTTGTTTTCTTAAAGGAACAAGCTCAAATTTGTCCCAGACTGGGTGTGTGAGAGCAGCAGACTGGAGGTGTTGGACATCAGTCACAATTCTGTTACCGAGCTGCCCATATGGTGAGCATCACACAAACACAGAAACAAGTTTGAGAAACAAACGGTGAAGGTCACAAAATACCAAACAGTGTTCATACAGTTAAATTTTTCGGTTCTTTCTTTCTTTTTCCACCTTAAAGGTCGTCAGCATTAATAAAACTGAACGGTTTAGAAAGAGGTTAATAAAATGCCAAAACTGTTTCACAAGGTTAAGAGTCTGCAGCCAAACGGCAGAGCTTTACTTCTTGGAAATGTTTACACTGTTCATCATCATAATTTTGTATTAGCCAACATTTTCAAATTAGCACTAAACACAAGGTACAGAGACTGTGAGGTCATCAGTTTTGCAGGTTTTTGGACCTAAACCAAAGATTTGGATGAAACATGATGATGGTGTTTGATGGGGGAAAACGGTAATGTAGGAAGCTTTTAATCGTTCATGTAATTAAGACGAACTAACACCAGCAAGTGTTTAATGCCATGCTAGTTGCATTAAACCTGAAGCTGACAGTCCAACATCTGCATCCAGCAGGGGGCTTAGGATACCTTCTACCCAGGTGTATTTTAAATTGGAGTGTCGTGTGTAGATTTTTTATTTTTTTCTTAACCTGTTTTCAAACACCGACTCATTTATTTCAAGCAGACCTTCGTGTTGGCACTGTTTGAGATGAGTGGGTTACTCAGTGGGTGCCCAGTTCAGTGACTCCAGTAAAAACAAAAGAACAAACAGAGCTTTGTCCTGGGGGAAAAAGTTGAATCTGCCTCATTGTTTGTAGCAGTGTCATCTGACACTACAGAGTACTACGTCGACTAACCAAAAATGTGCATTTCAACTAGAAAACCCTGCCCAATGAATGTTTATGTTCAGGATAAGAGGATGATTCTCATAAGTTCCTAGTTATAAACACCCAGCTTTTTTGTGCAGTGTTTTAATGTCTGGTTAGTGTTTGAGCTCAAACATATATTTTTCCAACTGAACTTGGATTGTTTTCCATCTTCTCCTCGGTACCTGTAGCAACACACCCACACCAGTGCAGTGCTATTTTCAGTCTGTATCCATGTTGCCTTCACTGTCAGTTTGATCATAGTCTTCCTGGGGACAGACATGTATGATGATAGTTACTGTGTCCATCTACAGTCTGTGTGACACACAAGTGTAATTCCACTTCAAGGTCCAGCACTTTTAGTCCTCTCCCTCTCAGCAGTTCACGATTCAGGAGTTAATTCAAAATAGGTTATTGAGCCTCAGTGGAAGGTCCCTAAAGAAAAGGGTGTTTGTGTACTATTCATGGTAAAGCGGTTCCCGCTGACAGATTTACGGCACACACTCAGTCTGAGCTGGCTCTGTTGTTTGTATTGAAGGCTGCTGTCCAGTGGGAGCCTGAGAAAGCTGCTGGCAGGCTGGAATGAAGTGTGTCGGCTGGCTGAGAGGTTGGAGAGATCACAGCTAGAGGTCCTGGACCTCCAGCACAACTATCTGACAGAGCTCCCACACAACCTGTTCATCAAAGCACAGAGGTACAGTTTCTTCTCCTTCCCTCTTTGTTCTTTTTTGTGTATCTGATCTTCATCTTTTCACATCTTTCTTTCAACTACTTTTCTATATAAAATTTTCTCTTCGGTTTTTTTTTTTTTTTTTTTTGCAATTTCTTCACAGCCTGCGGTACCTGAATGTGTCGGCCAATAAGCTGGAGAACCTACCTGCAGCCAGCCTATCAGAGGACAGCTCCAGTAGCCTGGAGGAGCTCTACGTGACCAATAACAGCTTGTCAGACAAGTGTGTCCCTCTTCTGACGGGACACGGACAACTCAGGGTGCTTCACCTCGCCTACAACCAGCTGCAAATCTTCCCTGCAAGGTAAAATACTGTACCGTATATGAACTGTCTCTGTTGCTCCTTGGCCTTGAAATTGGTGTAAATATTTACTTTCTTATTTAAAGGTTGACCCTGAAGGTTTTAATGAAGGATAAATTTAAAATAAGAAGAAAAAAATCTTGTTCTGGAGGTTTGGTTTTTAAAGCTGCTGCACATCTGACCATGTTAGGCTTCAGAACGTCACCCAACTTTGAGCACTTTATTGCTGGTTTGTTTCACTCCCCGACTCTCCCACATTAATCATTCCTTTTACAAGTTTTACAAGTTGTTCTAACCCCCAAAACATGGTGCCCATTACTTCATCATCCAGCCTTCTTTAGAATCGGGTTCAGGCCAAAAAAGAGATGAGGGTCATCAATGAGGTTCCAAAAAATAATAATTTAACTGTACCTGCACCTCCTACAGTAAACTGGCACGACTGGAGCAGCTGGAGGAGCTGGACCTGAGCGGCAACAGGCTGAGGGCTGTGCCCACCACCATCCTCAACTGTCAGCGCATGCACACACTCTCCGCCCACTCCAACTGTATCAACACGTTCCCAGAGGTCCTCCAGCTGCCCGAGATCAAGGTTAGTCGGATACAGAGAAAGTAATTTATATTTGTTCCACTGTGGTGGGTCCGTTCGAGCATGAAACAAAGCAGCACACAAATATTTGTCTTGCCTCACTGCACAGTTTTTGTCAACACATACATCCACCCAAAACATCTCAACATGAAACACCTGCTTCCCCAAGTTAGGTGCCTTGTGGAACTAGTTCAGGAAATTAGGGATAAAAATCAGTGTCAGTCTTCTATGATCACTAAAATAGAGCTCCCTCGTGGCTCTACCTCTGTGTTCAACTCTACTGGGATGGACCAAATCAGGAAATCCTTTGTAAAGTCCTTTCTTGGAACCAAAAAGATGGTTTCATACACGTCTCTGCGCGTGTGTGAATTTTCTGTGATTCAGCATTAATGCACAAACCTTTAGATTAGAACATGTAACACATATCAGAAAATGTGACGTGTGTTTCATAGTGCAGTTCAATTTAATCCAAATGAATCATGAGGTCTGTGGATTCTCAGCTCTGCTCTGTCTTTTCTTCCTCAGTGTGTGGACTTGAGCTGCAATGAGCTGGCGGAGGTCACTCTGCCAGAGACGCTTCCTCCAAAGCTTCAGGAGCTGGACCTGACAGGAAACCCCCGCCTCACCCTGAACCACAAGAGCCTGGAACTGCTCAAGTATGAACCTTAAACATAAACACAAGGCAGTTACAACAGCCTTTAAACCAACAAGCTAATCGCCTTCATTCTCTTCTTCTCTGCAGTAATATCCGATGTTTCAGAGTTGACCCATCACCTTCTGCTCCGTGTGTGAGTGAGAGCCACGGGGCCCCTGCAGTCTGGAGCCACGGATACACTGAGGCCTCTGGAGTCAAAAACAAGTCAGTCCTCTTCCCGTCTCTTTATGTTTCTGTCCATCTGCTCACTGGCATTTTTCTTTATTGATCTCTGCAGTCTGAAAGAACACAAAGTGCTTCCAAAGATACACAAAAATAAAAAACGTCCAGTGAAAACAGCTAAAGTAAAGGTATAAGGAAGCCAGCTGATAGAGCTAAACGGTAAAAGGATGATAGTTGTGTTTGGATAGTAACAACCTTTGGTCAGCTGATCTGAGAAGTGATGGTACAGATCTGACAGATGTTATTTCTAGTCGCCAGCCTTTGTGTATTATTATGCAGGATTTTTTTTATCCTCAGAGAATATTGAGTTAATAAAAAGAGAAATACACACAGGAAGTGGTTCTAGGAGGATTTAATCTTAGTTTTTAAAAGGCACATGAAGCTGCTACACTGCAACCAGGACAGGGATGCAGATCATTTAGCTTTATCTTGTCGGTTGTAGGTTCATTTTATTTATTTATTTTTGACTTGACTTACTGTTTTCCACTGTGTTTTGTTGTCAGGCTGTGTGTGGCTGCTCTGGCCCTCGACAGCTTCTGTGGGATTCGGGAAGCTTTGTACGGCGTTTTTGATGGAGACAAGAATGTCGAGGTGCCTTACCTGCTGCAGTGCACTATGGGAGATGTGCTGGCAGAGGAGCTTCACAGGGGCCAGAAGCAAGAGGACTACATGACTAATACTTTCCTCACCATGCAAAGGTAAACAGAACAGTGGTAAAAAATGACCCATACACGCAGCACAATGTCAGTCAGCCCTGAATATTTCCACTGCTCCTCTCTGAATGTTTCTGTGTGGTTTCCTGCAGGAAGCTGGGCACAGCAGGCCAGAGGATGGGCGGCTCAGCAGCTTTGTGTCACATCCGACACGACCCGGTGGCTCCTGGTGAACACGGCGGCTGCTTCACTCTGAAGGCTGCTAACGTGGGCAGGTGCCGGGCTGTTTTGTGCCGAGATGGCAAAGCTATGCAACTCTCCACCGTCCACACTGTCAAAGAGCAGGCGGAGTACCAGAGGGTCCGACAGCATAACGCCATCATCACAGAGGTAAAGAGTGCGTGCACACTCATGCTTCATTTGTTGGTTTTGGAGGTTTGTGTGCACTAGCACTGAAACGATGAGCTGATTAATAGATTTGCTGATTGAGCAAATAAAAAAGATATTTATTAGCTAAAACGACCAAATGTTCAGATTCTGTCTTTCAGATATGAAGATTTGTGACTCTACTAGTTTTTTCTTTCCTAATTGGTTAAAAGTAAATTTTATCAACAGATTAAGGCCGTTACTAACAGTTATTTTCACCATTTCTGGAGATTTTATAGTCTAAAAAAATCAAACAAATCATCTGCAGACTATTTAAATAATCCTTTAGTTTATAAAAATAACTTTTACCATTGGTACATTTTTTTTTGTTTGGTTTTTTTTTTTTTTTTTTTTTTTTTTGCACTAAAAACTCAAAAATACACAATTCAAAACAGTAAAGCAAAATTACATTAATAAAAAATGACGTAACTGCCCTTTTACTCTTCTCAGGATAACAAAGTCAGTGGTGTAACCGACTCTACCAGAATTATGGGTTACTCCTTCCTCTGCCCGTCTGTGACTCCCCGACCTGACGTCTCTACGGTGACGCTCACCCCTCAGGATGAGTTCTTTCTCCTGGGCAGCCGGGGATTGTGGGACATGTTGTCTCCCAGTGAAGCGGTGGAGGCCGTCAGGAATGTACCAGACGCTCTTGCTGCTGCTAAGAAGCTGGTGACTCTGGCTCAGAGCTACGGCTGCTCCGACAGCCTCAGCGCCGTCGTCGTCCAGCTAAACATCACCGAAGACTGCTGCTGTTTCTGTGAGCCGCCGCCGCCGCCACCCAGCCCTGGCCTGGGTGCACACACAAGCACCCACTCCTACTCAGCAGGCGTGGATGGTGGTATACCGCTGCCTCCTGCCTCCTCAGGAAATGTCAGCGAGCTGAGCAGTGAATTCAGCACATCTGAGATGAGCAGCGAGGTGGGATCCACGGCCTCCTCAGAGGAGCCGCCGCCACAGGCTGAGCCTCTGACGTCCCACCTGAACCTGTCCGGACGAGCCAGCGTGCGTAGACCGGCCTGTGGAGGCGGGAGCTTCCAGAGGCAGTTCTCTGGAGCCCTGTCTGACAATGGGCTGGACAGTGAGGACGAGGAGCCCATCGCTGGCGTCTTCTCTAACGGCAGCCGTGTGGAGGTGGAAGCTGACATCCACTGCTTGCAACGCCATGACTGCCCTGCAGCCCAAACGCACTCTCAACCAAGCACAAAGACCCCTCCCGCTGTTGCCTTGCAGCATGAGCCTTCACCTCCACCCTCTTCCTCCCTGTCTCCTACCCCTGTCCCTCCGGCCTCACCCTGCCTCAGCGGGGAGGCTCGGTCAGGCACTCTGGGCCGCAGGGCTCGGGCTAATGGCTCCGTGGCGTGCCAAGGGAGGAATCAGGACTTAATAGAGGAGGCGGCTGACGCCCCGGTCAGGAGGCAAGGAGGCTACTTCAATGCTCCCGCCCAGCCGGACCCCGACGACCAGCTCATCATCCCACCGGAGCTAGAGGAAGAAGTCCGGCAGATCATCCAGCAGCAGCAGGAACAGATGCAGACACACACCCAGCAAGCACACAGCTACCAGAAACCTGCAGACTACATCATCACACCCCTCTAACTCCTGCCACGCCCCACATCAGTTCCTCACCCGGGCTGTCACACGTCAAGTTTCAGGGATGGAGAACTGTGGAATTAGGACTGTCAGACCGGATGCTCAGCATTGGGTTAATCTGTACTGGTCCCTTGAAAAACCTCAGAGTATTCTGAACATGCTTATGCACCTGAGACTGTTTTTGTTATTGACTTTATTTTCTACTCTTCATTTTGTGCCCTTTAAAACTCATTGCAGTTTTTATAACACAATTTAAATAACTCTCCACCTGGAATTGATGTTTTCTGTATCTATAATTTGAAGAAGCACTTTGAAGCTTTTTATTAGGAATTTGAGGTTACTTATGTTTAAAGGTACTTTTGGATCATGTGGAGATTTGGACCAGCATGTTTTTGTGTTGTGGCAGATGTTTCCCTCGTTTGTCGGCAGATGGCCTTACAGTTGTTGGAGTTAGTGAAGGTGTAACTAACTCCAAGGAGTTTAATACTTTAAAGTGACCTAGTCACTGAAACGTACTAATATTCTCTGAGAGAAAAGATGATTATTTCAAACGGCTGATGTTCCACATGTTTGTTCTCGTGGGTGTGTGGAGTTCGGAGTGGTGCTGCAGTGGTGAGTAAATGCTGATCAGGACGGATCCTACAGTCATTACCAGCTCAGTGAATGTTCTCAGAACAGTGTTAGACTACTTTTGCTATAAAATAAATCAGTTTTCAAATAACACACGTTGACTGATTTCTTGAGGAGTGGACCTTTAGTTGCATTCTTAAACTTTTATTTTCTGTTTTTCTGAACTCTGGTTTTGTTTGAATTTTTTTTTTTTTATTTAACCTTGTAGGTAGTTGTGGCAGTAGTGATCTGACAGGAGTTTGAGATGCTTCTGAAACATCTGCCAGCACAGTGAAGGTAAAGATTTCCTTATGGTGCTACAGACATGACATAGAAGAACTGAGCAAACACAAGTTGCTATTGATTTCTTGAATTTACTGCATTTAATACAAGAATCTACAGTGGGTACGGAAAGTATTCAGACCCCTTTAAATTTTTCACTCTTTGTGTCATTGCAGCCATTTGCCAAAATCAAAAAAGTTCATTTTATTTCTCATTAATGTACACTCAGCACCCCATCTTGACAGAAAAAAACAGAAATGTAGAAATTTTTGCAAATTTATTAAAAAAGAAAAACTGAAATATCACATGGTCATAAGTATTCAGACCCTGTGCTCAGTATTGAGTAGAAGCACCCTTTTGAGCTAGTACAGCCATGAGTCTTCTTGGGAATGATGCAACAAGTTTTTCACACCTGGATTTGGGGATCCTCTGCCATTCTTCCTTGCAGATCCTCTCCAGTTCTGTCAGGTTGGATGGTGAACATTGGTGGACAGCCATTTTCAGGTCTCTCCAGAGATGCTCAATTGGGTTTAGGTCAGGGCTCTGACTGGGCCAGTCAAGAACGGTCACAGAGTTGTTCCGAAGCCACTCCTTTGTTATTTTAGCTGTGTGCTTAGGATCATTGTCCTGTTGAAAGGTGAACCTTCGGCCCAGTCTGAGGTCCTGAGCACTCTGGAAGAGGTTTTCTTCCAGGATATCTCTGTACTTGGCCGCATTCATCTTTCCTTCAATTGCAACCAGTCGTCCTGTCCCTGCAGCTGAAAAACACCCCCACAACATGATGCTCCCACCACCATGTTTCACTGTAGGGATTGTATTGGGCAGGTGATGAGCAGTGCCTGGTTTTCTCCACACATACCGCTTAGAATTAACGCCAAAAAGTTCAATCTTGGTCTCATCAGACCAGAGAATCTTATTTCTCATAGTCTGGGAGTCCTTCATGTGTTTTTTGGCAAACTCTATGTGGGCTTTCATGTGTCTTGCACTGAGGAGAGGCTTCTGTCGGGCCCCTCTGCCATAAAGCCCCGACTGGTGGAGGGCTGCAGTGATAGTTGACTTTGTGGAACTTTCTCCCATCTCCCTACTGCATCTCTGGAGCTCAGCCACAGTGATCTTTGGGTTCTTCTTCACCTCTCTCACCGAGGCTCTTCTCCCACGATTGCTCAGTTTGGCTGGACGGCCAGGTCTAGGAAGAGTTCTGGTCGTCCCAAACTTTTTCCATTTGAGGATTATGGAGGCCACTGTGCTCTTAGGAACCTTGAGTGCTGCAGAAATTCTTTTGTAACCTTGGCCAGATCTGTGCCTTGCCACAATTCTGTCTCTGAGCTCCTTGGGCAGTTCCTTCGACCTCATGATTCTCATTTGCTCTGACATGCACTGTGAGCTGTGAGGTCTTATATAGACAGGTGTGTGCCTTTCCTAATCAAGTCCAATCAGTTTAATTAAACACAGCTGGACTCCAATGAAGGAGCAGAACCATCTCAAGGAGGATCAGAAGAAATGGACAGCATGTGAGTTAAATATGAGTGTCACTGCAAAGGGTCTGAATACTTATGACCATGTGATATTTCAGTTTTTCTTTTTTAATAAATTTGCAAAAATTTCTACATTTCTGTTTTTTTCTGTCAAGATGGGGTGCTGAGTGTACATTAATGAGAAATAAAATGAACTTTTTTGATTTTGGCAAATGGCTGCAATGACACAAAGAGTGAAAAATTTAAAGGGGTCTGAATACTTTCCGTACCCACTGTAAATCATTAGTCGATAAGAGCTTGTTTCCTGTAGCTTCTCAAATGGGAGCATGTGCTGCTTTTCTATACTTTAGGTTGTTGTTGCTCAGACCAAACAGGTCATTTGAAGATATCACCTCTATTTTTAAGACATTGTGATGTTCAATACATTAGCTTTTCTATACTAAATGATTTGTTGAGATTAATCTGAAAGATTCCTTTGATTATTGATTTCTGTCCCAGCAATTTGCACATTTCACCGGCTGCTGAACAAAATGTCCACAGTTTTATGCCTTTGAATAGCTTTTTGTGTCTGATCAACCGTCCATCACCCCCAAACTGTTGGTTTACTGAACCATTGGAGCTGAGAAGCTACAACAATGTGTGCTTGTTCATTTTTGGTCTTATGGACAAATCATTTCAGCTCCAGGCTAACTGACTGATTCATTTTAGTTGGCAGGGGAAATCCTGGACATGAATGTCAAACTGAAAATGCATCAGTACAGGCCACTAAAATGTTTCAACCCGTTTGTGTTTTCATGATGCCAAAGAACAAAGTGTTCACAGTTACAAGCTGCAGAGCAACAAGCACCAAACTTCTCTCGGCTGAAGTCACTTTGTCTTTGTTCTGTTGTGATACAATCTCTCTACTGTGTTTTCTGAAATGATAAATTTAGAACTTGGACAGTTACTTCACCCTGGAGAATTGCTTTTGTTAATAATTAAGTTTTGAGTGAACAGTCCAACTGTTACGTCACTGTTGTGTCCTTTGTGTAAGTGTGGTCCATTGTGTACCAGCAGGGAGGGGACATACAGCAGCGATGTCATGGCTGGCAGGAAGGAGAAGCTGGAGGGGACAGTGACCAAACAGCAGCACAGGAGCTATACAGGGTCCTCCTGGTGCCCCCTGCAGGCTGGTTCTTCACACTTGTAATGAAAAACGGGCTTTAATCATGTCACATTGGTAGAGGTTTAATATGAGGATAAAATCTTCAAAAAGAGCTGTACAGTCTCAGTGCACAAAGTCTAATCCTGCGTACAGACAGTTCAGTTCAAATGGGCTGAAACAAACCCAGTCCTTTCAGAACGGGCTGCTTCATGAAGCAAGATCACCTTGTTCTATTTGAGCTTCACTGAGGAAAACATTTGGATATATGGCACCAACACACTGGTTAGCATCTGGTTACAGATGTCTGTATTACAGTCCATTGCCAAGCAACACTGTCAGAGCCAGAGTGAAGTGTCATGTAATTTAAAACAAAAAGAAATTAGTTCACTGCAGGAGCAAGAAGAATGTTCAGTTTGATAAAATATATACAATAAAATCACAAAGTTTGAAAGACTGGAAAACATTTAAATGTACAAAAATGGTCCAAAGACAAAACATACTGATGAAAAGAAATAAATTTGCATTTGTAATTTACTGAGGTAATTAATTTCCTGATCAATAGTGACTGTAGTGTCTTATTTTTACATATTTGAATCTAAACAGTGTAACCTCATGGTATCGTCTCTGCACTGACAGAACGAATCTAAATACACCAACGCTGTCAGGACACAAAGACGTTAATGGCAAATAAAAGGCAGCTATGACAATAATTCTTCATGGTGAGAGGACATTAGACTCTACCTGTCTGAAGTTGTCCATGCTGGGGCAGGTGAGCTGTGCAACATAAGTTATCACCTTGATGATTTTACCTGGTTAAAAGTAATACAGCTTCATAATTCCAGAAAACCCGAGCTAAGCCCAAAGATGGCTGGTTAACGCACTGGTCTTGCTTCATGATACAGTATCCACACTTGTGTTACCCCCTCACACGGAGATGGTTTCGGCCGTCAGCCGGGCCCTCTGCAGCTCAGGACGGGCCCGCTCTCTCTCTGCCTCTCTGCGTTTTCGCTCCTGCAGGTAGCCCTTCACGTGTCGGATGGTTTGGATCGTGAGCACTGTGCCGATGATGTACAGGATCGCGGTGATGAGCCCGAACAGAGCCACAGCTGCATCCCCCCCGCTCACATCACAGGTCATCCAGGTGTAGCCGTTACGCATGTACAGCCTCTCTCGCTGTTTGCAGACTTCTGTGGAGTTGACCCTGATGATGAAGTGCAGGTACAGACCAACAGCCACCACATACATCAGCGCACCCACCGCCTGAAACACCAGAGCTCCGAGCAGAACCTTCTGGGACATCAGGTGAGGGGGTTTGTTACCAGTGACCACAAACAGCAGCGAGATGACGCCGAAGGTCAGACTGAAGGCGAGGCCGCCGTAGACGCCTGGGGCCCTCATCTGGCTGTACTGTATGTCCAGCTCTGTTACCTGCTGCAGCTCGGGGCCCTGCAGGTTAATATTGGTGTTGATGTCAAAGCTGGTCATCCCGCCCCTCGAGGACATGCCTGACGTCACCATCTGGGCAGCCACCACACAGATCAGCACCAGGGCGTTAGTCAGTACAGCACAGATCAGCACCACGCCTGGGAGGGAGAGGGCACACATGAAAACAGGTGAGGAAGAAACTCACTAGATTACAGCTGCAGGTAATGGTTGTTTTTTTACTGACAGGGCTCTTTTAAATGATCCAAATAATAATGACATTTTTCACTTGAGAGATTTTACAATAAAAAATGGCAAACAGTCCTAAGCCCGTGTGGATTCCCTCTATCTTTTTGCCTTTTGTGATGAAGTATTTGCAGACTTCTGGGCTGAGATTACACACTGTTTAAAAGATGTCTCTCTGAGCTTTAGGAAAGTGATGGGTGTGTTTCACTGCTTTATGAAAATGTCTAGAGCAGCTGTTTAACTGATAACGAAATGACTCATGACTGCCAAAAATAAGACTTGAGACTCAAAAACTAAGATGAGCAGAATTCAGAGACCTGATGGAACTTGACTTGGATCTGAGACTTGAGAAGTGGCTTGGACTTGCTCCATAAGACATAAGAAGCAGTTGGCATCACTAGTGACTTTTAGAATTGAAATTAACCACGTGCGTATATTTTGCAGGTCAAATTAATCCTTTAACTTTTCAAACGGTCAATAAATACCGAAAATGCAGATCACAGCTTCCCAGAGACCAAGCAGATGTCTAATGTAGTATTTAATTAAAATTCATTAACACTCATCGGGGAGTGTGTTGTTACACATCATATTGCTCTACCAAAGTAAACTCAGAGAAATGAGAAAGACCTGACCAACCAGTCTGT
Organism: Mastacembelus armatus; assembly: GCF_900324485.2. NCBI lineage: Eukaryota > Metazoa > Chordata > Actinopteri > Synbranchiformes > Mastacembelidae > Mastacembelus > Mastacembelus armatus. The sequence goes on along the minus strand of NC_046636.1, from coordinate 2,125,717 downwards.
CCAGTAGTCACAAGAGGAAGGAGCTGCACTGAAACCAAACTCTGCGCTGTGTGTCTGTGAGAGCAGTTTCATTTTATTCAGTCCAGACACTTTAGCTCTGGTCCCTACTCACCTCTCCGAGAGCAGATGTGTGTGCATTTGGAGTCGCTGTGCTCCACTCGGGGGACGTCCCGTGCACGTCTGGGGGGAGAGTTGACCTCTCTGGAGTAGTATGTGGTCTGAGACGAAGACCTTAGGCAGAAACACTGCATGGTGACCTCAGGGAAATTACCGACCGGTTTAATTCTAGCACACGTCACATGTATATAGCTAAGTAAAACAACATGGGCACTGTGTACTCTGTGTACTGTGTGTACTTTGTATTGTGTATGCATCCAGTGCTGCAGATCAATCTTCTGATCAGTGACGTAAACAAAAGCAGCAAATCTCGACAGTGAGAAGCTGAACCCAACCACCACTGCCGCGTTTGTAAATAATCGAATAATCAATGACTAATCGATTAGCGTTAATCGCTGTAGCTGGTTGGCTCATGTTTAGCTAACTTGAAGATTGTTTAGATTATATTTAAATTGAGCTAAGGAAAAGATGGAGGTGCAGGTAAAAACAGTGTTTCATGAAGTTTGATGCCGGAACACGAACCGCACCTGGCGGAGGCTGAGCGCCGCTCATCGTCCCGGTGCTGCCGGTGCTCTCCGTTTCTCTCCCGGTGTTCCCGCTTTGACCGGGGCGGGTGGCTCATACCTGCGGTCCGACAGCGACAAGTTTGGACCGAAACGACCTTTGAAGACCAGAAAACCTCAGAGTTACTTCACAACCAACGACACTTCAGCAGTTATTTATTTCAGCGGCGTCATTTTCACTTTGTTTATTCGGAAAAACACAATAAACGTTTGGCTGTGCGACCGTTGACGTAACTCACGTCAAAAAAAAAACGTCAACGTACGTAAAGATTCTTTAACGCAAAAAAACACAAACTCGGTGAATTTGCTCCAGATCGAAGCGTCTTAAACTTCACGTCGAGCAGCCGTGGAGCAGGTTAGTGGCCTCTAAAGCAGCAAAAACACAAACACGGCTTCAGGTCGAACGGTTTGCGTTAGTTGGTTTTATTTACTTAAACTTCAGAACCGGTTCGACCGTCAGCTAACGCTAGTTAGCTCAACTTACTGTGCGGTGGATGTCGATGACAGCGCCCTAAAGTCCGACTACAACGCCATTAGTGGTCCCGAAACCATTAGGGCACCTGAAACCAGTCCCTGATCTCTGATTCCAGGTAGAAAAAAGCTCCACCCTACCTGGAGAAGGAAGAGAAACCTGCAGGTGCGGGAGGCGGATGGGTCCGTCGGTCACAGCTGGAGCGCTTCACTGACGGCCGGTGTTTTTATTTGTTTGTTTGCTTGTTTGTTTGTGTGGATGAAGTTCGGGTCATTAGCAGCTGTTTTTTCAGTCAGCGGCTTCATGTTCAGCTCCATGTGTGGAGAAGAGAAGCCTCTTGTTTAGACCTGGAGCAGCAGCGTCTTAGGGATTGTTGTTGTTTGTGTGCTTCTTTTGTCAGCACTGAGAATTACATGAGCCCCCTGAAGGATCCTGCTCCCAGTGCCGCACCTTAGAAATTAATAATTAGATAAGAATCAATGATTAAATGATATATCGCTTCTGACACTATTATGGCTCATAAATCCATAAATTAGTCTGTAATTTTCAGTCGACCCCCTGGAGCGGCAGCAATCAGTGGATAAGATCAACTTCATTAATCCCCGAGGGGAGATTCAAGTATTGAATTATTATTATACATTCAGGTTTCATTGATTATTTCATTACAGAAAACGAATCTGTAAGTGTTTAAATGACTGATTTATATTTTTCCTTTCATATTATTTGCACATTTGACTAATTTAGATGTAACAGTGTTAAAGTCAAAACCAAAAGGACTCATTTCTTCAGTCCCAACTTGTTTCTAATAGACCTGGTGTTTTTAATCAATACCAGGGAAACTCGATTAGAAACAGGAACACATCGTTTCATCAGATGTTTCCATGACCATATTTCTATATTTGTTGTTATAATTAGATATAATTATAGTTGACTTTAATAATGTCATATTATTGGAATATAAATACCATCGGTGTCCACCAGGCGGCAGCAGCCAGAAACAGACAGACGATGGTGCAACAGTCAAAATCTTCCGGGTTGCGTCTGCAGCTGTAAACAATAACACGAAGCCAGAGCTTGAGTCGTGTAACTTCGTGCACCAGACATTCCCGGTTATCACGCTGTTTGTCATGCGACCCACCCGGTTTTTGCTGACCCCCTTTAGTCCTGCGGTCATGTGGCTCCGGACCGCGAGTCTCGGGTGCAGAGCTCTGGCCGCGCTGCGCTACCTGCCTCCCGGCTACACCGCCTCCAGAAACACCGCTACATACACCCAGGGCCAGAGTCCCGAGCCACGCATCCGAGAGTACTTCTACTACATCGACCATCAGGGACAGGTGAGTGTGTTCACATATCTGCAGACATGTAAACATTCAGCAGCCTGACGTGTCTGTACCTGCTCTGCCTGCAGCTTTTCCTCGATGACACTAAAGTGAAGAACTTTGTCACCTGCTTCAAAGGTAAAGGCAGCACGGACACACCTCCACTATGACTGATCCAGCCTCTGACTCTGGACCTCAGAAGAACCTCAGAGGACAACCAGACAGTTTGATGAAATATGTTTTGTTTTCTTCAAATCAGCAGTAAAGTCCAGAGCTCTGAGTTCTGGAGTTAGAATATCAGCTCTGAGTTCACTATGTGAAATATTCAAACTAGTATCACATGTAGTTTCACACTGCAACAGGAAAAAATGGTTTTGCTGAACTTTACATCATTTGTTTACAAAGTTAATCTTGGTAATCAATGGATGGTATCATTCCATAATGATACTGCAGTGAGATGATATAACTGTACTTAGTTCTAGTATATAAAATACTATATATTATACTTATAGTACTGTCTAGCTGCAGATGTAACACTGGCCTTTATGATCAGTGTGAGGGCACTGGTAGGACAGATAATTTCCTCTGGCTGCAGGTTTGCATTGTGAAGCCACAGCTGATGCCCTCAGGGAACTTTAGATCGGACTCATGTTTTCCAGTGCACCATCATTGTGTTGTTGTGTTGATTAGCAGCTGTCCATCATCTTTCTTTATCGCCAGATAAACAATTCCTGGTCTTCTTCTTCAGTCGTCTGCGTGCAAACCGGAGCGGCCGTTATGAGGAGGACTTCCCCTACTTGTCCCTGTGTGGGAGGGAGAGGAACTTCCTGCGCTGCGACGACCGACCTGTGGTCTTCACCCACCTGCTGCAGAGTCCCGCAGGGCCACAGGGGATCACGGGTGATCAGGAGCTGCTGTCGTACTGTGGCGGCGCAGAGAAGCTGTCCGTCCCCTTCCGCCCGGCGGCTCTGTACATGCATCCGGGCAGCGGGCGGGTTTACCACCCCTGCTCAGAGCGCTCAGGGGGAGTCGGACTGGTCAGGTCCGCTCTGGCCATCGAGCTTAGCCCCTTCTTCATTTACACAGCAGAGCAGGGCCAGACGGGACAGCCTACACACTTTCTCTGGAAAGGACAGAAGCACACACTGACCAGTGAGATCGCTGGATGCTTCCCCCCAGCAGAAGAAGGCAGCGGGCAGCAAGGACAGCTGGGAAAATGACCAGAACCAGCTGAAGTTGTGACTGACCTTTTGAAATGCTATCTTGTGAAATATCCACACACGTGGTCAGGGGTAGATTCCTGGGACAGGTGTGAGAATTAGATCGTCCAGTCTGATACTGATAATGATAATTAGAGTTTGGGTCCATACTTTAATTTTCCCTCACAGCCTTCAGACAAAGCCACGTGCACCTGCAGCTTCCTGTTACAGTTTGCAGGAGAGTTTTTCTCTTTAGTTTCTGAAAGTGAGTATAAATGACATATTTAGGTTTCTGAAAAAGCAAAACAACCCAGTCTAAAAGAAAATATTAGTGAAAAGTCACAAAGTCCAGTCAGAGGAAATGCAGAGCAGGACATGGTTGTCCCATATCGGTACATGCTCAATACAAACAAATACCCGTTGGTTTGAGCTGCAGCAAATAGATGTTTAGAACTTTATATATACACGACTGACATATTAGTTTGTGTACGCAAGTGGAAAACAACATTTGAATGGAACATGTTTATGTGGAGCACCAGGACCAACAACCTCTGAAAGACACTGAAGGAAAATCCCACTTCCGTTTGGAATAAATGGAATAAATTCTGTGTTGAGTTCTTGGTTCTTTCATTTTCTCGTTCTGTTGCAGTTTAAAACTTATCAGAGCTGCGGAATGAGACGCGGCTTATGTCACTACATGTGTCTCTGTTGCTCGTTCGCACCATTTCCGGGACATTGTGTCTAATTTGCAGGTCACTTCCCGGAGTGGTAAGCTGTCTGCATAATGCACAGATGTAACTAACAAAGTATATTCACTTGCAGGTTACTGCAGTATTTCTACTTTAACGTGAGGGGGAAGTACTTTTACTCCAGAGTACTGGTGATTTATTCCATTGTAAAGTTTCTTCACACCCTGGAACCAGCTGTTTTTCTGCAGAGGACTTGAACGTCTCACCTCATTTGGTTTTATTGCATTTCAGGGACTTGACAGACTGGAAGTGCAGCCTGTTTTCCCAGCCCACATGGGACGTTTGGGCCTCAGGTGGGTAGGAGGAACTGCATGTCCCAGAGGTCTCTACCTCAGTGAACCTGGACCCAGGGCTCGGAAAACATGGCAGCGCCGTCCGGCAGCACATGCGGGGTCAGGGAGCGGTCTATCCGGGAGCGGGTTCCCCCGCTGCTCACCGACTTGTACCAGTTCACGATGGCGTACGCGTACTGGCGGGCGGGTCGGCACCAGGAGCCCGCGGTGTTCGAGCTCTTCTTCAGGGACAATCCTTTCGGGGGCGGGTTCTCGATATTCGCCGGACTGGACGACTGTCTGCTGTTCCTGCAAAGCTTTCACTTCACTGACGAAGGTAAGGAAAGGAAACTGGGTTTGCATCGTCGGAACCAGACCAGGGAACCGAACTCACTTAGAGACAGTGTCTGGTTTCACTTTCTGTCCTCCAAAGTCCTCGTAGACCTCAGTTCTCTTTCACCATGAAAGCTGAACATCAGTGTTGTTTTCCAGTCAACTTTGAGTTTTAGCCAAAAGACGAATCCAGAATCTCCAATATGGGCCAAGAACCAACATGTTTCACTGCAGGATCAGAAACACGTCTTGTCCTGCAGCTGCAGGTCGTTAATCTGGTTTTGGTGCAGGTCCCACTTCGTTCCCACGGTTCAGACAGGAGAAACACCACAGTTGATCTGTGAGGACCCACATGTCTAACTCGGGTCTACCTCAAAATCTAATGCAGTAACAGTGGACTCATTGGCTCTGAGGGTATAAGTCCTCGCTCAGAGTCTGACTGTGGATTTTAAACTAAATACTTAGAGATTAGTTTTTACCTTGTTGTATTCATGTTTTTGTTAAAGTACACGTAAATATTGTAATACTTCTGGTTGAATTCAAAGTAGCATAAACTACTCAAGTAAAGTACTTTGTTCCTTTGCCCTGCAGACAGTCAGGGTTGGACTATGTTCAGCTGCGCAGAAAATGATTAGCTATGAAGGTTGTTGGAAATAATATGTGTGACTTAGTGGTTAGCCCTGTTGCCTCACAGCAAGAAGGTTCCTGGTTTGAAACCCATCAGGGGCCTTTCTGTGTGGAGTCTGCATGTTCTCCCTGTGCTTGTGTGGGTTTTCTCCAGGTACTCTGGTTTCCTCCCACAGTCCAAAAACATGTATGTCAGGTTGATTGGTGACTCTAAATTGCCCATAGGAGTGAGTGTGAGTGTGTGAGGTTGTTTGTCTCTATGTGGCCCTGTGATGGACTGGGGACCTGTCCAGGGTGGACCCCTGCCTTTCACCCAAAGAGAGCTGGGATAGGCTCCAGCAGATCCCTGAGACCCTGGTTAGGACTAAGGGGGTACAGGTGATGGATGGATGTGTGGAACAGAGGACATGTGTGGTACGTTTCAGAATGAACTATGTCTCAGTTGCTGGTCTCGTATAGTGTTGCAGATGTTTTGCTAATGCTGTGTGTTGTGGATCCAGATGTGGACTTCCTGCGCTCAGTCCTGCCACCAGCCACCGACCCCGCCTTCTTCCAGTTCCTGCGAGGCCTGGACTGCTCGGGCGTCACAGTCCGCTCGGTCCCAGAGGGCACTCTGGTGTTTGCCAGGGTGAGCTGCAGAGCTTTGGGGCAAAATTGAGGGTCAAAGGTCACAGCCAGGGTCAATACAGGGTCTAATTTGTGCTGCATGTCTACATCATCTGCAGGTGCCACTGATGGAGGTGGAAGGTCCCCTGGCTGTGGTTCAGCTGCTTGAGACCAGTTTACTGTGTCTGGTTAACTATGCCAGGTAACAACACACACACACAGAAAAATCGGCAACTAATAATCCCATTTGCTATTGATTAACAGATTTTATCTTAATTATTGATTGATTATGTAAGATGAGCAGTGGCCTGTGACAGGTCAGATTAGATCAAATAAAGGTCAGATAATCTTGAAATAAAAGAAAGTCAAAAGTCAAAAACCCAAAGATCACAGTTTACAGTGATAAAGCAAATAATGCAGCAACACCTGAAAAACTGGAAACAGCCTAGTTCGGCAGTTTTGATTGATGAATGACAGAATTTCCTTGAGGGATTAGTGAAACTGATCTTAAAGTCGTGGATCACCTCAACAGTTCTTGTCAAGATTTTAAAGGTGTCATGAAATACCCTGATAAAACCAGTCCTCCTCTGACGTCTTAAGAAGACTTCGCTAACATGCTTGCGTAAGAAGTCGACGAGACAAGGATCCTCAGCCCACCTCTCAACCTGCCTGTTTAGCCCCCCCCCCCCGTCACCCCCCCCCCGGTCTTGCGAAAGCACAACACAACCTACAGTAACTGGCCCAGAGCGAGACGAGACTCCCAAACCAGTTGGACCATCTCAGCTTCAGCAGGTTAGTTGTAAACGTTGTCACTTACATTTATTTTGTGCTGTGAACGTAGCCGCGTTAGCCAGACTGTGCTATGTTGTGCTGTTCTAGGAGAGTGTACGTGTATTAGGAGGAACACAGCAATGAAGTCAAACACATTAACGCTGACAGAGTAAATAAGGACAGATTCTGTGCGTCACTATCCCTTTAAACTAACTGCACGTCCATTAGCTCACACACAAACACAGTGTCACTGACAGAGGGACTAGAGGCGTCTGTGTGTTAATAGTGTCAGTGTTTTCATGGTGTCAGTCAGAAGGTGTTTGAACATTTATCTGTAAATTTACCTGTAACAGGAGCTACAATGACAGGACCACAGGCCTGTGAGGGGGGTGTCTGATATTCAGTCCACCCCACCATCACATATATTTAGGGATAAAGAAGCTTATGCATATTTTGTTTCTGTTGGTAACCTCCAGCTTGTGTAGTTGTACCAGATGTCTGACACATTTACTGGTTTTACAGAATCAACACCTGCAATGTTGTGACTTTGTTGGTCTCTGTCCTGACACAGGTGGAGAATATCTGCTGCGTTTACTGTTTAAACATATTTACAGTCATTTTATCATCATTTCTTCTAGTAAACTTCTGCAAACATGTTTAAGTGGCCCTGCACACTGAACCCAGAGAGGCTCCGGGATGGGGATCTTCATCACTGGGCCCATATATGGACCTGTGTCCAGAAAGTCCTTCTCAAAGATCAGCTCCCTAAGGTCATTCCACATACTGAGCAATAAAGATTTGCAACAGACCACTGAGCACTGTTTACGTGCTGACCTGATTGTACGTGCACATCAGTTTGTAAATGTTCGTCCGTTGTGTTAATATTTTTACTGCACTGTGCAAAAGTTTTACGCCACTTTAGATGTTTTAGATTCTTATGACACATCAGGGGTCTGACTGAGCCCAGGGTCACTGTGCAGGACGACCAGCCCATAAAGAACCCACCAGAGCTCATGAAGAGGCAGGAGTCCTGCAGCAGATGGTCTGACCCCCACAGAGCCCTGATCTGGACTCAGTCTGGGGTGTGTTCTGTGGGACAGCCTGACTCTGTAGAAGCAACTTCACTTCACTCTGTCTGACATTAACTGATAAATCAAATGATTGATGTCATTTCTATCAAAAGCATGTCCTGTGTGTTTTAGTGCACAGTGTTGTATCTATGATTTATTATTGTAACTAGTACTTATTATGTTTATGAGAATAAAGTTCTGTTTCTCCTTTTTTATACAGTGTGTGTTTGGTTTGTCCTTTTGGCCGAGTAGAATTTTCAGTAAAAGTTGATTAAACTTGCTGGAGGTTTATGAAATTCAGAGGATTTATCAAATATATAATGTAGTAGATGAGAATCCAAAGATACTAAAGATCCTCGGCCCCCTCAGGCTTTTAAAATTATTCAGAAATACAGACTCTGACATATTTCTTTATCATGGAATATATGACAAAGTGGCTGCAAAGGTTTTTCTCTCACAGCCACTTTCTGAAGTTATTAAACAGATTTTCTTCTTCTCCTCTGTTTTTAGTCTGGTCTGCAGTAACGCGGCCCGTTTCCGCCTGGCAGCCGGACCCAGCAGGAGGCTGGTGGAGATGGGCCTCAGGAGGGCTCAGGGGCCAGATGGAGGGCTGACTGCCTCACGGTACACTCACGTTGGAGGTGAATATTGTGTGACTGCTCTTATGTCAAGGTCCTGTAGTTTCTATGTTTGCCACAATTAGCCAGTTACGATAAATGACACCGTACGACCACAAGTGAACCGGAGCCAACACTGGGGAGAAGCAGAAAATGGCTTTGTATGTGCCCCAGATTTGTTCGGGTGTGTTGCCTCAGACCTGCTGTGTTGATTTAGGCTCCTGATGATATGACACACCCACAGAATGATGCTGGAAACTTTCTTGATGCAGGGTTTGATCTCACCAGTAACGTCCAGGCTGGTTTCCTGTTCGGGATCCCAGTCGCAGGGACCATGGCGCACTCATACGTCACTTCCTTTACGTCCCTGGAGGAGGTGTATCCACGAGTGAGTATCCTCCTCTTCTCAGCTCGTCCTCCAAGGACCAGACCAGCGAATGTTGTAGGACCATTATTTCCTACTTTATTGTTGGCGCACCAGTGGAAACAGCGAGATGATGATGGTTTTGGTGCATTTAAAGACTCTGACATCTGAGAGTTACTGGTTAGTTTTTAGATTTTGAAAACTGACGCCTCACAGTGTCACGCTCTTCCTAAAATGTCCCTGTCTAATGTTTCTTATCAGACTCTGGCGACAGTGAACGGGGACCCAGTCGACTTCATCTCTTTGACAAAGGTCTGGTTGAGTCACGTGTCTGGGCTTCTGGAGGCAGAGCCGGGGAAGATCAGAGAGGACGAGTTGGCTGCTTTCTTGTCCTACGCCGTCTCCTACCCTCACAACTTCCTCCCTGTGATAGACAGCTACAGTGTTGGCTGGTAAGTCCTGACGCTGATACTGAAACATCATGACAGAGAGCGAGCACCTTTCACTTTTTACTGAATCCTGATCGTTTTCTTTTGAGTTTGAAGTAATTTTACAAAGAAGAAGAAATCAAGTGAGCAGCAGTTTCCTGTAGTGCTCTGCCAGACACATCGTCATATGTGGACTTTGCAGCACGTTTATTATTTGACCTGTCAGAGAGACCAGTGCAGGGTGATGGGACCTACTGAGAGACTGAATCCTTTGACCAGTCTCAGTTTCAGTTTGTGTCCAGAGCCCATAGGATCTCATTTCTGTCTTCACCTGGTTTCAGTAGCGGCCTGTTGAACTTCTGCGCTGTGGCCTTGGCCCTGTGTGAACTGGGCTACCAGCCGGTGGGAGTTCGTCTGGACAGCGGGGACCTCTGCAGGCAGTCAGTCGATGTCCGTCGTGTCTTCAGACTCTGCAGAAAGCAGTGAGTGATGTGCCGCGTATCTTCAAACACCTAGAGAACTGATTTCACTCCTCCGTCAGTCTCTTTTTCCCTAAGTCCCTTCTCACTCTTTTATCTCTACAGTTTCTCCATCCCTGCTTTTGATTCGTTGATCATCATGGCCACCAATAACATATCAGAGCAAAGCATGGCTGAACTCAACAAGAAGGTAACAGGAGCAAATTCTAACCTGCCCTGTCTTCTTGGCTCCACCCTAGTCCCTGATGGTCTCTGTGTGACTGTTTCAGGAGAACGAGATCGACGTGGTTGGTGTTGGGACACATCTGGTCACCTGCACAAAACAGCCCTCGCTGGGTTGTGTGTATAAGGTCATTTGAAAAAACCAAACAAACAGCAAATATCTATAAAGAAATAGCCAATAGTCTCTCTTCTCTCATATTAACGTCTGTGTGTTGTGTGTCAGCTGGTGGAGGTGCGAGGGAGGCCCAGGATGAAGAGCAGTGAAGACCCAGAAAAAAGCACAGTGCCTGGGAGGAAAGCTGTGTACAGGCTGGTGGGCGCTGACGGTGAGTTAGTGTATTTATTTCTGTTTTCTTTATTTTCAGCTGCAGAACATTTTCACAGCTGCCTGCAGTGTGGCAGCGTCTGTAACGTACCTGATGTGGCAGGACGCTATAAGACCGTGTCCGTTTGTCCAGCATGTGCTGGTTCTACTGGTGATCTAACAGTTCACCGAGCAGTTTCACGTTTCTGTATGAGCTGTGAGCATCACCTCCAGGAAAACCCACATAGAGACTAGAAGACATGCAGGTGAGTTCACACTGATGCTGCTTTAGTTGATGAGTTGAGATGCCCTGAAAAAGTCACGAGACAAAGGAAAGACCTTTCTGAGGTAACGCAGCGGCTCGTCTGTTGGCACAGAAGATGTTTTATTTTTGCACCTCCCTGTAAACATGTTCACAGCCTCCCTCTCCTCTGCAGGACATGCTTTCCTGGACCTGGTGTGTTTGGGGGCGGAGGCTTCTCCACAGGCAGGAGTCCCCCTGAGCTGCTTCCCTCTGGGCTGTGATGGCTCAGTGGTCACTCCAGCTCAGGTCACCTGTCTGTTCCAGGAAGTGTTTACCAAAGGACAGGTGAGGGTTGTCATGACAGCACCCACATTCATTTACTGACAAGACATTTTTTTCTGAGGCTTAATTTGGGATCATCTTCTGGACAAAGTCTGGTGAAGTCTGTACACCCACTCACGGACTTGATGACTTGGACAGCCGTAGACAGAACCACCCAAATAGTCCCATGGACTTTGGGTGGACCAGCTGTCTGTTTTTCCAGTTAGAAAGGTTTTCAAAAGCAGTTGAGAGAATTAGATGTTGTAGGGAAACAAAATGATTTGATTAAAAGCAGCAAGGGCTCAGACAGATTGTTTCAGGATCTGAGAGGGAATGTGTCATGTGACGTAAAGCGTTTAGATTTACCCGTTTATGGACACAGCGTCTTAAACAATAAGGAGATTACAACAATAACTGTACCGTCACATGACTGTCTTAGTGATTCTGTCTGGAGTATTCTTTGGAAGGCACCGAACAGATGACACCACGATTGAAAAGGGCTTTGTCCTGATGAATGTGTCTCCCATTTTTTCTAGGTCACACAGCGTCTGTGCAGCACTGCAGAAACTAGAGCAAAGGTCCAGACCTCCCTCCAGACTCTGCACCCTCGACATAAGAGGCTGCAGGAGCCAGACACTTACACGGTGAGAACAACTCAGACCTCCTCTAACCCGCAAAAACTGAATCTCACAGCCGAGAGATTTCTTCACCTTGTCTGTGGCGTCCTCTCCCACCAGGTGGCGCTGTCGGAAAGACTCCATCATCTGGTCGCAGAGATCCAGAGAGGCACCAGCAACCACGGCAGCTTTCTCTCGGCCATCTAAAGCTAATCCTCCACAGCTGCTGTTTTCCAGTGTCTCCCAGTAACATGAGTGAATGGTCCTAATGCTCAGACAGGAACCACAATTTGCCTGGGGAACGTTTTAACATGAACACAACTTGACAGTCCAGACAGAAGCACATGAAAACAGCTACAGCGACTTTTCCTGCTGTAGACTTGTTTTTTTTTTTTTTCTGTGACCTCAAGAACCTTCCTACTAATTTAGAGAATGCACAGTCACCCAGTCACCCACAGATGTGCAGAGATCCGAACATATAATGTGAACTTTGTTATCAGTGTTTTGGTTGATCTGGCAATAAACAGAGACCACAAACCACAACAGGTATTTTAACAGCAGACAAACCTAAAGCCAAGTCTGTTAAACCAAATCAACATCTTCGTTTAAGATCCACATATTAGCTTTTTGGGCCTTTCAGCCTCATATCTCAGTTTATCCACAGGTAAAGCTGAAGCTCTGATAGACGGCATCTGCCGAGGAACACAGAGAAGGAACGCTCTAGAAAAGGCTAGTAAGTGGATCTTAAGTTGTTCAGTAGCGTTTGTACAGTCTGAATCATGATTGAGTGAGAAAAACCAAACTAGCCTGTGACATTAACACGTTCTGGAGGGAAGACGCCTTAAATTTCTCAAAAAAAAAAAAACCTACAGATTTTCAGCTTCATATCAAAAACTGTTTGATATTCGTCCTTTGAGTCTGAAATATTCACGAAGAGATGGGATGGTTTTCGTTCATGCTGTAGACAGTAACCTCAGTTTTTACAAAACGTTTTGTAGGAAGCTCAGGAACCGTAAAGATCTGAGACTGGACATGGTCTGAGTCAATAGGACCCTGCCCAAACCCACATCAGACCCCCCCAGACTGTTTTGTGTCCTGAGGTGATTCTTAATTGATTAAACACAGCAACACGAATGTCAATAAACAATCAATAATCAACATACTATTGAACTGCATTGTCTCTGTGGCATTAAAAAGGTTTTTTAGTGTTAAACTGTGGAACCCCCCCCCCCCCCAACGCTGCACTGCAGCTGGAGCACATGTGTCTCCCTTCATCCTGATTGGCTGCCTGCTGCCCAGTGGTTGTACAGATGCAGACAGACCCAGCACATGTGGAGCTGATCAGACCTGGAGAGGCCGTGATATCATCAGCTCACTGAGGTGGACTACGCTCCACGCTCATGTGTTTGGCACTGACATGAGCAGACGTCACAGTGCAAACGTACAGCTGTGTGCAGATGTTTGGTCTGGTCAAATTACACGTTTGTTGGAATTTGAAGTGAACAGATTACAAAGCGTGATCGGGGCGTTTTGGGCCCTAGCTAACTCTCTTCCAAACACGTCTTTTTGTTCTTCATTTAGGATGTTCAGCCTCAGTTTCTGCAGAAACCTTCATTTTTAGGTGCTTCCCTCCCACAGGATGTTTGGGATCAGAGCACAGTGGGAGCTGTTCCAAAAGCTGCAGCTTGTGTTCGGTGAAGTGGATTTTGTCTCAGATTCTTGTCCTGTTGCAGAAACTTCTTTTCACTTTCACTTCCCTGCGGGACGTTTGAATCCAGATGTTTCTGATATTTAATGAAATCCATTCCTCTCTGTCTGTGTTTCCTGTGCCACTGGCTGCCTCACAACCTCAGAGCAGAATGTGGGATGAAGCTGGAAAGGTGTTTGGTTTTTTTCATCATTCATGTTCCTGGTTTTGTCCTAAAACATAAAGATTTCGGCTTATCTCCTTTTCAGACAGCTGGAAGTGCTTCGGCGTGTTTTTCCATTTTCAGACGGTGACACAGAGGAGCACAAGCTTGTTGAGGGTTTTTACAGAGAGTCCGAGACCCTGTCAGCCCAGGAAATGTGGACTGAAACTCCTAATGACAACAGTCAGTTAAGGCCTGAGCACCGACTGGAGTCATGAGGTGACTTTTCTTTTATTGTTTCTGCTTCACGTCCTGTCACTTCAGTCATAAAGAAGAAGACTAATAACAAACTAAGAGACAAACACACGTCTTGGTTTAAGCTTTAATTCTCAGGCTTTTGTGGTGGAAACTGAATTTTCAGACAAAACCTAAACACTGATGGCCTCCAGTCTCTTGACACAGGGTTTACTGTCCTGACCTCTGTGCCCTCAACCCCACTTGACCTCTCACCTGCAGGTTAAACACGTGCAAAGAGAAAACCCCTCCTTTCCTTTTCCGTCCACCATGTGTGCTGCAGATCTCCTGGAGACCCGCGGAGGTCGCTCTGTTCCTGCCTGCTCTCCTCCCCTGGCTCTCCGCTGCGCCTCTCTCTCCACTCCCCTCATCTTCCCGCAGATTCAGCGGCAGCACAAGCAGGAAAAAATCTGATCAAGCTTTTCCGGTCTGCTAGTCCTAATTTCCTCCCCAGACCTCTGGTGTTGGAGCTGAGGGGACGCGCAGGCAGAGGCAGCGAGGAGAAACTGGGGGAGTTTAACGCGCACCACCAGGACCCCGCACGCCTCGGTACGGTTAGTCCAGACAGGGGCTGAGCTGGATAATGCGCCCTGTCGGCGGTGCAGTGAGCTCGGACCGGAGGAGGAGAGTGTGAGGGCAGAGCAGAATGGTTCGGCGCATGGACGCGCACACGGTTCTTGACGCGGCCGCCCCGTGCTCCCCCATCCGCGCGTCTCTCCGTCCCCGTGAAGTCGCCACCGACCGTCCGGCGGTGCCCGTCCTCCTCTCGGCCGCCCTGCTGCACCCACCTCCGGGTGTTTCTCGTTACATAATCCGGCGTCTTTGTCGTTTGCACTGATTCTCCCGAAGCGAAAAGTGGAGACAACCGCATCTTGTTTACCGCCGCGGACTGTGCTGCGTTTGCTGTCGTGGACCGAAGGACTAAGAGGAGGACACGTAGAGGCTGGAAACCTGAGTCCAGCGGTGATGAGAATTTACCCCGAGTGGATTTGGCTGGTGTTCTGCCAGATTCATCTGGAAAGGATAAGAGGGACACGCTCCCCCCACGGGACCAGGGGATAATTCACCTCAGACTGTGAGTGATGTCTCTGAGCTTGTTTTAATGTGAACTGGTTTAATCACTCTGGCACTGAGACCCCCTGTTTGGTTGATGACCAGGTTTCCTCCTGGCAGCAGAGGTTTGGACATGCTGGATAACCGTGGCCCTCTGGGCTCACAGTAGGCCATCGAGGGACAAGCATCTGGTCTCAAACCACAACAGACTAATAATCCTGGAAGGTTTCCTCGTAGCTATGCAGTGAAGATGTGTGCAGCCAGGTTCAGTGGCTGCCTCAATGGCTGTGCTGAAGAGGCCGCTGGTGCCGCTGCAGGGGCTGCTGGTCCGGTCATGGCCTCCCGGATGCTGGACTGGACCGAGGCAGGTCCCCGCATCCTTCACAGTCTGGAGATGGGCACCGTGATGACCGTCTTCTACCAGAAGAAGTCCCAGCGGCCCGAGAGGAGAACGTTCCAGATAAGGCAGGACGCTCGGCAGATAGTGTGGAGCCGAAACCCCGACAAAATAGAAGGAGAGAGTGAGTATCTTTTTACACTTGCTGCTAATCAAAGGCCCCGGGCCCCCAGAGGTCAGAGTGTCCCCGTCCTCAATGTTTCTTTACTCCAGGAGTATTTTAAAACTATGTTCTGACTAAATTAGCTTTCGTTGATTTATTTCCTACATGTCAGGGCAGCAGAGCATCTCATCCAAACTCAGTTACATTCATTTAAATCAGAGCAGCAGGTTAGACCTGCTTCAACAGAACCTGCATCCCAGGCTTCCTTCGATGGTTTCCTCTCATTGTCTGCACGCTGTGCAGTAGTGTTGAGTTTAAAACCTCAGATGCAAACGACCCCAAACACACAAAACCGCCACAGAGAATCCAAATTATCACAAAGACCCTGTTCACACTTGGATTTAAAAAGGGTTACATTAATGTGAACACATCACCCTGGACCTCCAAGGTGTTTGTCAGGAGCCGACGAAACATTCATTTAGACCAGGAATGTGACTCCACCTCAGGGGAGTCTGATTATGTAGGTTAACCCTGTTTGATGACAGAGCAGGTAGTGGACTAGTTTGATATTGGGCCAGTGTGTTTATCAGGGAGGAAAATGATCAGAAAATACCTGATCAGTAACAACAGTCCGGTCTCCCCATGGTGCTGGAAAGTTCAAAGTCTATGTTTGCTCCTTTTTACTAGTTGACATATAACTTTTACTCAGTGTCAGTGTAATGATTTAATTCCTCCACCAAGTCGTAAAAGGTGTGAACTGTGGACTGTCACACTGATATTATCTACTTCGCTGGGCATGCTGGGTATGTTGTGTGTGTTTCAGTGGTTTGACAGTTTTTGACTTGTTCTCACTGTGTGGATTTCTAATTCTAGTTGTGTAAGTCCCATAAAGGAATAGTCCTCACAGTATGATGACATCTTACTTTCCACACAGGGTTCAGACAGGTTGGGATGCTCCCAGTATAGACTCACTCCACATTACGCCATTTGTCACTCCATGTACGCTGTCAGGTGACTGACAACCAGGCAACAGGACCTGAATACATTGAGCTTAATGGGATATTAAAATGCTGATAGACTGACTTATTAAAACAAGTCAGTCGCAAAACTCACTGCTCCACAGAACGTTTGCACAGATTTGTAGAACCAGAGCCCCAGTTTGTGGGTCTGGGCATCACAGAATCGCTAAGTACCTTAAACTGTGCACTGTGGTTGCTGTGTGCTATGGTTGCTGTGGACTGTGGTTGCTGTGCGCTATGGTTGCTGTGGACTGTGGTTGCTGTGCGCTATGGTTCCTGTGGACTGTGGTTGCTGTGCGCTATGGTTCCTGTGGACTGTGGTTGCTGTGTGCTATGGTTCCTGTGGACTGTGGTTGCTGTGTGCTATGGTTCCTGTGGACTGTGGTTCCTGTGGACTGTGGTTGCTGTGCGCTATGGTTCCTGTGGACTGTGGTTGCTGTGCGCTATGGTTCCTGTGGATTGTGGTTGCTGTGCGCTATGGTTCCTGTGGACTGTGGTTGCTGTGTGCTATGGTTCCTGTGGACTGTGGTTCCTGTGGACTGTGGTTGCTGTGCGCTATGGTTCCTGTGGACTGTGGTTGCTGTGCGCTATGGTTCCTGTGGATTGTGGTTGCTGTGGACTGTGGTTCCTGTGGACTGTGGTTGCTGTGCGCTATGGTTCCTGTGGATTGTGGTTGCTGTGCGCTATGGTTCCTGTGGATTGTGGTTGCTGTGCGCTATGGTTCCTGTGGACTGTGGTTGCTGTGTGCTATGGTTCCTGTGGACTGTGGTTGCTGTGTGCTATGGTTCCTGTGGACTGTGGTTCCTGTGGACTGTGGTTGCTGTGGACTGTGGTTGCTGTGTGCTATGGTTCCTGTGGACGGACTGTGGTTGCTCTGGACTGTGGTTCCTGTGGACTGTGGTTGCTGTGCGCTATGGTTCCTGTGGACTGTGGTTGCTGTGTGCTATGGTTCCTGTGGATTGTGGTTGCTGTGGACTGTGGTTACTGTGGTTGCTGTGCGCTATGGTTCCTGTGGACTGTGGTTGCTGTGTGCTATGGTTCCTGTGGACTGTGGTTGCTGTGTGCTATGGTTCCTGTGGTTACTGTGGTTGCTGTGTGCTATGGTTCCTGTGGACTGTGGTTGCTGTGGACTGTGGTTCCTGTGGACTGTGGTTGCTGTGGACTGTGGTTGCTGTGTGCTATGGTTCCTGTGGACTGTGGTTGCTGTGTGCTATGGTTCCTGTGGACGGACTGTGGTTGCTCTGGACTGTGGTTCCTGTGGACTGTGGTTGCTGTGCGCTATGGTTCCTGTGGACTGTGGTTGCTGTGCGCTATGGTTCCTGTGGACTGTGGTTGCTGTGCGCTATGGTTCCCGTGGACTGTGGTTGCTGTGCGCTATGGTTCCCGTGGACTGTGGTTGCTGTGCGCTATGGTTCCCGTGGACTGTGGTTGCTGTGTGCTATGGTTCCTGTGGACTGTGGTTGCTGTGCGCTATGGTTCCTGTGGACTGTGGTTGCTGTGCGCTATGGTTCCTGTGGACTGTGGTTGCTGTGCGCTATGGTTCCTGTGGACTGTGGTTGCTGTGTGCTATGGTTCCTGTGGACTGTGGTTGCTGTGGACTGTGGTTGCTGTGGACTGTGGTTCCTGTGTGCGTTGCTGAGAGACTGTGCACGTCAGGGTCCCTGCGGGACATTTCCTGGAGCTCCTGACAGTCTGTCTGTCCAGCAGCCCACTGGTGTTTAGATTTCTTTACAGCTGGGTCACTTCTGCTAAAAGGTCAAAAGGTCATGCTCACAGTTATTACATCAGTCTGTTGCCTGATTAGCACCAGATTTGAATTTGACACAAAACGGCTACGACAACTTGTGGGCCGACTTCCGCAGGTCACTGGCAGGTCAGTGTTAGACCAGAAGATGATCCACAGGAGGGAGAGTGTGGAGTCCCCGCCCGAAGTTATTCATGTAAGGTCCTTGTTGGGGACACGTCATGACACACGAGCCGTTACACGGATCAGAATCTGGTCTTTGGTTGACTTCTGATCCGATCACAAGACTCATGTTAAAACAAAGTGTGAGGACATGAAAAGACCATAAAGAGCCTTAAATGACCAGAGATTCATGACATGGAAAAGAATCACACAAACTCAACAATAAGAGACAAAACAACAACACACTCTCACGTCACTTACTCTGTGTCGCTCACAGATTCTGTATCTGAAGATGTGAAACGTCAGCAGAGTCTGAAAACATGCTGACAAACACAGAAACACAACAGCAGGGACAGATTCTCCTTCTGCCCTTTGACTCATGATCCCTAAACCCACCCTGTCTGCTTCTGAGCCCGGTCACTGGTCGGTGTCGACACGTTCTTTTATATCACAAGAAATAAGCATGAGAGAAAATGTGAGAATGAAGAACCCAGTGCTGTGCAGCCGTGTCTCTGGTAACCTGTAGTTTGGTTCTTGTCGTGCTCCGACACTCAGGTTGGACTTCGCTGTCTGACAGTGTCAGTTCACGTTAATCTGTCAAACATCGTCTCTCCGGCTTGGGCAGAGTTTCATCTCTGTGTGCGGAGATTTTGGCCTGTCTGCAGCTGAGGCCAGAGGACTTTAGTTCTAATCCACAGACCCGTTTCATCCAGAGGAAACCACGTCCAGTGTGAAGTCCAAACTCCAGAAAACAGGGACATGGATGGTCGAGAGATGAGCAGCGTTTTTCACTGCTCTGACAAACAGAAACATTTCCCTCCATTTTGTTGGAGCTGCAGCAGGTGACAGGAGGATTTTAGAAACAGCCGATTGTGTTGGAACATTTGTGATCAACTAAAATGAAGAATTAAAAACAAACATGTTTCTGTTCTAGAGCTGTGCTGACAATCTGTCAAACTGTCGATTCATTGGACAAAGCAACTATTTTGATAATCAAAGGATGTTTAAAGCCAAAATGCTGTTTCTGGCTCCTTGGGCAGGTCTGACTCACAGGTTCAGACGATTCCTCAGACCAAACCTGTCTGCAGGGCTGGATGCTCCAGGACGTGCCCTTCAAAACAAAAGCTTTACAGATTAGGTTTGATAGATTTTTTTTTTTTTTCCTTCTGTAAAAGCCTGAGAGATGTTGCTGTGAGAGGCGGTTTCCCTCCCATCCTGGCCCGGACTTGAGGTGCTGTCGTGGCCTCCTCAGTGCAGACGGATCAGGACCCTGTGACCTGTGTTTCCTCGATGTGTCACAGTAGCTGGCCAGACTGAGCAGTGTGCGTGCTGAGTCCTCACCCAGCCCAGAATATCTTGTCCGCCTGCCTGGACTGGCTGGCTGACTGACTGGCTGGCTGGCTGGCTGGCTGGCTGACTGGCTGGCTGGCTGACTGGCTGGCTGGCTGGCTGACTGGCTGGCTGGCTGGCTGGCTGGCTGACTGACTGCTGTTGTGCTGTGGGATCACGGTCTGTCTGGGGCGTGGAGCGTTTTGTCTTTGTCCTGGGTTTTGTGACAGGAAGGAAGATTCGTTACAGTATCTGTTAGCGCTGAGAAAACTTCTGGCATTCACACTGGGCATGATAGAGTTTCCTTCTGTCCACCACGTGTTCTTCTAACTCTCAGACTTTATGGCAGCAGACAAAAATAAGAGACTTCTCCCTAAGAGATAGAAACGGGTTTGTCCATTTTTTTTTTAATGCTGCAGAAACAGAAAACTGTGACACATCAGTTTTATTATCCTGAAGCTTTCCTCTCATGCTCGGTCATAAATTGTGTGCGGTTGTCAGGTTCTTACATTCAGGATGTATCTAGGAAAAGGTTCATGTTACATAAAACATCTGCAGCAGCGTCTGATTTTTCAGTGTCCTCTGGAAATGATTCTGTTTTCAGCCTGATCTCCATTCTGGACGACCGTCAGTGTTTCTGTGTGCAGCTGTGTTTTCAATATTTTCAGTGCTTGTCTTCATTTGCTGTGTGTTTTCTGTGCATGTTTCCTTGTGTTGTCACACGTAGTGTGTTGTGTGTCTGTACTGTATATCTGTGTTTGCAGAGCCTTCTGGGTTGTGCAGTGTGTTTGCACTGAGGTTCTTTGTTTTCAGAACTGAGGTTTTGGATTTGCAGCATGTTTTTGTGTCTGGTGTGAAATTGCTGGTGTCTTGTTTTACATATGTTTTTACATGCAGTACAGTGTGTGTGTGTGTGTGTGTGCGCGCGTGTGCGTGTGTGTGTGTGCTGTGCAGTTGCAGAGCTTTAAGCCCTTGGAGCCACTGTAGGTTGTCCAGAAACCCCATCCCCCTCTTCCTTCCAGCAAAGCTCAGAAGCTGCTGTTCGTGTGTGTGTGTGTGTGTGTGTGTGTGTGTGTGTGTGTGTGTGTGTGTGTGTGTGTGTGTGTGTGCGTGCGTGCGCATGTGTGTACGCACTCGCTCGCTCAGGGAGACAGGACTGATCCGTATCATGATCATAACCAGCGTTTACGGCACCTTTGCTAATCCACATCTGTGGTTCTGAGTGTATGAAAACACCTACACCGCTCAGTCACACCAAATCTGCACACTACTACACACACACACACACACACACGTATACACACACATGCTTTCATAACCCACAAACGCCCTTTTCCTAAACAGCCTCCCCCTGGACAAACCCACCAGTACATTCCAGGAACTCAGCAGGTCTCTCCTTCACTTCATCTCCCACAGCTCGATCTGTGCTGCCTCCTCCTCCTCCTCGTCTTTGTCCCCCCCCCCATGAAATACTCACCACCACCCATTTAAATTTGTCTATTTTTCTTCACTTTCTGTTTGAGTTTCGAGGTCACATATCTGATGCTTTGTTCCCAGAAATCTCACTCATATTTATCGAACTGACCCCTTCACTCTGTCTCCTCTCACCTCCTGTGTTTCTCTTGCTTTTCCTTCCTTTGTTTTTGTTGCCTGATCTGTTTTTTCTTCTACTGTTCGCTCTAAAATATGTTTTTCTCTCAGCTTTGCAGCACACACACACACACACACACAGTTGGGGTCCATGTTTTTCTTTGACATGAGCTCTTTCACAGCGGAGTGGACGTATTAAATCCTGAGGCGCAGGAAGTGTAGGGGTTATCAGGGAGTGTCTCCCTTCCTCTCTCATATCGAAGGACTGAAAACAAAAGGGTCCAGCATCTTCAGCAGGAAGCAGAGACATGGACCACAAACGAGGCTCTGGGTGCCTGAGACACAGACTATACAGGAATAAATGAGAGCAGCTGTGGATTAGGTTTTAAATTCACTGTGCACAGTACTACATTTACATTTTTAACAAGACTTTTTAAAATAGTTCTGGTGCATATTTCACTTCACAGTGAGCCCTTGGTTTCCATTTGATCCTGTAAAATGTGCAGGTCACTGGGAAAAACCTCTTGATGCTGTAGAAACACACTCACCCTGTCACATGGGTTGGATGCTGCTTGTATTCCTACACAGTTATTTATTCTATTGTTTTGTACAGAATGGACAGTAATGGAAACCAGTAGCTGCTGAAATAGTTTGAATTGATTGTTCAGACCATGAAAACGGTTCCCTGAGGTCTGAGTTAAGTCGCCTAATAGTCAGAAATCCATAGAAAAATCACTTAAATGACTAATCAATAATAAAAATAGGTGCCAGTGCATTTTCTTTAGATTGACCAATGGGCTCAGCACCACTGCCTGTTTGAATCAGTTCAGTAAAGAAAGTTTAAGTTGTAGTTTGGGGAGTTTTGTGAGTTTACACACATGCAGGTTAGGGTCAGACTCTCTCCTTCTGTTAATTAGCTTCCTTGCTCCCCTGCCCTCCTGCTGTTCCGTCCGTCCTGTGCATTTCTGAGACTTTCTGTAAACCCTCCGTGCCGTCCTGCAGGAAGTAGTGCCACAGCGTGTACCAGGAACAGCTTGTTTCACTGGAAGTACGCTGCAATTATCAACGGCTGGTGGTTTCAGGTCAACAGTGCAAACTGAACTTTGATTCGTTCTGAGCAGTTTCCACCCAGCAGAAAAGAAGCAGAGTTAGTCTACGAGCTTCTCTGCTGAGGAAACACACATTAGTGTAACATCCCATAATGGAGGCATTACAGTGTGTTCTGCTGACAGTATTCACTCTGATGTGTCTCCAGTTGGCCCTCTGGCCTCGTCCCCTCTGCTACATTCATCAGCGTTTACATCAGATCCTTGTCCAAAGCAGCCGTGAGTCTTTATCACAACCATGTTTCAGGCCTGGCCCAGGATTAAAGGCTGCAGAGGGAGGAACCATGCAAAGTGTGTGTGTGTGTGTGTGTGTGTGTGTGTGTGTGTGTGTGTGTGTGTGTGTGTGTGTGTGTGTGTGTGTGTGGCAGGTGTTAGGAGTCACGGTGATTGAAGTGTGATGTTTGCTGAGCGTCTGTTCACCTTATTGTCGAACCTTCGGCCTCAATGGCAGGAAGTTTTAAATCTCAGCCTGAGAGGAAGATTAATCAGCTTTGAATGTGAAACCTTATACGACTAAAAGCCTTTTGTTACAGCTGCGTATAAGACCTCAAATCAAAAGGTTGGCCTGTTTCAGGGTTACACACGACCTGCTGAGGACCGTTGTTCCTTCCTGTGTCTTCTCCAAACAAACTTGTCCAAGTGGGAAGTTTTGGTGTGAGATGGGAACACGCCTCTGCTTTATTCCAATTTGGCCCGAGTTTGGTGGAAAATAGCACCCAGACCCTGTGTGTGTGTGTGTGTGTGTGTGTGTGTGTGTGTGTGTGTGCGTGTGTGCGTGTGTGCGTGTGTGCGCGTGCGTGCGTGCGTGCGTGTGCTATATGAGGTCTGTGTTTGCTGTGTGAATGCCACAGCATGTATGAGTGTATGTTTATGTGTGTTTGCATAAGACATCTGCTCTGTCAATAAGCCGGGCGTTTCTTTGCGGGTATGTCGGCTGCAGCGAGCGTCCAGAGTAGAGTCCAGGGTTTACATCATCGTCTGTGGTCCATCACCGACCGTCACTCCTCTGTTAACCCTTCAGATACAGGCTGAGCTGCCAGTCACATTAATGTAGTGAATGAAACCTGCCATGGATGCAGTTTACAGTCACTGAACCAACTTTACACCAAGTAAAAATAAGGCTGTTAAAGTAAGAGCAGACTGTTGAGAACCAGCAACATATACGGCTCCACTTGGTCCAGTTCAGTTCCTCCTGCTTACAGTGACTTTTTCCATCCCATGTTGTGGTGATTTAAGGTTTTATATCTGTGTGGAAAAGTTGGGGAAGTGACTATTTGTTTGGCTGCTGCTGTTAAAAACCTCAGACTTTTAGCAGCATCCTGCCACTGACAGCTGAAATGTTTGTGCGTCTTTTTTTGGGCTCCTGGACTCACTCACTCTCTCTCACACACACACACACACACAGAACATTTGTTCAGCTCTCTAACAGCAGATTACTGGGTGTTTGGCAGGCAAACCAACAACATGCCAAACTGTGATTTATGGTTGTGCATATTTGTGTTCATGCAACATATTATCCTTCCTTCCTTCCTTCCTTCCTTCCTTCCCTCCCCACCTCTTGCAGTTGACATACGAGAGATCCGGGAGCTGCGTCTGGGGAAGGGCTCCCGGGATTTCGAGCGCTACCCAGAGGAGGCTCGGAAACTGGACTCTGCCCACTGCTTCATCGTCCTGTACGGCCTGGAGTTTCGCCTGAGGACGCTCAGCGTGGCCGGTCAGTGTGTGTATACACAGTACATACAGTGTGTGCATTCACACAGTCACTGTTTGTTTTTCACAACACCGGAGGTTAAAGGTCACACAACATCCTTACTCCATTGGGCCGAGTCAGTTCTTCGAATGTGGCTGAGCGAGTTAACGTGAGGCTGAAAACGCAGTGAAGTCCCATCCAGCCTGTTGGTTCTTAGAAAGGCCTGATGTGTTCCTGCTGGGTGACGTGATCTCACACTCATTAAATCACAGCTGAAACCCTGATCAGCCTTCGTTTGATTGGCTGCACACTGATAACGTGACAGGTGTGTTGGCTACCCTCCCAGAATGCACTGGGGCAATATATTCATGGCCACAAGGCTCCTGTCCTTTACTCTTTTTGGGCACACTATCTCAAAATATAGATTTAGCTTTATATTATACATATTATATTATATTATATGTAGACGTAAATAAACTGTTAAATCACATCAGCACATCACATCATATCTCAACAACCTTTTGACCCCCAGTTCTTCAGAAACACACAGTCAGATGATGGTACAGGCTGTAAACAAAGGGGAAAGATACAATTATTACCTGCTCACTGTGAAACTTTGTGGTGTTGTGGCTCAGATTTGACCCTCTCTTGTTGCCGTAGTCGATTGCGCAGGTTTTTGTGCAGCAAAAGATTTTTTCAGGTGGACAGTTTTGCAGCCTGTCGTCTGATTGCTTGTATCTCTGTCTTGTAGTGAAGCAACAGCGTGTTTCATTTATCACTTTTTTTTATAAACCTGAATCAGAACATTGGTTTCTAATTTAATCTCTGTGTGTTTGCAGCCTTCAGTGAGGAGGAGGTCAACATGTGGGTCACAGGTCTGAACTGGCTGATGATCGACACTCAGAGAGCGCCGGCGCCGCAGCAGACGGACAGGTGTGTGCAGATGTTGACGTGCACGCACAAAATCACTCCTGTTATGAAACCATTTGTTGTGTTGTGGTGCTGAACTTTTGTTTCTGTAAATATAGAAAATAATCAGTCACCTATGGATTGTGACGAACAGTTTTTGACAAATTTTCTGATGGTTTACCAAACAATCAAAATAATGAACATATTAACGATGTTTCAGCACTACTTCTTTCTTTGTAGAGCGTCTGCTTATTTTTCTTTCCAATGGAGACTCAGGAAAAAAGGCCTGAAAACTTCTCGAACTCTTAGAAGCTGCTCAGTCGAGTATAATTGACTTTTCTGCTGTGGATCTACAATTTTTAGTGGCCTGTACCTTTAACTGTCCACCTCTGAACATCTGCTTATAAAACCTTTTCCTTTCCAGCAGACACTAAAAATACTTTACTTATATTGTTATGGGTTCATTTGTCACCAGGACTCACACTCACACTCTCACACACTCACACATTCTCACACACTCACACACACACACACACACACACACACACACACACACACACACACACAGGCACCTCACTGATACCTGCTGCGTTAACGACCTGGACAGAAAGGGAGTTGATGGTTGAAGCAGAGGACAAATATTTGTTTTGGGAGGCAAATATTTACTCCAGATAAACGTGCGGAGGCAGGTTTTGGCTTCCATGGTGCGAGCTGGAGAACAGAGGGAGGCTGTGAGGACGTGTAGGAGAAGGACAGGGTTTTATTGTGGACCTGGTGTGAGCGGTGTATGTTTAGAAATGGCCAGAGGAAGTGAAGTGGCTAATTCTGTCTGTTTATGGCGGTTGTGTAAACCAACTGACTGGGATTTTTTTTTACTGGCTTTGAAAAAGGCCTCTGAGTATCTGCCTGCTGCTGAAAGTCCAGGTGAAGCTTCAATTCTTGTCCCTTTATGAGTAAGGAAATACAATGAGACTGCAGCTGTTGTCCAACAGAATAAAACAGTCTGTGGACATGTTTGTGTACAACCTTCAGCGCTGATCCATCGAGCTTTTATTCCACATGAGAAGTGGAAGTTATTGAGCCGAGATTCCCGAAGTTATTCCCATTTATTTCCTCTAAAAATCATCTGCACAAAAGATTAATATCTTAAAAATCACGTCCTCTGATAAAAAAATCTTGAGGGTAAAGCCTGTTTATATTTAACTATAAATCCCATCATGCATTTGTAAAGAACCATCCAGTCGCGCTACATGTTGGATGATGGACGTCAAAGATGCTGAATCATTTTACTGTTAGATTCTGGGACAGTTTGGGATCTGTGGAATCTGGTTTTATACTAAACTTTAACCAGATGTTTTGGTTGGCTTCTTCTCCATAGTAGCTGTAGCTGAGGCTTCTGGGTAATGTAGTGAGTGAACCTGTCCAGCATGCCAAACTAACAGAGAAAACACACTTTCTTAGAAATACAAAGATGAAATAGTCGAAACACGGTCGTGTGTGATCATTCAGGATTCCAGGAGACGAGTGGAAAGAGGAACCAGACTGAGGCATAAACACAACAAATGAAATCACAGAATCATCGGGGTCGGCCGACTTCACGGTCTAACTAAAATGTCCTTGTTTGGGTATTATATATATATATATTGTAAACATGACAAATACTTACAGCACGTTTTTCTCTGAGTGTTTCAGCTCTCACACATTTTAATTCTTGTCCCTCGTTCAGCCTCCTGTTCTCTGTCTCTCCGTCCCCTGTAGGTGGCTCAGGAAACAGTTTGAAGTCATGGACAGGAACCACGAGGGCAGGTGGGTGAGTCGCTACTAACATGTCAGCACCCAATCGCAGCCTTTACAGCAGCCGGTGATGGATGCCCATTGGCCGGTCTGTCACAGCAGGAGGAGAGCGAAGGTGAAACCAGACCCAGATGTGATCAAAGAGCTGGTTTCACTGCTGTCGGGGATGTGCCCTGACCTTAACACGCACACACACACACACACACACACACTTTGCCTCTATGCTCATGTTATTAAGTCTGTTTGGGTGGAGGCCGCTCCAGGACAAACAGCCTGCCACCGTCTGATAAGGAGCAGGAAGTGATGTGAAGAGCTGGGAGAGGTCAACTTCCTGTCTCCTGTGAAAATAGTAACAGTAGCGTAGACAGAGGGATGTGGCGGGAGAGACGACGTTGACTCAGAGATCCTCCCCGCCCCAGAGCACCCACCTGGATCTTTTTTCCTCTACCTGCTTCCGGTGACTGACCTGTCCGTTGAGTGTGTTTTGTGAGTCAGCTGAAGTGATTCTCCATGTGCTGTTTGTTCGAGAGAAATCACAGAGCTGGAGACATCAGCTTCCCCACAGAAGCAACAGAGATTAAAATATGAAAATCCTCTGAGCACAGGGTTTATTTAGCAGCACATCTTCAGTCATATCCCACAGTCTTCATCAGCAAGTGTTTTTTAGTCTGAGGGAATTGTAATTTAAAATTTCAGAAGGGTGCATTCTGCAGTTCCACCACTAGATGCTGCTAAATCCTTCACATTTTACATTTTCCTGCAGGTTCCTCCTGATCCTAAACAAAGAAAACAATAATCTTAGAGGATTTTCAGTTGAGAATCTTTACACTGACATCAGCACCATCTCCTGGTCAAAAGGCATCAACCATCACAATGTGTTTAATGTGTTTCTTGTTTGATTTGCAGCATCACAGTGAAGGATGTGAAAGCTCTGCTGCCTCAGGTCAACTACAGAGTTCCCAACATGCGCTTCCTCAAAGACAAGCTGCAGGTCAGACCGACACTCTATGTTGATGGGTTTGTTTGTTTGTTTGTCTGTCTGTCTGTCTGTCTGACCGTTCTGCTCGTGTCCAGCAGGAGGTGGAGGCCCGGAGCGACCTGTCCTACCCCAACTTTGCACAGCTCTACAGAACCCTGATGTTTGATGCACAGAGGAGTGTGAGTGGCACTTTGGCTCTTTTCGCACAGACACAGTGGAGGTGTTGATTGGGCCTGATGCTCCACCAGCAGCTGTGGTGAAAAAACAATCAGGTGTTCTTAACAGTTCACACAAAGCAACAAGCAAGTTTCTATCCTGTGATGATGACGATTACACATCAACCAAGACCCACATGGGTATAAGATACACTGACACGCAGCAGGACCCCTGTAGACCATAGGCCCTGTAGACCCAGTCTCACTTATACACTGTGGAGGAAGAAAGATTCAGATCCTTTACAAATAAAAACATAAATGCAAAAATGTCAACTTTAATCTTCAAATAGTATTTGTAGTATTTGATTATATTTTTGAAATGGCAAATAAAAAAATCTGCTGTAGTGGGAGGGACTAGGACACAGATGGAGTTAAAGGGAATTGAGGTTGAGGTTTTATTTCTCCCAGCTCAGTTGAAAAAATTAGATTTCCCTCAAGAGTCTGAGACAGTCCTGTCAGATCAGTCGGGTCCGTCCTGTCGGGTCCGTCCTGTCTGAAATTCTGTGTTGTCAGGCTGCAACAGAAGGTTTGAGCAGTTCCGTGATTTTTATCCACTAAGTTCTTTTGCTGCACATCTGATGCTGAAATCTGAATTTGCAGCTCTACATGTTTTGTCCTCGTCTGTCCGAGGGTCTGAGGACGGTGCGTCTTTGTTTTAAAGTAATTGACTGCAATGATTCTGTTTAGATGAAGTGATGAAAAGTGTCCAAACATTAAGGTCTGTGTCAGAGTTGCACTGCACAGTATTTGCCTGTAGCAGCATGTTGTGACCGTCCACCTCTGCACCTGTTCCACTCCACACTCACTTTGTCCTCTCCTGTCGACGCCTCCTCACCTGGTCCCTCCCACCTGTCCGTCACCTGGCTCCTCCCCCTTTTGTTCCTCAGATAATTGAGCAGCTGGAGCTCTCCTTCCCTCTGCGGTGAGTCACTCCACCTTCACCTCCTCCTCTTCCTCAGCACCCACCCCCTCATCTTTACCCGCCCCCACTGCTGGTTCTCTTTAAAACACACTCAGAGTCCCGGGGAAGCAGTTCCATGTGTTTTTAATGCGACTTTAATGTCTTGGCTCTTTTCTTAGTGTTATGGGACATTAACTCAAAAAAATAGCGTAATTACAATTAGGGTGATAATATTGTGATGTTGTAATTGCCAGAGAGAAGATTATATGTTAATGTCTTCTGTCTCATACTGTTCTTTAACGTTCACTCTGCTGCTGTGATCTTGAAACTCGCTGTGTTTGTAGGAACGTTGACAGACCGGAGCTTTGTCAGATCTCCCTCTACGACTTCCAGAAGTTTTTACAGATGGACCAGAAGGTACTGAGCTCATTCAGCGCCACAGTAACTGCTCTCCAAAAACTGCTTTGTACTCACTTCTGTATCCGGCTCGTCTCAGGAGTCCTGGGCCTCAGACCTGAGTCGTGTCAGGGAGTTTCTCATGGGCTACATGGGTGGGGGGCCGCACCCGGAGCCCATGCTGCAACTGGACGAGGTGACAGGACACACACACACACACACACACGTGCATGGAGACTGATCCAGGCGGTGAAGGTGTTTTCCTGCGATCTTTACGGTCATGTGACTGTATTTTCCTAGTTCCTGACCTTCCTGTTCTCCAAAGAGAACTCTGTGTGTGACCCTCGACTTTCACCTGTCGTTCACGATGACATGAAACGACCATTGTCTCAGTACTGGATCTCGTCTTCACACAACACGTACGTCTCATAATCGCTCTTTAATGTTAGTATGGCAGAACCACACAGGCCGGGCCCTTTTGTAAGAAGTTAGGAACCTATTGTTGTTTTATTTTTGTGGATGTTAATGTTTTGAACGGAGCTTTGGGCTCAAGCTGTCCTGGATTTTCTCAAATCTGTAATTTAAACACAACATTTTGGACAATCTGCTTATTCAGGTCATTATTCAACTAGTTTGTCAAATATTCTGTGGTGAAGATTCACGTATTATGTAAAATAATGTTTTCCTCTGATGAACTTGTTTCCGTGTCGTCATTACCCAGCTACCTGACAGGTGACCAGTTTTCCAGTGAATCTTCTTTAGAAGCCTACGCCCGCTGTCTGAGGATGGGCTGCCGCTGCATTGAGTGTGAGCAACATTATTCTTTCTTGACGCAGTACACAAACCTTAGGCTTATTTTGAAGCTCGTCTGTGTAACGTTCAAATGAAATGTGCAAACTGCATTGACCTGTATTTCCTGATCCCAGTGGACTGCTGGGATGGACCCGATGACCTGCCGATCATCTATCACGGTCACACACTCACCTCCAAGATCAAATTCTTGGATGTGCTTCACACCATCAAAGAACACGCCTTTGTAACCTCTGAGTAAGTGCTGATGCCGCTCCGGTCACTGCTTTACACCTAATCCTAAATCCTACACTACTAGAAACCAGTAGCAGGTGAAGCTACGTCGTTTTGATCAGCACATTCCTGTTACCTGCTGAGCTAAGTGGAAACAACACTGCCTAACCTGCTGATGTGGTTCTGCAGGTATCCTGTGATCCTGTCCATCGAGGACCACTGCAGCGTGGTCCAACAGAGGAACATGGCCACACACTTTAAGAAGGTGTTTGGAGACCTGCTGCTCACCAAGCCGGTCGACAACAACGCAGAGGAGCTTCCTTCGCCCTACCAGCTGCGCAGAAAGATCCTCATCAAAGTACACACACACACACCAACATCCAGGCAACATCCTGACCATAAACCTGAAACCCCGCCTGAATGCATCACTAACCCCTTGTTTGATTGGCCCATTCGTCCAAAGATCACAACAAGGTCCCACTGGGACTAATATCACACGATGGGATGTGCTGAATTTTGGTTTGTTTCATGTGTCGAGGTAAAAATGCTCCCACGTGATCTTGTTCTCGATGACCCGACAGCTTTGTCTCTGTCGCAGCACAAGAAGCTGGTGGAAGGGACCTTGTATGAAGAGGTGACGTCAGCCAGCTACTCTGAGAACGACATCAGCAACTCGCTGAAAAACGGCATCCTCTACCTCGAAGATCCCATCGACCATGTGAGTCTTACTGAAGGAACCCTCTGTTACTTTGCTGCCATGGGCTGGATTATCAAACAGTGTTTCCCTGTTTGTATTCACAGACATGGACCCCACACTATTTTGTCCTAACGAGTAATAAGATCTACTACTCAGAGGAGACATCTCATTACCAGACAGCTGATGAGGAGGAAGACGATGAAGGAAAAGAGGTAGGGAGGTGATGATGGCGGTGACCAGAGCTGGAGATCACACAGTTGCCAAAATAAGGAGAAACAAGATGCAGACAGTTTTTCTCTTTTTTTTTCTGCATCTGCTCCGTCATACACGCTGCGACTCGTCAGGAGTGTAACAACAACGAGCAGCACTGTGCGGAGCGCTGGTTCCACGGGAAGCTGGGTGGAGGTCGGGATGGTCGGCAGGTGGCTGAGAAACTGCTGCAGGAATACTGCGAGGGCGGGGCTAAAGACGGCACCTTCCTGGTGCGGGAGAGCGAGACGTTTGTCGGAGACTACACCCTCTCATTCTGGTCAGTAACGAGCATCAGCTGCAAAATGTGTTCTCCTTTCAGTTCTGTTAGGAAACCACCTAACGCCACCTCAGGCTTAACAAAGTCCTTTTCTTTTATTTTGATTCCTCTGTAGCCTTTTACTGAACTAAACTGAAGTTGAGTGTTTTAAGTAGATTTACAGTTTGACATCAAATCAGTAGGTGCCTTCATTTGCATTTTCCACTGAATGATGCAAACTTCAGGTGTGTGTGGAGCGATGACGAGGCTGGAGCCTTCCTCACATTAAAACATGAGACAGATGTAGAATTTCCATCACGTTCAGTCTGAGGTCTGACTGCTGCACTTCACAGGTTCTCTCTCTCTCTCACATGGTAGTAAAGAAGTAAAAACCACCTCCCACTGTTTTCCAGGCGCTCCGGTCGTGTCCAGCACTGCAGGATTCACTCGCGTCAGGAGTCGGGCTCCACGCGCTTCTACCTGACTGACAACCTGGTGTTTGACAGCCTGTACCGGCTCATCTGCCACTACAGGGACACGCCGCTGCGCTGCAACGAGTTCGAGATGAGGCTGGGCAGCCCCGTACCGCAGCCCAACGCTCACGAGAGCAGAGAGTGAGGAAGGATACAGGATGAGATGAAAAGGCATCGATAGTTAAATTGGTGGGATCAGTTTGTCACTGAATAGTTTTCTGTTTCACAGGTGGTACCACTCCAGTCTGTCCCGCGTTCAGGCTGAACATATGTTGATGCGTGTGCCCAGAGACGGAGCTTTCCTGGTGCGAAAACGCAGCGAACACAACTCCTACGCCATCTCTTTCAGGTCATCATCGCACACGATCGGTTTTTCGATTTTAATGTCGTCTCCTCGTTCGTGTGGCTGACTCTCTTTCTCTGCCCGTCTGTGGCTGCAGGGCTGAGGGCAAGATCAAGCACTGTCGCATTCAGCAGGAGGGCCGGCTCTTCATGCTCGGCAGCTCGGCAGAGTTCGAGAGTCTGGTCGACCTGGTGAGCTACTACGAAAAACATCCTCTTTACCGCAAGATGAGGCTGCGCTACCCCATCAACGAGGACACTCTGGACCGCATGGGCACCACGGTTAGTGAGACACAGCTCAGGACATCATGTTACACCATGTTTTATTTATTTTATTTTAAAAATCCACATCAGACCTACTACAAGAATATGGTCCACTGCTGCAAGTGAAGTTATCTCACATTATAAATTACTTCAAATTGATCAGAAACGGTAGTAGAGTTGAACAAATACCAAATATCAATGCAGCAAATCCATTTCAGGAAAACACTAATGGAATATTTTTCTGTATTAGTACTTTACTATTGATGCTCTAAGTACATTTTGGTGATAGTATAGTATTTGTAGTACAGTTTTAATTAAGTAGTGTTTTTAGATACTGCTACCTTTACACGGCTATGCTTTGAGTAAAGTATCTGAGTACTCATTCCACCACCTTCTGTTTCAGGAGCTGGACTATGGCGCCCTGTACGAGGTTCGCACTCCTCATTTCTATGTGGAGGCCAATAAGATGCCCACAGCCCGGGTGAGTGAGAAAGTAAACACGCTGAAAGAAAAACTTCCTAAATGTTGTAGGTCAAAGCAGACAGCACCATATCGACCGTTTCAGTCACGTTCGACCACAAATACACCCAGTCTCTGTATTTATCCCTCGCATAGTGATGTAAATATACATTGATAAAATATGAAGACACTCAGAGGCATTTATTCACCTTATTAACAGCCCAGTCAGTATTAAGATGAGCATTGTGCTCATTTATGTTTCACATCGTGCCCTGAATATTGCACAGAAATGTAATGTTAAGGGTCGACCAGCAGATGTCGCCATTTTTCAGACGCTTCAAAACATTTTCAGAAAAGTTTTGGAAACTTTTTTTAAAGAATCAGCTAAATTTCCCTGGCGAAAATAAGAGTTTACCTTTGTGGGAACATCTTCAAAAATGATTTGAGTTTTTAGCTGAAGGTAGAATGAAGTAAAGAAGGAAAACAGATTAAGAAAAAGGAGAAAGGACGGTGAGGTGAACAAAGGCATGAAAAGTTCTGTAACATGGATGTCATCAGTTTCCATCAGACATAAATTTATGAAAATATTTGATTGTGCTGATGTTTTCAGCTGTGTCTCTTCATCATGTTTCAGTGCACAGTCAAGGCTCTGTATGATTACCGAGCCCAGAGGGAAGACGAGCTCTGTTTTCCCAAACAGGCGCTGATCCTCAACGTGGACAAACAGGAGGGCGGCTGGTGAGTGAGGCTCAGTGTGCATGTGACTTCCTGCCGATCTGTAACGCGTCACCGCTCGGCGTTGACCTGCATGTCATCTTCAGGTGGCGAGGCGACTATGGTGGGAAGAAACAGCTGTGGTTTCCTGCCAACTATGTGGAGGAGGTGCCCAGCTCTCCCACCAGAGACCTGAATGAAGCTGTGAGTAACAGTTTAGACACAGGGCAGCGAGTCAAAGGACCATCTGGCTTATTTCAGTTATCTCCATCTTCTCTGCGTTTCTTTCGTTGTGTGTCAGTCCACAGAGAACAGTCCTCTGGGTACGTTCCTCAAGGGTTTCATCGATGTACCCACCTGCCACGTCGGTGAGTCCAGTTCCATTTTGGAAATTAAGTAAAATGATGGTTTAAGCTTGAATTTGTACTCAAAATACTAAAAGCTTAAAAGTTGCTGTCCTCTGGCACACGTCTGAATATTAGCTCTGAGTAAGTCAGGACACTGTTAACCTGCAGCTTCCTTCTCACACAAATCTTCTCCCTCTCACATGTCCAGTGATTCATAAAGATGGGAAGAACTCTCGACCCTTCGTGTTCACGATCCACTCCCAGCACCTCTCCTCTCACCCGGTCCAGACCCTGGACGTGGCAGCGGACAGTCTGGAGGACCTGAGCAACTGGGTCAGCAAGATCAGAGAGGCTGCCCAGAACGCCGATGCACGGGTAAGTGAGATGCTACACGTAGATACAGATGATAAATCTATAGTCATTGTCCATGTGAGACTATATTGCCAGAGGTAGAAATGTTACTAACCACACATGGTTACTGGTTAAAGTGATGCTGATATTATATTTTATCGTCATGGCAACAGATGCAGGAGGAGAAGCAGATGGAGAGGAGGAAGAAGATTGCAGTGGAGTTGTCAGAGCTCGTGGTTTACTGCAGACCTGTCCCCTTCAATGAGGACAGTAAGGATCCTCTTTGTCTGATGGGTTTATTTTTATTTACCCTGGTCTGCGTGTTCACTCGTGTAAACTGCTGTTTCCAGAGATCGGGACGGAGAGGGCGTGTTACCGGGACATGTCATCCTTCCCAGAGACGAAGGCAGAGAAGTTTGCGACACACACTCGAGGAAAACGCTTCCTGCAATACAACCGCCGCCAGCTTTCCAGAGTTTATCCCCGTGGACAGAGACTGGACTCGTCCAACTACGACCCACTTCCCATGTGGCTGTGTGGCTCCCAGCTGGTTGCACTCAATTTCCAGACCCCAGGTCAGTGTGTATCTGTGGCTTGTTTCTGAGATGTAATTAGCTGGACCATGTCTTAGCAGAGAACAGAAAGCACAGTAACCTCAGCGAATACCAACAAAACACTGAAGAAATGAAGCACCAGTTAAATGTTTAGTAACTTTATTTGCAGTTAAACATTTTAAAAATCACAACATTGTTCTTAAATATAAGAAATTTTCAACTGAGACAGAAAAACTGTTTATGTTTTGGCTTTTGAAGGCAAGAAAAGAAGATAAGTGTGTTTTGATTAGCAGGTTGACTTTAAAGTCTCGTGATTCTGGTTTTAACTACCAACTTTGTCACTTTTAGCAAAAACAGCCTTGTTGAACAGGGAAAACGTATGTTGCTTCTGTGTCGTCTAAATTAGCTTTTGAAGAACAGAGGTTAGACATAACCTGTTTAATGCTTGTGTGTGTGCATTTGTAGATAAACCTATGCAGCTGAACCAGGCCTTGTTCATGCTTGGAGGTGGCAGCGGTTACGTTCCCCAGCCCGACATCATGAGGGACGACATCTTTGACCCTTTCGACAAGGACACACTGCACGTGGAGCCGATCACCGTCCAGTTACAGGTCAGCCTGAACACACACACAAAAAGGAAAAAACAATCCTGAGCTTGTGCGTGATTGGGTCTTTGGGTCGTCTTGACTTTTCCAGTCCTGCACCTGCTTCTCACATTCCTCCATTTCTCAGGTGTTGGGGGCTCGTCACCTGCCCAAAAATGGCCGCAGCATTGTGTGTCCCTTTGTGGAGGTGGAGATCTGTGGGGCCGACTACGACGGCTGCAAGTGCAAGACAGATGTTGTAGGTAAGACAGCTGCTGTGTGGGGGCCATGTTATTTTACCTGCATGTGTAGTGGGAGTCGTAACAGTCTGTCTCCATCTTAACAGCAGACAACGGTCTGAATCCTGTGTGGGTGCAGAACCAGTTTGTGTTTGACATCCACAACCCCACCTTCTCCTTTCTGCGTTTCGTTGTCTACGAGGAGGACATGTTCAGTGACCCCAACTTCCTGGCACAGGTGACGTATCCTGTGCGTCTGCTGCGAACAGGTAGGTGCAGTAACAGGTTAGACGCAGGCTGAGAACCGTCTCATCTCTTTCCAAATGTTTCTGACGTTGTTTTGGTTGACCTGGGTTTATGCTGTGTGTCAGGCTACAGGAGCGTACCTCTGAAGAACAGCTACAGTGAGGAGCTGGAGTTGGCATCACTTCTGGTTCACGTTGAGATCGTCAATGCAAAGGTACTCAGCACTTCTTCCACAGCGTCGCTACTCCTGCATGACATGTTTGAATTCTTTATTTTATATTAATATAATGAAAGTGATGCAGTATAACACAGTAGTCACACAAACTGTCTGTATGGAGGTTTATGGAGCATTATTTCTTAACCCTCCTGTTGGCTTCAGGTCAGTTTGACCCATTTTCAAAAGTTAATGTGTGATAACTTTGATTAAAATATGTTAATATGTTGAACTTGTTTCCAACATCGTAACATATATTTTACACTTATAGCAGGGAACCATCCATGTCATTTGTAGTTAATTATATGTTAGAAAACCAAAGTTATCACATATTAACTTTTGAAAATGGGTCAAATTGACCCAAGGACAACAGGACGGTTAAATTCATGTTCAAATTCAACTCTTATCCCTCTAAGTAAAGTACCGCCTGGGTGGCCACGATAAATTTCATAGGTCAGTTTTGTATCTGAGTTTCTTTTGGCAGGATGATTGTCACAAGGTTATAAAACAAAAATCTTAGAGCAGAGGTTTAGTGAGCATAGGAAATTAGTGCAGGTAGTTTTATATCAGGGACTGAGTATTTTGAGAGAAAGCATTTTGAAATTTTTTACATGACATCAAGAAATAATGCTTTTAAACTGAAAGACAGTGCTCTTAAGTAAATACAGGAATAAACCTCTGTCTGGCTGAGATTCAACTAAAAGTTGTCAAAGCAACAAAATGTAAACATGTGTCAATACTTAGAAGACATATTCAAAAGATTACACTGATGATTAATATGTGACCTACACACAAACCATCTCCTGTACATGTATCATTAATATCTAAATGCTAATGTTATTGTGAGCTATGACATACTGTCCTGCAAGTGCCTGATCAAGTGCGAGTGCCTGTGCAAATTTGTTTTGTTGAAACTTTGATGTCAATAAAGCTCATTTGAATAATGTCCAAAACTTCCTCAATATCTCAAAACACACTTACTTTGTCTGACCACCTCTGTCCCATTGGTGCTGCAGGAAGAAGACGACGAGAACCTGTACACGTCCATCCAGCGGCTGCGGGATCGGACCAGCGAACTGTCCAACCAAGTTTCTCTGCTGGAGAGGGCGGGCTCGGCAGACCTCAGCTACCAGCAGAGCCTGGAGGAGCTGAGAGCAGCTCAGGATCAGCTGAGCGAGCTGGTTGAGGCTCGAAACCGCAGGTGACGGACCTGTGAACACAATCATCTATTCAGTGACTGATGCAGACATTTGAACTCCAGATCTTGTTAATACACTATAAATGTTAGTGCTGACAATCAAACAACAAACTAAACTATTCTCTGGTTCAAGCTTCTCAAATGTGAGATTTGTTTAAAATCTTCTTAAAGCAAGTATATTCTGGTTTATAACTATAAGTTCCCAACACACACTATGATATCAGTCCACAAGACCACAGATTATTCACATTTGAGAAGCCTAAAGTGAAATTCAACATTGTGGCTTTAGGAATAGCGGCTCTCCTAATGCAGTTCAATACCATACCAGCACCAACTATGACCACAATGCTGCAAAATGTCCTTTAATAAACACTCACCCAGAATCTAATTTTCTTCTGCTCCTCCAGGCTGGTGGAGAAGAAGAGGAGGGAGAAGCTGAGACAGCAGGTGGCAGCAAAGCGCAGCTAATCCTCCCGCCCACCAGAGAGCGCTAAACTCCAACACAACCAGTGCCTGGCGCTCACTGCCACCAGTGCTGTGCAGTGACTGCCTGAAAGAACAGGCTCTGTACAGTAGCGACATGCAATCTATTTATAACTGGAAAAAAAATCCATGTTCCTACACAATAAAATGTGAGATTTTATAGCACCGTGCTGTGCTAAGGACCAAGGAGTCAGTGGCAAACAAGCATCTCATGGACTAAAAAACAAAACTAAGCTATAAAAACAATCATGGACTTCAACCTGAAACACATTAAGAGGAAACTGAAGATTGGTTTAGAAATGAACCATCAAAATTAAATAACTGGGCTGATGCAAAATTCATCAGGAACATTTTTGATAATTGGTTAATTTTTCAAGTAAAATGTCAAACATATGCTGATTACAGCCCTTTACATGTGAGGATTTATTACTACTACTTAAGATATTAGAAGATACCACTTCAGCCAATAACACACACGCTGGACCAAAGAATCAGTTCATTTATCAAGAAAATAATCAGCTAATCAAAAGGAATACTGAAAAAAAAAAGCTCAGTCACGAAGAGACTTCACAGTAGTGAATGTCAGCCAATCATAAATTTGCTGTCAACAGAACAAGAAGTTGAATTCTGTGCAATAGACTAAAGGGAAACATCTTTGATGGCAAATTTAGAAAATAGACCCTTTTAACATTCACAGTGGTACAAAGGTCAATTAGAAATCGAACAGGCGCCTCTGGAAATAAGGCCTGAAGCTCTTACTGTGTTTCAGGGTTTAAGAAAAACAGGGAAAAAGGGAGATGAAAACTCAGGTCACACAAATGGAAGGAATTAAAACTAACTGGATGGAAAAAAGGGAGCAGCGGGCACACGTAGCAAAAAGGAAATAAGTATGTGCCTTTGATGTAAAAGCTTGTAGAGTTACTCTCATCTTTAAGTAAAGATAGAAAGTGACTGGAAAAGTGTCTTTTTAAGGGAAGACTACTAACAAACTGCAGGAGGAACCCACTTGTTTGGCTCAGACCACTACTCATGAAATGGGTTTAAAGGAAGTCTGTTCCTGCTAATTGAGACCAAGTTGGGTGATCACATGAACTCTGGGCCATCACTAAATGGACAAGCTGTGTTAATCCTCACCAAACCGCACCAACAAGGTCTTTTACTATTTGTTCAAAGGGCTCTAAATACATCTATACTACCTTCAAAGACGCACGAGAAGAGCAGGCAGGGGAGGCGGAGAGGGGAATGCCCCGGTCTTCACAGCTCCCCCTGGATGTCACCTGGACAGGGGCTCTGGCGTGTTCACTACGATCAGAAACACACGTGTCAAACAAGGGCTATAACAGAAAACTAGCAAAGCACTCTTTTAACCTGCCGGCTCGGATCTTACATCACGTCTGAACCACACGACCAGGGATCGGTTCCCAGCATCTGGCTCTAATCAACGGATGTGGTTCAACTGGTCCCGGATCTGCCAAAATGGCTTAGATTCAACCCACTGCATGGCTTCATATCTAATAACACCCCCACCCCCCATGTAGCTACTCTTCATTTTCCCAAGATGCCCGTCTAATTTCTCATTGTATATAACTTCTTTTATTTATCAGACAGGGGTAGAGCCTGTTTTAATAGATGAAAGAACATACAAGAAGGAAAATGGACTTCAGATTGAAGATACTGTAACTTTATGTAGAAATTAATATTGTGTACCTGGACCTCCCTTTAAATGTCCCCATATACACCAACCTCTCTCTCGCCCTGTGCTGCACTTGCACTGGGTCGGACTTCTATGCAAAGGTCATGCTTTTGGCCTATAGCCATTGTGTATTAAACGATTTGACTCAAGTTGTTTTCTCTCTGTATCTATGCTGTCCAGTATTATTACTCTGCATTACAAATTCTGTGCAAGTTTCCATTTAATAAAGCTATTTCATGTACACCTGTCAGCACTGACCTTTTGAATTGAGAACGCTCCTTGTTAAACAAAGAAAGACCAGCAGAAGACAATGATCACAACACCTAAGCATGAAATGTACATCGAGGGGAGACACTGACTATGACACCGTTATCCTATTGCTTTGTTATCTCCCACAGGCCACCGGGAAATTTCCCATGCTCCCAAAAAAAAAACATTATCTCAGTATAATGAAAAATATGTGATTATCAGAATTATCTCACTGCTTTTCATTACACCACAGCAGGAAGCTTTCAGAAGATAAGCTCAGTCCACTGCCTGCTCAGCACCAAACAACTGACAGACACGTCAACAACCAGCAGCTTTACAGCCATAAATGAGCAACTGTTTGCCAACGGGTTTCACCAACTTAAAGGGAGATGATATGGAAACTTTCTATACAGCTCAGTTCTGTTGCCCCCAAGTGGGCAATAAATATATAAACCAGAAGATGCAGGTTTATCACAAAGTACAGCTGAGAGTCCATCAGTCATTCTCACGTTCAGTTACCTCAATAAAAAGTTTAAAAGGTTTTTGAATATTCATTAAGTAATTTTTCAAACAACCATACCGCTTAAATATAAATAAATATTTGGGCTTTTTCACTATTTTCTAAACAGTTTATAGAGTACATTAATAAAAAATTTTAAAATTCTTCAATAATCAAAATAAATATTTGCAGCCCAACTCAAAACCACTGTCTAACTCTCTGAGGCACAGGAGGAAAGGTCAGGATCATTAAAGTTATTCTCTGGGACCCAGAGGTGTCTTTACATAAATGTTATGAGCAATCCACCCTATGGTTTCCCTGATATTTAGCTAGACATTCAAAATGTCAACCTTAACATCTGGTGCCACAGAGACTTAAAAAAAAAAAAAAAAAAAAAAATCTAGATTTACCGTCTGCGGACTCAAGGCAATCCCTTCAACCACTGTTGACAATCTGGATCAAAGCAGTAAACCGAGCAACCACCTGACTCTGTCATACAGTCACGTGACTCAACATTAAGAAAACAAAAAATAAGCAACTAAAGATTAAGTCAAGCTTAGAGAGTAGGGTTTTGGTTGAAAACAGTAGAGGGGAAAATTGTGGAACAGGGACATATTACTGCGTTTAGATGCAAAAACATATTCCACAGTTTTTCTGTTCAACTGAAAAACAAACAGTAGGTGGAATTACCACTGGAAAACAAACTCCAGGAAAATTAATTGTTAATCCAACAACAACAAAAAGAGTCAATGGGATTCCTACCAACACATACCCTGAAACATTAAGGTAAAACACAGAGCTTTCAAACCACTAGATGGCAGTCTACTTACTTTGATCGAGAGTCCACAGTTTCAGTCTTTTTCAGC
The DNA here is from genome assembly GCF_900324485.2 of Mastacembelus armatus. Taxonomy (NCBI): domain Eukaryota; kingdom Metazoa; phylum Chordata; class Actinopteri; order Synbranchiformes; family Mastacembelidae; genus Mastacembelus; species Mastacembelus armatus. Next base: position 2,084,489 of record NC_046636.1, on the reverse strand, counting down.
ACAAACAGAATGAAAGGCTTCATGACCCATTTATGCAACTAAAAAAAGGAAAAAAGGTTAAACATGCTGCCCCTTCCACCTGGAATAAAACGATCTGACATTACCAGAACTGGTTACTCTGGTGACATTTAACAGAAAGTACAAAGGACCATGAATTAGCACAACTGGACACTATAAGCCACCGAAGTAAAATAAAGCAAAATAAAACACAGGGACATGGGACACTACAGCAGTTCAATACAGCAGTTCTAACAGTTCACCTTCACCTTACATCTACTGTACATCCCACCTGCATGCACGGCGACAGATGGCTGGACTGCAAGTGTCTGACAACCAATAGAAAAAGAAAAATGTTAAAATGGACAATCTTAAGTTGTTACGTTAGATTGAGAGACAAGCATTTTAGCTTTTTGTGCAGAATCGTGTTTCAATTAAATGCAATAAAATGTAATAAAACCATAACAGCTGAAGTACAGTGGCATCATGCTTTTTTGGGTTTGGGTTGTTTCAGCATAGGCTAATAGTTCATGCTTTTATTTGAATTAATTTTAATAAATTTATTTTCTACACAAAACTATAAAATCATATATCGCAAATCAATTCATTTGTAGATATGTATCAATATTTACTTATTTAACTAGTTTAGGCAGGACTACACCTATTGCTGATATTTGTGAAATGCTTAGTAAATAGATTACCTACATACATCCAATGTATATGACTTTTTGAAATAATTCAATAATTGTTTAAACTTAAGTTAAATACTGTAAAACGTTAGTTCAAACTTCATTTTAAAATCTAGTTTGCTGACAATTTGTTTTTGGAATCTTTTTATGGCTAAAAACAGTGGCAGCAGCATCTAACAGCTAGAGAATTTATGTTTTTTGGAGGAATGAGACTTGACATGTATTAAGTACACCTCAGAGATCAATGTGTTGACATGCAACTCAGAATGATAAAAGGATTATTCATCACCTGTTTTCAGTTATGATTAGTCAATCATTGACTTTACTGTAGTGCATGAGAAAAGAGACTTACAGATGGGTTCATTACAGCCTTTTGAAACTCTGAAACCTCTTTGGGGTCTGTCTGTTCCTCAGACTGTAGCACTGTAAAAAAAAAAAAAAAGGTGAACAGTTTGGAAATCAGACCATTTTGAGTGAGTGCATCCAACAATGAGGAGGATCAAAAACTCACCACAAAACTCCCTGGAAATCCTGAGGGCACATGTCAAAGAAGAGGCCACACAGGTAAGTGTCCAAAGCAGGAGCATGTGTTTGACTTGGTTTGCTCCATTTTATGCTACTTTCCACATGAACTCTACACTTTCCAGGATCTATTGTTCTGTTTCTCTGCATTTATCGGACAACCTCAGGTACTAGTTATGTTTTAGATTAAGAATCATAATCCAGAATGAGCTTTTAACATACTGTCTTGCAGGGGTCACAGAAATCCTTTAAACAGGTAATAGATGTCAGCTCAGGTGATCCCCACAAAAATGGAATTAAACCCCTCTCGTTCATTCGACAGGTTAGTTCTGTCTGTTGTTCTTCGTTTGTTTGTTTGTTCAGCCATATTAGATTCCAATCTGTGACTTTTTTTTATCCATTTATGTTATCAGTAATTTTAATACATTTATCCTTATTTTTTGTAGTCACTATGATGGTACATTAAATAATGTTTTTAAATCAATTTTACATCTCATCGCATTTATTTTGCTGATACTTCATTACTGTGCTAATGGTTTCTCAACTACTATACGCCTGTAAAAAGATTTCTTTTAAGTCAACAGGGCACTTTTTTGGTTAAACACTGTTGTATAAAGCTTCTCTTGCTTCTTGTCTATAATGTCCTAAACCTGGCCTGTTGCCTCAGGTCCTGGCTGTGTGTCTGTACCCTGAGCTGCTGAAAGAAGAAGGTCTTTCTCTGGACGTCAGACTGAGGACGCAGATGCTCCTGAAAGCCTGTGATGGAGGAAGTGTGGGTGAGGATTGTCAAAGGTCTTTTCTGTACAATACTTAAAACACAACAACCAGCATTTCAATTAACAGATGTACAGAAACAACATATCCCACGATTGGCCCATAGGTTCCTATACTGCCTCCTCTGGTCTGCCTCATGTCAGACAAAGCATTGCTGATTTCATTTCTAGACGAGATGCTGGAGTGTCTTCATGTGCTGAACACGTCTTTATTTCTACTGGTTCTCAAGTGGCATTGAAGGTAAAACATACTGTTATTAGTGTATCATCAGTATTTACTGTCCAGATAGTAATCACTGACTCAGACCTGAATTTTACCAACCACATAAAATCCATCACTAAATCTTCCTATTACCACCTGAAAAACATTGTTAGAATAAAAGGTTCTCTGTATAAACAAAATGCAGAAAAACTTGTTCATGCATTTATCTTCAGTAGGTTAGATTATTGTAATGGCTTGTTTACAGGTCTTAGCAAAAAGTCAATCAGGTAGCTGCAGCTAATCCAGAATGCTGCTGCCAGAGTCCTTACAAACACCAGGAAACACAGTTCTCACACCAGTTCTCAGATCACTACAATGGCTTCCCGTTAGTCAAAGGATAGATTTTAAAATCTTATTGCTAGTTTATAAAGTACTAAATGGCTGTGGACCAAAATATATTCAAGATACATTAGTTCCCTATGAGGTTTCCAGACCCCTCAGGTCATCTGGGACAGGTCTACTGTGTGTTCCCAGAACCAGAACCAAACAAAGTGAAGCTCCTCACTTGTGGAACAAACTTCCTGAACACCTGAGGTCTGCTCAAAATGTCAGGTCATTCAAATCAGGACTGAAAACACTGTTGTTTACTGCTGCCTTCAAATAATAGTTCATCCTTGTTTTCTTAATGTGCTTTTACATTTTATTTTAATTTACTTTATTTAATTTAAATTTATTTTATGTTAAATGTCTTTGTTTTTAAATGCTCTTTTCCATGCTTTTAATGTAATTATATGCCATGTAAAGCACTTTAAATTGCGTAGTGTATGAATGGTGCTATACAAATAAATTTGCCTTGCCTATTTATAGATAATATTAACAGGCATATGAATGTTAAAGAATAATTCTGATCATATATTCTTACTTTGGCAATCACTTCTAATTTCCCAGTTAGGGTAAAATTCTACTTACCTAGTTAATTGATGATCTAGGAACACTTGAAGATTAATGCAAAACTGGTGAGACAGGGAGACCTAGAACAGACAGGCCAAGAAGACAAAAATACTTTTAGTAAGCAGCTCAAAGGTGAACCAGAAACTCAATGTGTAAACTTTACAATAGATTGGAAATACTTTTATATTTTCTTTTATAAATAATCAAATCTGTCTAATTATGTAAGTTATTTATCTTGCCTCGTTTGATATATTTTAGTAAGATCGTTGAATTCCTAGATTTTATATTCTGCAAGATATTATTCCTGTGAAAACCACATATCTACCAGTTAACTCATCAAAAAAAAAAAAACTTTTTTTCAGCTTTCTGACAATGCATTTTGCTGCTCATCTTAATCTTATTTAGTTTATTTAAGATAAAATCTGATAAATTAAAATCACAGATTTTGGAAATATATGATTTTTAGTGCACAAAGGGCAATAAACGTAATTTAAAAAGTAACTAGTAACTAATGTTAGGCAATTGTAGTGGAGGAATAAGTAGAAAATTAATCTCTGTAATCTGGTCCAATCCAATCTAGTTTATTTATATAGCACTCAAAAACAACAAGATTGGTCAAAGTATAATGTGATCACGCTTTCAGGAGCCAGTCAAGATGAGCAGGAGCATTTTTGAACTAACTGCAAGAAAGAAGGCGAGGACTGGCTGATCCCAAAATAAAGTGCATTGGAATAATCCAACCGTGTAGTTATAAAAGCATGAATCAGCATTTCAAAGTGACACCTTGGAAGGACGAATTTCATTTTAGGTATCTATCTTAGTTGAGAAAAGCTTACCTTCATGACTACGCTGATCTGTTTATCAAGTTTAAAAATCATGATCCACTTCTTTGTGCCAAAGAACCTAAGTTCGCTGGGAAGTCACCGCAAGTGTTGGCTGGTCCAAATAACCTCTGTTTTAGGTTACTAAAATGAAAAAAATTCAAGTATATCCAAGCTTTAATCTCATCAATGCACTCCAACAGCTGTTTTACACAGTAAGCATTATTACGTTTGAGTGGCACATAAATTTGACAATCATCAGCATATAATGGAACAAGATGCCGTGATTACAAAGAATAGATCGAAGAGGAAACAAATGCCAAAAAAAAAAAAAAGGAGTGGCTTCAAGGGTCACCCTGAGGCACACCACATGTGAGGGGAGATGTAGAAAAGACAAGGTCACCAACATGGACACAAGAGCTTCTATTGGGTAACAAGAGTAGTAAGAGAGTAATGGAATAGACGTACAAAGCTGATTAACAGTCAGTAATTTCATTCACTCTGTCATGTGCAGGTGGTTGTGAAGCTGCTAGCCAGTGGGGAAGGGGAGGCTCAAACAGGTGTGTTGACCCCCATACCCTGCCCCCATACCTTGCCCACACTCATGGACATATATGGGGTGAAACTGGTGCCATACCAGCTGAAAGAGGAACTAGACTGGGCTGTCGACGTGCATGAGCTGCACCAAGTGTTGACCACAGCTAGGAGGCACTGTCAGCCCAGATCCATTTACATCAGCAACCCAGGAAACCCCACAGGTAAACAACACACAGCAGCTACACCAAAACCACCTGTTGAAACTTGCTGCTGGCATCACTGCTGACTGCTGCGGTTTGCCCTCACAGGTCATGTGCAAGACAGAAAATCAATAGAGGAAGTGATCCAGTTCGCAGCAGCTGAGGGACTCTTACTGTTGGTTGATGAGGTGATCGCAAACTGTAAGCTATAAGCTCAGACCGGGAGTTGGGTCTGTGAACAGCAGTATTTTGCTCACACTAAACTATCTTCCTGTCCTCTGCACTGCAGGTGTTCCAGGACTGCGTGTATGGACAGGATAGAGAATTCATTTCCTATAAGAAAGTCTTGTTTGAAATGGATAAACAGTACTCAGAGACAGTCCAGCTGATCTCTTTCCACTCCTTATCCAGCGCCTGCATAGGAGAGTGAGTTTCATTACCTTGACTGTATGAAGGGGTGGGCAGCTTTTGCAACAATCTGATTGGCCATCTGAAAAGTCTCTTAAAACACTGCTGTAAACTGCAAAACATTGCTTGCAACTGGTTTCACCAACATTGTTTTAATAAACAGTGCTGGAAGCAGGTGACTTATTACCAGATATCAAATTCAGATCATGCTCAAGGTCCATTGCCAAGTGAGATTCCTCAATGATAAACCCAACCAACAACTTGCCAGGTCACTCACATGGACTGTTAAACTCCAACATAACATTATATTCAGTCTCCTAGTTACGTCTGTGTCTGTGTGGCAGGTGTGGTCTGAGGGCAGGATACATGGAGACAGTCAACCTGGACCCAGAGGTGCTGCATTTTATTGATACTTTGCTGTGTACAGATATCAACACTCCAGTCACAGGACAGCTCGCTCTGGATGTTATGGTCAACCCCCCAAAACCTGGAGACCTTTCGTATGACACGTACACACAGGTCTGCACACAACCCTCATGCATCGAGACTCATCTTCCTGCCTCTTTGTTTAATAAGTTTTAAGATCTCTGTCCCTACAGAAGCTGATTTCCTGTGCCAAACCAACTCTGCTGCTCTTTCCACTTAAGGAGATTCTCCTCAGCCAGGCGACTCTGTCCCACAATGCTCAGCGGGCATGGGAGTTTCTAAATGGTCTGCCAGGGATGAGCTGCCAGCCAGCAATGGGAGGAATCTACCTATATCCCCGTCTGCATTTACCACCTGAGATTATAGAGCAGGCCAAGGTGAAGTGCTGATGTTACACAGTGTAGCTACAGGTCCGTATTTTAGCAAAGTTAACACAAACCACTAGGGGTGGGAATATTTAGCTATTCCACAATACCATTAAAAATAATACATCAATGCATCATTTCCATATTTGCCACCTTTTAAAACCACCGCCAGGGCCAGAAACTAACATTTCCAAAAGTACTTCTAGTTAAATATCGTCGACCTAATTTTAATCTAGTCAGACAAAGTATATGCCAATAGAAAGCAGAAAACCTCACGATTCAAACGGTATAAATCAATTTAGGATTGAATTATCACAGCTACAACAGTCCCTTAATGTTTAACAGGAGTACAAACACAGCAAGACGGCAATTCTTACATTTGCTGATGTGTACGGATCCACACCTGGACAGAAACGTCGAGTGTTGCACATCAATGTTTTCATAAAAGTCCGGTGAATAAAATGCCTCCATGTTTTCAGTCCAAAAGACGAAGTATTCTCAAGAAAAAGCCATAAAACCATCGTCTTCCACTTTGAGTCCTGTTAAAATGTTTTAGCTAGCGTTAACTTTGATAGTTTAGCTAGCGTTAACGTTAATAGTTTAGCTAGCGTTAACGTTAATAGTTTAGCTAGCGTTAAAGTTAATAGTTTAGCTAGCGTTAACGTTAATAGTTTAGCTAGCGTTAACGTTAATAGTTTAGCTAGCGTTAAAGTTAATAGTTTAGCTAGCGTTAACGTTAATAGTTTAGCTAGCGTTAACGTTAATATTTTAGCTAGCGTTAAAGTTAATAGTTTAGCTAGCTAATACCGTTTGTTCTCCGGTTGTTTTCGCCGTTTAATTACCACAAACAGTCGGTAGATTTACACTCTGCAGGCTCCCGCTTTGTTTCTGGTTCAGTTTCATAAAATCTAAAATGTCTCCAAACTGCATATTTTAACGAAACAGGTGTCGCTCGTGCACTTTCCGTTTGTTCCGCCCGCCATCTTTTCACATCGCTCACGCAGCTAAACGTACGAGCCTAAACGTCCGTTTAGCGCATGTGCTACAAGAACGCATGCACGTAGGCCGTTTGTAGTCCGGTAGTGGTAAAACATGTCTTATTAAATCAATATTAAAATCGATTATTAAGGTTTCCTCATCGATTCAGACTCGTTTTAAAGTGAACGCCTCACCTGTGATTCTGATTCAGTGTCTGATACCATTTGGATGTTCCCTGCCACATATGTTTGCATATTAATTCAAATATTAAAATATTAATACTGTGAGTATATATGTACTCTTGCCTTGGACATCTTTGATTTGAAGTGTTGAAATGTAGCCTGAACACTTATTATTTTACATTCTAGTCCATATACAATCTACAATTCAACTTCAGATTTTACTGACTTCCTTAATTTATCTTAGAAAACTTTCTCTTTGCTTTTACCGTCAGAGTCACAGTGTTTAGAAAGTTCTACAGTATTAAAAGAGGCACAGACGTCAGTATGACTCCAGCACAGTTCAAATGTGTGGTGGGGTGAGAATATACACTATGAGAGGTGACCTAACAGAGATAATAAATCACTGCACCAGGTTGGCAAACTGTTACTTCATGCCAACATGAAGCAATATTCAAGTACACAGTACAAGAAATTAACTTCTACAGAAACAACTACAGGAGCTCTGATAAAACTACAAAATAAAATACTTGTAAAGTTCATCTGTCAGGTCCATCAACACACCTCTCTGCTTTTAGATACAGAAGGTGGAGGCAGATGTTCTGTACTGTCAGAGGTTACTGGAAGAGGAGGGGGTACTGGTAGGAGCAGGGGGTCAGACTGGTGGAACGACAGGCAGCCACCACCTTAGGTAAGAGTCATGAAGTCAGTCACATTAGTCGGGTAATGTGTGATGCATTTTCTCAAAAAGCGACGGTGTTCTCTCTCAGGTTATGTGTCCTCGTCCCCCCTCACACCCTGGAGGAGGTCCTGGCTCGCCTCGGTTCTTTCCACCTTCGGCTTGTGGACACATTTCCTCTCTGACAGAGGTGTGAAGGACAGAGAAATGCAGTAAAATGCTGTGACCCAGCATGTCTTCCCCCATAAAGACCAACATGTCTCCAAGTCTGGTGTCAGTTTTAGAAAGTCAAAAGGGAAGCACGTTTCAAGGAACAAACATTTTGGTTCATTTGGATCCTAAAGTTTAAGTGACATTATTTACCATTTGCATAAATATTTAGAGGAATTCTTTCACAGTGAGATGGTCACTCAGACAACACACATATTAGAATATTAGACTAATATTATATCATATTAGAATAAAAGATGAAATGAAAAGTCTGTTCTTTGGCTCCTGGGCCTGTCTGATCTAATACTCTCATATTACATCAATGCAAACTGTGAATGTAAATAATAAATAACACGATGTCAGCCCAAAGTATGTTAATACTTCAAACAGCTGAGAGCTGCAGACCTACTGTGATAATCACAGGCTCACTGATGAGCAGGGATAACACTGACAGCAGTACTGTTACTCTGTTAAACTACATTTCTGTAGCATAAACCACAAACATGCACTTAAACAGTGAGTTTCAATTCAACAACCCTGCAATCAAACACTAAACACTGTAAAAGGCAGCAGACTGCTGACAGAGGAGCTTACCATGCTGCTGCTGCTGGTTCAAAATGTTTGATTTCATTTTCTGGCTACACACTTTGACCCACAGGTGAACTTCTGGCAAATCAACTTTCAGATGCTTTTGCGCCACCTACTGGACTGGAGTGTGGAACCCAAAACTACCTTCATACCACAGGTGGCCTTACTAATTTAAAGGTAAAAGCAGCCTAATGGAGGCTGTTCCTGTGGGCTGGAGGTGCTGAGATGTGCCAAAATAAAATCAAACTACAAAAATTAAGATAAATTATTATGGCCAGTATTAGCAAGTTATTAGTGTTAGGAGTATGGGCCCTTGAGGTGTTAAAGTGTGGGTGCATGCCCCAGCACCCCTGTCTGATTTTTTCATTTAAGTTCAGTGAGTCCAGCTCAGTTTCTCTTTCTCCGCTGCCACAGCCCTGGAGTAGGATATAGGTATAAAGCAGCAAACAATGCAAGTGCTCAAGCCCTGTTTCATTTAATTATTAACTACAGTACTGGTGTGCTGCCACTGAGTAACTCTATATACAGTATACAGCTCTTACTGTCCCGCCCACACTTTACTGCACTGCCGTACGCAGCATTAAAAGTCTGCATGCACAGGTTTGGGTAAAGACACAGTGGCAGGGGAGCAGACCGGGACACAGACATGGGCTCTGTGCTGAAAGTGAACCCCAGGGTGCGCGGCATCAGAGCCCCGACGGGCCTGCAGAGCCTGGCGGCGCACCTCACGAAGCAGCTCACACAGGTGAGTCACAGGTGAAGAGTAATGTACCTGCACTAATCTCAGTGCTGTCTCAACTAATAGCAGTGCAAATAGAAGAGAACAGTATTTACAGTAAGTTCACCTTTACCTCAGTACAAGTAACAAGACTGCAACAGAAACACTACTACGATCATTTTCATCTTAATGCATCTTAATAAAAGTCAGAAGAAAGTCAAATTTCAAATGCACTTCTGCATTACGTCTGTTATCAGTGATGCTTTTTAATGTTGCAGCAGGTGGTGCAGTTAATTTTAAACTTGTGAGGTTTAGTCTTTAACCTTAATGGAAGTGGAGCAGAGGTATAAAACAGCAATACAAGGCACCTGTATAGTACATTATATACAGAAACAAAGGGCTTCACATAAAGAAAGAAAAGCAGCAGAGAAACATTAAAAAATCAAATAGGAACATTTTTTAAATGAAACCAAATGTCAAAATGGTTTGTGAACAAAACAAACAAACAAAACCCATTAAGACTCAATACAAGTAACTTTTGATTGACTACATTTGTTTGCTTTCCACCACTGGTATGTAGTTACTGCAAAATTGAAGATTTTCTCCAAGTTTGGTTAAAACAAAAACAACAACCAGGCTACTGTCAAACAGGGTAGAACTGAAAAAGCTGAAAATGAAATACTGACGGATTGATCTTGACCATCAGGGGTGCAAACCGCTCTGAGCTTCTATCTAGCTGCTATCTAAACCCAGATTGTCTTCTTCTCAGGGGGTGGACAAACCCTTTAAGACTGTGACTGATGTCAGCTCAGGTGACCCCCACAGGGCAGGGATAGCCCCCATCTCATTTGTTCGCCAGGTGGGTGTTTTTTGATTCCATCTGTGTGTGTTTCTGCTCTGCTGTCTGACCGAGCCTGTGTGCACTCCGTTCTTTAGGTCTTGGCAGTGTGTCTGTACCCTGAGCTCCTCAAAAACAACAGCCTTCCTCTGGATGTCAGGCAGAGAGCGCAGAGGCTTCTGGGGGCCTGTGCCGGAGGGAGCGTGGGTGAGAATGATAGAATAATATTTTTTCATTTGTACAGTTTTAAAAACTCTTGGCCCCAAATAAATCACAGACCTCTGATGTTTCATGTCTGTCAATGACAGGATCATACTCTGTATCCTGCTACGGTTTACCACATGTTCAGAAAAGCGTTGCTGAGTTCATAACAAGGCGAGATGATGGAGTGAGTTCACATCCAGAAGACATCATCTTCTTTAACGGTTCCCAGAAGGCTGTGTCGGTATGAATACAGATAGATACCTTCATACTCAGCTTGGTTGAAGCAGTTTTTATCCTCACTGCATAAAATACTTCAATAGAGAATAAAAGCAAACATTTCTGTGTATTTTCTTATTTCTTTAAGCTGATTTTGTACCTGATGGCCTGCAGGGAGGGGGAGACTCAGACAGGTGTGTTGACCCCCATCCCCTGCCCCCACAATCTGCCCTCACTGATGGACGAGGTCGGGGTGAAGCTGCTGCCGTACCAGCTGACAGAGGAACGAGGCTGGGCTGTCGACCTGCACGAGCTGCAGCGAGCCTTGAACGCTGCCAGGGGGCACTGTAATCCCAGGGCCATTTACATCAGCAACCCAGGAAACCCCACAGGTCAACGGCTCACAGTACACCTTTCATTTAAAGACTATTTTAATCTCTGATTCTAACTGCTACTTGTCCTCTAAGGTCACGTGCAAGACAGAGAAACTATAGAGAAAGTGATTGAATTTGCTGCAGCCGAGGGCCTCATCCTGTTGGCTGAAGAGGTGAGTGATGGAAAAAGCATCAAAAAAGCTTTTGTTTTCATCAGTTTTTCAGGCTCAGACAAACTCCCTTGTTTATGTGTTGTAGGTCTACCAGGACAGTGTGTACGGGCAGGACAAAGAGTTTGTTTCCTATAAGAAAGTTCTTTTTGAGATGGGGCAGAAGTTCTCAGAGACAGTGGAGTTGATCTCCTTCCACTCGATATCCACAGCCTGCATGGGAGAGTGAGCATCACATCTATGATTCGCTTACACTGAGGACGCTGCTCATGGCTGACAATAAAAACAGTGTTCTCTCTTTAATCATGGCAGGTTTTTAGATTCCTTCGTCTTGTCAGGACCAAGAGCATCACTAACACAAAAGAAAAGTGGTGAATAAATCTTAGTTAGCAACCTTAGCTCTGCTTGAACCAGAAAAACAGAACGTTAGAGCTTATACATGGATGTGAACAGACAGATTTGCTGTAGATGGTGTGAAGGTTAAGGAAATGCTTTGTTCTTGTTAATTACTGGAAAGGTGAGATAATGAGACAATGCACGTTTACTCTTTAAATGTAGTTGTCGACCAAACCACCCTGAACACATCCCTACGACTTCTGTGATGGAAAATAAAGCTGGTGAATCATTCACCCAGCGGTTAGGTTTCCTCCAAAACAGGTTATGCACAGAGTTTAAATGTGCCTAAAGGACGGTCTAATAAAAGCTGAACAGTGAGATTCAATTTGTGGTGGTGAACACGATTGTTCTCTGTGGAAAAACTTCAGATTTCAGATTTAAACACATCCAGAGCAGGCTCAGTCTGAATGCACTGTGTTCACCTTGTGTTTAGGTGCGGTCTGAGAGGAGCCTATGTGGAGGTAATTAACATGGACCCAGCAGTGAAATTACATATAGGAAATATGCAGGGCCCTTTCAGCCCTCCAGTTTTACCACAGCTCGCTCTGGACATCATGGTCAATCCCCCGACACCTGGGGATCCGTCATATAAAACATATGCACAGGTAAAACATTATCTACACAGTAAATATGTGTGTTTGTTAAGCAGGATGTCTGAAAAATGATTAAACTGCATGTTTTTAATGGAGGAATCTACATGTTGGAAACAGTAATGTTGCTATTCTCTGTCCAGTTAAAGATGTTAAAGCTGCATTTATTGACTTATTTATTGTCTATATCTGTTCTTCTTTCTCCATCATAGGAGATTCTTAAGATTCAGACAGTGCTCTCCCAGAATGCTCAGCGGGCCTGTGAGTTCTTGAACGGTTTACCAGGGGTGAGCTGCCAGCCAGCCATGGCAGGAGTCTTTCTTTACCCCCGTGTGCATTTCCCACCTCGGATGACAGAGGAGGCCGAGGTCTGAATGCACAGACAATTTCACAACGACCTAAAATAAAAATATTATCTAAAATAATCACACACGTAAAAGAATCACTGACTCAGAACAAGGTGAAACCAAGACGTGCAAACTTATTGCTTCATTGCTGTGCTCATTGATTTCAGATGTCCGGAGTGGCGGCCGATGTGTTTTACTGTCAGACGTTCCTGGAAGAAGAGGGTGTCTGTTTGGGTGCAGGCTGTGAGAACGGGCAGGACGGTCAGAGCTGCCACATCAGGTGAGAAACAATCTACTTTTGTCTGTGTGTTGTTTGACCTTTAGATCTGTTTAGAGCACATGTTTGGAAGTTGGAGACCAGGACACGTTTTGAAAAGAAAGAACACAAAAAGAAAATACATGGACATTTTGGACATCGTGGACACTTGGTGAACACATTTTGAAATGTTGACGTGAAGACGAAGTGTTAGAGAGGGTTTATCACTCAGAATTCACATTTCATCTTTTTACCTCCATCACATAAAAATGTACATGCAGTTTATTTTTAGGCTCTCATAATGAGGAAATGGTTGTGAAGCAACCTGTGATCACAAATGAAGGTTTTATCTCACTCACTGTTTTCACAAACCAGTGTTTGTGTTTGTGTAAAAGGATTCTGCTGTAGTCCTGTCATGGTGTGACCCCTGCTGAACATTAATTAACACATCACACACAAGACTTCAGCCAATCAGCCAATGTCTGTCTGCGGCACCACTGTCAGTGTGTGTGAGTTAATCTTGAGTTTTGTGTTTCTGGTCCATGTCAGGTTGTGTGTTTTGGCTCCTCCTACCACTCTGGAGGAGGTCCTGGCACGGCTTCAGTCTTTCCACCTGCGCCTGCTGGACAGATTTCCATGACACAAATGTCAAGGACACAGACTTTGGAAACCAAAGCACGGTTAAAGTGTTTGTCTCCTCTCTGACTAACATTTACACTGAAAACACCAAAATACACTTCAGTTAAAACAGAATCTAATTGTTTTCTTCTTTTATATAGCACCTATAAATGAATGGTCAGGGGTCACCAAAGTGCTTCACAAACCCCCACAATTAAAAACATAACATTAAGTTCCTTAAATAAGAAACAATCAAACCTTTGTCAACACAATGTGTCCATACAGAATCTCATTTTAATATATAGTGAAGATGTGCGTCGTCTACTTATCCTCGTTGTTTGGCTTTTAATGAAGTGTCTGCTCAGAGTTTGATTTCTGCAGTCATCCTCGCCTTAGTACAGAAACAGGATGAACTGAAAAGACATACAATAAATACATTTTTAATGAACCAAAGGATAAAGGTGCTACATCGTGGGTTTTCAATAAAATAGTCTCTTAAACCCACTTGATTCAAGATTTAAACAGACTGGGTCATTCAGCAGGACAAAGTCAAAAGCTAAAGACGTGTTTAAAGCTGCATGTCCTTAAATAAAAGAAATGATAGAAAACAGACTTTTATTTTGTGTCAATGTTCATTTTAAAGGTGGTTCATTATGATGCATCGAATATTTTACATTATTGTGACTGAATAAAAATAGTAGATACTGTACCCGTGTGATATTGTGTCATTGCAAATGTCTATTGAAACAGTTAAAGTGCAGAAAGTGTAAAAGTGTAAAGTTTCTATATTGATGGGGATAATTTAAATATGAACTAACCCCATAAAGTTTTGTACAGTCAAATATTTTAATAATATTTCTCTACATGAGCTGAATCGCGCTCCTGGTTCTGCATGAGCTGTGCAACAGATGCAGCAAGAAACGTATATTCCCAGGCACAAAGATTAGGTTGTGTGTGTTTGTGTGTGTGAAGGCTCTGACTATTAGGAGTATAAAAGCCATGAAACGCTCTCAGACAGTCCAGTCTGAGGAGACATGATGAAAGTGGCCCTTGTCCTGCTGTTTGCTGCCCACGGTGAGTCTCTGCCTCTGGTACACTAAAGGATTAGTCTGGATTTTTCAACTCACCCCCTGAAAACCACATTAATGCGACGTGATAGTTCATGTGTCTGTATTTTCTGACCTCTCTCTGACTTTCAGCTCATAAATACATTATTTTAAAAAATCAGTCATTTCGACAAGCAGCTGCTCTTTTATCAAACAGAAGGAAACAATGTGTTTTTGGGGACTATTTTTAGTGGCGGATGAATCCATATTTGGCCTCCAGTGAGCAGTGGTAGCGGGACAGTGTGTGTGGGACTGAGTCAGAATAAACTATAGTCTGTGTTCATGCTGATGGAGGAACAAGTCACAACAGTGTGACTCAGTGATTGAATAGTTTTGTAAAAACAACAGAGCTCTGTGGCACAGACAGAGGTTTGATATACAGACACTAGTTAGTAGAAGACATTTGTTGTTGGTTTTGGTTTTTTGTTCATGGGATTTGTTGACGGTAAGGACATATAGTAATATACAAGAATATATTTAAAGCACTTACTGCAACACTGGGTGATATAAGTGATACAACATATGTGCCAAATCTTAGGACACAAATGAAGCATGTAAGTAACTTTTAAGTCAAGTCGGAGCAGCCCTGTCTCCAGGGTCAGAGTGTGACCATGTTACAGTTCATAATTTAAGGGAATCCTCCCCTTCTGTTTTCAGCCTACGGGTGTGGCACCCCCACCTACGAGCCCTCTGTGAGCCGTGTTGTGAACGGGGAGGATGCCCGACCCTACAGCTGGCCTTGGCAGGTGATCTGAAAATAATCTGCATGAGATCATGAAGATGATGTTATCCATGTCTTCTATTTCAAATATTAAAAACACTTCAGCAACAGCCTCAATACTGCATCTGTACTGTGATCAGTGCTTATTTTGTATCAGACAAAAAATTAGGAAATGCACAAAAACCCCTCTTTTCTATTTTTATTATATTGCCTATATAAGTTTGTGTCAGTGCCCTTATTTGACTTGTTGATGGTAGTCTTACTTTTCAGTATGATCACAATAATAGAACAATTTATCAAGCAGTCTGAATGACCTTGTGCACAGCGTGTTAGTTGAGTATTAGTGATGTGTGACTCTGTCGGGGTTTCACAGATCTCCCTGCAGTATCTCAGCGGCTCCACGTACCGACACACCTGTGGAGGAACTCTGCTCGCTCCCAACTGGGTCCTGACTGCTGGACACTGCATCGGGTCAGTCACAGATTACTGTTATGCTTTGCTTGTTTTATCTAGTGAGATGAGGTTTGAACATAAAGAGTGTGTGTTTACACGTATCAGGCCTCGTACCTATCGCGTGGTGCTGGGGGAGTACGACCTCACCAAGGACGAGGGATATGAGCAGATCAGAGCCGTGGAGGAGATCATAGTTCATCCTCTGTGGGATGATGCCTGCTTGTCTTGTGGGTAAGGACTCCTGCACAGTGACAGTAAATCATACAGGTGCTTTCAACTTATCTTTTTTTGAAATTTAAAGAAATTTGCAAATAATTTCCAAATCTACAAAATGCACACGAACGTACAATAAACTGAATCTGTTACATTTGACTAATCTGTAGGGGGGAAAAAACTTCTTTCACCCCAAATGTGTATTTCAAGGATAACATTTTCAAAATGATTATGAGATTTTCCTTAAATCTTCCACTGCTCTCATGAGTTTCCTTATATACTCAACAGTAACGACATTGCTCTGATCAAACTGGCTGCCCCTGCTGCTCTGAACGATAAGGTGCAGCCATCCTGTGTCCCAGAGAGCGGAGAGATCGTCCCTCATGATGACCCCTGCTACATCACCGGCTGGGGAAGACTCTACAGTAAATATCTGCAATTTTACCTCACAGATTCTGATCCATAATAATACTGGACAGGCTGCACTTATCCAATGAAAACATGTTGCTGAACAGAAGAGCAATGAAGAAATATCATGGTTTAATCTTAGCACCTTTCATTTTTATTGGAAAGTGAAATAGAAATGTAGAGTATCAGATCTGAAATGAGGCCAACAGCCTAATAACACTAACAAACAGTGGCTTGCTCTAATTCCGCAAAGCAGCAGAAAACAGAACAAAAACAGAATTTTCCTCTTCACTTCTCAATATAGCTTTATTCTAATGTAGAGTACATTTTTCATATTTAATCTGATGTTTCTAAGCTACCAAATGTTTTTTTTTCTTTACTCCTGTGTTAAGTTGTTCTACATACAGTATATGATCATGAACCCTGGGTTGGGTTTTCCCATGACTACAATCTATGTGTTTGTTTATATGTAATAGCTTTTTGGTCATATTTGGATTTTTTGCTCTGGACTTTTAATTGGTACTTTACGACTGTCCCATAGGTGGTGGTCCGATCGCCTCTAAGCTCCAGCAGGCTCTCCTTCCTGTGGTTGGTCACAGCATCTGCAGCAGCAGCGACTGGTGGGGAAACAGCGTGAGAACCACCATGGTCTGCGCCGGCGGTGACATCCGCTCTGGCTGCCATGTATGCACCACTTCCTTAATCTGGTCATATAGAACCATGAATAACGGTGGCTAATATTGTGACAGCTGTGGGTCTGATGGCAGCAGGGACAGAGGACCTGCTGTAGGTCCTGGACACACTGCAGGTGTAGCAGCCTGTCACTGAAGGTGCTGCTCAGACTGCTCAGGGGTGGGAGGTGCTGTTCATGTTGGCTGACAGTTTGATGCTGGTCCTCTTATCCCCAACCATCTCCACTGAGCCCAGAGAGCAGACCAGAACACAGCTAGTCTTCATCAGTTTGTGTCGTTTGTTTCCGTCTGTGATACCAATGCCCCAACAAGTTATTGGTCTTATTGTTCTGGAGGCACCACTGAGTCCTGGATCTGTGTTCATCATCATTCAACATCACGTATCTACAGGTACTCGTCTTCACTTGTCTGTGTGTGTCTGTCCTCAGGGGGATTCAGGTGGTCCACTGAACTGCAGGGACAGCAATGGCAGATGGTACGTGCAGGGTGTGACCAGCTTTGTTTCTTCTCGAGGATGCAACACCCTCAAGAAGCCCACGGTGTTCACCCGTACCTCTTCTTTCACAGATTGGATCAGTCGTGTAAGTTACATTCAGAGAAAAAGCACATGAAGCCCGTGTTTCTGTTGCTGTGCTTTAAATGCTCTAAATCTGCTAATTCAACTGGAAGCAAGTTAAACGTGTTTTTATCGTTTTAACTTTCAGACTATGCTGCAGTACTGAGGGCCTGGAGCTCGTTGGTTGTCAATAAACCAGTTTCATCCTCAACAGAATGTCTCAGTTTCTCTTTTTCAATGTGCAAGCAGTGTAAAGGACAGAGGTAATGATTGTAAATCAGGAACACTTGAGAAAACAGTAACTATAAACACACTGAAAATGCATTTTGCTGTTTTTGTTTTTATGTTATTGCTGCAGTTTGATTTCTATGCAGAACTTCCAGGTAGTATAAAATATACGTGGGTCTCAAGCTCTGTGTGTTTTTTATACCACCACAGGGGGTCAGTGTTAGGTGTTGCAGGCTACATGCAGGTTGTGTGTAGGCGGCCTGTTGCTGATGAGAGGTGGAGGCAGCATAAGCATGGATGTGTCATGAACATACAGAAATAATCAGTGAGAGCATCAAGTGAAGCTGCACTCAACTGAAATGAATATTGAGCTGAATTAAATATGTAGCATAAGGAGGGAACCTCAATCAGGGAAATGCTGGAAGTTCAGGCACCACCTGGTGTTCTGGGGCTGCACACAAATACACAAGGTGGCATATGTGATATATTACTCAAAAAGAAAAACATGAAAAACAGCATGGGAGCTGACTTTGTTTCCATCCTGGCAAGTCTCCTGCAGCCTTTTCCCACCTGAAATTCAGCCCAGAGTGAATAAGTGAGCTTCAGATCACAGGCCATTGGTTGGACGGTCATTACTGAATGATGCATTAAATCCTGGACTGTAAATACTGTGGTAACTGCTGTGCAGGGCTCAGCTTCCTGCGCAGGAACTGGCAGACATCTTTCTTTTTCCTCCCTTTTTTTTTTTTGCTTCACTTCTCTTGTTATCACTATATCTTTTCACAATGAGTGTAGTTCAGTTTTTCACATGCTATGTAATTATTCCACCTCAGCTGCTCCAGAGCGAGAAGGTTCATTCCTCAAAAGCAAAACACCACAGTCCTCCCCCAGCCTCAGCACTCAGCTCAGGGGGCTCCACTGCAGAAAGTGGAGGAAAACCACAGCCTCATTTCCACAGCTCCACAGAAACACAGGGTCAGCAGGAAATACTCATAATGTTCAGCCTTACACAGAACTCATGGGAGGAGGGCCCGTAAACATACGATAACCTGATGCCTTTAATATGCTGCTGTGAAATAAACAGCTTAGCAGGATCCTCACTATTTGACTTCACAGCATTTACAGATACATCCTTAACATATGCACACCACACATCATCTTTGGAAAACTGTATTATATTGATCCAGATAGAAAAAGCCTGAAAAGTGCTGCTGACAAAACTTGTATTTTGCTGTTGGTTATGAGGAGCGTAGGATAGCATTGCTCTGTCCATTTAAAAATATAACTACTAGCACCGCTAAAGCTCATGGGCACACACAGTAACACATCTGTTTATGTATACAAAAACTGAAATGTAAATTCTGGCTGAAATTTTAAAGAATTTTTTCCCTTTAGGATGAAATTCTACTGATTTTGAAGTTCTTTCAGTCAGAAGTCACCCTAAGGCTGCTACGTTCACTAATTCTTTGATAACATGCACGTTCTTGGCTGACTTTCTCCAGATTCACAGCAAAACCAGACTGAAGGCACAATTAGCTGTTTATACTGACTGTGGAGTAAGTAGGCCAAATGCAAAGCATCTGTGGATCCTTTGGAGATGAGCTGACAGGGGTGTTAGGATCTGATGAAATGGAGCATGGACAATGGAAGATAAAAAACACAGAGACAATGAAGCAGGACACGTATTAACATTAAATTACAATAATTAACAAACACATTAGACAAATGCTGTCATAGCACATTACAAAAGTGTTGTTTGGTTCATCTGGCAGTGAGGAGCAGGAATGTTTAGAGTATTTTGCTTTAATTTGAGCTTTAAAAACCTGTGATCAACCTCCTATGTGAGATGTTGCTCCTCTTCCTCCTAACATCTGCATAAACAAGCTCAATGCATGAGCAATACTGTATGTAATCAATGCTGTGTTGAATCTGTCATGATGGATGTGTATGTTTGTATTGGAGAGCAGCCTTCAGCTTTATGTTGACAAATAAAAGCCACTGAAGATGGGGAGGGTTATGGATAAATGTTAGCCCCAACATACTAACCATAACACCCTAACACTAACCCTAAGACCAAACCTGGTTAAATGTTAACCCTAACCCTGAAACTGGCCCTGACCCTAATGCATCATTCACGTCAATGGAGAAACACATTTTTGTTTCGTGGGTGGGTGTATCCTAAATCAGGGACGACCTTTGCAACGGTGTCGCTCTATGACTTTCTGTTCCCGAGATACTGCAAAAATATGAAAACTAGGATATCTCAAGAAGCAAAGGATAGACAGGACTGACACCAATAGAAAGACCAGTTCCTGCATGACCCCACTGCCAAGTTCTCGGTATGGGTACCGAAATTAGTTTTTGCCCACTAACCCTAATCCTAACCATAGCCCTAACCCTGAACCTAACCCCACCTCTGACCCTTTTTTTAAAAATTATTTTTTGGGCAGTTTTTTGCCTTTATTTGATAGGACAGTGGAGAGAGACAGGAAATTAGGGGAGAAAGCAAGGAAAGACATGCAGGTTTATATGACAGCCGGCTCAGGAGTCGAACCGGCATCCCCTGTGTATATAGACAGGCACACTACTGCTACACCACCAGCAGCCCCCTACCTCTGACCCCTTTAAGGAGATCAACATCTGGTTAATAGCAACAACTTCCTGTCATCCTGTCCACAGCCTGGTTCTTATAGATTAAGTAGATTTGTAGTTTTTGGGATAGAAGACCTGGAATGACCTGGTGCATAAAGAATGGTTTTCTACAGCATTATGAATCCTAATGACTGTAATAAGCCTCCAGTACTGCTATGTAACTGAACCATCATTTGGATGCTCCTATTAATTTGTCCTTATGTGCTTTTTCTGGTTTTTCAAATGAAATTAGATAGTCATGTTAATCCAATCCCCAGCACCGTTCTCCTTGTCTGGCCATCTGCCTGTCTGCTTAGATTTCCATGATGGCACTAACACACATGAGCTACAGAACAGCAGACCCGATCCACTCGCTGTAAACACGAAACGCAAACAGGAGGTGACATACGAACAGAAGACTAAGGCATCAGTGGGGACTGAGAGTGCAGGAGCAGACTGACTCTGCTGTCAGAGAGGAGGCGTGCTCCTCCTGTATGGAGGTACAGCGGGAGCTCACAAGCTGTCGTGATGCTCACCATGCAGACCCGACAGGACAGGCTGCTTGTTTTCATTCTCCTCACCACTCTATTGTCACTTACACCTCTTGTTCCTCTGCCTTTTCTTTTCTCTGTCACTCTTATAAAACACTGCGTCAACTCTCCTGCTTCCTTTACACCCACATTTCTTTGATAGCAGTAGAGGCTGTTACCAGACTATTATTGATTGGATCATTTTTAGATACCTGCTCTATAAACAAGATGCTATTATAAGGATGTTGTTGCAAAACTGCAAATATGCCCCATATTCCCAACAAGAGAGCGTCACTCATTTCAAACCAAAATATTTCTCTCACTGGAACAAAATGCAAAGTCGGTTTTGTTCCAGACCAAACTTCAACCACAGTGTTGTCACACTGTGAAACAGGTTCCTTGTGCTCCACCTCCTGGTCTGGTGTGGGTGGACCTGCAGTCCTGTGCCTGCTGAGCGGTGCCCACTTCTAAGCAGCCCAATAAAATCCCTGAACCATTTCATTAAATTCCTCTCATAACTATTCCTCACTCCTTATTCTCCATTTATGGAAGTTAAGGATGGTTTAACTGACTCATCTCACTGTGACGCAGGAGTCAGATTCATTCGCTGTGTTCGTTTTTCACAACCTGTCCATGTCTCTGTGATCTGATTGGCTCATTGTGGATCTGAATGACCTGGTCTGAAGAAGGTCTGAAATGCTACAGGACTCGAGAACTGGATGCTCATATGGAGTTTCTGAGAAGTGATGCTTGACACTAAGTGTTGCCATGGATACCTTCTCCGAGCTGGAGCTCAAAAACATGTTATTGCTATTGAAGTTGTTTAGGAAACACTTATTGCATGTATTCTGAGGATTTATACAGTATGAATTTGTTTTTCCAGGGTGGCATCAAAATATAAGAGCATGAAACAAAACACACACACAAACACCCCTCGCTTCCCTGTCCCAGCATCGTCTGCCCTAAATATCTTGGCTGTAGCTGCTGAATGCCGGCAGGTGGTGGAAAGTGCTGCTGGGGGGTGAGAGGTGCCAGCTGTTGGACTGCAGGTGTTGATAGGGCTCTGTCAGGTACAGCTGCCCCTGTAGACCTCATGGGGATGAGGAACAGTGAAAAGGGAGCACCTTGGAGACCTGGGTCAGGGGTTCAACAGTTAGCATGTTGTGCACAAAGCCTGTGGGAATAAATAATCTTATCAGCGTCAGAGGAAGACTGAGGAGCAGGCCCACACACAGCTGCAGGGCCGACCACTGAAATTCAGTCAGAGGTGCAGGAATGGTTACTGTTTCTTAGATTTTAGTGAGACAGACTGCTGGTTGCAGCTGTATAGAGATTTTAAATTCCTTGACAACATTACAAACTATAACAGTCCAGGTCTAGACTAGAGTTTCACTTAGAAGGACTTTACAAGCTGGGACCATGAGATGGAAGGTGGGAGACCCATGACAGGAAAATAATAATAATAATAGCACTCATCAAATCATTAAATCCCAAATCATATGGAGTAAACCTGGGGCCTTGGGGATCTGGGCACCCTGTGTTTGGCAATCAAGGCTCACATTAACCAATTGTTTTAGTGATTCAGTAGCTCAGGCTTTACACAAATGTGTCCAGGCCCCTAATGGATGGATAGATAAATGTATTTTGTTGGCAAGTCAGTGCAATTGATTAAATGTTGCAGAGCAAAAGCAATAAATGTATTTTTTTTTTAGCTGTAGTTTGCAGAGCACAACAGAGCAAAGCAGGTCAAATGTTTCCATGTAAGTTCTCAGCTTTCTGTTACCATAAGTAGCCACTGTTTGCCTCTCAGCTTAGTTTGCCTCCTCCTCTCTGTTGGCCCAGTGAAATGGTGTCTCTTTAAGGTAATTTCTCCTTAGGGATGTTTTAGGCTTCGTACATTTCCACATCATTTCTTCTGCTAGTCTGGAGACTGCAGGCTGGCTATGACTGCTCAGTGTGTGTGTCTGTATGTGGGCGGGTGAGTTGGTGGTTGTCAAAAAATGATCCTCCTGGAGGCAAAAGAGAGTTGTAGATGCTGTGTCTAATTGTGTTTTAGTGACATTGTGTGGTGAGGAAATGACATCTAGCATGCGCACAACTTACTCGAGCAATCATCACAGACACACAACACAGAAACACAGATAAAGGAACCTGCAGAGACGCTGTGCATCACCTGCCTCATCTCCTCCACATACACTGGACTGTGCCACCATCCAGTCAACACACCGGGAGGAAGTACAGCCTTTGTTTGTTGCACAGATTGTGACGCCATGACGAAAACGTCTGATTTGTGATATTGAACTACACAAATAAAATCTGACTTGATTTTCTGACAGTAGTTTAACTGTTTGCGCACTCTGAGCCGCCTGAACCATCAAACATCATATTAAAGCTTCAAAAATCTGCCAAAAAGACGAAATGAGTTGTCATTAAAATGGAAAACAAAGTGCTATACGAGTGTATTAAAACTAACATTGTAACTTTTTCATAGAAACAAAATAATATCTTGGTTTTAGGAAATATTTGCTTTTTATCCAGGATTTAGATGTAAAAAATAGAATCCGTCACATCTGTACATTAGGTGAGAGGGTATGTACAGATTCATTAAATGAAATTCATCACATTAATCACCAAGCTGAGAATTCTAATGGGTTTTGTTGTTGTTTTCCGTAGTTCAGGCCTTCATCAATGTTAGACAATGTTAGATTTTGTTGAATTTACAAAAAAAGAGTGAGACTTGATGCTAAAATGCTAACTGTTAAAATGAACAAAGATGAAGTGGCAGCATTAAATCTAATTATTGAAAATAAACACATGAATATTCTGTGAACCATAGTACGCAAAGTAAATGAAGCTACACCAAAGCATGAGCACACTGACTTGCTTACTTTTTGCTAAATATCCCATATCATTAAGGAGCAGAGGAAGAGAGGCTAAAACAAGCACCTCCTTTATCGGCGCCGTCCCTAATTGTTTCGAGCAGAACAGCAGCAGCGTACAGTTATTTATACAACTATCAAAAACAGCTTCACACGTCATTAGGCTTTGTTTTGTCACTCTTCCTGCTGGTTGGCATTGATTGCCTCTATGAATAGCTGCACTTTGTTGCATGACAGACATGGAGCAGAACACAGATAATTGGGCGACTCTAAGACTCTGGCGCTGAAATGCTGTCGTACTTTCATATTTTCTCTTTAGAGTAACAAAAGAGCGTGCAGTGCGAAACACTGATGCTGGGAAATTATTGTTATTCTAAATGAGGTGAAGCAGCTGAGAAGAAACCTCGTTGGTTGCCATGGTGATTAGTGAAATGTGTATGTGGAGCAGTCTGCGTGTGTGTTTGTATGGAAGCAAATAAAAGCCAGACAAAATAAACCACTAATATTTAAATTCCACAAAATTCAGAGAAATAAAATGTTTACGTGTGAAAAGTTTAAAGTGCTTCTTTTTAGATTTCAGTTTTGCTATTTAAGATTATTTATTTATCTATTTAGGATTTTCCAATGGCTATAATCAATATCTTTTCTAATAAGAACGTTTTAACAATAAAATCTTATTTTCAAGAGAGACCTGGTCAAGACAGCAGCATCAATAACATACAGTTACAAAAACAACCGGATGCTCCTCTCAGTTAGTACATTACAAAATGCTACTGTAAATTTCTATAATCTACTAAATAAGAAATCTGGATTATAATCTGTTAGTATGCTTTCCATAATAATGAGTGTATACCCTCTAAAAAATGAGCAAATTCTACTTGTACATCTCTGCTGTGTTGAGTGGTGTCTCAGCTCTTCTTCACTGTGGTATCATATATTCATTCATATATTCATTTTATTGAATGACTCTGACTGAATATGTTGAAATTATGCTTCCTTGAATATTTGACTTGGCAGTAAACAGGTTGGGTGTGTGTGTCTTTGTAATCTGCTGTGCTGTGTTGTGTATTTACAACTGTATTAAAGGTGATTTGTGTGCGTGTGTGTGTGTGTGTGTGTGTGGGTTGTGTTTGCACCAATGAACACTCATTTACTCACCTGCTTTACTCAGTGTGCAAACAACAGGAGTTGCAGAATCCCAAGGCTGTCTGTCTCTTCATCCGGCTCGCTGTCGTTCCTGCCAGCTTCATTCTCCCTCCTGTCTCCGTCTGTGTGCACTCCCCTTCACTGTGTGGACACATTTGTCTGCACACCACATTATCAAACCCTGACACGGGACGAGCAGGAAGGAATAGTTTGAATCTGTCAGAGCTCTTTCAGTGGGTTTGGAAAAGGAAGTAACCTTTTAACTGTTTCTCTAAAGCTACCACACTTCAATAAAACACAAAAACACAGTGAGAATTTCGAATCATTTGACTAAAAAGTATATGTCCTAGTCCAATGGTCATTATTGATTTCATAACATCTAATAATAGTTTCACTGTAGTTAGTGAAACTATCATATTTGTCATTATAGGTTTATATTTCACATGACTGAGATTTTCTTGGAGGTTTGATTTCCTCACAAACTTGACTGAACCTCTTCGTTTCCAGCTGTGGATCTAGAGAAAAAAACACTCTGTCGTCATCGGCTTGATGAGCTGTTCCAGTTCTTCACTGTCTGGGGAGCAGCTCCAGGATCAGTCTTTAGATTACATCATCCCTACAGTGAGAGTCTGGGCTGTGCAGTTTGTTCAGAACACAGAGAATTATATATCTGAAATTTAGCTAGAACCTTAACCAGCATCAATCCAGGATTATTTCAACACAAGCTCCTCCAAACAGTTTTCATATTAGTGTATAAACATGCCTCCTGCTCTTCCTCTTCTTCCTCGGTCTGTCCCCCTGTGCTGTCTCTCTCCCCTCTGTCTCTCATCCTCCCTTCCCTGGTGAGCAGCATGGTTTGCAGGCGTGTATGTGATCTGAATTTCAACATCAGTGTCTGTCTACCAACTACACTCCTGGGATGTGGCTGCCCACAATTCTTGTTCTCCCTCTCCTCCACTGTTTTTCCTCCTCCTTTATCTGTAGGCTGGTGGTTCAGTCACATCGCACTGTCAACATCACGTTCAGCTAATCACCTCAGTAATTTGTGCCAGCTATAGCTGTTAGAGAAATGCCAGATTTGACTTTTATTTGCAGATTCTATGAAGAGGGGAAAATATGGTGCTATATACTCACTGCTATGATTATCTAACATGGTACATATCAGGCTCATCAGTGAAATTTCGCTGCAGATGTCCTGCTGCTGTCATGGGAACAAAAGCTCAGGCTGAGCTGCTGTGGGACTAATGTGTGGCTTATGAAGACTAGCTGTTCATTTTGCTCTGCTCTTAACTGGGTTTAGTGACTACAATCAGTTCAAGAGGTGTAAAGAAAAGGCGCCGCTTATATTACTACTGCAGGGAAGTACGAACAGGATGCAGTTTAAAACTGGTTAAAAAAGGTTTGAGCTGATTCCACTTAAGTGGGATAGAAAGCAGCAGATTAGCTGAAATATGTTTAAACCGCCATTCAGTATTTGGGAATGCCAGATTTTCTTTTTGACCATGTGAAATGCGTCGTATTTCAACCCATTATTTAACCGTACGGCCCACAACTTTACTGCTGCTGCTCTTGTTCTTCAGCTAAAAACATATTGTACCTGCTCTGCAGCAGAGACACAGTTAGAGATGGGCTGGTAGTGGAACAAAGAGTCAGATATTTCCCTGAGGAGGTGGTGGACACCAAATATAGACCAAAAACAGAAGGAATACCAGGTAGAGACAAAGACCACATCAAATAAATCATCATGTTTCTGCTGAATGCATAAGTACGCAAAACTTTCTTAAGTAATTTTCCATTTCACTTTTAAAAAGTGATGATATGTCAAGGG
The DNA here is from genome assembly GCF_900324485.2 of Mastacembelus armatus. NCBI lineage: Eukaryota > Metazoa > Chordata > Actinopteri > Synbranchiformes > Mastacembelidae > Mastacembelus > Mastacembelus armatus. The sequence goes on along the minus strand of NC_046636.1, from coordinate 2,057,846 downwards.
TGTCGTGTGTTGCCTTATCAATGGGATTAAGACTTCCAGAGCTAAGTCTTACTGGTCTCTGCTAATTTAATGGATATTTGTGGGGGAGTAAATGTATATATACACATGTATATATATGTCTTGAAGTTGGCTTCTCCATCCAGATTGATACTGAATACAAACTGGACTTTGTGAAGATTTTTACCAGTGAATCCACCTCCACCTTATTTTTTATAGAAAATGTAAATTCCAGTCATCATTAATGAAAAACTTGTGCTTGATACTTTCTATCTGGTAATGATGGGCAGTGTTTTGGGAACATACTTCGCTGTAAGCCGTGTAGCTCTGTGTCGATATACAGACTACTGTGAGAATGTGAGAAAAAAAAATACTCCCTTCATTTCATTGAGATGCATCTCTGTGGAGCTCCTGATTCTGCCCCTGCAGCCTGAACAAGCCCCACAGAAACTTGCTCATACAGGGGCAGGAGCAGCAGCCTGAGGCCAGACTGGCAGACCATAATCTGGAGTGGGATCATAGAGCATCGGTTACACATCTTCACTGGGGTGTGAAATGAAAGAGATGATTTTACTTTGCACAACGTCTATTCAAGGTGGAGTATGTAAATTGTGTGTGTGTGTGTGTGTGTGTGTGTGTGTGTGCTGTAAAGTCCTCTTAATGGTCAAGTTTTCAAGGAGAGATTTCTGAGCTGAGTTACCTGGCACCTCAGTTTATACATTATCATAGAATTCATGGCATAAAAAATGCATGTACATGTTCTAATATTATTTATTTTTATTTTATTGCTGCTCTTTCTAGTAATAACTGTGATGGTCACATGTAATATTCAAAGTCAAATCCCAATGTATATCGTAAAGATGTTACCAAAAGAGTTTTTAAAAAAAAGCTGTTGTGAAAGAAAATTCATTATTAAAATGGACAATGTACGTCCTGCCAAACAGAAACAATGTAAATCAATTCAGACACCAAAATATTAGTGTTAGTATTCGGTCTGTGTTGGTCTCCCTTTGGTTAGTTGATGGGGGATGTGGTGTTTAGTCTCTTTCCCACCTTACGGTAGTAAAATGCCTCATCGGTGCAGCATCTTAGTTTAAATTCTGCTTGTCCTCCTCCTCTTCTCAGCTCCCCTTTACTCCTCTCCATCCTCACCAAAGTCACTTTACACTGGAGTTTCATGTCTGCACTCCATGTTCTGAGCGTCGGGGCTTTGATCTTTGTCTGTCACTGCCGACAGCGTGGCCAATTCAATTAGCAAAACAATCTGAGAGAAAATTAGAACAGCCTCAATGAGACGCCTGGTTGAGAGGAGATAGCTCAGTTTCACCGAGGAATCTGCCAAACAAACTGGATTCAACCACCTGACTAGACGAAACACCAGTCTGCTCTCATATAACAATGAAAATCAGACTCATTGTAATTCTGAATCATCTAATTATCTAATCTAATTATTAGTTCATGCTACATGTTCTCTCATCTACAAATCACACCCTTTGTTTTAACGTACGCTCACAAGCATTACCATCATTACAAATATTATGACTAGTTTCACAGAGCATATCACTGATGTTTGGAGGACATCCTACACACTGTAATTATAATGATTGTCTGCTTACATAATGCAGCGATGGGGTGTGCTGTAGAGTTCAGCTTGAAGAAGACATGGAACATGATGAGCCATGATCCTCTCCAGACCTGATCTTTTTTGAAATGGCAGGGAGTTAACATTCATTACCTGACATTTCCACCGGCCAGTTCAATAGCTTGTGGGAAGGAAGTGACACTGGAGTCGTCTTTCACATGAAGTGTCTTCGGTAACACCCAAAGAAAAGACAGTGGATTTACGGCCTCAGAGCTGTGACAGGTCATCGTCCACCTGCGCCCTAGCTCTCGAAACGAGAACGTCAACCTTTTCATGTTTATGTTGGGGCTCAATTAGCTGTCCCTCATTAAACAGCTTCCACATAAACATCACTCAGTGTCCTGTCCAATCGGCCTGTTCTGTTACACATTTTACACGTTTAATCCCATTGATAGTGATCCATAACGATAATGCTAGCCAATTTCTGCTAATTGAGTTACAGGGCAAAATGATTGAATAAGCTTTGGTTGAAAATAGACTGAAAGTATTCTGCACAGTCCATTATCCCAACGAGATTACAGCAAAGACAGAGTCAATATAAGACATACTGGCAGTTTCTGTTTCTGTGCAGTCTGTAATTTGAAGAAAAGAGAAGATTGCAAATGCAAGAAATTCTACTTATTCATTTCACTCCCTTGATTGCTGGCAGTACTGGAAACTGGAAGCAGTGGGCCTACATACCAGTTCAGACCAAATTCCAAAAAAGTCTCAGTAAAGCTGATTTGTTCATTCATTTTCTTGCCAGCACTACACAGCAGCAGAAGTACAGGGAGGGCTGAAGGCCACGTTTATCTGTGAAGATGGTAAAGACAGTTGTGTCTATATGGATGTGTCAGTTGGATGGCAGTAGCCTGAGCAGGCCATTAATCATTGAAGCATCGTGCGCTTTAGCCTTTGGCCAGGGGTTCCCATGGCAACCATCACTGGAATAAACAGGGATTCCCTCAATACATTTTCCAGTACCAGTGCAAACACCTCACTCACGAACACGACCGCAAACACAGAGCTCTATTGCATTTCAGGTGTGCCATTGGTATGCAGTGCGCTTGGTGAGGTGTGCTCATTTTAGCCCATCACAGAGGGAAATGAGACACAGCCCTCACCCATCATTACTGTAATTGGGTAAATTGCAGCTACATGTATCTCTCCCCACCTGCTGCCAATTTGGCAATGAGAATATCCAGTGGAGAAAAAAAAAGCAACTAAATAAATAAAATAAATAAAGCTGTGCTGAGATAAAGATGACAGCTGAGTTTTCTCCTGGGAGAAGAAGATATGCAGGTATATTTATATTTTATTTTCCTCCTACACTGACTGACAGTTTGTGAACTAACAACACATGCAGCTTAAGGGACAATACTGTCAGTTGTGGATGGTGTTGCCCATTAACTGTAGATTGTTTTAGAGTTTTTATTTGACACTTGAATTACTAAGCCATATCAAGCGTAGTCTTCCAAGCTACGATGGCTGCTGAATTTGTGTTGCAGCAGAATCAGAATCTTAAAACCATCAACTGTTCAGTTACATGTCTCATAACCACATATTCATAATGTAATGCTAGAATAAATGTATCAGCAATAAAGACAGCAAATCGATCACCGTTATAGATGATCTATCAGAACAGAAACCAGCAATGAAACGATGCAGTTAATGTGTTAAATCAAGCCAAACCACCAGTTTAGCGCAGATTCACATACACACTCCTTCACTTGCCTCCTCCCACTTGTAGGGTCTCTTCTCACCCATTGTGAAAAGAGAAGAAGAATCTGTAGTGTTCTCACCCCTCCTCTGCCCTGGACTGATTTTATGTTGCGTTCCAAGAGGAGAGCAGGATAATGAGATCACAGCATGCATTTTTCATGGACAGCATGAAAGTGCAACAGACTCAGGCTCAGAATCTACATTTCAAATAAACTGCAGCCCACGTCTCTCCTCGAAAAACCTTTGCTTTGGAAACTGTGCTCATCCTTCTTCTGCCTCTAAAGTGAGGACAATAAATTAAATTACCTTTTAAAAATGAAGAATAAATTAAAGACAACAGCAACAGATGTAAAATAATGTAGTATGGATACTGCTGATTTTTTTCTTAGACTTCATTAACATACATCTAAATCCACTAAATGTAAAACATGCAAGAAGCTGGAAATATGATCCTTAAAAAAAATACAACACAGTTTTCAATTGTCAACATTTCATTGCAGGAGGCCGGACGTCACTGAAACCGAAGGGTCTGACCCAAGAACTAACATCTGCATGCGGCTTAAAACATAGACTTGCAGCCATTTCCTCTGGCTGTGTGACAGTGCACAGGGAGGCAGCACAATCACAGTGATTACATTCTGATAAAGGCAGTAATTTCATTGCAGTAGGCAGAAGCTGGTGTGTGTGTGTGTGTGTGTGTGTGTGTGCGTGGAGCGCATTTCTGATGTCTTCATGTACCGGCAGGATTTATCACAGTGCAACACATGCTGGTTGCTTTTCAGGGTAGTTCCTACAGTTGTAAACTGTGGCTGTAACATTTAAACCATTAACACCTAACAAACACTGTGGCTCATCAGCTTTGAATGCACAGTCCCAGGAATCCCCAAGGCCATGAACAAACCTATTGATTTCTTATTCTAAGTGATGGGCTTCTGAAGAAAGATGCTATCATGTGTCTCTTTGTAGATCCTCTGTTTAACCTGTTTTTAGTCTTTGGGGTTAACTGTGCAGAAGGCTCGGTCAGTCATCTGTCCATGGGCTGCCTCTGACATGTTACCTCTGTTATGGCTGAAGTCTGGTCAGGTTTGGACAAAGGAACTCTTTCTTTGGTTGAGTTTAGGAAAAGACTGCAGTCAGCCATGGAAACTGGAAATAAAATGTTTACATCAGTGTCAAGGTCACACTACGTTGACCTAATAATCCAGCCCTGCCCTTCTTCCCAAGAGCTGCCATGTCGCTGTAACATGAACCGACTGAAGCCTTTTGAGAGACATCATCATAATTCACATGACTTCAAGAGGCCTCTCATCAAAGACGACAGCTGTCTTCTGAACAAACCATCAATATGCTGTTTTATACCTCAAGGTTTCTCTGCTCAGACGCTGATGTTCCCTCAGGATGTATTGCACAGTTATAACTTTATTGATTTTCTACATGATCTAACAGTCTGCGCCTCACACAGATACAGCCTCATGCAACAATTTTAGTTTTGTCATTTTTATTTGTTTGCATAATAAAAATTCAGCTGTCTCAATGATGTATGTAGACAAATACATTCACATAACCTGCACAGCCACGCTTTTCTGTATGTATGCACACAGACAAACACTAAACACAAGTCTGGTCAAGAAATGATATCATTATTATTTAATTTGCTGATGTTGCTCGGGAGATAACTGTTTGAGACTGTGACTGTGAGTTTTCCAGAGAAATATTAAAGCTGTAAAAACACATTTACAGATGTTTGTCATGATTCTGATGAAAGACCTGACAGGACCAGTTAGAAACATCTTTTTAATCCTGTTTACCCCAAACTGGGCAGGCATGTGTTCTGCCCAGTTTTAATAGCAGTCTACATAACTCATTCCACATCACTAAAAGTAATTGACTGTAGGATTCAGGATTCCTCTGAGGTTTATTTACCACCACAGCTCAATAGGCTGGAATAATCTCTGTAACTTCCCATTTTCGTTGGTTATTTTCGTGGTTCCTACAGATGTCTGAATATTCTGCTGTCATATATCCTGATTGAGTGACAGCTGAGGCTTTTTTGTGAAATGTAACGTGATTGCACACTTTTAATGACTTTGTGACAGAAAAAATAATCAGTTTATATCCCACATCCTCCGAGAATTAACAAACTTGTTGTGGGAAGAAGGAGCTGGCAAACACACACACAAACACACACACCCTGCATGCAGACAGGGAGAAATGCACTCTGCTGCACTGAACTCATCATTTCTCACCCTGGCACCTCAGGCCTTGTGGAGAGCAACATTAATGGAAATGCTGAATGTTTTATTAATGATGTGAGAGTTATTCAGTGTGTTGTTTGGACTGTTAATGTTTAACTCTGCTCATCTCTTACGAAATCTGTCAGAGTTTTTCTCACCTTTTTGATCCCCATTCATTTCTGTCTTTTCAGTGAAGGAGTTTCTCTCTTTCTGCTTGGACTGTGTCGCTGCAGCCTGTTGGCTGGATGTGTATAAGTTGGATGCACCAGTTAACTCTGGGTTGCTGCCGTCTTCTGTCTGCTCGAGGACTGGGTCGCTGAACTCTGAGTAACCAGCTGTCATAACAAATTTGTGTGCCAACACACACAATGTTCTCATGTTTGGGTGTGGTGTCAGCGGTCCAACAAGATCGCACACAAGATACCTGCTCACAAAAGCAAAGGCGAAAGAGGAACAAGTTGCGGCACTTTGATAATGAGGTGATGGTTGTTGATGTTTTGTCAGTTTTATTACACAACTGCTAATGAGTTTGACCTCTATTCTGGCTGAGGTTGTTTAAAGTTGCTGAGTAAAATTTTTAAAATTTCTTTCTCACAGCCATCCAGGAAGGAAATTTTAGGGGCACAGTCAACCTTCTGTTGATTTCTGTGGAAAACCATACACTTGGTTTAATTTGTGTTTAAAACTAAATGGAGACTGGGGAAAGCACATTGAATTCTAGTGCAATATCATTAATATAAATATTGAACAGAGTAGGACCCAATATGCTTCCCTGTGGAACACCATTGGATAGAGGCAGGGTGTCTGAAAGAAAACCCTCTGCCCTCACTGACTGTAGGCGACCACAACAGTAACTCCTGAACCAAGCCAAACTGTTCTCAGAAAGTCCTATATATTTTAGCCTGTCCAGCAACATTTTATGGCCGAAGAAGTCAAATGCCTTTGCCAGATCGACAAATGCAGACATACAGTGGGTACGGAAAGTATTCAGACCCCTTTAAATTTTTCACTCTTTGTGTCATTGCAGCCATTTGCCAAAATCAAAAAAGTTCATTTTATTTCTCATTAATGTACACTCAGCACCCCATCTTGACAGAAAAAAAACAGAAACGTAGAAAGTTTTGCAAATTTATTAAAAAAGAAAAACTGAAATATCACATGGTCATAAGTATTCAGACCCTTTGCAGTGACACTCATATTTAACTCACATGCTGTCCATTTCTTCTGATCCTCCTTGAGATGGTTCTGCTCCTTCATTGGAGTCCAGCTGTGTTTAATTAAACTGATTGGACTTGATTAGGAGGGGTCTGAATACTTTCCGTACCCACTGTATTTGCTATTTACTATCAGAAAGTAATGTTGTCTTTTAAGCAATTAACAGAAAATAATAAAAAGAATAGCAACCCACTGGAAAAGACTTCATTAGCTGGATTGCAAAATCCAAATTTGTCATGTTCTGCTAGCTGCCCTCAGCAGCTACAACCAAACTGAAGATACAGTTTTAATTGAGTTTAATTTGTACCTCAGTGCTCTGACTTTCCACTGGGCCTAAAAACTCTTGTGTTCCCTGCTACTTATGACCAGGCCGTAGACATGCACTCAAAATGGTTTCTATAATTTATGTTTCAATGCTTTTTGATTTATTTCCTGTTTGTTTTAATGCACTAAAGTACATTCATCTCCCTTTGTGTGTGAATTGTCCTATAAACATAAACCTGCCCTTCGGAGACAGAGCGTTATTGTGTGATCGTCACTATTTATCTAAAGTAATCCTGCAAAGTTTACATTTTCATTCCATTACCAGATAGAGATCGCTTCTAAAAAAGCTCTTACTGGAAATGGCTTTGCTCTTTCACAACATATACATTTGTCTTGTGCTGCTAAAGGAGGAAAAGAACAGTATTTCGTCCAACTGTTTCATGTTGACTCCTGTATCAACGACACGATCCAGAGTCTTTAAGGAAGTATGTGGGCATCTGATACCAAAATTGTCATTAGTCATTAATCTGCTGCTCCCAGCCTTTGCTCCTCTGGGCATTAGACGGGACCAACGCTGATGTCGGGTCATAATTCATTTGGGAGGGAAGGTAATGATGGGAAACATTTAGCCTAATTTCTTCAAATTGCAGTGTATTTTACCCAGTGAGCAAATTGTTTACTAAAAACCCTATTAATGGCTACTACATGTACACAGGACTAACCAAAGTGCAGTAACATGAGAGACAGTTGATTTCCTGCATGGTTGCATATGTGATCGTTCTTATTAATCAGGATAGCATCATATCTGTTTAATACCACAGTTTAATTACCGCAATTAACAACAGACTTTTGCTGCACTTCCATACTTTTCAGCACCGAGTTGGACATATCGCAGTTTTAATCAAAACGTGACTCCCCCAGTTGTAATGAAGATGTAGATGTTTATGAGTAGAAAACTGGTTATTACATTAACTGCAATATCACATGAATGTGACATAAAGTCCAGGTATCATAGTTAATTTTAGATGAGTGGTAAATAAAGAGTTATAACCTAGTTCCTGTGTAATTAATGTAGATTGAATGAGACATTTATTGGCTGAAATTTATTGGATTCACCTCTTCTCAGTCGTTGGCTCTGTGCTTTTCAGTCTTTGCACCTTTTACAGTTGAATTTGGAAAGCCCTATAACAGTTGCATGAGTACTCAAATACTGAATATTTATGGTCACTCACTGACCTTCTTGTGTTTTTCCCCAGTGCCCTGTTACTTTTATTTATCATTCTAATCCTCCTTCTAGCTTTACTGTATGCGCTCAGTCGCCTTGGCCCTCTATTCCCCCTGGACTCTGGTGTTTCTGAGTGAATTTGTGTAAAACCTGTTACCCACTGAAGAAATATAAATCTGTCTGCAGCTTGAAGCCTTCCAGACAGCCTACAACAAAAACGCTGAGCTCTAAAGATGCAGAGGCAAAAAGAGAGGAGGCGATGAGCTGCACTGTCAGGAAAAAGAGGAATCTATATCTTCCATCTTCTTAATTGAACAAGTGTCAGTGTATCTATCCATGAGTGCCTGTAGGACCACTGTGGCCTGGCCGCTCACTTGAGTCTCCATGGCAATTGCAGAGTGCGGAGGAAGAGCGGGGAGGTTTGTGAGGACCCATGTGGAGGTCTCCATTGATCTGGAGGAGACTGTAGCTTGGAGAGGATGATTCACTCAGTCAACAAAGAAAACAAGAACACAGAGGGCTGAGAGAATATGAGGACAGAGCCTGGAGCTTTTCAACCAGAGCCACAACGTGTTGGATTCACACTTATGCCGCTGAGGGCCTGACTGAGATATGGCCTGATAGTCAGACTGACGAGTCATTTCGTTAAGAGTCTGTTAATCGCTGTGACATTGCTCTCTTGTCGGCCATTTTCTGACAGGGTGAGGATTTAATTTTCCAAGTCCTCTGACATAACACAAGTTGATGATGAGGCTGTTGTTTCTTCTTCTTGTAATAAATCTTTTCCACCAGTTCATTTTGGTGCCTGTTTTGATTTAAAATAATTTAATAAAAATGTAAATAGGCCAAGTCGTAATGTTGTAATTTGATTTTTGTTAGATTTCATTTAGTTTTAGTCAAAAAATTGGAAGAATGGGTGAGACCCACCGCAGAAGCACTGATGCTTGATCCACGTGTATATATGTATGAGCCAGCAGAGTCAGGCTTTACTTACTAAACACACACCATGATGCTTAATTAATAGTTTGTGTAGTGTTTGTGTAGTTTGTCTAGTTATTAAATGTGTTGTCACATGCTGCCCACTTGTCTCTCACACAGTGATAAAACGTGTGTGTTGCTCACACTGGGATGTTTACTGCAACTTGTTTTCTTGTGCCCAGAGGTTTTTATTATAAAGTTTACAAGATCTCGATTTTAAAGAATATGTTTACGTTGGGAAAATAAACCGAGATGACTGCTCGGGGCTGGCATGGAATTTGGAAGGAGGAGGACATGCCAGAAAAAAAGCTTGGGAACTGCTGCTCTGGAATGGTGCTCCCAAGAGATACTGAATTACTCCAGTCATTTATTCACAATAATCACTGAAAGGACTAGAAAGGATTAAATTCAGACTGAATAAAGCCAATTTATAATATGTCTTTTGCCACTGGAACCAGTTTCTCTGAGCGCAGAAAAAACTGACATAAACAGCAGGGAAGAAGAGAAGAAAAAAACCTTTCATACATTTTACAATGAGAGAAAAAGGGGGATTTGAATGTCAGCGACAGGCATCTACATGCTGAATGTGTGTCTGCTCTTTAATGTCTCACATCCTTGTCTCTCAGTGTGTGGAGTTGTAAATCATAGTGTGTGTTATGAGAGGTCTCTGTTTCTCGTTCTCTCCATCCCTTTTCCTTCGCAGCCTTCCTCTCAGGTAGAAACTCTGTTGCCATGGTGATTTCAATCGCTGTTATTGCACGATGAGTAGAGACATGCGATATTATATTTACATTCCCAAACATTCACAGTGGCCGTCTGCCAACATTTACCTTTCCCTCTGTCAAACTGCACTAATGTACAGCTTTTCAGGCTAGATCTGAAAAGTGTAGGAATCAGCTTTTAGGAATTAGAAAAAAGTTGTTAAGCCACATAGTAGAATTGCTCCTACTGGCTAAGTCAACATCATCTGTTTAATGTATTCTTAAGACATGTTTTTATTGAAGAGCTTAAGCTGCTTGTTTGCTTTGCTCACATTTGTGTCAATAAAGCCTGTTGACTGCACTGAACCTGCGATGGAACGTGGGAAAGAGGCCTACCTCCTCCAAACCTGCAGACAAAAAAACACCAGTCCCACAGGGTGGGCACCGTACAAATTAAGTTTGATAGTATCCCAAAGTTGATCAGCATGATCAATGAGCAAATCTGGCCTAAATCCTGGGAGACTGATGTGTGCTTTGTTTGAGAGGGAGTCTGACTGAGCCTGACTATGTGGTCAATCAATCAATGATTTCTAAATTGCAGCTAAAATAGACCTCAAATGGTCTGGTGGTTTGAGCATTTTTATGCTGCTGTAAAAAGACCCGTTTTAAAGCAAAGAGCATCACAATGTCTGTTGATCTGCTTTGGTTTAATATCACTACAATCATGTTCATGAGCCCCAGTGGACAAGTCTACTGACGTCAGTAATCTCCTGACTTTTTGACTCTAGCACCATCAGGAGGTTGAGATGTTTTCTTTAGTCAAGATGCATTGGAAAGAAATCTGGGACAGATCCATCCTACCCAGGGAATACATTTTGTTTAGTAACATATGGCATTATCCACAGGTCAAAATCTGACTTTGTATGATACTTTGGTTCACAATGACATACTCATGACTAAACCTTTGTTTCAGCTCCATTAGCACTTTGTGTTTAGTGCTAATGGAACGTTAATATGGCAACTTTTGCATTTTACACAAATTAACTCACCAAACCTCTAGCATGACTGCAGCATTTACCTTGTTACCAGCTGTTTGATCTTTGCAGCGTAAATGTCTAGGTCATGGGTTCAGACTGTGCTGTGTGAAAATGGACTGATCTTCTTTGTGGAAAGACTTAAAAAAGGAGGTGAGATGTTTGAATAGCTTGTTATAGTATGATAAGCTACTAAATACCTCCGTAATGTAACTAAATACCTCCCTAATGATCCAGAGTGTGTAAACCTGCCGGTGTGTCTGATGATGTGGTCACAGGCTCCAGGAGACGGTGCTGATTAAAGTTTCTCAGTTAATATAATGAAACTGTTGATTTAGTGGGTTCGGTCTGCAGCTCACAAGCTCTGAGCGTCAGTCAATTACACCCACAAGTTATTTTTTCTCCTCCTGCTCTGCTATGGATGTGTGTGAACTATAGATCGGTGCTGATCTAACATGTCAATATTGTGCAGTTGAAGCGAAACTTACGATTGATCCATATCTCAGTAGCTCAGTGTTTCTAATTCCATCGTTCGCCTGTTAAGAGATTGTAAATAGATTTGTTGTTTGGTGTGTAAATCAGAGCTCCCACCCTTCAGGCATTGTGTATCAGGTTTTGTTTTCTGTTCTATGAGCTTGACAGGTGTTTTTGCCCAAAAGCTCTGAAGGCACTGAGCCCATTTTCTTTCTTTTAACTATTTGTTTGGCAGCACACACACACACACACACACACATACAGGCACCAACCCCCAATTCCCACCCAAACACCCCAATTACCTCCCAGCTTCCAGCAGCTCTCTACATCCCCCTTGCATTGAAATGGGCCAGTTGCTATGGCAACCCCATACAGCAGCATATTATTCCTCTTTCAGAATTCAAAAGAGGATCAATTAGTGATGATGTCACTGCGTCAAGCAAACCTGATCCTGATCGTGATCCCTTCAGAGCAGCAGCCGAGGCCCGTGTGTGTGTGTGTGTGTGTGTGTGTGTGTGTGTGTAAGACACATTTAGTGACCTGAGAATTGAGGAAAGTAAAAAAAAAAAGTGAGGATTCATTCTTCTTTCTGCAGCTCGGGGTGAAAGATGAAGGCAGACCAGAGGTGCCTGAGTCACTGCTGCTCAGCGTGTGGGAGGGCTGCATGACAGCTGGATGGGGAATACAAGCAGAATGAAACACACTTCAGCATGAGGGTTGGATGGAAAAAAGACAAATCGGCTACGTGTTACATTTTGAGTGCCAGAGAGCATCTTCATAAGAAAATTGGACATAGATGAAACAGGTTAATTCGAGTGCTCTCTGTGGCAAGAGCAGCAGTAGCAGAAAAACATGTTGAACATCGAATGCAGACCTCACTCTGCTGTTTCTCTGACAGTGCAAATTGATATAATAACCCACCTCCTACCTCTATAACCCTGATGTGAGTCTGTCGCCTCTTTCCTGCCATGTTCAAGCAGAACATGAGGCACTGAGGATATGCAGGTTTGCAAAATAGCTGATTTGACCAGCAAGATGTCACTAAGCAGCAGCCAATGTCATTCAGTAAACGTCGCTCTGAGTTAATTATTTCTGTGTATTTTTTCTGGTGGGTGGTCAATGTGTGTTTAGCCCATCTTCCAATGGCTTCTGCTTTTTTTTCATTCTCCTGTAGTTAAGCAGTTTTACATGAATCACAGAGAACAAGCGAGTAAGATGGAGAGAACATACAGTATTTTTAGACACACTCTTCTAAAGGTCTCCTCTTCCTCCTCCTCCGCTCGTGCTCATGCATCATCACAACCGTTAGTAGTAAGAACCATACACAACCAAATTTGACGGTTGGATTGAGCATTGATCGTGATGAGCAAGTACAAACCAACATGTCACTGTAAGGCACTGTTCGATCATGAGATGCTGGGACAGCTGAAATCCTCCTTGGCGAGAGTGAAGGACTGACTCTTCCAACGGCATTTCTCCAAAAAATTCCCTCAGTTGGTTTTTGACAATGGTGGCGGGGAGCACTGTCCAAATGGGTCAGGACACTTCGAACGAACTGAGCTGGATTGTAGAATCTGCTGTGTGTCTAAAAGCAAAAGTGTTGAAAAAGTTTGAAGGTCAGGTGTGCACCAGCAGCGACCTCACAGGTTCACAATGTGTAAATTTATAAAACCTTAGCTGTAAACTGAGGAACATTCCACATTGCTATGATTCACTTTCATTTATAAACTGAACTCCCTGCACATGCAGAGAACCCAGCTTTGACCACAGTGGTGATGTAGCAGTCATGCTGTGAAAATTTGCTTCTAAATGTCAGAGTTTCAACACAGTCTCGTTTTAGTTTCAGCAGTGATTTGGAACAACAGCCAAAGGTTTCACCACATTTCACTCAAAATTTCAAAATGGTTAAGACGTTCGAATGGTTGAAACCTGCTCCCATGCTCTTTTCTCATATTGGAACTGGGAGACATGCGTAGCCTTATTTTTGTAACTTTGCAGGTGTGTGGACGTGGCAGGTTTTGACTTTCCATGACAGAAATTTTTGATTTGTAGGTATTTTTCTTTCACACATTAGCAAATAAAAAGATGATGGTCGCTGTCCATGGTCCTGATCTCTGTTTGAATCTGGTGACCTGTTACAATGACCCCAGGACAACACACACACACACACACACACACACGAGGACATACTGCTTCCTCTACTCCACTAACCTAATTGTAACCACATCAGCTAATTGCATAACCACAACCCTAACCCTAACATTACCCCTAACCTAAACCTGATTCTAACCTGAACCTAAGACTTGACGAAGACCTGCCAAAATATCCAGTTCCCCAAAGTGTCCTCACTGCAGAGCAATAAAGTTGATGAGTCACATAATGAAGTTAAAGAGTAGTGGAGGCTAGGCTGAGGTCAGAAGTGAGCATTTAGGAATAGCAATATGGTTTCATGCCAAGAACGAGAACCACAGAGCAATATTTGCATTGAGAATGCTAATGGATAATACGTTTCATGTCTGAAAAATACGTCAGATCTCTGAAAGCCACGTCTGATCCTGAAAAATACATACGATCCTGAAAAGTATGTCTTGTCCTGAAAAATCCGTCTGCAGGACATCCACTATATATATATATATATATATATTTGTAATTTTAAAATTTGTGGTTTCAATCTGTTTTAAAATGACATAACAGTGATTACATGGGTGCCCTTGCTGATTTTATGCAAATTAATTTCATATCATAAAAAGATTTTTCATATAAAGTGCACAGACTATAATCATTTTCATTAAATATAAAGTTTTCTCATATGCACAATTTCACACTTTGTCAGGAAAATGGACCCCACCAGTGCAAATTCACACACTTGCAATACCATTCACGACCACTAAAAGCAAACGTGCGAAACACAAATGTCCGGAAAATCTACCCTCTGGGGTCCAAGTTTTTTTTAAAAAAAAAAAAAAACTGCACCAGGCATATCAGGAGGCTGTTTTCGATTGATTGCAATGCTACCAAGACCTGGTCCCCACGGGGAAAACCGGTCCCCACGGTGTAAGTGATATGTCAGGTGGTGGTCCCCACCGGAATAGAAAAACAAGAACACACACACACACACACACACACACAAGGTCCCACCACATCATATCCACATTTAGTTTTCTGTTGAACCTGGTGTGGCTATTAAACGAAACCAGTTCATGTCATCTATCATGCCATATTGGATCTGTGCCTCCCCCCGCGCATGTGTGTGTTTGCGTGTGGACGAGAGAGAGAGAGGTACTTGAAATGCGCGGTGCATTGGTGTGTGGAGGGGGAAGCGAGCAGCGTCCGTAGGGCAGAAATAGCAGCACTTACAATCCAACCCTTTTCTTGCACAGGAGAAGAAATATTTTAGTTGTATATATTTTTTCCTACACAAAACTGAGGAAAGGCTGCATCATTTCAGCATATGGGCCATCTGCATATCGCCTGGAAGTTGTGGTGCCTGGAGTCAGCGGGTAGTCTTGTACCTTCGCAGCCCCGTGAGGGCTGATTTGTCCCCTGCAGAGTGCGCAGCCTTTCATCAGCCCGGAGAATCCACAGCGCAGGAGTTTGCATTTGGACACTATCGATAGAATGGTAAGATTACGCACGGACTGGATAAGTCCTAATTGAATTAACGCGAATGAAATAAGGTTGATGTCTTTGCATGTTAGGGAGGAGAATGGGAGTAAACCTGCCCGGGATCTTGCGGTATGTGTCGGCTGAGGAGGTTCCTTCAGTTCAGTCGCTGCTCACAGCGCAGTTTGCACAATTAGTGCAAACGGACAACACATCGCATTAGTAGAGATGTGTATGGGCATAAATAATAAGGTGTGGAGCAAAGGCAACGCATGATTGGATTATTTATAGTCAATGTGCTTTGTGCTTTGCTGGAGACATGAGTTTTCTTCTGTGGCTGTCATTCATTCAGTCAAACATGCTCCTGCACTGGGTCCACATGCAGCAGGCCTGCACTAAATGGGTTGTTGCAGAGATTCAATTACCCAACAACAAATTCGACATTAGCCTTTGTTTTGTAGAGGTCCCTGGCTTGAAGGAGCGTAGAGTTCTAGTATTTGGGCTGAAGTAGTCCTGAAGAGCTACATAATCCAGGCCTTTGGCTAAAATCTGTGTGACCTTGTGATGCATTTTACTGTCACAGAATTGCTGTTTTCTCCTCTGCGCCTGTGTGTGGATGGACTTTAACTGTGTGTAAAAAAAAACAAACAAAAATCCAATCACAGCTGCTCCTGTTCAGTCATCTGTTTGACGGAAATGGGCTCAGTGGCCACATGCTGTTTATTATTGTTGGGGTAGCTCTAGAAAAGAGTGTGCTTGTTTTTGGTAACCCATATCTCTCTGGCTTGATTGATGCAGATTGGCTGATGAAAACAAGGCTGGTGTTGAGCTATTTGTTGACATTTCTGAAGGCTCAGCTGCAGCCTCATTTATAAAGCATGATGAATGAGTGGCAAAGCCGCCCTGAATCCTGATTCAAGACCAAACAGGTGTTGTAAATACTGTATAGCATGAAAAAATGACAGTAACGGTGCTTGCACTCATTATGGGAGGTGTTCTCCAATCCAGGGACCTTGCTCAACATCAGTGAGTGATTTCATCAAATATCTAATGTGGTTTATCCATAAATGCAACCCAGTGTTTGCAGTTCTTTTTTGTTTCAGCTTACAGTTCACATCTGGCTCAGCAAACCACACAATCCTGTTAATATTTGCACAAGCGATTTGAGACAAACATACCTGCAAAGACTGCAGGTAGTTAGCTGCTAACGTGAAGAGTCAGGGAAGAGCTTCTCTGTGTCCCAGATTTCAGCAATGCTGACATTTAAATGGCCAATTAGCCTTGTTGTGTTGTCTGGCAGAGCAGAGAACGAAAGTGAGGGAGGAGAGCTGGGCATTAGGCGCCCGGCCCAGTCTCAGCACGTCAGCCCTGTAACACACCCAGTACCATTCATGAGCCGAGCATCTTTTAATCACATCGAGGTGATCTGGTCACGGACACTGATGTAAAAGGCCTCTCATTATAGGAAGTAATGTCGGAGCTTTTCCTTTCATTTTGTCACCACTTCTCATATACTGTTGGTGACGTCGTCATCTTGTCGTCACGCTCTACTGAAGCTATGTGTCTATTTTTATGGCTTCGACATTGAATGTAATATTGTGCATCATTTTACAAACTGACATATGTAGAATGTGAAGAACCTTTGTGTGTTTCACTAAAATAAACCCTGTTTGAACAATGTCTGTCCACACATTTGGGGAACATGGCAGCAGAGCTTAAAGAGGTTAATTCCTTCCTGTTTTGGTTTCAAATAATTTCCATATCAGCAGTTTTAACATCGAATCACTAAGTTCATGAGATCAGGGGACATCGTGACATGGCTGCAAAGTTCTCCAGCGGATCCAAGTAGATTAATCCAATAAAACCCTCAGTTCCTCAGGAGAATAAAAATATGTTTTTCTTTCATGTTCTGGGAAGTTTTACTGTTTAAATACAATTAAATTAAACCTCATATTTGCAGCACTGTCATCAGAACCAACTATACAGAACACAGAAACTAGTGCACTAATGGAAGCGTCTCTTATTGTACCATAAGTTGTATAAGAGTTACCACATTGCAATAGGAAATGGAACTATGAATGCAAATTGAAGTGTTTGCTCTAATTTACATTTGTTTGGGATATCACAATACAGAACAACTGCATTTTGGACTATTCACCCCCAAAGGACCTGCAGCATCTCTAAACTCTGTGTCCTCGACCCACTGAAGCTTACACCGCCTTGTTTCCTTCTGCTAATAACACATTATTGCCACTGTGTGAGCTGTATTTGCCATATTAGCAATACAGGGCCACACGTCTGCTATCATGTTGATAAATGGAACACAAGCTATAACCCAGTAACACCTGGTGTCTGTAGCCAGATGTTTTAACTGCCCTAAAGCTAAACAAAACAACATGCTTTGCATATATCGACCGTCCTGATTATCTTATTGCACTCCAGTGATGCTGGATGACTGACCTTTACCGCGGTCTGGATCCAGCTCTTGGTGCCTGCGTTGAGCATCACGATGCAGCTGTGCAGGGGGGTGACGCTGTCATGTTGGGAACCAGAGCAGTCATCTTCAGCCGCACTGCTCCATCACAGCGCCCTGCTCCGGATCCTTTTTCTGTGTCATACATGCTCTAAATAAGGGAGCAGTCTCTTGTCACCTTGTGCCTTGTTCGATCATTGTTGTCACCCTGTATTGTTAGCTGGAGCAGGGGGAACAAGTGTTAGCTCAAATGAACATCACTATGTAAAATATACTGCAGGTTTGCTGCATTGTTGGGAGGATGCTGCTTCACTGAGCCGACTAAAGGCTGGTCTGAGTTAATCAGCTATTAGTTTGTAGACTCAAACACTAAAAACCTACACAACACTTTAATATTAACATGTTGTCTCACCTCATGTTATTGTTCACGCTGACAGTCAATAGGCAAACAGCAGAAACACCCTTTCAGAGTCTCCCTGTAATGTTTGCTGACACATTATATAACACAGAGTCTCATTTAAATGCATCAGGGGTTGGTGTGTTTTCTTGTGGTGTTAACAATGATCTGAACTCTGCACATTTCTCATCCAGCACCGGCATCACTTACGTGGAGATGATTTTATGTCCGTCTGCGGAAACAACATCTAAAGTTTACTCTGGTTTTATCTCTGCTTTGGGCTCCACCATCGCCTGAGAAAACATCTTTAGCTGCCGAATCTTCAGTCACTAACTTTCTGTCTGCAGCGTGAACGTGACGCTCCACGACGTCATGGCTGCAAAACAAATTGCTCATAAAGCACATACACGGTTGCTACTGTACAAACGTATCGTGCAAAGAAAACCGAAGAGGTAAAATCAGGTATAACTGCAGATTTGGGGGATGACTGCATTGTTAAGGAGCCGGAGTGAGTCTCCTTTTACATTGAACATTTCTAAAATGTGGTTTAAAGCTGATTTTTACAGAAGAAATAGTGAAATAAAAAGCTCAATTTCTCAGTGTTGATTTTCATCCTTTCACATTAGCTGAACTAAAAGAAAGATGGAGCAGCAGGAGCAAGATAGATCAGATAAAGCAAATATCAGGTGTGAACTGTAGGAGTATCGTACGCTGTGGTCTGATGGTATTGTAGTTATTTCGACTATTACTCTTTTTCGCCTTTTTTGTCTTTGCCTCGGTCTCGTGATGACGCAGCTCCCCAGTGTGGATTAATGGGAGGAAGAAACCAGGACAGTTTTCATACCCTCTCTCTCTCTTTAATATATGAACCTCCCTCAAAATAACGAAGACAAAGTCATGGCTGTGTATATTAATTCCTCCCATAATTCCTTGGGCTAAATATAGAACTGGAGACTTGAGTGAGTTACTGTGATATTCAGGGGGCATTAGACAGTCCAGAGCTGGATTAACACGTCAGATGGTGACTTTTTTTAAGCAGTGAGGCATCAAGGCAAACTTGTGAATTTTCATAGTTTTTCTGAAGAAGAATCTGGATAAGATAAGACTTCCTGTCAGATAAGACTGTTGAGTGACAGAGGGTTGAAGGGTTTGCATTGAGCAGACAGGGATAAGCCAGTGCATGCCTTTACTCTGCAGACCACAACAGCTGTCAAAGCCTGACCAGACCCTGAGGGACCAAACTGCCCTCCAAAGTAAACATAAACACTGATATCAGTCTTTCTTTTCTTGTTTTTTTTTTGCTTCTCTCTTATTCATCTTTTCTTTCCTCTCTAATGATGTGTCTCATCAGCGTTTTCAGTGTTTCTCTGTTATATGTGAGTGATCGCTTCTCTTTTCCTGCTTATTCCCAAAAGAAATGATTCTTGTCCCAAGAGGGATGTTTGGTCTTAACACAAACACCCACTCACTTTCTTAATGAAACCACTTTTATCTCCTTCTTCCCTTTTCATCCTCTCTCCTCCTCACTTGCCACTTCCTCCTGTGTCGATCTACTTCCTCTCGGGTGCAACCTTACACTCAGTGACCACAGTGTGTGTCTGTGTTTAGTTTGGAGGTGTCCTGATGATATGTGTGTGTGTGTGTGTGTTGCTTTAATTGCAGATAGGCTCTGTAGACGGAGCATCAAACATTACACACACTCAGGCTGAGAGTGATGAACAGAAAAGCCACTGAGACTCATTAAGCTACTGACTCAGAGCGGAGAGTCCTGAGCAGACACACACACACACACACACACACACACACACACATTTTCAATAATGTGCACCTTGGCATGGATCACATGTCTTGAATTATCAGTGCAGTTTTTAATCTTACTACCTTACAAACTCTCCGGTCACATGCAGCGGGATCAGTCAGACTGCACTGGATGGATTTGCCCACAGGCGGTGGAGTGTGGGAGGTGGTGACAGTTGTTGGAGTCCGGTCACACTAGCACCAGTCCCTGCAAATATACCTTCTCCCATTCACTTCAGCTGGAGCTGGTGGAGGAGGCTGAGTATTTAACATTTAGCATCAACCATGTTTGAAAACACAGAAATTGGTCCAGTGTTGTGCCATCATCGTGTTTCTGCCACACACACACACTCTAACATGTCTGGGAAGCGCTTGGCTTACAGCTGAACCTTCAGTTTGTTTTCTTCTCTCTTTGCACACACACACACACACACACACACACACACACCATCAGTGAGATACGATCAGTGTTTTTGTGGTTTTTAACATTTTTTCCTAAGAAATGAATTGATGCCGTTTGTGCTCGGGCCCTGACCATAAAAGCTTTTCTGTGGAAGAGCATCAGCAGCCATTGTGTTGGATTCACCTCTATGTTGAGATTTATTTTGTTGTTTTTGTGTTTTTCTGTGTGTGTCCTGTGACTTACTGTCACGTACTCTAGCAAAATATGAATGAAGTGTTGTTGTGTGCTGTAGTGTGTTGTTGGAGCTTTGTTTCTGTGTGTTTTCATGAAGGTTATGATTTAAAAACCAAGACACAGTGTGAAATCTAAAGAGTCTATTTACAGTACAGCATAAGCAGGAGCAGAAGGGGGACCCAGGTCCACGTGGTCCAGTTCAGGTCCAGACTCAGCAGCTCTCTCAGCTGTTGCTCTTGACAACGGCAGGAGCAGGAGCTTGTTTCTGGCAGTGGGTTGTGGGAGTAGGATCAGCCAAGCTGCCAGTTCTCACTGCGCAACGAGGCCCGAGGCTTCACTGAAGCAGCCCTGCAGCCACGAGGGCTCACAGAAATACACACACATGGCCGTTACACACACACACACACACACACACAAGCGTACGTGCTTGTGTTCACATACAGCATCACCAGCAGTATCTTTCTGATGGTTCCTACTGTCGCCATGTGAAGTAAAAGACAAACTACACTAAACAAACCACGTTGATATAAATTCAGAGCAGCTGTGTTTCTTCTTTATGCATGTCAGTGACAAATGTACGGCTGCAACACTTTTTTACATTAATAGTCATTCTCTTTCTTATATTGGTGATATTTGATCAATGATTTGATCTACAAACTGTCAGAAAATGCAAAGGGATGCAGCAAAACCCAAATGACCAGGGATCATTTGGTGCTTTTGCTTCCTAAATGAGAACAATAATGAGTCTTCCCTCAATCAAAGGGTTGTTTTAGTTGCAGATGCCTGTGGTTAGACAATTTTTTCTTAGAAAAAAATCCAAACGGTGAGATAGGCCATGTTTTGTTAACATCTTTGCTATTTTCTCATGGGCTAAAGAAATTCATGAATGGGAAAAAGGTCGAGCACATGTTCTGTGATTGCCTGTCATTATGTTTATTTTGGAGCAGATCTGGATTTAGGAAGAAAATCAGACACTCAGAGGGTTGCCCAGACACGGTGGGAGTTATGTTGTCTCTGTGCTGACACTGTTTACTTAAAGGCAGTTTAAAATAGAGTTTAATGGAGATTTTCTAAACATTTTCTATTGTTCCAGTTTGAACTTTATACATGTTCAGTACATAGAAACTCGTAATGTGTATTTGCTGATGAGGTGTAACGCAGACATTTCTCCTCTTCATGTTTCACTCTGGTGTTTTTCAGATTCCAAGGTGAGCTGGTGTCCTGTTGTGTTCGTGTGCAGCTGCAAGAACTTGGTGTTTAGACAAAACTCCTGAGTGAGAAACAAAATGTCTGCTGTTGACATCAGCCCGCTGATCCTCGCTCTCCTCCTCCTCTTCCCCTCGGTAAGCTGAATTTAATTGTGTTTTTTGAACCTTTAAATGTCTGACGAACCTTCAGTTCTGTGTGTGTGTGTGTGTGTGTGTGTGTGTGTGTGTGTGTGTGTGTGTGTGTGTGTGTGCGTGCGTGTGTGCGTGTGTGTGTGTGTGTGTGCAGTGAAAACAATCCCACATGCAAACAGCCTCAGCAACAGGTAGAGACGGGGAGGCAGAGATGGAAATGGGGGAAATAAATGTTAGTATTTGTACTGAATATTGAGCTTTGAGTCTCTTTTTCCCTTTCTTTTGTTTTCTGGGTTTATTTCTCTTGCTGTAACAAGACACACATTTATGGGGAATTCATTAGAGCAGATCAGACCAGATCCACCTCAGATATCAGGTTAAAAAAGACAACCTTTGGTGTAACCGACTGTGTTAACTGGCTTTCACTGTGTTGCAGCTGTGCGTCACAGGAGCAGTGACGCTGATGCACCAGTGTAATATTATTTGCTGCTGTTAATGATCACTAATCCATTTGAGACTTAGTTTGTTGGGCTGGAAGCTGATTCATCTAAATGAACAAAATAAATCTTTGGATATAATATTATAATAATATTATAATAGCATATTTATTATTTGAATAAATCCTAAGTATTAGAAAAGACTGCGCGAATTTGACCACATTTATTTTTACAATACATTGAATCTCTACTTCTAAAACGATTCTGAAATGAAATGATGCGAAGCTTCTTGATGTTAACCCTAAACTGCTGGATTAGGTTTAAGGTGACAGGATGCTCCGTCAGCCATGTGATCACGCAGTAAACAGCCTCACACATTAAAGCTGCGTGCATGTGCTGTGAAGCTGATCACTCTCGGTGCACTCACCTTGGCCTCATTAGATACAGTGCAGCGATATAGCAGATATTCCACAGGAGAGACTATATTCAGGGAAGATCATAAACAGTGTGTTTGGCTTTCCTGCTGCAAACAGCCGTCACTTTAACAACACTGTCACCACTGAATTCATATGCAATTAATCTGTGGTAATGAGTGATGCCCACTGGCAGCGTTCACCGCCAAAGAATGAAGCAGGAAGAAATGAGGGGGTGGGGGTGGATGAGAACCGAAAACATAAAACCCTGTGAACACTGTTTTCACATGTCACTGTAAGTCAGTGTTGATATTTTTAATACTTAAATCAGTGCAGTCGTCTTTGTTTAGTTAGACGCTACATCTCACACACACACGCTCTTACCAGCTGAACACACTCCAGGTCTGTAATTTATCAGTGCACAGAGGTTTTTAATATTTATCTCTGACACAAACGAGTCTTCAGTCTGCACAGCATCACCTGATGTAACCAAAGCTCCGCCCAAACTTCACCTGAGCCAGACTAATCTAAAACACCTGTGTGGGTGCCAGACCTCTTCACCTGAGCTATGCTTTACTTGCCGCATGCAAACATTACTTAGATACCACAGCTGCAGTTCCACATTATGTCTGATCTGTTGCTGAATGTTTACTGGGCTATAATTGCAATGGGATTAGGTTTTCTTATACACGTGTCATAGTAATGCAAATAAATGGTGACGATTCAACTGCACTACTACAAAAAAACAAACAAACAAACAAACAATAAAAAGAAAGAACGAGCAGACTGATCCAGGGAAGAAATAAACAAACGTTTCTAGGGGGTTTCAGCAATCTGAAACTGATCTAATCCACAAGTTTCTGCTTCACCATTCTTAAATGATGAATCACAAATGTCAGCTTCATGCATTAAACGGTAGTGAATTAAAATGATAAACAGTTAAGTGATTTTAACCAGCCAACATGCAACACTTAGTACAGCTAAAGTAGAAATGTGTTTCTGTCCAGAATGATGAGAGCAGCATAGATAATGTGTAACATATTACATTCATATCATAGTGGTCCCTGACAAACTGTGGGTAGAGAGTGTACACACATTCATGGTTGCACTCGGTGCTCAGAGCTACTGCATCTCTGTTACTCTGGTAAATCACCAGTGAACCTCCAGTGAAGGCTGTTGACGTCAGCTCCAAAATGCCTAACTGCCCCCCTGCCGCCCCTCGTGAAGCTGTGACGTGGTGTCTCCCAGACTGACGCCAGCGCAGCCTCACAGGATCATGCTCACAGCAGACGCCCACCTCCATCATCAATGCCCCTCCTGAGTGGCAGCGTCAGCCCGGCATTGTGCAGCTGTCGGAGGAGCTGTAGAGAAGACATCTCTGGATGTGACCTCTGTGTCTGGGGGTATAGCTCTGGGATTCTGGCTGTCACCGTGATCTCTGGCCTCGATTGTGTTGAAGCTACTTAGCACTAGTATAAACGGTACTCTCTGTGTGTCTGTTAGCAGATGAGAGTAATGCCTGGCATGGACCCGTGTGAATAGTGCGCTTCTGAAAGCCTTCCCTGACTGTTTCTGTGGAGTAATGCCTCCTCTCTGGGTGAATTAACATGGGCACAGGTCCAGCAGCAAAGAGATACTGTGTTTAATCAGTGTGGTGTGAACTGCTTGGTGAAGATAATGAAACAGCCTCTTCTATTTTACCTTTGGGTCATTCCTCTTTGTCTGTGGTGTGTGTGTGTGTGTGTGTGTGTGTGTGTGTGTGTGTGTGTGTGTTTCAACGTGAATTTCCAGATTTCCAACCAACAAGTCCCGTCTAACTGTGTGATCAAGAGGGAGGAGGAGAAATGCATGGAGATGATGTCCTCAGACGACGCTCCAGAGTTTGGTATGTTTGGTCTCCTCATGCTGACCACTGCCTGGTTAGTGTTTTAATTAGAAAAGAATAAACACAGAGATGAATAACTTCCATTTTACAAACTGTAGTGGTCTGTGACCCGTTTGTCTGCAGTGATGATTAGGAAATTCATTCGAGCAGATTCAGCAAACAAATGAAATCAATTGTGATGTTTCTATTTTCAGACAAGAGCAGGGGCAGAGGCTTTAATTGGCGTCCTCTGGTAATGATGGTCTGAAAATGAAAGCTGAGTGACAGGAGTCTCTCTGGCTCATTAGATGATGGATGGAGGGACGATCAAACTGAGAGATGCTTTGTGCCAATTTGCCGTCTTGGCTGTGTTTGCGAATCTGTGTTGGTTGGAATCAGCCCTTTAAAAACATCAGGGGGGTAAAATAACTACTCTAATGTTTCGGGTGCCATTTGTGCAGGAAACACCAGGAACCATTTTTCCTCTTTCTCTCCTGCTCTAAAAAGACAAAGTGCATGTGTTTAAAATCAAAGGAAAGGTATTGCTGCACTGACCCCTGCTGGTGGATAGCAGCACATTTTACTCTTCATAGAGTTGAACAGTGTTTGCACATTAGAGTGGAAGAGTGTTTCAACCACTTCAGCTTCACTATTTCAAATGTTAATCTGGGCCTTGGCTAATCTTTGGATGGAATATGCACAGCTGCTGTGAATGTCTTTGTGTCTTATAGATGCTATTTGTGCTCTGGGTGGAATATTAATTATAAAGCAGGAAATACATTTGGAAAGCAGACCATTTTAGCTTCAGCACCTTTTCATTTCTGACTGAAACTGGTGGAGTTTAAAACACCTGCAGCGACACAAACAGATGTGTAGTCTGTCCCAGTAATCTGGAGTAGCCAGGTAAATATAGCTGCTGACATTTAGGCCACTATATGAACATTTCAAGGGTCTGAGATTTTAAAGTGGCGATAAATAAGCTGCAGGAGTGCTGTTACCCTCCCCAAACCAACAGGCGGCTGTTTGGACTGAAGCCCTGTGTTGTTTGCCTGCGTCCTCAGGGTGCCCCTGGATGTGGGACAACCTGACGTGTTGGCAACCGGCCCAGCTCGGTGAGGTGGTCGAGGTCAATTGTCCTGAACTCTTTTCTCAGTTCATGAGTGAGGAAGACTACGGTCAGTTAGTAACAACTCCTTATTCCTTATCCATTCCTTCTGCAGTATGAATCTGTTTCATTTTGATCGTATCATATATATATTCATATATATTTGATCATTACTAATGTTCAAGTGTCCCAATGTGAAACTGTGATGGTGTTTGAGTGAAGTTAAAGAATCACACTTTAATGAATGAATGAATGGATGAGTGAGTATCTGTGATTGTCCTGGTGCTTGGACTGAATAACTTTCTAAAAACTCAAGAAAAGAGGAAAATGTTTGAGTTTTGTCTGGTTCTTATTTCTTTATTAAAGGATTTAACCAAACCCAGAGAATATAGTGCTGTATGTGCACACTATTACATGTTATCTGATATTTCAGGTTATGCTATTGACATGTTCGTACAGTAAAACTGAAACAACCCCCACCAAGGTCATATTTATATACTGACAGTTTGTCTTATATGTCCTGACTCCGGACCTCACTGATGTTTATAATGTTAGAAGGACAGTCTGACTCTGTGTTTGCCATCATGTGTTGTGGATCACAGAGCTGGGAAAGGTGAGTCGGAACTGCACAGAGTTGGGCTGGTCGGAGCCCTTCCCTCACTACATCGAAGCCTGTCTGTACGAAGAAGGAAACAACAGCCAGGACATGTACTACGTGTCTGTGAAGGCCCTGTACACCGTGGGCTACAGCACTTCTCTGGTCTCCCTCACCACAGCCATGGTCATCCTGTGCAGGTTCAGGTGAGACGTGACACCTGGTTGGAGGGTGGAGGAAACTAGTGACCTCTGGGGGGCATGTGTACTTTCCAGAAGAGGTTAGTGCAAATGATCCTGATCAAAAGGCCGGTTCAGTGGGACAACAGAGACAGCCAGGATGAGTTAAAGTAATGACATAAGTAATGATATGATTTATAGAGTACTACTACTGTACTGCTACTGCAACTACTACCACTGCTACTAATAGTACCAACTTTATTATTATTAGTTTAGTGCTTAGCGTCAGCTAATAGCAATAGTGCTAGTAGTAGCACTGCTGTTTTCTACTACTAGCACTGTCATGACATTAGTAGTAGTAGTAGTAGTAGTAGTAGTACTAGTGTGTTACAGTTCTGCTGCTGCACCTACTCCCACTGCTGTCGAATAAAAGCCTCGATGATGTTCACGTGTGGTTTCCCACAGGAAGTTGCACTGCACCCGGAACTTCATCCACATGAACCTGTTTGTGTCGTTCATGCTGAGGGCTATTTCTGTCTTCATCAAAGACGGCGTGCTGTACGCCAAAGAGGACAGCGAGCACTGCTTCATACACACTGTGAGTACCACAAACGCTCCATGCTTGCATGGCCAAGCTTCACGTGCAGGTAGTGGGTGTTGCTCTTACCGCCGTCTCCTCTCGTGCCCTTGAAGCTGGAGTGTCGAGCAGTGATGATATTCTTCCACTACTGTGTCCTCTCCAACTACTTCTGGCTCTTCATCGAGGGCCTGTACCTCTTCACGTTGCTGGTGGAGACTTTCTTTCCTGAGAAACGATACTTCTACTGGTACATCATCATTGGCTGGGGTGAGGCCTTGAACGCATCGTCCGCTGTATTTGACACTCAGCAGGTGCTGTGTTGTTAATGTTTAGCCAACACGCGGCTTTAACGCTTTCTGTTACCTCAGGAACCCCCACAGTGTGTGTGACCATCTGGGCAGTGCTGAGGCTGCACTTTGACGACATTGGGTAGGTCACGGGCCGTGCACGTGATCCCATGCTGAAGGCTGTGTTCATGCTCTGAGTGTGGTGTTTTGACCTGCTCCCTCAGGTGCTGGGACATGAATGACCATGCTGCCATCTGGTGGGTGATAAAAGGACCTGTGCTGGCTTCAATTATGGTACGTTACAGTTTCAGTCTGGTTAAAACGGTGGGACATCAGAACCGTACGAACCTTTACTCTAAATGCTTCTGTTGCCTTTTTCTCCAGATCAACTTCGTGCTCTTCATTGGCATCATCATCATCCTCGTCCAGAAGTTACAGTCCCCTGATATCGGTGGAAATGAATCCAGTATTTACCTGTGAGTAACATTTAACACACTCCACTGTTTCTGCTACAGCTTGTTTGGATCCTGGCTCCACTTGATTTTATTTCAAATAATTCTCTCTAGACAAACGGCTTCAGTAATTTATTTGCAGAAGACATTGGGCTCTGCTTAATTCAGCCCTCTGATAAATGTACTGGTGGTAATGTTGGTCCATTAATGAGGTTTCAGGGCTCTGATGTCTGCTGTGTGGGCTCTGACTGACAGTCGTCCGCCCGCTGCTCTCTGCAGTTCTTCACTCACAGCTTCTGTTTATACAATGAGCTTTAGAGGCTGCACTAATAAGACTCTCACAAATGCACATCATGCAGCGGTTTGTAACATTTCACTTGGATTTCAAGCAGCTGCTCTAACTTTATTCTCCATCAGCACTATATGGCCCACCTGTGAGCCTGCCCCTGATTGTAATGTGGACACACAAGTCCTCTCATCATAACGTGTGTGTGTGTGTGTGTGTGTGTGTGTGTGTGTGTGTGTTAATATGTGTGTGTGCAGGAGGTTGGCTCGCTCCACTCTGCTGCTGATTCCTCTGTTTGGGATTCACTACACCGTGTTTGCCTTCTCGCCTGAGAACGTCAGCAAGAGGGAGCGTCTGGTGTTTGAGCTCGGCCTCGGATCCTTCCAGGTGACTGGTCCTTTAGACACTTTTTTTTACTGTTTAATTGCAGTTAAAACAAATTCACCCTCATCCTCTAAACAGAAGCAAAGGCCAGAGACATTACAGAAAGGCTGTAGCTTCGAAACCGTGACTGTGTGTTTTTGAATTCACTGCTCTTTGTCGTTCCGTCTGTTATTAGAGTAGATGTGTTTTGTCTCTGACCCTCTTCCTGTCCTTTAAGGGCTTTGTGGTGGCTGTCCTCTACTGCTTCCTGAACGGAGAGGTAATTATCCTTTAAAACTAAAAGTAGTTACAAACACAGAACATCATCACTGATATACATACATAAGCAACAGGTGAGGTTTGAAAGGCAAAATAACTTCAATTATGATTTTGGATTCTGCTCATTGTTTTAGTTTTCAAATAAAAATCTGAATTGGAAACATTTTGGTTGCAAATACTGTTTTGTACAAATCTGTAAAGACCTTGTTTGCTGAACAAATTCAGGCAGAGATAGTTTTTTACTTTAAATAAAATGTCAGTAAAAACTGAAAAGTCTTGCAGCACAGACAGGTTCAGTGAGACAGAGGGACAGCGAGCTTGTCTCTTTCCAGCGAGGTCCATTAATAATGACCTTGTGAAGTATATCCCTCAAGGTGCAATCGGAGATCAAGAGGAAATGGCGCAGCTGGACGGTGAACAGGTACTTTGCTGTGGACCTGAAGCACCGGCATCCTTCGCTGGCGAGCAGTGGGGTGAACGGGGGGACGCAGCTGTCCATCCTCAGCAAGAGCAGTTCGCAGATCCGCATGTCCAGCCTCCAGGCCGAGACCCCGGCCACCTGAGCGGCACTGCTGGGGACGTCGCGTCCGGCAACGACAACGCCTCCTCAACCGGACCAGATGGCGCCATACATGCCATGCCCACCCTCGTCCCAATGACCAGCCTCACCAACCCTTTCCTCAACCCGTACCCCAACCCATACCCAGACGAAACCATGATGGAAACCCAACTCAGCTCCAGCGACCCAGAACAGCCTCTAGTCTGACCTGCTTCCACCTGATCCAGGACCAAACCTGAACGTCAGGAGCAAGATAACGAATCACTTCACGTCCTGCGCTCTGATCTGCTTCAGGTGCAGCTGGAGTGAACACCAACTTCACCCTCATGTTCCTGAGCAGCCTGACACTTTCAAAGGGCATCACTGAGGAATCTGCTGTATCTGCTGTGTCTCACTGGGTCAGAAGCAGCACTGGTACCGCTCTGTATATATCGTGTTAGTGTCAACGTCGTGTGGTGCTACTTGCTGCTGTGTGCACCGAGGTGATCATTTCAGTCAGTCCTCAAGTTTCTTCAGCATCTATTTTAGACCGTGACTACAGGCTGTGCTCCTCCTTTCAATGGGGAGGCCTCAGCTGTTGTGCCATATGAAGTGGTTTGATTTGAGACCAACTCTGGCTGCCCTGGTGTAAATATTTTACTCATGAGGATCAGTAGATGTTGTGTATTCAGGTGTATTCAAGGCCACAGGGTTAAAAAATGTGGGTGAAGGAAAAGATTGTTGCATTCTGGGCAATGTAGTGTGTTTTTGAAGCTTGCCCCAAACCTGGGACTAAATCTCGACCTCTCCACTTTGTTTTTTATTTTCTGTCTCTCTCTCCCCCAATTTTATGAAGGTGCGACCTGAGAGACCCTTTAACAAGCTGACAAACCAGGCACCTTAATGTACTGTGAATACTTTAAAGGAGTCGTTTTAGTAAATATTTGGACTCAACTTTGAGGAATGAAGGTTCATTGTCCCACCAGTGTTAAAATGTGAACTTGTCACCCACGTGTCTGTGTTGTAGTAGAGATGAATTGTCAGCTGTCATCCCAGAAATCACTGCAGCACTCGTGTCTAAAAGCCCAGTATTACTGTCCCCTGCCGACTGATGTAAAATAATCTCATGGGCGTTGAAGACAAACTGACTGAGGAACATTGGGAAGAAATTTCACCTGGATCAAACAGGTGACACTTTGGAGAAGCAGTGTTAATGAGAAGGATGTGTTTTTTTTTAACAGTTTTGTGAAATGCCAAAAAAGTTAAAAAAAACAAAAAACAAAAACACACACACACACACACACACACACCAGGGTTAGATGCTTGCCCCAGAAGTCTTCTTCGTGTGCAGTGCTGAGGTTTGCAGACTACGAGCACAAACCTCTTTTTAAACCTCAGTGCTGGAACGTCAGAGAAGAAGCAGCCTCGGAGGTCGGTGCATCTGTAGTTAATCAGCCGTTAGTACAGAAAATGTCAATGACTCAAGTGTTGAGTTCAAATGCTTGCATTTATTGTCCATGTGGTTTTGTTTACGGATTTGTTTTTAAATTGGATGTTCATTTTCTTAACAGTTGTTTCTTCTTATCGTCACTGTTCAAGCCTCCTGCATCACCATCGCCCTGGTCTCAGCCCAGGCTTAGACACACTGCACTTATTCTGTTGATTTCACTTCCAGGTTTTCATTTTAATTGAGGCTTTGCTGTTCCAACAATCCGCTGTGCTGCCTTTTTGCAGTTATTGTCGCCGGTGGGGTTTGCTCTCCTTATGCTTGGAAACGAGCGCGCTGACATGGATGTGACTGATGGAGAGAGACTCTAAACTCGCGGGTAATTCTCTTATTCCAAAGACAAATCAGTCGACTCCTCACTGAGGTTTTTGCAACTTTGCAACTGGCGTCTGCAGATTTTTGCTTTGCTCTGGCTCCTCTGAATCCCTGACAGTGTTTGACTTTGTGTCTCCAAAAGTGCCTTTAAGCACAAAACAAGTATTTTGACTCATGTTTTAAAAGTGATTTTGTCTTTTTATTTCCAAACGAAACTGCAAAATGAAGAAGAGTTTAACAAAGTGCTTTAGTGAGGCTTCAGACTAAATCAGTATTTTAAACGTGGAGGCCTTTGAAGTACTTTATCTAGTCTTTGTTGCAGAGGAGCAGAACATACGACCACTTGGTGTTTTTATTCAAGCAGCACAGCATTAGATTGATGTACAGTCCAGTCTATCACATGCACAGTGAGAAATCTGTTTTAGTTTTCTCGCGTTACAGACACATCCTTGGTTTTCTCTACAGCAGCAGAGGAAATGATCGTTACTGCACTGGTAAAGGGTTTCATGCACCTGAACCGTAAGAGAGTTCTTCAAATTATATAAACAAAGAGTCAACTTCACTTTAACTCTGTTCTAAATGTCCAATAATTTGACAAAATGTCTCATTTAGAACTAAACTGTGAGAAACTGAACCTGCTAAACTGCAAAACAACAACTGAGTGAATTCTCACATTAAAGTGTTTGTGTTTATTTTCTGAATACTCAGACTTTATCAGAGGCAGGACCAGAAGAGTCCAGGACCTCAGCTCAGTGTTAGTCACAAGTCGAGTTTCTGTCCTCGTTAGTTCTTTCAACACACAGGAGAATAAACCTTATTTCCATTATTGGATCAAGGGATTGATTTATACACTCCAATGTAACTGAAAACATCAGTAAACATTTTATGACATTTTATTTCTTGATGTTTTCACTTACATTTCTAACCCAGAGCACAAACCTGGTTCTAAAACCACAAAAGACCAAAACGTCTGAGATTGAAACTTTTTTCACTTTGACATCTTGAAATTCTGCATCAGGCTGCTCTGTTTTTAAACCCACACGATGGTTCAGATGTTTCACTGTGATGGAAAATCACTAAATCCTTTTTGTCTGACATTTCATTTTATATTTGGTTTCTAAAATAAATCAGAGCTGAGGGCTAGAGTCAGCGTCTGTGTCAGGGTTAAAGGGAAAAATACATCTTTACATCAGGGTAGGACGTTTATCTGAAACACCTTAATGTTATTTAGTTGCAGTTCTGGAGAATTCATGTTCCATCCATCCATCCATTTTCTATACCTGCTTATTCCTTAACCCGGGTCACGGGGATCTGCTGGAGCCGATAGAATTCATGTCTAAATGTTAAAATGAACATTTTTAGTTCGTGACTGGACAAAAACACAGACAAGAAGTTTTTGAAAAGCTTGAAAAAATGGAAATGAATTGGAAACAAAGTACCTGCTGCTGTCACAACTAATTGATTCATTGGTTTTTTAATTGACAACAATTTTGATTATTACTATATTTCACAGTTCCAGCTTCTTCCTCCTGCCTCCACATTAACATAAACTCAATTCTCTGGATATTTGACCAGACAGGCGCCACCTTCACTCTGGTTCAGTTCAGTGTTCGGTCAGTTTCATTCCAAACATGAAGACAATCTCACCTGATCATTTTCTTACTGTATTTGAAAATCATTTGCTTTAGTGTTAAAATGGGAGATGGAGCCTTATATTGCCTGTACTATGTTGATGTCAAACAAATTGCTATTATATTGTTTTTCTTAAGGAGAAATACTCATCTGAGCCTGTGGTTTTGAAGAGTGTGAACGGTGTGTAGCCAACCTTTGTGAGTAAATCCACAGTTTCAATGTGCGACAGAAACACACTGCCAGTGTTGTGCCCTGTTTTCTGTGGTTCAAAGTGAATAGCTGTCATTTAAAAGCTTTGCGCTGTGATTGTTCTCATATTTTTAATCGATTTTAAATGGTGATTGTGTTTGTTAAAGGTATAAAGCCTCCTGTAATGCCTCTGTACGCTCTAATAGCCTGATGCATGCGTGTTAAATCCTTTTGATCTCATTTGACCAGCAGAAGTAATCACAAGGGAGGGTCGGGTTTTCAGGCCATTAAGGGAATCTGAGCTGTGTCCTTGTTTTGGACTCGGCCGTAATGAGTGGATGAGGCAATTAATAAGCTAAATCACAGCTATAGGATTTCAACTGTGAACGATTTATCGAGCGGCAGCTTCAGTCCCATCAGGACCCTGATGCTTTTCCTTTGAATGTTACATTTCTCAGACATGAGGGAAAGTGCCATAAACCTGCTGTTGTCTTTTCATTGTCTTGTTGCACAGCATGACATGAATATTGTTTCCAGACGTTTTTCTTTCAAGCTTCTTGGTGGTGGTGATCTTTATTAAATTGCCTATTTGAATTGGTTTGTGATGGATGAATGTAAAATGAACTTAAAGCCTGCTGCTGTGAGCCTGCTGTCTGCTCATGAGCTCGTCTTTTATTTCCTTTAATCTCAATGTCCCTGCACAGTGCAACGTGTTCTGTTGTTTTGGTTTGCACACCAGACAGATTTTTGTACAATAAATGTTTCTAACTCGTTGTCTCAGTGATGTTTAGATGCTTAGTGTCAAATTATCTGGTCTTATTTTTTCTTCTTGACAATAAACCACATGAAAAGACCCAAACCAGTAATGCCAGTGTGTCTCTCTATTGGTGGCTCTTATCCCCAGTTGTTGCTGCTCCTGCTCAGATGATGCTCAGATCTTTAAAGTTTCATCTTCCAAACAGGCTCAGTACCTTCAGAAAACAGCTGCACAGCATTGTTTTCAACAGATGTCATCTGAGTGTGTAAGACTGATTCAAAATAAACTACAGTGTAGAAACATGTGGGTTAATCCGCCACAGAAAATAGTTCCAAAGAAATGCAGATTTTTTTCCTGTCAGAGTGATGTTTGCTAAAAAGTGACCTGTTTTTAGGGAGTTTCTGCAAAACTGTGTTTGTGCGTCATCTAATTAAAGATTTACAGCTTCAAGTAGGAAACAGTCGAGTTGGGGCTGAGTCTCTAACACATTGGTTTTGTTTTGTGTTTCATAGGGATTTGACAGTAAGAAAAACATCCCACCCAAATAAGAAAACACCAAACCAGAAAGCTGCACTCATATCATGAGAGAAACAGCCTGTAAGAGAAACAGCCTGATCACTTAGTGAAGTACGAGAAACAACATGTTCGATACTGAGAATCAGTCTGAAAACAACAATATCACCCGTCTCTTCCTCACTGCACTTTACATTTAACAATTAACTTCATATTCTCCACAAAACCTGTATTTCATGATATAACATGACAAACTTCATGGTGTGATTTTGTGTGAATGGTCACCTGAACAGCAGTGAGTCAGTTGAACTGTGGGATAAAGGCACTACAGCGTTTACATAATGTAAAGTTAAACGGGTCCAAGGACACAGACACTGAGCGACAGCAGCATCTAAATAACTCCAGGATTAGCATTAGCATCACTGAACCTATGTCAGAGAGTAAGGACGTACACAGCACATTTCGCAACATTACAGTGTATATATATATACTGTATATATATATATATATATATATAAGACAAAAAGTCAAAGCTTTCACATATGATTCAAAAAATATCAACTATAAATACAACACATTCAAAGTGAATTGTTAAATCCCTTTGTAATGACGATTTATGACAATTACCTTCATAGTAACATGATGATTTTATATAGGAGCAAAGTCTAATGTCCTAAAATACAACTCTAGCACAGGCAGCTGTACATTCACACAAACACATAAGACAAATAAATAGGTAGTGGAGTGCTCCAGGTGTGCGATGCTGCACCGTGCAACCCGTCACAGGCGGAGCTGCTGATGATACCACGGCCTTGTTTCATTAAGGACAGACAGTTTGAAGGAAAAGACGTGAGGACTGCACAGTGGCCGACATCAGCGTCACAGTGATGGAACTAATTCACAGTGTCAAAGTCTGAAAAAGCTGAATAAAGATCAAGATCACTGAGGAGCAGACGTGTGTACGTGAAGGTTTTCAGGGAAGCGGATGTGCTGCTCTTTATCTCTTTATCTGAAGTGGTGAAGTTAACTGAACGTGTATTTATCAAACCGACCATTAAGTCCTGATCTGTCAAAGCCTAAACAACCTTTTTAAAACACGAACCTCATCCAGGATTTGGTTCCTGCTGTAACATGCAGCACATGACAGGCTCCTTGTTGCCTCCTGAGGCTGGAACACAAGAAATTGATGTAAATCTTGATTTAAATAACTTTGGTGAAAAAATAAAAAAATAAAATAAAATACAATAAAACAAAATACAACAAAGCTCATTTGACCTTATCACTTACATATAATTACACTCTGACCTCCTTAATTTATTTGTACAACTGATGTTTCAGTCACAAATGGACATTTACAAAGCAAATCACACACCAGTGTCCAACAGTCAGTAACAACCAGCAGTCAGTGACCTGGGACTCTATTATTTACATTATTTATGTAACACCTGTGCACCTGTACAGTCTGTGAATACATGCACAGGGTTGTGTTTCTCAGTTATGGGAGGCAGCTCTGACTACAGGCACCACTTGGTCCACCTGTAGGGAATAAGTTGACTGGACCCAGATCATCAGACTCATGGACGCTGGAGCAGGCAGAGCTGAAACACCTTGATGATTTGGACATGGACTCTTTTTTTGTGTCGTTATAAAACGTCATGGAAAAGGACGGAGCCTCCACACAAGAACCTCAGAGTTTCCTGTCGTCCATCCTGCTTTATGATGCTGCAAAATCTGTTTTGTTGATTCTGTGCGTTTATGTAAGACAACACAACATTTCATCACAACACATTACTTTCATTCAAATCCTGTTCTCTGAAAAGAAATAAAGACTCAATGTGTTATCTTGTTGTGATAATAGGGATTTTTTTTTTAGTGGATGCCTCAACACAACAAAAACTTCGTCTTTTCTCCATTGACTTCACATTGAAACCCTCATCTGTCATTTTAAACTGATTGCAGCTACTTCTGCTTGTGTTTCACAAGACAAAACATCTGGAGTCATGAGTGAAATGACCTTTGACTCTGCCAACAGCCTGTCAGGGAATAATCAGTGACACAGGGAACGTTTATCGTGACTGTTTTATGGAGTCCAGTGAATTAAAAGTTAGACTCGTGTTACCGCTCGTACATTTTCACACCACAGTCTGCAGATTTCGTACCAAACGAGGTTAGGTGGGACCTTAAACATTCGGCTGTTTGTTTTTGTGTCTGCTCAGGACTGTGTCCACACACAAAGCAGGCAGATGAACAGCAGAGTGTCTGGACGGTCCTCAGACAGTGGAGACTCTGGGTGTGAGGGCGTGCGTGTCTGAGCCCGGCTGATCTTTGGGGCTGGATTTGTCCAGGACAGATATCTGAGTGACGGTGCTGCTCTCGGTGAACAGCGTACGCCGCCGTTTACTGTAACGCAGGTATCCCTGAGTCTGCCACTTCCAAAGCCGCTTCTTCAGTTCAGCCTGCACCTGAAAACACAGGCCAACAAATGCTTCAGCTAAACAAGGAGCTGAGAATAAAAATCAAACAAACCAACATACTGTCTGTTCTGGTTCTCTCCCTCACTTTTCATTGCTTGTCTAGAAATAAAGAACCATAATAATAATAATAATAATAATAATATTTCTGAAAAAGTTCTTTTACTTCCCAGTTTCCCAACCAAAACCCTGGCACCCCATCACAGGTGGGCTCAGTTTGCCTGAGTAGATGGTCTCAGAGCTGATTGCTGCACTCAGACCTGATCACACCTGATGAGTGAACACACCTGTGTGGCTGTGCAGTCCTGAAACAGGCAGCATTATTTACCCCAGCAACGCAACAACACACCTGCTCGCAGCTG
The DNA here is from genome assembly GCF_900324485.2 of Mastacembelus armatus. Classification (NCBI taxonomy): domain Eukaryota; kingdom Metazoa; phylum Chordata; class Actinopteri; order Synbranchiformes; family Mastacembelidae; genus Mastacembelus; species Mastacembelus armatus. The sequence continues at coordinate 2,021,010 of NC_046636.1, read as the reverse complement.
CTTTGGGGGATGATGATGGTGATGATGTAATTTAAGCAGAAAATGAAGCTGGTGAGTATTTTCATCATGTCAAACTCATTTTTAGAAAAATATTTGCCCAGAAAAAAACCGACCTAGAAACCTGCAAAGCTTTGCTGTGACCAATAGCAGCAACTAGAATTATAAATGTGCAAAATCCACTAAATCTGAAAAATACAGCACGAGTAGTCTAGAAACTTTACACAGTGATCTACTCACCTCACCATTCAGGAAGCAGTAGAGCAGAGCCACAACGAATCCCTTCGGAGTATAAAACACATCATCCAAAACAAGTCAACAACAGAGTCACAGCAAACTCCGCTGACATTGTGACATAACAAATTATCTTTTTTTTTTTTGATTGCAGCACATCTGTGTTGGATTACAGATGTTGTGCTTTAACTTTGATTGCATGTGTGTTTTACCTGAAAGGATCCCAGACCGAGCTCTATGAAGATCCGGGCCTCTGTTGCCGTGTTTTCTGGGAGGAAGGCAAACACCATGTAGTGCATCCCAAACAGAGGGATGAGGAGCAGGGTGGATTTGGCCAGCCTCCTGCGCGCACACACACACACACACACACACACACACACACACACACACACACACACGATTACTACAGGCATGTGTGTAGCTCATTTATTTCTGAGAATCTGGTTCGTCACATCTCACTTGAAGTGACTGATGTCGTTGCCACCAACACCAGGAGACCTGAGCTTCTGGACCAGGATCCGGATCACGTTGATGAAGATGATGAAGTTCACCTGTATGAAACAAATGAAGGGATCACATTAGCACAGTGTTATTTATTCTGCACATGCAGCTATTTTTCTTGTTGCTGCTGCAGAGAAGAATTTATTTGAATATATTTACAGACAGTTCTGTGCAAAGGTTTTAGGCACTAAAGGAGAGGAAGCTTTCTATTTTTTAAATTACCATCACACAAAGTGCAGTAAAAACACAAAAACCTAAACTAAAGCAATATTGGAAATCCACTTGCACAGTTTTTTCTTGCCAGGTTGGTTGATCCAGCATCTTGGAGAAGCTACAACAGTTGGATTCAGTCTGAATCAGTGTTTTGGGGAGAAAAGACAGTAAACTTTATTGAAATGAACCATGGAAGCTGGAGCCTATAGTGGCTGCAGTCACAGACACAAAGAAAACCCCAGCAGAGAAACTAGCCTGCCCAGGTTTCTCTGCTTCCACGTCGGAAATGAATCAGCTTCCTTGACTTGTTATTGCTGCCTTTAATGTGAACGTGAGATAAGAGATCACAGTTGCTGCTATAGAGTCACAACACAGAAAATCAAGATTGAGAACTTTTATAATTCCTCAATAGCTCCCACCGTATCTGCTGTGTACTGACCAGTAATGAAGCAGTTATTGGAGCTTTTATGATCCACCAGATAAAGGCCACATCTGTGTCATCCCAGCACCTGAGACACACAGCAGGGAGTAATGAAATAAACGTGCACCTCATCACCAAACACACGACTGCCCACAGCCTGAGCAGTAAATCCTCATGGGAACAATATTCAAATCCAAGATCCTTTTAGCTTCTTTACATTTATTTCTGTTCCAAATTGGATCACTGCTATTTCCATCTTAGCAGGATATTTACTAGAGATCTAAATGCATAAATTCAGAGGCTTGAATATGTGTATTAATTATTTTTTAAAATTTTCCACATATTTTCTCTCAGTGAGATTTTCTGTAATTTCCTGCAGCAGCAGCAGCAGCTCACCCCTTGTTATCGTAGAAGTTTCGAGTGAGGATCCAGGCTGTTATGATGGTCGCAGGGAGACCTGGGAGGCACAGGCAGAGTGACCCGGTCATTAGAGTCAGACAAGATCCTGAACGAGATACAGAAAGACGGAGACAGGCGAAAGAGGAGCACCACAGTCTACACGGCACCCACCCCAGCCGATGAGGATGTACCACCAGAAGTATTTCTTCTGAAAGACAAAGGTGAGAGCGAGCAGCGTCTGCAGGTACATGCCCTCCACCAGCAGCCAGAAGTAGTTGGCCAGGATGCTGAACTGGAAGAAGGCCACAGCTGACTTACAGGAAGTCTGCAGGGCAAAAACAAAAGCCACAAAGATCAGATTAGTCTCTGGAGCCCATTTATCAGGAGTGGTTGTAATGGTAATGGTCTCCCCCATCAATTTATGGGTCACAGAGAGGTCTGCAATGATGATACCTCTAAGGGTGAAGAAGTTAATGGCCTGATATTATTTTGTTACATTTCATATTAAAGGCAGATATTCTCTGCTTGGTCAGTTGAAGCTCTGTGGGTGTGTTATAAGTAATTAAGGCTAAACCCTGTTCTCCTGTTGCTGCTGTACACGGCAGGTTTCCCTCAGAACGGCTCCTCAGTGTCACACGGGCACAAACCGAAGGTGCCTGAGTCGTAATAATGAGTAAAGCCTGCATGTGCAGTAACTGGCTCTAGATCAGTAGCCAATCAACGTCTCTGTATGTGAGGGAGCTGAATGTGTTTGTCAAGAGAACAATGATACTGAGGATTTTCCTTTCACTGTTTTTCCCAAAGCCTGAGGTTGTGTGCACTGGTGAACGTGGACGCAATGATGGAGCTGCAGCGTTTCACCGTAGACATGAAGCAGTGGTCCAGGTCTTCGTCCGAGAAGAGAATTCCATCTTTGATGAAGACGGCGCTCGCTCTCAGGATGAAGGAGAAGAACAGGTTGATGTGGATGTAGTTCCTGGTGCAGTGAAACTTCCTGCAGGGCAGAAGAATTTTCTTCTTTACAAAACACATTCAGTCACTGTGTTTTTAACATGTGACACTTTTAAAGCTTCTGAAGGTGTCACCTGAAGACAGTGAAGACAAAAATGGCAGTTATGAGGGAGATGAGGGAGGTGGCGTAGCCGGCAGTGTACACCTGTCTGAAGTTGGAGAAGTATGTTGTCTGAAAGCCAGAAAAGACAAGAGATACCAAACAAACAGAGCAGTGTTAGCATACAGTAACTCACATACACACTCTGTGTGTCTAATATCTAACTACCTCAGAATAATAACAGATTTAGTTTTTGTCTGCTGGAGGACTACTCATAAACACAATAAGATGTTTGGTGTTGGAGCTAAACCAGGTTTTTGCATGAAAACCACTTTATTGGATTTTCAACAATGTAAAGAGAACGATGCTGATACTGGACGTTACAACAGACAAAAACATGAAAACAAAAGTTCCAGCTGCAAGAACCTGGTAGCACAAAACATCCTGTACCTCTCGCTCTTCCTCCTCATCCTCAGTGAATTCACAGGCCTCCTCGTAGGACGGGGAGAGCTCGGTCCAGCCATCCTCGGTGCAGTTCCTGTAGATAAAAGCTAAAAGACACAGAAAGCTCTGAGCAGCGAGGACAGAAGAGTTGGCAATGACAGGAAGAGGATGAGAGGAGCAATATGCAGAGTTCAGGTCTGAGATGGGGCTGGCAGCACAGTGGGTAAATATCACGTGGGACTAAAACAAGTCTTCGTTTGCATTTGTGGGAGAAGAGTCTGCACTCAGGGACCTGACAACCATGAGAATATGGAAAGTGGAAAAATTTCGATCGGTTTTAAAAGTTCAGAAATTCATTGTTTGCATTGGGGAGCCGACCATTTCATAAAGAAATGGTTCCAACCTGCCTGCCTGGCCTGCACAGAGCCGTGAGCTCAACCCCATCCAGCACCTTTGGCATGAACTGGAGTGAAGTCACATAAAAACACCAGTGTCTGACGTCATTACTTATAATTAGTGCTCCTGTGTGTGAATGGCAGGAAATCTTTTAAGGCAGCTTCCAACATGTGCTGGAAAATGTGAAGCCACAGGAGGAGAAGCTGTGATGACACCACATTAATGTCCATGATTATAGGATCAGGCATCCACATACTTTTGGACATGTACTGACCTTTACAGCTAAAACTGTGTGTAGATAACGAGAGTGTGCAGATGTTTTATTATAATTAGGGTCTAGGCCTGGTTGTGCTATAGTGTCACACACACAGAGACATTATGGTGCATGGGGGAGGTCTATGAGGTTTACTGAGACATAATGAATAATAATAATAATCAAATCACTTCGTGTCATCCCTGCTTTGCGCAGATATACTGTAAATATAGATAGAAACACATGTATATACATGAGCAGAGACAATCAGCTGAACTCAAACTCCCTCTGCCTGGTGCTGAACACACGGCACCTGTGAAGAAGATACACGTGAATATTTACTAAACAGCAAGAATACTGCTACTAATACTACACTGATCAGTACTGAAGGCCACAGATGAGGTACTGGGAGCCACAGAGGATCAACATGTTGAAGGTTTAAAAGCAGTAGGTTTGAAATGAGGAGTGAAGAGTCTATCCAGTGTTTGTTGACCTGTGGCTTCACTCTTTATGGGATGTCAGTCCCAGGAGTCCACAGGTTCGTTGTTTGCTTCTCTCTGTTTGCTCCAGGTAAGAACGCATGCAGCCTGGTCAGGTGGAGACTTTAAATGAGGCAGAGATGTTCTCCCACAATGGCCTGAAGTTAAAATGATGGAGCTCACTCATCGAGCTCTATGACAGTCATGATACACAAAGGTCATCGGCTTTCTGCGTTTACATGGAGTAGGATAAAAGTGAAACAACAGATTTCAGTGCTGTGAAAAATCCTGTCCGAGCAGAGTGTGGGGGTTTGAGTCGTGGGTGGATCTGCCCGTATCCAGATACATCAGCCAGTAAAACGTAGAGAGTGAAGCCGGCAGGCCTGCAGCTGCAACGTCGGCGGGTGAATGGTTGGATGTAAATGGAGGTTGAAGGCTGAGGCTCCGGGGATGGAGCTGGTGCTCATACTGCCGTCCTTAACAAGCAGCACCAACTCCTTCCCGAAGCTCTTTCCTCTCGCAGTGAACTCTTTGATTTTCCAATTCATTATTTTCTCAGCATGCAGCCTCCCGTTGGACGGGCCGATCTAATCGCACAGCTACAGCGCTTATCCGGGTGTCTGTGGAGGAGGAAATCCTGTGGGGTCCAGGAACCCACTTACACTGAGTTATGAGGTCTTGAGCAGCAACCTCCGCCTCCTGATCCCTCCACACAGAGGGGAACTTTCACTGCTGTGAGTTTTCTCTGCTTTGTGGTGTCTTACATTCAGCCAGCATCCCACATACTGCACAGGCTCTACATACTGCACAGAGTTCAGCAGCGCTCCATGACATACAGCCGGGTCTGGACTTTATTCATGTCTGTGTGGACAGTCACTAATTAGCTGCTATTTTCACGAGGCTTTTTTATGAGCCAGTGAAGGGCTGCACACAATAACTTTGTCAGTGTTAACAAAAGGCCCTTGATTATATTCAGCAGTTATATGAATGAATTTTTAGTGTCTACATGTTTGTCCTGCAGTTGCCAGCACCTCTAACTCTGGACCACACGTCCTTTTTTCTTATTGCTTATTAAATACCTGTGCCTGAGATTTACAGATGACCCTGGTCAGTGCTCTGTGGTGGACACCCACTACCAACATGAAGCTGAACTGCAATTTCTCGTTATTTATCAGCTGATAATATCGGTCGCGATGACAAATAGTCAGATTTTAATATGAATAAGTTTTGGGTCCATTTTCATCACTGCGTGTTTTACACAGCTCCATAAATCAACGCTGCCTCCTGGTAATGACCTTTCCACGGTGCCTAATTGTTTTCCCAGTTACACTGTGGTAAACACACTAATGATCGGCTGATTATGTTTGGGATGGATGACGTGACTGTGACTATGACTAGAGACATAAGTTCATATCCGGAGTCTCTTCTGTGCTTCACGAGACAGAAGCACTTTGGGGAAATATAAATTAAAACACGGTGAATTCTTTCTGTGTTAAACCAAACCCGGATCTTTTCCCTCACATAAACCAAATAAACTAGAAAAGGTTTAATGATGGAGGTTGTGCTGCATCCGTGGATATTTCGCCTGAAAACAAATCAATTATTGGTATCATAAAAAGCCACTGAGAATCATGATGTGTCACTTTCTGCTGAGTGTTTCTAATAAAACTTTAACCTGCTGGTGGCGCTGGAGGAAAAGTCAGGGAACATAAATAGAAAGTGTCATGGTCGTCCATCCAGTAGCTGTGGTGGACTGACTGAGCTTCATTAGATATAGAGAGGATACTGTGTCATTATGCTTTGTACAGTCCACATGACTGCTCCTTCATCCCACACTGACCTTATTAAGTCAACGAATTTCTGATGTCCAAAAATGTTTGGTAAAAAATGTTCCTCCCATTTTGTCAGAGCTCCTGACTGGTTCTATATGGTGCAGTATTTTAGTGGGTACTTTGTCTTCCCCTTGTGTACTCTTTTGCATGATTAATCATGGCTTCACAGGTGGCCAGGCTAATTAAAGGTTTATGCTTCAGTAGGTGAAGGAAGTTTTTGCTGCTCCTTTACATTTCCACTGGGTCTGTTTGTGACAAGCTGCAGATTTTTCTGTCACTGTTTGTCTCCCCGGTGTCCTCAAACACATTTTCTATCATCTCTGCTGCATCTGAATCTGTATTTGTTAGCTACCGCTCGAGAGACTTTGTTCTCAAGCCAGCTGGATGGGCCAGGGCTTCGGAGAAGGTGGAGGGTTCTGTAAACGGTCAGACGAGCGTCGCTCCCCTTCACCCGAATTCAGACAAAGGAGACGAGTCCACGTTATCCACACAGAAAACTGTCTCTTCTCCATAAACCACTCAGCAAAAATGTAACACTGGTCCTAAGAGGTATCCAAATATAACTGGGACACTTTGCTGAGCTGTAAACAGAAAGATGGATGGACTGAGCACAAGTTCATTATGCTGGAAAAGTTCAATCTGTTTTTGTCTTAAAAAATAAAGGAAAAAACCTTTTTATCTTGAGTTTCAGGAGCTGTGCTCTACCAAAGTCAACACGGCCTCACGTCAGGTCCTGACTGACAAACTACAGTTCCATGCACACAGCAGGAGGAAGAAACAAAAGACTGGCAGCATTGTTACCCTCTTCCCTGCGCTGCCTCAGACAGGCCTGACATTAAACTTTCTGCTGCGCTGGAATAAAAACACACAGTGCAAATGTAAACAAACAAAAAAAGAATTTCAATATGAGAGTGAGAACTCCTCAGAGCAACAGTAAAACAGCAAAGTACAAGGAGTAAACGGTACACACTGTGACCTATTATGACGTTTACGTTTTTGTACATTATATCTTGTACTGTGTGTTTTCTGGTGTGTTGCTGTTCTCTGTGTATCTTGTTGGGATTGTGTATTTTAAAGGTCAGTCCGGGTGTTGGTGTAGATTATCTGATTAATCAGTTTCCTGTTCTGTGCTTTTATTTTGAATGTTTTCAGTTTCTGACTTTTTTGTTACTGCCTTTCCTCTTGAAGACAGACAGTTTAGTGTGTGTACGTCTGTAACAAAACTAATCTTGATCGGTTTGTCTTCGTGTCACACTCCTCTGTCAGAGGGAATATACCTTGGTTAGCAAACAGCCGGGAGACGTTGGCACACGAGACGCTGACCACCTGTCCCACCTCAGCACGACGCCAGCAGCGGATCTCGTCCCAAAGTGTGGGGCAGCCTGAGACAGGACGACAACACACATGAATTGATGATGAATTCACAGCAGTCAGCCTCAATAAAAACATCAGAACAGCTAAATCATGTGAGATTAGTTTCAACACTAAATCAGGAACTAAAACATTAAGAGAAGCCAATGGAAACATGCGGAGCAGGGAACAGATACACAAAGAGCAGAACAGAAATAACATCAGGTCCTTTAGATTCTCAGAATAAAGACACTGAAACTGGATTATTGAACGTTTCAAAGAAGTGACGCTGAATTAATCAATGAATGATCAACTGAGAATGAATCAGCTGTTTTGATAATCAACCAAAAATCAATCAATTATTCTGTTATTTTCCAAGTAGGAAAGAACAAACAGTCTGTGGATGCAGTTGTGAAACTTTTTAATAAAATTTGTTCTGATTTTATGAATAATTACTGAAACCTAATGAAAATAAAAGTCTAAATCTAAGTTCTCAAGCAAATTTGAACCAAATTTAAAGAAAAAAATGTAAATAATTCCTTTCACTTCTGTTTTGCCAACCAGGAGCTGGTTAGAAGGAATTTTCCCAGTCCAGCACCATTAAACCACAAAATGTATTTGAAGACAAACTGAAGATCCTGCAAATACCTGATATTGCACCACAGGGGTCTCCAATCCAGTCCTCCAGGTCCACTGTCCTGCTTGTTCTCCAACTAGCCCTGCTCCTCTAGCTTCTGATTGGCTGAACACACCTGATCCAGGTAATCAGCAGTGGGTAGGGCAGGGATAGTTGGAAAACAAGCAGGACAGTGGACCTCGAGGACTGGAGTTGGAGACCCCTGCAGTAGGACGTGGGACGTCCCATAAGGTCTTGGACTTGATTTAAATTCTCCTCACGAGTGAAAAACCTTTAAAATATTTTCACATTGTCTGTCCCCTCAGAAAAAAGCAGGTTGGTGTTTTAGACGTAAAACTAAACACTGCAATGAAAGAATATTTGCTTGCTGACTGTAAACAGAGAGGTAACCTGTTCTCTTCCTCTCTTCATGCAGGCCACTTAAAATTCTGCCAGCGAGCGGCTTGTTTGACCTTGAACGTCTCTTTGCTGCAGTACTTACTGATATCAGCTCCTGATTCAATCACCTGATTAAGAGTCATTTTATCAGCACAGTCAGTCTCCTGGACACACATTTCATGGGGTTTTCCTCGGTCTGGGACAGTGCAGGGACATCTGGTTGGGTCCTGATCCGTCCTCTCTGTCCACGCTCTGTCTGCTGTTCCCCTCACAGCTACTCCCTGCAAACGGGGAGGTGTGTGTTGGGGTGGGGGGGAGCAGGGAGCGGTAATGAGGAGCCTCTCGTCTCTCTGCCACCACGGCGTCTCGTACATCAAAGCTGCTCGGCCCTGTGTCAATTATAACACACCACCACTCATTCATAATAAAACACAGCTTTTGGCTCCTGCTTGAGGTTCTGCTGCCAAAGCTGTGGAGACGCGAACGTCTCACTGGATGAATGTGACTTTGAACTTTCCTTTTTTCCGAACTTTCTCTTTGCATCATGACGACTGTTTCCACGCACAGCTGCAGACGCCATTTTTGATTTGGCTGTTAGTGTAAGTGCCCCAATGACTCTCCAGTGGTTTTGACAGTGTGAGAAGAGCTTGGCAGGTGGCAACAGGTTTCTCATTATAGGCGCTGATCAAAGCTGGTGATACCGTGACCGGACTGGACCTGTGAGTCTCATCAGGAGCTAATGTCTCTTCATCCTGTAATCTAAACACCAAGCTTTGCTTTCTCATGTCTTCAGCAGCTCCTGGAAGTGTGTCAGTTCTCCAGTGAGGATGAGTGCTCTTTACCTGTTATCTGGTGTTCTTCACCAAATGATGTTTGAGGTTTGTCTGGTTCCTCAGGTCACTCCTGATGTTTTAAAGATCCAGCTCCACCACACACGTTTCCTTATGTCTCTAGAAAGGGACGACGTCATGGCCCTGATCCGGTCTTCCTGCTGAGGACTCTTATTTTGTGTTTAGTTCCTGTCCTGCCCGTTGGTCCTCACAAGCTTTATGTTAAATCTCCCTGATTAGTTTCACCTGTGTCTGCTCTGCTCCTTTTGGCTCTCTCCCTGTCTATATACACCAGCCATGTTCCTTTGTTCTCAGCTGGATCGTACTGTGTGAATTTCCAGGTCCCTGCTGTGCTGATTTGTGACCCGACCTGTTTCCTGTGTGTGACTACACTTCTCTGAGCTTCATCCTGATTCTGTATTTCCAGGTTCTGGCTTTCCAGCATGTGGCCGCAATCTCCTGATCTCCGGGGCTTCATGTCGAGTCTTGTGTTACCTGGTCTCTGATTTCTGTTTTCCTGGCTCCAATTTACCTCATCAGAGGACTCCATCTACCCTGTCACACTCTCCTGAGTCTCCCTGGCCTCTCCTGGTTCCTGTTTCCTCTGTTCCTGGACTCAAGTATTACCCCTGGGTCCAGCTCCCGATTAGCAGAATTGAGTTTTGTTTACTGTCACAATAAAGTCTTCAGTCTGCAAACCTGGGTAAACAAATCTATTTATTTACCAAACGGTGACAGACGAACAGGAAACTATCCTGTTGTGACGACTTGTGAGCCTTCACTTGTTATCCCACAGTGCTCAGCTGCATTTACACAGAACTACCAGCAGTCCAGCACCGCACCTTTTCTTGACTGGCTCAGATTTCTGGTCTGAATGATACACATACTGTAAATGCAATGGCCAGATTCATGAATGGACTCCTGAGGAGCAGCAGGGACAGTAATTTGTTACTGGGATCACTGACCCCACTGCACATGGCAGTTTCATTATCTCCCACCAACCAGTGTTTTAATGTTGAAATGACTTTAAAACAAACGTCAGTCTAAACGTACGTCTGCTGGTTCTGACTCTCCCTCCCACACATCACCTTCAATAGCATTTTTATACGGTACATTGATACTGTTCTGATACACACTATCTGCCATTTAATAAACAATGTTATGTGATATGTGATGGTCAGAGAAACGGGGAGGACGAGATGGAAGAGAACGGCACAGAGGAGACATTCAAACAGACAAAGAGCCTGAGCAGAAATTCAGGATGGTGCTTGTGTGTTTTGTCTGAGAGATAAAGGAGACATAAAGTTTGTTTTATGTTCTGTTTAGACAGAGAATTATCTCGACTCCCTGGATGTCACATCTAAACCCAAACTGAGCAAAACTCTGTTGAATCAATCAATACAGTGAAAACTTTAGTAGATCACTGAAATTATGTTTGATGCATGGACAGGCCTCTCTGGACAACCTGAGAGGAGCAGAGCTACAACATCTGTTTCCAGCCTTCAGTGGTCCAGGGATTCCTCCAGTTTTATGCATTAAGGTGTAAAATGAAAATTTCCACCCTGAAAATGAAATTTCCACCCTGAAAGACTAAACATGGGGCAGCATGGTGACTTAGTGGTTAGCACTGCTGCCTCACAGTAAGAAGGTTCCCGGTTTGAAACCCATCAGGGGCCTTTCTGTGTGGAGTCTGCATGTTCTCCCTGTGCTTGTGTGGGTTTTCTCCAGGTACTCTGGTTTCCTCCCACAGTCCAAAAACATGTATGTCAGGTTGATTGGTGACTCTAAATTGCCCATAGGAGTGAGTGTGAGTGTGTGAGGTTGTTTGTCTCTATGTGGCCCTGTGATGGACTGGGGACCTGTCCAGGGTGGACCCCTGCCTTTCACCCAAAGAGAGCTGGGATAGGCTCCAGCAGGTCCCTGGGACCCTGGTTAGGACTAAGGGGGTACAGATGATGGATGGATGAAGACTAAACATGCAGGGGCCACTCTCCTGGGTTTGAGCTGCGAACTGGAAGCTGCACAAACTGTTCTTACTGTAATTTACAGTCGGAGACTTATGAATCAAAGTAAAAGTGCTCTACACTAACGGGTTCTTACACAGGTTTTAGTAGGTACTAAATATTTACAACACCCACTCTAGAACTAGAACTTGGCTGTGTGGAGGATTTGCCTGCTACTGAGTGACCTGCTTGAGACGTCTGGACCGATGAAATGAAAACATCCAGTTTACTGTCAGCTACTAAAACACAATCCTTGTCTTTGTGCAGAGGGGATAGAGTGCACACTGCAGGTCTCATTTCCAACATGATTTCCCAACTGTTCTGACACGATCTGACTTTTTAGATCCAGTGACAGAGCAGACACACTTTGCAAGTTCCTCACCAGAGTAGAGATATAAAATCCTGAGTCTGAAGCTGGAACCTTTAAAGATGCATTCTGCTTGAGGAATGATTAACATAATGCTGATATGTTTACTGAGCAGTGATCTTAGCAGTAAAACGCACTCCTCACCTCTGGTATTTAGTCTGTGTCATCAGTTATGAGATCGGTTATTGCGAGTGACTGCAGGGATTCAGGGGGGCAGGACAGTCACTGTGTGTAATCATCTGTGCAAATGTCAGCAGTGCAGCATTAAACCATCCCCGATATAAATCAATGAGCTGTCTCTGTTTACTCCTGCGTTACTTCCTTCACTTCCTCCTTCTCACTGACTTCCCATGATTCTCCTGTTTCCTGTGTTGACTAATCAAGAAGGAGAAGATTCTGTGTGTCGTGGTGCAGCCAAATATAACCACACTAACAAGTGCTAATTCTTCACGTTGTCTTTTCTCACACTGGAGCGAACAGGCCCAGCGACAAAATGTGCTCAGCTATTAAAAGTAAATCTGATGCAACGATCCCTTTGAAACTAAATGGGATTGTTCTGCTTCTGTAGAGCAGGTCAGAGAAGAAACAGCTGATCCCACATGCACAAAACTGTTTAGTGATGAGCAAATCAGGCTCACCCTACGTGTGTTTATGTCATCACAATGTGACTTTATTTTTCCCAGTGGCCACTGACAGTCCTGCAGCTGATAAATGCCCTTAACCCCTTGTAGACTAATAATTTAAAAAACACAAATAATTTATTGTTTTATATGATTGTAAATAAATTCGGGGTTAAGCCCAGAAACATTTTCTCATGGGTCACAATGACAAAAGACACATCAGTAAAGCTGTTGACGGGATTGACCAGTGATTTCCAGTAAGACGTTTTGAATTCTGTGCTGGGCTTAGTGGTCACACTGAACAGGCGACCTGGGCACAGTGCGGAGTCAAACTACCTGGACTTGGGGCTCGTGTGGATCACCTAGTGTGAGCGCATACTCACAATTCTTCTGACAACCACAGCCCTCTGTCCAACTGTGATAACAGCCGTCACGAACCTGAACTGCTGAAGCACCACACACCTGAAAACGTGTCTTATAGGGGACGAACGTATTTAAAGCGTGAACCTGAAAGGACTGATTCAGTAGTAGACAGTTTCTGCTCCCTGCTGAATTTTCTTTATTACATTACTGAAACTCTGACCCTGAATTGTTTTCCAGTCTCAAACCAGCGTTTGTGCTTTCGCTTATTCAAACAGCAAACTGTCCTTGCGTGAACATATCTGAATATCAACCTCTGTGAGGTCGATAAGATATGCTAACTGTGCAAACTGGGAGAGCTGCTGCTGCCTGGATGTGACGAGAGAGATCTGCATCAAACACGCGTCACTGGTGATCACAACAGATTAGTAGAGATTCTCATTTCCATTTCAACTATATCATAAAAAACCTTTAATTGTTTAAATAATTTAGCTTGTCAAGGTCGAACAGGTGTATTTACTGTACTGTCTCATTTCTTTGGTTTCCCTCTGCGTGCTGTAAAGTCCTCTGTGCTGTGTGTTCAGTGCCAAATAAATAAAGTCATGTCAAAAACGTTTGGTGTAAAAAAAGGCCAACTTCGGTCCAACAACAGAGATGATGTGTGGGATTTTCTGATGCTGAGAACAATTTCAACCCTCAGAGAAATGGAATAGAAAATGCAGTGAAACTTGTGTATGTGCTCAGCACTTCAGAAACAGAAGGACTTGACCCACACGACCCACACTCTGGTCCTCATGACAGAGGCTGAATATTCATGAGGATGAAGCTCTTTTATTTATTTATTTCTGTCCATGTTCAGCCTTGTTTACCTGCCAGTTTCCTGCATGCGAGCAGCCCACTCTGACTGGGCCTCTGTGTTTCGTGTTGTGTAATGAAGAAACTATAACCTTTCTCACACTGATGATGATGAATGATCAGTGGTGCTTGTTACATGATTATGAAACACACACTAAACTGTATTCCATGCAGTGTTAAAAAGGCCTTAAAGTCTCTCTAAACCTGCTGAGCGCTTTAAAAACCCAGATTAATTCAGTTCGCAGCAGAATCCCTTTTGCTCCCCAGGTTCTTCATAGAGCGGCGCCTCTTCCCACCAATGTTACACGAATAGGGTTAGCTCGAACACTTGTGTGTTTCTGTTTAGTGAGGCAGGTAGGCCACAGGGGAGCAGCTGAGGGTATTTCCCTCTGGACAGTCCGGATCTGAAAAAGCTTCCAGCAGAGAGGAAGCATCGCCTCAGACTACTTCAGGCAGTGTTTGGATTTGGAAGCAGCTCCTACCTGCCACTTCAAATGCTGATTGTCACGCCTGTGCTTCAGATGATCGCAGGACAGGGTGACAAATGATGCAATTAATTGTGAGTGGCGCCAACTGTGGTGAGGACAGGCGGTCCCACCGGTCAGCAGACGTCTGTCTCACACAATGTGTAGCCTTCATAACAATCTTTTCAGAGAGAGGAAACAGCAGAGCTCAGCCGCCTGGAATGACCCTGTGGCGTTGCTCAAAACACGTCAAAACAAAGACAAGTGATATTTTAGGAGAACTCTTCAGGCAGCATCCCCCTGAAGGACAAGTTGTTCCAGAGGCGCCTTTCTCCTTTTCAGTTTCCTCTGATTCAGCTGCTTCACCTTCTTCCTGAGCTCCACAGCTGAAACAGGACCAGGCCACATTGACCAGTGAGTCCCTTTTATCCAGACGACTCCTCACATGAATCTCTGCCTTGACTGTTGACTGTTTTGTAAAGTGATGGATGGAAATGTGCTTGTTCTGCTTCTGACTGAAGAGCTTCAATCACCAGGAACAGGAAGACGTCCAGCAGCTTCACGTCCAGTGTGGCTGGAAGGACCGAGGTTTAGTACTGCACTTTAAAAAGCCAGAATTTTACATTTGTTATGTCATGAAACTGACTCTACCCACTGGAACACAAAGAAAGTGCTGATACCTTTCTGTTTTGGCTTTGGCCGAGATAAAAAAAAAAGGAGCCTTTTGCCCATCAGAAAAGAAAAGAGCAGCAACAAGGCTCACCTTTAACCCTGTAGCCTTAATGTTTTCTCAGTGTGTGATAGATATTAGTAATGCTGCTAAAACTAAATTAGTCAATAAAAAGATCAAACATATAAAAGAAAAAGACAAGACAGTTTTTATCACTTGTACAAACACTGACTCACCTTATTCCTTGAAGACTTGGCTAACACTCACCACAGTCACTAAACCAGTCTTAACTTAGCCTAAACCAGTCTTAACTTAGCCTAAACCAGTCTTAGGTTCAGTATAAGGAGACAGTACACTGAACCTTAACAAGTATAAACCTCAAATCAAGTATTCAATCTTGTGAGTTGTTCCCAGATGTGATGTGAGTGTATCTACAGACGTTCGGACGCTGACCTGTCCTGTTGGATCGACCCTTCTCCTCCTGTTGGAGGATCTGGTTGCATTCCTCCTGAGCTTTCATGTGCTGAACCACCAGGGCACAGTCTGGGTGGATGGCCTCCGTCTGAAGAGCAGAGAGACAGACCATCACCACACGTCACTGCAGATTTACATGCGAGGAAACGTAATTAGGTTTCGTTTAACGAGGAATGAAAGAATTCTTAAACTCTCTATGGTCATGTGGTCGAGGTTAGAGAAATAGTTGATGTTTAACAAGTAACTATGGTTTATCCTTCATATAGCTTGTCAGCCTTCAACCCTGTGGAAACAACTAGAGGAAGAACTGTTTTCATACATAATGTGAGTATGAATGTGCATATATTTCAGATTACAGTTGATCCCTCGTACACTGAGTCACACAGAAAGAGTCTGTGCTGGGGCTTCTGGGACTTTGGGCTGGTTGGGTCACTGGGACAAAAGTAAATATTTAAATGTTTAAACGTTTGGAAGCTGCATTGATGTTAGTGTGAACCTTAGGACTGCATGAAAATGTAAAGGACTCTTTGTTTTGACATAAAAACATAACATGAAATAACATATTTTTATCCATCCATGCGTCTCTTTCCATTATCTAACACGTATCCTTTAAGGTCACGGGGGGCTGGAGCTAATCCCAGCATGCAATGGGTGAGAGGCGGGGTCCACCCTGGACTGATCTGCAGTCTATCACAGGGCTGACACACAGAGGCAGACACACACAGTCCAGCAGCACCTACATATTTGGGTTTATTTTAACTACATTTACAGAAATACATGAACATTGTCTGTGACAGTCACAAACAAATATACACTAATGCAAGTGAAATAAATAAATAAAATAATTAGATCTGTTTATCCATAAGCATTTAACATTCTTCTGTCTGCCATGTCTTGTTATAACAATCTTCTCTTCATACAAACAACAAATAACAACAGTGCTGCCCTGTGGAGCATCACTAACACATTTAAAGTGTACCATCTTACAGTAATTATTATTTTATTAGAGTAGAGTCATTTTAATGTATAATTTAAAACATGCATGTTTGATAGACTGCATTGAAAACACAGGACCTAAATTAGAACGACTGAGTCACCTGTTACTGCCGCAGCAAAGTCAGTTGCAATTAGGATTAACTGCATGAACCAGGTTATATCCTGTGAACACCACATTAGTCTCACTTCGTCCTGGGTTGTGTCTAATGCAGCATGGCCCCACAGGGTGAGGACGTGCCTGATGATAAAGTCAGAAATCAGACGGGAGGCAACATGTTTGATGTGGAGCTGGTCGGCACCACCACAGTGACTGCAGAGTGGGAGTGAACTGATATGAGGCTGCATCAGTGGAAAGAAAGGATGAGTTGATGGGGAGGACTTTCCCAAACACACTGCAAAATCACACAAGATGATAAAACGTGCAGACTATGACCTGACCAGATGGATGGATGGAGTATTTTCTCCTGACATGCAAACCCAGAGGATGCTGGCAGTTCCCCTCCGAAGACCAACCCCTGCTGTCAAGTGAGTAACAACCCCTATAGCTGCTTTAATGGTGACTAATTGAGCTCTCTGGTGGATGGATTTGATTTGTGCCTGCTGGACAGATGGAGCCACTGCAGGTGAGCGTGACATTTGACCCTGAGCTCTTGCAGCTCTGCAGCGTCCAGGAGATGCTCTCTGCTATCAGACAGAAACACCTTGTGGCCTGCTGCAGGACATTTCACCCTGCAGCTGTCAGGCTGCTGTTGTTTACATGTCAGTCTGTGTTTGTTGTAATTAGGTTTTCCTCTGCTGAAGCAGTTGCTGAGGAGCTGGAGAGTAAGGCTGCAGTTCTTTCCTGCATCAGTTAAAACAACCAATTCAGTCTCTAAAAACAGTAGCAACGCACACTGACTAACATCTGAGCACTCAAGCACTTCACCGACTAGAAAAGCCAGTGAACATAATCCAGGCAGCAGCTACACCTCCTCATGTATCAGATAAAACCACACAGCATCGCACTTTTTCTGCCATTAAGATGTGACACTTATTTCATTTAACGTGAAGTAATTAAGCAGAAGTTTGTTTTTTCTGCAAATCTAGAAATTATTTTCCATCTTCTTCATTATACAGTAAATCCAGCCTGTCTTAAAAATGACTGGATCCCTTCCTGATGAAACACAGACTGATATGCTTGGATGAGAAACATGAACGATAATGGAGGCTCCTTGTTTCCCAACAGCTCCAAATCTTTGGAAATTCTCTCTCTGCTTTTCTATTTTAAGGCATATGTGATAAATGCAAATACATGACCTGATGTGACCATACTTTATTGTGAAAAGACCAAACATTTCCACAATGTCTTTAAACCGGGTGGCCCATAAACTCCCTTATCATTAACAGTTTATACCTACAGCATCAACAAACCTCCAACATGCAGCTCGATCTGGTAACGCAGCCTCCCCGTGACACAAGACAGTACACTAATATCTGCTGTGCAGGTTTATGGAACAAACCTCCTTTACACAAACAAGATAGTGACACAACACTCGATGTATGAATCAGCACAACTGTAATTTTACAGTTTAATGATGTGCAGAGGATCTGCTGTGACTCAGTAGGAGCTGCAGACCTGGCAGCTGTAGGCACAGAATGGTGAAATCAGTGTGTGTGTGTGTGTGTGAGCGAAGACCTGGAGTGCACTCGAAGATGCACCTTGATTATTACAATCCTCCATCCTAAGTGGCGACAGTTCACGCAGCAGCAGTGTCATTTAAATTCAGTCGCGTCTTCACCTGGTCGTTATCGCAGGGCGCACTTCAAGAAGACAGAACTTCAGGCAGCTTCAGACCCCAAACCACAGCCCAGTTATGAAAACACAAAATGCATGCAGGGACTCACTATGTGTCATCCATCTGTGCTCTCATCATTTGGACAAAGACAACTGGACGTATAATACACTGAAAAAGGAAGAGTATGGTTTGAAAACGTTTAAGGTGATGTAGGGGAATCCATTAAATGGGATGTTTAAAGAGACAGGTGACCCACATGTGCACCGAGGGGAAGGTTCTGCAGTTGCAGTTCCTCAGACATTACTGACCTGAAATGTCTTGTTGCTTATCAGTCAACATGTGCACCGCTAGCTGCTGTATACACCTGCAACAAGCCAATACTGGCTGACTTGTTGACATGGAAAAGCCTGTTATCAGCTGCTTGTGTGTCAGGCCTGTTGTGTTCCCAGGTCTCAGCAATGAGCTTTGATGAGTTCAATGTTGTTATTTATCAAGTAAAGGTTGAAAATACATAAAAATGAGTCTGAAAATAGGTTTTAACATTTTTCAGACATTCCAGCAGCATAAAGAAGTCAGGCATCTCTCAGCTACCGTCCCTCATTATTTAGTCCTGCAGTTTGACCAGAACACGTCCACCCAGACCAGGACCAGGAAACACTGGAGAGTAACTGTATTGGCCCAGATGCTCTGGTTCCCTGTGACCTTTAGAAGTGATTTGAAGGTTTTAAGGTTTTGATAAAGGCAGACGCTCAGCTCGCCCCGGGCTTGGACACAGGGCAGTGGATCAGGTTGACCTACTGCTGGGAATCAGATGTTTCCGTCTTAAAATTCAGAAGTCTTCTGTGCTTAGCTTTTATTAGCTCTTCTATTTTAATGACTTTTTAGTGTTTCTCATTCATGATCATCATACTACATCACATATGAGAGTAAATATTTCCTGTTGTAAGAACTTTAAATTGTGTTGTGGTTACACCTTGTTCTATTGCCCTCTAGTGGCCAAACACATCTTTTCATGCAGCTTTAAATTTTCCGAGATTTCATCAAAGATTCATCAAATCATATATTAATTATTATTCTAAGCAGTTGATCTTGACTTTGTGCACTTGGACTGAATGTTAATGGAGAAAGAAAGTAATTGCAGACACATGCACATTAACACGCTCCCGTCACCGTCACTTTAACCCTTTAAGACCTTCACCATGGGACACTGTGGCCTCGGCAGCTCTACCTCAGGTGTTTCAGCCTGTCCTGGACTGTCAGTCTCCTGATCCTGCCTCTTCTTCTAAACAGAGCACAAAGCTCATTGTTAGTGCCATTAGGAACAACTGTGACACAGCACTGGTGCTTGGTGTTTTTGCAAACCAAAGCTGCTACTACAGACCTTATTTTCCTCATTATTCTGCTAAAAAACACCCATGTCTGTGTCTCTGTGACCTTGGTTCAGTTTCTGTCCTGCTCATTTGGACAGTTTAGTCGTAAAATGTGGAGTTACCCTTCAGCAGAGACCAGGGTACTGAGTAGAATTAGGAAAAGCTGAAGAACAGGAACAGCTTTTATTTCAGGGACATGATTTTTGAGCGTGTGCACAGAAATGGGTGGTGTGTGGTAGGCGGTGAAATTAAATTACGGTGATCAAGCAGGTAAATAAGCAACATCAGCACCATCCTGCTGTCACCGGGAGAAAAAGGATGTGCGGTGAAAAGGCAGAGGACAACATGAGAACCTGCAGCAGAGTCTGTGGAGGAAGCTGGATCATTAACAAGCTTCAGGATGAGCAAAGACACAACACAGACCCAAACACTCCATCACAGTTCACCCTCAGGTGAGCGCACAGCTGATGAGAAGAAGTGCCATTAAATCCAAGTTCAAACAGGGATAAAGTGAAATAAAATTGGAATTGACTTCACGCTGAATCATCTGCATTATTTGAATTTCAAGCTGACACATGTGCAGAAACAGAGAAGATATTAATGCTTTCTCTTTGCTGCTGTCAGTCCTGAGCCAAAGGCAGCGGAGTCAAGTCAGTGTCCGGAGCTAATGGAGGCTCAGGAGACACCACAGGGTCTCATCACAGGATCTTCTTATTTACTGCAGATTTATTTCAAGCGTATAGGCAGGTTTTATTTTTGCTCCTCTTGATAGTTTCATGTCTCATGATTTTCCTCCTGAAAGCACTGAAACCAAAGCAGAAAGCGAAAGTTGAGTTGAGAGAAAGCGTGCAGTCTTAGACCCACTGCCCATCACTGTGAATAAGCCGTAATGAGGTTTAAAATGAAGCACGGATCATTAAATCACAGGACCCCAGGGGTTTTCACACCACTCAAGACAAATTAGTCATCCAGCAGGTAAAGCTGCTCCTCATTCAGTCCAGCCTCATCAGACAAATAGGAGAACAGCAGGTCGATACACACACTTTTGTGTTTGTGAGAGCTCCAACACACGTGCATTTATCAGCTTGATTTCTCCACCTGGACACAGACACCTGAAGACTGACACTCAAAATCAGTTTATGGTAAATCTGTGACAGGTATAAAAACTATTTCCACCCTTTGTGCATGATGATCCCAGGTGTGTGCAGAAATACACAAATCAAGTGGCGGAAGTGGCAGTCATGGCCGAAGTAATGACCAAACACAGCACAGTAAATGATCAAATAAACAAAGTAGCTCACTCCAATAAATATCCGTGAGTAAAAGTGGCTCTGAATAGGCCTGTTGGAACAATCTCATCAAGGCTTGGACTAAATATCTTCTAATCTAATGATACTGGTCAGCTCGAACCCTAACAGCCCTTTAACACTGACAGACATCACAGCAAAATGCACAGTGATTTATTCTGTTCAATCTATTTAGCAAAAATAAAAGCAGCTTTAAACCGACGCCCACACCCTGACGCAGCGGGTTATCAGGGAGCATAACAGTAGACCTGAACCCGGGGGTCTAGACCGACTCACCGTTTCCCACAGCGACAGCAGGATCAGGTCCAGGTGGAGTAACGTGGTCCATCTCATCCACGAGCATCCAAAGACGATCATGCTGAATAGTTTGGAGCTTTTCACTTCGAAAAGTGCTCACAAAAAAGTTTAAATATGTCCAAGAACAAAACGAGTCTTCGGGAATAAGAATCTGCCGCGTTTAATTTCCACAACAATCCATGAACTGCTTGTTGACAGTTCACCGGTGTGAGGGCTGCGTGGGTCTGTCCGGTGTCCAGTGCCGCATGACGCGCGGAACAAAACCGGGACTCGACTGAGCCAAACAAGGTGCGCTCCTCCCTAAAAAGGCAGCGACGGAGCGCCGCGCACGGACGCAGCAGCGGCGCAGAGCTGCGCGCCGACACATGACAGGCCGAAGGAGGAAATCTTTCCGTGCTGGAATGATACTGTCATTAAAAACCTCATAGTGTTTTATCTCTATGGCAGACTCGTGTGTTCCTGTGTAACATAGACCCATCAGAGTGATGAGATGATGATGATGGACAGATGAGAAAAACTTTATTCACCCAGGATGTGCAGTATTTATGTTATCCAACATAAAGATAATCAGGTTCTGTGTAATGACTGAGAGCTCCAGAACAAATGTAGTGAACTGACCCTGAGCTAAGAATATTTCATCACCACCATTATTCCCATTTGCTCTTAATGTCCAAACAGGATGTGTTTCATACGAAGAGGTTCAAACTGGGTTGAATAAAAGTGGCCATATCCACTATAGCCATGAAACCCAGCTTAAGGAATTTAATATTATTATTATGAATAAGAATAACACGTCCATCATCTAGACCCCCTTAGTCCTAACCAGGGTCCCAGGGACCTGCTGGAGCCTATCCCAGCTCTCTTTGGGTGAAAGGCAGGGGTCCACCCTGGACAGGTCCCCAGTCCATCACAGGGCCACATAGAGACAAACAACCTCACACACTCACACTCACTCCTATGGGCAATTTAGAGTCACCAATCAACCTGACATACATGTTTTTGGACTGTGGGAGGAAACCAGAGTACCTGGAGAAAACCCACACAAGCACAGGGAGAACATGCAGACTCCACACAGAAAGGCCCCTGATGGGTTTCAAACCAGGAACCTTCTTGATGTGAGGCAACAGTGCTAACCATTCAGCCACTGTGCTGCCCAGAATAACACGTCTAACCTTTATATTTGAACTGTGCAGAGCTTCCCCTTCCTGACCAGTTATTCTATTTCCAACCAGGGAGACAACGAGCTATAAGCTGTAATGAAAACGAATAGTTTCTCCAAGTGGGACAAATAACACTGGTCTGTATGTGCAGCTGTGACAAAGTGTAGGCAGATGTGTTGATGTGTTTCTATCAGACACTGACCACACAGATGTAAAAAGCTACTTAACAAAACATAGAAAATAATAAAAGACAGTATAATGATGAAAAGACAAACACAGAGACAGAGACCTAGAGAAACGACGCCTGCTGTAAATGCTGTAGTTGCATTTACTCTTTTTATGTTTGCAGGTTACAGAACACACAGTATTTATTTTTCTACTAATACAAATTTACTGCTATAAGATCCTGAAGGTACAGAAGTGAATTATGTGATGTTTTCTGTGTGTTGTGCCACAGTAGACATGTCTTCTCACTTCTGTTTAATTACTGAGGACACTTCATATAAACAGTTAGAAACATAAACAGTGCAGCAGTGTGTGTGTGTGTGTGTGTGTGTGTGTGTGTGTGTGTGTGTGTGTGTGAGAGAGCACCTTGTAGAGGTCGATCGATGACAGACGGTGCCTTTGGGTTTTCCACAGGACCACCAACACTGAACTTCCCCTGCAGACAGCAGCACCTGTTAGCAGAGAGCAACCTGCTAGCACAGGGATTACTCTGCAATATTATTTGGTATTGGCCCTCAACAGACGTGTGTGTGAGTGAGTGTGTGTGTGTGTGTGTCTGTATATTTATAATGCTGCTGGAGACAAAAATGCCACAGTGAGAAAAACTGCCACCCCCTGAAGGTATCAGGTAAATCATTTGTTTTAGGGTTTAGACGTAAGTCACTTGTCATCGTCTTCCTGAAGGATCCTCAGTTCCTCAAAAATGATTCATAGTGTTTTCTGATCTGCCACCTCTGAGGCTGAGGTCTGTTTGAGTTCAGACAGCTCAAACTGCTTGGTTAAACAAACCAACACTGGCTGCTGGAGGAAAGATCCAACCATCCCTCCCAGTCTGTTTCTTGAACCTCTCACTCACTCATCAACACGTGACCATTTACACAGAGTGGTCGACCTGCAACAGCAGCGACACTTACCTCACCAGTCTGTGCCATCCTGACCAGGGGTCGTGACACATGATTATATACATAAATGTCCAAATTGACATTGTGCTGGGATTTGTAGTCATCTGCTTGACTCCATGGAAAAGTGGACTATGCAGCCTTGTTCATAAGACATGATGCCCAACCCTGTCAGAAACAAAAGTGTTTGTATTATGTGAGATTCATGGATGATTCATTCTGGATGGTGCAGACGTAAAAGAAATGAAGTGCAAAGTAAAGATGAACTGAGTTGTGGATTAGAATAATCAACAGACATCTTTAACCTGTGACCTGGAGCCCTGTGGTGTCAGAGCTACAGCTGAACTTCTCTCTGTTTGTCTAAGTCCGGTCCTTTGTGGATTGGTGCTAGTTTCTAAACAGCATTCCTCTCTACACTATGCGTGCGTTTGTTTTGTCACAGCTGGACACCTGCTGTTTGCAGCTGCACGTCCCCGCATGGCTCCGATCCTTGAACGGAAGTGGACGGAACAGACGGGTCCAGATGTGTCACGTATCATCTCCTCACCTCAGGCCTTCGTCACTGCTCTCGTCTGAAGAGAAAAAACAAGCCCAAAGTGGTTATGTGTCACTTTCAATCATTAAGTTTAGCCTCAGCCCTTCAGCACTGCCCTCCACTGAAACCAGCCAAATTTCAGGGTCATACATTTCATGATATTGTATGACAAGAAGGCTTGGAACCAACTGAAGAAGCTGAAGACTGAAACCTACACACTGGACAAACCACATATAAGGATAGTTTCCACACATGTACACAATTTTTTAGCGTCTGGCAGTCAGGAAGGAGCATAAACCTTGAGAATGAATAAATACACCAGACAACACATTAAACAAATCCCAGAGAGCCCACGAATTCTGTGAGATTTGGACGACAACCAGCAGCTTACACTGTTTATATGCAGTGACATTTGTGCTGAAAAGGGCAGAAAAGTGCAAAAGAAGAGTAGCGTTTGGTGAGAAGCGTGTTAGACTGTAGAGCCTG
Organism: Mastacembelus armatus; assembly: GCF_900324485.2. Lineage (NCBI taxonomy): Eukaryota > Metazoa > Chordata > Actinopteri > Synbranchiformes > Mastacembelidae > Mastacembelus > Mastacembelus armatus. The sequence continues at coordinate 1,996,732 of NC_046636.1, read as the reverse complement.
CAGAGGGAACTGGAGGTGAGTGACCAAAGCTACTGTAACTTCAGATAAAGCTTTTTATTTATGTTCTCCTTTAGGTCACCAAAATCAACCGCAAGTAAAAACGTCTATGAGAACAGCTGGCAGCAACGATATGATTTGACTTGCTGACTGTCAGCACTAATTGGGGCATGTCTGTTCTGACTTGGTCTGATCAGTCACCCAAACCAACTTCAGAACCAACTCAGCTCTCACACTGTCTGTTTCCACTCTAACCAAGCAGTTTAACAAGGAGCACGGTTCCTGTCTCAGTCCTGCTCATCTTGGCCATTTGCTTGACTCTTGTTATTCTCCATCCAGCCACCAGATGCCCTCAACGTTCCCTCCATTCCCAGTCACCTGACCGTCCCCGCCCACTCACACACCTGTTGCCAGTTTCTCATGATCCTGGCCATTATTTACACCACCCAGTTCCACCAGATCGTCTTTTTGTTGTTAAATGTCTGTTAAATAAAAACACAGATGTGTGCAGTTGTGACGGTGGTTGTGTGTAGAAAACCAGTCATTCAAAGGCAGAAGTGGAAACCCAAACCTGTTTTTGTTGAACGTTGTTTTGCAGCCTGTTGCTCAGCTGAGACAAAAGGCCACTAATGTCAGTGTGTAACCAGCTGTGGCCATGAGCACAGGCAGAGGCAGCACTTCATTACAGCCTTCCAATAAAAACACTGGCACACGATGAGGACTCGGATGCGTCGGCATGTTGACGAGCAGGTAGCATTGCAGCATTAGCACAGAGTCCAGACAGTGTAGAAAAGCCCCTTCATGATTCAGCAGGGAGTGCACAGCCTGGCTTTTGTCCAAGTGTAAATGCTCAGGTGTGACTGCAGCAACGTTCATCTGAGTCTGGCTGCACCATGAGGAACCACCACAGCCAATGACCATGTTTCACTGACACACTGGACGCGGTGACCTTCAGACTCCCCTCTGGAATTCTTCAGGACACGTTTTATGAGAATACAGCAGTGTGATTTGAATCATAATGCGCCGAGACTCGTGCTTATGTAACATTTAATATTTTATATTGATGTTAGAGCAGACTGAATTTTAAATCATCTCATATAATCGCTCTCCTGGAAGGAATTTCTGATCTTTGCCTTTTTCTCATTTAATCCTCATAGTGTCTGTTTGTTGAAAAATGTCCACATGTCCACATGTTTCAGAAACTTTTCACATTTGAAGGCAGAGATAATAAAAGTAAATGTGAGTCCACTCATTCATATCATGAGTTAAACTGCTGTGGGGTTTTCAGTGTGCTTTCCAAATGATCTCACGGAGCCGTCTGAAGGTCAGGTTTGATTGTACTGCATGGTGAGGTGTCCAGCTGGGGAGCGCTTCATATTTTCACCATCTGGCCCACACAGTTCAAACATATTGTGGCAGCATCGATGGTAAAATGGTCACAAGGCAGATTTGCATGAACTGAGGTGTGATGTTGTTCCACTGTTATGCAAATATAATCTTATCATTGTGTGCCGCTAACATTTGCTAATTAGCACTAATCAAACAGAACAGCTGAGGCTGCAGGGAGTTTAGGTAATCAGTCAAAAGTGGTGGAGGCAAATATACTGTTTGAGTTGTCAGAGTCAGGTGCATGTCTGGGTTCTTGAAACAAGGGGAAGTTAGATATTGTGCTTTGGTGTGTTCACCAGCCAGTTCAAACAGTTGGAGCTGACACACTGGCTGAAACCTCAGCTCAGCATTTTAAACCCCTGCTGCAACTATGGTCAAAAATGATTCTCCTCAGCGTCATCACTCAGTTCAACTTGAACACATGGAAGTGATATACGTCAGAAAGGACACACTGTTTGATTGTGATCACAATCATTTTACTCAGCTACACTAAACTGTTTTGTATTCTTTATGTGTGTGTGTGTGTGTGTGTTATTGAGTCCAAACACAACACTTTGAGGTATGACCAGATTCTGTCCTCAGAGTCTCAAACTAACCACAGTGGAGCTTCTCTCCTACCAACAACATCATTAAAGAAGAAACATGATCAGCATTATCTTTACAAGGACCGACAGTAGCAGCAGGCCAGGTCTGTCCCCGCTGACTGAGAGGAAACGTTCTGAATGAAAAGTCTGTTTTCTCTCATTAGACCGGAGCCAGGATGAACACAGAAAACTGATGAGCAGGTAAACAGATTCACATGAAAGAATTTTGCTGCAGCTAAAGACTCCAAAGGGTTAAAGACCTCTGACGGTCCACCTTCTCTGATTTATTTTAATGATTCAGAAAAACTACATTTTAAATTAAATGAAGGATTTTCTCAGGGTGGCACAGTGAGGACACGATTAGTCTCTAGGCAACAAGGGTCCATGTTCAAACCCTGTTCACCCCAAGGCCTTTCTGTGTGGAGTCTGCATGTTGTCCCTGTGTCTGTGTGGGTTTTCTCCTCCCACAGTCCAAACACATGCAGGTCAGGATTAGGGTCTGAACCCAGGTGGACCCGGGGCCTTTCTGTGTGGATTCTGCATGTTGTCCCTGTGTCTGTGTGGGTTTTCTCCTCCCACAGTCCAAACTCATGCAGGTCAGGATTAGGGTCTGAACCCAGGTGGACCCGGGGCCTTTCTGTGTGGAGTCTGCATGTTGTCCCTGTGTCTGTGTGGGTTTTCTCCTCCCACAGTCCAAACACATGCAGGTCAGGATTAGGGTCTGAACCCAGGTGGACCCGGGGCCTTTCTGTGTGGAGTCTGCATGTTGTCCCTGTGTCTGTGTGGGTTTTCTCCTCCCACAGTCCAAACTCATGCAGGTCAGGATTAGGGTCTGAACCCAGGTGGACCCGGGGCCTTTCTGTGTGGAGTCTGCATGTTGTCCCTGTGTCTGTGTGGGTTTTCTCCTCCCACAGTCCAAACTCATGCAGGTCAGGATTAGGGTCTGAACCCAGGTGGACCCGGGGCCTTTCTGTGTGGAGTCTGCATGTTGTCCCTGTGTCTGTGTGGGTTTTCTCCTCCCACAGTCCAAACACATGCAGGTCAGGATTAGGGTCTGAACCCAGGTGGACCCGGGGCCTTTCTGTGTGGAGTCTGCAGTCCTGTAATTGGCTGCTGATCTGTCCAGAAGGGACCCACCTCACAGCCCCCTGTGACCTTTGATAGGAATAAACAGTAAATAATGGATGGATGATAATTCTGTCATTTAAACAACATGACCCCTGTTGCTTTTCTGTACCTTTGTGAGTCCTGTGTTAGGCCTACAGGTCCTCTTTGTCCTAACTTGTATGAATGGTTTAATGAGGATATCAGGTTGGGGGCAGATATCTCAGAATCTAATTATTACCTCATACAAAGCCCGACTTTTAGCGCAGCCTCATTAATCTCTTCTGTTTACAGGCTGTTTCTCTAAACAAGCAGCCTGTTATGTACCAGTCAGGAGAGTCATTTTCACCCAACACAGTGGAGATTCAAAGAGATGTTTGTGGCAGCTGTGGTTCAACTGTGGAGCTGTGAATGTGCCTATAACACAACTGCAAATCAGTGACTGCAGCACTGAGAACCTGCAGCCTGTAGGGGATCGATTGGTGGTTTCTCACTAAAAGCTCCGTCGTGGTCCCATTATGGGTAAACCCATCTCTGTTTATTATTATGAATAAATCAGCTGCAGTCCCTCGGGCAGCTTCTCTCCGAGTATGACAATAGACAAAAACATGAAAAGATTTATTATTATTTGTCATCATTGTTATCATGCAGCCAACTTCCAGTAGCACATTTTAATTTGTCAATCACAGATTGGTCTTCACTCCTGTCACATGTCTCAGCTGTGCTCAGCGCTGGCTGATGTAAAACGGAGAACATGGAAATATAAACCACACTGGGAGAAATGTTGAAGCTCCAAATGAAGGAGTTAACCTTTCCGATGCTGAATTATGCAGATGTAACATTGGCCAGCTGCCCCTTTTGTGAGTACTTCCCATAAACCCCAAGATAGTAGGGGTTTATGTGCTTATCATGATGGATGTACATCAGGGTCCCACAGGTGCTGGTGACATACAAATCTAAAATATTTTCTAAAGATCACGACATTCACAGTGTTGTGAATTAATTTCAGCCACACAAAGAGATGTAAAGACAACTCTGATAGGCCAGAACGTGTGCTTTAATGACACATTTATGAGCACTAATGCTGATAAATAATTGACAGAGCATATGGCTTTGAAAACTCATAATTCTCATGGGCCACAGAGAGGGAGGTAATAAAAGCCTTTAACTTTTTTCTGAATCTTAATTGATTATTCGAGGATTTATGTAAATGTCCATAAAAGCTTTAATTTATATGTGACCTTTAATGCAAATCACTTATTAAACGGGGAAAAGACAGAAAAATGAAAACCTATTCAGAAATGAAAATAGAAAACGTATGAAAGTTAAGGTCAGAAATGAATAAATGGACAATAAATGAAAAAGAAGCCACAATGACAGAGACCCCTTGACTTCACAAAATAGATAAAACAGAATCAGATAGTAGCCTGGCAAATTAGTGAAGTTAAGGATTTACTTCTGCACAGCACAGTGTCCTTTTTGCAATCAAATTCAGATCTGAACCAATTCATCAGGCTGAGCAGAAGGAGATCAGTGTCACTGCTGAGGGTATTTCTTCTCCTTGCTACTGGATTCTTCCTGAGTGCACACCGTGAGGACGAATGTGTTCAGATCTGAAAGAGATATCAATGAAAACACAACACGATACAAAGAACAATTTTATCTGACGAGGGATGATGGTAGAATTGCAAATAATTTGCTATTGTGCTTGTCTGCCTTGAACAAACACATATACCGGTATTCATATGAACTGAACCACCTGTGTAATATGGATATACATGTATGGTATTTATGTATTTGATATAATTGCAATGAAATTGAAGCAACTTTGTCTCAATAAAAAAAAAGGAATTCTCAAGTTCATCTGTAAGAACAGTGTGAACTCCTCCAAAGAGGTATGATCGAGCTTAGGACAGGCAAAGACATAAAGAGTGAAGCTTATTTAACTGAATATTTGAACCAATATCTCAGAAGCATCAGAAAAATGTTCAGAGTGCAGCAGAGTTGTTTTTTAGCATGTGAGTTGACAGTGTTGTCCGGCTGCAGTCCTGAAGTTTCACTGCTGTGGTTGAAGGAGTTAATTTCCTCCAGTTTACTAATTTCCAGAATGCAATCCTCTTCCCGGTACGTTTTGAGAAGGCAGAATCAATCAACCAATAATTATCCTTTTCTGCAGAATGTAAGGGCTGAAAATGTCATGTTGGTCTTGATTTGAAAGTGTCTTCTGCTGTGGGCTTTGTGTTTTATTATCAGACACTATCTTCTTTCAACAAGCACAGGAATAGTTCAACTACACTACTCTGACAAGCACAACACTTCCCTATCTGTGAACACACATATGCAGGATCTGTACCTTTAGCATAATGATGAATATGTTTGAAAATGCTTTTGGATTAAAGGGATACGGCTTTGTTGAGTTGCAGGGCCTTGTATTAAGACTCAAGGCTGCTCCCCCTTCTGCAACGAACCATGCCCTCGGGTATATAAAAGAACCAAACTCATCACAGAGCATAGCACGGCATTCTTAACTAGCACAGAGGTCATTCACAAAGCTGATCACAGCGAGACGAAGGGGAAACATGGCGGACGGCAGGATCAAAAGCATCCAGAATGAAGACAAATAGCCAGTGACGCATCGTTTGAAAAAAAGATGAGACAGAGGGAGTGAAAGTCGTGGAGACTCTTGCACTTTAATGTAAGAAAATCCTGTGTGTATTCAGACCACATGAAGTTGTGGAACATGCCGTGATGGACTGATCTAGTTGAGGTTGGTCATGACATAGAAGCACACTTCAAAGCTCTCAAAGCAGAAATTTGTTGTACCCTAATTATAACAGACCTTTTAGAGTCCAGCATGCAAATTCACCTGGAGTGACAAATTGAGGTGGAGACACTCTGAAGCTGCATTTGAAAAGCAAAATGGAAAGAGACTGGAGGGAAATAACAATTGTCTTTAATGGACGTAATTCATCAGGACACTTCTGTGTGTGTGTGTGTGTGTGTGCGGCTTCATTTTAAGCCAAGCAACTGCCTGACTGAGAAAAAATCTGTTCAAAAGAATTTATCTCCTTGCATGTACCATTGTAAAGATATACAAACAGATTTATAACCAAGCAAATGTAATTAGTTTCCAACTGCAACCTGACAATTTCAGTGCTTATTATCGTTGACAGGATGTCTTGATGGTTTAAGCAGAATCACAAGTTAACAAAAGCCACAATCTGGCTTCACTCTCAGTGTGTAGCCCCCCTGGCAGACACACACAGATATACAGTACATACATCTCAGCTGTGACATCTCACCTGCTGCCAGTTTCCACTGACTCTGCAGTTAAACTAACATGACATTTTCATGTCGAGCAAGCTCCACACTCACATTGATCTTTTATTCATGAATGGTATTTATTTCAACTTTTAAAAAATGAATGTGTTAACTGTCTTGATGTTTCATATTCCCATCACTACAGATATTTTTCAGTGCTGTTCAGACCTTTTCTTCCTCTTTAAACTTTTTCAGACTCTTAGGATTAGACTCTTAGACTGTTTTAGATTTACACTATCATATTATTGTTTTAGAATTTATGAAGATAACTTTAAATAATTGATTTACAAGGACCGTGATAAAATAAAACACAGTCATTTTTAAGGTTTGTGTCTAAACCTTCCTACAATTGAGATGTAAGGAATGGTATTTTAACATCAAGTTAAAAATAAAGGTCAAAAATACTAATTAAACCATGCATATGTGGTTCTTACTGGAGACAGAAATAAGAACAAATTTTCTGCTGCTGAGGCACCAATAAAGAGATTCTGTGGCATCCAGTTTATTTATGTGTTTAATACACTTAAATATTGACTTAACAGGGCTCAGGTTTTTAGGGAACAGGGACATGTAGTCTTTAGTGTAACAAAGTGTCTGTGGCAGCAAGTAGAGTAACATTAGAGGACCATAAATTGATCCCTGGGGGACACCACATAAAGTCAGCCTTTATAAAACTGCACAACTCACTGTAAAAAACTGTTCAGTGCAAATCCTGCACTATAAACATGGCTACAGGAAGCTATACCTTAAGAAAATTTGTTGGAGTCTATATGGAAACAGTTGCATGGTGAAAACAAAACAATGGAGATAGTTTACGTGAAAAAACTAAAGTATAATTTTTTGCTTTTGCTTTTTGGTGGGTTCACTAAATCAATCTGTCACCAAAAATAACTACATGTAAAAGTATCTCACCTGGTTTTTAAGTAAAAATTGTGCAGAAATGTTGTATAATTTGTGTTTATTCAGTACAAATCACAACAGTAGCAATAAACACAGAAGAGCCTGGAGCCTCTGTAGCCATTTAAGTGCAGTTTTTCCAACTTTCCCAAATAATTTAATAATTTTCAACAAACATTACATCAGTAGGATGCAATTTCCTGAGATGCAATTTAAATATTAGATATTCAACATTCCAAAAAATTAATACAAATTGTCCCTACATATTAGATATCCACCAACCTCACACCTCATTAGTCAGAAGATACAATGGTGCACTTACAAAATTAACAAATTAACAGCAAATTAACAGTGCTGCATGTAGCCACACTGAACTCAATATTTGGCTGCCTTCTTGGATGGATGTTTTTTGTCTGTCTTAGGACTCTTTATATACAAACTTTATATATAATTTTTTAATATAATTATGAATCTCCAAGAAGAAATAGCAAAGTACAAAATCTCAATATTACAATTCAACATGTCATTTATCTTGATTTCTGGACTTTAATAGTGCAAAATTACTGAGCAAGCAATGTCAGTTCGTCCTACATAAGTAAAACTACATTGGTATAAATTATTCAAGCCTGACTTTCCCGGCACCAGAGCAAAAAAATAAGATAAAAAACAAATAAGCAAGAAGAATTACAGTGCCAGAAATTATATAAACAGTATTTTTTCTTATTGAAACCCTCTGGAGGAGTCAGCTGAGGGCATTGTCTCAGTGTTAAAGTGCCCCTCAGCGATAAAGGCACATGTTGGTGCTCTGATACAGGTACATGTAGGCGTCACAGAAGAGGCGTTTGGCCACACCTTTCATGTCTCGTGGTACCTGATTGGCCAGCTCCGCAGGAGACATTTCCAGGTACATGCCAACCTCAGGGCAGGTGTACACCTCAGGGATGTTGAAGCCATCTCTCTCTCCTGAACACAGCAAACAGCTCAGCCACAGACCATTTGTATAAATGATGCATGTAATTAGGCAATTGATAAAAAAAGCAACGTCTCACCCTGCCTGTCAGCCATGCTGTCAAAGAAGATCCAGTCTTCGTTCTTTGGTCCATATTTGATGAAGGACACGTAGTGGCTTGTCTCAATACAGAGCACAGCGAACAACTCCAGCTTGTCTCTGGTCAGAGTGTGAGGTATGCTGTGACCAAGGTAACCTTTAGGAATGTCCAGTGCAGCTGGTTGATGGGACCGGCGCTGAGGATGAGAGTGCACCTGAAACCAAACAGAAAGGGCTAAAACTAAGATTTAGTGTCATCATCTGCTATTTTCCATATTTGATACATTTACATTTATAGCAGATCTTACTAATCCTACTAATCTCATCACACGATTATTAAACACAAATTGGATATGCATTAGTAGAAAAATGTGAAAGAAACAAACAAGAACCAATTAAAATAGAAGTTCAAATCATTTCTTTAGGAACCACATAAGAATCAGAGGTTGGAGCTATTGCGCTGGAGATTTTCCAGACAGTTTTTTTACTAAAACCACAAGAAAAGTAAATTATTTTCAGACGTTTTTTTACCTTTTACATGATTTTAGAAACTAAAACCTATGTTTTTTAGTTTTACTAATGTGTCTGCAGATATGGATGAATCATTCGTAGCACCTGAGACTTTGATTAACTAATTCTAATTAAGGATGGATCCAATTGAATGACCCAAACCTTAGACGAGCAGGTCTTGCAGAAGACTTTGAATCCTGTCTGGCTGAAAACAGAATCTTTAAAACAGGCGGTGCACTCTTCCTCTGCCAAGTTTCCACACAATATGCACTGCTGAGGACCTGAAGCGAACACACACACACACACACACACACACGCTGGATTCTCTCTCTCTCTCTCTTTTTTTTTTTTTTTTTAAAGATAATACTCCGTGTGCACCGTGCATGTGTTAACCTTCAGAGAGGAGGTCAGTGATGTCCAGCTCCAGAGACGGAATGATCTTGTCAAACATCTTGAATTTCTTTCCAAAGCGAGGCATCTGCAGAATGAGGCAGGAGGGCACCTGCAAATATTAGAAAATGAAATAAGAAGATAGCACACTGCACAGACAGAAAACAGAAAAATGAAGTGACTCCATGAGAGGAGAGGATCTGCTGAGAAAATTGTCCAACAGAGCCATCTACTGGAAAAGCATCCCCTGACACACAGTTCCATATTATTTTTACAGGCAGACATTGGCATCGTAAAGTAAATGTCTGACAGAAATTCAGGGGATGTCACCTCTGCCAGCTTGAGTCCTGCACTGTGGAAGGAATGTTCCAGCAGCTGCTGGACTGTCGGAAGAACCAGGCTGTGGTTCTGGTCCAGGAAGATCTGATAGCAGTAACTCTCCTGCACTTTACCACCAGCTGAGCTACAGGGGGGAGAGGAAGTGATGAGAAGTGTGCAGGTAACTTTACATCAGCTGGTGTGAAGTGGGATCTAACAGTAGTGTTGTAAGCCTACAGTTTGAGAAGAGGGTCCAGGGCCAGAATGTGGTGCATGATGACAATGAGGAACTCCTCTGGGTCTGAAAAACAACAGCCACATCAACAGTCACTTTGAATCAAAAGAACTAATCTGATGCTTTACAGCTTCTGGACTAAGCTGACCCTTCTCATCTGTGGTGAAGGAGCCACTGTAGCCATGTTTCTGCAGCTGCTGCCGGAGCTTCATGACATGCCGCCCTTCCACAAAGCCCTTGCTGCAGACAACATACAGACAGCATGACATGCACTGTAAGGAATTACCACACAAAACAATTAAACATTTTATGAAACACAAAAACATGCACCTGCGGAGGGGGTTGACTATGTCCCTGAGCAGTGTTTTCTGAATGGGTGCATCCTGAGGTGCTGTTGATTTAAACAGCATGGAGTCCAGCACAGACGAGCAGGAAAACAAACTGAGAGCACAGACAGTAACAACTCTATGACATAAAAAAGACATTATGTTGTGCAGCAAGATTCAAGTTTTACAATGTGCAGCCAGGTCCCATTTCTTTCAGTATGCTGTAAAATACACATGCAGAAATCTGAAACTAGCTTTGAATGCACCCCGAAGGAAAGTTATGAAAATAGACCCTGCTTGAATCTAAACATAACTTTTCCAAAAAATGTTGTTCACTGTGATACTTTACAAAAACAACCAAGTTTTAAGTCTCTGCAAGTTGAATTTCATATTGGACAGAAAAAAAGCTGTCAGGATGTCAGGAAACGATCCTCAAAACTTGATAATGTGAATTACATATGCTTTGTCTGGTTATGGGGATAAACATGGAAAACTTTACTATGTATTATTTATTAACATATGCTCATCTTCCTGACCCAAAGAGGGCAGCATCCATGTAGCAGGAGTTGCAGTGGCCCTGGATCCCCTTCATCCGTCCAATCAGAATCTGGTTAACCTGGTCAGTGCTGAGAGGAGGAACAGCCTCCAGCATCCCTGCACTCTGCTCTGTATCGCTCTCTAAAGTAACACACAGCACACACATTAATTATTAAGTATGCTAACACTTAAAACCACAACACCTTACAGAATAGGCAGGTCCAGCTAGTGATAACTACTGAAGGTGTGTCACTCCAGCTGTTGGAGCTGCTGCCAAACTGCAATCAGTTTTATGTCAAGCAGTCAGCAGTGGTCAGACGTTGGTAGATCCTGCTCTAACCTGTGTCTTCCTGTTTTGACAGCTTCTCACTGTGATTGGCTGATATGCTCTGAAAACGTGAGTCAGGGTGGCAGGAGCGCAGCCTCACAAACAGACCTCTCTTGGGAGGACAATAGAAGTAACGTTTACCCCTAAAGGTGCCATCATTCACTCCCTTGTCTTCCTCCTGTGGATGCAAATACAGGAAGATTAGACTGATACTGAATCCAAGATTAAATTAAGGTTATATATCATGTATATCATTATCATATATAATGATATACATGATATCATATATCATTTATTGGTTTGAATTTAAAAATTGCAAATCCATTGCCAGGTGGGTACTTATCAGTTTCTAGTGTTGTAACATGTCAGTGTAAAGACTACCAGCTCTAGTCCAGCCATGACTGGTCCTTGATCAGGCAATGTGCCGATCCACCGGATGATTCCATACAAATTGCCTGCAGGCAAGGTCACTTCTACCACAGAGTCCACACTGAACAGGTCATCACTGTCTGTTTCCACTGGAGGTGTATCAATGTCCATGGTCTCTGATTATACAGTGAATAATGTATTTGGGTCAGATTTGTTACAAATGTGGGAAACAGCATCACATTTCATCATGTAAATCTTGTTCACACCTGCAGGCACCTCTTCCTTCGCAACACACTCTAGTGGAAGTCTAACTTCCCCCCCTGTCTTCCCATTCTCATCTGTGTCCTGGAAACAACAACAAAGAAAAACATAAATGTCTTGCAAACTGAAGGAAATAGCTAATTTTTGAACTTTTATACAGTACAACAAAACAGAAAATATGCTGAATTTTACTACTGCACATTACTAAATAAATAAATAGTAATACACATTAAAACCATGCAGACTTGAAAGTTTGTAACACCACAGGACCCTACTAAATAATGACTTATTACGATAAAATAATGGAACACAAAATCACACAACTCTACTAAAATTAATTTCTCATCAAGATGCGTTTGTCTTCAATTTTTTTCGGGACCATTTTATCTGAAAATCTAAAATATTACTTACTGTGGAGATCCAAACATAATCTTGGTCCACATTCACTACCATTCCGTGGTGAAGTATGTCATTGATGAAGTAAGTGACTCTGTCCCCTGTGGTGAGGTTTTCTGTTTGTTGCTGAGAGAAGGGCTCAGGGGTCGATGGTGACAGGGAGCTGGGAACCAAAGGCTTGACTCTGGCGAACGGGGCAAAAACGCCACAGTTTCTCTCACATGAAAAAAGTGTTTTACACAGGTAGCTTCCATCAGTTTGTCCTTTCCCCCTGTGTTCTCCCTAGAGAAAAGAAGAACAGCTGCCCATTTGAACTAATCTTACACACATTTTCAGTTTAATAACTGTACAAGGTCAGTTCATTCATATGTCAAAAAAAGATTTATTTCAGTCACAGTGGTATTGATGCAGTGCAGATATTTTAGTTTCCTTTGCTCATAGTTTCAGATATCCCCCCTTGGGATTTCTGCCTCCACCCAAAACAACTGAGCTTCACAAAGTTCTGTGAAGAAACACAATTAAATATGACTTGCACCTTAAATGACATTGTAAAATTCAGTGTAGAAAGTAGTTCCAATGGACATTGTTCACAGCCACACAGGCTCTGTGGATTATGCACTATTAATTAGAGTTTCTGTGCAAAAGGTAGGAAGCTAGAGCAACAGTTCACATTGTGTGTTAGGAGAAAGTCAGAAGAACTGGTTTAAAATTACCTAAAAGACATATTTTCAAATGTAATTTGAAGCACAAAACATGATATTTAATTTTGTGCTTTCATTAATGTCAGTTGTACAAAGGTGGAGGCAGAAATCTTTGAGACACTCAAACCCAAGTGAAACCAAATTATTGAATATGCACACAAACAGATAGTGGGAAGGAAAAGCAAGAAACTATTTTGGTTGAACAAAGACTTAAGTCACACCTGCAGTTCAATCCCAAAGAACGTTCCTGAGATAGGATCTGGATATGCTGGCTCTGTTATTTTTCCAATATAGCGGATGATGCCTCGCAGCTTTTTTCCGTTTTCCTCCACAGTAACTCCTGTACCTTTAGTGAGTCCTTGTGCCATTTGGAGATCATCTCTCTGCATGAACCAGTTCAGCCTTTCTGAGGCATCAGGCAGGGCCAGCAGCAGCCCGGCTTCCTCTGCACTCAGTGCCCTCATGCTACTCAAGTCTACTTCACGAGCTATGGGTGTATATGAATCCAACGAGGTGACCTTCAGCTTTGAGGGAGAGCCACCTTTTTTAGATGCTGCTGTGTGCTGAGATTTATGCATGTAACATATGCAACCGGGTTTGATGTTACTGAAAATGTCATGTTTTTCTGTTACGATGAAGTACACGTTGTCTGCTGACGTCATGTTGCAGAGACCAGGTGATGTCGCAGGGCACTGTACAGAAACACACGCACACAGTCGTGTGTCAGTATAGTTGTGAGGACACTCATAGACATACTGCATTCCCTAGACCCAAACTTTAACCATCACAACTAAACAAACAAACAAAAAAACAGACAGACACTTTACACATAACTAACCTTAACCAAGCATTAACCATGACCCGGACCCTAACCTAAACCTAATTCTAACCCTAATCCCCAAACTAAGTCTTAAGCCTCAAAAAACAATTTGAAGTCGTGAGGACTGGCCAAAATGTCCTCACAAGAACGGCATCAGAATAAATCGTGTCCACACAAGCACATAAAGACGCGTATACACATATACACACACACACACACACACACACACACACACACACACACACACACACACACACACAGTGTAGACACTGTTAATACAATAAGTCTAGCTCCAACTTTAGCTCGTTAGCCTCTTAGCTGCCAGCTCGACAATTACCAGCGTCAAACTGAAATCGAAGCAAAATGTGAAGTTTAAAGGGAAACTTTAATCTAGGACACGTCAGGTTTGGTTTTCTTGTGTTAGCAGACAAGGATCAGTGGAAAAGTTTTCGTTACCTTCACTTGTTTAACAACTTTACTCTTTTCTTTCCGTTTTGTCTTCGCTGTTTTAGTCAGTGCCAACAAGCTGCTTTGCTAAGTTTCACTTCCCCTTTCATTTCATTTCCAAGCGTCGTCGTTTGACATCTCTCAGTCTTCTGGTACCTGGGGCAGCTCGCAGGTTATTCTGAAAACCAAGTGAACAATAAACGTCTTCCAAACTGGGGATTGATGGTTTTAAAGGACTATTTTCAAAGCGACACTTGTTTTTAAATCAGTTGACAGTCCGCAGCCCTTCGTGTGACATGTTTGGCCTATATGAGCCCTCAGTACTGTCTTACAGACAACCACCGGGTTTACCTGAATAGTACTGCGGTGTACTGTACAAAATGTACTCTGAAAAATAATAAATAATGAAATAATCGGGTTAAAACACACAGTACTATTCTTACATCTTGTCATATAGGATTTATAATGACACATTTCGTTTGCTATGATTTTTCTTTGCAGCTTCATTGTGTAAGGCTGACAACATGTGTGTCTGGAAACTTTTTGTTTACAACCTTGGAATATCCCATTATCAAATCAAACGTACGAATTCAGTATGTTCAAATTCCAGATATACATATATAATAAAGGTAGGTCATATCTAATGGTAGGTCATATCTAGCCACAATTTAGCTGATTACTATTAAAAAATCACATTATAGAATAGAAACTTTTCAGAAACCCTTTGCCCAATTTCTCTTGATAATCTGCAGAACAAAGTGTGAATCGTTTTAATTGGGACTGCTTTATGGCAAAGAGAAAGTCCCACTGAAAACTGTTAACTGTTACTGGCCACTGACTTCTCTTCGTAAGAGTTTGTGATTAACGTGGCACTATGAAAGAAAATGGAAATTAGGAAAAGGTGGAATAAAAACAGACACATCTGTGAAATAAAACCACAATAACACTAAGCATGAACTGAATTACAATATTGGCTTGTTTTAAAAGGTGCAAATAACACTACAATAACAGACGTATTTGTGTTATACCATTTAATACAAGTTAGTTTTGCCTCATAAACTGTGCCATGTCGCAGTAACAGCCTGCAAGACAGCACTGAGGGCTCAATGTTTAAATTAGTAGCGCTCTGTGATTGGACGCTACATTAGACGTCATCCGTAAGGGCCTCTGCTCGTCGCTTTTTACCTACGTAGAAGTTAAGTCGTAAACATGGAGGAGAGAGAAGCGCTTAAGAGGCAAATTGAACTTCTTCAGAGTAAGTCTTGCTTTTTTAAACGTTGACTCGTCTTAGCGGAAACAGAAAACAAGTTCCCCGCGATTAAAGTTCCCACAGAGAGACGTTAAGCGTTAGCTTCGCTTCCCGCCCTTCATAAAACTCCGTTAGCTAATGTAGCTACAGGTGGACACGGCCTGTGTCTGAAACAACACCTGAAACAGTAATTAGCTGTCCATGCTGCCAGCTGTACGCCACCTGCCACCTGTTTGTCCCATTAACACCAACATGAAGCAGCTGGCTTGTTCTGTTTGAAGGCTAAGCGCTAAACGCTGCGTTCACTCTGCTAATCACAGAAAATGCTTGTATTTATTCGCGTAGCTGAGTTTGTGGTGGTTTTTCACTTTGTGCCACGGTTTCAAGAGTTTATTTAAACTATTCTTATATTACAATGCCCAGATGGGTGATAAAGGAAAACTGAACATAAAGTGTCTTGAGTCTTTGTGCACCACAGTTTAATGTTTTGGAGCAAACTGTTTGTTTTAATACGACACTGCTCTCAGATAAAACAATTATTAGACTTAGACAAAACTAATCATTAATTACGTTGTGACCTTAGGAGGGACAGACATTCCTCTGAAGGACATGGCATCATTTCTTGATGATGATGATGATGATGATGATGGAGAGAGGCACATTTTTATTTTTTTATTTTAAAACTGGTTGCTTACCAAACCATGCCCATTTTTAAATTTACAGATCTCATCAATAAACACAAAAGCATTCATGGTGACACCCCGTTTGCAAGAGTTGAGCAGAGGGAGCCAGGAGCTCCATCCAGAGGCAGAGGTCACAGCACATCTGACAGAGGGAGACTGTATGCCCCGCCAAGCCGTGGCAGTTGGAGGAAGACCTATTCTCTGAAAAACAAGAGTCCTCAACCCTCTGTCAAACATCTCTCAGCTTCTACGTCCTCTTCCGTGGGTCAGTCTAGTTCCCAAGGTTTGTCACGCAGTGTTTCCCTGCCTGACAACAGCAGAGGAGCTCAAAGTGATAGAACCAAAACTGCCACTTTATCACAAGGGATTACTCATCAGATGAAACTGGGACATACAAGCAGCATGACAGGGATTAGAGAAGATGCAGCAAAGAAAACATCCATAGATGCTCTACATAAAAAAGCTGAAGGTGCAGCTGTGTCTGAGCATGAAGGTGCAAAAGCAAATTTCAGCTCATCAGGCACAAGGATACTACATGACGAGCTTCACCAACAGAATCAAGAATTTGGCCAGAAGGCTGAAAGCAAGCAGGTTGTCTATCTGGGAAAGAAAGTCAGTGGGTCTTCAAAAGTGCCTTCTTCAGTTAAGGTCAACACCTCGACTAGTTTGCAGAGCAGTTCCCAAGTACATATCAAACCTTTCTTGATGGGCCAACCCAGCACTGAGCCGAACCAGACTACTGCCACAACTCCAGCTGTTCTCACAACTGGTAAAACCACGCCAGTTGTCTCTGCTCTGTCTCAAGTGTCAGAACAACCTGCCGTTAAGCACTCAGCTCAGAACTGCCAGGTCCAACCTCCATCTGTCTTTAAAAAATCAAAGTTCATTTGGGTAAAGAACCAGAATGTGGCAGGAGCTGAGCCCAGACAAGTGAACTCTATTTCCTCTTCCACCGTCAAAGCTGTGACTGAATCAAAACCTAGAGTTACCACTGGAACCTCTCCTTCACTTTTAATAAGCAAGAGAACCCCCGCTAAGAAGTTACCACGAAAGCTTAGCCCGATCACTGTAGCCCCCAAGACTTCCAAGTATAAATGGGTCTCCTCCTCTGCTGGAGTCCAAGCAAAGACATCTCGAAAACCCCTGTCACCCAAAGCTCTCACCCTTGCTCAGAGAGTTTTAGAAAAGGCAGAGGCCACAAAGAAACTTAAACCAAGCTCCAATCCCTCTGTAAAAATAAAAAAGGGAACCAGCTCCCCACTCAGCAGCCGCTACTGCTGGAAGGCTGGGGGACTGGGTACCTCGGCTGCAGTGACAGGAGGTGCAGCAGTGGCACGCCGTAGATCTGCCTTCCACTGGATCTCAGAAAAAAGCAACAGAGTAAAAGGGTTTGTGGTTTCCTCATCACTACCTCAACGTGCCTCCATCCCATCTTCCTCCCCTGGAGGGTTCAAGCTCCGCAGCAGGATGAAAATCATTAGAAGGTCTGCCAGCAGGTAAATAATGGAAGGATGCACATGATCTGATTTCCTTTCTTGTAGGTTTATTTCTTACTATGTTCTGCTCTTACTATGTTCATATTGTCCAACTGCCTTTTGCCAAAAGGTGGCAGCAAAGTATGTCTTATACAGAAATGATTCCTTGCTCATGTTAGTGTTGTTTAGACATGAATTAAATATATTTTATTATTTACTTAATAGTGGCCTCTGATGTTTTGCTAATTACACTGTGGTCTTTTGTTCTCTGTATTGTGACCGCAGTGGATGTGGGGCTGAGAAGGGAAGCAGCCCGTCAGCAGGAAAACATTCCCCACGGGGCCGAACACTCACCTCAGGCAAAAGTCCTGTAGGAGTCAAGAGGACCCCGTCCAGGGAGCTTGTTTCTTTCGGTAGACACAAGTTGAGGCGGATGACACCCACGGTATCAAGGACAAGTAAGAAGCACACACACATTAAGTTGCATTTATATTCTCAATTGACTGAGACAACAGATGAAACAAGGTTGTTTAGTTAAGTGTTACTGTTATTTATCCTTCAGAGCTCTTCATTTTATAATATCTGCTGGGAGCCATTTCTCTAATGAGCTGTCAAACAAAGGTTCATCCTTACATATTGACATTAATTGATCAGAGCAGGCGTGTGTGTTGTAGTTCTGTGGAGGAAGTGCTGGAAATCTGCAGTCATTGTAAATTCTTTTTCTTCTGTCTTCTTATCTGAAAATGTGGATCTGAGAAGCTACAGACACCTTCATCTTTACTCTCGCTCAGTTCTCTCTCTTAGTCTTGTGTTTTTTGTTGACTCCTATTTTTCCATCACCATCTTTCCCTTCAGTTCTGCATGACCTATGCCCAAATGTTCTCAGACTATTGCCTGCTAGATACTAGTAGTATACAGCATGTACTCTGTACTTATTGTTGTAGTACATTGTTTTGTTGTTGCTTTACAATAAATCACTGTATTTTGCCATTTTTTACTAATAGGAAATGTAGTAAATCTGCTAAAGTTTCAGCGAGCTTGTGATTTTGAAATGACCCTGCCAGCTCTAATCCACCAGCAGGAAGCAAAGATTTTTTTTTCCAAGATCCTGCTGGATCGGTATTTTTTTTTTTTTTTTTTAACTACCTCATCTACCACTAATAGTAGCCTCTCTGTGGGACAATAGTGTATGTAGACAGCACCAAGCTTTTTTCTGCACCCTGATATACATATATACATTTTTAGTGTTTAATTTTACTTCATTCCTTTCATTTGAACAGTGTAAACCAACTATATAGTGAAAACAGCTTATAATTGTGTCACATGGAATTGGCTTTCAGCTAACGCTCTGACAGCAGCTATTGCCCGCACTCTCCAGTAGAGGGCAGCAGCTCGCATCCTCAGCTGCCATGTAGTGGCTTTGTGCATCTGGCTGTCACAGGAGAGGAGAACAGGAGGGCTGGAGGAGGAGGAGGGGGGAGGTTAATTGATTGCCCAATTCAGCCGTGATGGCGAACAAGTGCCGATAGCGGGTAATTTGCAGAGGTGGAGGCAGGCAGCGCCACTGCTATCAAGCCCTGGCACTGCTCTCCCTCCAGTAGATAAAAAGGAGCTAATGCATAATTATCCTTTTGCAAATTGGATTGTTTTAACGAACTGTAGAATATAGGCCTAACCTGATGGAAAGCAATCATTGTTTTTACAGCCCCCCTGCCTCCCCTCCTCTCTCCCCCTCCCTCCCTCCACTTGCCCCTCCAACCCTCCGGTCATTCTGCGTGTACCCTACACGCCTCATGCCCATCTTGGTGTAATCTCCCATACTCAATGGAGTCAGAAGACATTAGAAAAGCCATCACTATTAACATTAGGCTTTATTCGTCCCCATGGCTCTGCGTCTTTCAGTCTTTCTCTTTTTCCGATTCTTTAACTATGTGCCCTGTCTCACACCTCTTACACCCTTTCCCCTTTCCCTTCTTCATCAGCATGTCTCCCATGCTTTTTATGTCATGTGTGCAGAACCTGACTGGCCTACAGCAGCAACACATTCATTTCTAATTAAGGATGTGAATTCAGAATCAGAGACACAGGAAAGGTGGAGAAGGGGTGAGTGCAGAGAAAGATGGAGTGAGGAAAGCTGCTCATAGCCGTCTGTGCCTCTGATAAGAGCTGCTAATAAAGAGCAAATTGAATTACTAATGATGGGAAGCAGAGTCCCTATAGATGAGCCCGTTAAAAATCAACCTTATGACCACTCACACACGCATGATAATACACTCACAAACAATGTTTCTTAATTTCCTCCTCAATGACTAGCTTTAGCCTTTCCTCTTCACCTTAGGGGCGAGTGTTTTCTGAGGTGCTCGGTTATCTGTGGTTTAATTTAAAGACTGCATAAACCTAAGTAAGCAGTTAGGGCTGTAATGAATCGAGAGCCATGTGTGTATATATGTCTATATGTGTGTGTGCGCTTGCATGCGCTCGGAGACAGCCATGTAGCCCAGATAATCTAATAAAGCAGATAAATGTCAGGAACCGGCAGAACACAGAGAGGAAGAGTGCTGAGCCGAGCGGCTTCAGGCCCCATGTGACAGGCTGCTGGAGCGTTTTAGGTCTCTATCTCACTGCACTTTCTCAGTCTTTCCCTCTGTGTAGCTGTCTTCACACTTCTGCTAATATTCCCATATTCCCACTGATTTTTTTTTTTTTTTTTTTTTTTGGAAACCCAGTACTGTATATCATTTTGCGGATGGCAGGCATTTTCTGTAGCGTCTAATTTTCAGGGCTGAACTGTCAAAAGAATTGAACAGACGTTTTGAATTCTAATTTTCTAAAAATAAAAAGTACATGCCAACGTCTTTTGAAAACATAAGTGTCCTGAGTAAAATAAGTAGGAAATAGAACTGAAACTGTTCTTTCCATTTTCAATTCATCCAGCAATTATTTTTGGGTGTAAAAAGTTGTGAGAAAAGCTTAATACAACTGATATTTTCAGGTTTTGTGTTTAATCCAACCGACAGTCCAAAACTTCAAGTAACAGACTCCAAGTAATTTACATCCATCTTTTTTTCTTTACACGTTTTCGAAAATAGATGTTGATCTTTTTGTACGTCCCAATGTGTGCCTGAATTAAAAGGGTTAAACTGCTTTACTCGTTCCTTGCTGCATTACAGATCTCCTGACACCTGGTACATTTTGTAACGTGGTCGTGCACGTGTGAGTGTGTTTGGTCGGCAGCGTGTGCGTGGTCATAAAAGGTCATTTTACTTTTACCTCACAGAACTGGCTGCAGTCATTCTTACATTTAAAATCCTGTGTAGTCTTATAATCCACGCAGCAGAGTTTTGGTGTTTTCATGTGGGTATGTTGCTCACATGACGTCTTGGATCATATTTACTCTGCCCACCTGAACCTGCAGTTCTTTTAACGCTTTTCACCTTGAGCATGACCTTATCTCGTCTTAATGCCCTGAATTACAAGCCATGTTTATTTAAATCAGAAAACACATGTTTTTTAATAAACGTCTGACATAACTCTCTGAAGCCAAGCCTTTACTCTCCTCTCAGCCCTTTGAAGGTTTGGCCATAATGTCCTCACAAAGCAGGAGTGTCCCTATAACTATTTAGCGTCACGTGTCCACACAACCACAAGAAGACGAAAGCACACACACACACACACACGCACATGCACAGGTGTCAGGTTGTTGACCTGTTTGTGTGTTTTTAGTAGAAGTGGCTCAGTGCTGCCACCTTTGCTCCCGCCGCATCAGCTTACCAACAGGCTGCCCCCCTCCACCCACTGACACTGTGGAGACCATTACCACCACAAAAGAATCCTGCCCCCCCCCCCCTTTCTTCAGAGATCCTGTTACTGTGCTGGCCCCATTTATTTCATCCATAAATCATATGTACTGCTCTGCATCGAAGGCCTGCTCTGTCTGCCATTTCCTACTTTCCCCACAGATATGTACATGCAGACACAGAGCTGTTGGTGCTCTAAAAGAATATGAGAAGCTCAGAAGCCATTTTTGTACAGTATCATGTTCCTCGTGAAGTGGATCATGCATTAATAAAGTAAATGAATATGTCTGACACCGTATCAGAAGTACCATTTGACTAATCCACTTGTAGTAGGATTGTGGTCCATTACAAATATGTGAGATGTCTTGGCTGTGCTGTGATGAATGTAACAACATCACATTACATTTTGTTTTATTTATTCATGAATTGAATTGATTTAACTTTTTTTTTTTTTTTTTTTTTTTTCCCCCCCTGCTGATAAGGAGCTTCCACTCGCTGTTTGTCTGTCACAATCCACAGCGGTTTGCTAACCACAGATAGTGTTAGAAAGTTGATAGAAATGTTGATTTTCCTGTTTTAAAGCAGACTTCTGATTTAAGTAACACATCGATCACAGTTTCATTAAGAAAAGGCTTCAGTTTTGTTACATCCTCTTATCTTTGTCAGACCGAGTTATACTGGCAGCATCTGTCGTTCTTCTAAACATCAACATCCATTGTTTTCTAATCCCACACACCTTAGGCTTGTGGGCCTGTGGCTTTCAGCAAAGCAGAGACAGGTGTATACAGCGGCTCTCTTGCCCCCAGAGGAGCAGACTGGTTCTTTTAAAATAAATTAAATTGTGCCAGTGGTGAATGTACGAGCACAACTGTAGTTGTATATTGTTACCTGTCTCTTCCGTCTGTCTTGTCTTGGTTACACTCGTATCATAGTCGGATTCTTATTTTATCAGTCCTATTAGGTTGTTGTTTTCATTTTCTGGGAGTAGGACATTATATTTGTGTTGTTTGCTTCTCAAAGGTTTTTTTTTTTTTTTTTTAAAGTCCCAGTCTTTCAGGTGTTATGTGCGTCCGTGCAACTGCACTCTGGATCCCAGTCTGTCCTTTTATGACTTCAGCTTGACATGACACTTTTATTTATTTGCATCACTCTGGTTCACACTTGCTCTGGTTTCTCCCACTTTTCCTTCACACTCCTAGAAGTCCTGTGCTCATCTCCCACTCACTCACTGTCCCACATTTACACACACATAGGTAGCTTACACAGGACATTAACTCACTGTTTGTTTGTTGCTCTATAATGTATGCTGATCTTTCCCAGAAATGAGACTGGTCAAATGATTTTAATAGTGTGTGTGTGCGCGTGTGTGTGTCTTTTGGTTAGTGTAATTCTCCCATCACCTGCTTTTCAACATGCCGTTTTTCAAATGCCATACCTCAGTGCTCCCATAGTATTATCAGTTGGACAACACACACACTTTGGCACAGTGCAGACCTTAACCTAATACACACATACTGGCATTCTGCTCATTCCTCTGCACTTTCTCAGGCTCTCTGTGTCAAACAGGTGGACGTCTGTCTTCCCTTTCTGTCTGTCTCTCTGTGGCTTTTCTTTCTCTCCCTTTCTCCTTATATCTGTCACCATTTGTCTCACTCACGCACATGCTTTACAAGACACGTGTGCCCTCACAAACAAATCACACATGCAAATTTGGTGCCTTACCCTAATGATTTAGATGGAACCTGCTGTTTTTACTGCAGACAGAAACAGAGAGTAAACAAAAGGGGTCCGTCTGTAACATATTACTTTTGCTTCTTTCTCTGTAGAAGCATTTAAGAGCAAAAAAAATGGAGGTTACATCTGCATGAGCTGAATGTTTGTCTGCCATGTAAGACGGTATCTGGTGCAGATGGACTTAGTGTAGAGCTCTGCAGCTACGCACATAACATTTGGCATTTTGATTAACCTCTCAGGGCACCTAGGGAGCAGAGCATGCTAGTGGTCAAACCCCAGTACCTACAGTATGTCCACATCAGTAACTCCTCCCCATCTGTGTTGTAAGACCCCCCTCGCTTTCCCCAGACTCTCATCAAACTGTCATCTGGCCGTAATTAAACTTCTGAATCATCTCAGATCAACAGAGCAGTGAACACTTGTAAGACCAGGTCAAATTACTGGATAACGTTTCTCTAAAAAAGGTTCAAATTTCTCCACAATTTTCTGTGAGAATAGTTAATGTTGTGGATGTTTCTAAGTGTTTTGTTCATATCACTAAATCGTTTTTTGTTTTTTTTCAATGAACTGAATGCTTTGTGCTGTCATGAGATATGTTATCGTGTGCATCTGTGACGGGGGACGAGCAGCATGTGTTGAAAAGTGTAATCAATACTATTGAGTCCAGAAACTTTAGCCTGGGATGACTGTGACTCCTTCCCAGTTAAGGAGGTAAATGTTTTCTTGGTATCCAGAGGAGTGGCCCATGTGCCAGGCTGTCCGAATAAATCAGAAACCTAACAGGACTAATTATTTAAGAACACATGGCTGGCAATCTGAATGTCACTTATTGGTAAATGGATTTGCTGGATTAGAGGTTCAATAATCTGACTTTCCACTATTTAAAGAGGAACATGCGTCTGTAGTTACACTATGTTCATGTTTTGATTATTTCCACGTCCACAGAAAATGGACATATGGAAACTGGTTGGTGGAGGTGGTAAATTTAATAAACCAGAACTTTTGTAATTTATAAAAATAACTTCCTCTGAGTGTAGCTGAGGCACAAGTTATCTCTACCGAGGTGGGACACCTTCACTGAAAACTGCAATATACTGCAGTATAATTTGTAGTAAATGATCAAAACCTGCAAAATCACTTGAATAGTCCTGTAGAAGTTACCTTATGACTCTGTCATGTTAAAAATACACTACACTCAACAGTCACGCAGCCAAGTCTGAACTCTATTCGTTCTTGAGCTGTTTGTCTTATTTTATTAATGACTGTGTGTCGGTCCAGTGTGGATTTGGTCTTGTGCTACGTGAAGCAAGTCTGTTCTGGTATCAGGGAGGGGAAAGTCAGGGGCCATTAGGGGCTGCTCCATAAATCTTCACCTTTTGTCAGCTGGAGAGCATGCTGGTATATCTGCCCAGCCCCTCACCCGGCTGTACCACCGACTCTATGACAGTAACCCAATCCCCCGCAGCTCTCCTCCATATGTCTGCACACACTGACGTGTTACCATAATAATCATTGGTGGTTTGCCGTTTACGTGGGAAGACGAGCCAAGAGTCTGAGGAGTGCTCGGCATGGTAATCATGTCCCACACACGGGCATGGACACATGGAAGAGCAGGGGTTATGTGTCTGAATGAGACTGAGGGGAGGGGGGTTGGTACTGGTTGGTCGTTATGGCCAGGACAGGCCTATCTGGGCACGGGGCATGGGAGAATTTTTATGATTTCAGGGTCCTGTCATAGGTGGTGAATAAATTGTACTATACAGTTTAATCACCTAATGCAATCTTAGTTTCATGGCGCTGACTGTGGGACCTCTGTATTAGGTTTACACAGCCGAAGTTGAAATTGATTTGAGTTGGATTAATGTAAAATTTAATTTCTTTTTTGTCCAAAATTAGGAACATTGTCTTGTAACCAGGAATATTTTGATTTTTGACGTCTGATTCCTCCATCACCATATTCACCGTTGGTGCTTCTCAGTAACATTTTCTGTTTTTAGGCGAAGTAAAGAAAAATCAGATTCTCTCTCTCTCTACTTGTACTTTTTAAAGTATTTCTTCAGAAGTGCTGGGTAGAGAGATGAGGTACCCAAAGAAGTTTAAAAACTGTTATACAGCAAAGGCATCTCTCATTAAAGGCTTCAGACATCACTATATTTTGGCCGAGTATCTAGTTATTGGTAATGTGCTGATGATTATGCAATTTCAGAAGGTATTTGCACAGGGAGAAACTTCTTAAAAAAACAGTACTTAGTAATTTGGAAATGATGATCAAGCAAATAGAGACATTCACTACACAGGCATATGAAACAGGAGTCAAAAACTCTTAATAGCACAATGACACTTTAGTTCAGAAATTCTTGTATCACCTAATTGTAATTTAGCCGTTAAAAAGCAATTGAATCCTGACCCGCTTGCACATTTAAACCACTAGTTAAAATGTGCTTTTCCTGCTGGTGGTGCAGCAGTGATGTACAGTATTGCACTGTAGTGGGAAGCTGCATCACAGCAGGGTGTGGTCTCAGGTACACCTTACTTTAATGACGTCTTCTTATTTAAGCTGCTTGTGTTTAGATATTCGAAGAACGCGTTGCTCGGCCCGGATACAGATCTTTGAGATTGGATCGGGACATCCCTACCAGAAGAACATCTTTAATGTGATTGTCCCAAACTGTCGACTTTGTTGACCCTGTTGGTGCTCGGTTGGGGTTGGGATCTTCAGGCAGAAAACGTGTTGCTGGGCCACACTAACCACACATATACACGTGCATCATGCAGGTTATTTTCAGTACCTTCTAGCTTTAGTTATCCTACTTTCATAACTTGTATCTGCAGCCACATTTGGTAGTTTGTCCCCACTCCACATTTTTCTCCCTGTCCAGTGGGCTTAAACATATTCCCTCATTGATGATTTGGCTCCTGGACCCAGGTAGGGGCCAAGGCCCATATTTCCATGATGTTAGTGTGTTTTGCGTGGCCATGTGAGATGATCCTCTCTTCTTCTTCTCAGGTTTTATGATTGCAAGCTGTTAATTTTTTTATATCTCTGTCTTTGTGTCAGTCTCCATCTTTCTGACTTCCCTTTCAGTCTTATGTTCTCCCAGTCCCACCTGCTCCACCTGGCTGTCCACCCAAACCTCTGGGCCAGGCTCCAAGTCCAGGCTCACACGCCAAGTTTTATTTATTTATTTTCTTCACAGCCTTTCTAACTTTTCATTTCAGCCATTCCGGCCTGGACATCCGAACCCCCCAAAGTCTATTCTGGTCTTGTTGGGTTATTAAGTGACCCCCTGCTATCTTCCGCAGTGGTCTCCGGCGCTCTCTTTCCATCCATTGAAGAACCTCCTTCCCCCCCCTGTCTCCACTCTTTGCTTTCTATCTTTTGTGGCTTTGAGTTCACCATTACGAATAATATTGTAAGGAATATACAACATATTCCTCCATAGAGACATGGAGGAATATGTAGCTAGTTTTTATATTGTAAGCAAACACACGATTTATGTTGCCATCGTTTTACTTTTAGATAACCTGTTTACACTGTTTTCTTGTAATGTGTCGTCGGATCGTCTTACTGGTTGACCTGCTGTGTGTTGTTGCAAAACACCTGAGATCATATGTTTCCCGATCTGAGAATCAACCCCTGAGAGTGCGGTGCTGCTAAAACTTCTCCTCCCCTCCTCTGCAGGACATTGGTTATGTTTTGTTATTTAATAATGGATGATTGTTTGTGTTTGTCAGTTAGTATGCTCTTGTTAAAGGGCTTTAAGATAACTGCTAATTCCAACAGCGCTGTATTGATCAGCCACGCTGGGTGTGGGCTGTTTTATAGCCCAAGAAGAACACTGAATTTCCCTCCATCACCCCCTTCCCATGCTCCTTCAGTACTCTCATCCCTTGTCAACAGTCTCTCTCTCTCTCTCTCTCTGGTTGAATAATTAATGCTTAACCTATTTAATTAGTGAGATTTACTCTGAACAGATGCAGAGTAATTGAGTCCTCAACCCTGTGTGTGGTTGAGGGAAGAGTGTTTGTGTTTATCTGTGTGTATCCAGTGCACGTGTAGTGATCACAGCATTAAGTAGCTCACTTCCTCCTGCCCTCTGTTGAAACTGCTTGAATGATTTATGCGGCACTGTGGCTTTGACGGGACTGTCACCGACTTGGCAGGAGCAGTGTTGGCATTTGTGACGGAGGAAGCGTAACCATTATGTTATGGTAACTTTGGTGCTGGGAGCTGTGGTGGTTTGCAGCTGTGTTTGTGCCAGCCCGTTTGGCACAGGTGGCAAAGGGGAGTTAGCAGCAATGGGTGATGAGCTCAGGCTATGATTTTAATAACATCATCTTTGGTGGTGTAAATTTTGTGTTTAACCAAATTCATCTCACAACGGAGCACTGTGACCATGACAGTTGTTTGAACTATGCACAGTATTGGTTTCTGTCTCTGAAAACCATTTTATTATTTATAATTCCTCAATATAAACAATAAGGCACACACACACATGCACCCCCCCCCAATAAATAATTAATTACTTTATTAATTACTTTATGAATGACTATTAATCAATATAATTTAAATAATCTCAAATTTAATAACTGCTGTAACAACTGAATTTCCCCTTGGGGATTAATAAAGTACTTAAAGTACTTCTTCTTCTTCTTCTTAAGCAGTTTTAATTGATGCACATGCCAGAGGAGGGACCAAAGTATCCATTATAGTTTAGAAAACATTATTCTTGAATAAATGTGAGAATTCAACACTTGTTAGCTCATATGTTAATTGTATTTCATAGCAGTAGGACCTGTAATCACTAAATCGTGAGAAAATGGTGGTTAAAAGTGCCACTTTGTGTTTTCCTGTAAAACAAGGTCTCCCAGCTGCTTGTTTTTGTCCGACTAATGTCCACAACCCAAAGATGTTGAATGTGTAATGACCCAAGCCAGAGAGAAGCAGCACTCACTACGATTTCCAAACATATAAGTTATTTTCTGTTACTGAGGTTGTTTAAGATGAAATGTCTGGATATTTTGTTTCAAATTTTTTGATCCATTATAATGAAATTATTGTTTCAGAACTATATAGTTGGACAAAATGAGTAATAGTAAATGTGATATTTGGTCATCTCTTGATGAATAGTTGGTCTGTTCCTAAGCTAAAGCCTGTTGGGTGGTTGGTTATCAGCTAGTCTGCCAGCAGTGCTAATGGTTTGACGGTGGTTACACACTGGCTGACAGTAAACTGCAGGAGGCAATGCTGATTGGTCAGAAAAGGCTGTTGGTCTCGACTCAATCATGTCTTCTTGAACCAGCAAGCACTTGGCAGAAAAACACAGAATCGGGGGTCAGTACTATTTATACTCACCTGTGAGTAGGTCAGAATGTACAGCCAGCTTCAGGATTCACACACACACACACACACACGCACACACACACACGCACACACACACGCACGTGGTTGCATACGTGCACCTGCAGATACTGCTGTTGCACTCCTGCCAGTGAGCTGCAGAGGGGGCTCTGCACATGCTCACTGCTGGCTCAGCAACCTGAGCAACTAGTGAACCGTTGTCTTGTTCACGACTGGGCTGCAACCAGTTTAATGCAAAATTAAGACTGAGGTTTATTTGGCACTTATGGACGCACATCTTTCCAGAAAGGTGCATTTGCCTCTGCATCTAATACCACTGGCAACCTTAACAGCCTTTTTCAGACTTCAGTATGACACTTAACTTTATTAATTTTTGGAAGATGTTGACCAAGGAGTATTTATTTATTTATTTATTTATTTATTTATTAATGAATGTTTGCCAGCGGGGCTGTTTTAGTCCAACTGATTTCTGGAACAATTCGCATTAATTGACATTAACATGTCAAAAAACATAAAACAGAAAGTATATTCTAGCAGGAAAAGAATTCAAACAGTGCTAAAGCAGCAAACGGAAAGCCAGCATAAACATGTGGCTAAAAGTGTAGATACTTTTACACTTATCTGTTCTGCTGGAAATATGTGGAAATTAAAAGCTCTGTTATCATAAATACCTGCAGCCTTTGGGGTTTCACAGAATAAAGCAAACTGTGAAAAGATCTAAATTTTTCCTTCAGCACTTTATTAATCCCTTGCAGGAAATTGTTTATTCTGCAAAGTTATTTTTACGCGGCTTGAAAAAAATAATGAATGGAGGTGATAAATAATTAGATATAAGATTGAAGACAAACAGTCATTTAGGCAGTTAAAATGAGAAAGGTTCTTTGTCCTGTTTGGTATGATTTTGTGCACCGCACTGAACATAGACAAGGGAAAAGAAAGATGTCTGTGTAAGTTAAGAAGGAAATGCTCGCCAAGTGTGTTCACAGTAAAGCGTCATGAAGCAAAAACTTTAAGGTCCATGGGAATCTAGGGCAGCTGACCTCCCCTGGACGGACTCATGAGGAAAAAAACACTGACCCCAGATTGAACAGATCGAGAATCGTGTGTGTGTGTTTCTGTTTTTTTTTGTTTGTTTTGAGTATTTTGCAGGCTCAGCTGGGGCTGCTATGCTGCGTCTGGGTGCAGGGTGCCCTGAATCTGTGCAGTCCACAATAAAATCTGAACAAACTAAGAAGAGCCAAACTACCAGAGTAGAAGTGTTGACGTCTGACTCGAGATGAGAGGAATAACCAGCACGTTTAGCCACTACTGTAATACACAAAGCAGACACAGACAAACATGTGACAGCATGACAAAACCAGCACCGGATTCAAAATAGTGATAAGAAGCAAATTTAATTTACACTCTGCAAACACACATCACAAGTTTACAGTATTACACACACATATGTGGCACATTTCAGAAAGTAATAATTGGGCAGAGCATGATGAAAATGCTACCAGCACTCTGACTGCTGGATTTTCATTGTTTTAACTTCTGTTCTTTTGTGGGTGACTCAGTTTATCTGTGGGTGTTTTACCAACTAAACTGGTTTATTCATGGCAGCAGGGATATTAAGTTTCAGTTAAAGCAGCATGTAGAGGTTCACCTTAACCAGAGTATGACAAATAACCAGACTGTCTCAAGAATGTATATGTACATATAATATGCAGGTGGAGGTGTGGAGGTGTGGGTCTTTACAACGGTTAACACTTTGGTAGTTAATTCATGCAAACACACTGATTTTGGTTTCCCCCCCTGAAATTTGGACTCAAACCTGAAGTGATCTTCTTCATGGTGGGCTACACGTCTGTTATGTATAGAGGACAGCAGAGAGTGACTGTGAGAGAGAGAGAGAGAGAGAGAGTACAGTATTGATCTGGGGCAGTTCATTTTCTGCTGTCCCTGGTGAGTTGCTCTGGGGAAATGGCTAGTTTGTCTCCTGTCATTGTGGCTTCAGAGTTGAAGAGAAGTAAAAGGGGAGGAAAGCTGCTTGTCCAGTGGGGACAAGAGCATCGGGACCACAAAGACTTTGTCTATCACAGAGGAGCTTTCAGAATCAAACTGCACATTTGGGCTTAAAATGCTTGTGCTTTTTTTGTTGCATGTTTCTGCGTGTGGGGCTAAAACTGTGTGGGTTCTTGTGAAGAAGGTGATATTGATCATTTGCCGTTTACTGTCCCCTGCTCCCTTGTGAATTGCTCTGTGGGAAGTGGTTAATTTGTCTCCTGTCCAGAGGGCTTCTGTGTGTGCGTGACTGTGGTGTGTGGGGTTAATTTGTATCCTGTCTTTGGGGGGCTTAGCTGTTAAATACCTCACTCTGTCTCTGTGGAGACACACGCTGATATCATCGATTGTCTTGTTCGATGACAGTAATGCTGGACTGATTGGCCAATGAACAACATTAATAATATAAACTCCAAACACAGAAATTTAAAAGTGGGGTGAATTAGTCAGGACAGAGGTGGGAAATGAAGATAATCACAAGTTAATGTTGTGTTTGTTTATTTTTATTGTGATTATGTCCACACAAAACAGGGCTTTAGGTACAGTGTTTACCAGATGGAAACCATTTAGACCAGACTGGGAATATTTAAACATCAAAATCTGAAATTCTGAAGAAGAATAAACATAAAAAGCAGAAGATCAATAAACAAGTCTACATCCCCAGCAATATAACTGACATACACACAAAACACACAGCTACAAATCTGTCAATGTAAAGATGAGCTAATATACTAAATAATAAATTAATAAAGTAATTAGGTGGGAAGTATTTAGCTTGCCTTGATTAATAGGAATCATCTGATAAGCATTAAGAGATTCTAAAGTTATCTTCTATATTTCTATCAGGGTTATACCCCAATGAAGCTAAAAGGTCATATTGTGAAATCAAGGCATCAACTGCTCGTGTCCTGTTTTTGTCTTTGTTCTTGTCCAGAAACATTAGATTAGTTTCTTTTGGTAACGGCTCCTGTTTACAGCAGACATCCTGTGCCTGCATGTAAGCATCTGTGCATGCATGCATCTGATCCTTTATAGCATATCTGCTCGCTTGCAGTTTAGCTTGTGTACTTGAAGTTCACTGTACTAGGTCTATTTTGGAGAGCATTACCATGCTGCTATTTCCTCATGTATCTGTCTCCAATGGAGCCTTGTGCGTTCTCTCTTTAATGAATTTGGACATACTCTTTAGCAAAATGTTGAATTATCAAAGTAATAGGAATTGTGTAATGAATGTACTGACTATTCCTGTTAAGTTACATTTTACGTTTCTGACCTATTTCTAATATTGGTTGCCCCAGAACCTTAGAGCTGCAGTCACTGAGTGAGAGGATCCATGTTGGTGGTTTATCCTCAAAGTCACAGTCGTAGTTTGTCATATTTTCACAGCAACAGGCTGAAAGCACAACTGACTATTCAGCCAAATGACAGTAAGTTAACATATATAAGTTGCTTCGCTGTATAAGTTGACAATTTAGTCTGGAAAATGTTACTTAGCTTACTTTTAATATTCTTCTTGATAGGAGCTGCTTATTATTATAGTTATTGTAGGTATCAGTTGAGGAAACACAATGGACAACACTGCTGCATGTGCTACCTGAAAATAAAGTTTAACATAAATGAAATATCGTTTTCTACATCGTTCCACCAGATAGGTTCCTCAACGACATCCTTTCAAATGAAAACGAGGCAAAAACTTTTGAAAATGAGAACTCTGACTAAACTATATCGAACATAGATTTCACGTTTTTACACATGTATTGATACGGATGTTTCCAGTCAGATACCTGCAGGTTCGTCATTCTGCCGAGATAAGTGATGTTGTATCCTGTGAGCTTAGTCTAGAACAGCAAATTCTGTTGTGACTTTTTATAGTGAAAGTTCAGACTGTTGTTATTCTCCTCTTAATGTTCCTGAGCTGAGGATTTCAGCTGCTACGTGACTTTGAAGGACCTTTAATACTACATATGCGTTTGTGTTTGTGAGCAGACTGAGCCAGTGGTTCAGCAGTGGTGTCCGCTCTGAGCAGATGCCCGCTGCTCCTGGTTGTGATCAGCATTTTAGTGGGCTGCTGCCAGCACTGCCCTGGCCCAGTGGGACCAATTAGGGCCTGGCAGCTGCACCCAGAATGCCACCATGGAATAACGGGCCGTGGGTGAGGATGTTGTATATTACAAGGGCAAATAGAGCTAAGGGCACATGCGTAAACATGGAGTAACAAGGCTTAATAGGGGAAGGGGACATAACTCAGACTAGTGTGACCTGGAGAAGGGTTGAAGAAGAAGAGAAAGGTGGTAGTCTAGGTGCTTGTTTGGATCCTGGCCTGCTCAAAGCAACTGCTGATCTTCTGAAGGATCAGAAAGAGGAGAGTGGAAGCCCCTTGGTCCCCTGCTCTCACTAAACCCGGTGCCTAAGTCAACAAGACGCTGGACTGTCACTCATCATGTAGCCCTCCCCCTCTCTCCCTCCTGACCTTTAGCCCCCAGACCATCACTTTTCACCTGCAGTACCATGTCCAGTGTCGTGCCCTGTTACTGAGTTGACCATGGCCCAAGGCCAGAGTGAACCATGAGACATAAGTTGAGCAGTTATTCCAGCAGGAGTTATTCCAGCAGGCCCCCTCAGATCAAATATTACTGTCCTTGCCAATGGTTATCTGAAAGTCTACACTCTGTATTAGGGAGTAAACCTCAAATTATTTTTTGAGGTTGAATAATCCAGCTGTTTTTAGTTATCCGTGACATCATTGCTGTCACAGATACTGTCCTATTTTTCTGGCTGCTCATGTGGCTGCGTAGGGAGCACTCAGCCTTATTGTCCAATTCAGTAAAGCATTACCATTCTTTCACCGCTTTGTTTTCTTACCGACATTTGCTCTAGTCTCCCACCTGCCAACAAGAAACTTCACTGTCCAGGCCCCCCCATGAGGAAAATAGTGAAAGTAATTGTGCATAATTTCCCAGGGCCAAAACTGTTGTTTTTTTTTTTTTTTTTTGTTGAACCAGCACTTCAGAACCCAAAGATGTTCACTTCACTCCAAGACAGATGAAATCAGCAATTCTCAAAATTGAGGACCTTCTGAATTTTTGCGTTGCTGCTTAATAATTGACAGATTAGATATTATCGGTCTGGCTCGTTAATTTTATGTCTATCAGTTAATCAGATAACTGAATAACCTTTAACTGAAGATTAAAGAAAGGAAGGGGAAATGATGTTGATGCCTTGGCAGCTAAATGCCAAACCATTGCCAATGTTTTTGTTCCCCGATGCTGATGGAGTGAAGCTGTATTTAAGCTGAACCTAAAGATATGCCTCTGCTCACAGTCGAGTGTAAAGACCACCTAAATACAGCTTGTAAGTAGTCTCGTTCTTCCACCCCCCTGCCCAGCCCACGCTCTTAGCCTTCTGTCAGTTTCGTGATAGTTGTGTGTCTCCCAATGGGCGTGTTCATCACCTCGTTGTTTCTCACTCACTGGCTGAAACTGACGCTGAGGGCTGGTGTCTGACTAGAGTCCATCATTCGCTGGCCTAAAAGAATCAGCAGCCTAATGGATGCACAACACCCTGGCATCTGCAACCAGAACCTCATCCCTGGTTTAAATCTACACCACTGCCGTGTGTGTGTGTGTGTGTGTGTGTGTGTGTGTGTGTGTGTGTGTGTGTGTGTGTGTGTGTGTGTGTGTGTGTGTGTGTGTGTGTGTGTGTGTGTGTGTGTGTGTGTGTGTGTGTGTGTGTGTGTTCGTACAGCACTGCAGGGGCTTGCATGTGTCTTCGACCCATCACTCAGTATGATGAAATACCATCAGATATGAACATACTGTAGGGAACACGTCAGCTACTTCTGTCCTGGTGAAAGGATGCTGTGAGCCAAGACATGAGGGGCCCAGAGGATTTCTGGGTGCTTGCAGGGGTTTGGTGGCAGGTGGTCTAGGACACACAATACAGTTCAGCCACAACTGGATTTTAAGGCTGAAATTAATATTAAAATTTATGAATTAAAATAGAAAAACATAGATGATGATTAATTAGCCACTATTCTGTTTTAATAATTGGATGCACATTTTGGATAAGGTCTCTTAATTTGGTTTGTAACCCTGCAATGGTAAATTGTTGTGGAAACAGGCTGTGAACGGTGTTGTAATTTATTTGTATTGGTTATTTACGCTCCTTTAGCTCTGTTTTTATTTTTACCTTCTGAGAGAAATACTTGGCTTCCTAACTGCTAAATGCTCGGCTAATTCTGTTTGCTGCTGAGCAGGTGGTGCCTTTGAAACCAGCTGCCTGCTACAGCCGAAAGCAACACTACAAGAGTGTTAAGAATGAACGACAACAGTAAACATATAATTGGCAGTAAACAGCTAATAAGCTGAAACGTCTTCTAAATCTCGCTGAGGGGAGCTGCAGCTTCAGATTAGAAGCTATAGCTTCTGGTCTTCTATAACCTGTGCAAACCTGGATTTGAGTCATTTATGTCAATCTTGAGGTTTCTCCACCATTTTTCTATGGGGTTTAAGTCTGGTTTTGGTTTGGCCCCTCAGGGACAGGCAGAAACTTGTTCTGAGGCCTCTTCTGCTTTGAAAGGTGAACAGCTGCCCCAGCCGCAGGTCGCTGCGCTCTGGAGCAGGATTTCTTCTTGGACATCTCAGGTTTTAGCTGCATACCTCCTTCTCCTATTCCTGATCAGTGTTTTGGTCCCTGCTGCTGAGAAAATAAATGAAAGTCCATCCATTTTCGTCCAGAGTTGGGTTGCGGAGGCAGCAGGTTCAGGAAGTTAATCCTACCATCCCTCTCCGCAGCACCACAATATCAGCTGCACCTGGGCATCCTAAGATGTTCCCACTCTAGATATGAGATTATAATTTGTTCTCTTCCATCACTCACAGCCTTTGCACTTGCTCTGGGATGTTGATGTGTTGTTTGGAACAGAAGTTCACATTCCTTGTGGAGGCTTGATGCCTTTAGGGATACACTCACTTGACCTTCAGGTTCCACACACTAAAATTCTCTCCAACAAGTGCACATACACACACCTGCCAGTGCACTCACAAACAGATGCACATATAATGTATGTAATAATGGCAGTCCTTAAGTGGACAAAGGCTCTTCCCCTGGATGTGGCTAATGGGATCTGCTGATTGACAGCCACAGTCATCTCCTTGACCAGACATGACACCGTGTGTGACACACATGGGGCAGACAAACTGTTCATGTTAAACCACAGCCGGACGAGTCCTGATCAGAGCCACAGTGTTTGTCAACTGTCGGGGTCAGGGTTAAGGTGGAGTTCACAAGAAATGTGTTTTCATCATGTCTTATTTACGTTATTGATGTTCTTTATGGCTACAGGAGCATATAGCTACTCTGGAAAAAGCACGCTATTGTCATTTAATTATTCATCAAGGATGTTGTCAAGTTTCCTTACATATTATTCAGTATTTGGAAAAATACTTAGACATGGATTATGCTCTTAATGTTTGGAGATTGTCTGTGATTAAGATTATAGTGTTGGAAACTATAGATCCATAATGTAGTGATACAATCTTAGTACTCATCACACATGGTCATAGCGTTATTGTATAGAAAATTAATCGTTTTCTGTGGAGATCAGTATTTAAAACACAGCTATCATATCACTTTTTCAGAAAGTGCTGGTAGAACATTACTTCCTCAGGTCAGCTGGCATATGTTACAGTTTATGGCCTCACTGTGATGATGGACGAGGCCACAAGCCAGTAGCTCTCAAAACCAATCCCCTACCCCCATTTGCCACCACCCTCCCAAAACACATGCTGTCTCCCTGAACACTCCTCTGCACTGCCATCACCACCACACTGGCTCAGTGTCTGCTGATGGCATGCACCAGGGGCCTCCCGTGTCAGTATGTGGCCCCACACAGCCATCAGGCTGTCAGTCCATGTCAACCCCACTCTTCACCCGCATGCACACTAATGGAGCTTCTAAGTATCTCTCTAAAAAGACCACTGCAGTTCCCTCTTACAGAAAAACTTTCTATAAATATTGGGCTGTTTGTTCGCTGGCCTCTTAACTTGCAGGCAAGTGTTAATTTGGTCATGACACGGTATAGAACTGAGGAACTATTGACTAATGTTAGCCCATCTTTCTGTCATCACATTTGCAGTAGCACCACTTCTCTGAAGGCAGTTCTGTTTTTAGTCTGCAGAAGGACTCTGTGCTCAGTATTACTTAAAGCAGTGGTTCCCAAATGGCGTTCTGCAGTATTCTGTGAGAACCTCGTTTGAGTTCTGCAAAATGCTGAGATGTCATGTTTCCCTCTTTTCAGTTCCATTAAGCTTTAATGCTGTGACCTGATTGGTTTCAATGGGTGGGTTGCTTCATAATTAATTCTTGATGATTATTATTTTTTAAATGTTTCATTACTAAAATATTTGTCAAGTTTAATTTGGCATTAGTAAATAAAAATAAATGTTTGAGGCTATTTGTCATGTGAATGCAGGTTTCCCATGAGATTTTAGCTTGTTCTTTGTTGGGCCTCGGGACTTAAAGGATTCAAACCACACAAACATATAAGCTCCATCATTAGTATTTATGTTTTTTATCTTAAATTTTGTGTCAAATGTGTAATGGAAAACCTTATGTTGGAAAATGAGGTCCACTCTAAACTTACACAGCCCATTCAAAACACAAATCAGTTTTCTGGCCCACTGTTCTGTATAAAAAGTCACAGCACTAGTGTACGGCGTCAGTGTTGACCCTCCAGTGTGCCGATGTGAACTACTATGCTTTGGTTTTTCAGTGCGTGTGTTCACAGCTGTAATTCCAGGATCCCAGCATTTGTGTAAAATAACCACAGGGGTGGCAGTTTGCAAACCTTTTTGACTTCAGATTAAATCAAACCAACTGCCTGAAGAAGGATCAATACAGCCGCAGTTTGTCGCGATCTCTGTATAAAGAGGGCTTAAGAATCATTACAGACAGATGGTTCCAGCAATAAATGGTAATAATATCCTCAGGCGCGTTCCTTCTAGTTGTTCTTTGCGTATGAGCTGTACTCCGATTAGTTACAGGATGCTGTATTTTTAAGACCTTGGAATGCAGTTCTCTGTTGACAGGGTGGGGCATCAGACTCTGGTGACATCTCTGGGCAGAAAGTATCACTGGCTGTCAAACACGCTGAGATCATATTATCATAACCACTGTGGCTTATGGCGGGTTATTAAATTGTGGTAACTTCCTTGTTAAGTCTGATGTTAGCATGGCACCGCTGTCTTCTGCCAGAGCACCGGAGCAGTGGGAGTCAGAAGATGAGCCCCAGGGGACGAGCAAGTGGGATGGCAGGGAGAACAGGCGCTGTCAATAATAAGATTTATTATCCATCGGGTGTCCCACGGAGGGGGACCGCTGTTCCCTGGAATTGGTCGTCAGGTATGGATGGGGAGACCGCTGGGGGCATCCCTAAGAGGATGGAGGAAGGGAGGTGTGGTGCAGTGGCCTGTCAGTACCCCCAGTCAGAGGGCTGAGGATAGAGAGCATGGAAGTATCAAAGCTCTGAAGAAGCAGACAGTTTTATTTAAAGTCTTGTCCACATGACTGAGAAGAGGCTCAGTCATCTTAGGAATGTGACTCTAGTTTAACACTCCCAGATCCACTTATGTGATGCTACGTCTGTGTCTTAAAGACGATGAAGCAGGATCTACATCAGTGATTTGTCACAGGTTCTGAGTGGATACTTCAGTCGACAGGAGAAGGTCAGACCTGTCATAGTACAGAGAGCTGAAATCAGGGAAAAAACATGGTCTGTCGTCAGGCAGATCTTTGTGGCTTCATTTTCCACATTTAGAAATATCCATCAGATTTCTGCATCCAGCCCATCACAACTGAGGTAAATGGAAATTACATCCATTCATAGTATCATTACTGACTTCTTTAGTGCTTACATTGCTTTAAAAAAGCCCAGCGGTAAGTGGGACAATCACACTGGAATTAATCTGACATTTTTTTCCAGATTATATGAATCATTTTATATTATTTATCTTTTTTGGGAAGTAAGAATAGATGAGGAAAAGAGAGAACCAGCACACCCTGACATGGACACACGCTGAAGAAAAATAAAAAAAGTCAAAAACGAATTTCTGTGAATTATCTATCATAATCAGAAACATAGTGCTGTACTTTTAAAATATTTGTATTTTTTAAATGCTGTGACCAAAGATACATAGAGCTTTTTTTCCCCCAACATACTGCTGATCAGATAACACTGCTGTCATTTTGCGAGATTTTTAAAATCTGTATATTCCTCATTGTGTGAAACGCAGTGAAATCAATTGTATGGAAGGTGCCTGTAAAGACGGGGCACAGGAACCTTTCAGCATAATGTGTAAGCTTTAGAAAAAATATGGTAAAAGATCAGTCTAGTGCGGCTAATGAAGCTAAAATAACGAGTGATGTGTTTAGCAGCCCTCTCTGTGTGTCACAAAGGAATTTCAATCATCCCTGTTGTAAACTCTCAGAAAAATGCCAGTCTCTGAAATCTGCAGCAGTAAACTCAAAACCTGCTCGGACAGATAACGGTTGATGTAGGTGACAAGATATGTTAATGTGACCCTGTGACTGGAAGGCAGGCCACTTGCAGAAGCAGCAATGAGTGCAGTGCGGAGCCACAGGAGTAGATTATGTGTGGATTCACAGAAGCGAGTCAGTGGGAGATGGATGGACGTTGTGTGAGCTGCATGCGTCTGCAAACAGTGTCTTCACAGCACAGGGCACCACTTCGCTCACTCCCCCCCCCCCCCCCCACACTGTAAGGCAGGCCACTGTCAAAGGTCTATTAAGCGAAGATTGAGACCCCAGGTGTATGTGTGTGAGTAAGTACGTTTGTGTGTGTTCACATGCTCATTGGTCATGGCTCTATAGGAGAAGATTGAGACCCCATTGCTCCAAGAGCCACTCAACCAACACAACCTGCGGTGGTTTACAATCAGAACGCTGCCGTCCATCCATTCCTGCTGACACACATGAAGCGAGGGATACACGCCAACAGCACAGGTCACCATAGGTGTTATTAAACAGCTGCCAAGGTGGAACATCTGTGTGTGGCAGTGTCATGCATGTGCTGGGTGTCATGATGGTTGGGACAAGTCTTTAGAGGCAGATTGAGGAACAGGTTAGGGCTGGGGGAGGGGGAGTCTAAGTGGTTGCAGGGTGGGAATCGTGGCAGCACCTTTGACAAGCCCTATTTTTCATCTGCCAGGGAGTCCAAATAGCTCTGACTGCAATACAGATGGATTGTGGGAGAAAAAGCGACTTCAAGCCAGGCAACTAATCCTATATAAACGTCCACTCTACCTGCGTCCATGCAGTATACTCTCATGCTCTCTCTCTCTCATTCTGTCTTTTTCCCCTGGTCTCTCTTTCATAACTCCTGATAAGCCACCAGGTCTAGGGCTGGACAATATTAATATCAATATATTTATTCTGATATTAATACATGACTGGACTGTTGCTGACTACTTTTATTACTCACTTACTTACTACTTATTTCTTCCACTACAAGGAGGAATGATGTTTCCCCGATGACACAAGGGCACATAAACAGATATCTGACATCTGGTAATACAGTGACATCACTAACTACTCAAATAAGAATCACAAGCTTTCAGGTGATCAGACAATTTGTAAACAGTTCATCAACCAGTTACTGAAACTTTATTGAAATATGAGTAACAGGTCCAGTCTTACTGGTTTCACTCTTTAAAAATATTGTGTTCTACTAAATATGTACAGCAGAGAAATGGCTCTAAGGGTATATAATCATAGCA
Source organism: Mastacembelus armatus (assembly GCF_900324485.2). Taxonomy (NCBI): domain Eukaryota; kingdom Metazoa; phylum Chordata; class Actinopteri; order Synbranchiformes; family Mastacembelidae; genus Mastacembelus; species Mastacembelus armatus. Next base: position 1,956,614 of record NC_046636.1, on the reverse strand, counting down.
TCAATAAGCAACAAGTTAACAAGAGCAGCTGTATTTAAATAATAAACCATTGTTTAGTTTGTTACTTAAGCCTAAGTCAGCTTTAGTGAAAGTACTAAGCAGACCAGTTGTTTCTTTGGTTTTCTGCAGTTGTCTTCACATTAATGTGTTACACGTAGTCAGAATGGTAGAGGAATGTTTTAACATAGAATGAAGCCCTGAATTGAACCCTATGCACATGTGTGCACATATACGTGTTCACGGTGTGTGTGTGTTTGTGTGCCCTAAGAGTGCAGTCAGTATTTCGGCGGCTCTCCAGCTCGCAGTGATTTGTTCAACAGTAAATGTTTGTCTGAGATGAATTCTCCAGCTGATCCAGAGCTGCATCCTGGCTGATAAATGAAACTGCGCCTCAGGGGGAGGAGTGGGGAGAAAAGGTGGAATGTGTAGACATGGAAATCGAATCATTTTATTGTTTTTCAACGCAGCCCTCATGGTCACGGTTTGTTATTGGACACTAATTAAAATGGCTACAATCCTGACAATTGGAAATTAAAGACTTGTGAAAGAGGTGATTGAAAATGAGCTCTTCACCGGGAGAATAAACCCATTTGTTATCCCTCTTCACGCTTTTTTTCTTAACTCATTAGATAGACGGAGCGCTGTCAGTGACCTCTGCGGTGAATGATTGGTAGTGGGGGGGGGGGCGTGGTGCACATAATGACACTTTTTGGGTGGAATAATGTAATTGACTATCCTGAGCAACTGTTCTTTGTTGCGTTAAATGTTGGTCTTCAGGCTACGTTAGTGGGCGGTTTTACAGTTTCCTGAAGGGCCGTGGAGCTTGTGGCAAAGTAATTCACGAAAGGCAGCATTCCTCATGACTTTCAATTGACATCTGTGAAAGTTTGACAGAGATGTTTATGGTTTGTTTGACTCTTATCTTTAACCGGTTTTTAATAACCAAGTAAATCGGACACTTGATCAACACTCCTAGTGTTTACAACCGATCTGCTTGTCTTAATGCTCAATTTGGAGGAGTATAATAATACTAATAGGAAAAATTTAATAAATTTGACATCGTCCACATTCTTTGACACACACACACACCGTGTACTATGGTGCTGCTCTGCCTGTCAGGTTCAGTTTTATAGGATGGGAGGGACAAGTAACTGTGGCAGGGAAAGAAAACGTCAGTTTGTGATACACACACGTTTTTTTTATTTATTTATTTTTTTCATACATGCCAAATCTAATGCAACCTTTTAACACAGGGGCGCAGAAGTTGGACAGTTTGACACAGACTTCGTCCGTACAGAGGCTCCTGTCTGGTGTCGTCTTTGCTGATCTTGGTAAATTGGTATGAACAGGAACTTACACGATCCACAATGCAAATTCTATTCTTTGCACAAGTGTGTCAGCCAGGCCAGGCCATCATAAAACAACATGATGGATACACAGCCAAACAAATAAATATATAAATAAAAACTCTTAGTCTTCTTTTTTTCTATCCCGATCTCTCTCACGCCTCCTCTCTGATGGATCTGTAAAATGATATAACGAATGAGACTTAAAGTGAGAACGAGGGAGGGAAGCCGGGCAGGAGGGATGAAGGCACCGAGGAAAGAGACAGAGGATATGATTTATTAGGCTCATAAAAATTCTGCCTTTGTTATTCCCTCATTTTTATATGTGAAGCTTATTAAAGAGCACACCTGCCAGAGTCCTCAGACAAACTTATGTGTGTGTGTGTGTGTGTATGCACAGATTTATGCATTCGAAATGAAGTATATGTGTGCGTTTGTTCTCACACTGAATGGATGTCACTTTGGTTTTGGTCTGTGACCAGGTTCTGACACTGACCCATCCACATTGCTGTCCCCAGGTCCCACCTCTTCCTCGCACCGTAGCCCCGCCTCCCAGAGGGTGTTCAGGACACGCTATAAGATGGTGACCCGACCGGGCTGCAGCACCGCACACACCCTCCATTACAACCCTGCTCTCTCCTGGAGAGCTAAGAGGATCCAGTCTGCCAGGTGAGCCGATGCCTAATACAGTAACCTGTTAACGAAGACTCATGCACACACGTGTCCTGCCGGTCTCGGTGGCCAATATCGTTCAGTGCAGAGCGGCGCCCTGTCTTTTATGTCACCATCATGTGTAGCATGAGGAGAAGGGGTTGGAAATTTATGGTGCTCATTTTTACACAGTAGATAACCCAGAGAATAAACCATTTACACCAGTGTGCTCCTCACATTAATTTACAGCAGCAGGAAAAGCTTCTCACCCAGGTCAGAGACAGACGGGGGGGGGGGGGGCGGGTCTGCTTCTTAATATCATTACAGCACACACACCCTTCATTTATCTAATTTTCACCCCCTCTGGAAAACCCCCTTGGATTTCACAGTAAAATAGGCTTGAACAGGACTGTAGCCAATAAGTGTATTCACAATGTGTTGATTATTTTTTATCTGTTAAATGTCATGGAACAGTGACGTGTTTATTACAGTTTCCAGCAGCTCAGCATGTCAAAAACAAAACTGAATATTAGCAGAAAGCCTGACACTTGAATCTGGAGCCAGAGAATATTTGGCATTTATTCATCATCAATAATTTAAAAGCTTTGTTGTGCTGATCCTCTAATCAGCAAATCATTTCTGCACCACTCTGGAAATAAAGGGACCTTATATGACTTAGCTGTGCACGAAGACACGTTTAGCTGAGCTTTTCTGTGCGATATGACATTTTTGATCGTAGGGTTAATTGATGTTTATGAGAAGGTCATTATTGACTGCTGGATGTGAAATTAATGCTTCATTTATGAGATTATCACTTGACACTACAGCAGCATTTACTAAGCAAGTAGCTCAGAGTGTTTTTTTTCCTGCAGCAGCTACAAATGGTTTGAACTTTGATACAGACGCTCTGTAGGGTTGTTGTGGTCGGATCTGTTAATGTGTAGGGAATTAACAAATGACACTGACTAAACTGTTAAAACACACATTGAACTGCACAAGTTTAAAACTGGCTTGTGTGCAGGTCTGTCTGGTCTCTGCACTGTTTTATTGGTAAAAAAAAAAAAGAATTGTGTGGCTGCAGCTGAGCAGTATTTTTAGTCTCGATACATCTGTTGATATATTATTTTGGCTTAACAACTGATTTCTTACTGTAATAAAAATCAGGGACTGGTGAAGAATATTATAAGATGTTCCTACACTCCTGGGGTGACATGAAAATAGTTCTTTGTTCAAACAATAGCTCAAACCCAAAGTAGTTTAGTTTGTAAGAACATGACAAAACAACAATATGTAAATGTTAAATACATTATTGGGTAACAGTTTATAATTAAATCAGTGTGTGTGCGTGTGTGTTTTTAAGGTTGTTTGTGTGTGTGTGTGCGCGCCCCCGTGCCCCCACTGGTGATGGGTGGTTCATTTGTGTAATCCAGATTTGGTGAGACTCAGAGACCTGGACTGTGGCTGGACTCAGCCTCTGGTGACTTATTACTATTCATTTAGCTGCTGCAGTAAATATTGATTCATCAAGGGATTTTCAATTTGAGCCCCGTGACAACTTGTGAAATATCACCAAGTGTGTAGAAGTGAGGAAAGAGATAGGGAGCGAGGGGGGGACATGTCGGGTCCCCAGGGATCGTGGATCACCCCCCTCACCCACTCATCCTCTATCTTTCTTGTGCTTATCTATCTGTTTAACTCCAAAGACCCTCCACTTTTATCAGTTTGAGGCTATTGAGTAGAGCATGAGCTCATATTCTCTGCTCTTAACTACTGAGTGCTGCTCTTCATCTTTGGCCTATCATACCCACTGATGCCTCATATGTTCTCAGCTCTTATCTCTGTGCCTGCTCAGACCTGACCCCCCCTCACTCAGGCCCCCACACCTTAACAAACACCAGGTCCATCCTTGCACACGAGGTTCCCAGTGAAAGGTTTCCAAATGGCAGTGTTTTTCTTGTGTGACGTTAACGTGAATGTGTTTTTAAATTTCATTTTTAATAACTGCATATTACCGACTTGAATACAAGTGACACGATAGAGTTGTAGCATTTATAGGCTCCAGAATAAAACCAGCTTGAGGCTTTGTATTTTCCAGCTAAAGAAACCATTAGAGAAGCTGTTATGTTGCAGCATTCATCTTGTTGTTTGTTCGTTTGTTTGTTTCGGGATTTTAGCAGAAGGTGGACCACACAGAGACTAACCCAAAACCTGGCGAGTCCCTCCACTACAGCTCAGCTCAGTGGACAGAATGAAATAAACACACAGGGCCTTTACATTGTGGACTAACACATCCAACTAAACCCTGTCAACCTGTCTCGCCCTCTGTACGTCCCCTGCTCCCAGGCCCACATTCAGCGAGGTTCTCCTTACCCAGCATCCCGAGCTCTTACCTGGTTTCAGTCAACGTGGTTGGTGATTTAGTGCTGAGCGGCAGTTTGAAAGGGAGGTGTATCGCCTGCAGTATTTCAGCCCCCGCCACCAGAAAATAGATATTATCTCAACATTAACTCCATTAATAGTAGCAGGTGTTGAATTAAGAAAGCTGTAAAGCATGCAGTAAGCCTACCTTCATCTCTCACACACTCTGCCTGTGTTTCTCTTTAATTCTCCATATCCATGTGTTTACCCTGTTGCTGGCTCTTCTGTTTGCTTTGTCTTTATCTGGTTAATAAGATTTAACAGAAGTTTTTGGTCCCATCTCACATTTGACTCTTTGTCTGGATGAATTTATCCAATTTTATCCAAGATTTCTTTCTGTTTTATTACCGCATTCATTTGAAAGCCCCCAGCATGGCGAGACACCCCAACCCCAAATAGGTATACTATTTTTAAATATATACATCTACACACACACACACACACACACACACACACACACACACACACACACACATGCACAATTGGCCCAGTCGCTCATCTCCTTTAGTGCTTCAGTATCGATCAGTACAGGATGTAAGAGACTGGGCAATAAAGTGAAGTAGTGCTCTCACTTCTTCACTTCTCTCCTTCTCCTGCATTCACTCTCCCATTTATCCCCTTTTATACCCCAATTCATTCATTCACTCATTACTCATCACATTATTCACCTACCTCCACTCCTGTGTTCTGGTGCTGTTCACACTGTGCTGCACACATACTCTGTGTTGCTCATTAAACTCACTTCCTGCGTATAACAGAGGGTTTTTTTTCATTGACGTCAGCTCTGTCTAAGGAGGATTTGATAGGACTGTGATGCGTAATGACGCTGCTTTGGTTTCCTTTAAGTGCCTGAAGAAAAGCAGCAGTCCTCAGTGTTGGAATTAGCCAGATGACTGTTTTTGCTGTGCTCTGTTTCAAGGGTAACTGTTTCCCAATATGAGCTTAGTAATGCTTGGTTTGCAGACAAATAGACAAGGGCAGCATTATTCTGAGCAGTCGTGCGACCCTCCAAATTCTTCCCTGTCACTAAAACAAAAGTCGGATCATTTATCAACGGCACTGGTAGTGCTGAATTGCGCTCTCCTTTATCTGTGCATTGCATGGCTAGAGCAGTTCATGTACCCGCACCTGCGCGCGCACACACACACACACACACACACGCACACACACACACACACACACACACACACACACACTCTCCCACTCCCACTCCCACTCCCAGACTGTCTCAGGGGAGATTCTGTGTGCCCTTTCGCCTCCTCTGTTTATTCCTTTCATCCATATTGTTTTACATTTTTATGTGGAGTTTCTTTTGTACTTAAGTTAGTTTTCTAAATACTAGTCTTTTTGTGTTTTTAGAGTACACGAGCTGTAAGCGTGTGTTGGATGAACTGGATGAAACGTTACCAGACTGTGGTTGTTAACTTCTCTTTTTTTTTGACCTCATAGTTTTTTGGTTTATTACAGACTTAAAACAATAGAAAACCTTTAGACACTGCACTGTCACTTTTCACTCTGCGTTTCTGCACATTTATTTTTGCTTCTTATAGAAAATATGGGTTAGTGGAGCGTCAAATAATTTTACAACTCAGATGCAACATGTGCAGATGTTTCCTCCAGGCTGGATTGCATGAAATATTTGACAATATTTGACAATATTTGAAAAGACTGCCCTCTGAACCACATGGCTGTCCACCAGGGGAGAAGTGCTGCATGAGATAACTCTGTGATAACAGATCTTCTGGAGCTCAGTGGCATCATGGGGAACAGGCCACGGAGAGTCTAGGATGGAGAGAAAACCCCTTTCAGCGTGATGTTATTGCCCTCTGATGGCTTGATTCTTATATCGTCCACTGTTTGTTTCTGCTTTTCCTTCCTCTCCTCCTCTCTCATTACATTACGTAGTTAATCTGCTCCCATAGAGGCTGTTTTCACTAATGGTGTTAGATCTCAGGGTAAAACCCATCCACATGGCTGTGTTGCACATTGGTCTAGTGATTAGAGGGTGTGTATGCAAGCAAAAACTCTCATAGACGTCTGAGGATGTTAAGGGGCACAAATGAGGCTCTCAAACTCACATATTCACCCACCACTGGTATATATACTGGTTGTACAGAACCTGAGCTTATTCCTTCTGTTTTTCACACTTATTCAGGTAAAACTGTGTAGAAGACAGCAATACCTCACTGATGTCAGTCAAACCCCCGACCTGTTTACCTGCATAGGTCAAAACTGTGTCGGTATGAGGTGTCTGATGATCTGGTGGTGGAAGAAACATACAGGCTGTAACAATCACTCTGATGTTGGGACCCAAACAAATGGGCCCAATGTGAAAATGTCCCAGTAGATTGGGTGTTACAGACCCCCATCCCACCCCAACTGTAGCCATGTGTCGGGGTTAACTGCTGTCTATGTTAACTGTTCATGTCATATCCCCATTAACCTCCATTGTGGCTCCCCAGGCCGCCCAGTCCTTGTTTAAGCCTCCCTGGGTGGCAGTCAGCGCTCCAACATTAGCCTCCATTACAGCTCCCCTGGCTGCAGTTGCCCTGTGTAGGGCAGCCACTGATCTTGTATCAGTGAATCTGTGTTTGTGAGTTATGGCACACAGTCAGATAGACTGCACGTGAACGCAGCTGATAGCTGATACTTGCTCCTTTTTTTTTTTTTCTTGTTTGTAGCAGTGCAGCAGCTCCTCTGGCTACAGCATGTTAAGCGTCCGTGTCAGTTGTTTTGTGCGCGACGTGCGTTTGGGGTAATCCTCTCTTTTCTCTGTAATGGGAGGCATGAACTCTCGCTCTAAACCCATTTCCAGCCCATCTGAAATACGGCAGCAAATTACCTCCAGCGGCGCCCTGCACACCAGCCCCAATCTGCCCCAAATAGAAGTGACAGGACAGCGCAATTTATCGCTATAACCCCTGCACCGCCACACCACCACCCAACATCCTTGTACGCGCTTCAGGCTTACACTACAGCCACCGCACACATACACGAGTCTGGGTGACTCCTGAGTGGTGAGCATGTGTGTGTGGACTGTACATACCGTTTTGTGTGTGTGTGTGTGTGTGTGTGTGTGTGTGTGTGTGTGTGGTCTCTGTGCTCCAGTGTAGGGGCCAACCTCACTGCTCTGGCCCCCTGCCCTGCCTATTATCTCATTGATTTCCTCCTCTCCTCTTTTCAATTCTCTCCATTTCCACACTGCCGTCCTTTCCATTAGAGGAGCAATTTAACAGAGTGCTGTGACATGGAAGGGAGGGAGGGAGACTACAGGAAGGGAAACATAAAGTGAGGAGGGGGATATAGTGAAAGAGCTGGAGGGAAGACAAGCAAAAGTGGTGGAACTGAGGGAACAATAAGCAGATACAGTAATATTCCAGCATGACTAGAAATTTCATAGTGTCTGAGCTGAATTTAGCAGAAAATAATAAGTAGAATCACTGCAAGTTATAAAAAATTGGAATTATCTTTTTGCACTTTTTGCTTCTCTCTTTTTCTCACTCCTCCTCTCCTGTTCTTGTCTCTCACAGGAGTTTCCTCGAGAGCCGTCTTCGCGCTCCCCATCACAGACACCTGCAATCCACGCAGCGCTGGAGAGGAAGTGACATGTGCTGGATTCGTGGTTCCCTGTACCAGGTGTCAGCCAATAAGCTGTCTCGGACCGTGGCGTCAAACATGACGATCAACCGAACAGGTACACTGGCCCTCGCCACATCGCTCGTCTTCAACCTCAGCTGTGGCAGCAAAGTCCCTCAGCTGACTGTCGTGATTGTTTTGCTTCACCTGAATCGAAGGAAGACTGAATCTTTTATATGTTTTTTCTTTGGGAAAAGGTCAGATTTTATTTGAAACAAAATGCATGTGAATGTGAACTTTACTCTAGAATCACTGCAGACACGTTTCCATCTTTCCAACAATCCTCAGATAAACACCCCGTTCAACTCTCACTGAGTTTCATCAGTTGCAAAAAAACACAAAGAAAACAGAGACAAATGATGTTACATTTCTATTGTCAACTAATTGAAAGAGTGGATCTGCATGTACTGAAGCACTGGAGCCCATAGCACCATAGAGGTTTCTGACTACTCCCAGCCCTGTTCAGGACATGGACTGTGAGTAGAGGGCAGGCGCTCTGTGTGCAGCCTGAGGTGATGCAGGAGTGTTTATTCATGTTTGTGGCTGTAGCTCTGTCCACATGCTCTCTAACAGACTTAGGGGAGCTGGCTAGATTCGCCATCTGAAATAATAAAGTTGTCATCTGTCACAGCAGAGAAGGGGAGGGTCTGCAGAACCGGATGGTGCAGATTAAAGTCCAGATCTGCCTCTACCTCCTTCACACTTCTCCACCTCTGTTACATACATTCTGTAGCAACTACACCTGCAGGTGAAATTGAAGAGCTCCGTTCTATTAAACCCGTGACTGGAATCCCAACACTCAATCCAGCATCTTTCTGAAACACGCGTCAGGTGTCTTCTCACCAATTGTGACTTCACGTTGCGAGCTTGGCATTTGTTCCTGATCTGGAGCCACTGGTCTGTAATCCTGCTCTGCCTAAATCACGTCAGAGCACACACTTGATGAGCTTCTTAACAGCCAAAAAAGTTCCAAAATTAGAGGTCCGAATAAGATCAGCTGTCATCTGCAACCCCACCCACCTCGCCTTCTTGACCTCTTCTCCACCCTTCTCATGGTCTCCAACATGGGTACATAGTGTTTATGATGTTCTCTGACAGAGCAGGATGTCGCATTTGGATTTGGCACCTCTGCATCAAACCACCACAGTATAAATAACTAGTGACATATCGTGTTATTGCATCTGGCTGCACAAACACTCACTAAGGCAGATTCAGTTCTGCCAATTCTGACATGAACAGGTAGAATTCACATATTTTTTTTAAGATGTATCAAACAGAATACCATCAAAAATATAAAATGAACAATCTTTAAAAAAAAAAAAAAAAAAAAAAAAGATGAATACCAAAATCATCCTCTGCTCTCTTGTCAAATCTGTAACTTTGTCTTTATCACCATTCAAAACCCACTGCTTGTAAAACTGTGGTAACATCTCACAGCATACTCCAGCTTGGAGGCGTACATGCACAGGTTGCTCCTGTGACGTTGTGTCATCGTAGGGATGTGGGCAACACATGTAACTTGGATCAGTGTTAGTTAAGCAATAAAACTATTATAGATATTTTTTATACTTTTATAGTTTACACTTCCATCGCCTCTGCACGCGTGAGTGCATGTTCTCTCTTTGAGTTATTACTTCTTATATGCATATTGTCTGAACCAGAATTATGGCCATGTTGGATCTGAAGATTTAAAGGTGTGCAGCAAAGAATGCACACTTATAGTGGTAGATTGGACTTAATCTACTGACGCACGTTGTTGGATCACAATTAGAAACTAAACACAAATTGGGACTTTAAATAGCTTTAAATTTGTTTCTTTCTCCATACTTAGGAAAGTCCTGCAGTCCACAGGTCTCGTACATGAGTCCAGCTTTGAACCGGCCCACCAGCAGTCGGCACTTGGCCAGGTAGGCTGTTCACAGCACTTTCAGTGCCTGTTTCATCTCCACCCATCAGAATCCTTCATTCACAGGTAGTGGGAACATTTCTGCACTTATGAGCTTTTTGAAACAGTTATATGTGGGCCATCCTGCTGCTCTCTTCATATAAGATTACATCTCATCATTCTTTCTCGTCTACAAAAAGGGCTGTAAAGTCTTTTAAAATTAGCATATGGAGAATATCAAAACCAAATGCCGTGTTTGTCTGCTTAATAAACTGAGGTCTCTCCTCTGAAACAAGTCGGGCAGTCCAGCGGAGCCTCGCCATCATCAGACAAGCTCATCAGAAGAAGCAGCAGAAGCAGTACTGCATGTACTACAACCGCTTTGGCAAGTGTAACCGTGGCACCAGCTGTCCCTACGTACACGACCCGGACAAGGTGGCCGTCTGCACCAGGTAGCACTAAAACAAACCCTCTGAGCAGAAGAGGGCTCTGTGTGTGTGTGTGTGTGTGTGTGTGTGTGTGTGTGTGTGTGTGTGTGTGTGTGTGTGTGTGTGTGTGTGTGTGTGTGTGTGTGTGTGTGTGTGTGTGTGTGTGTGTGTGTGTGTGTGTGAGAGTGACTACTCAGTAGAGAGTAAACATGGTTCTTTGATTTAAAATTTGAAAAATGTTCAAACCTGTGAATCTTTATTCCTGGCTCTGATCAATAGCTTAGATTGGGTTCTCCTATACAGCATCTGTGAGGGGCGTAGTGGTAATTTACAGCCATTTGCTATACTGAATCAGAAAAACATGGCTTCCCTGGGACAAAATTGGAATAATTGAAACTGATGATATAGTTATTACAGAGACGTTTCTTTATTGTAACTCCTTGAGTACGCTCTTTGTTCTCAGGGTTGTTTCTGTTGTTTACCTGCAGGTTTTTACGAGGGACGTGTAAACAGGCAGACGGGTCCTGCCCATTCTCTCATAAGGTGGCAAAGGAAAAGGTACAGACATACACGCCTACACACGGCCTAGATAGTGGACATAGAGATATTATAGATATTTGAAAGAAAAACAGCTAATGAGGTTAATATAATCACTTTGCTTGATAGGGATTTTATCTTACTGTAACTCTGCCTCCTCTTACACTTCAGTGTAGCTTCCAAAAAACTAGACCCCTGAAGATTGATAAAAGGACGTGTTAACTCAAATTTGTTGTTTTAACCCAGTCAGTCACCTGGTAACTCAGAGCTGCCACAGTGGAAAAATGTGTGTGTGTTTTAGAAAGTCAACTTGCTCGTCTAAGCGAAAGTGTTGGGAAAGCAAACAACCCTACAACAGGTGTCTTTATACACACACACACACACACACACACACACACACACACACACACAATGGCCTGCACCTGTGTTGCTTGTCTCAGTGCTGCCTGTAGGTGCTGAGAGCCCAGCTGTCTGTTTGTAATGCACTTCTCTAACAGCACCCCGTCATCCCTCCACTGAACACACCCACTGGCATTTCATGTGGACCCCTTTAACTGTATGTGGTTTTTATGGAGGAGAGGGTTGATATGTGGGGGGGTGGGTTACAGGGTTATGCACTTCGAAACTGATCTGGGCACCAGTGCGTACAGGCGAGCCTGAATCCTGTGCCCTGCACCCCCACCCGCCTGTCCCCCCACTACCACAAATACCTCGAAACCAGACACCCCTGGACCCACTCCCGTGGCATTACCCCTAATACTCCCACCCACCCTAGTCCCCACCGCCACTGACCCAGTCGTTGCCTCCATTGAGGCAGCACATAAACGCATCCTCGGGGCTAGAAGAGCCGCAGCCTGGATAAATATTTCTGTAGCGGTTAATTAGGTAAAACTGATCCCAACGAGGTGGAGCCCCTCTCACACTCCATCTCCCTCCAACCACCCCCCTCCGTCTCCACTAACACGCTCAGAGGTATATTTAGATGGGCCTCCACAGGGCTCACCCCTGCACACATGCACACACACATGCTGTCAAGACACACTGTGACTCTTACTCTGCCGCTGTCAACTGCAATTAAGGTCATTTAGCAGCTTGATGTGACAGAGCACTTGGCACACGGGGCATGTCTGAACATGATGGGAGGCTGTTTACAAATGTGTGTGAACTCATGTAATCACATGCTCTTCATCTCACCTGTGCTTCCTTTTTTGTTTGGTTTTGTTTATTTTGTTGTTGTACCACTCACGAGCAGATGGTGGTGCAGTGTTTTACTGCTGTTCGCTGTCTTTTCAGGAACAGTGCCAAGAATCAAAGATGCTTGATTGAGTAAGATTGATTCCTTAATCAATTCAGTTTCTGTTTGGACATTTATCCAATAATGCAGTCCCAGAATATGTCAAGAAAGTGACCGGCCCCAGCGTCTTTACTTCATCTTGACATAACAAAGAAGATTCTGTTGAAATTACCCCATGCGGGGCTCTTGCTCTGTGCTGTTGTCATGGGTTGGTTTGGTTGATTTCCATTTTTATTTCTCTGCCTTTCTCCAGATGCCAGTGTGCTCTTATTTCCTGAAGGGAATCTGTAACAACAGCGACTGTCCCTACAGTCACGTCTACGTGTCCCGCAAAGCTGAAGTGTGTGAGGATTTCGTGAAAGGCTACTGCCCCGAGGGAGAGAAGGTACAAATAATCAAACACACTATACATAATGAATAGGAAGTTGTGCTTCCTGACTTTATGGTTCAGAATGACTGTGTAGTGTGTTTCCAGCCCCTTCAAATGGAATTTCCTTTCTATGACACAAGCGAACCAACAAAAATATATGTATGGCAGCTATTACTGTACTCTTCAGTGTACTGCAAGTACATACTTTACGTAGTAAAATGTGGAAAATGTGTGAGAAAGTGAAGTCTAAAATGCAGAGCCAGCGTTTTTTCTTCCCACTGCTGCTCAGTGAGCCACTTGTTGCTTGTTGTGGACTCATTCCTGATCATCATATTCTCTTTGTCCAAATGTTTTGGTGCCCTTTGTGTTATGCTCCTTGTTTCTCCACCTGAGGATTAACTCGGGTCCAGTCATGGTCAAACAGGAAAGGTGTTTGTTTTTTAGTTATTTTTATATTGATTGCAACTGTGAAAATGGATTTGTATTGTTATACCTCAAAATTGTGTTTCTTCCGTCCACTCCAAACTCAAAATTACAAAAACTGAAACAACCTAAAGTTTGACTTTTACTTGATTCCACTTGTGTGTGGTCTTGTTTTTGCCCATTCACTCACATTGTCCTGTGATCTGTTTCTGTCTTTCTCTGCCAGTTAGAAAACTGTTAAATGTCAAATGAACTGAATCAGGGAGCAGCCTGTGGACAGTTCAGGTTAGCCCACATCACAGTGTTGGTCTGAAAGGGTCATAGAAAGGTTCGGGCTCCGGTTGGTTTCACCTCACTAGGTTTTTATTTAGAACTTTGTTGACAGCTTTACCAGATAGTAAACTTCCTTGTCTATTTGAACCTCTCATTATATTGTACAACATGTATTCAGTTCCACGGAAGTTAAAACAAGGCTTAGGTAAACAAGTAGTTAGGTAAGCAGTGCCCACACACACACACACACACACACACACACACACACTGACACACACACACTGACACACAGGCAGGAACAGCTGCAGGGGGTGCTTGTCCATAATGTCATGACTGTAGTGTCTGAGTGACACATTGAGGGCCTAATGGGTAACAGAGAGCCACCGTCACGACGCCCGAGTCTCCCCACACACGCACTCCCCACATCCACCTCCATCATACCTTTAACTCCTGCCCTCCTCTCCCCTCCTGTGTTTTTCCCTCCCTTTGTCTCCCCCTACTCCTCCCTGCTTGTTTTTGAGCGTCAAGTGTGAAACAGATGCTTTTTCACACTGTCAGACCTCATTTAAATACTGCATGGGGAAATGAGGATATAGAAAACAAAAGGGATATTAATATTTATTCTATTAGCTGAAGTGCTTAGGTCTGTGATTTTCCCCGTGTGTGTGTGTGTTTGTGCCTCGGTGCATGTATGTATGTGTGTGTGTTTACGGAGCGCTGTGCTGTGAGGCTCTGGCGGCTCTATGATGGATAGCAGGCAGTAATTATAGATGGTAAAACTGCTGAGGATGGCACTCTGGGCCAGGCAGAGACACTCCAGCAGCTCAGGGGTTAAGTCTGCTCCTCTCCTCCATCCTCCTCCTCCATCCTCCTCCTCTGCCTTACAGACTTGCCACCATCCTGCTTTTTATCCTGGCTTTGTCTCACCCTCCACGTCACCTAACCGTCCCTTCTTCTTCCTTTACTCCACAGCATCAGTTTTCACAGTGTGTAGTAATTACCTCCTTTTTTCATTATCCCAAATGCAGCTCCTGGATCAGGTCCGTCTCCTCTCAGCCTCCTGACATGTTGAGATGAAAGTTGGCCACCAGACATCATCACTGAGTGTCTGACCAACTGCAGATGGTTGGCTGCTTTTCATTGTTTGTTTCTCTGCACGCGTGAATGTGAACATAACTGCTGGGAGTTTCTTCTTCTGATGTTGCCAGTGTTTGATCTGCGTTCGTTTTCCTTTCATATTAGGAAAACTTCTTTCTCTAAAATCCTGCACCGTGCACAGTGTTGTCCACGGACGAACCAGCACTGATATGGTCACAGCAATGAGCTGGATGTTGCAGAGGCAGTATCACAGGATTTGTTCCCTTCTCACTGGCTCTTCACTTCCCTCTGATCAGGGCGTTAGTAGTACTCTGGTCAGCTGACGAAGTTTGTGCCTGCACATGCTCGACTGACCGTTCAAAAGAGTAAAGGGGCTGCATGTTTCTGATGCAGGGCTAATGTTGATCTAAACACGAATCAGCTCTAGTGACACTGCAAACGTTCCTTTTCTTACCCACTCAGTGTTGATAATCTCAGGACCTGAGCTCCTTTGTTGTTTCAGTCCTGTCGCAGTAAGCTGCACTAGACTCGAGTCTCACCTTAATTCAGAAGATGTAAATGCATTGGATGTCACTTTTTTTTTTTTTTATTTTACTGTCTTTTCCATATCCTTCCCTCCCTCTCTTGCTTCTTTTGCTCCTTCTCTCTGTCTCTTGGTAAATGTGCTGACTCCTCTTGGTTTTGGCCCAGCAGAGAGCTCTCTAATAGGCCCCAGAGACATCCCAGCATTCCTTAAATCAAGTGGAAAATTGTTAACTTGGTGTGGGATAAAGATGTTCTGTCCACTTTAGCTTTTTCCTCCTATTTCTCAGCTCTCTCTCTCTCTCTCCCTCCCTCTCTGTCTTTGCTTTATGAAAATGAGGATGTATGGAGCTGTGGGGAGTGGATTGAGCTTTTACAGTCAATTTCTCAGGCACTTTCAGTTTCTCACACTGGAAAAATGCTTCAGCTTTAACTCTTGTTGTCCCATCATGCATTCATGTCCAAACAACAGCTCTGCCCGCGTGTCAGCAATGACTCGTGTTAAAGGTTTATGACGTATCTGTCAGCTGAGGGGAGAAAATTAAACCTCATCCTTTATCTCAGGGTGGGGGTTTTTTCTTTTAAGTGTGCAGAGCTGCCTGTCACACTGCACATGATTGTACATGGCTGATCCTCTGGTCCTCTCACTCAGAAACCTGAATTAGGTTTTTGGTGCTGGACAGAAGACGAATGTGGTCCTGAACAACAGGTCCCTCTGTCAGCCAATAACAACCCGTATCAAGTGTGTTCAGTCAGGGTTACGCACATTGCTAATTGACTGAACACACCTGATCAGGTAATCAATCAGCTGTAGGTAGGGCAGGGATGTTTGGAGCATGGCAGTGACCCACCAGGACCAGAATTGCCCACCCCTGTTCTAGACTTTTGGGCCTGTGCATGAATTAATTGGTTATTAATAAAAGAAGAGTAAGCGATAATAGTCATGAATTGCAGCCATAAAGTCATGTATCACAGTTCACGGTTTAATCGGACCTGATGACCTGATGTCATGCACCAGAAATAAACCCAGGAAATCATCGACAACAGTGGGAGGCCTGATTTATTAAGTAAAATGGTGTGTCAAAAACTCAGCCCTATAACATGATCAAGATTAAACATTTGACAGCAAGCTGATCCTGGGCTGCCCTGGCACCGAGCGCTGTGGTGGCAGAGAGTCAGGGCCGCTGGGCTCCACACACACAGAGATGACCAGCAGTCCACAGCCTTCCTGGAAAATCGATCTGAAGAGCCCTCTCCCCTACACACACACACACACACACACACACACACACACACACACACCGATACACACACTATTTCTAGACCAATCTGGCTCCCAGTCCTGCACTCCTCACCCCTACACACACGCTCAGAGACACACACACACACTCCTCGCAGCCTGCACCCCAGAGTGAATATAATTAGCTTTTCTGACAGGTGGGAGGGATCGGATCTCGTGGAGAATGAACCGACCAATTTACACCCGTATTACACCGTCATACACTCTCAGTTGCAAACATGCATGTGAAAGCTCACTCTCTCATGGACAGTGCTCCCCAGAATGACGCTCACTGTGACCTGTTTGCTCAGCTTGAATATTAGAGGAAGGGCTGAAGGAAAGAATTTAAAGCAGTAATTTAAAAAAACATGTAAGAAATAAAGGAACATCATGATTGGTGACCTGGAAGCACTTTATTAGTCTTGTCTGTGTGAATGAAAAAGAATGACTTCATTTGAAACATTTAAAGTTTTTTGTTAGTCCTTTTCATGTAAAACAGGCAGATGTTCTTCAATATGAATCACAAGCTGCCAAACTTGTGGGCATGTTTATAAATGTATCTGCACATCTGTTAAACTCTTAACATTGTTTTTACTGTCTCTTCCACATGGTATTTATAATCTCGAGTCCATATCAGTTTTCACTTGTTGCTTTTTGATCCGCTGGGACTTTCTTCATTAAAGCTGTAAGAATATAAACCTGATGTGTATCTAACCACCAGTGTAAGAAGAAACACACTCTGGTGTGTCCAGACTTCTCTAAGACCGGGTCCTGCCCACGAGGCTCCCGCTGTAAGCTGCAGCACCGCCAACGGGCCAAACCAAGTGCCAGCAACATGTCCACCACCCCAGCTAAAAAAGCCCGAACCAAAGAACCTTTCAAGAGGTTAGAAAAGCAGACGGACAGAGCTGGATCAATACTGACACATATCATCATATTTGTCCACATTTGACCCTGCCTGATGATGTTTCCCCTCCCAGGCCCCGCCTGTCTGTGGGCATCCCACCAGCCTCTCAGACTGGGACGCCCACCGCGGGTCCCCTGGAGCTGCCGTCCTTCATCTCCCTCTCCAGCTCCCCAGAGGAGGCAGACGCACCGGAGCTGCTGCCAGTCGAGACCTCAAAGGGTAAAGGTAACAAAATCCATTCAAACCTAGAACCACTCTGAGGACCCAGAAGTGTACACAAACCAGCTGTGTGTGACTGGAAACCAGTCAGAGAGCATCTCCGATTAATGTTTCCAGGAAGTAGCAGTTAACGTTAAAAAATATATATTTGTTTAGGGTTGAAGTGGCCGCCAGCTGTTGTTTGTATGTTGTAATTGTTGTTTGAACATCATTTTAAATGTTTAGACACCTACAGAACCAAACTGAGCTTAGTTTTCATCTGGACGTCTTTGCACATGTAGTTCACCAGACTGGTGCTAACTATGTGAGGTAGCTGCAGCATTCATTTTTACAGTGCAGGTCTGCTAACGTCATTGTTAATCTCTGGGAATGTGCCAGCATCACGTCAGAAAAGTGGCTGTAACAGCAGAAATACAAATTAGATCAGATTACACAGGTGTGGTCTTCTCAGAATAAATCACCAGTTTAGGAAACTAAAATATTACAACTGAAAAAAATGGTAAAATTACATCCAGAATTTTAAAAACCAGAATCTCGCTGTGCTTTAACTGTGTTTTCTTTGTGGTGACCGTCGGCTGACGGTCCAGAGACGTTTTGTGGATGGATCTTGTTTGTCATGAAAGTCCCAGGATCGTTCCTCAGGTCCTGGTGTGGAGACAGATAAGGATGATCAGAGCAGGGCTGTAGAGATGGTGCGATGATGCTCTGGGGAGGAGTAATAATGCTCAGAGGACAGAGGTAATAATATTTAGGGTCTGGGCTGGACCGAGGCACAGCTGAGCTCTCTGTTGACAGACTTGACAGATAGGGGATTAGGAGAGAAGCTGCCTGCCCATCCCCCATGTCCTCCTCCTCACCCACCAGGCTCGACTGTCCACCTGCTTGTGCTGCCTGCTGGACACACACACACTCTGCAGGGCAACATTTGACTGCCTCTAACACCTGTGTTCAACCTGTTGTATCACTGCGACACACTAACAACGTGGGTTTTTCTCTCTTTTGACTTAGATCTTTTTTTAAATTTATTTATTTGGTTTCATCTGATCTAAAAAAAAACTCAATGAAAGATCACGCAAATTACAAATATGTCTGTTTTACCTCCTGATCATTTGGTTATTAATTGTGAGGGGGACCCTGTGCCCCATCTCAGAAACATATTTTCATTGCCCTAAAACTGCAGCAGTTTCATTATGTCCGTGATAATTATGATTCTCATCTGCGTTTCAAGTCCTAATGAACTCATTAGTCTTTAATCCGTGAAAATAAAATGTGCTTGAGCTTGACTGAGGAGATGACTGCTGTTTCTTTTTCATCGAAGAACAAAACGAACGTGTCCCCAGAGACTCTTCGTCTCCTGCCAGTTTGGTGGCAGCACAGATTGTGAATCATCCAGTTCCTTGTCATTTAATTTGCTATTGGGCTGCACAGAGAATGTAACCGTCCCATAATGGCAGCTTGAGTATATTCCTGCTGGACGGTGTCAGTATGTTCACACAGGCTGAGGAATATTGCTATAGGTGTTTCAGGTCACTTGTCCTGTTTCAGTCATGAAATCCTCCTCCTCGTTCTTCTTGGTTTGTATTTAGCCTCCCCAGCATGGTCTGAACCTTTGGCCTCAGAGACCTGGGTCCAGACCTGCGATAATGTTGTTGCAGTGGACGTGTTTGTTAGACTCCTAAGACGTATTCGTTTGTGAATTTAGGTAGAGACACAAACACATCTCACCTTAAACACCTTTGGGTGACACCTCCTCGCTGCAGTTTGTGATTTCTGAAGAGGCAGCGTCACTGACTTTAAGCTGCTGTGTCCTCACTGTGACAGTACAGCTTTTTTGTGTGTCCTAACACACACACACACTCGTCCCTCTGCCTCCTCCGGACAGTTAGTTTGTGCTGTTAAGTAACTAATGACACTGTGGTCCCACACTAACACACTGCACCGCCCAGAGCCTCATTAAAGGTGGATCTCAGCCAAACAAGCTCCTCTTCACTTTGCATAAATTAGCTCAGATGCAATGTATCACTGCCAAGACTGCGACCTCTCTCACACACACACACACACACACAACTTCATCCATCCCTGTTGTCCTGTTTCCCTTCCTCATTTACTCATCAGCTCAGATGTCATCACTCAGCCTTGCAGCTGTATTCAGAGTCAGTCACACGTGGATGAACAGCCACACCGTTTTATCACACCGCCCCTGCCAATACTTCTCACCTTTTCCTTTTCGTTTCTTGTTCTTCCTCAGAAAAGAAGCTGCAGATCAAGCCTCGGCTGTAAGGCTGCAGAGGCCGGCAGCCCTGGAGCTGAACGACACTTGGTGGTTCCTGAGCTGCAGGTTTGAATCTGTGCCCTTTCACTTTGAATGACTAATCTCAGGGCCTGAGAGTTTTATTCCTAAATGTGTTCATTGTGTTTGCATATCAGTTTGGATGTTTACTTTACAGCTTGTGTAAGATTTTAAATAAAGGTCAACTCTTACTGTGTCTTGTTTGACAGACTGTTTCTTGCTGCGATTGTGTTCCTGTGTCGCAGTGGTGGTGTCACATGATCCAAGTGTGTTTTTGTGACTTTCCATCTGAAGGTGGTGACAGAAGCAGCGACACACGAGCTGTGGCTTCATCCTCACCATGCTGAGTGTGTATGTCAGTGTGTTTGTGCTTTGTGTTCAAACTAATGTGGCTTTAATTCATACAGTGCACACTTGTCTCTCCCCTGCTTCCCTCCACTAAATCCCACTCAGATAGTTCACGTTACCAAGGCAGGATTGGCGAATGCAGGCCCCTGATGCTGGTCCCCATCCTGAGAGTCTCTACATTTAGACTGAGTCTTGGTTTAAGGTCAAGGTAGGATAAGTCTCCTGGAAGACAAACACGTAACTGTGTTTTTAGAGGAATTTGAAAGCGTGGTTGACGTACTGTCACATTTCTGTTCAAACACAGTGTAAAAAGCTGCATTTCTTCTTCCTTCACGGTTGTTTGGCAAACTGGGACTTTACTCTCTGAGGTTTTAGGAGAATTATTTGCAGTAACTCTTTCCTGAATGACACTTTTTTTCAGTATTTTTTTCAGCTGAGTTGCCAGATACAGTCAGGTGAAGTTTTGCTCCCCATATAGCACAGTGGTACCAAACCTGGCAACCTCACTATGACTGCAAGAGGTACAGTTGCTACACACTGTGAATGTGTGATGGTGGTTTTGTTCCATCAGAATATTTCTGGCTGTGTGAGTTTGAGCTGTCGATGTGTGTGTTCTCATACTTTGCAGCACCGTCACTGTCTCTGTTGCCAGTTTCTGTGCTAAGACACCAGCTCTGTACTGGACACCCAGACCGACCGATGTTGATCCTCTCAGAAACAGACTGATTTCCCACAGTGTTGGACTGTTCGTTTAAAGAGTCGGTGACTCCACCTGATGTACAAAATGATAAAGCTGACTCCACAGTTTTACTGGTCACATGTCTGTTTTCCTGAATCCCAACCGCTGTAGAGACCTCCAGCTTTTTGAAGAGTCCAGTCTCTGTGGCTTTTTAAAACACGATTAAAAACGTGTGTGTGCATTTTCAGATGCATCAGCGTTATTGTGAACCTGTGAGGGATCAGTCCGCTGATGGTCCTGCAGTAACTTGGAAAACTTTGGTCCATGTACAGGACTGTTGAACTGTGTTAAATATATATATATTGTGTGTGTGTGTGTGTGTTCAGCTCAGTTCTCTCAGATGTATTGACAGCAGCGACTGGAGATGGAGAGCTCGACGTGTTTCTCAGAAAAGCCAGGAGACAGGGAGCCATCACTCTTCTCTCCTCACCACACTTTTTTCCTTCCTCCTCCTCCTCCTCCTCACCCACGTTGCTCCGCTCCTGCGCTGAAGATGTAAGTGCCTTAGACAGATGTCTGCTGCCTCTTGTCTAAAACCCTCAACGCGAGCTGCTGAGCTCGGCAAACTCTAATTAAGATCAATATTTCAATTTTTAGTAAAAGCGCATGAGACGGGGAGAAGACAGGGAGAGAAATCATCTGTCCACAGAGACTCGGAGACAAAAAGAGAGGTCAACTGTGATTCTTCATTGTGTGTTTTTATGGCTGTGTGTTAAAGAGATCTGAGAAGTGGTTTGTGAACATGTGTTAGTGTCATGTTCACAAACTTCTTTTCTCTCTGAGGTTTCTCCCGTTTTTAGTTTTAGTTTCACTTCCTTTAAAGAATATTTCAGCTCATTGCAGCTTGGATCTTATTTCGTGGTGCTGACCTCCTTGTTTCCTCCGTGACTCCTGGCTGGATGTGCAAACTGATGAACTAATTAACGAAGCCGAAGTTGTTTGGCTGCACATGTGCAATAAAAACAGGAGAAAGAGTCATGACATATGGAAAAAGACCCACTTCACATAAAGTAGCAAACTCAGTATCAGTATCTCAGTTTAGCCAAGAACCTGCCACCAAGTGTAAGAAGTTAAATATTAATGCACCAATAAATATGACAAAATATAGGCAGAATACTTCATGTAGCCAGAATACTTCATGTAGCCAGAATACATACTTCATGTAGCCAGAATACATACTTCATGTAGCCAGAATACTTTGTAGCCAGAATACTTCTGTAGCCAGAATACTTCATGTAGCCAGAATACTTCATGTAGCCAGAATACTTCATGTAGCCAGAATACTTTGTAGCCAGAATACTTTGTAGCCAGAATACTTCATGTAGCCAGAATACTTCATGTAGCCAGAATACTTTGTAGCCAGAATACTTCTGTAGCCAGAATACTTCATGTAGCCAGAATACTTCATGTAGCCAGAATACTTCATGTAGCCAGAATACTTTGTAGCCAGAATACTTTGTAGCCAGAATACTTCATGTAGCCAGAATACTTCATGTAGCCAGAATACTTCAATGTAGCCAGAATACTTCA
Organism: Mastacembelus armatus; assembly: GCF_900324485.2. Taxonomy (NCBI): domain Eukaryota; kingdom Metazoa; phylum Chordata; class Actinopteri; order Synbranchiformes; family Mastacembelidae; genus Mastacembelus; species Mastacembelus armatus. Next base: position 1,934,421 of record NC_046636.1, on the reverse strand, counting down.
TGTAGCCAGAATACTTCAATGTAGTCAGAATACTTCAATGTAGCCAGAATACTTTATGTAGCCAGAATACTTCATGTAGCCAGAATACTTCAATGTAGTCAGAATACTTAATGTAGCCAGAATACTTCAATGTAGTCAGAATACTTAATGTAGCCAGAATACTTCATAGATCTCAGCTGCATGCACAGAATTTATCTTCATATGTTTCTGAAAATACTTTTTTGTGCTTCTTTGCTCCTTGTCTAATGAATTTAATTAACACCCCCTTTTCAACAAACTTGTCAGTAAACAACCCTAAAACACAGCACTGGCCACAGATCTCTGGAAGGAGACAGTGAAAAGCTTCTCCTGACTCTGAGGATGTCGGCGTACGGATTACACACTGACATGTTCAGTCCACACCTGGTTGGTTTAAACGTTCAGGTAACTGTCATGAAAGCAGCATCAGACAGGTTGTAAACAAACCCACAGGTTGGCCAAGACCATAATGAAAGATCCACTTCAGGTGTGGGTGCTGGCCTGCTGCTCTTCCTGCAGCTGTGCACAGTCAGAGGTTACTACCGGCAGGGGGTGGGGTGGGGGGTTAGTTGTAGCTCCACATGAAATGGTGTAGTTCACCTGTATGAACTGTTCACACCCTGTCTGATCAAACCTCCCTCTGATCCAGTTTGCATCACGTGTGTTGTGTCTAATGCAGCTGTGTCATATGGTCCATGTGTGTTGGTCCGCCCTGAGCTCACTGCGCCGGGAGGATAAAACAAATGGCACCACAGCTGTAACAAAGCTGGACTGGTCTTGAGGTTCAGTTCTCTCGGACTCTGCTGTCTCATCTGCGTCTTTAAGACCAAAACCTTTTCCTCGCTCTGGGGAACAAACGCGAGTCCAGTACAGACCAGGCCTCAGACATGTGGTGAAAGTAGTTTCAAAGAAAGCCCCTCTGTTAACTTCACCGCGCACACGCATGCGTGTCACACATGCCCGCACAATTAAAGCTGATTCCTCCGCAGGAGCATTAGTGACTTAACGGCGGTGACAAAAACGTGATAACCCTGAGCCCCCTCCCGGAGCCGCTCTCTGGGTGGATGCTGGGCTTTGCTGGCTGTCGTGGCTCAAAGCCCGCCGTCGATCCTGCACCTTGCTGATGTCCATGTTGCTTAAATCGGTAGAACTGCACTTGCAGCGAAGTCCCAGTATGCAAAGGCACAATAGAAACCCTGACTTCAAAAATTGATGTCTGAAGCCCTCGGCCGCAGACTCTCCCCTTCCCCTGACAATGAATGGACCACAGCAGATCTTCTTAAATGTGCCGTTTCAATGCAGACTGCTTAGCTCGGTGTTTGAGGGCCAGCTCCTGCTTATTTGATAAAAACCCTCCTAATGACTGAGAGCACCTCAACTTCAAATACCTCGATATCATTTCCGTCCCTTCATCGCTTCTTTTCATCCTCGGATCTGAGGCGGTTCACGTCTGACCAAGTGAAACTTCGTGCCACCTGTTCTTTCACGCACACAGCCGCTTTGTCCCGCACATACATCACTCACATGTCTGTGGGTAGATGGGACTGAGGTTGGGGGGGGGGTGCTGCTGATCGGGCTAAACGGGTCAGGTGCAGCGGTGTCCCGGTTTAAATCCTGTTCCCGTGATACTTAACGATGGTATCGACATTCTGCTCAACCTTCCACCCCCATGAAATCCTCTCTGTCCGCGGGAAAAAACGTCCTGAATGGAGACGCGCGGTTTAATTATCCGTCGGTGCGAAGAGACGAGTCGAGACGCAATTAGCGGTTAATTGCTAATGAAAACCCTGTGGACACCGCCCGGACGGTCCAATCATACTTAACCTGTGCGCAGACACGGCGCGGCCTCCTCACAGCCTCGCGGAAATGCGGATTGATTTTTAGCAGAAGGGCTCGCGGCCTCAAATCGATCAGCGATTGATTGATTTGATGGTTTGTGGTGTGACAGAGACTGAGGGAATCCAGCGGACAGGACGAGGTGTTTTAATAAACCTAATCAGAGAGCAGAGTTTCGTTTGGTGCCGTGGTTCAGACCGTGTGGACACACCTGGGTCTGTGTGTTTCCAACCAGACCACATGTTTAATTATATCACAGCTTAAACTGCAAGGACTCTCCCTTTATCCGCCTTTTCTTCAATGTGTCTCCTGCTTTTGTTTAATCATCATAACTTTTCTTTTTTTTTTTTTTATTAGGTGTCAGGGCTGGAAACTTAACTTGGTCACAATCCAGACCATGTGCAGTGAAAACCACCCTGATGTGTGATGTTAATGTTTTTCATAAAGCAGCACTTTAAAGTTTCTGAAGGTCCAGAATCAGCTCGCTTCTAAGTCCCCGTTAAAATATATGCAAACCAGGATATTCCTAAACATTGTGAATTAACTGTGAAATGTCAAAATATGGATATACATCAGTGTATTTCATCATCATCATCATCATCATCATGGTAAAAAACTTTCTCTAGTTCGAGTAAAGACTTTTTGGCGGAGACGGTCCCGGATCTGTCCTGCACTCCACGCTGCACCATGCAGTAGCACCTGCTCGGTCACTAGAGGGGGGATCTGCTGCACCTGTTCTCCAGGCGCGCTCCGCTCCCTTCGTGTCTGCTCGGCTGTTCTCGGCCGGCCGCTGCCACAGGAAAATGCAAATACACCACTGTGATCTCCTCCCATTGGCCCGTCACACCTCTGTGTGGGAGGGTCGGGGGCCACGTTGTCTTTATAAGTGCAGATTGCCTTCCAGCGCCTCAGTGACACTGTGGTTGCACCGTGACTCTCTCAGAAAGGGTTCCAAGGCCTTCCGAGAGACAGGCAGCTGGTAATTATCACCTCTTGCATGATAATACCCGCACAGTCATCACGTGATATCAGCATCGCTCCCCGGTTGAGGGCGGACAGGACCGCGGGGACCGAACCTGCAAGTAGATGCTGTTTGAATGAAATATCTGGACCGAACAGCAGAACCGGGACCAGACTCTCCTGTCGTCCAAGCAGGAAAACTACATGCAACTTTAGACGAGTCTCCCAATCATATGAACTTTGAAAACTTCTGCACGTGGCAGTGCGTTTGGGATTCTGGGGACTTTTTGGCGCAGTTTTACGCACGGCTGCGCAGCGCCTGTGACTGTCGCACACTGGCTGTGTGATTGTGTTAGAAACTTTAAATCCCGGCCATGCTGCAGTGACTCCGGCCCGCCGCCCGGGACTTCATGGTCAGCTTGTACAGAGCAGGGGAAGAAGGAGGATGCTTGGAACATATTTATAACACACCGAGCGGAGACAAAGTCTTTTCGTGTTACTTGATCGAGCAGAACCGAGGACAGTAAATCACAAGGAGGCAAGTGGGCTGCAGAGGTGAAGCGAGGACAAGACAGGTTGGTGTGTCTAAATTCACTGGGCTCGAGTTTCAGCCGCCCCGGGGGCTCCTGGTATTAAAGCGTGCACTTGACCTGGGATAAGTTGTCAACAAGAGCAGCGAGCGGAGGCAAACTGGCAGGTGTACAAGTTCATTTACATGCATACATATATTCACGCCACTATATATAGAAGTTGTCTTAGGGCCGAGCAGCCTTAATAAGTTTCTCTACCCACCCACTGGCCCTGCAGCAGCCCCACGCACCGTGCGTGTGCGTGTGTCTATATATACACCATACAGGCTTTTATTCCTCTTCGCAATCTGTATCCGAGAGGGCTGCCCACCGTCGGTTTGGCTGTGAGGGCTGGAGTCGTCGCATGGACTGACATGGCCACCGACCTCGCCATGAGCGCAGAGCTGCCCAACAGCCCTCTGGCCATCGAGTACGTCAACGACTTTGACCTGATGAAGTTTGAGGTGAAGAAGGAGCCTCCGGAGGCCGACCGCTACTGCCACCGCCTCCCGTCGGGCTCCCTCTCCTCCACCCCGATTAGCACACCCTGCTCCTCCGTGCCTTCCTCGCCCAGCTTCTGCGCCCCAAGCCCGGGTGCGCAGCCCAACCAGAGCCTCGCCAGCGGGGTCAACGGCAGCGGCGGCAGCAACAACAGCAGCGGCAACAACAATCACAGCAACGCTGGAAAACCTCAGCTGGAGGATCTGTACTGGATCCCCAGCTACCAGCACCACATCAACCCAGAGGCGCTTAACCTGACCCCGGAGGACGCGGTGGAGGCCCTCATTGGTAACGCGCACCACCATCACCACCACCACCAGGCCTATGAGGGCTTCCGTGGGCAGCAGTACGTCGGGGAGGACCTTTCCACGGCCTCGGCGGCCCACCATCACCAGGGTCATCACCACCACCACCACCATCACCACGGCCATCACGCCCGCCTGGAGGACCGCTTCTCGGACGAGCAGCTGGTCAGTATGACGGTGCGGGAGCTGAACAGGCAACTGCGGGGCTTCAGCAAGGAAGAGGTGATCCGCCTGAAGCAGAAGAGGCGCACCCTGAAGAACCGGGGCTACGCACAGTCCTGCCGCTTCAAGCGCGTCCAGCAAAGACACATGCTGGAAACCGAGAAGTGCACCCTGCAGAACCAGGTGGAGCAGCTGAAGCAGGACGTGGCGCGCCTTGCTAAGGAGCGGGATCTTTACAAGGAGAAGTACGAGAAGCTGGCCAGCCGGACCTACAATGCCGGCGGACCTGCGAACACGAGAGATCCTTCCGGGAAACAGGCCAACACCGAGTTCTTCATGTGAGAGACTGCTGATTAGTTGCATAGACTCTGAATTACGCCCCCACATAAACACCCTTGTAACATTCATTTATATTTTTCTGCATTTGTTTAATTAATCCCCTCGTCAGAAAAGACTTCCAAGCCGACATCTGAACAAAGAAGCAGTAGATGTGCACAACAGTAATCCTTGCGCGCATTTAGAGTCTTAAAGATGTTTTGGCGACACTTCTGGAAGCCCACTACGAGCTGATGTGGGCACATGGGATCACTTAGCCTGTAGACGTTTTTCTGGTGCAGCAGAACCTGGTCAGGAGTCTTACTGAACCAGCCCAACATCAAACATGACTGTCTTAATTCAGAGAGAGATGATTTTGTCTTAACACTGGGGGGAGACTGATGTTTTGTTTTGTTTTTAAATCAGACTGGACTGAAACAGAAGCAGGAAAAGCAATACTCCGCCTCTCTGGCTCCAGAAAGCCCAACAGCCAGTTTGTGTGATAGAGAGGCGGTCAGTGCTGCAGAGAAGAGACTTTTCAATATTGCAAGTCAGTAGTTTCCCATCCCTATTTGCAACCCTGCATGCAGGACATGTATGGTAACCTCCAGTCATCTCCCAGAATCCTTCCACATGTATGGAAAGCATGACCCACGGTTCTCTCCTCCTCTAGCGCTTCTCCTCCTCTCCCCTACTCTGCCATCAATAAGGCCTGGCTTTGCAAAAAGCCACAAAAAGGTCTCCCATAACCCCCCCTGAGAGGTGCGAGACCTGCGGACTCAAATGCAAAACAATCTGCTATACTGCGAAAAATGAATGCGTCTTTAACTGCTATTTTCAATCAATTTTTCTATTGTTTTAAAAAGAAAAGAAAAAAAATGACAAAAAGAGATTAACTGAGCCAGATTTTAGACTGTATTTATTTCCACCTGTACATAACGTGTAGAGGGAAACAGTTACCTGTGTTATTTTATCTTCTCTCTTTTTAAAGAAATCTGCTTTTGTTGCTTGGATTCTTCGAAATGTCTTAATACAAATGTTTGTATGTTACAGCATGCAAATCGTCTATGGTATCCTCCTCGTACTGAACATGTGTAATGTCAAAGACAAGCCTATACTGCACTAAGAGATCAATCTGGACAAACCTTTTGTTTTCTACTCATAGGACCTTTGATCTGGAACCATCTAAAAACCTGGATGTAAATTTGATGAGGCGAAAGCTTCAGTAGTAGATGGACAAGGACTGCATTCGCTGCTAAACCTCTATGCACCGACCTGATCATTAAAAAGACTTAGTTTCATGATTCTTCTTTGGATTTTTACTTTAAATGTTTGTAGACGAACGTGTCTGGGGCCTGCGGGTTTGTTCTGCAGCGCGGTGTCTTAAAGATTGTGTGAACAGAGGAGACTTTGCCCGGTGGTAGAGTTTACAGGTCGTGGAGTAACTTGCATTATTCTGTCAACATGAAATCCCTGGTTCGTGTGTTTTCTGCTGCCTAGATATATGTGCAATATTGTGCAGAAGTGTCCGACGCTCAGCCACCTGTTGGATGGCAACAACGTGCAGAAAGAGAGAGAGAAATTTTACATTTAGATCAAAATCCCGCAGGAAGAAGAATCAAAAAGCTGAAAACATTCGAGGAAATTCTTATTTTATTATGATTATGATGATGATTATTATTATTATTATTATTATTATTATTACAAATTGCTGCCCAAAACTCTGATCCTTTGATGAGCCAAAAGAACAAAAAAAAAAAAAAATCATTTCTCCCGACAAGATCATCCTTTCTCCAAATTTCGACCAACAACCATTTACCTCAGTCTTGATTTCACTGTTTGTGTGAAAATATTCGGATCAGACTTTTGAAGCGTGAGATCAATGAAGAGCGAAAAAGGAAAGTGAACTTCTGCACAGTGCTGTTAATGTATATCTGTACATATAATTTCTATATTTATTCAATGAACGTGTCCCGACGTGTCAACAAGTGAAAACCCTGCAAAGTGGAACGTTGTTGAGAATCTTGTTTTCATAATGTTTAATAAAAAGTTCTGTCCCAAACCTGTCGGACTGCTGCTGCCGTCATTCTCACTGCAGAGGGTTTTATTTTGAAAAAGAGAAAACAAACAAAAAGCTTCCTGCCTCTAAATGATTAAAACCTGGACTTTATGTTGTTATGGTCACATGTTTCATAATATTTATTTCAGACCAAATTAGAAAACTCAATGAAAATAGTAACTGTCATTATTATGATTTTATGATTATGTTCGTGTAAAAGAATAATCAAAAAGAAGTTTGACTGAACATCAAACAGATTTTACGATCAATAAAAATCTTTTTATGTAAATGTGCTAAATGAATTTAAATTGATATCAATAAATATGGATATGGATCCATAAAATGATATTTAAACATGTAAAAAATTTATTAAAAATATATATGTTACTCTAAAGATGTCGACATTATTATAATAAATACTAGTTGTATTAGTATTATTAATAGTATTAGCATTATTAGTAGTATTAATAGTATTAGTGTTATTATTATTAGTAGCTCATTTGTCGGATATTCCCTGATTTATTTTCACTCTTTGTTCTCTGATGTTCGCCGGAGACGCGGCTCTGCTGTGATTTGTGGCCTGTTTGTGTGTTTGCACCGGGAACTCTGTGTCGGATGAAGCCGCCGTCAGCGCGGGATGTTTGGGGAGATTCTGATCTGAGTGTGTGTGTGTGTGTGTGCGAGTGAAACCCCAGCGGAGAAGGACACCGCCGCCCCGGCTCTGGCCACCTGTCAGCGGGCCTGTGTGCGCCTCGTCCGCCGGTGATGGATGGATGCACCCGGCCTGCTCTCTGCCTCTTCCTGCCGCCACCGAGCCATCAGGTAAACGAGCACAACTCTTCTCACTCGCTTTGCGCGGCTTCGCATGACACCCTGGATGTCCAGTGTGTGTGTGCTCGCGCTCGTGTACGCGCCCTAAGGTGCATTAAGCGCTGCTGCCTCCTCCTCGCAAAGTGGAAGCAGCGCGGGTTGGGACAGATGTCACCCCGCGTTGGTGCTGGGCTGACAGCGCCGTCAGGCCCCGTGGGTGGCGGCTCACTTCAAACACACTTCATAACTCACCGTGAATGAGTGTGTGACAGAGAAAGTGTGTGTGTGTGTGTTTGCACTGGGGGGTAGTGGATGGTCTGAGGTCTGGATCATCCACACAGCTGCTGCAGCTGCGGGTTGGCACGTGCACTGAAGCTTATTTGTGTCATCTGGTTTTTAATTCTTCATTAGTTTTATTACCAGCCTGTGATAGAAGAAGGTGCATTTTTGTTCTTTTCCTCAATGTCTGGTTGAAAACTTCCTTCCTCCTGGTGGTTTCTTGGCAACGCATCATTTCAAACATCCCAGTCTGATAAAGATGCAAACACAATCATTGAACCACCTGTGGTTCCACCTGCATGTCAAGTGCAGTGATCGTGTGCAGCTTCCTGCTTTAACTCAAGTTTCCCACATGTTTAGTGTTACAGTCTTTTTTCAGCTCTCACCTTAAATTTTAATTTTCTCCTAATCTCCCCCAACACCACCTCCACTCCAGCCTCTCCATCACTCTGCTCTTCCTGGTTTTGCTGACTCAGAGGAAACACTGAGCAGTGTGACAGCCGTCACCTCTCAGAGCCACACACACACATAGAGATTGAATGAAGGAACTGGCATGCACTCTGTGTGCGTGTGTGTGTGTGTGTGTGTGTTTTTCAGAGATCATGATGATACCGTAAATCAGACCAGAGTCCGTCCGAGCTGCATCTGAGAAACAAAACAAGGGAAGCAGCAGGAGGATGGAGAGAGAGGTGCAGTGTGTCTCTGGCGTCTGGAGCTGCTGCTGCTGAGATTCAACACAGTCAGCGTCTCTTCGGCTCAGCTTACCTACAGTATACCCCCCTACACACACACACACCCACACACACACACACACACACTCGCCATAAACAGAGTCCAGACAACACTCGAAGCTGTGCAGCTCATACATTCACATCCTTTTAATAAGACAGAAGCTCTGCCTCCACCTCCTTCACCTGTTGTTGTTGTTGTTAAAGGTGAACTGCTGCCCCGGGGCCCTGCAGACCCCCAGGAGCCTCAAAACCATCACGGTCCCTCAATTTGCATCTTTGAAGTGTCCTATCAGCTGAGACAGGTCATGTTTTATTTGTGGTCTGTGTCAAAATCTGCTCTAATATCTGAGTCAGTTTAATTCCTCAGCAAAGTCACGTATAGTCAAGTCACCACACACACACACACACACACACACACACACACAGGTGGCCATCGCCTTCTCGCTCACTATTGGTTGGTTTCTGGGTAAATAATTAGGTTTGTGCACTACTGCATATTTCAAAAGTAATTTAACACGTTCCTGACTTATCGAATGACTTGTAATGCTCAGCTGGTCCTGGTTCCAGTCCGTAGGATCCCCCGCAACAAAAGTTCTTTGCCTTTGACCAGATAAGTCAGAGTAATCCCTCCTGTCGACTGAAGTGAAAATCTACGACGTTGCCAGAAGCTCAGTATCATATTAACTGTCGCCCGTAATTTGTGAAGATAAAGGGACTGAAGGGCGGAGAGAAGTAAAAGTAATAAGTGAGTTTTTTTGTGGTGCTGTTCAGCTTTTTAGATCCTCCCTACTTCCCTCTGCTGAGGCCTGAGCTGGGCTCACACTCAGACAGTCAGACTCCCAGATCCATGTTGGTTTTCAGTGAACGTGGAGCCTTAGGGAGGACTGAAGTAACAGCCTGCAGCACAGGAGAACTGTGAGCTGAGTACAGTGAGAGTCAGCACGTTTCAGTTCTGCCAGATGGAAATCCAAATATCATGGCTGAAACGTAATCACCTGTTAAGCAGCAGGAAATAAAACACCAAGATGCTTTTATTTTGAAGAAAGTGTCCACACGGCTCTGCACAGTAGCAGAGCTAGACCTGCTCCCCGGGGACCTGCTCAGCTTTTAAAAGTTGTCACCCTGCGCAAAATGTAATCGACATTTTTGATAAATCACCTGTGTGCTGTTTACACTCACAGGGTATTAATAATTATTACTCCTGATCTGGTGATTGAGTTAGTGACCTGGGGCCAGGAGCCCCCATACTGGGGTGGGGGGTGGGGCCACACCGTCTTGAACAGGTCCCTGGTCCGGCACGCCCAGGAAAGCAATTTGGCAGCAGTGATGCCGTACTGCTGCTGCGACCCCTGAGTGTGTGCCCTGCCACACACACACACACACACACACACACACACACACAGAGTCTCTGACAGGCTGCATGCTGAGTTGACAAATTCAAACATGCTATCACAGGAGAAAATATGCCCAAACAGCAAATCCAACCTTGTCCCATGCTTTGAAAATACACTAATAAACAAACCTAACCAGCAAACAAACAAACAAATGAGACCAGAGGGCTGATATGCTGATCTCTGACCAGGGAGGAGGAGGAAGAGGAGGAGGAAGAGGAGGAGGAAGAGGAGGAGGAGGAGGAGGAGGAGGAGGAGGAGGGTGTGTGAATCACAGAAAATAAGCTGCATTTTACCTGAGAGTGACAAACAAAGCATTAGAAATGAGCTGCAGATATTTTCTTCAAAGTGTTTAAGCAGAGGAGCCGTTATCGAGGTTATTTGTCAGGATCGTCACACACTTGCTGTTACACTTCTGTGTTTGTTGGGCTGCAGATTGTGTCTCATCATGTTTATGCTCAGCGTCAGCTCGTTATTTGTTAAAGAAAGAGTTCATGTTTTTATTCCCTGTTGACGGGGTCACGCTGCGAATTACTGAGTCAACCTTTTAACGAGGGGTCGAGTTCCTGCTGAATCCCTCAAACCACCGCTATCACTTCCCTTCACGTCCCACTTCCCCACTGCTCTCAGTGTGTGTGTGTGTGTGTGTGTGTGTGTGTGTGTGTGAGTGAGAGTGTGTGATTCAGCATTTTTGTCTGAAACAACCAGTCATTGTTTCTCAAACTTCATTCATTCTTCTCGTGTCACAGGTCACACAAGCCTTTTTGTTTCCATAATATTAGCTGGTGTCTGGCTGTGGTTTGTGGACAGCAGACTCTCTCTCTCACACACACACACACACACACACACACACACACACACACACACACACACTGTAACCTGTATATGCAGGCACACCGAGCAGATGCTGTGCAGTAATGCAGTGCAGGACCGTCCTCAGTGGCAGTGGAGGGTCAATCGACAATCAATTATTCCACTCAGCCTGGCCTGCAGCCACACCACAGACTCTCTACCCACAGACACACACTCACCAGCTCACACACCATCAGACCCTCGACCCCAACTGTTCAAAGTTTTGGTCAAATCATTTCGTCTAATTCTTTCAGACTTTTGCTTAACGTCCAGTAACAACCTGCTCTTTTCTCTCACAGAAACATTTTGTAAATCAGAATTTAAACTTCACTGTGACTTGTGGTTCGTGTCTATTTGCTGCTGTTTTCAGTTCCTGCTCTGGCTCCACATCTTAAACACTGTGGTTTTTCATGACCTGAAAATCAGTAGAGTCTTTGTTTTTGTAGTTACGTTTATTTGAGAGATATTTTTGTTCTAAATCATTGTCTTCATACTGGATGAGATCAAGAGGGAGATAATATCAAAAACTACGTTCCTGTTCCCCTGGTTTTTAATTTAAGAAATGAGCCGTGAGTCTAGTGCTGACACTGGGTGCTGGGTTTCAGCACAGACTGTGGCTTGGAGGTGCCAGTTGTCCTCACCATGTTCCAGAAAAACACCAGGATCAGAAACTTTACAGGAATAAATAGGCAGAAACAAACTGATCCTCCAGAAACATTAGAAGGTGTACAGAGTTTTAGTGCAATGTTTACATGCTATTAACTTTTTCTTTGAAGAACCTTCCTCCTGTTAGGACTTACATCAATCATTCATGCTCTGTGGAGATTTGGGAGGTCGTGTTCCTGTGTGTTCTAAAGATTTTAAGGATTTCCCCTAAACTTCAGAACACTGAATGTCACACAGCATGTGGGAGTCTCTGAGGGCCGCTCTTCAGTCCTGAGGGTGGACGTGTGTTTGCTGTGTGGGTTGAAGGTGACGGGAGTTCCAGTACCACGCTGCCCACCCATCATGCACCCTGTCACCCTCTGCAAAGTGGCACACGGGCGATCACAGCGGTGACGATGGTGCGGCTGCAGAGCCGAAGTGACGGAGGCGTCACTGAGCCTGATGCGCACTGAGAACCAGGAGCCAGAGGCAGACACACACTGCCCCGTCACCGCACATCTATGAGGTGCTTGGCTGCAGACTGACTGACGGTGTGAGAGTGTGTGTACGGTGTTTAACTGGTTTTGTCATGTTTGTTATGCAGGAGGACGTACAGTGGGGACACACTCAGTGGGCAAGAAGAAAATAAAGACCCCTCCTGCACAGGACAGTGTGAGGTGAAGTGAAGCAGCAAGATACACACACACACACACACACACAGACACACACACACAGTAAGCTTTCATTGGCTCATTTGCATTTGTGTGTTTATTTGAGTTGCCACAGAAGCTGCAGTAACAGTTTGTAGCAGCAGCGAACACACAGTTTGTCACAATGATCGAAGAAACATCTCAATGCAAACGGCTTCAAACAGCCTGTGCAGCTGTGTCACATCTGTTTTGGGGCCATTTGTTGACAGAAGCCTGAACCCTGACATCATGTTCTCAGGGTCAAGATCGTTACTTCCAAGACTCAGCAGGTTTAGCACAGCAGGTGTTATTAGAATTTAAAACCATAAATAAACCTTAAATAAAACCTACTGGCCACAACAATATGGAAACATGAGAAACATCAGCATTTGTATCTTTTATTACTTCTGCTTTCATTTTGTGATCTACCAGAACTGCAACGTCAGCTGCCTCCTGCTGAACCACGACGTTCAGCCTGCACCTTACAACCAGCGTCAGTTTGCTTTGGGAGTAGAAACAGTTTAGTCCAGTTTGACTGAAGGTGAGTTTCCTCCCACCTGCACATTTTCTATCTGTGCACATGGAATCTCCAGAAATTTCCCCCAAAATACAGAAATACTGTAACACAACCTTGTTCACTTGGCTGAGGTGGAACAGTTGGTGTGTGGATAAAAAGTGGAAACAGACGCATGAAACACACAAAAACATCACATTTTCATCATGTTCTGCATTTTTTGACCTGCGGCCTTTTGTTGGGTCAATGAACCTGCTGCTGTTTTCATCATTTTGACTGGTCGGCCATTTCTCCAACCAAGCTACTGGCTGTCAGTGAACACACCAGAGGTTGCTGTCAGTGTTCAATGTGTGTTAAGTTTGGTGTGTGTGTGAATCCTAAAAGTTTTCCTCACTTACATTTAGAGCGCGAGGATCGTAAAGAGAAAACTGCCTAAATTCAGACCTGGTGAAGTAACAGAAAACACTACAACATCCTTTCTTCTGCCATGTAACTTAAAGTGGGCTGCACTTATAGAAGCATGTCCTCGTTTAGCCTGTTTAATACGCAGCAGAGGAACCGTTCTGTGGGAAGAGACAGCCGAGGAGAAATAAACAGAATGAAGAAGCGTTTGTGGTGAAGGAGTTGCAGACTCAGCTCCGCCGCCGGCGCAGAGACGCAGACAGAGTGCTGAAACTGCCATGGCAGCCCTCGCTCAGTGACAGAGCGCTGTGAGCCGTCACACAGGAGGCAGAAACTGAGGAACTAAAGGGAGCTGGTGAAAGAGAGGAGCTACTTGTCTGACATGTTGCCTTTTCATTTCCATGTGTTTTTGTGGTGAGCTGTGTTGGCAGTTTGGGGCCAGCTGTTCTGTTCTTTCTGTCGGAGAAACGTTCTCCACCTTCACCGCTGTTACTGTGGGAGCTGCTGCTGTTGTTACTGGTCTCGTTGTTCTGATCTGGTTCAGGGTTTCTCCGTAAACTTCAGTGCAGAAGCTGATGCAGGTTCTTGTTGTCTCTGGTGAGTGTCAGGGTTCACTGTCTGTTCACTCCGGGTTCCCTCCAGTTCTGTTTGCTGTGTTGTTAAAACCAAGAATGAAATGCATGAACATTTAGTGTTTTACAGCTGCTGAGTCAAAGATGGTGTGTGGACTACACACAACATGACTTTTAGTCTGTTCACATGCAAATCAACAAAACCACAATTACTGGGCCTAAAGTAATCCTGCTGCGTCATCTCGATCTAATCCACGTCCAAAATCTTAAGACTGAGTAACATCCACATCGACAACCTTCTCCCCTGCGCTCAGTGTGGAAACAGCTGCTGGGTTAGTGTCTGCAGGAAGTCACAGGCTGCGGAGTATCAATAATCTGCAGGTTGTTACCTGGTGAAAAAGACGTCGCCTGGTTTACGGGTCTGTGCTGAACTGATGCTTCACTATTCACAAAAAGTCCAAAGCTCTCATGAGGCAGAGCTACAGTCGAAATGATATTATTCTTTTTTCATTTACATGCAGACTTTCAGTTCTTGGATTCTGTCAAAAGTGGAACAAATTTATTGAAACAGAAAAAACTAGTTCCCCTAAGGGAGCACCACTGTGATCCTTTCCAGGTTCTCTCTGGGCTGCCCTCATTGTTTTGACTTTTTCTGACTGACCTACTTTGTGTAGCTCTTTTAATTAGTAAAAGTGTGAAAACAGGACTTTGTAAATGATCAGGCCATGACATCACCGACTAACACAAGGAACAGATTTCACTACTTCTTCCGGTCCTGGATTCTTTTGACATTACCCACGGAGCAGAGGGGCGAGCCTGAGCCTCTCAGGTTGAGCTGGTCTGACGCTGAGGTTGAAATGTCACGTCTCTCATTAGTGACATGTCTCCAGTCCTCCACTGCGGTGGAGCAGTGGTGCGTTTGGTTAAAACCTAAGAATTTGCGTCCAGAGTAGAGGGAAGTGGAGATTCATCAAACCTGTCAGGAAGGGAGTGGGAGGGAATCCCCCCTGGAGAGGGAGCTCACCCTGGTCCTGATGAGACAGATTCATCTTCCACATCCTGTCAGACCAACGTGTCTCTACCGTTATGGGAAGAGAATGACGGATGAGTGACAGCTTTGGGAAATCCACAGTGGAAATGGAGAACAGGGGTAGAACATGCAGGGCTGTGGTCCAGAAAACCACAGGACCCTCCTGACTTTATGCAGCCCACCCAGTTATATGTTTGTTGGACCCATCAGGTCTCAGTCTGTGCAGACTGTCACACAGAGATTTGAATGTCCAGTCCTGAGATCAGTCACAGCCACAAACACAGTGCAGGCTGCTGGTCGGCCTCCATGTTTGTTCTGGGCCTTTCCCTTCCCGACTGATGACGAGTTGGTGGAAACAGTCGTTACATGTGGCTGTCTGGTTTTTCAGCCAGTCGCCAAGCGTGTGCCCGCCTTAACATTACACACTGGTTCACAGTAACACGTTGAACCGGCCACAAGCTCCGGTGTTGATAACGTTACTGATGATATCGTCTCTTATCACTGAGAGACTTTTACACTTCCTGTCTCCACTCTGTCCTGCAGGTTACAAATTCTGTGTTTGGGTTCAGTTTGTAGCTGAAGGAGAAAAGGGAGAAACTGGAGGAGACATATTGAGCTGGAAACATTAGAAACGTCAAACTTGGCTTGAACTTTTTACACCTTGATGCTCAGGCTGAATGGAACGTGATCCTATATGGGGTTAAATGCAAATTTAGGTAAAGATATTTTCATGCAGCGTGAAAATGTAATAGATTTGTATGTGTCCACCGGCTGTTTGACCGGACTTTGACTGCACAGAGAAGAGGAAAACACACTTCTGTATCCTGGTGTGTGTTTGTGGGTGTGTCCTGTTGGCCCTCGGGTGCGTTAATGATCAGTATGTGGGGCTCAGATGGGATGTTTCTGCACCGGTCTCATACTGCACATCATAAGACCAGCTCTGATGAAACATTCATGATGCATGCAGCGACTCTGTGTGTGTGTGTGTGTGTGTGTGTGTGTGTGTGTGTGTGTGTGTGTGTGTGTGTGTGTGTGTGTGTGTGTGTGTGTGTGTGTGTGTGTGTGTGTGTGTGGGGTGAATGTGATGTGACAAGGGTGTCAGTGCACCCAGCGGGAGGTCAACTTCAGGAGAGAGAGCCAGGAAAGGTGCTGAGTTACCAAGGAGATAGTTCACACTCCAACCAGCCAGAGTGACACTCCACACACACACTCCACACACACACACTGCAAACAAACACACTGCATGTGCATTAATTAGAGCTTGTATCTACAGTGTTTTTTAATAAATCATCATTAACTCATATTTCACACATCACATCAGACTCCTTCAACCCACTCAGCCTCTGAAACTGTGGCCTCAAGGCTCCGAACACACTGATTTGTAAAAAATACATCATGTAGATTTTTATCCTCACACAGATTCACACTAATGGTGTGGTTCTCTGCGTGTCATAAAGTCCATGTTTACCTCCCGGAAGTCCCAAAACAATAAAGAAGTGTGTTTCCTGATATTTCACTAAGCATCACTTTTATTTTGAAGTAGTGTACTGTCGCCAAAATAAAGACACATTTCTGTTCTTGGTTTTTGTTTTTTTGGCAGGATAATGATCTTTCTTTTTTTTGGTTGGAAGAAGAGACAGGATCAGGAGACTGACAGTCCAGGACAGACTGAACCACCTGAGGTAGAGCTGCCAAGAGCTGAGAGGTGAAATGATGTTTTTAAAGGGGCTGAAGAAATAAAGCTAAAAACTGTCTGTGCATGAAGTACAGAGCTGGAGTCAGGAGGTGATTAGCTGAGCACAAAGAATGAGCAGAGAGAAAGAGCTCGCTCCAATTAAAGCTCATAAATATTCACATTATTACGAACAGACTTGTTGAAATGACTCTTTGTGGTTTCAAAATGAGCTATGACCTGGAACTGTTATCTACTCCACTCCACCCAGGTCATTTATTTAAGTCACAGCACTTTACAAAGCGTAATTATTTGTAATGTAACAGTAACTGCAGGACAGTAAAACAGTGGATTTGTCTCCGATGTGTCTTAAGGTATAAAGGGGCCTACAATTAACGTACTAGTACCATAAGTACAGTACTTCAGTAAATGTACTTTGCTACGTTCCAACACTAAACCTGGTGCCCAGTGACACAAGAGGCTCCTCTTTTTGTGTTGATGTCAACCTCAGAGCTCAAAGACACTTTATGGCACGACTGAGCCGAAGATAAAGTGTCTGAGCGTCACAGGCAGAATTAACATTTCCTCTCCTTCTCACCTCCAGCAGGTAACGAGTGAAACACCTCCGGTGACGAGGCCTGTGAGCGAGCTGTTCATCCTCATCTCCTTCCCTTCATACGTCTGATACCGTCTCCTCCGCTCGTCTCTGTGTCTCTGACCTTACTCACTTTTCTTCTTGTGCGTTTTACCCACTTTACTTTCTCTTGCTGGTTTTCTAAGAAAGATTTCAGCTGTGGCACTGCACACATCACCAGGGTTTCCAATTAGGAATTTATTTCCCATGGTACTTGCTGTGCTGTGGCTCAGTCCATAGAGACTGAACACCTTTGTTTGCTGTGTGTGTGTAAGCTGAGCATTAGCTCCAATGAAGAAGTGCACAGTCAGCAAGGACTGAACACACACATGATGAGGGGAGAGTCAGGACAGAGGATGAAACAAATGCTCAGATGTTTGCAGCTTCAGATTATTTTATCGGTCTGTTTATCCTCCGCTGCCGTTAAATATCACACCGATAAACAGTGCGTGCTCATAAATCACAGCACACCATGATTTATCACTGCTCGGAGAAACGGGGTGTTATGTTTTGTTAAATTCCTTTTCTGCTGCTTTCAGCTGATTTAACTGGCAGTCGCTTCTTGTAGTGTTTAGAAAATGAGTGATTCAAATGTGTCGCTGTTATTAGCTGTGACGTTTCTCTGTGAGCTCCAAACAATGAAAACTGGGACACAGTCACGTGTTTGTTTTTTTGTTTTTAAAGCGACATTAACTGTTTTGTTTTAAAATACCAAGACAAAGAAATCACATTATGAAAATGAAACTAATTGGACAGATTTATTTATCCTGAATGAAGATGTGGTGCCAGATTTAATGCAGGAGGATGAGGAGGGAGGTTAAAAGCAGCAGAGGTAGAAAAGGTGAAGTGAAGGATCAACAGAGATGAAATCTTGCCAGACCACCCACTGAATAATTCAGGCCTCCCTTTTCCGCACCTGTCACCCACTTTTACTTCTCTCTCTCTTTTAATCTCCCACAGTTGTGTCTTTTGGTCGCTGTGGCAATAAACTGTGAGCCACAAAGAGAAGTTCGATTTGATTTTTTTACTCTGTCCGACCCGAGAGCTGCTGCCTATAGATCCAATCTGAGGATTGAAATAGGAAACAGTGACCAGACCATCATTCTGCTGTTTGACAGCCCCGTGACAGACAGGTGGCTCTAATGGCCTCAGTCCATTTCTGCCCCCCATTTCCCTAAATTATTGACGGAGGGGTTAAATCCAGCTGCTGTGGATGAATGACAGCGAAACACTCAAGTGCATGAGATGAGTCCAGTTTCATTTCTAAGAGCCCATGTGTTCCACAAACTCTTTGAAGGTCCTGGAAAGTTCCTTCTACAGCTTTAACCTTGACCTTACCGCATCAAGTCCATAGGTGACATCATCTGAACACCTGGTGTCAGTCATGTGACAGTTTGTGAGTTTATTTACCCATGACTCTCTGCTCCTGTTGTTATTCCATCTTCTCTACCCTGTGTTGGCAAAGTCTGCTCCATCAATAAGAGCCAAGAGGCGGCGTTCTTTAGCACAGAGAGAGTGGGACAAAGAAAGACCAACAACCAGGGTTAACATGGCTTTGGCTTTTTCACATTGGACCCACATGGGGCCTTCTTCCTTCTGGATGTGTTAGCATCTAAAGCTAACCTGTTGGTTTTGGTAGCATTAGCCACCTAGCATGGTCCTGACTGGACCTTTGGATTAGATGGATCTGATGTGGATTTGGGAGGAATTGGAGCTTTGGGTCATATTAGCAGGAACCAGAGCGTGTACTGGACTGACACATTTACTCTTTAGTCAGCTAACGCTAGCTTTGGAATGGACACTTTGTCCCAACCAGGCGTCTGTAGTTTACATCATAGCTTCAGGAAACAGGATGGGATGGGAGGGGCGAAGTCATCCTTCCAGAAACCAGAGGTGATGAGAAAAATAGAGCTTGTTTTCTTTTCCATATGTGGATGAATCTGTCTGTGCAGTGTCTACAGTTTAGCATCTGTGGCCTGGTCTAGAAACAGGTGACTTTTCAAGACAGGATGTTTACTCCATCCTTCCTCTTCTTCTTTCTTCTTCTTTTGTTTCCTCCTGTTCTCCTGCATCACCTGAACATCCCTGGCCAGTCATATTCTCCATATTCCCATAACATGGTTTACAGTGCTGTAATGTCCAGGTTGAAAAGCACCAACTGACTCTCCCTCTCATCCCTCTCATCCCTCTTCGGGCCGACTTGTGTGTTAACATGCACGGGTCATAATCCTTTCTGGAAAGCTGCATGTCAGCAATCCCAGGATCTCATCAATATTAATCAGAGCTGCTCAGAGGATGCATAAGCATTCATTAGGCCTCATAAAAACAAATCATGGGCAGCATAAGGTCAGAGGACCCACAGCCCTTCATGGCAACACGCTGGACAGGACTCAGGGTTCAGGCCACCAACACCTTCCTCTGAATATAACATGTCTGTCCACCTTAATTATTATTGTGTGAGCATAATTACCATCTTTGTTATTTTTTTTAACAGTGATAAAAATGTCCACTGCTTTTGATGGACACTGTTTAATCTAATGGGCAGCCCAGCCACCAGAACAGACCATATTAGACTGTACCCCAGCCTGACTGACATCACAAGTCGGACCAAAACTACTGGTCTGCTCAATGGACAACAATGGTTTTTTCAAGTAGGAAATATCTGAGATACACAGAATTCAAACCAGTCTTGCTTTTATTTAGTTATTGCCTCAGTTTATGGACATGATGAACCAAACGTAGCTGGAACCAAAGCCTTGAAGTTTCCTAGTGGTTGTAGGTGCAAAGCCAGCAGTAAGTAAAAATAATCTGTTTGGTTCCGTCTCTGCTACTGATAATATGAGCTTCATCACAGCTCACAGACCTTTATCATGTTTATTAACCTGTTTCCTTCATTGTTTGTTACAGTGATGCTGCTGCCAGATAGATGGATGTATAGAAATCCTGCCAAATATAGAGGTAGGACCGAAGTTTCAATCAACTATTGCTGCTGTTTTGATGAACCACATGTGTTTTAGTCAAATGAATCCACATTTCTAATCATCTTAGTTTGACCCAGCACCCTTTCTTTGTGTGTGTGTGTGTGTCTGTGTGTGTGCGTGCGTGTGTGTGTGTCTGTGTGTGTGTGTGTGTGTGTTTGTGTGTGCGTGTGCAGGAAGTCAGATTCAGCCCTGATGTGTATCATCAGTTGCAGCTAAAACACACACCGAGCTGACGTGTACATGAAGAAGCTGAGCGAGGCTGTAACTGTGAGCACTTATGTCAGTGTAAACCTTAAAGGAGAGTTTGAAGTTGAGCGTTGCCCTCGGTGCTCGGTATCTAAACCGGACAGACTCTGTGTCAGCAGGTTGGTTTAAGAGAAACACACACACACACACACACACCAGGGACATGAACACACAGGGTGGCTGAGCAAACAACATCACCAGCACATAAACAGGTGTAATCAAACGTGCTGAAGTGCTGAAGAGGGTGGAATCTGTGACGTGCATGATAAAAAGACTCTTTGAACAACTAAAAAGCCGACGCTGAAGACCACAGAAGAAGAACAGGGAGATAAAGAAGAGGCCTTGGCCCGAGGCTTGTTAGTTTGTGTCTCTAACAGCAGTTTGTTTGAAGCTTTCCTTATTGACGCCTTTTCCCTCATCACTCTGCCACGCTACGGGGCCACGGGGGGGCTGGGAGCTCCCGGGTTGGAAGGGGGATGCGGCCTGCCACCCCCCCACCCCTCTCAGAGCTGGACGCTGCAGCTAAAGCGCTGATGGTTAGCTAGCACAGCTCCCTTTGTGCTGAAGCCCGAGCTTTAAAATGCTGCGTCTGCCTCACACACACGTCCATACACACCTCAGCAAAAACACACACTCGGCCCGTCGATACACACCCCACCTGGTGCTGGTGAAGCGAGCGAGTCAAGTGTGCATGAGCTAACACACGTGCAGTCACTGGCAGAGCCATGTCACATCACCTGGGCCCCGAGGTGCCTCCCTCAGCTCTTCCACATGCACCGTCCTGACCGTGCACCCCTGGTCACCATGCCCCCCCTCCCTCATCGGGTCATCAGTAGGGTCATTAATTGTGGTGTCCCCCGGGGGGTGGCACACCAGGGCATGATGGGAAAGCTGTGTTTGTTTTTGTGCTTCTATTTTTGTGAGCACCAGTTTGAGTTTCAGACCACGAGCGTGACTGAAAGCATTTTTAGAAAGAAACGGGACTGGATGTCTATTTTCACCAGATGAGGACGTATTAAGAAACTGTGGAGTTTTTTGAGAGTGATTATATTTTGTAAAATGAGGAAACGTTTATAAAGGCTGGATATTTATGACAGTGAGG
The DNA here is from genome assembly GCF_900324485.2 of Mastacembelus armatus. Taxonomy (NCBI): domain Eukaryota; kingdom Metazoa; phylum Chordata; class Actinopteri; order Synbranchiformes; family Mastacembelidae; genus Mastacembelus; species Mastacembelus armatus. The sequence goes on along the minus strand of NC_046636.1, from coordinate 1,913,146 downwards.
ACAGTGTAGAGCCTGAGAAAACTTTAAGGAAGTTACGAAATGTCAAAAATATGATGGCACAGGAAAGGTGCTCTGCTTTTATTAGACATTAGACAACATTGTGGCGGACATTTTTATAAAGTGTGAATACTTTTTAAAAAGTGGAGGAGCATTTTGAAAAATTCTGACAACATATGTGGAGACTGGGCACATTTTTGTAATGCAGGGAGGCTTTTTTTTTTAATGTGCAGACATTTCCATAATATGGAGAAAATAAGGATATTCTGATAATCAAACTCCTGTGCAAGAAGAGACGTTCTGCAAACTGACCTTCCCTTCTTTAAACATCACTTTGACTCAGTCCAGATTTAGGTTTTCATTATAGGGAAGATTTTAGGGTCCTCAAAAGTATAGAAGTACATAATGGTTATTGTTTCTGTGCATATGCATATATGGGGTGATGCTTGTGTGTGTGTGTGTGTGTGTGTATTTGATGCTGCATCTGGCATGGGGCAGACATTTTGCTGGTTTAGCATTTTAGCGTGCTGCAGCCTGGGGTGTGTGTGCGTCGTTAGTACAGTGGGAACATGGAAGGAGTGTGTGTGATTTGTTTCACTAACATCTATTTGTGGAGCACATTCAAAAGTCAGTGACAAAACGTATTAAAGGACCCAGGAACAAAAGAAAAATGTAAATACGGACATAAAGACGTGAATCAGGACACGTCGTTCTGACATTTGGACAAACATGAATATGACTTTTTCTACAGTATATTAACCCTTTCATGACTCTCTCTATTGAAACCTCCGTCTCCTCTTTTTTCGTGTGTGTGTGTGTCTGTGTGTGACAGTGAAATAGTGTGCATGTGTTGTGCTGTAAATCCCCTCTGTTTGTCTGGTTTCCCCCTCATTAGTGAGAGAGAGTTAACGTTAGCACAAGTGTCCTGCGCTGGACCGTGAGATTAGTAATTAACGCCGAGTCTAACGAAGGGAGAAAAAACAACACCTCGACAAAGTCCGACCATCAAGCAGCCAGACCTGCTGACAGAGACAAACTTATTCACTGACACTTCCAAACTCCGCCTGGGGTTCACAGTCACATGGGCAGGAGTGTGTTTGTGTGAGTGTTTTGGGATATTTGTATTCATTTTTTATTGCCGTGGGCAAAGAGAAACAAACAGACATCAAAATCCCAGACTTCTCTCTGTGACTCTCTATCTTCAACTTTCATTTTTTAGATTTCAGATTCAGTCACAATATCATCTTTTCCACCAATCACACACTTGGAGAACCACTTCCCCTCCCCGACCAATCGGCCTCTTCCAACCCTTCACTGTCTGGCTTACGGAAATCCCAGAAATCCAAACGGATGGAAGCTCGCTGTGGTTAATGATGTCACAGGCTGATCCATTCCTGTGTCCGCTATGCTTCCTTCAAATCCCCCACAATTCCCATGTGTGCTCCGTGATAAGTCCCATCATGCTTTTCAGCTGACCCTCCTCAGCCCCTTATTCATTTTGGCCTGTCTCCCCCTCAGCCCGGATTTGGGCGGACAGGGGTGGGTGTGGGAAGGGTTAATAGGAAGCTAAGAGGGGGGAAATGAAAGGAGAGGGGAGGAGAAATGAGAACAGGAGATGTTCTCTGTTCTACACTGAGCTGGAAATCCTTTTATTAGCCCAGATGGGCTGTAACGTTCAGGGAAGAATTAGTGCTGAGAACATTCTGGTTAGTTTCTGGTTTTTTTTGCAAAAGAAAAAGCACAACCCAGCAGTCACATACCTTAAGACTTCTCTGTGTTTCTGGTTTTATTTAGACACCAACTTTTCCACCTCAACCATCTGTAAGACTAAAATCGGCCACTCTGGAGTCTCAGTGCTTGCTTTTTTACATTTACGCTACTATTACTGGTAATAGAGCAGTGCTTTTGCTTTTGCTTTAGCTTTCCAGGAGTGAGGCAGGGTACAGCAGCCGTCACCTTTAAAACAAAGCATGTGCAGAGCCAGTGTTTGGTTTGTCCATTCTGGGCCACTGTAGAAGCATGGATGCCCTTGTGAAAGGAGACCCGCTCCCTGTGTAGATTTAAAAGGCTCATTCTAAGGGGGAGGGGGGAGTGTGTGAATAATTGATAATAAATACATTTGAATAGGCTGAACATGTCCGTCCTGATGAGTGACCTGTCAGTCAGGTCGCACCTGCCTGTCGTTGGACTGGGAGATGTTGAGCTGCTGATGGACCAGATGTTGATGGAGAGATGGAACGGTAAGGTTCCACCCCCACCCCCCTCCACCACCTCCACTCACCTGGAGAGACCCGTGCGTTCCTGCTCAGACCTCGGGGGTTTCAAACCCAAAACGTGTCTGGAGCGGAACACAGTGAAGCCGGGCCGTGACGAGCAGCTGAATTAGAGGAGGGAAGTGGCTGAAAAGCTCAGAGGAAGTTGCTGACGGAGGCAGTTGTGTGGATCAGCTCTCTCAGGTGGCTGCCAGCCTCGGTGCGTTCCTTCCAGGCCTTCCCAACTCTGTAAACTGTGTGTGTTTGTGTAGGCTATGTGAGTGTGTGCGTGGAGGGAGAAGTGGGGTTGATAATGGCAGCAGCGACCGGCCCTCTCGCAGACCAAATGGGTCTCAGCTGTCAGCTGTGGTAGAGCTAAACTGAGTTTAGGGGAGATTAACACAGAATGACATCCTGTTTGCTTCAGTCTAATGCTAATCTAATCTGACAGGGCTGCATGTGGGGAAATGTTGTGCTCACTTTGCCTCCACGAAAAACTTGTTTTACATTATTTCATTGTGTCAGACAACACTGGGAAGTAAATTCTGGTGAGTGAATTTGCATCCACGTCCCTGCCCTGTGGAACATCTGTTACGAGCCATTATGTGTTTTCTCTACCGACGCGTCAGTGTTTTATTTTCTTAGATCTGAAGTCACACACAAAAGCGTCTGATATAAATTTTTCACTGTGGTGATCTCTGCAGATCTGCTGGGAGCTTCTCCACATGTGAAACCCTGCTAACAGCTGCCCAGGGAGGAAGAGGGGGAGAGGTGTGTGTCCTGTCTCCTCTGTGTGTGTGAATAAATAAACAATTTCAGTCCCTTCTTTTGTGATATGTCTAAAAACAGCACGTAACATTTCCACATCTCTCCTGTGATATTTAAAGTCTTTACAGGAGAGTGTGCAGATGTGAGGAGAACATCTGCTTCTCTTTGGTCTCCGAACACATTCTTTCAGGTGAGTGGAGCTGGGCAGGCCGCTCTGTGTCCTTGACAGTCCTATTGAAAAATTTAACTCCCTCTCCCCACCCGCCTCAACCCCTCCTCCTCCTCTTCCACCTCCTTCCTCCCGTTGCATGCACCCGTTTCTGCTGTCAACCCACTTGAGCGCAGTGTGAGGTCAGAGGTCATCTTGCTGGGATTTCCAGCTTATGTTTCTGCTGTGAGGTTTCAGTTGCCTGGTCTGTAATGAAACAGCAACAATAACATGTTTTGCCCACATGTAGGATCATTTATTATTTTTTTTTTCAATTGAAAAACATCAGCATTTTTTCAAAGGAACAAATTAGTTTGAACCGATGTTGACCCAGATGTTACGTCCCACACCCTGTTACCTGCAATAAAATGCTGATCATTAGAGTTTACAGTGCGAGGTCCTTGTGCCAAGACTATACACTTAAACAGTGTTCAACTAACTGAAGGTAAAAAGAGAAATAGAAAGAAACTGGACATTCTCATTATGGAACTCACTAAGTAAAAAAGGAACTGCGTGATTATATTATAAAACTCATATCTCATATCTTAGATTTTTCTCTATTTTCACAGTGAGTTTTGTAAACATGTTTAAAAGCTGTGTGTGCGCATGTTTGGTCATTTTTGGACCCACCTGTGCTCATTGCAGGATTGTTTGACCACACCTGGGTACCTGCCGCTTAATTCTAGCTAACTATAAAGTTACAGAGCTACGTATGACATAATTCCATCCTAATCAGCTGAAGTGACCCAACTCTGTCATTGCTTTGGCCTTGTATCAGGAGCGTTTGCTCAGCCAGCGGTGTCTTACATGCAGATTGTCAGTTCTCTAGAAAAGCAGCCTCATTTCTTCGATCTGCAAACCTCAGCTATTGTTTCTTCTTCTGGCTGTGCCCACTGTGTGCTGCTGGGCTTTTCACTGCCAGCCATGTGCAGCTGCAGCAGAGAGCAGAGAAGAGACCTGGACATCATTACTCAGTGTGTGTGTGTGTGTGTGTGTGTGTGTGTGTGTGTGCTAAAAAGACTCATGGCAGGGCACACATCCTTTTTAAAGACAAAAATAAACAGAGCTTATGTATTTTCTGTGCATTTGTGCAGACGACTTCATTTTAAAATGATCTAATTAATATTTATCATATATATTATATAGTATTTCCTTGTACCATCAGATCACTTCTACTGGGGGCTCCATGTGAGTGTTTTCCTTCTGTTTGACATTGAAGGCTGGATCTACTGTGTGTGCAGACATTCATCCCTGGGGACTGTGAGTGTGTCTAGTACGTTAAAAACAGTATTTAGATTCTGGTTAAGATTCAAATGCTGCATGAATCATGTCTCCTCATCTATGGAAACATATTTGCACACAGACAGACACATGACATTTACAGCATCCGTCTGTCCCGTAGCTGGTGGGTTCAACCTATTGTCTCTAAAACCAAGAGCCGAGCTCCTCATGGCGTGTTTCCTGTGTGTTGTGTGTCTGTGTGTCTGTCTGTGTGTGTGTCTGTGTGTGTGTGTACCAGCTCCCCTATACTCTCCATGCTTTGTGATTTCATTGACATCACTTATTCATGGCCCTACTGTCTCGTACAGGTTTACTTAAACCTGCAGTCTGAGTGGTGCTGATCTGTATTTCATAGGCTGTGTGTGTGTGTGTGTGTGTGTGTGTGTGTGTGTGTGTGTGTGTGTGTGTGTGTGTGTGTGTGTGTGTGTGTGTGTGTGTGTGTGTGTGTGTGTTTGTCAGAGGCTCTTTGATGGTGATTCACATCGTCTTAATCACAGCTCAGTCTACTGTATGTGACCTGTGTTGTCCTGTCTGTGTGTGTGTGTGATATGTGCAGCATGGTCAAACATTGGATGTGAAAGCAGACAGCAGTCGGTATCATTGAGTTTACTCTGTAATAATAATCAACCCTTCACTATCCGTCACTCGATCAGCTCTCTGTTTACTGGTCTTAGCATCACACTCTGCACAGAAAGATAATCTTTATCTAAATAAGTTGTTTTGTTCTTTATCCCCAAACAAAAGCTCAAAGCTGGAGGCTGAGGTCTGATTGTGGACTTTGGTCGGTCTCACATGACATCCTTTTCTCTCTCCTCACAAATCTGTCTCTCCAGCAGCCTCTGTCTAAGCCGGGGAGAGTGGTCTTCTTGATCCTGTGGAAGCTGTTTGAAGAGTTTCAGCCCTTCTGCCCGCTCTGACTGACAGCCGTGCCCCGCTGGCCGCTAGCTGGCCTGAATCCCCCGGCTTTGGGCCTCTGCAACCGGCTTTCATCCAGGCCTGATCACACAGAGGAGAGCCACGATGCCGTCAGGACGGATTTGACAGCCCTGCCTCATCCCGGGGATGTCCAAAGTGCTTCCACAGTGGATGCAGTCCCAGCCAGCTGGAGTGTGACAAACGTGTGTGCTGGTATGTGTGTGTCTGTTGCTGATTCCATGCTGTGACCTCGGCCAAAAGGTTATGTTGTCTGCTCTGTCTGCTTGTTTGTTCCTAGAGGATTTTTGTAAACAGTCAGTTTTTACATTTATAAAAAAAAACAAACTGTCCAAAGTCAAAACACAAAGCACCGGTTTCATTTTCAGACCTGTAGAGTTTGGGAGGTGTCGTCTCATGTTGATACTCACTGCTTTTCCTTTTTTCATGTTTGGACTCTTGAACCTTGGCAGCTTCCTGGATACCGTCTCAGCTCCTGTTTCTTCCTAAACACGCCTTTTTGAGTTTTTTATTTTGGAGACAAGCCTTTTTCACACTCCTTCTCAACTCCATGTAAATAAATAAGACTGACTTAGCTCAAAGTAGGTAGATGTTCTTATCCAGACAGCAGATCCCAGAGTGTCTTAACACTGAACCTATCGACACACTTTGAGGGTTGCTGGATGTAAAGGTGCTGGAAGCACGTGCTCTCTGCTCTTGTATTGTGTTTTGGATGAATGTTTTACATGAACTATCAGTCTGGAGGCAGATCAGAAAATATGTTTTTGTAATTCAGGTGAACAAACCTTTGGAGGATTCTTCGGCAGTGAGGTTCTTAGTTGGTGGAACCTTTCACTACTGGATCATTATTTAGAGAGCATTTGTGTCCAGGAGACAGACAGGACATTGACTGGAGTGTGTAGACAGAGGAGTGGGAGCTCAGCCTCATTGATAAACCTCCTTCAGTCCCAGACGAGGAAGGAAGCACTGCAGGCTGCAGGCACGGGGGGAGACGCTATAGATCCAGGATTGGGACAGGAGTCCGGCCACTGCCAGCCATTGATCAGGATCACAATCAATCAGGAAACCATTGAGCAGCCTGGTCCAAAAATAGAGTGAAAAGCACCAGAGAGGCGAACAGAGAACAGGGTCAGCCTGGAGTCACAGCTGACCGCCCCAAGACATCGTCCTCTCTGGCTCTGATCGCCTGAGGCAGTAAGTGGATTAAAGCACAGATGTGTTTTATAATGGAGCTTACAGGTTTTTGCCACTTGACCTTTGACTGTAAAACGTTATTGACATGTTTCCTTGTACATGGGTCAAATCCTCCTGCCTGGAGCCAGAGATCTTTTAGCTTAATGTGCAAAGGTTGAGGCAGCTACCGTGAGACGGGGCAGAGGGAAACCAGGACTCATTTTTTAATTTCAAGTCCTCACTGAACCGTGTTTTCAGTGAGTCTTTCTGTAGCTATATAGGGAACGTCACGTTATCTTTCAAGGGCTGTGGGTATTTGGAACAAAAGGAATGATCAGAGATGGAGAAAAGCTGTAAGTGAGGCACACACAGTCCTGGACATGCCTGTGTTATAACAGAGAATAAACCGTTCCCCTGAAGTGAAATATCACTTTAAGCTGCTTCACTTTGTTTGGGAGCCAGCGAGCCACTGGTGGTGCCAGTGTGGAGTAAATCTTCTTGGGTTTGTGTGTTAAAACCTCACAGAGGTAAAGGAGGAGGAGGAGGGTCGAGCAGGGCCGGCGCTAAGATGCCTCGGTCCTGCCCAGGGGAGATAAGTGTCCGTCCCCCTCACACGCCATGCCCTGAGAATATGTACAGTATGTTTATGATATGGAGATGCACAGACACACATGCTATCCAGATTATCTGCTGGAAGAGGTTTACGCAGACCTCACATCCTAAGCCCAACATGTGCGCACACACAAACACGTTTTTCCACTCGTGAACATATCCACAGATAGCGTTTAATGTGGCGAAGACAGCGAGCATCCGGCGGTGGCTGTGTGGAGAATCAGCCTGACTAAGCTCTGAATTTACATGGCTAAGCAAAGTTGTTAACCCTGAGAGGCAGGGCCAGAGAGGGAGCTAATGGGATTTCTCTGTTAATGAAATTTATAAAAGAGAGAGGCAGAGACAGGGAAAGAGAGGGAAGACGGGATGGAGAGATAGAAGAGGTAGAAAATGTGAAATGGGTTTGATTCATATTGTTTCTTGCAGCAGGGACACAGTAATGTATGAGATGAATGATGTTTACATCCAACAGTTTTTATTGGTCATTTAAAGAATCTTAGAACAAAGTTGGACAATAACAAAACAAATTTTTGATTCTGACTTTCATTCAAAATGACGTTTCCTCTGAAGACTCGCAGTATTTCCTGTCACTGTTTAGTCACAAGTGGACTGATTTTAAAATCTGCCCATCAACTTATAGGGCGTTGTATAATTTGGTGTCATCCGTGAGCTGCTGAGTCCACACAGGCCCTGTGGGTCGTCAGCAGCAGCTCCTGGTGGTCCCTGCACAGTGACTGTTCAGTTTCTGTTCTGGCTTCTGGATTATGGAACAGGCTCTCTCTTCAGATCAGCAAACCGCGTCAGTCAATTTAAATCTCGTCTCAATATTCATTTCTTTATTTTCCTGATGGGATGCGAAGGTTCTTTTTACCTCTGTTAAACACAGTTTGACTCACTGTCTAGCCCTAGAAATACATTCAGCTTCATGTGCACAGGTTTTTAACCTTTAAAACAGCTTCTGTTGCCTCTATATTAAAAATAAGCATCTTTATTTTCCAAGAACAGCATTTGGACCTTGTTTGAGGTAAATAAGACATAAGGCTGACACGTTGGTTGATGTTTTGTCTCCAGGGTTCAGTGTTTTTAAGAGCTGCCCTCTGGCTGTGTGAGCTGGATCAAACCCCGCAGCACCTCGAAGGTCTCGTTTGCCCCAGAGTGAGTGGGAAGAAGATTGTGATGAGCGGGAAGAAGAAAAGGGGGCAAGTGTTGAAGTGAGTGAGGGTGTGCTGATGGGGGAGGAATTTACCCCCGAGTCTGCACATTCTCCTGCACAAACACACACACACGCACACACACGCACACACACACACACACGTTTTTCTAGGTTTGGTTTGCTGTTTTAGTTTGATGCTGAGGCAGATTTCTTCACAAGACCCCCCCCCCCAACACACACACACACACACACACACACACACACACTCTTACCACTGAGACACACACACACATACACACCGAACACCCCCCCCACCTCAGCCCTTTGCCCCTCTCGCCCTCCGAACCCGGCACAGTCAGCATGAGCATGGCGACGCCAATCGATGCTCCGCGCCCCGCTGAGCGTGTCCGCACAAGGCCGAGAGAAGGGCCCCTCCGCAGGGGATTGTGGGAAATCTGATTTATGATGCCCGCGGTGTTGCTGACCACTAACTTTTGCTCCCTCTCTGTTCATCTTTCCCTTTGTCTCTCCATCTCTCTCCCTCTCTTCTCTCCGTGACTTACCTGTTTAACTCTCTTCCTGCACAACACTGGCGCTGTATGAAAATGAGAGCAACCACTGGAGAAGCATCTGGAAGCTCTGCAAGGCACTGGAGAGAAAAGAGTGCACCACAGTGGCAATAAGACAGGAATCTGGGCGAAAGGGGTCTGATCTGGAGATGAGAAGGGTTTTTAAGCAGGCTGGGTAGAGATAAGGAGCTGAAGACAGAAAAGATGATTCCATTTCACAGGGATGTGCTCACAGAAGGAGAATTGTCATGGCTGCTTTGGTGCTCAGCCTCTCTCATCTGCTGTTGTCTCTGCCCTGGTGCAGAGAACATTCAGCCATTCAAGCTCATTACATCACACGTGTGATGTGTTGGCGTCATCACTGTCAAAGGTCAGTTATGACAAAATCACCTCATCGTTCACACTAAGAATGACGGGCAGTTTTCAGTCACCCAGTGAAGATCAGAGAGCAAGCAGAGATCAGAGATCCTTATCAGCAAATATATCAATACCTTTGATTAAATTTGATTTGTAGAAACCAGCTATTCCCTGTCGCTGAGTGAAACCACACACGGCCTGACAAAATAACTTTACAACGGTGAAAACAGTGTTTGCAGCTTCGTGGCTGGAATTCATTTAATCAGAGCTATATGTGAAGCCACATTTAGGAAAGGTTGAGGCAGGCAGCTGTAGTAAGTGTTGGTACCTTGCAGTACTTCAAAGTTAAAGGGTCACCATGAATTACTTTCTCATCCTACATACAAATACTGCACCTAAAACCTCTGCCAAGGTGAAGCAGCGAATATTTGAGTTAATGCCTAATGTAACAGCACATGCTGCTCCATCAATAGACTGCTTTTATCCAAGTCAAATATTTTACCATCTGCTATAATAATCTAGGTAAGAGGTGTATTGTAGTACCTTTAACTAACCTTAATTATATTGTAGGACATTCAAAGCACGCTGACAGTTCCACATTATAATCCTAATAATCAAATGTCTATTTGTTTTAATTAAGGTTGTGCTGAATTGAATTTTCTGCACGTGTGATCAAACGCACACAAAATTGTGTCATTATAGTGACATCCAGCGCTTTGCTGGTGTGTAGTGTGATGACACTCAGACTGCCTAAATGTGTGTCGGGGCTGCGGGGGGCCTTCCAGCCCCTGCTGAGTGAGAGACCGGCTCCTCCTCAGGACGCTCACTCACCATCTCCTCCACTTCAAGAGCACAGTAAATTAGAAAGTTAACGCACTGATGGGGTGGAAGATTGCCCTGCTGGGCTCTTGTCTCAGCGTGTGTGTTTGTGTGTGTGTGTGTGTGTCAGCAGTAAAAGCAGCTCCCCAAACAGCAGGAGATATGCATTAGCCTAATGTGTGATTAAACACATTCATGCATGTGATTGGTTGATTTATCTGCTTTGACAGTGGTAACTGGTTGGTTTTATAGATCAATCATGAGGCGATTTGGAGGGCGGGGCAGGTGATCCATGCTTGTTACGATAGTAAAGCATCGTTATTATCATTTTTACATACAGGGACCTGAGCCTTATTTTCAGTTTCCATCCCAAGTCCTTGTGTTTCCATGTTGTAGCACCAACAACAAACTACGCTTATGATCCAGTGCAGGTTTGCTGACTGTTAGCAAACACGTGATGACTGCTGAAGCCACGTTCATGTCACATTCAGAGGCTGATGATACAGGCTAGCTGCTTTACTCTGAAACAACAGAAAACACAAACTCAGAAAGATCAATACAGAGTTAGTCATCAGAATTACTAGGTTCAGATAAATGAATTGAAAATATCAATAACTAACATGACAAAGACCTTATCGTGTTTTCTAATAGAAAAGCTGCATATATTAGACAGAAAGTGGAAGAAAGCTGGATTTAACACAGGCAGTGTTAAATGTGCAGGTCTTGAAAATAGATGTGTCCATGATAAAAAAAGACAAACATCAAAATGATAAAGGTAAAGCAGGTAAAAACCCTAAACAGGCTGAGTTCAAGTAGCTTCGATGAGTCCACTGCTGTGGTATGAGTGAGTGTTAGTGCCAGCAAAGATGAAGTGACAGGCTTGCTCCTGTTTGTGTGTTTGTGGAGCAGACTGCTGTGTAAACTGTGGAGCATAGAAAACCTCTTCATCAGCCTCTGTGATGTAGGATCGTTTAATGGTTTTATTTGCCTCGCTCTCGCTCTGAGTTGTAATTCTATAATCACGGTGGAAGGAAGATGTATATTTAATATCTCATCTTGCTTTGCTGATGATGTGGCATGTTTTGAAACATTGGTTTCATAACTATATCAATATCTCATCTCTTTTTCATGCCATTGATGATTGTCTCTCTTCAGAGGCAACATCCGCCTCAGAGGCAAAGAGAGGCACTTAGCTCGGCTTATTTCAATAGCTGATTGAAATCTGCTGCTGTGCTTTATTAGCACATCACCACCCATCACGATGACGCCATCATAAAGTAGGGAAAAAATGAAAAGTTTGTGGTCGACTACCAGACGAGATGGATGGATTTCACAGGACATTAATTTGATGAACATGAAGCCTGGTCGTCAGGGCAGCTTGTGCTGTGTTGTGTCCGTCTGGTTGTTTATTGGATCTGCAGAGAGAAGTTTGTTGTCATAGGCTCCGTTTTGAGACTAAGTAGTTGTGACATCTCCGCTACCCACAATGCCCTGCGGGAGGAGCTGCTGTTAGCGATATTTCCCCAGTGACAGCTTGGGCTTGGGCTTCACACTGTGTTACAGCAATTAGATCTCAATTAGCTGAGGAGTAAACACACACGGAGGGAGGGACACTGGGAGTTGGAGGCAGAGCAGTTAGCAGATGTAAAAAGGCCTGTTCTCTCTGCGGTCTCGTTTGAACCTCCGTGTCCCAGGTGTACGTACCGTCGCCCCGTGGGCAGGATTCAATCTGCAGCTCCAGGCCTCAAACACACTCACAGGCAGCACCGCGCTGGAAATACAACAGGGACGGCAAACACACACACACACAAACTGAAACCATGGTGATGCACCACGAGGCGTTCAGGTGCCCAGATTGGTGATTCAGATAATGTGGCCTCAGTTTCATTTCCTCCGCCCTTCTGCCTCGTATCTCCTTCTTCTCACTTCGTTAGTCCTTTCTCCTTTCTCCTTCCTCCTCTCCTCATCCTCTCACCTGTCCATCTTCTCCTCATCCTCTCACCTGTCCATCTTCTCCTCATCCTCTCACCTTTTTCCTCTTCTCCTCATCCTCTCACCTGTCCATCTTCTCCTCATCCTCTCACCTTTTTCCTCTTCTCCTCATCCTCTCACCTTTTTCCTCTTCTCCTCATCCTCTCACCTGTCCTTCCTCCTCTCCTCATCCTCTGCTGATCTTTTTAACATCCTCACATCTTTGATCGTCTTGTCTCCTTTCCTTAATCTCTGTCTTCTTTCGTTCTCTCCTCCTTTCTCGATCTTATCCTTAATCGACTTCTCTCTCCTGCCTAATCATCCTCTTGCTTCCTCTCCTTTTTTCTTGTCATCTCTACTTCTTTTCTCCTTTCTACATTTTCCCATACATTTTTCTCCTCTTCTTCTCTCTGTATCCTCACCTCTTGTTTCTCCATCATGTTTGCTTCTTTATCACATCTCCTCTTTCCATCTCCTCTTTCCATCTCCTCTCCTCTCTCCTCTCCTTCTAAATTATCTCCATTCCTCCCATCCTCTTGTCTGTTTTGTCCTGTATCCTCTTGTTCCTCCTGCCTCTCCTCTCCTCTCCTTCACCTTGTCTACTCCCCTTCCTCCTGTCCTCCTCTCCTCTCCTCTCTGCCGGGTCGCTGTGCTTGTCGCGGGTGATAATCCGTGTCACGGCGGCTGATTGGGGATTAGGACTAGCAGTTTATTCACGGCAGGGAGAATGATACAGCGCTTAGTGGCACAGGCTCCCGCGGCAGCCGCTCTCTGCTGAATTAGCAACATGTTTGAATGAGATAAAAGAGACAGCTTACCCCACCGCACTCCACCACCTAATCCCTATACAGCTGTGAAATGAGCCGGGCCAGCCGCACCACACCTAGAACCACACTGGCTGTCCCTCTCTCTCTCTGTCCCACACACATGCACACACTGTTTATGCTGCACCTGCCTGCACACATGCACTCATAGCAAAGTCTAATTCCAAAGCACCCTCAGAGCACATGCCTCCACCGGGGAGGCACAATCCTCTGAATGTGAAATTTTAATAATAGAAAATGTCCAGGATGTTGTTTTTTTTTTTACCTGGAGAGCCAGAACTGCAAGGAAATACAGAGCCTGATGGACAATTATGCTGATGGACTGACACTGGCTGTGATTTTTTTAACAGTGTCTAAATGTTGCAATAGAATATCACAGCTCTGTACTGGGAAGAACTGCAAAATTTCCAGTAAGTGACAGAAACACCCAACATGTGCTTTGGCTAAATTTGGCAGCAATTGCACAATATGCTCAAGACACTTTACTGTAAGTCAGCGCCACATTTGACAAATATGGAAGGAAGTTTTATCTTTGTGTAGGTAGAAATGGATTATAGTCCAGATTGAACCCCATTCTACTGTAGTCTTTAGTGCACCACAACGCAGCACGCCCTGTAGGCAACTGTAGGCCCAGAACTTGTGGAGATCTGTTGAATAAAAAGTGTTGTGACTTAATTATAATCGCTAGCATGAGATTTGTTTACTAGTAGTCACTGTCACTGTGTTACTAAACCTCTTGCACCACCTAGTCAAAGCACAGTTTAACCTCCCAGTGCTATTTATAGGTAAGCACTTAAAGTGAAACTACATCAATGAGAACATGGTTGGGTCCACAAACCTACTCTCTGTGTTTTTCCTGCCAGGTCTTAATGTTCCACAAACTCTCATCATAATATATGTCCAGCTAATTAACAAACACAGAGAAAACATTGTTTAACATAAACACTTTAAATAATGGCTTCACAGTCGCAACAATCATGAACCAGATTCACTAACACTGCAACAGATATAGCTATAAATATTACAGTGTGCTGCCTGGTTCTCAATAATGCATTTCATTTTAGGTCCAGTTTTCAGTGTTCTCAGGCTACCTTAGCAGAAATCTGCAACAGCTTCAAGTTGAGTTGATTTGTTGTTATTTTCTACATGTCATTAAGCCCTAAAAATACCCTCCTCCTCAACACACAACAGTTTGAAAACACCAAGAGACAACGTGTGGTCAATTTTGTTAATGGTTTTGGCCAGAAGGGATTGGCCATCTCCACCAATAAGTCTGGCCGTATATCTCACTTCATTTGTGTAGCGTTGTGTCAGCAAAATAAGGCAGGGAAATAATAATGTGCTATCTACATATGGAGAAGTAATGAAGGAGAGAGTGGAGGGAGAAGTGAGGGGAATGAGTGCAGGACTGGAGAATTACAGCTAATATTAGAACTGGAGGATTTGCAGTCGTCTCTCCTATACGGCGAGGTGACCGAAGGTGATTCACCTAAAATAAGCAAAGCAAGCATCTTACTCTTCACTGTCTCATCAGTAAACACAAACCAGTCACATATTCTGCACTCATGTCTCATTTAGACCATCTTTGTGTCTCTATATTAGTCCCGTAAATTCCATCATTATTCATCCACTGGATGCCAACTCCTGCCTGGGCACAGGTTGAATTTTTTAGCTTGATTGATGTGTGTGGAGTTACTGTGCATTTCATCATATAAATAACCTGAAAGTTTCCTGACACTACTGTTGTCACCAGCAGGTAGACGAGAGGGCCAGAGCTTTTCCCCCGGGTTTGGTTTTCCCCCACTGTTTTTCACTCCTGCTGAGACACAGAGGTTAATTTTGACAGCGATAATCCCTGGTTGCAGCACTGTTTCATCAGAAAAAGTGAGATGATGCCCTGAAATGAAGGGAACCATCATGGGAAGCACCTTGACATAAGTCTTACACAGAAACCTGCCCCGAGCTGCTGTTAATGAGAGTCATGTAACAGAGTCAGACTGATTTGTTAGTGCTAAACACACCACTTTTCAACACCTTTAAACTCAAAGTGGAATGAAACTGTAGTTGCCTCCAAAGGAAATGTTACTCTTTGGAAGAGAAATAGCCTTTATTTAGTCAAACATGAGTTAAAATCCCCAAACATGCTGCTCCTAAACCACTGCAGTCAGCCTGCACAGGAGCAGATGACTTGCAGACAGTTAGCAAATAGCTGGTAACACAGTGGATTATTAGCAACCAGAGAGCCAGACAGTTTTCTGAGTAGGAAGGATCCTGCTGGTTGTAATCTGAGGTAGGGACCATGAACTGCAGCATGTGTTCACTGCATCAAATATCGACGCTGCTGGACAAAACTTGACAAAGTGTCAGTATTTGACTAAAGAGGTGCCCATTAGAGTTGGAATGAGACACATCAGGCCATGCAGCAGAAACACTGTGGTTAACTTTAACTTGGCCATTAAAAAGCTGTGTGTAGGTTTAGGGAACCTGTTCCCTACCCCCTTTCTTTTTTGTGCACAAGGCTGATAAACGCAGACCCAAATTAAACCAGCTGTTGTACTTACATTTTAAGGGTTATATTGATGAGTAGTATCATTGGAAAGGAAACGTTTTCTAGTTTATTGTGAAAAAGTCAAACTGGCTCCACAGACACAAACCTGATAAAAAAATATAGACTAATCCCCGCCTAATTTTTTTGTGTGTGTTTGACTAGAAAGCTCTAAATGTGGGTTGTTCTGGTCCAAATTTTGTCACAAAGGAGCTAAAATTAAACTTTCTGCATTGTTTTTTGTAAATCTATGTCCGTTGTTTTGTGCCATTTGGCTCCAAAATTGGCACAATGTGACCAGATAACTTTATGGATGTTTAAAACTGTAAAACACCATATTTTTTATATACAAATCAACAAAACTAGATAAACTACTCAGGAAATATTGTATTTATTGTTAAAAAGATGCAAAACGGCCAATCCAGCTGTTGTGCTGCTGGTAGAAACAGCTGGCTCCTCCAGCCTGGCCCTTGTTCTTCTGTGTTGTTCCTGTGTTATTCGGGCAGCAGTCACAGCTTTATGTAAATATTATTATCAAAAAAACCCCAACCATGCTGCCATAAATGAAAGTACACAGATTCATGTGTCCATCGACCTAATTCAGCCTCTAATTCTTCTTAACAGCCTTATTCTGCCACAGGCCGACGCTAGCGCCGTTAGCCTGTATGCTAGCTCCATGTTGCGCTGTCAATCAATCAAGACGTCCCATAATGCACTGTAACGTTCTATGAGTGACGTCACACGGTGACTCCCGCGTGTTTGTTCGTTTGTTTGTAACGTTAGTAAATAAACGGCGGAAACAAACGGGATTAAAACGTTTTAATGAGGAGAGAAAAGTGAAGAGCGATGGTTTTTGGCCTGTTACTAAGAATAATTCAACTTTTGGACTAAAAACTTTGAGGCGTTTTGTTCCCTGGACTCTGATGTGAAACACCTGCTGTTTCGGTCCGTGTGTGGACCTGTAACGTCACACATCAGCAAAGGTGAGTGGACGTTTTTTCTGTTTGTAACATTAAGGAAATGTTGTCACTGTGATAACACCATCCTCAACTGGTTTATACCGTTTGAATCGTCAGACTTTCTGCTGTCACATGATCTGTAGTTTGTCAGACCTGGACCAAGTTTGCCCGACGACCTTTGGTAATAACGGTACATCGGACTCGTTGCCCCACGTGTCCAAAAAACGAATGAATACAGGTTCAAGCAGATCTGACCCCTGAGGGGGGAGTCTGACTGAGTCTGTACAGTTCATCACAGCAGTCAGTCTGCGTGGTTTTCTCCTCCTCTGTGTGTTCTGATGCAGATTGAAGAGCATTTTAACCGGCCTCGTTGGCAGCCTTGTTTCCTCGGAGTTCTCTGTAGAGCATGTTCATGTCTGTCTCAGGGCTCAGAGGCCATGTCGGTGTCACCTCTGTGTGCCGCCGCCTCAGAGTCATCTTTGGTTACCCACAGATAAGCACTTTTCCTCTGATTGGTTTAGCCAGCGTCTCTTAATATCATATTGATGATAATTTCCCTGTAATGCGCCATTTGCACTAATTGTGATGCAGGGAGTGAGTAATGGCATGTGACTGCAGCCGCTCCCCAGCCACTCCTCAACACTTAATCTGCTGATTGTCCCGGAGAGACGAAACGTGACAAGATCACCATAAACAACCTGCCCCCCTCCCCAGCACACACACACACACACACACACTGCCCCTTCCTCTGCTTACTTGAATGCTGGTCTCTGTGCCAACCTACAGCTTTTCACTCCTCCTTTCTGTTTTTGACTGAATGTCTTTATTTCTTCATATTCTTTGCTGAATATTTGTTTCTGGCCCTTCCCTCAGACTCTCTCTCTGTTCTCTCTCTGTCTTTGATAGTTGGCCAACATATCAGACAGTGCTGGACTATTCTTGTTCCTGTATTCCTACTGTTCATCTCTAAATGGGTAGTCCCTCCAAAATGAACTGACAGAAGAACCAGATCAAATTAGACCCAGTCCAAATGTAAACAGACTCAAATAGTGTAATGTCTAATGACAGGGGTATGAAACAGCAGAAAAATGCATTCATGTTAAAACTAAGGCCAACATGTAAATATCATGCATATCCACTAACTCAGAGCCCCAGTTCCTAGTCTGAACGAGCAGCACCGTGATGCTTTGCCAATTAGCAAACAGCTGCAGCCAAACTAAGTAGTAATGCATTTCATTTTTCCTGCAGGTCTTTGTTCTGATGCAGCCAAAGGGAGGACTGATCTCTGTTCTTCGGACTCCAAGAAGAGCCATGAAGGCCTCTGCCTGTATGTGACTTTTTTCAGATGCAAGTTAAATTAGTTTTTATTCATGATCAAAGAAGTAACCGGAAAGAGTGTCTCTCTCTTAATGTAGAAACACATATAACTAGATATATATACTAATATCACTTAAGTAAATGAAATCATATAATTGGCCATAACAGTTTAACCTTTGAACAATAATTTACTACGTGTCTGCACTCCATATGCAAACCATTTACATAAGAGTGCATAATTTAGAAGCTTTCTTTTCATACCTTTCATCATGCTACTTAATGATCTCCACTACCTAAGTGCAGTTTGCAGGCTTTTGTGATTTTCTCCTCTTCATTGGAGCTTTGGGTGTGAAATCAATAGTAGGTGGCCCATCTCCAGCCCAGCAGGGGGGAGAACATCGACAGACCTCAACAAAGTGAGGGCAGTTGGAGGAAGGCAATCTGCAGAAATTATGATAATAATCATAGAATCATATAATTCAGTTGGTCATAGTGTGAAGTCACAGAGAAAAAACAAAGATTTATATCTTCATGGGAGGAGAAGAAGAAATGAGATATTTGAACGGAGAAAAAGGTTATTTTCATGCACTGGATTGTTTCCTCCTCCTCCTCCTCCTCCTCCTCTCTGGGCTGGGAAAGAGGATGAGCTGCTGGGTGGGAATGTAAAATGGAACACATAGGGTTGAGTCAGGGACTGTTAACCCCAAGGGAGGTTCAGAGCATCAGACCCGATTCCCAGGCCATCTCATTGTTCTCGGCCCAGCTGTAATTTAGGAGGAAAGCAGCGTCAAAGCACCCATAAATCCTCCATGTGCCGAAAGCGTCCCAATCTCAATCTGTCAGCGAGACACCGGTCAGCCGGTAAATACCTATCACTGATTCTTCTTCATGTGCTCACACACATGGGAACACATGCACACAAACACACACAAATACACAGTTTTGTTTGTGTGCATGTTTATCTACTTTTCTAGTTCTACATGAGGAAGCTGCTCCTGCTGAGGAGGCAAGTTTGCAAGATGAGCCCTAAATGCACAGATGTGCAAACACTGCACAGCTGACTATAGGCTGTGTTCATGGCTGTTTATGCACAGTTTAGAAACAAGGAGCTTCTGGTCCTTAAATTACAGATAGTCCTGTTGGAGTTCTCACACACACACACACACACACATACATAGGTTAAGGGTAAAACCTGAAAAACAATCTGCAGGAGAACATCTTCATCCAAATTTTGGACAGAAGTGAAGAAATAACTAAAGAAAAGCAGGACTCAAGGGTAGAAAAGAGCTGTAATAGTGGGGTGTCAGTAATAAATAGTAAAACATGAAGAAAATCTAAAAACGGATGACAGGACAGATGAGAGGAGAGAAGAACACAAAGTTTAGTCTGCAGTACTGCAGACTTTTCCATCACTGCTACAATACCATTTCTGATTGTACAGTGAAGTACTTATTTTCTACCTCTGTACAGTACAAATACACATTTCTATCAGGAAAAGGTTGATTTTGATTTTCGGTTCTGTGGCTGTGCGTGAATCTCTGATCCAGATGGGATGTTAAAGCAGTTTCCTTCTTCTTTCTCTTCCTCTTCTTCAGGAGCTTTCTGAGCATTTCTGCTCTGAAGGAGCTCAGAGGGCATTTCAGTTCAAGCGAGGTTACATTGAGACGACGGATCCTCATACAAAGAAGGAACTCCACGCAACCAACCCAGACACACACGTCCTAAAGGTGAGATTTTCAGGACGACCCTCAGGTCCGTCTACATCGTTGTTCCCTCTGAAGACACTCATAAACAAACAGACACATGTCCACACAGTGGGGTGTGTATAGAGCCATCCTCTCTCTCTCTCAGATTGGTGATCAATATCGCTCATAGCCTGTCAATTATGCTGTGGAGGGGGAATGAATGGGATTTGCATATATATAGAGCCGGGTTTACCCATGCGCTCACAGCACGTCCTAAAACTGCTGCTGTCAGCACGCTGACCTGAAGGGTGAGTGGGTGACACATCAGGGCCAGAAATATTCAAGGAGGCACCTGAGAAATTCAGATACATTAACAATACAGATGATCACCTGCACTGGGAGCAATCGGACTGGTGAGCTGATCACATATTTCCCTGCTGTCTTTGGTTAGAGTTAATGGCTCTCAGGTTTGGTTTAGTTAAACCTGTTTAACACTGACTGTTGATTTTCATATATTAATATATCATTGATATAAACAGGGTTTTCTCCAGGTCCTCTGGTTTCCTCCCACAGTCCAAAAACATGTATGTCAGGTTGATTGGTGACTCTAAATTGCCCATAGGAGTGAGTGTGAGTGTGTGAGGTTGTTTGTCTCTATGTGGCCCTGTGATGGACTGGGGACCTGTCCAGGGTGGACCCCTGCCTTTCACCCAAAGAGAGCTGGGATAGACTCCAGCAGGTCCCTGGGACCATGGTTAGGACTAAGGGGGTATCACCACATAAAACCACACAAATTGTATAAGTTGCCATCACAATGAAGTGATGATACTGTATATATACACTATATGTACTGCAGTATTAGTGTGTGTACAGGTGAGAGACAGACACATTCAACTTGCAGGTGCTTTTGTCCTTTAAACTCCACAGTAGCAAGAAATTCCAACAGAAAATGCACCTGTAACTTATATCATATTCAGTGCAGAGCCGTCCTTCTACAGCTCTCCCTGCCCTGCCCACTGCTCATTACCTGGATCAGGTGTGTTCAGCCAATCAGAAGCAGAAAGATACTAGTTTACTTTGTCTCCACCCTTGGCATCTTGCAGCTTCTGGGCAGGCATAGTTAGAAACGAAGCTGGACATTGCCCTTCGAGAACCCGGGTTGGGCACCCCTGGTTTAAATAAAGCACAAGAAGAAACACATTTTAAGTTTAAATAGAAATCGCAAACTTGTGTAGATTCTGATGATGCTGTTTCAGACTGTAGGTGATGCTGATTAACATTTTGCATTATTTTTTATTAGTACAAACAATCGACAAGCTCCACAGCAGGTCAATCAATATGGACGCCCACTGTTGGCCACAGCCTAATATAAGACAGCAGAAAGCTGGAGATATTGAAGTGATGTAAAAACTTGTGAAGGTACTAATGCTGAACATACAGTACACAGAGGGCTGTCGGCTCTGTGTGTGTGCTGTGAGCTGGTCGAGCATCCGCGTGTCCAATGGGATAGATTGATTTGTTGTGATTGCCGTAGCGACTCCCAGAGTGTGTTTAATATCTCTATTCTTTGGCTGCTGTTTGCACAGGTTTTAGTTACAACCAGCGAGTGGGCTGAATTTTTCTCTTTTTACTTTGACATGCTGAAACAAAAAAAACAAACAAAAAAAAAAAAAGTCTCTCAAGTGTCACCTGACGAGATGAGTCAAGTCACTGCCGCACACTGAGGACGAGCTTGTGTCAGGGTTGGTGTAACGTTGTGGGGATGTTATCGCTCTCTGGCAGCATCAAGCTAATATCGTCGCCCCTTTAGGAGGTCCTGCTATGATAAATCTGCGTGGTGCTGGTTGAGGGGATCAGACTCCCGGTGTCGTGGGGGTGTGAGTGTCTGGGAGACAGTCTTTTCATCCCTCCTCCCTCATTCTCTTCCTCCCTCCAGGCACACCCCTCACTCTCTATCCAGTCTTTTTGTCAACAGTCCTGGCCTGTGATGTAGGGATCACCAGGACACACACACACACACACCATGGTGCATTAGACTGGTGATTTCCCCTCCTTCATGCCTATACTATGGCCTTATTTATCATAATTCATCATTTTACCATACCCCCTCCCTCCGCTATTCACATGGGCATTATCATATTGTGGAGTGGCTGCAGGGCACACAGCACAGAGGACTGATGCACAGTGTATCTGAATTAAAGTTCATCCTCTTAAATACTCGTCATACAGCTTTTAAAAGCTTTACAACAGGATGTTTTGTCAGGGAAATATGGATGTGAACCGCAAAAGAGAGAATAACATTTATGATCCAATAACATTTGCTGGTTCTTGGTTACTGGACTTCACGCCCCCAGACTGGCCACTTTACAAAATAGTAACTGTGAAGATGCTTAAGTATATGATGTATAAAGCTTTTTATATATAAAAATATGTGCGTTGGAATATGCTGATACGTTTATAGCTTAGTTTTTGAAAAAGTTGGGTTTTATGCTGGTTGTTCAGATGCATTTGGTGCATTTGTGTGAGTGTAAGCAGTGTTTGTGTCTCTCATTGCTTTTGCATCTGAAGGTGGATCACACAAAAAATCGAGATAAAAATAGGAAATGTGTTAACAGGATGATTATGGATTCTGCTGGATTGGCTGAGGTCATGTTGTTTGTGGCTGTTTATTTCCAATTCTGAAAAAGAGGCGTAAATACAAAGACGAGGGGCTGTGCTGGGAAGCCAGTGAGGGATCGTTGGTCATGTTGTTGTCGCACTGGTGACTCCGGCTGGCTGGTCAGGAGGATGGAGGAGGTTGGTCTGTCCTGGTAAAGCTCTTTAGTGGGACCACACCAACACAGGTGACATCCAAATTCAGGTGGAAACGTTTCCAAGCTTTAAGGGACGAGAATAAAAGCTGTGAGAGGAATAAACTCAGCTGACTAAATTCTTAGCATTGTTCGCTGTTACACTAGAGGGGAGTAATGTAGATTAGATGATTATCTCAGCTTCAGGAAGAAGATACAGACACACTGAACAGATTAAATCCCCATCCAACAGACCACACAGACACACAACACACACTCTCTCAGTATCACTTTGCTCTCCAGATCCTAATGAGAAGAGAAAAACCTAATTTGATCCATCTCAGTCCTTCACTCACCCTCCCTCTCTGTCCCTCCCCCCTCCTCGGCTGGTCATGGGCTATTCCCGCTGCTCTGATTATTGTTAATCTCATCATATGTCTCTTTCCGCTCAATAACCCCCAACCCCCCCCCACCTCACCACCCCACCCCACCACCCCCGTCAGTGCTTCCCATTTTCACTCAAATCAAATTGTTACCGAACATAACCTGCCTGGGCCCCGGCATGCTGCTGCAGTAATGCAGTTTGTCATAATTAAGTGCCGAGCCTAATTAATTAAATGGTCAGAGGGCTAATCAGTGCATTCTGTGGCCGTACTGCTGCATGATGGGAAAGAAGTAAGGATGAATAGAGACTGAGTGACGGATATCGCTATTGACGGTTCAGGCTGAACAAAACTGTGGAGCCATCTCAGTGCATCTTCAAGGTTTAGGACAGTTTTACTACACACACACACACACACACAGATTCACAAACATAGCCTACACACACACACACAGTATATTTATGCTACTGTGTGCATATACACATGCATTCATGAACACAAAAATACATGCAGTGCACAAGTTAATATAAAACACACAAAAAATACCAACACAGAGAACCCCCACACACACACACACACACACACACACAACCTCTTTCCAGTTCAACCGTCACATTATAGTTTTCATTGAATTGCTTGAATACACAGTGTGTATTGATTGAGTAAATGTGCTAATGAAAGTGATGCACAAAGACAGTTCATTAAAGTTGGGCTTGATTAAAAGAGAGAGAGACCATACCAACTGAACAGGACTCTACACACACACTCACACCCTCAGTCCACTGGTCTGAGTTTTACTGTTATCTGGGCTCAGGTTTAACCTCAGTTTGAAACAGCAATTTTCAGGGTGTTTATTCTAAATTCTCCATGTTAAATACAGAAGGCAGAACAAATACACACAGCTAATACACAATAAATGAATGAAATGAGTTGGTGTTTTTCAGTATTTATCTGAACAAGCCAATGTTGTCATAATGGGTGTTATGCTCATTAAAACTGTATTTTATAATAACATCAGGTCAATAATTAGCACATTATTTGGTAAAACATCCTGAGAAAATAAGAACATTAAAAGCACCAAACAACAAATTAATCAGATGATTTTTTTTTCCACCTCTCCCTCCAGTGTTTCCCTTAGTTGAAGATTAATTGATGAGAGATTAGAAAATGACAGTCCAGATCCTGTTTTAAAAGTCATATCCTAACTTATTCTCGCCCCCTCCTCTCCCTATCCTCACGGAGGGCACTGTCAGAGCAGTAAGTGCTGGACCAGAGAGGGAAAGTTGGCTTGGAGAATAGGAAGTGCTTGGCGCAGCAAGTCAGGGACTAAAAACTTCGCTAAGTTTCCCTCCATCCATCCTTCCTGCCGTCGTCTCTGTCTCTCTCTCTGTCTCCCACCCTCTCTCACTCTCTTATTTCTTCACTTGAAATTTCTCTTAGGAGATTATCCGCAGGTAAGCTTGTTACCTCTGCCGGCCTGCGTCAGCAGCTCTTCCCCCGCACTGACCACTGAGGGAGGAAGGGGGGTGGTGGGAGAGAGGGGAGAGGCTTGTGTGGTGAAAGGCGGGGGGGTCAGCGAGCTGGGGGAGGAGATGGAGAACAGCGGGGGGGGGGGGGGGGGGGGGGGGGGGGGGCGGGGGGGGGGGGGGGGCGGATTGGCGTGAGGGCCTCACCACTCGGCGCTAACACGCCGTGACGACATCATAAGACGGAGCAAATGACTCCACTGCATCTCTGGGGGCTGGAGGGGGAGGGGGGCGCAAAGCTGCCGCCTGGCAAAGGGATCTTCATCCCAGTATCGCCCTCCCCCCTGTGACACAAACGCACACACACACACACACTTACAGCCTTTCTCACTAAACACACAGTCCAGCTGCGGTGACCAGGTACTCAGACCCGCTGGAAGTGGGTCCCCTCAAAGCAGAATTAATGGAGATGACAAACTGAAACTGATATTACCAGACTTCAGCTGAGACATATTCACTGTGTGTGTGTGTGTGTGTGTGTGTGTGTGTGTGTGTGTGTGTGTGTGTGTGTGTGTGTGTGTGTGTGTGAGAGAAGATCGTGTGTATTCCACCTTCTTAGCTCTGTTTTCTGTCACACACACCATGTTCTTCTTTTCTATTTACCTTTTGTAAATGCTCTTCCACTTTCTTTGTGAGGACAAAGTGCAGAGGTTACAGGTGTGAAGTCTTTGGAAGGTGAAGGAATTTTTTTTAACACTTTTTGAATGATTCTCTCTCTGTAGGACTTTATTTGGAGACAGGACTCTGCAGATGGGAAACAGCCTTCGGACATTAAGGACGATGTGGGAAGTGGCTTTTTTTTTTTTTTACATTGAGAATCTCTTTGAAGTGTGAGGACATTTAATCTAGTCCTCACTTTGTTAAAAGGTTTTTTGAGGGTAAGACTAAAATTTGGTTTAGGTTAAGGTCAGTGTAAGGAGATAGGACATGCATTATGGCCAAGAACATCCTCACAAATAAAGAAGCATGAGCATGTGCTGGCATGTAGAGGTGTGTGTGCACTGGAGGCTTACCGAAGCCTTCGCATACAGGGCTTCCCTCTGCTTGCAGGCTTTGGGGGTGGGGTGGTGGGATTGGAGGTGCTCTTTGGAAGAGTGGAGAGATAAACTGGAGAAGTGAGGGGATGAAAAGGATGTATTCCTCCAGACATGGAGGGGAAATCTGCTCAAATCTTCCCTTGTTAGAGGAGAGGGGATAGGGATCAATACAGCCGCTTTCCTCTCTGGCTGAGTCTCTGCTCCAGCATAACCAGAAAAACTCTTGGGCTCCGTCATCCAGCATCCTTTTTTTCTGTCCTCACCTTGTTTTCTGTCTGATTTTCTTATTTTTCACCTCTGCCTTCCTACTCTCTCTCTCTCTCTTGTTCCCTTGATCATTCCAAATATAATTTTTAAGCCAACAGCCCAGGTGGGTGCATTTGATGAGAGAACAAACCAAACAGGGGTGGGTAGAAACGTTTTAATTAATAAGCCACTTTTCTTTTGTGTCACAAATTGTCCCAGAGGAGAAAGAGGGAGCAACGACAGGTAGGGGAGGGAGAGAGAGGGGAGAGGTGTGTAACAACTACGATTAGAAAAGGGGGACAGGTCTAGAAAGAGGCAGGAAAAGGTGGGATTGGGCCTCAAGGGAGCCCCAGGGCCAAGGGTATGAGCTACCTGTCATGAATTAATCAGTAACCTACAGCTAACTCAAGTGAATTCATTAGCAGCTACGGCTCCTACATCTTCGCAGTATCATATATCAATTAATTAAAAAAGGTGAGAGAGTTCTGCTCCAAAATAAACTCCACAGCTGGAGCGAATTGACAAGACAGACGTGTCTTTGTCTGATCTCAGGAAGCTTCTTTGGCTCTTCGGATGTAAAATTGTTTGACTTGCGTTTGTGTGTGGTTGCATCAGGTGGTTTATCGACAGCTTTAGGAGTGAAAAAGTATAGAAACAGCAGTTGTCGTATTACTGTTATTATGTACTAATGCAGTGTAAAGTATGTCATTTGATATTTAAATCATTGCTGCATTGGGTTTCATGATGTCAAAGCTATTATTTCAAAACTAGCCTTTTACATGCAGTATTTCTGACTTCGTATAGAATAAGTACTACAGTAGTGTCTTGATACCACTCTTGGTACATCTGGATATTAACGGGAAATATTTTTTATTTGAACAACAACAGATGATGTGTAAACTAATGTGTAGAAATGCAGTTTGTTAGGCTGCACTAGTTGTTAACAGTGTGGTGCTGCAGTGGTTTCTCCACCAGTACTAAGGTTTGCTACGTTGACCAGCAGCTACGTCACTGTTTGACAGAAGATCATCAGACATGGTCGTTTCCAGTGTTTTCTATTAGCTGCAGCTGGAGGGCGAAGCAAATATTACGATGCAGTTCTTCTTCAACCATCATGTGGTTACAATAGCTTTTAGGTGTGCATAATATCTTGCTTAGAGATTCGTGCTCATGGTTGCAGCAAACATGCATGAGTGCAGTAACAGATGTGGGTGAAGCTGAAGCTCTGCAGCGCCCTGGATGTGAAGTCGCGTGCAGCTGTGTCACCTGCATGTCGCTGCAGAGAACATGATGCTCCAAATGCTTCATAACCACGAAACTGTAAAAGGAACATCCAGATACACAAAAACCACATTTTCTTTAGACTTCAGAGATCTCTAGATCTCTGCCATGGCCAAACTTATTAACCGCCTGTCTTTTTTCGCTGACCACTGTGGATAGATTAATGAGTGTGGGATCTTAGGAATGTTAATTAATTTGATTATGTGCGCAGAGGGGAGGGGTCTATGGTTAGGTGGAGTGGGATGTGGGTGTGTGTGTTGGGGGGGGGGGCTGTGGTTTTATCGAGGGGGTGGGAGCAGAAACACTGCAGAAGATGAATAGGTCCTCTGGCTTGAGCTGCTGGCAGGCCTGCTGTGCCTGGCCTTAATATATAGCATGTGCTGCCACATAGTCAATGCGCTTTTAATTCACCTCTTACTACACACACATGGGCATTAACAGTGAGGTGCAATGCATGTGCACACACACACACACACACACACACACACACACACACAGTATTCATTACCTCTTTTATTAATGGAAATCTAATCATTACTCCACCTGCTTATTCACACACAAACACACACACACACCCCTGTGGTTTATTTATCATTGATATCCCCTAGTGTATTAATACGGGGCCACAGGGGGTGTTTATGTGCTTATGAAGCCACAGAGCAAAGCCAGACTAATTGTATTAACCACCCCAAAGAGAAGCTCATGATTCTGACCCCGAGCTGTTTATGACCCATAGATCAATCGACCTCCTCGCTCAGTTTTCTTGGATTTTCTCCTCCGTTTTCTCCTCCAGCCTCCTCCGGTCCATCATTCTCCTTCAGTACATTTTGGTGCAGCCAAATCATCCCTGCAGGCTGCTGTCTAATTACCATCATCATGGAGATACTGTATATGATTGAGCCGTGACCGTAAACACACACCAGTAAAATGAAGAGGAGCAAACAAACATGAGTTTTACTGCTCTGGCCTGGTGATGCTGATATGGGACAGCAGTTATGGCCATTTGGTGTCTATTCCTCTGACATTTTCATTTCATATTTAATTGCACACTGGTGATTATGGCACTTAAGGTTTTATTTTGCATTTATCTAATGGTGCTCTGGTGGCGGCGTGGTGACACTTTTTATTTTATTTGGTGCTCAATCAGGCTGAATTTACTGTCACTTTGCTTCTTCCCAAATCTGTGTAGAATGGATGTTATAAAGGTTATTTCCAGTCCAGTGTGTGTGGAGCTGTGCGACAACACAGTCGAAGGTCGGTTTACGTACACATGTAACAGAAGTGCCTGAACGGAGCGGCACAGTAAATGGGAGCAGAGAGGTGTATTTCTGTGTTGGAGACAAACGTGTAAAAATTCTCTAAAATGTGTAAAAATGCTTAATATTTTTAACTTAGCACTTCACACCACAGTGTGTTCCAGCTTCAGGATATGTAGCTGGTGTTTAGCAACTGTTTCTGCAAACATAACACTTTTTATTATCATGCCAAATAGAAAAATGTGAGACTTTAATGTGAGAGAATTTCACTGCAGATTTGCTACTCCTGAACTTTACTTGAATTCTTTCTTTTTTTTTTTTTTCTCCATTTCATTCAGAGAGAAGTGTGTTTCATTTCTTTCTTCTCTCCACATTTATCTTTTTATCTTTTATTGCTTTTCTGTTCTTCTTTGATTCTTCTCTTTTTGTTTCATTTCCTCCTTTCTCTCTCTTCCAGAACTGAAACTACGTGTTTTCATGAGACCGTGAACCTAAACTCTTACTCTTTTACTTTTGATCCTGTTTTCTAATTAGTACATTTTCCCTGTACCTAAATACAGTGGATATTTTTACTTTGTGGTACTCCTACAGCTAAAGAATGGGACTAGTATACTGCTGCCACTGTTGTTGACCGTGTAAACACATAAAACTTCAAATAGTCGTGTTGTTTGTCCCTGAGTGGCCTGTAATGCAGCAGATGCCCTCAACCTGCCCAGCACCAGTTAGGTAACAGACAGGTGATTTTTTTTTTCCCTCCTGATCCAACAGTCTTTGACGGCCCTGTTGCCATAGAGACGACCAGTCACCACAAACTCTGCGTCACCACGGAGACAGGGCCAGCCAGGGCCGGGACAGCGCTTGTCACAACGGCCCAACGTCCCAAAGCAGCCGGGCTCGCAGTCAGAGCTCATCGCCTGGCAGCGTCTCCGGCAGTCAGCAGCAGTCTGCGAGAACAGACAGGTGGAGGAGAGGAAGACGTGAAACAGGGGAGGACAGGTGGGGGTGCAGAGCGCAGAGATGGAGGAGATGAAGAGCCTTTTGTTTACTGAAAGGAATCATTAAAACATTTCCTCTTTGTCTTTTTATTGGCATTTTGTTGCTGTGGTGTTCATCATTCAGCCTATTTGCTTAGGGAAGGCTTGGAAGCTATTGTGCATCGTGGGGCCCAAAGCTGTGATCACATTAGCCTTGTCGCTGCTGTCCTGTCTAGAAAGAAGCGTGCAGCGTGACAGCTGCTGCTGTTTTATTAATGACAGCTCATGGTTTTAAAGCAGACAAACTCCTCTTCGATAGGATGGGCCATTAGCCTTTTGTTTGGTATCGTTTCTGTCTTTTCTCCATCTTTGTGAGCAGAGAGGTAAACAAATCCTTCTCCCTGCAGCCCGTAGAGGAAAGGGAAGAGTTTTCATGGGATGACAGCTGTAAATGAGAACTTCTCATTCTGTGTTTAAAGAATTTCTCTTTTTGTCAGCAAATCCCATGAAAAGACAGTAGCTGTGTTTCTATGGAGCCTAATGCTCCACTAATAATGGGAATAACACCCCAATCAGAATCAAACTGCATCATGTGACCACCTCAGTGGGAACAGACTGGCCCGGTCCGGCCCGATCGGGAGGAATTTCCAATGGGAATTAGAGAGGGGGGGTGTAAACCTTTAATAATGCGATCATTAGGAAAACATTGGCCATGGAAACACTTGATCCCATCGTTTCTCTCTTTTCGGATTAAATAGATTATTTTTGCTCAGGTCTGACCCACGTGGGGGGAACATTAGGGGACGGGAAGAGTTTCTGGGAGGGACAGAAACATGGTGGGACTGAAACCAAACTGGTCTGTGGCTGATACGACGATTTTGTTGGAGATTTTCAAAGATTTATGGATTGTTGAACGTCTTGATTGGCCAGAGGCTCCAAACAACCAGTTGGTTGATGTTCTTTCTGCTGAAGAACATCAACACATGTAAACACATACTTTCATTTTTATTTTCGTACAGTTGAACATTTGTTGGGGACTATTTAATGTGATGGGTTTATCCATGTTTGTGGCTCTAGTGAGTATTTCAGTGTGGATAGTCAAAGAACTGTGTAGTGCATGTGTATGGTAATACAGGAACATGCCACCAGGGCTCACTGAGGTCGACCACTTAAAGTATCTCATGGACATTGACAGTCGTCAGGGGTGGAGCACTGACCTCAGTGAACCTCCGCCTTTTTGCCCAGTGCCAGGGTTTTATTTTTTTGTCTTTACTGGTGAGAAAAGCAGAATAAAGCCAAAGAAGTCAAACTATTAGAAAAACGAGCTGTTTTAGGAGCAGCCATCACTTTGTGACCCAGCAGACCGGAGCAGGTTCAGAGGAATAACAGTATGTATCATGGTGTTAGTGAGGTATGCCCTGGCTCTGTCTCTGCTGTGTGCCTCTAATCAATGAGATAAACCCCCACATGACTTGTGGGCTTCTGCCCTACATCAGCGCTCACCCACATGTCTGCAGAACTTGCTATAAATGCTCTGTAAGCACTTTATGAGAAACGCTTGTTCTTTTGGTCTTTTTCTGCTTTCTTGTTGTTTTGTTTTTCAGCCCCACTCCTCCCTCCTCTACCCTCTCCCCCTTTCTTAAAGAGAAACCTGCATTCTGACACTCATTAAAAGAGAAGAGAGAGAAACATCAAGAGACTCAGCGAGGCACTTTCACGCTCGCCTCTCTCAAACCTGCGGTCACGTACAGCCGTCATGGCGCAGGGAGGTGCGCTTGTTATCTAGATCAGACTCCCTCTGTTTTCTACTCACCAGCCGTCTCATATAAAGACGATCAATTATGGATCAAATGAGGCTCTTTTTAATCCATTGCAGCTTTCTGTTCATACAGTCAGTGTGTGGAAACTTCACAGGCAGGGCGTCTACCGGGTCACAGGAAGTGTCCATCTGCTCAAACTACACATGTACTGAAGTACACAGAGTACTGGTTTAAAGTACCAGTAATTTACTTTAAAATTCAGTTCTAGGAGACTTTATTCTTTGTTATATTTAGAATGAGAATTTTCTTCTATACTTTTTTACTTCTGTCCTTATCACATTTTTCCTTTCTACTTTTTTTATTAATTACTTGTCCCTCATTTATTTCTACCCTCCTTTATTTTCATCAGTCAGTCAGCTGTTGCTACACGTATTCATTGTTTCCTTCCTTCCTTCCTCCTCCAGTATTTTTAGTTTTTTCCTCCAGTCAATACATATTGTGCTAATTTATTTCCTTCATTGCTTCCTTTCTTCTTGAACAACATCCTTATTTTATTTTGTCTATTTACTTTATTCATTTTCTTTGTCTCTGCTTTCATCCCTCTGTGTAACTCAACTTTTCTCTTGCTCTTCTCTTCAGGTACATTTGTTTTTATTGTCAATATTTCTGCACATTTTATAGATGATTTATGATTTGATTTACTTTAATTTTAAACACTGAACTGTGACTTGTGCTGGAGTCATTTTCAGCTTTGGAAACTATTTCTTCCCTACCATGAGGACTGTTGACTACTCTGTGTGACTGTGTGTGTGTGTGTGTGTGTGCGTGTGCGTGCGCGTGCGCCACTTATCTCCGTCTCAGCTCTCCAGCTGTTTCAGTAAAACAGAAGATAACACTATAACATCATACCTCCCCCTTCCACCTCCACGTCCCTCCTCCTCCTCCTCCTCCTCCTCTTATCCCCTCCATCACTCTCATTCATAATTTATCCGGAGGCAGATTTTTTGCCGACACAATCCCAGCGTAGCAGTGCAAATACTCTCTCCAGTTTCACTCGGGCTGCGTGCTGCGTGGCCACTTCCTCCTGCAACAGGAAGCAGGTGTCGATAAGTACAGGAAGTGAAAACAGGCACCGGCCTCAGGTGAGTCTGTCCTCTTAGGTGTTAGATATCCCTTACCACCCATCCCTCAGAGACACAAACACACACAGACACACACACTGTGCAGTGTGAGTGCAGCCCAACACATAACCCTGCCTACAGGCACATTGTGAAGGATGGCTAATATTGCACCTGAACGCTCTACAACTTTACTTTAGTTTCCTTGAAAAGCTCAGAAGATTTCACAAATGGTTGAGCAAATACTGAAATTAGAGGTGACGTTACCTCACTGCTGCAGAGAAAATGTACTGCCCAAATATCCTGTTATTTTAAAGTCACTTATTCAATAGGTTTTTATTCATTGTCTTCAAGAAGTCATGTGCTGGGGAAAATCACTTCGTAAAAAGGCACCTTTATTTATTCTGTGTTCTTGGCGATCCCAGTTTCTGTCAATCAAATTATAATAACAAACAAAATTAAAACTGATGGACCATTTAACATAACTATATATTTCTTTAACTGTTTTTTGCTTGTTTATTTTTATTCTGTTTAACTCAGCAGAGGAGGCCGTGACACACAGGTGAGCGTCTCCGCGGTGTTGAATATCCCTTACCTGTGGGCTTCACTGAGGCTGCAGGACACAAATCAATTGTTTCTGTTAACAGGTGGGAGAAGTCTCTGTTAAAGCCGAGTGTCATGGACAAACTGTGAGCAAGGAGCCTGAAGACCAACAGAAGGACTATACCAAACCCACATGCAGCCAGGTAGAGAACCCTGTTATTATATTATACCAGCTTTTATTTTTTATTAACGTTACATTGTCGTCTGTTACGTAAACACAGCTAAGAAAACCAGAGCATGGCAGAGACTGTGATTTATTACTTTGCAAGGTGATACTGTAATTAAACAAGTCAGCCCCATCCCATTTGCCTCCATTTAGTGGGATCATATAACTGATTTGTAAATGTGCAAATCAGCAGTGCCTCAGACAGCAGCACTCAGTGACCACAGCCTGAGAAACCACACACACTGCTGCTGCAGTTAGGATGATTATTTTTCTCAGTGCTGTCTGTTACAACCCTAAACCACCAGTCAGGACTCATTTGGAATTTATTCCAGAGTTTGTTCAGGAATCATGGCTGATTTAGGACAGAGCAGTTCTGACCAGGTGCAGGAGAAGAGCAGTGGGTGGGAGCTGAGGCTAAATCTGTGTATTTAGGCATATGTTGATGAATATGAGAAAATGACTACTCAGGCAGATGGAGATAAAGTGGATTATGTTTAGTTATCTTTGTTCTAAATGTTCCTATGGATATTTAGATGTCACAGATGGAGAGTTTTGTGTGGAGCATTAGTCCAAGATCACTGCATGTAAACAGCCCAGTAGTAACAGCTTCTTAATAGTAAGACTGGGGTCAGGTTCAGTGTCTTGACTTTGACTCGTGCCCTGCAGCAGCCAGAGCAGGAGGGTTTCATTCCCTGCAGTCGATTGGACACTGACTCCCTGTTTCTCCTTGACCTGGTCAACCCTGTCACAGGGAAAACGTCTGTGTGTGTGAGCCAGTTGATCCATGGTATGTTTAAATCATACAAGACTGAGTTTTGTATTTTGTAGTATTGCTCTGTGACTGCAGCCTTTCCTGAGGGAGAGGAGACTGAAAACTGGGCCGGATCCCTGAGAGGGTTGTTAGTGAGCACTTTCAATTAAAGACAAACGGGTCTGGAGAGACTTAGGGTGGGTAAAGAGTCTGCGATGATTACGAGCTTCCTCTTCTTAATGAAATGCAGGAGGCCTTACATTTATTTACAGTAGAGGTCTAACTGTCAGGGAAGGGAGAGAGGCTGAGAGAGACGGGGGACAGATTCCCACAGTGAGTCTGCTGGATGGAAAAGTTAAAGCCTAATTTTGTTGCTCATGTCTTTTCATTTTATTCACTTTTATTTATTTACATTTTTAAAGATCTTATTTGCTTTTGTGTTTGTAAGTTTCATTTATTCAGTAATCAGATAAGTGTATCATGGTCCAGCCAAACATAGCGTGCTACTAAATCTAACGTGTCAGTGTAATTTTTGCTTACAGCTTCACAGCAGCAGACGTGTGGCAAGTTGTAAAAGAACTTCTGACGTGAGTGTACACCAGGAAAAAGGTAAGAAAACCAAACCCTACTTATATCCTGTAAAGGCTGCAGTATTATTGCAAAATTACAGTGTTAAAGTGTTGGATTAACTGAGAAGATTTATTCTGTGGAGCCTGAACATATATTTTTATTTCATTTTTAATTATGCAGATCCTTTAT
This sequence comes from Mastacembelus armatus, assembly GCF_900324485.2. NCBI lineage: Eukaryota > Metazoa > Chordata > Actinopteri > Synbranchiformes > Mastacembelidae > Mastacembelus > Mastacembelus armatus. The sequence continues at coordinate 1,879,074 of NC_046636.1, read as the reverse complement.
GTAAGTAAAAGTATCAGTAGCACCAGAATGTGAAATGCTCATATCTATATCACTAAAAGTGCAAAGTGTGATCAAAATGTCCTTCAAGCATCAAAACGTATGTATTTTAGTCTCCCTGAGGGTCAGGCCACATCAAAGTGGAGGCGTGTGAAAAAGTTTTGCAGCACAAATGTCTTTTTTTGAGTTTTTTATTTTTACCAATTCAAGGTTTGAAGAGTTATTTAAATAAAACAATCTCTGACATTTTAAGGCTTGAAGCTCCAGTTGTCATTGAGTTTAGTGGAGTGAAAAGTACAATATATTCCTCTAAAACAAAAGGGATAAGCTGTCTTACAACTTGGACGAGGGATGAGCACAAAACCAGGTCTAAGTGGATCTTTTGATTTATAAAGTGTGCCCATCAGGCCTAAAATAAAGAGATCAGAGAGTTAGGAAACAGAAAGGGGACCGTAGTTGCTAAGAAGGTCTTGGATGAAACTACCTGAAATCGCCACCTCCATCCACATGGCCCCTCGCTCCAGATTTGCAGTTCATGCTTATACAGGTCCTGCTAGTCTTAAAGATAAAGTGAAACAAGTTCTGAAACTGTTGGACCTTAGATGACCCCATTTTCTGCCTGCAACAACCCTCCCCTCCTTCCCCACCTTTCCCTCCCTCCCTTTGGTTGTGGCAGCATTCCCGGGAAACAGTTTTCCGGACTGTTTTCCATGAGCGGGACGGGATGAACTCCACATCTCTCACCCGTAAAGAGACAGAGTGAAAAGAAGCTGCCTCAGCACCTGCTGGCCCCCAGTGAAAATCAAAATATCAATAAGCTCTTATAGCATTAAGGAAAATGCCTAAATCTGACACTTTCTCTCCCTCCATCCCCTCCTCTCTCCCTCTGCCAATATCACTCAACCACTTACACTTGGCATGGGACCACTGGAGAGTTTTACATGTACATTAAGAGAAGCTTTCTGCCTCTATTTGTCCTCCTCCACCTCTTCCTCCTCTCCACTATATCTATTAAAGTAAATATACACTGGCTGGGTGGTGACACATAGTCCATCCTCATTCATTTTTGAGCAGGTGATTGACAGGACTTGAGTTATGACCACGGTTAAAGAAGAAGACCGCAGACCCCTCTGATCATAATGTTAATGGATTACATGAGGAAAATCATAGGGAAACAACACACATCTGTTCGTTTACAAAACGGTGGAAATCAGTCATATTCATATTATCTGTGACTGTAAAAGCACCACCCAACCTCATGAAAAAGTGCCTTGCCAGGGAAAAAGCATGAAGATGATATACATAGATGTGCTTGAAAAGTGGGCCGAATAAGCAAAAAGAGATATCAGAGAGTGAGAGGAGTTTAAGTAGGGAATAAGGTGTTGAAGGGAGGAATGGCCCAGGGCAGGAAGAGGATAAAGAGAGGAAGAGAGGGATGAGAGATAGATAGATAGAGAGAGAGGGGTGGTAAAGCTGAATGATTGCTCTGTGAGAATTATTATTGATGATTCAGGCTGTGTGAATTATTAATGGGGAGCGAAAAGCATCTTTGAACGTGTCTCTGACATTCAATACTGACAGAGATCAATGAGCTGAGAGGAGAGATGAAGGGAGGAAGGAGGAGGAGACTTTAAACAAGAGGAAAAATTAAAAAAAGAGAGAAGGGAAGAAAAGAGATGGGGTGTTTGGACAAGTGGAGTCCCTCACATAGGGGCTTGTCAGAAAAGTTTAGGAAAGAGGAAGGACGACGAGACGGCCAACTGCCAGGAGTCATGTGACACTGATGAAGGTGATTGGCTGTGACATTGTCTTGGGTCTAATGCTCCTCCTCAGACACAGGAAATAGCAGAGCAGCTCCTCCTCATCTTCAAAACTGTCTCCCCTTCCTGTCTGCCACACTGATCTGTGGCAGTGTGTGTGTTTGTAAGTGTGTGTCTGTGTATGAGGTTTCTCTCATGATATCTCACATAAGCTCACCATATTAAAAATAGGTTTAGTTGTCATTCATCTTCTGCACAACGCCCTCTGTAAAAACATCTGTTTCTATGCTGATGATTTCCTGTTCTACATATCCACTTAATCCATAGACATTTCAGACAATTTCATAACAAATTGAAACAAATCTGTTAGAATATATGTTATGCAAGGGTTGTTGTATTGGATTGCATTCAATTATGCAGGTGGTCAGGGAGTGTTTATGTATCTTTGTTGACCACATCCTAGATCTGACTGTGATCCATGTTGCTCATGGGCTAAATGCAGGTCAGGCTAAGCAAAAATCCAGTCCTGGTGCTAATGCAGCTGAACCTGTGAGTGTCAAAAACACCAGAAGAAGAATTTGGCCCTTCAGTAGTTCAGTGAACATCTTAGTTTCCTAACAACAATACTCAGAGTGAGTGAGATACGTTTTGTCATCTTTATGGGCTCTGACTTACATGTCAGACACATCCATGCAGATCATTCAGTGGTTGAAATAATCAGGGATCAGAAAAACACAAACAGCAGCTCACTGGGTCTTCTGACTGATGGCTGCAGACTCTTATTCTTGGTACTTTAACGAGAGGGAAAACAAGCTTATTTTAGTGTAATTACAGTGTAACCTTAGCCATCGTCATCACAGGGAATAGGAACATTTCATTTTAAGTCTTGTACTATTCTGTAGTAGCGTTGGCTTTTAGTTTGTAAGGTTCCTTTTTTGTCATATAGATGTCTTGAAAATTGGTTTAAGTATACGAAAAATATTATTTACTATTGTTATCATGAAAAAAACAGTGCCAATATTTATCTAAGTACAGCTGAGTAAAGTAGAAACCTGTACTTGTGTGTTTGAGTGTGCCAGGGGTCAGTGGGTCATGCAGGAAAGACTGATCCCAAGGGACAGACTGCCAGGGCCACTCAGCTGCTCCCCCAAAACACAATTACACACACACTCAGGCCGTTTTTCGGTCTGTCAGTCTGACGGTGGTGACGTGGACGTCACTGGGGCTGACACTAAAAGGGGACAGGGCTCAGCTCCTATCGCCACAGTAACAAGCTGATGGGGAGACAGACGAGCTCCAGCTGCCACACCTGATCATGTAGTAGGATGGAGTTCCTCTGAAACAATCAGCTGCACACCGAGCATTCGCTTTCTCTTACTGTCATACACACACAGACAATGTGATGGCTTAACATGGATTTACCAACATGTGTCTTTATATATGCATGTTTCCAGTGATGGCCATATTCAGCCAGGTCAGATCAGATCCTGCAAGTAGTCAGGCAGTCCCACTAAAAATGCACACTCATACATAAATGCAGGCAGGGAGGCAGGTTTTAAAGAGAATAACAAACTGCCTCTATACAGAAACACAGCGGTTCAGGGTTTCTCAGGCTTTTTTGTTGTTTAAAACTTCCAAATCTTTCAGATCTATGAAATCCGGGCACTGAAAAGGCAGTGCTGCACTCAACAAAGGTACAACAACTTTAAATAAAGAGAAGTATCTGACAAACATAAGGTCTCGTGGGGATATAAGTTGTGCTGCTTGCATTCTAGGTCTTGGAAAGGAAATGTTGGTTTTTCTGTCATATATTGGATGGATTCCCACAAAGATAATAGATCTTCAGAAATCAGAGGAGTGAGAGTGGGTAGCTGCAAGTTAACACTGTGTTCAACATGTTTCTAAACTCAGATGTTAAACTTGGCTGCATTTTCACACAGCTTGAAAGTGGCTGTTACATAATTATCTAAGTTTGTTTCTGCAGTAGTTTTCCCTGCTTTTATTTCTGCCTGTTTTCCTGCGTCCAGGTAATGCACAGCTCCCATCACAAGGCAGCCTGAACGCTGACATATCTGTTTTTTACAAGCTGAGAGCAACGTGAGTAAAGTCCAGTTTTTTTTTTGCATTTAAGTTTGTCATTTAATGTGTTGTGATAAATGCTGCACTGGAACGGCATCTCAAACCTTAACTGGAGGGTGCACAGTTTGCTACAGAGACATGTCTTCGTACTATTTGTTGGGTCAGAAAAAGTATGTGAAAAACTATGTATTTGAAGTTTATATGGGGTATTTTTTTTTGGTGTTTGATTTCCCCCATAACAGAGCTCATATTCTCTAATAGGAGGAGTTTGGATCTTCCTATTAGCACCAGAACACACAGCAGTAAAGCTTTCAGGTGAGTCCACACTCTCAGCAGTGATTAATTAATATCTTTGCGTGAGCAAAAAGCCTGTAGCTTAAATCATTTTTGATTTCGTTCATTAGTTTGACTCGTTGCATGATGAGCAGCAGATCAGTTTGGTTTTTCTATTGCTCCATTTTAATGTAACCTGTGTTGATCAGTGTTTCATGAAGCACAAAACATCATCATTTTCTGGTTGATGTTAGAAAATTACTCTGAACTCAGATCACCATTTAATATTTGCCTGTGACTGTTAAAAAACAGATTTTTCCTTTGTGGTGATAACTTTATAAAGCCAAAGAAAATATGGACATGTCTTTTTAAATTTGTCTTTAAAAGGGTAAAACATCTTTGTTTTTCCCATTTGACAATGAGAAAAATATAAATACAAATATTCTTGTCACTACATTGGACAGTTTTGGATATTTCTGTGCAACATTTGGTCAAAGTGAAAACAATGAGTCTATATGACTGTGTTGTGTGTTGGGTTTAATCAGTGTGGCTCCTTGCTTCTCTACATTTGTTCTACCATTTGGTGACTTTAAAACTCTGATAGCTCTGACCTCGCCTCCTCAGCTCCCCCCAGCCCTCCTCCTTGCTGTCCGTCACCTCTGAGCTTTAATATGAAGGGACATGTACGATTGACCTGGCACTAAAGCACTAACAGACTGTCTGGGCCCTTTACAGCCAGTAAAGGGAGGCGGACTATTAACCTCCATCACCTCACCTCTCTCACCCTCACACTCCTGTCACTCTGCCCTTGGTCGCCCCATCACTACCTGGAATTGGCTGGGGGTGGAGGGGTGGCGAGGGGGTCGGCAGTGGCGAAAGAGACTGTTAAGAGCAGGGTTGGTGGCATTACTTGACACGTCACCCTGCTGGTTTTATAGGTATGTGCAGCATCAGTGATCGCTCTGCCTCAAAGTGCTGAGATACAGCCGCTGGTAAAGGTGCAGGCACGTCAGAGCAGCTGATTAAAACCACAAACTCACATTGTTTGGAAGTGAGCGAAAAAAAGGGGCAGATGGTTGTTGGACACAGATGTGGTCACTGGTCAGGGAAACACTAAATACAGAATCTGGGCCATGAGAGTCTTTTAGGTTGTGTCTGAGATCTATTAGTTGAGTGTACGACGTTTACTGTGCACACGTTGTTCCCAGTATGAAATCGATTTACACCCATGCTGCTACAGTGATGTGTTTCACCTCCTTGGCAACTAAATAAACCAAATAAACCAAACTGAGACCTCCAGAGAAAATCACTTTCTAATTCCTGACAGCAAATTAATGACAGAATCCACATGTATATAATCAGCACGTCTTTGACAGTGTCAACACAAACATGACTTGTCACTTCACACATTAGCCTTTAGAGCCAACAGTTGTATAGGCATGCACTGTGTGCTTAATAAATTAGCCACAAAATGGAAATATCTTCAGCAAATCACTTTTTCATGCTCAGCTGATGTTTAGTCATAGTTTACAGCAGCTTTTCTGCTAAAATCACATATCTCTAGTTTTGCAGCTGGTTTCAAACCCCAGCCAAACCGCACCAGAATCAGCCTGTTTTTCAGCTGGTCTCAGTTTGTTTTTGTTCAGTCTGAATCAATGTTCACACCATCTGAACCAGCCCCAACAGGTTAGGGTGTCAGATCACCCTAACAGAGGTGCTCAGTCATGTTGAGTGAGCCGTGAAGTTTCTTCCGTTCACCTCTTTGTATGTGGAAAGTAGTGAATGAGTGAACAGGGGAGAAAGTTTAGGCAAAGCTTAAAATGAAAACTCTACATTTATAAAAATGTGGCACATTTATTTGCTGTCACCTCATTTCAGACATATTTTAGACTTGTCACCGTGGCCCCTGCCCTCTCTGTTTGACTAAATGGCTCCAGCTGAGGGGAGACAAATCACCCCTCATTTGGAGGCAATTCGCAATATGCATCATTTGCCCTGTTCATGGGGCATTTGCTAAGAGGAACCCTTCACACACACAGAGTCAGAGACAAACAGGGGTCTCAGACAGCAGTGGAGAGTGGCAGAGGAGTCCCCATAAAGCCAAGGTTAATACCCGGCCTCTCCATCCATCACTGAGCAGCTGAGAGAGGGGGATGTGTGTGTGGGGGTGATGGACCACTTTCAGCCATATATCTGTGTGTGCTGGAAGAAACGCGGGTGGGGTTTGGGGGGTGAAGAGAAATACAGTTAAGAGACAGAGATGGGGGAGGGTCTGCATCGCCCCATTGTCTCCCCAAGCACCCATAAAGGGCGTAGGAGGCGAGGGATCATAAGCCTCGTTTGCCAGGAGTTATGGCTGCCAACAGAAGGCGAGTCAGAGCAGGCAGGCAGGCCGAGCCAATAACTGCTCAGGATGTAGTTGTCACGGTAACCGGCAGGTGCTGATGCCGCTGGGTCAGAAGGGATCCTGGATGGACCGCAGCCAGGACAACAGTAGAGACATCACTGTCACTGGTGATCAATGGTCAGAGCAGCAGTGGTTAGCCACCCACAGGGAAACAGGGAGAGTGACACGTGTATTTATTTACTCAGGTGGTGATGATGACAGGGCAAAGTGGAGCAGGATGTGACAAAACCAGCCAGCTTAGGTATCAGGACTGGAAGCATATGAAGGCTGATACCTAACCACAGATCCCATCTGTTCAAAATATGCCTGTTAAAACCTGATTCTTCCTGATTCTCTATGAAAAACGTACAGTTTCCTTCAAACCTTTATAAAAGTGTTCAGATCCTTTGCTCCAAACTGTGCTCAGCTGCTTCCTGTGTCCACCTGAGACAACTCATCTGATTGGACAGAGGTTAGAAAAGCACACACCTGTGTATATAGAGTCCCAGAGTTCAAACTGGATGTCAGGACAGAAACCAGGACATGAAGTCCAGGAACTCTCTGTAGACTCGGACTCTGCTGAACACATAGATCAGGACAATGGGATAAAAGTTCTAAAGCTCTCTGTGTTCCCAGGAGCACAGTGAAAACTAGAACCAACAGGATTTATCCCAGACCCATATAAGTACTCTGCAGAGATGGGAGAACCCGATGGCAGTACTCCGTCAGACTGGCTGTTATTGCAGGAGCCACTTTGAGTAAAAGGCAAATGACAGCTCAATGGACTTGGCTTCAGGACCAGTCCCTGAGTGGCCCAGACACAGCCCAGAAATAAAGCCAGATGGGATGTGGTCCATATCTCAACACATGGTCCATGATTCAAACAACAAGAAATCTGCCAAAGATCAGTTTATAACATCTCTGTCCATGTTTTTAAAGAGGCAGTTGTGTCTCTGGCTCCTTCTGATATGTATCCTTAATCTGTACAGGGGCTTCCAGTCCAGTCTGACAGTCTGAGAGCATCTCCCAGGAGGAACAGGATAAACCGCCCAAATCCAGGTGTGTGCAAAGCTGCTGCCAAAGGAGCTTCTGCACAGTAACAAATAAAGGAACTGAATTCTTAGGGTAAATAACAGATTTCAGTTTTTGATTCGTAATTTTAAAAATTGTCAGAACAGCCACACTTTGTTCTTTGAGTTGCTGAGTGTAGCTCAGTGGACACGTGGCAGCGTAAAATTAAATCTACAACAATGTGCAAAGCAAACAGGTTGGAACACTGCCTGTTAGCCGCCCATGTGATGCAGACCGCTCCATGTCAGGCAGGTGGATGTTATTAAAACCATCAAGAGCTCGTTTTGCTCATTCTCTCTCTCTCTCCTTCCTTTCTTTCGTCCCTTTGCTCGGTGTGTCTCACAGGGTCATTTGCCTGTTCAGATGAGATTATGAGCTATAATGGAGGAGGTGTGGAGTGCTGAGACAAGGAGAAATGGCCGCGTGTGCAGATAGGAGATTTGATGGTTAGTCGATAGCTCTTCTCCTTCATCAGAGAGAGGGAAGGAGAGCATGGAGAGATGGGCATGCATGGACCCTGATATTATATAGGAAATGCATTATTTTTTAAGATTACCTGAAACGGTCTCAGAAAATCATTTTAGCATGAACTAACCTTGAACATTCCCATACTTATGTAAATGATCCCCATCAGTGGTAATCAATGAATGGAATAGCCTTGAGGGTCTTAAATGCTATTGAGAACATTTTCGATTTAAACAACATTTGGTTCTCCGGTTGGTTATAACAGCCTTGTAAGACAAGACGAGGGGTCACATTGGTACCGGGCTGAACCTTTGTATTGATAAAGATCATTATCAAACGCTTTGTTCAGCTGAACTTTCTCAATTCTGCCCAAAATTAGTCGAATGGTTTGTCCCATGACACATAAAGAAGAATCAAACTTCAAATGTTTATACAAAGTACTGCTAAATATAGACTTCAACATGTTGTAAATGCTGCAGCCGCTCATGGAGACACTTCACGTTATGTATTTACATGTTTGCACCGAAATGACAGAACCCCCTTATTTTCATATTTACATATTTTTGTACTATAGGACAGACGTCACCAGGAACGAGCCTGTTTATTCATCACACTGTATCGGTAGTTTGTGACCCTATAATAAGACGTCTCAGTTAACCTGTGGTTAACAACTGTGAGTGTTTTGAGTGTCAGAATCAGTTTAAAGCTTCAACATGAGCAGCCTCATCAGTCACATAAACACTCAGGTAGTTATGTGAAGGACGGTGACAGTGGTACAAACAAAGAGCAGCTAGAGGAAGGAAATGTCCTTCATATGATGTCAGTAGAGCAAAGCTGTTGTTGTCACGAAGATTTGGAGCCAAATTACTGACTTGCTTTTCTCAATAGGGAAGTTCATTCTTTTCAAAGGACTGGAAATGCAGCAGCTGGAGGAGAGAGTGAAGATCCTGAACTGTCAGTCCACATCTGGACTGGACTGTGCTGTGAGCTTCAGCTTATGTCTGTCCTGATACGTCTGCTGTCAGAGGGGAGGAGGACACTGTGGCATAAAGTACCTGAGGGACGAGCTCATCATCCACACTGACAGGAAGCGTGAGTGACAGCTGACACACGGTCGGACTCAGAGAGCTGCCAGCTGCTAACAGCTGCCTCGAAAGACCTGTGATTGACCAGGTATGACACACACACACACACACACACACACAGACGGGCAGAACAGCTCAGCTGAGAGCGGGCAGGTCTTGGCAGGTCTTGGCAGGTCTTACCTTTTCTGTTGTGATAGACACGTGAGGCTGAAATCATGGACACAGACTGTGACTCTGCTGTTTTTGGTCCTTTTTATTTATAATTTTTTCTGTTTTACTCAGTTTGTGCCTTTGTTTCCAATAAGAAAAGGTAACAGTCACTTTATACAGATGCTCTGGTCCAGGTTGTGCCCTGGGCCTGTTCAGTAATCCACCCACAGCTGAAATGAAGTGGTTCATTATCAACTAGTCTGTCCTTCATAGTATAGGATCAATCTGATTATTCAAATCGATACTAATACTAATTGTAAAAAAAATAATTTCCTGTTAATTGACAACTTTATTAGTTGAGAGTTTCAGGTCTAATTTCCAATAAGAGAATTTCAATTATCATAATGGCTTGTTGTCATTTTTCTGTTTATTTTTAGTTCTATAGTTGTCATGTCACTGTGTAGGAAGATGATGTCAAATTCTTATCCTTTGATTATTACGTTAATGAATTAAACAGAGACCAGTTTAAACACTGTGCTCTGAGCAGTGGTTCTGATTTCTGGAACCAGACTAACTTCACTGTAAATGTTCCTACGGTAAAATGTCGTATTCTTGATCATTTGTAAATAATTACCACTAACACTGTGATGTTGTCATTTTAATTTTGTTAAATTGCCCTGATCCTGCTAATGCTGATGCACAGCTCACACATAAACAAGCTTCATGTGCTGATTGGACCCTTGGTCAGTCCCGGCTGTGCCTGCAGAGCTGTAGTTTTGTCCTGTGTGAGAATATGTGTGAACCGCACATTGGAGCATCACTCCACCCACTTCATAAAGTCAGCTGCTCTGTCTGCATCTGGACACACAGCTGTTCCAGTGCAGCGGTGTGTGTTCTGCACTGGGCTGTAAACAGTCTGAGTGGACAGACTTAGGGTTGGTGTTCTGTATGAAGCTGCTGCTCCATCATTTAAGAGTCTGTGTCATTCAAGTCAAACTGCAAGAGACAGAGGCAATAAGAAACTGTCAAAGCTTTCAGGGTCAGGCTAAAGCACAGAGCACGCAAATACACACACTCACACGTGCACACTCTCAGTTCCTGCCATTGACGATATTGACTCTGTGATCAAGTGCAATCAAGGATTATTTTAACCTTCGTCCTGCAGCTGCTTGGACTCCACAGACACACAGGAAAATGTTTACAAAGCTGTGAAATAATTAAATAGTTAAATTAATAGAAAAATAAACAAGTAAACATAAACAGTTAAAAAAGACATTTAATTTGAAAACCACACTATCAATTTTAAATATACATTTTCAGTCAACATATTTTATTAGCAAAATTCAAGAACCCTTAATTTTCTTGGTTTTATACTTTCTATGCTAAGTGTAAAATCAAGTTTAAATACACTGGTCCTAATAATAATAATACTGATCATGATGATAATAATAATAATAATAATAATATCTGCACATGGCAAGTTCTGAAGGTCCTGAACTATAAAAAACTACAACCTGTTCTTGTCTCCTTTCTGTCGGCCCAACTTTTTTACTGCACCTCCCTGTGTGTTACCCTGACCCCTCCAAAAACATCCTTTCACATTATGCCTCACACTCTCCCACTGTTTGTTCCTCTCCCACCATATCTCCTCCTCCCCAGCTCCCTCTCTCTGTCTCACTCCGCCTCTGACACCCTGATCAATTCCCCATCAAATCCTAATGCTGCGGTTTAACTCAAGTGTGGCATCTTAATTAGAACGATAACTGCACACTGTCAGGGTCATCGACTGCGCCGGCCGCCAACCAATGCTTCTCATCGACAGGCTGCCAGCTCTCAGAGAAGCTCTGAAAGCTGGGGACAGACAGACAGAGGGGGACAGGGAGGGATGGATGGACAGAGAGCAGAGGGGGAGGGCAGTGAAGGGGTGAGTAACAAGAAGACAGGGTGTATGTATAAAGAGAAGCAGGCAGGATGGACTGAAGGTGAATAAAACAGCCTGAGGACGCCTCTTTGTTCTGTCAGGACACGACTGTCCCTGTCAACGTCTGCTGCTCTGGGACTGAAACACTGTGGAGCCTCAGATAAAGTCGACAGCAGTGTGTGTGCTGAGGGTTTTAGCTGCAGCGTGGTGGAGCCTGACAGAAAAAGTTTGCAGAGACGTTAAATGAAAGGTGAGGACAGGAGGTGAGGAAGGAAAAACATTGAACTACAGGAAAGGAACAAGCAACCGAGCAAAGGAAGAGAAAGGAAGACGAAAGGAAGAAAAGAAAAACTGATGGAAAAGGAAAGAGGAAGGATAAAAGGGAAAGGAGACTAGGCTGAAAGAATCCAAGCAAGAAAGTGAAACAGGGAGGTAAAGATGGAGAAAAACAAACAGAAAAGCACAGAAAAGAAAATGAGGAGTTTCAGGGAGTGGGCCTCCACATGTCAGGCAGGGAATTCCCTCCTGTTCAGCCTGTCAAGGTGCAAATCGTCCTCGCTCTTTCTTCCAGAGCGGCGATGATATGAAGCTGTGAAAAAGGAGACACGAGGAGCAAGTTTCCCTTTTTCTGTGACAAATACAGAAATCAATAAATCATTGTGGGCCTGTGACAGGTTGAGGTGAGGAGGGGCCACTGGTTCCTCATGGACTATTTATGAAGCTGTCGCCGCCATCGCTCCAACTCTCTGCCTTCGCTCGGTCGGTTGGTGGGTGAGAGAGAGTATGGTCTGAAATATTTAAATGTTTGCGTGCATTTCACACTGGACGTGTGTGTTTGTGTGTGAACGTGTTTGTGTGAACATGTGTTTATGAACATGTGTGTTTGGGAACATGTTTGTCTGTAAGCGTGTATGTGTATTTGTGAACGTGTGTGTATTTGTGAACATGTGTGTGTATTTGTGAACACACGTGTGTTTGGGAACATGTTTGTCTGTAAGCGTGTGTGTGTGTGTATTTGTGAACATGTGTTTGTATTTGTGAACACGTGTGTGTTTCTGAGCGTGTGTGTGTGTTTGGGAACATGTTTGTTTCTGACTGTTAATCCCTGAAAGGAAATTGTTTTTTTTTATTAAAAATTTTCTCTAATTAAATTTTATTCTTATTAAAAACAAACGGAATAGAAAAATGACCACAAATCATCAGGACAATAACAAATGACAATTTTTTTTTTATTTGTACTTTTTGCTCATGTCCTGTCTGCTAACATGAAGTGGGCGGGGTTTGTGATCTGTACTGCAACCAGCCACCAGGGGGCGACCAACTTACAGTGGCATCGAGCTGCCACGTCGTCCATCTTTGTTTACAGTCTGTGATGTGGTTACCAAGCGAGTGGGGCTTTACCCTCAGACAGTGGGGCCGCACTAGCGTTCCTCCTATTGAGCTCTCATGGCCTGGTTACCGTTTGTGTTTGACGACTGGATGCCAAAACACTGAACACATTTACTTTGCTCCTGTGAGCAAATGGTCGGTGTGATTCTGCTGAAATGAGATTTAGTGAAAATCAAATGACGTGATCTGACGGACAAGTGTGTTTCTAAACCTGAGATATCTTACTCCTTTAGTTTGGTCCAGAAACTATAAAAAACCCACCATATGTTCCCACCAATGTTCCTTCATCAGCATGAAGACACACACTGTACTTTGCTCTGACTCAGTCCCACATGCATCGTCCTGCTGCCACTAATACCCAAATGTGGATTCATCCGCTGCTGAAAATAGTCCCTGGCATGTGTTTTAATTTCTCAGCCTTTTCTATAAAAAATAACTTTATTAAGACAAAGGAAAATGTAGGATAACACCAGCTGCATCCTTTAAAATAAGGTTCTGTGGGTTTGAATGGTGCCTGTCTCTGTAATGAAGGACCCAGCGGAGGGAGGAAGCTCCCTGTCAGAGCTCTACTCAGTCCCAGTGTGTGTCTTATGGGCATTAGTTGATTAATGAATTGGCGTCTCTATCCAGAGGAGGGCTTTGCCACAGAGTACAGTCTAACCTGCTGTAATCCTGCGATTACAGCCAGATTATCCTGATTATTACACCGGCACAGGCTCACCAGGCTCAAATTACCAAGAGGGCTGGTTGAAGAATTTTGTCAGTTTTTACTTTGGGATAATCCCTAAATTACAGTGATTGTGCTGTAAAAGCTCAAGTGGACGTGTTGCATGAACTAATGTTGATGACGCCTTTAAAGGAGCTGCTGTTCGTCTTCTTTCTTTCACTGTAACTTGAACCTCTTCAGGGTTTGGACTCCCAGTCGGGTAAAAGAAGCATTTGGAAGGCGTCACCTTTGTGACTGTTGTCCAGGGGGCTGATCGGGGAACTGTATCGGGTGTTCACCAACATCCGTCTTTGAGACGCCAAGAACTTTATTTCAAGTCAGCTGTGTGTCTCTGTGCCCTGAAAACCTGTTCTCTTCGACAGCTTCTTATTATGGGCAGTGGGTTCCCACTAGAACATGAATTCATGAAGTTCTGATTATTTTAAATTTTAAATTAAATTCACCACTCGGTTTGTGGAGTGTTTTCTGAAGTAAGTCCCTGTCTAATCGAAACCCACCCACACAGGCCAAATAAAGCAGAGGAGCTCACTCAGACTGAAATAAAGATTTTTGTTTCCTTGATTTAACTTTTCTGTGGCCAGTTGAGTTAGTGATTTGTGCCTTTTCTGCAGCTGTTCTTCTGTTTTTGTGTTTTGTTCCTAGGTCAGTGTAAAGTTGTGGTCTCTGTACTTGGGTTCAGCAGCTGTCTGTAGGTGTAGATGTAGGTTTCTGTGTAGATATTTATTCATGTGGTTTGTGTTTACATTGGGGGCTATTAGTTTTATCCTGGCCTGGTTTTGGCCCAGGGCCCTTAGTGCCAGTGAAGGTGGAACTACAGTGATTTTTAGACAACATGCTACAGCAGGGGCAGCCTGACCTTTGCCCTTTCAATATGACACTGTCCTCATGTGAAGAGCCAGCTCCATGATGAAATCTTTCCCAGTCTGGTGCATAAAAGCTTGACCTGGTCCCCGTCAGCACCTTTGTGATGAGCTGAAACACAGACAGCAAATCTCTGCAGCCACTTTCCAAAGCAGAGCTGCAGAAACTGCTTAAAGGCCACAGGAGGCTTCTGAACAATGCCAAGTTTTTCTTTCTTACTCAGGGATCTCTATGGGCTTTTCTACATGTATACGTGTGTGTGTGTGTGTGTGTGTGTGTGTGTGTGTGTGTGTGTGTGAGGGAGAGAGAGAGCAAACAGTAGATGAAGCAGTGTAAGAGCTTGCGGCGATGCTGAGATTTAAACTCATTCTGTCTACAGCTCCATCAGATAACGAGCTGAATCAGCACGCACTGTGGATCTGCACAGAGCGGGACACACACACACACACACACACACACACAGTGAAAGTGAGCATGCATCTGACGTTCACGCAGATATAGAAGCAAAGACAAAGACTGACACCAGCTGCTGTAATGAGCAGGGTCCTTTAACATACACGTCTGTCACTTCATCTTCATCCCGTCACTCTTCACTCTTCATCTCATCTCCTCTCTCTGATGCAGCGGTTCCCAACCTCTGGCTTGGGCCCCATGTGGGGTCAGACATATATGGAGAATAATTCACAGTAATGTGTGGAGTTTCCTTGAAAACACTGTTTCTCACCAAATCACATCGAACAGTTCAAATCTCCATTTGCTGACTCATCTGGTCTGGTTTGAAAGTTAAAACCAAAACAATGAACCTTGTTTTATTTTTCAACAATAAACTGTGGAAGTAGGTTGGGACTCTGTGCTCTGATAGTTACCTGTATTCTTTAGGACTCCCCTCTCTGCTCCTTATCCTCTCTCCTTCCTCCTGTTCTCCTCCCTCTCAACCCGCTGTGCTTCCCTCCTCTCCATTAGCGCTGCTGCTGGATCGCTTTCAGAGCGCTGCTCACCACACCGTGACCCCGCTGACCCCTCTTATACCCGTCGCCTTATCTCTCCCAACCCACCACAGCACCCTGCCCCACCACCCTGCCACTGCTCCCTGAGGAGGAGGAGGAGGAGGAGCAGCAGGCGGTCAGCGGCACGCTGAGCTCCAGGCCTGTCCCTGCTCATTTCAGGTTAGCCCGTCTGCATTAGCACCAGCCACAGTGACAGCTGTCAGCACCACTGAGCTCCGGATGCTGCCCCCCCATCCGTCCTTGGAGCATGGCCAGGACAGAGGAGGGAGGGAGGATAAAGGAAACAAGGAAGGAGCAAAGTGAGGAGGTAAACAAGGAGAGGTGCAGAAGAAAGGAATGGGATGAAATTAATGCAAACAAATGAAAGAATGAAAATCATGAGCTGAGGAAAAGGAGAGAGGAGAAGTAAAGAAAGGAGAGGAGGAAATGTGAAGAAGGAAACAAGGAGGAAAAGAAGAAAGGAGAGGAAACTAGAAAAGGAAACGGATGAATGAGAGATGGAGAGAAAAGATGAAGTGGAAATAGAAAATAAACAAGGAGACGAAGGGAGGAGATGAGGAAAGGCAACTAAACAAAATGAGGAAAGGACATAAAGAAGGAAAGGTGATGAAGAGGAAACGACAAAGAGGAGAGGGGAAAGGTGAGGAAAGGAGATAAGAAGAGAAAAAGAAATGAAGAAGAAGTAAAACGTAAAGCGGGGAGGATGAGGAAGGGAGAGACGGGAACAGAAGAAGAAGAAGAAGAAGAAGAAGGAGGGAAACGTACATGTGAGGAGACGAGGAAGGAGAAAGTATAAGGCCCAGATCAAATTTAAACAATTAGCGGCCAAGAAGTAAATCACCAACAATCAATTCTCTCCCGTAAATGTTTGAAGAAATGACCCGAAGACGTAAAAGTGAAGTGTGTGTTTGTTTTGCTCGTCAGGACAGGACGGTGCGGCTCTGCTGTGGCTTCGCAGCGCCGCCTGCTGGTCCGAGGAGGAGCCGCCTGCCGCAGTCTCTGCTCGGTCCTGGTCTCAGCATCACGCCGCTCCGGTTCCACCGGGTGAGTATCCAGACACACCGGGAGGTGAGACCGACACAGTAGGTCCGTTGTCTTTTGTCACAGATGATCCAGTTTAGGTTTAGTCTGTAGTTTGGAGCTGAGCGGGTCACACAAACTTTTATAGCTGCTAATGGACGTTTGATGTGAAGTTCACCTGCAAACACGCTGGAACACACGCGGTTACATTAATGTGAAGCTTTGTTATTGTGTTTGTGCAGTAGCTTTTATACATCTAGTCCTGTAAATATGCTGGAATATTTTTTTATAATATGTTTGTTTTTTATAATTTCAGTTCAAGTCATTTGGGTTTTTATTACTGATCTAATATTATTTAAATATATAGGCTATATATTTTTATAAAAAATATGTGGCATTAATATTATCACCAAACATGTATTGGTGACAGGTAAATAATTTTATTTGGTGAAATGTATTTTACTCAGTTAATACAATATTTAGTCTCACTTTCAAAGCAGCGCTGGTCCAAACCCAGCAGGGTGCAGGAGCAAAATCAGAAAATCAAGACTTCGCATAATTACGAATATTCTGTTGGTGAACAATGTCACCTTTTCCCTGCTACCTCCAAAGCTCCTGTCTCTGGTTCTTTGTGACCCAGTTGGCTGTTCAGTATATTTAGTGTAAAGGCAAATTGGTAAATTTCAGGTCTGAGAGGAGGCAGCTCTGCCAGGCTGAGAGGACTGATCCTCGCCTTTATGATTCAGTGTGAAGGTCCTTCCTCTCCAAACCAAATATCCTGTGTTTGTTGCCGTTTCATTCAATTATCAGATGTGATGATTCTGCGTTTGCAGCACAGTCGCTGTCTCATTCCGACACAGGTCAAATTAAAGATCTCACTGAGACCTGAAAACCCAAACCTGGAGCTCAAGCTGTGAAAGTGAGTGATGCCTGCCACAGGGTGCCCTAATAACTCTGTGCATGAATAAATAACACACACACGTGTCCACACACACACACACAGCTATCGGCTGAGCAGCAGAGCGGGTCTGTTGATTCCTAGACAGACACACTCATGCACTTTTAATGGGATCCCTCTCTAAAGCGATGGGATTCCTCTGCCAAGCCAGAGCCTTTCTCACTGAGTGTGTATGTGGCTGAGCATTTAACCGTGTGTGTGCAGGAGGTGTGGATAAGGGTCATCCACCGGCCCAGGGGTGCGATTTCAGCTTGCCGACAGGACGGTAAGTGAGTGGTCCCAAGACCCTGAAAACCCCAAAGCTTGAAATCAAACCTCGTCGCTCATGTTGAGGCTGAGCTGCAGCAGAATTTGGAAAATTTGGAAAAGAAGCGAGCATCGTGAGGGTTCACGTCATTTAGCCTCCTCGTTGGTCTGAAGAGTCTAAGTGTTCCAGCTCGGGCCGATGACTCTGTTCATCCATCCCATCTTTAATGCAACCTTTTGCAATAAAACTCCTCATATATCCTGGTGATTCAGTCACTACAAACTCATGTTGTGCAGCCAAATGTTTTTCAAACCTACTAAACTTTATTTTACATTTTAGTGTGGAGTACATCCACGGTTTATAGGCAGAATTCAGGACAGAAATCCAGATTTCAGGAGGTAAACTGAATGTAATATACAACAAAAACAACAAAAGGCAGATGTTAAATCCAGATATTAATGTGTGGCTGCAGAATATACAGCCTGCATTTTATTTTGATGCTTCTGTTTTTGTCCTAAAAATTGAACATTTTAAAATTGACAGTTCAGAATTAGGTTTGTTTTTTTTTTTTTTTTTAATGAGTGTGTGTAACAAATAAACTCCTCTTCCTGCCATTAAGTTTCTCAAATCATAAATATTACAGAGGTCATGACCTCAGGGTCGTCAAGATTAGCTCAGACGTAAAATAAAAAACAGGTTCCCAGAACTCAAAGTGTTTATGTGATATAAAAGCTGAGAGCTGGACCCACAGAATATTTAACTTGTGAATTATTGTTAATTCATTTTCCATCATTTGAGCTCACACAACATGACTGTGTGGTGTCGTAAACAGACGTTTCACCATCATCTGCAGCTTCCTGCTAAATATTTTGTTTTTTAAAAAAAAGTTGAACACATCTGTTGTGAAGCCACAAAAGGCTGAATTATGTGTGTGTCATTTTGTGAAATACTTTAAGAGACTCAGATTGAATAAAAAATGAAATGATGGAGCAGCTGTTCCATATTTATTACACAGAAGGCACTTAAAGCCTGAACACAGGAAATCTGTGCTGCGTTACATGTCTGAGCACGCTGGAGCGCTGTACCAAATGTTTGTGGGTTTTGCTTTTGCTTTATTTATTTATTCATTTATTTATTTGTTCTCTGGTGAGCGGGATTACCTCTGAATTATGGAACAGTCCCCTTTCTCTCCTTAAGTAAAAAATAACATCTGTCCGGCAAATGGAGAGCTTAGTGTTTCTCTATAATTAATGGTAAAAGCCTCCAGAGCCGCACATAAAATATACATCCTCCATGCAGGTCCCCATAACAAAGAGGAGGAGGAGGAGGCGGAGGAGGCAGCAGGTCAGTGAGAGGAAGAAAAACCAGAAGCATAAAGAGTCGATTAAAGAAGCCGCTCAGCATCTGACAGGAGGCGTGTGAGTGCAGCCACAGGCAAACCTGACACACAACACAGCTGAAACCAAATAAATAAACACAGAAGAAGAAAAACCATTTAAGATTCTCTTGACAACATTTTGGCCAAAATGACAGATTACAGATTTATTAAATTAAATTGGTTTTTTATTTACCAAAACAAAGTCCAGATTGTTCTGGTTTGTTTTAACCACCAGAATTAACAGCAGGTCACACCTGATATTCACCTCCATACAGGAAGACGCACGTTTAGTAACATGGAGCTCATGACTCCTGCATTGTTCTGTTGTTGTGTGGTTGTGCTGAGAAACAGTCGGTCACCTTACACTATTTGATTTTCATCCTTTCAGATTTTTAAAGAATGCCTAAAAATCTTTTTTATGTTGAAGGAAAACAAACGTATTCAAATCCATGAAGCTGCTTTAAGGCAAAGTTAATGGGAAATCTGTTTTTTAAACATGGTTCCTTTTAACCGTAGAAATGTCAGAGGTTCACACAGGACAGGACTGATCGCTGGTCATTATCCTGAGTGTCCTGAAAAACCAATGAGTTTGTTTTTAAAAAATTAAAAACAGAAAATGACACTGGATCAGCGTTTCGATGGAAAGGAAGCATTTAAACATTTAAACCAAAGAGCCGACCAAGCAGCACAATGGAGAAACAACACGTGGACTTTACTGTCGCTCTCACACTGTAACACACAGGTCACCCCAGACACGTCAGTTTAAATTGTCATGTTCTCTGGTGCAGGTAAAGGTTTGTTTAGCTCAGAGATGCAGGGGATGTTGCTCACGCTCACACTGTGATTTTAAATCTTTAAACAAGTGTATGTGACGTCTGACATTTGGCCACACAGTGTAAATAATAATCATATTTTAATAATCATTAAAATATGTAATTAATAAAAGGAAAGTGCTTTACAAACCCCAGAGAGATGAGAATATTTTCCTTAAGAAAGTCATTAGGAGCAGTTATAACTGCAGACACACACTGTATTTTTAATAAACTGCATACAGTATGACAATTATATATATATATATATATATATATATATAATTGTCATAATTATTGCCCTGATTCCTACATTTTAAATGCATTACATTATGTGATGATAATCAGAGTTCTGGGAAAAAGCAGTTTTCTGCATGAGGTTTGTAGAAAAATCATAAACACATTCAGGTCTACCTGGGCTTCTGTGCAGCACATTTATTGACGCTGTATGTGAGCAAGCATAGACAGGATGCACACATAAACACGCACACACCACCATCACCTGTGTGACAGCATGAACAGCTCCCAGCTGCTTTGTTTATTGATTAGTGATTGAAAAATGATTGGCTGTGGAAGGTAAACACAGAAGCACTCAGACGATCATGATGGTAACACACATCTCATTAAATTTACGGCCGACGTGGTGTCTTAGTTCACACACACACACTCATACTCAGGCATAAACATCAGTGTGAGCTTATGAAAACAACAGAAGAGAAGTTGATGGTTTTCTACATTTCTCTGTTTATTCGCTCACTTGTTTGTGGGGCAGATACTGGAGCTGGAACGATCTGCAGGGCTCAGATCCCAGAGACTCTTAACAAATGCTGCTTTAATGCAGGTTTCAGTGAAAGTCTGCAGTGACCTCTGCTGGTGATAGTGCATCAAAAATCAGTGCTGCACATTCGTGAACATATTCACGTATTTACATTATGTGTTGTGTATTGTGCCCATGTGCATTGTGAATGAAACATGAGATTTTATCTTTGAAATCAATATTTGAATGAGATCATGATGGAAACAAATTGTGCTAATATTTTATGATCTTAACAAATAACTGTTTTCTCACAATCACATCATGTACCAGTTTTGTCAGCTTCAATATATATATCATATATATATATATATATATATATATATATATATAATATATCATTGATATATTTATTTATTATTTTCTTTTTTCTTTTGTTAGGAAAACTAAGCTTGTTCTGTTGTCAAATATCACAACATTTATAATTGGTCATGTTTTTACCAAGCCACTATTTTCTTTATTTTAGGTAGTTTATATATTTATTATTTACTTTCTATTATCTATAGCTTTATTTATTTCCAATTAAAATTACAATATTAAATGCATTATCAGTACACTTGTTTTTCATGCCATTAGCCTAAATAGTTCTTTGTTATATTTTATAAGGAAACTGATATATAATGTTTGTCAGTCTAATCTTATTCACCACTTTTATTTACACCAACAACAAACCCATGTTCCTCAACACGCCACTGCCCTGCTTGTTTTCCAGCGGCCCCTCCTGCCCAGCCCGCTGCTCATTACCTGGACCAGGTGTGTTCAGGAACCTGGGTTAGTGACTTCTGGCTAAGCGGAACAAATGTGTTACATTCGCTCCCGCCGGACACCATAGATGTGGGACGGGGGCGACGGGAAGATGGCGGCGGCTTTGGTGCAGATGTCGTGCCTCTACCGCGGGATGCTAGCTGTCAGGGCCACCGGCATCAGGACGCTGATCCCTGGGCTGGTCCCGCCGCAGTTCCGGACCTTCTCAGTACGTAAGGAGCCGGAGCTGGAGGAGAACCCGTACTACAGCAAGTACCAGGACAAGATCCGGAGGCTGCGCAGGTCAGCGAGCTAACAAGCTAACTAGCTGCACGACCGGTCCGTCGCGAAACTGAATCCCCGTTTGAAAATCTGTTGTTTTAAAAGTCACTTGCTCCGAGACGAGCCAAGATCATCGATAGACTGTTGTAAGACCTTAAAACCTAATCCTGATGCGCTGATGATATTTTCGGTTCACATTTCAACCACGGAAACAGCGAAGAGACGCAGTTTTAACGCGTTTGTCTCTGACGGTTTTGACTGAGTTAACGTTTGTTACCAGACTCCTGACGAATAAAATATTATATAAGTTAAATTACTGTTTGTAAGATAAGTAGTTTATGAACCGGGAGGACCGTCAAATAAAAGACGGGTTTAGTTTCTTTACACTGACCCCCTCACACCTTATTTTGATCATGGCTTTAAAATATTAGAAACTTAAACATCAGGTTCAGTTTGTTTCACGAGATGTGACACTGAGCAGAAACAACAGAAACCTCATGATGTGGTTCCGGTAGGAAACGGCACCTTTTTGCATGTTCAGGGTGACTTTAGTAGTTTACTCAAATCAAATGAAACAAATGTTGAGAGAAGTTACAGTTGAAACAAATATTTTTCCTCTAAAAGACAATAAGTTGAGATGAACCTTTATTTATCGTTCATGGTGTTACAGCAGTGAAGTGTTAAATTCAACGTAGGGGGAAAAATAGAAAGTCACAAATTAAGTATCAAAAAAATCTAATATAATGTACTGAAATATAACAGCAATAAGAAGTAAATCTAATATTGCACTTTGGTTTGTTTGATTATTTACAGTTTTTATATTTTTTACAGTCAGCAGGGTTGTTAGCTTGGCTAACGTCCCCCTGCCTCCCACCACCTGCAGAGTCCAGGGGGTCTGGGCTCCTGATCAGGTAGTCCAGTCTCTTCCTGTCCCCTGTCAAAATGCTACTGCCCCAGCAGACCACTCTATAGAACATGGCTGGTGTCAAAGAAGGTCCTCAGGAGTGTCCCCATCACTCTTAAAGACTCAGTCTTCTTAGTGGGTAGAGCCTGCTCTGGCCTTTCCTGTGAAGGGGGTCAGTCGTTTTTGACCAGACCAGTTTATTGACCAGTGAAAAAAATGCTAGTTCAAACTGAGGCCTCCTCTCTCATTCTGGGCCACGTGGGAATGCAAATCATTACTGCAAATAAATTAAAGGTAAACAGGAGCAGATTAGTCCCTTTTGGTCTTTTACTGACATGTCTGACTTTGTTCCCAGCACCAAACCACAGGAGTACAAGGCCCGACTGGAGAAACGGCATGAGGTCAAGAAGGAAGTGCTGGAAGACTCCAAGCAGGCGGAGTTCGTCAGACTCATGGAGCAGGAGGTGGAGTATCAGACGGTCTCCAGACAGGACGGCACAGCCAGGAAAAACACTTCAAGGGTCCTGAAATAACAAATGCACTGCCCCAGTGTTTAGAATTAAGTCACGCTGAAGTTTGGAAAACTTTAGTCAGGCTTTTCCCCAGAAATGTTTTTCCTAACCACATGTTGTAATAGTTGTTGAATAGTTGCTGGAGCATTAACAAAAGAGCATTTTTGAGGTGTGTATGAATGAGATGTGACTTTTGTTGTGGGAATATTCTCAGCTGGAGAAAACAGACAAGATGGCCGCCAGCGATGGGGGTTTCACCAGGAACAAGGTGAGATGAGAGAAGAGCAGTTTAATCAGCCTGATGTTGCTTTTTCACATCCACTCTGCTTCTTCTGGTCACATGATACTGGGGTTTGCCCTTTAACAGTGTCCTATGACCCAAAAGTTTTTAATTGATGATGATGTGAAACAGAGAAAACATGAATGTTGGCATTTTTAATCAAATTTAGTCAAATCTGAGGTTTGTCTGCTGCACTTGAAGTTGAAGTCAGTGTTTTTGACACGATGGTGATGATGATGATTATTTTTATATTTATTACTATGGTGATGATGGACATGATGTGTGCTGTGATAAAACACTGGCTGATGTGTTTTTCTTCAGACACTGGGCTCCATCCTGAACCTGGACCTGATCCAGGACAAGGCAGGCGAGGAGGTTGCAGAGGTGAGCCTATGGGTGCTCCTCACTTCCTTCAGCATCACTCTGGTTAAACACAGATCGTCACATCATTTCCTGTGGTCGCTGAAACCACTAGTTTGTTACAACCTTCTGTTCTCTCCTCAGCTTTGGATGAGATATTACTCAACCAAGGACACGATCAGTGCCGTCATCCCGGTGAGTTTCAGTCCGACAACCTGCTGATACAAAACTCAATGTTCACTTATGTCACATATCTTTTAGTTTTTTCGTGTTTGGATTGAATGAACAAAATTAGGTGACGTCCACTCCTCACTGCCAAAGGTAGCTTGTGTTTTGTGTGTTTGTCTATTTTCATACTTTTGCGTTTCCATGACGTCTACTCCACATTTCACTGAGGTTTATTGGAAATTAGAAACACGTGACTCAGAAGTGGATCCAGTAGTGCAGCCAACCATAAATTTTAACTCACTTTACATTTATGGTTAAAGACCATGAGTGGTGAAGTTTGTTTTTATTGTGCACATCCTGACACAGGCTGCAGTAATTCTGTGTCCTGGTGGACCTGGAACAATTTCTTTATAGATGTTCGTATTGATCCAATAAGGAAAGTTCTCACATCTTAACAACCTGCCCTCTGCCATATTCCAGACGCAGACCTACGAGGTGATTTTGGGCAGATCGAGGTCCTGCCCCATGGTAAGATCACTGTCTCAGTGAAGCTGCAGCAGCCGCTGTCCTCATAACCAGAGACACTGGTTAATTGTCAGTTAATTGTCAGACTAAATAGTTAAAAATCAGGTTCCAACTAAATGTAAAGTGAACAACAATCTGCTCTTATATTAGTCATCAGTTTCTTGCTGCCCATCATGTTTCTCCTGGTCTCCCTCAGTTCCTGTATGCTCTGCCTCAGAAGGAGGGTTACGAGTTCTTCCTGGGTCAGTGGTCCGGGCACGAGCTCCACTTCACCTCCCTCATCAACGTCCAGGTAAGACCGCTTCACTCTGACACATTCAGGTGCAGCTGGGAAAGTCTGCCACTGCCTGTGCTTTGAAATTCAAACCCTAACCAGGTGACAAGTGCTGGCTAACCTCATCTCGTCAGCAAAGAGCTCTGACGTTTGCATTAATAAACAACTTCACAAGTGTAACAAGCCTTTTCATCATCTCTGCTGTAATTTGGTTCTGCATAAAGTTGTGAATTAGACCTTTAAGTCTCGCACGTTGTCACGCTAAGACTGGTAAACATTAGGATTGTAGTCTAAGTTTGGGGCCTTAGTTAGAAAAATCTTCTTGCTTTAATCTTCATTTGACGTCAGTATATCAGGTAAAAAATGTTTGTGATGGACTGAGAGTGAGATTTAGGTTGTGAAGTAAGTGTCTTAAGAAACTACAGAAGAAATTCTGGTCTGTGAGTGAGGAGGATGTTTTTTCTGCCCCATTTGTTTCTAGACACTTGGTGACAACGCTCCCAGTCAGCTGATCCTCTACCACTACCCAGACTTGAAGGAGAAGGGCGTGGTCCTCATGACGGCTGAGATGGACCCCAAGTTCATAGTAAGTCCTTTACCTGCGTGACTTCACCTGGCTGCGGGCCGCTCCCTGGTTAATGGACGTCGCTGGTGTCTTTGCAGCTGTTGTGTAAACTCTTCTGAAGGCTGATGGATCGCCTGTAGCTGTTAACATATGGGTGTAATGTTGACATGTCCACATAATTTTGGCCATGTAATGTCTCCGCACAAACAGGCTGATGTATTTAACCATTTGTCCGTCTGCTTTCCCAGACTGTCCACCAGGCGCAGTGCTTGGCCAATCAGGTGCAGCTGTTCTACGGCACACAGAGGCAGGAGACGTACCGACTGGTGGAGATGTTCAACCACCACCCAGCAGACTTCAAACACATGTCGGTGATAGCAGAGCTGGAACAGAGCGGCCTGGGGTCAGCGGTGGCCCCTGGAGGATCATAGAGGGCAGAGATGGACTGAAGTCTCCATCAGAGGTGCTGTTGGTCATTTAATTTCAGAGATGTGAGAGTTTGAATTGGGATAGAGCTGCTCTTTATACCAGGACCTTTGCAGCAGCATCCGTGACTTTGGCAAAAGGATCTAATGGAGCACAAACAGCTTCTGATGAACTCAAGAACTCTGTCTGGGACTTGATCCCCTCAGACGTCTGTCACATCTTTTCATTCATCAACCACAGGAGAATAATGTCATAATAAACAGTTCAGTAAGAATAAGAAGCACTGTCCAGTTAGCCCACAGCTATCCCCCTAAAACACAAGATAGTTAATAAATCATCTTTAAAAAAAACCCACTAATCTTAGAATCTGATTTCATGCAATAATATAAGAAATAGTTCTAAATATTTTGCTGGATTTGATATGTTGTTGACCCGAGCAAACCCCATTAATCTCACGTGTGTGCAGGTTTTTGCAGGTACATTTGTGACAAGTTGAGTTTGTTTGGAGTCTGTTGATCAGTGTCCTGTGAGTTAGTGCTTCGTCCACATTCAGCTGAAGTGTCAGGGTTTGAGGTGGTAATTTGTCATTCCTTTTATTGGATGAATGTGATTTATTACCACTCAGCCAAAACTATGGAAATAGGGCCCATCATTGCTGTTTGTGATGCCTGTACTCACCACATTAAACTGCTGAGATGTGGAAGTGACTGGTGTGCAGCCTGCCTGTGTCTGTGCTGGTGCAGATCACTGTGGCCCAGGAGGACGTCACCCTGCAGGTATGTAAACATTTCACCAGGTCACAGAGGTGACAACACACCTGAAGGTTTCACTGCAGTTACACACACTGCCATAGGTCCGAGACTAGAGGAAGAGACTTGGCACGCACTTTGTTTGTACTTCAGCATTTGATTGTTGATTGATTTCAGTGCCCGGAGGAGGAAGTCGTCCTGATGAAGAAGATGATTGTGCCTTTGGGAGTCCTCCGTCTTCTTAACAGGATGTCCACTCTCCTTCATCAGCTTCACTCAAAGTAAGAATCCATTCAAACATGTAGTTGAGAACCCAGGTGATGTTGTGTTGCCCCCTAGTGGTCACAAACCAGTAAATACTGCTTTACATACTGTACATGTAGGACTTCCTGTAGTGCTAACTATGAATGGTACAGCAATGAGTCCTGAGCTACTGTCTGCTTTACATTGACTGGATATGTTGTGTTGTGTGTTATCGTTTTGAAACATGGCAGGAACATGAAAACAGGTGTAGCTGTAGTTGTTCTTCACTTGTTTTTATACATGAAAAACTCCAAAGTCAAATCCAGTCAAAGATTCAGGAAAAAAATAAAGTTGTCTTCATAACAGTTTGACATTTATCACAGAGCAGGGACCTACCAGCCACGCACACAAAGCCTGAGAGACTGGATGAATGATTTTATTACAGATTTGCAGTCCAGAATAAGAAACAATATTAATTGGGAAACACAGGGTGTCCATAAAGTCTCATTATATTATAAAGGCAATTGATGTGATATCTTAATCATGTTTATCAAAGTTCTTTCTATGGGGTGATGTTAAAGATATCGTGCATCGAACAAAGATACGGGACAAAAGATCACTGATGCCGTTGCCACATTGATGAGGCTGCTACAGCGAACATGGCAAGAAATCGAGCACCGTCTTGATGTGGTTCATGCCACTAATGGTGCTCAATTAAATGAGGCAAAAAACTTCAGTATCTCCTCATTTTGGAATCACTTCCACATATTTGTCTGTTCATTTGCTTTTGTAATATTCTTTAAATTAAGAGACTTTGACACCCTGTATTTTTTTCTGTTAAAAGATTCTACAGTAGTATTATTTAGATCAAACCTCTGAAGTGCTTTTTATTATGCAGAAATGAGAAAAAAATGAAAGTCTCACACTGAAGATGAAGTTGAATGTCTGAGTAATTTAGGCAGGACTGCACCTCTGTAACAACCATAATAACTCATGCACTGTAAAGATTAGCAAAAAGCACCATGTGGAGATATCCTAGCTGGAATATGCACTTTCACATGTGTGATTGGCCGGAAACATTGATCTTGTGCTCTTTCTGTCCGATAGCTGCTCCACCGTGCAGGAGGCGGTGCTTCTCGGTGCAGTCCTAATGGCGCCGTGTGCTCCGTTGCTGTGGCTCGAGTTCTCAGTACATGGCCTCAGCGCCTCGGATGCTTCCAAACGACAAACTGAAGGTGCTTCCTAGTCTCTTAGTGATGCCGCTGCCTTCCCTCCTCCTCCTGTTCCAGCTCAGCAGTGAGGCGGAGCTCTGGCCCTTAGCCCCGCCCACCAGATGCTGCCCAGTGTTTTCTTTGTTGCTGCTGTTGGACACCATGATGGTTCTCCTCTCCACCTGCTGACACACACACATCAGGTTCCAGTCACTACACAGGTGAGCACACACTCACATACACACATGCTCACATTTACCTGTGTATCATGGGAGTGTAATGTGATCACGCTGAGCTCCACCCCCATGTCACTGGGGCTCTTTAGCATGTGCACCACTTCTCCATGTTTGGCCCATTTACAGTCCTGTCCGTCCACTGCCACGATGTAGTCTCCTTCCCTCAGTCCTGCCTCCTGAGCAGCACAAGCATCAGGAGGAGTGAACACATGTTGAGAACTGAACAATATATTTCAATAGCTAATCCTCAGCTACGTGTTAAAGTTTGGGTTTGACATGAACCTTTTCACTCTGCACTGACATCTGTACTCTTTCCCTACAGTGTCTATAGACGTTAGTTCTGGTGTCTCCTTCCTGCCATCAAGTGCTTAGAAATGATTTGTACTTTAATATGGAATGAAGTTTTCATTAGAAGACACCCAGGAGCAGGTTTCACTTTAATCCACTTTAAATTGATTTTCAGCCAAACCAAAAACTGGTACCTGCTCTTACATGTGTCCATTCCAGCTACAGAAAACAAAAGTGTAAGTGCAGCTGAGAAAAGGGTCGACCATTAGGACAGATGGGGTCAAACTTGATGTACTGTACTTCTTTATTGGTTTTTAAAAAAGTTGAATTTATTTCTCTGACCGCTGCACAGCCTCCAGGCACCACTCCGGCCACCAGGACAGGGGAGTCTCCTCTGAGTGTCAGGCCCAGTCCACCCTCTCTCCTCTGCAGGGAGATCACGCGCACTGGACCCCAACGAGCCCTGGCACAGAACACTGACAGGGGCCCCTGCAAAGAAGACGGAAGAGTCATGGAAAACTCCAGTAAAAGTAGGTACTGCAGTTTATTTTACTGTCTCTTCAGTGTGTGGCCTTACCAGTCTCTGGAAGATATCAGTCACCTGGACAGTGGAGAAGTTGGGGGGGGTGATGTCTGGTTTCTGGTGGGTTTGAGCTGTTGACAGGAAACCAGTCAGTCATTAGGGCCCAACTGACGTATCATTACTGACTAATCTTACAGGTGTGACTTACACTGGATCTCCGGAGCCTCTGCGGTTTCATCAAAATCGTCCTCCCTGTCCAGCTCGGAGTACTTGTCCAGAGAGCGTTTGTGTGTGAGCGACAGCACGTCCTGCAGGATGTCCATCTTCCTCAGGATCTTACACAGGCCGTGGACACGCATGGCCTCCTCGTGTCTGATCACTGCTCGCCGCAGGTGGGCTTTACCTGCGCACACATGCAGGTGACATTTATCAAATAGAAAACGTCACTTCCCTGACACAGCACAGGTTCTCACAGGAACTTACCGAGCTTTCTTCTTTTGTCAGGATCCTGTAAAACCTGGCTGAGTGTCAGTCCTGTTGGAGGGCTGACGTAGAAGTGGACGAAGGCCTTCTCTGATTCCTCGTCACCCTCCGCAGACACTGCAGAAACAAGGTGCTTCAGCTGCTCAGTCCTCTGTCTCACCCCTGCTCTGGATCTTACTCCTCTACTCCCTACACCTCCATCTCCACCTTTGTCTTCATCATTCTACCACTCTAGCTTTCTACCCTTCCCTCCCTCATCTACTTCTCTCCCCACTTCTAGTCCTCACTCCACCTACCTCTCTCACTTCTACTTCTCCCTTTACTTTACCTTCTCCAACCTCTACACCTAGCTCCCATTCCTCCAGTCTACTTCTTTCTCCACCTCAGTCCTTCTACACAATTCCTACTTCTCTATATCCGGATCTCTACCCTTCTTTCTCCATCCATTCCTTCTCTCCACCTCTACTCCTCTCCACTACTTACCCCCACCGTTTATCTTTCTAGCTCTACCTATTTCTACACCTCCCCCACCTTATCCTTCTCTCCCCCCTTCACTTTTATACCACTACCCTATCTCCAACTCTATTTCCCCAATTCCTACTTCTTACCTCTCCCCTACCTCTACACTTCTACACCTCCTCTCACTTTTCACCTCTCCAACCCTCTATCCTTTTTTTCTACCACTTTCCTTGCTCTTCTTCCTGTCATCTCTACTTACCTTCACCTTTATCCTCCTGTACCTCACTCTACACCTCCCCCACCTTTTCTTCTCTACCTCTCTCCCCTTCCTCCTCCTTTATACCACTATCCTACCTTCTCTGCCTCCTGCACCTCTTCCTACATACACCTCCTTTGTCCTCTCACCTCCAACTCCTGCCCTGCCCTTATCTCCACCCATGTCTACCCTTCAGTGTTCCTCTCTCCACCTCTGTACCACTATCCCATCTCCACTTCCTGCTCTCCTACTTCTTTCTCCACCTGTACTCCTCCCTCATCTCCACTTTATGCCTCTCTCCTTCCGCCTCCACCTTTTATATGACTACCCCATTTGCACTTCTCTACTTCCACATCCTGCATCTCTCCCTACATATGCTGCCCTCCACCTCCATTTCTACACCCATGTCTACCCTTTTCAGTCAATGTGTTCCTTTATCTATTTCCTGGCCTCTCCCTACATTTCTGCCTTTATCCTTCTCTGATTCAAACCTGTCTTCTACCTGTCTGTCCCTCCCTCTCCACCTTCAGATGTGTCTTATCTGCTAAATGTAACATGTTTGTCATTTGTTACTTACAGGTGTGGTCACAAAGTGCAGCAGCAGCGTAGTAGTGTGAGAGAGCGCGGAAGTGTTCAGATTTGACCTGGACCATGGACGCCCATGAAAATGGCACGTAGTCCTTCATCAGAGGCTGAGTCATGGTCTGCTGCACTAACAAGTAGACGTCTGACACCTGCAGGACATACACACAGTGAGAATCACAGGATACCAGCAGTAACAACAGGAGCACAACCAGTGACCTGTGTACTCACCCGTGCAGCCTCCTGTGCCAGGCGGAGTTGGGAAGTAAAGTGTGTGTCCTGCGTGGTGAGTGTGACACGCTCAAACACACACTCCTGCACCTGGGCGACCATCAGGCGAACCAACATGCAGAGCGACGGCCCGCTCATGTCCAGACTTGGTGCATTGGAGAAATTCTCCTTTAGGTAATTAAATGCACCTAAACCCAGGAGGAAATTGGGATAAATGGAAAGTGAAGGTTACATCATCTCAATTTTTGCAATGAAGTGGCCTAATAGATTCTTTGGTACCAGCTTCCTTTCTCAGCAGCATAAATAAAATATTGAAATGAGCAACTATTTGTAGTCATGAATGAACATGAACATCCAGGTAGGGGTTTAAGTGTGTGTTTGTGTGTTGCAGTACCAGCTGCTCGCTGAAAGGCGTCTATAGCTCGGTCTATGCCGGCTGCTGCAGAGCGGTCCTGCCGTGCTCCGATCTGGGTGTACAGAGCGCCGATGTTGAACAGCACACTTCCTTTCTCAAAGGCCAACGCACGCTGACACGACGGGACGCCAGTCAGAGAGTCGTACCTGACGGACAGACGAAAAGGAATGAAATGATGCATTAGACTGGGCTCTTTATATAAAAAAGGCAACATCTCCTGAGGTCGTCATGTCAGTATAAAGATCTTCAAATTAAATGTACAGTTAACAAAAACCTGACACTGGCCATATTCACCTGTCATCTCTGGTTTAGTTCAAGTGTCTAATAAAACTCCTAAAATATCAAACTCAATTTGATTTGTTTTGAGTGTACACTACTGCACCTCTGGGCTCATGTTCAATGTCTGTCTTCAAACTAAATCTATAAAACTATGGAACTGGTTTAGTTGAGTATCGACTGTACAACACAGGTCGTTTTTTAACTGATGTTCTGTAGCTACTTCATAAGTTTAATTGGTCGTAAAAGTATGAACAACTAAACCTGGCCAATCACAGAACTGCTCTCGTAATAATGATTATTAGTAATATTAATATTACAGCTGGTGGTAATGGAAAAGACTGAGTTACTTCACATCAACATGTGGTCAGCTCTCTACATTCAGTAACTGTTTTGCAAAGTTAAGCCCCAGTTCTGAAATAAAAAAAACATGCTGATGTCTTACCAGTGGAAGTGCACGCCCAGGTTCCTGTGAGGAGGGAAGAACCGCTGGTCCAGGTAATACAGCTGGTTGTAATACTCCATCAGCAGCTCCAGACCGGCCTGGTTACGACTCGGTGTACGCATGGCCTGATCCAAAAACGACAAACACAAATATGCTCCTGCTGTAATAGACAGACTGCAGGTTTCCTACACATGTAGAGTTTCTTCATGTAGGTGATTTTTATGATGCAATGGCTTTCTACAGCCAGTTTAACAAAAACACATAATGCAGAACAGATGAATGTTTTTCTTTGAAGTTGCACAAGTGCATTTATTACCTGTCTGAGCTCCATAAGCTCTTTGATCTCCTTGTCATAGACGGAGCCGTCCTCTCCGTAGTGCTCACAGATGAAGTCCTGTAAGAGCAGCCATGGACACAATAAATCTGTTTCACAGCAGCTCAAAACCTTTGTATTTCATACTATTTCAACAAAGTGCGGATGAATGTATTCAACTACAAATTCCTTCCAGTAGCCTTGGGAAACAAAGAATGTGAGCTTAGGAAGACTGGCTGTTTGATCACGCTGGTCCTTTGTTCCCTAGTATTATTATATCAATGTTTTTTTTTTCTGCACAAGCCTAAACTTTAAGTTTGTGAGCGGTAAGAGAAGAAGAACAGGAAAGGTCATACATGAGGTTAAATGTCAGTAGATCTGTGCCATTTTTTACCTGGATAGGAACTGTGAAGTCCACCTCTTTGGTTTCTTTCAGTCCCAGTGGGATGAGGGGGACGTTGACAGCCTCACTGCAAAAAAACAAATACAATACGTTTATGTTTGTGTGTGTGTGTGTGTAACCTTTCACACAGACACACCAACATGGTGACAGACAGTGAGGCTAACAGCCATGATCAGCACTGCCATCTGCTTGTCTTCAGGGCTTCATCCTGCTAACAAGCCAAGCTAAAGCCCAGTATTAACCCTTACAGCCCTGCCCCCCACAGGCAAAACACACACACTCAGCATGGGGTCATTAATGACAGTAACCAGGGGATTTAACCCTCCCATGAACCAAGGCTGAACTGGGGAAAAAAAAAACACATTTGTTTGTACTTCTACACCTGTGAGGACATAAGGAGTCTCACTGACATAACTCACTTGGCCGAAACCCGATTCTGACGTCTTAGTTTGAACACCCTGACAGTGATTAAGCAACCAGACAAAACGTAACGACACAAAGGTGTTCTCACAAGCAGGGTCTACAACCTAAATAGGTCATGAGAGTGAGACATACACTCCACACAATGTGAACACTAATGGATGTCTTCACCAGTTATAATTCTCATTACACTAATGAGTGTGACCTGGAATGAATGGACAAACAATAAACAAACTATTTGTGTGTGTGTGTGTGTGTCAGTCCACCCACCTGTCTGTCTGGTACACCTCCATGTTGCTGTTGAGCTCCTCCAGCTCTTCTTTGAGCAGCTGTAGGTTGGAGTTGACGAAGCTGAGCTCCAGAGCCACCGTCTCCTTCACTTTGTTGTTGGTTGTCGCCCTGCACAACGAAACACACACACCAGATCACAGCCATCATCAACACCAACAAACATGCAACAGATTAAAACACACACACCAGATCACAGCCATCATCCACACCATCAGATAAAACAGAAGTCTGAAATGCGCAACTTACTGCATCAACTGGCCTGAGAACCGTAAGCATTTTACTGGATGACTGATTGTCTGACCACATAACAGAAATAATTATGGAAAATGGGACTTTCACTTCTCCACTTCTGCCATTTCCATCTCTGCAGCTGCTCATCGTGTGACCGTGTGCTGCCGCAAACAGCTACATCATGAGACTGAACTAAATAACTTAATCAAAATTTGTCAATAATATCGATTAGTTGTTGCAGCCCCACTTCAGTTTTCACCTTCCTTTTCGTCCTTATTAAGCATCTTAGTTGTATTTTTTACACTTTGTGGTTCAGTTTCTTTCTGTAACTTTAAAAAGTCCAAGCTAAATGTGTGGTTGTGTTTTGGATCACAGATAATTCACTCCAGCTACAAATCAACACTTGACTGGTTGCAAGTGAACTACACTTAACCAACCTTTGCTTCTCTCCAGCTTCCTCCTGTTCTCCTCTTGGGAAAACTGGATCCTTTTACTTTCCTCTTGCTCCACAATTGAGCACATATTTGCATAATGGGAAAAAGTCTGAAATGATCTAAAGTTTCGCTGACAACATATAATCTGTGGACAGGCCCTTTAAATTAGTGTCAACACCCCACCAACAGCATGACATATACAAAGTCGGCCTACAGCATCCTGCCCTCCACCTTTATCAGTCACTAATTACAGTCAGACGCTTCCACCACAGCACTGCCAGATCATCTGCACTTTTGAACACGCCTGGTTTCTTGCAGGAATCAGGCCAGACGCAAATATCATGTGGGTTGTGCATTACTGAATAAATTTAGCCATTGAAATTAAAATCAATTAACAACTTCTACAGACGTTAGATGAGGCAGAAGCTCAAAATCAGTACTTCATTTTAGATCTGGACTAAATATTGTGATTCTCCACAGTAACACATGACCAAACTCGGCTCAATCAAGTATATGAAGCTCACCACGGAGCATCTTCTAAAGAACCTTAATCTGTCCACTCTCTGACACATACACACCTATAACCAGGGCAATCTGATTAGTCAGCTTTAAATGGGCTGCCACATATCCCCTTCACACACACCCATTTACACGCATACAGCAGCTCTTCATGGGAAAACAAAACTCTTTCTAACTCAGTGTTTGCACTGACGGGAAGGCTGTGGGTACGAGAGTCTCTCATCATACATAACTAACTGACATGAAGACCAGGATTATTATTAACTACTGTTCCCACAGAGAAACACGCCCTGCAGCACATAACACAAAGCCTTCATCAGCCAATCACAGGCCATGATGAGTTACAACCCTTCTTTTATTGGTAATTAGTATCTTAGCCCCCCCCCACCAGCCACCCAGCAGCACTCATGACACGACCCACTTCCACAGCAGCTTCAGAGCGAAGTGAAAGCGAGAGTGTGGTCTATTCCAGCCGCCCTGAAAGGGGGAGGACAGAAGAAAAAAGGTCTAATGGTGCCACACAAATAAGTGGGGGGATGAGCTCTGCTGGGAATCTCTGCATGGGAACAGGACGGGAGGTGGACACAAAGCTGGCTGATTACAGGCCGGCAGGCTGTGTGGTGGTCCTCTTTGTCTCTGTGACCCGCCGTCCCAATAGAAAGGGCAGGAGCACTTGTTTTATTTCCCCTAAACTGAGTCATCGTCTTTCAGGGTAACCACCTGAATGCAGCCAAAATAATGCAGGACAGAAAAATAAATAATGAATCTACTCTACCTGTTACTTCTGATAGAATTAGTTGATTATTCAACAGAAAATATGTCAAAAAAAACATTGACAATCAATGGATTACTTAAGTTATTTATCAAACATACACTGGTTCTGCATTTTTAACTTAACAACTTTGGATCCAGTCAGAAAACAGAACCAATTTGATGGTGTTACCTTCGACTCTTTCACCATTTCTGGAAATGTATAGAACAATAGAGACTCAATTCTACTGAATGCAATTTTACTAAAGCCAATTGTACTAGAAAGATTGTTGTGAAGCTTGATCAGTTGTAGCCGAACATGTCTGGGCATAAGGGTGAGTCAAGGGTGCTCTTGGTTGTCCTTTAATTAAAGACGCTGTTTTGTTTTGTGTGTGCAGTTTATTAGATTCTGACACGGCACCAAGGAGGAAGAAAGTAGCTCCTTGCTTTAATTAAGTGGCTCAACCTCCTACTCCCAATTTAAATCTTTATGGGGGAGTGGAAGCAAGTCCACAGCAAGTGTGTTTTCAGTGTTTTGCACAGTGGGCATAAATGTTCTCAAGTGTGTTTTGCACAGCGGGTCATTCATATTATAAATGTTCTCAAAACTGACTCAAAAGTGTCAAGCAAACGTCTGGACATACATCAGACGTATAAGGCACAGGCACAAAAACATGGAGAGAAGCTCAAAAAAATAAAGATGATACAAATTTTTTTAGAGGAAAGGCTTGTTCTCCTTTTTTTTTTTTTACCTCCATACTTTTTTTTTTTACTAATAAAATGTTTTCAATCTGTGTGAATAACAGCCAGCTGCTTCTAAACACAAAGCCAAGACAGTTGATCTAGGTGATCCTCCCTGCTGGAGTTCAGTTTGAAAAAATAGTAGTAGATACATAAATGTGCATAAAACAGAGACTACACACAAGCAGAGTGACAAAAACGTGCACATCTACAAACACTGAACACACACAGCCATAATCCTGGGTGGTACTGGTGTGGGTTCTGGAGGACACTGATTTCTGACCTTTCCCCATCACTGGACACAATGTGAGTCAACAAGTTGACAAAGAGCAACCAACACAGAGCACAGCATTCATCAGACAGAGCCGACCCAGGAGAAAGGTTTCCTCTTCACATCAAACCAAATGGCATCAAGAAAGGCCCAACTCACGTCATTTTACCTATTTCCCACATAACACTGCTTGTTTTGAGATTTTCAATCTATTAGGTGACATTATCTCAAATTGACACTGCCTGTTTACGACATATAGGCCCTCAATAGATGCAAACACACTGTAACAACATTTCTTACATTTTCAAGATAGAAAATATTGTTTTGACATTTTAGATAGACTGATACCATTTAGAAAACTGGGCACCACCACTAAGAGCAGTCAGAAAAGTGTCCTTACCTGAACAGGTTCTCTGCTCCGGCTCTCATGCGCATCTCCTTGTTGATCTGTTGGTTGATGCGAGCTCGTCTGTGCTGCAGTTTACTGCGCTGAGTCTGGGCGAAAGGATCACAGCCCTGCCGCAGAAACAGAGGAGACAAAGATTCAGAGTCCGAAAAAAATATGAAGGCAGTAAGAGATCTGGAGATGACAACTCTGAGAAGGGTGTTAACTAAATTATATTAGTAAGAGCTGTGGTCTATGAAAATAAGGTCTTACTTAAAGACCATACCAACCCAACTAAGAGTCAGTCCTTCCTTAACTTTGCAATGACCTGATTATAGAGTTTGAACAAAAAGAAAGCAGGCTGAAAATTACAGATGTGTGGGAATAAAAGGACAAATCTGAATAAATATTTAAGCTAACATTATTTATGTTGATTTTTTTCCTTTACTGTGTCACCCACTGATATCAAACATCCGTTTTACCAATCCAAAGAAATCATTAACCACTGGTTAAGTTAAAAACTAAGCAGCATCAACAATCTTGGAGGCAGCTGGAATTTACACGAGAATTTGGAAACTCGTGATTTTCCACAAAAATACTCAAAGACGTGGACAGAAACAGCTTGAGGGACAGGGTGTTCATCTGAGAGACAGTACTGACAACCCAACTTTCAAGTGTAATCTCTATAAAGTCAGTAGAGTAAGTATCTTTTCATAATCATAGCACACATGCAACAAAGTAAACATCAGGGCAAAGCGTCCATGTTGGACAGGAAAGCACCTCTGAGGCAAATAGCGTGTTAGAGGTGGAGAAACTATGAGTTCAGGACAGGAGAGCTTTTTGGATGCTAAAGATTTTAAAAGTCAGCCAAAAGAAGGATCTGGTAATATGTCAGAGCTCTGTAAGCCTCTTAATCTCACTTCAACAGGCATTTTGCCAAAAACACCAGAACAGCTTCCCACGGCTCTTTGTCAAATGTCTGCTCACTAAAATCAGCAATGCCTCATACAATGCCCCACTGAGTCACACTTAAAAGGTAAACACTGGTACAGTAACATGACAGATAGAGAAGCTGTTCTGTAAACATGCTGAACACTCCCATTCCTTATCCCTTAACGCAGCCAACTTTTCATTTTCCAACATTCTCCCTTTATCGAGTTCTCTCTCAGCCAGTTGAGGTGTTTGTTTTAGCACATCAAGTAATCCCCAAGAGTGTCTGCGTGGATTAGTTTTCTGGCCGAGCTCCCATGAGGACGGAGGCTGCTCGACATCTGTGCAGATCAAGTCAAAAAGCTTGGGTCAAAAACCTCCAGCAGGTGACTTTCTGTGTGCATGCTATTCAGCTTTCTATCATGTAAACAAATACGCTGAGGGGATGTCTGTTCTTTCTCCATTCAAGCCAGAAACATTCCCACAGGTGCACACATCACATCTTAGAATATTTACTGCTAATAATGTATACTGTACTGTGTACTATCATAAATATATCTATTAAAGTGCATGCTCAGAAAGTTTAAAGTTTTCACATCCACCAATGGAAGCTTAAAATAATTAAAGAATTATTTGACACATAGGTAGATGTGGAAATATTTAGCTATTCCACAATACGATTAAAAACAATACATCAATGCATCATTTCAAATATTTGCTTCCTGTTAAAACCACCGCCCGTATTCGGGCCAGAAACTGTATTTCTGAATGTATTTCTAAATATCTTCGATCTGGTCAGACAAAGTATATGCCAATAGAAAGCAAAAAACCTCACGACTCAAACGGTATAAATCAATTTAAGATTGAATTATCACAGCGACAACAGTCCCTTAATGTTTAACAGGAGTACAAACACAGCAAAACGGTAATTCTTACATTTGCTGATGTGTACGGATCCACACCTGGACAGAAACGTGTTGCACATCAATGTTTTCGTAAAAGTCCGGTGAATAAAATGCCTCCATGTTTTCAGTCCAAAAGACGAAGTATCCTCAAGAAAAAGCCATAAAACCGTCGTCTTCCACTTTGAGTCCTGTTAAAATGTTTTAGCTAGCGTTGACGTTAATAGTTTAGCTAGCGTTAACGTTAATAGTTTACCTAAATAATACCATTTGTTCTCCAGTTGTTTTCGCAAACAAACAGTCGGTAGATTTACACTTTGCAGGCTCCCGCTTTGTTTCTGGTTCAGTTTCATAAAATCTAAAATGTCTCCAAACTGCATATTTTAACGGAACAGGTGTCGCTCGTGCACTTTCCGTTTGTTCAGCCCGCCATTTTCTCACGTAATCACGCAGCTAAACGTACGAGCCTAAACGTCCGTGTAGCGCATGCGCTACAAGCACGAATGCACGTAGGCAGTTTGTAGTCCGGTAGTAATAAAACATTAAATCAATATTAAAATCTATTATTAATTACTCATCATCTATGCAGACTAATTTTAAAGTGAAAAAATGATTGTTTTCCTACCTGTATCACAGTGATACATCATTTCTTATGGTCTGGTCTCCAGATCTGGTTTAATTGGTTTTAAGAACCTACCGACGATCTTACTGCTATAATCCAAAAACAACGAAGTTTAAAAGGATTTTATTGATGGTGCTCATAGTGTTTACATTTGAAGGAGACAGGATTATGGCAGGAACTATGACTTTGTGAAGCTAAGTGTGGAGAATGGGGCAGGTTGCAGAGGCTCACGGGGATTTTGACAAACGCACCTCGCAAATGTCAACAGAGTATGTCTCTGTGTTATGAGACTTAAAGCAGCTTCCTGGGGAAAGACTTGTTTTCTGTTTATTTCATTGAATCCCCTTATCTGTGTGAGATAACACAAGAGGGGGGGACTTACAGTCTGCAGTTACCTTATTCTGGATTTTACTGGGCCACCCGGGAGCTAATGTGGATCTCCAGATCTGTTTTCAAAGCCTTCCCTTAAGTTGTATTCGTCCCAGAGTGTGTGTGGTGTCCAGGGTGTCCAGGTGTCTCACCTTTCGGATGCTCCCGCTGTGGCTGCCGCCCTCCCTGGGTAACGGTACCGACACATCGTCGTCCGAGGCTCCGTCTGACAGGGACATCTCCAGCTCTCTGTTAACGCCAGTATAAGTTTTACTCACACGACACATCAGTCTGCGTTAGAAGAAGCAGCTAAACCACTGAGGAACTCGGTGCTAACGACTTTTACTCGCCTTGTGGCAGGTTCATCCATCGTGAAGCAGCGACGCCGGTGGACGAAAAGTCCCTACATGCCTCCAGGTTTGTATCACGCCACGATAACGCAGGTCTCCAAGGGTCGGCCAAGAGTGGAGTCGAC
This sequence comes from Mastacembelus armatus, assembly GCF_900324485.2. Lineage (NCBI taxonomy): Eukaryota > Metazoa > Chordata > Actinopteri > Synbranchiformes > Mastacembelidae > Mastacembelus > Mastacembelus armatus. The sequence continues at coordinate 1,839,184 of NC_046636.1, read as the reverse complement.
TTTAAACCAACTTTCTACTCCTGAAAACAAAGCACCGCCCGCTCCCCAAACCTCCTTCACCCCCAGCTCGCTTTTTCTGGCTTGTGTGCAGCTGCAGGAGCTGATTCACCGAGGCGGGCCGCCACTGCGGCTATTGGCCAATCATACAGCCGTTTCTGAGACTGACAGGGCATCTACAAATCAGACGGCAGATTAGGATTGAACGACGTCACGAATTAGCCAATCAAAACTGGCCCATGGCATCCACCCCCTCGCCCCCTCCGCGCACTCCGAAGGGCCGTTACTATGGCAACGTCAGGGCTCTGGCCTGTGTGTGGGCGCTTAGGAGAAGCCCCGCCCCTTTTAGAACCCTAAACATGAATATTAGTCATAGTTAACATCACGCTATAATAATAATAACAATACTAACAGTAATAATATACTACTACTACTACTACTAATAATAATACTAATAATAATATTAACAATAATAATATACGAATACTAATAATAATAATAATATTAACAATAATAATATACTAATACTAATAATAATAATAATAATATATTATCATTGCTGTTTTTTTATCACAGCGTATCTGCAGATGTTTAATAAGTGGACCTATTTAAACGCCATAGGTAAGAATGTTTAAATGTTTTGTGAAATTACCAGCAGGTAAATCTCCAGCAGGTCTGTCCCTATGGTTTCCAAGGTGGCCCCCTCCTAAGGGGGGTTTGCATGGGTTTGCAGTGAGATTGAACAAAACTGGATTGACAAGACCTACGTCAGTCTTTCTGTGCATCGCTGCTGCCTGACAGAGGTTGGTGCTCCTCCTAAGTGCTTCTGTGTTTGTCTCCATATGGCAGGTCCTCCTGTCCTGGTCACCAGCCAACCGATTAATTAAAGCCCTTACCCAGAAACCCATGTCTTCATCCACACAGGCAGCTGGTCGGCCCTGAGGAGAAGTGTTGCACCATTAGACTCCCAGGATGCAACCTTTAACTAAAACCCCTCACCTGCAGGGATTTTTGGGGACACAGGTCCTATATGAGGAGCCTAATCAGCAGTGGATTGTGGATGAGTTGGGTCTTTGATTTCAGCTGGAGAGAAACTTGCATTTTCAATGTATTGCTTCAGGATGTATTGGATGAACTATTGAAATCTTTTACTCTTCTCATCGTTTTGCAAAGGTCCAGTTTCAGTGATACCAGTTTTTGGTGTATTCTGACCAGAATACAGCTGTCAGATAAATGTAGGCGACTACTTAGAGTGGCATTAGTACTTTTTTATATATGAGGGATTTAAACGCTTACTCCATCACTGCTGAAGACTCATAACAGTCAAGAAAAAATCAATTTACTCCTTAAAGCACTTAATAACAAACAATCACCACTACTGAAGATGTTACACTCTCTGCAGATATTCTGTTGTTTGGCCACTTGAGGGCGCTTTAACACAGTAAATGTCATATTGCATTCCTACAGCATCTTTATCACTTTGATTACATGTTTAATGTTGTAGAATAATTGAAATATTACAGTTTTTACAAGATATTTAAAGGCTTGTTGATCAGTTACCAGCTCTGAACTGATGCATAAGGAAATCCTGGCTCTTGACTTTGTGATGAATATTGAAATCAAAGTAAAAACATTTATTTCATTTGAATTGAGAGTTTTTTAAGCTGAAACCTTTCACAGCTCTAACTAACACAGTGTCCCTGTGGTATGCTAAATGGCTGTGTGACATTTTCAAAGAGTCAATAATTTAGTGTGCTTTGCTTTGCTCTCTGTTTATTCACAAACAATGAAGAGCAGCTGCTGTCACAGTGAGAAATGTCTGTTTACTTCTCAACGTCAAGTGGGAGCAATGAACATTTTATGAGGACAGAAAGGATTAAAATAGAAAAGATTTTCTGGATCATTTTAATTACAAAGTGCAGAGAATATGCACAGATAGTGACAAACCCCACACAGTTTAGTTAGTGTTTTCTCTGTCTGCAGTAGAAGTCTGACTAAATTTGCTTTGTCGTTTTCATCTCCAATCTACTGATTTCTGTCTCTGTCCCATTTTTAAACATGTTTACACAGTTTTATTTTTGAATTATCTTCTATTTTTATATTTTCTCAGCTCTAGGAGTAGAAGTACGCATGTGTATGTGTATAGTTTTGAACGACAATAAAAAGCAGCTTGAACATCATTTAGTTTAGTTTTGTTTGGTGTAGTTTTGATATTTATAGTAGTTCATGAGTGTTTCATTCATTCATTCATTCATGATATGGTGATTTGGTGAATTTTACATGTATGTAACATGTTTATGTCTTTATACTAGAGTTTGTCCATTAGCCCCGTTTCTCTGAAGTAGGCACAGTACCAAACCTGGCAACCTTGACATGCATTTTATTATGTACAGATTAAACAAACATAAGACGTGGACTAAGTAACCTCATTCTTATGGACATAATATCTATCCTGTTAACTAACTCAGGGAAAGCAAATAAATAGTTTCTCCAAAAATGTTATTCAAATTGTATCTGCATTTGCAGTGACAGTAAACATAGACTGTGTTAATTCAAAACTAATAAATCATAGAATAATCCAATACTATCATAATGTTGTAATCGTAATATTTTTACCCCAGTCTTTAATGATTTGAATACAGTGAATCAATGACTACAGTAAATAGTGTACCTACTCCCAGTGTGGAGGCCGGAGGCATGCAGCGAGAACAGGACTAGTCGAACAAGGTGACAGCTCCTGGGCCGAAGCTGCTGAGGTGACAGGAGGTCTCACTGAGCGAGCGAGAGGTCGGTTTTTGGAGCAGATGGTTAAGTGGGTGGGCAGGCCGCTGGCAATCCCAGCTGCCCTTTCATTAGCTCCTGTTTCATGCACTTCTTTAATTGAAGGGACAGCTGATGGGAGACAATCACACTCAGCAGCGTGGGTAACACGCTGCCCTCACAACACAGCCAGGCAGAAGCACTTCAGCCTGAGAAGGTGCTTCAAGGTGATGAAAAATTTAGACTAGGGTTGGATGTGACGTGCACGCTGTCACATTAATTACACCCTGTGCCAGACATTCTCCCCTTAGCAAGAGACATTTCATCCTGTCTGGTAATCAAAATGTGAATTTGAATGAACCCACTGAAGAGGCACTGATTTGCCAGAAGAGTGTGGACTATCAGACTGTCAGGAACTCATCACAGTTGCTCCAGTTTTAGGTGCGTCAAACATACCCTGCTCTGGTGAACTCCTGCCTCGCGGACTGAATGAACCTGGACACTTGTGTTGGCCTTTTCTTAGCATGTTAGCACGTGTCTTTTCCACTGGTGTGTTGGCACGTGTGTGAGCTGCTCATTAGTGCGCTCTTTGACCTGCAGCCTGGTGAGGGAGGAGGTGGTGTGTGAACATGCTGCAGCATCAGCCTCAAGGTCGAGCTGCACCAGCTCCATCTAAGGACTTTGTGGTTTAACAGTAAAACATCCAGGCTGTGCATCAGTGGTTTTCTCCTCCGTGCTGTGATATATGGAAATGCCATTTTAATGCTTTACTGCTTCAGGACACCACTGAACTAACATTTCCTCAACACTGTTACTGTGAATTTTGATTCAGGCGAAGAAAACTGATACTATAAAGTCATGTCTGACAGTTCACTACATTTATTTTACCAACACAGTTTTATTTGCACATACAAGGTCCATTAGCAATGGTGAGTTCAGGTCCAAAGAAAAAGACATATTCTATATTTGTTGATGAATCACATAAAAAGACCTTGACATGATAAAAATACAAATGATCACCAGCCTCCTCCTTTATTTTTTTATAGTGAATTAACCACATTTTCAGGTTTTGTTTTCTGAATTTACATCACATATGTGTAACTTTCTAATGAATTAAGCCAAATTTTCAGTCCTGGGCTGGAAACAATTACGTGAGTCCATGTTCATTAGTCAGTACTTAATTACTGATTTACTTTAAGATGTTGTTATATTTTAGAGCAGGTATTTGAAGGCTCTCTGATTCCAGAGCTTTCAGCCTCATCTTACATTTGTTTGCTCCATAGTTGGGAAGAAGATACGTCAGTGGTCTTTACAAGATTGAAGTATTTTTGATTTTTTTTTTTTATTGTTGTCTTAAACCACAATCTAATAAATCATAAATCAGCTTGACAATAAATATGAGTATGGGAGCCGACAACAGGAAAACCACGAGATGCTTTATATTGAACAGAAAAACTAATAAGTGGACGTTTAGTTTATTTTGTCAGACGTGCACACAATATAAACAAAGGACTTATAAGGAAAACAGTGACAGACAGCATCACGGTGGTGAACATGTGAGCTTTTTTGCATGTTCAGATTCTGCACACAGGAAAATATTCACTGCTGTTCAACACTGCTGTTTTGTATTGCACTTAAAACCGGTACCTTCCATTTCCAGCTTGTCATCCCAGTCATATGGAAGTCTGGCTGATCTGTGAAGTTCAGTCTTTTACTGCATCCACACTGAAGTCACAGTTTACAGTCGGTGTGTGTGCGGAGTGTAACTGTCACAGCATGCACAGAAAAAAGCCCCATAGGTTGTAGCTTTGAGTGTTGTCTCAGACTCAGCAGCAGCAGCACATAGCCCTTATCAGTGAGGTCAGGAAGGTCGACAAAGTCTGGGACTAAAATGAAAAAATAAACTGATGAACATGCAGTGAAATTTTTTTGCTTCAGAGATGATGCCATGTTTAGTCAGAAAGGTGAATGTCACAAAAGCATAAACCTCCAGCAGCTGAAATAAGAACTTTTCTTTTTCTGCAGTCAGGTGTCACCAGAGCTCTTAAAGGGGATTTAGCATTTACTCACATCAACCTAATCATATCAAACTACAAAATGCTTATATTTCATTACTGTGTAGTGAACCTCTCCCAGGAATTACAGCATATTGCACAAAAAGGAGACGATAACATTTGTACCTACCTGTGTTATTGGAGGTGCTTCATATAAATCTAACGATTATTAGAAAAACATCAAGGGGAATAAAACACTGTCGATGTGATTCTTTCTGTGAACTGAACAGTTTTCTAGCTGTACATCACAATAAGCACTGACCACAGTGTACTGTATATTTAAAGTGTTTGTATACTGATTGTGATTATGGTGAACTGCAGGTGTCACAATAACAGGGTGGTATTTTCAGAATAAAAGCTTGAGGAGTCACTTGAAAAAAAAGGGGTAGTACAATGAGGAGTAAAAGAAGAAAAAGAACATTTTTTTCCTGATTCCTTGCACCTGTCCAGGAAGAGGCCGAGACACAAACATCGGCATCTGAGGCCTCAAGTGCAGTTCAAAATCCCTTCTGGTCCAACATTACACAGGAGTTTCAGCCCAGCTGCAGGTGATCAAACAGTGGATAGAACCTTGGTTCATGACAGACTTGACTAAATCCACTTGAAGAAGAAATGCAAGCAAATCCGCTGCTTGGTTTGCTCTCAGGGAAGCTCAGAAGGTCCTAGCTAAGTCCCAGAGTGAGTGTCTGGAGGTGGCTGCTGTAGCGTCTCGTCCACGGTGACCACGACCTCCTCTGGTCTGTTGGGGCCCAAGCAGTTGGTGTGGCTCAGGGACACGCAACTCATTTCCACCAGCCGGGGCATCTCGCCCAACTCGCTCATCTCGTTCATGTTGTTGGTGATGCAGTTGATCTCCATCTTGTTCTGGCTGGAAACTTGACGGGAGCCAAATGCCCAATCTGAAGAGAGACAGACCAGTCTGGACGTCAGTGCGGGTGGAGTTTATTGTGTCTGTATAAGAAGTGAAGCTTTTCCCAGATGAGACATACATTTACTCTCTGTTGTTAAAATTCAGTGAATCAGTATTTTCCATGTAAAATATGGTTCTGCTGAGTGTGTGCAGTGACAGAGGAACGTCTGCTCTACACTATCAGCTATCAGCTGAAAGCCTTCACAAATGGACCCTGGTCAGAGAAGGTGTAAAGCGTAACCACACACATGCTGGAGCATTTATGCACAGGGCAAAAACAGGATGGATGGACAGAACGAGGCTGCAAACTCCACCTGACACGAAGTCACGACGAGTTCAGCCTCCGTAATTCCATCAGAGCCAAAGCAGCAGATAATTGTTTCTGGGGGACACGTCTGTGGCACAGCAGCTGCATCATGTGTGGTGGAGCCCTTTTTGAATTGGGACACATCCATCACTGTTGTGTCAGGTGAAGGGCTGAGTGTGAAGGGCAGACTGCAGGCAGGACGGGACTCCTCAGACCCACAGAGCTAAATCCCCATCAAATGCAAATGTATCCCAGGCTCTGGTGTCTGGGAGCTTTGAGTGACTCTGAGCCCAAAAGGAGCAGCCAGTCCTGATGGTTTAGTGATGAGTGTAATAATATCTTAAACCTTTGTCTCTGCCAGTTTTCGAATTATTCTGATAGCATTCATCTTTCTGTCTACCAAACTGTAGAAATATCTTAAAACATAATTTGAAAACAGATCTTATCGGTTATCTTCGTGAGTAGTTTTATTATTATTGCTAGAAAAGTTCACCAAACATATGAAAGTTGTCGTGAACCTGAATTAGCCCTTTAAAAACATTTAGAAATGTGTGTGTCCTCTGCACATGGTTTTTTAATACATGGGCCTAACACACAGTGGGCTGCTTTGCTTTTCAGCGTTGACGCAGGATGAAGAAGGATGAAGCATCTCGTTCTCACCAGGAGACTTGACAGTGTCTTTTCAACATCCTCCACATTTACACCTCAGCAAAATGCCCAGGAGCCCAAACGTCACGGCGCCTGGTGTTTGTGTAAATGTGAAGGTGGGAGGGTCAGGTGAGGTGAAGCAGGAGACAGATAAGCTCTCACAGCTGACCGGAGGACCAGAGGGGTCAGCCCGTCTCTGTGGCAAAGCTAAGTGCTGCAGCCTGTGACCCCATGTGAGCTTTAGTTTTACCTGGATCACCGGTTTCGCCACCGTCACCTTCAGCAACGATCGACCTGCCTCCACCTGCACACAGTGAGCAAGAGAACATGCATGTTTGAGACTCCTTCGGTGGCTTATGTAAGGACAAAAGACAGAGCAAGGAGGCAGAAGCAGATGTCATGTGAACATGAGTGAACAGGTGAACAGGTGAAGCTCTGCAGAGGCCCAGGACCAGGGGTGGCTCAGGTACGCAAACAAAACATGGTCCAATCTAAACAACATACTACATAAAAGCAACACTGCAGAATTGGTGATGACCCCTGTGATTCTGGGTCAGAGAAACTGTAAAAGTCGTTGTCACAGACCTATAATCCAAACACTTGGACCAACATCCTCCACCACTCAGTTTGCTGGAAATACATTTCAATGCCCCCAGATCCGATACATCTGGTTAATGCCACATTTCCTGCTGTAGCACCCAAACGTCTGTAGCATCATCTCAGAAAGTCAGAATTTTCTGTACTGATGTCCAGAATCATAATCACAAAAAGTTTACAAAACACAACAAGTGTGTTGTCATGCACTGTGGTATAATATTCACATCCTCTATTTCTCATCTTTAATCAAAATCGGTTGCGGTGTCCCAGTGTAAAATATCAAAATGTGTTGCTGTTCTGTAATGCACCAAATCACTGCCACCAAGGTCACAATATTGAGGTAACACAGGAATAACATATTATCAATGCACGTGTGGCCCCTGGTGGCTGAGGGACCCTGCAGCTGTCCTGATCTGCCCTGCAGGAGTATGACTCTATTGTGCCTTAAATCACCTGATGTAGTCAAGTCAGCACTGTCAGAGACACTGTGTCCTAAAAATAGACTCATTATTTCGCCCATTCATTCATTATGTATCGCTCACAGGAAGCTCCTCAAAAATAGAGAAACAGCAGACCTCCTCTCCGTTTTCTGAGTTTGTCTGGACGTCTCCTTCACAAGGTCACGGGCTGATATGAGAGCACAGCTACTGTACATCTGCATTCAAACCACTTGTTTCCTCAGGAATGTCAGAGCCGCTGTTTATCCGCTGCACCCCCCCCCCCCCCAACAAACAACTGTCACTGCACATCTTCAATTAATAAAGAACCTCTGTTGCTATCTCAGAGAAAACCAAATCACTTTGTTCATCTATTAATTAAGATGTTTCGATTCTAAGCTTTAACTGTGGCTCATGGTTGTAGAAACAGGGACTCCCAGTGGGCCCAGGAAGGGTCTTTGATGGGTGTGAGGGGTCCGAGTGCATAACTAGGAAAAGGGCACTAATGTTTTACTGCAAGTTACTCCGACACCATACTTTTACCATAAATTCTTCACAGTAAACGCTCACTCACTCTCAAACACAGACACACACACACACACACACACACACTGGGGTCACATACCCACAAAGTCATTAACCACATCCTTCACCATCTGTCCAACTATCGCATACGCCACAGCAACCACCACCAGCGCCGCCATGACCAGGTAGAGCACCGCTTTGGGCAGCGGGATGGAGTCCCGTCCAGGTGTGCGGTAGTCCGTGTACAGCAGGTCACTCTCCGAGTAAGAGTACTGGAAGACGTGCTCTATGCCGGAGGTATGGTTGGAGTTGAGAGGCGGGTTACTGGCGCTCATGGCGCTGTCCGGCTGCAGAGCTGTCACCATGGTGGTCGTCACAGCCTCCGCTTTGTCGATGTTGACCAAGCCTGTAGTTTTATTCATCAGGGGCAAGATCTGAGACAGAAAATGGCTCCAGTCCTTTATGGCACTGGTGTTGCATAAAAACATTGTTTCTACAAATGTAGTCGGCACAGAAAGGTCTGGAGCTGAAGGGTCACCAGGGCGCAGAAACCTCAACACACGGAAGAATTTAAAGACCAGACCCTCCGAAGTTGTCGCCCATGAAAGTCTGTGTTTTGTAAAATCCAACAGGTTCCTTCGGATGCGAAAAGCCACCGTCCGACAGGACCTCATCAGTGCGTCTGAAAACTTACCCCGCTTTCACTGACGAGACGCACAACGCGTCATTCACTGACGGACAGCGCGACGTTTACGCACAAAGAAAAAGAGACAATTGTGCGTCCAATCTTTGGTTTCTTAGAAAAATAAAAAAGATCAGTCTATGTTCACGTCCAAGAAAAGAAAGGGGTCAGAAAATTTCCCTCATGACCCTAAAATGTTGGACGGAGGAGCCAAGTGTCTGTAGCCCGGTGTCCCGCGGCTCTCACACGCTGTGATGGTGGTCGTGGTCATTAACCAGTGAATTCTCCTGGAGCTGGAGGAGGCGGCACGTAGAGGAACCAGAAGGAGTCACGACGCCTCCTCGCTGCCCTGAGGAGTCCGGAGATGAAATGGTTAGAGAACCCGGAGTCACTTGTTCACCCTGTTGTCGACTTCAGCTGTCCAGACTCTGCAGCCCGAGGTGGGTCCATGTCTTTATTCTGCCTCAGTCCAGCGATGGTTGCTGATGTGATGTGAAATGAGAGAAGGCGCTTTGGGCTCAGGTTAATTAACACAAAGCTGAAAGATCGAGGCAGAGTTACACAGAACAAGAGCAAAGGTTATTAAAATGACATCATGACTGATGAAAGAGTCATTTAGACGAATCAGTATCGCAGAGAGGATCAGATCAGAAGGACTGGCAGGGTGAAGTGGTTTGGACCGGACCTATGACATTAATACTCTGGGAGTTTGTTACTTAAAGCTGCAGATTCACGTTTCTGTCATGTCCAAAATCTTCATTCCGCACCTGGTGCACAATAAATGACCCTTTTTCTGAGATGGTCACTGAAAACAACTATATTACATTCAGTGCAATCCTAAGGCCTGGTTGTGGTTTGTGGACTATAGAGGCCATCCAAGTCTGTCCAGGTATGGTTGCTGTTGGAAACGTCACCAGTTAAACAAAAGTACTGGGAAAACTGAAAGTTTGACCTGATGATGGTGTCAGACCAAGGACCCCCAGAATCTGACCCACATTTTATCTTGCAGATGTGGTGATGATCAGGGCAGATGATCTGAAAAAGCTGGTGCTAGAAGGACAGTCTACCAAAGTCAGTAGGATTCATCTTCTTGGGACCATGATGGACCACAGTCCTCAGACCGACTGAGGTACAGGAAAAACCGGAGAGCCTGTTAGCTCCATCAAATCCATCCAGTGTTTCAGTGTGAACCAAAGTGGTGAAATGAGCTAACAGGCTCTCCGGTTTTCCCTGTACCTCAGTCGGTCTGAGGATTGTGCCTCTGTTGTCTTTCTCTTTTCCTGGGAAGATGAACTAGACTCTATTACGATCACATCAGCCATTCAAAGACCAGCACAGAGGGACCGTAGAAAACCCACTGACCCTTAAATCGATCATGGCGGACACCACTGTTCTCCTCAAAGGTTCAGCTGTCGGAGCCTGAGGGCTTTTCCCACATATTCAGTCAGAAAATGAGTCATCTGCAGGTATCTACGCTGGTTTAGCCACATGATTATTAAATGTAATAAAGAGTCAACCGTGACAAACAAATGTACAAACCAGCTGAGGAACTGTAGGAACCTGCCCACCTGTTGAGAACATTAAAATAGTCTCTGCCTTCGGGTCAGGGTTCACTTACAGGGTATTTTAGTTTGATGTTCCACTGGAAGTATGAGCAGGGTTTATACAAAGTATAAATCTCCTGAAAACCTTTTAAGTTAGTCCTGAGGGCTTTGTGCACACCTGGCTCCTGTGTGCTCAGGTAAGATATAAAACTAAAACACTGCAGAGTATTTATAGAAGTGAGAAGAACCCGCATCTGAGTTTCTGGACTCACAGAGGTCTTAATGTTCCCACACATCTATTTGACTGACACAGTAACGGCTTAACTGTGAAAAATCATCAAATCACAAATTCAGAATCAGAACCTGCCTGGTATTTGATGGTAGAACATAAATAAGTGATTTGAGTTGAATAGTTGTGTAATTCAATCACATGAATCACAAGACTGAGAAGAAAACAGCAACATTGAGGACACAAATCAATTTAAAGGACCCATTCTTAGTTTGAGGGAACGATTCATCGAGTTTTATTTCTCCTGACACCTTTGGGCTCCGAGTGATAAAGGGAGAGTGAAAGGAAAATGACAGCTGTAGAAAGAGAAACAGGAAGAGAGCATCCTCCCTCTTCCTGTGTGAATCAGCTGGGATTGCGATGGCAGCGGAGGACACGCACCTTTGATCGAATAACAAAGCGTCTCCGTCTGTGCGGCTCTGGCTTATCTGGCTGCCTGATGAAAATTACCCTGCACACTGGACTCATAGACTTTAATCAGATATGACCGCAGTCAGACAAATGCCTGATTCCACCTCATCCACTCTCCTCTGTCCCCTCCGTCCATCCTGCAGGTTGAATTAAACTCTAGTGTGACTGGACGCTGCTGGAGGAAAGTCATCCTGTCTCCATGAAACCATCAAGGTCACTCTCTATCATGTCAGATCCTAATCCTCAGTCCACAATCCTTATTCTCTGCACCCTCGTCCATGAAATGAACATCAGTATGGACCTGCTGTTTAATACACTTTCCAGTTAGTCACAGAAGCTGTTATGTCTTTATTCTTTTCAAGGCGGGAGGACTGGAAACTGCACAGGGACCGACTCTTTCTAGAAACATCCGAAGTGACGGACGAAAGGAAAACGTGGGATCGTGAAAAAGTCTTAAATCACAGGGAAAATATTTCACTTTCTCAGCCAACATTAATCAGCAGTGGTGTTCCAGATGTGCACTTCAGTGGTTTATTGCATGTGGATGATTTTTTGACAGCTAATCAGTAAAAGGTGCTGATTTCTTCTGTATGTAATGAAAGATCAGTGCAGTGTACGAGAAGAACTACCCACTTTCAAACCAGCAAAATCACATTTGTCAAGCTCTGCACAGCAAAATTACTATAATAATAATAATAATAATACCCAGTAATATTCTACAAACCACTAGAAAGAAAATGTTCACCACTGAAAAAAAACATCACTATTACCAGTTATTTTTTTAAATGTAGTCGTAAATGTGATAAAGGAATAATAATCAGTCTCAAACCCAACAAATTCAATGTAAGGCCCCAAAAGGCAGCAAATATTCACAGCTGAGAAGCTGGAATGAGAGAATTCTTGACATTTAAACACTTTTTCAGGTGTAAGGTACCAACATACAACAGACACGTCTGTGCAACCACAAAGTGACAAACCTACAGATCTTCAGGTCGACTCCACACCAGCCCAAACAAGAGAGGCAGAGGCCTAGAAATTCAATTTGTGAGGAGCATCTGTAGCAGACAACAAGCCCCGACTGTACACACATAAGGATCCAGACCCAATAACCTTCATTTCAAACCATTTCATCTTTAAAAGCACAGCACAGAATCACCTGCAGGATATTTGCGTAATCGTGTCAGAACGGGTCAACCTTCATCTGCTCCTCCGCTCCTGCCTGGATATTCTGCAGGTGAATAGGACACTGGGACACTGGGACATATTGATTTTGCACCAGTGAAGTGAAATTGGCTCGATGTATTTTGAGTCCCTCTACCAAATCCACCACATCCTCTCCAAACTGGGATTCATAAGCAACAGCAGAACATCTAGGATGGAATTTACTGTTTAATGTGAGTTCCCTTGGTTGGATCTTGGTTCAGCATCACACTTGTTGCCCCTGAAAGCAGAAAAACATAAAGCTGAGGGACTGGGCTGTTTTCCCTCATGTGAACTGATCCAATCCTCAAGTGTTGATGTGGAAAAGGGGAGTTAAGCACAGACCCGGTGAAACCTTAAATGTATTCACCTTATCTCACCTGCCGGAGAGGACAGGTCATGTGACCACCTCAGTCCAAGGGTGTAGATTTGCATATGGATATTAGAGACATGTCCCATATCTGAGCAAAGCTGCTACCCAATCAGAGACCAGTATTCCCAGAGGCAGTTGGACTGAATCGTTTTGACTCGTCCCCTTTCATAATAGGCGAGAACGGTCGGACCATCGAGACGGTTCCTCCCCTGCTCTCTTCCTTTCATTTACCCCGAACAACTTTGTGAAATGAATTCCACTTTTGTCCTTAATGACGGTGCACATTTGTTTCTGCACATGTCAGGTCTGAACAGCTACAGGTGACGCAAAATCTGGATTTAAGTCTCATGGTCTTTATCTTCTGATCTGATGAGCAGCGATTATTTTCATTGCATTAATGACATCAGAGCGGGTGATGCTTTTCAGCTGCAGATTAATTTTAAAAATGGACATCCAGTGTCTCAATATTCCAAATGGAAAAATAAAGGCGACTGATGTTTTTATCAGTGAGATTGTTTTTAATCAGTCACACTGTCTTTTATGCTTCGTTCTGTTTGAGGCCCAGACCCACAGCATTTTCAGCTGAGCTCTTTCTCTGTTCGGTCTGTCCTGCTGAGGCCGACGGCTTTTACTTGTGCCAGCTGGTCTTTCTTCACGGAGAACCAGCTGACACTTGGCTAAGACTCACTCCCTGTTCACCTTTGAACTTGTGTATCTCTGCGAGCGCCTCCGACCCCATGCCAGCTGCAGCAGCTGCACAGTGACAGATCAGATGAAAATTAGGATGGCCATTAAAGAGACTGAGAAAGTTTAGTATTTAGGTTTTTCAAATTTCACTTTGACTTCAGGCACATATTCAGTTGCATATTTTCATTTAACTTTTTTTTTTTTTACAGGAGGAACTTTCAGAGCTGTGAAGATGTGATGAAGGGATCCACCAATTTTCTGTGACCTTCTATATATTTTCAATGCTGCTCTGGTGAGTTGTATTCCGATGCTGTCCTCACCTCAGACATGACACCAGGCAGAAACACGTTTTTACCTCAGTATCAATGGGAATTCACCCTCTTTCCTAAATAGGTTCCCACGGGGTTTTCCAGAACAGCAGAGCTAATTACACTCAGTGATGAGCATAGAGCGATGCTGTCAGTGTGTGAGCTAATGTTCGGATGTGTCTGTCCCACAGCTGAACCAGAGGCGCAGCACATCTGGCACAAGGAGTCCCCCTCAGCACCCTTAATGATCCAATCCATCTCTGTTTAATAACTGATCTGTAGCAGCAGCAGTTTGCTCTTGTCTCCAGTGGATGACGATCATTTCAGAAAGCTCACAGGAGTAAACATGACGCTCTTTGCTGTCTTTGCAGCTTCACAGTAGGAATTAAAATAAGCACAAGACATTATAGACTCTGAAAACACACAACACAACAATAAGATAAACTTTTTTCATCCCCAAGGGGAAATTCAGGCAGTTGGTTAATAAGTTAGTCACTAGTGAGACTAGTCAGTCGTCATCTGCCATTGGCTAAGGTGTTGTAGAGCCTGATGGCAGTGGGGATGAAGGATCTCCTGCATGGTTCAGTCCTGCAGCTCAGTGAGCTGAGTCGTCCACTGCAGCTGCTTCTCTGCTCCATCAGGATGTTGTGAAGGGGATGGTCAGTGTGTTCCAGGATGGACTCTACCTTTGTCTGAGCGCGTCTCTCCACCACAGCCTCCAGTGAGTCCAGCCTCATTCCAGTCACTGAACCAGCTTTTTGCACCAGTTTGACCAGCTGCCTTGCTGCCTCCCCAGCAGACTGCAGCATAAAACACACTGGGTGCCATAGTTTAGTGGCAACACCCAGAATTGTACGTGAAGTCTGCTGTGTACAGAAAAGGAACCAAAACAGTTCCCTGTGGGGCCCCTGTGTTGCCCAGAACTCTACCAGAGATACAGTTTCCCAGCCTGACAGACTGTGGCCTTTCTGTCAGGTAATCTGTGATCCAGGAAACAAACGATGAGCCAACACCCATCAGCCCATCACCCCCCAAGCCTGCAAGACCTTTCTGCGTTTTCCCACCTTACCAGATATAGATAAATGATACGATCAATTTTACAGTAAGTCTAAACACAAACCACAAAATGATTTTGTGCTTAATAAAAAAAAAAAGCAAATGCTAATGAGATGCAAACCACACGCAGGTCAGACACCCTGTACTCCCATCCACCAGCCTGACCTCCACACTCCACCCACACTGCTGCCTCAGTCTTGCAGCTCAGTGATCAAGAACAAATCACACTGAACAATAGCCATAAATCATTAGATGCATAAAAGTTTTATAACAATTGATGCCTTAGTTTGTAACTGAAAGGAGTGTACATGAACTCCATGGTCCAAAGATAAATTCCAGGATTTTTAATTTTTAATTATTTTAATTTTTAATGCAGCCAATAACCCACAAATTTGTCATTGGGTTTTATTGGGACAATGTGTTCAGAAGTCATCCTGAACACATGGCACACATCTTAAATGTTGGGGGAACATATTAACATGATAAAAACAGCCATAAAAAGCCAACCAACATTCAGTGATCCTGCATGGAAACAGCTTGTTGATATAAAAATTCAGTGATGGGGGAAAACAGCTTGGCCCAGTAGACAAAATATCCAACGCCTGCCTACTGTAAGTCCTGGATTACCACTGCAGTGTAATTTCAGGGGTATTAAAACAGAGTTAGTCAAAGATGTAGCTGGATAAAGAGAATAACTTCGGTTCTGCTCAGAATATAAACAGCTCAGACTGGTGGACACACAAGGTGAAGTCAGTGATTGACTGCGACCCCTCTGATAGTAAAGTGACTGATCAATACCACGTTAATGCATTCCCCTCGTGCTCTCTCCTTCCGTCCAAGGGCACCTGTCTCAGCCCATTTACAGTAGTGCTGGTTCTTTAGTCGCCATGAATCATTGAACAGTCGGTCTCTTTTCTGCTGCACAGACAACATGCTGGGGGTTTCCCTGGTTTACCAGCGGTCAGGTCGATGCCACTTTGAGTGAATGACATGTTTGATTTGAACAGTTTGACATGATACAACCTCAGCTCTCAGTGTTAAAAGACTTTCTGTCAGCAGGTATTGCTTTAAAAACATCCAGAGAAGTGGCTCTTCTTTCAAAAGTTCATATTCAGTAAAGCATCTTGCCTCATGCACTTTTGTTTTAGACAAGATTCATTTTGTGATCTCTCTCTCATGGCGGATGTGATAATGGAAACCTCTGGCAAATTTCTTGAATAGGCCTCGAAGCCTTTTCCCCAGTGAAACACATTTGTTTCTGCAGCTTTTCTCTCCTCAGACATCCTCTCAGGGAAGACGGTCTTTTCACAGCTTCACTCGGTGTGTCAGAAAGACAAAATCTGCTCTGAAAATTTAATTAGCACAAAGTTTGAGCTGGAGGAGCCAGGGCATGTACAGACAGGGCCGCCCTGCTCAGCTAGAGGGAGATTCCCCTGATCTCAGCAGACAGACCTCACCCCGAACACGCAGAGGTCTTTGATGGATCGATCTGCACGTTTAGACGCTTGCTAAGTCCAACTCTGTCCCACAGCCTCCAATCAGGTGTTGCTGCGATGAATTAAATCTTTTGAGGTTTGAATGCGAGGCCTCTTAAGTTTACACTGAAGGAACTCTGAATCTACCAAGTTCATTTATGTAAATTATGTCATATAAGTTGTAAAATCTCTAGTAACTATTTTTTAATCTGCCAACTGCCAACTTTCACTGTTAGAGACAGATGTGGTCATGTTTTTTTCTAACCCCACACCCACCGACTCTGCCCTTACGATCTTCAAGCAGCTAGAAGCTTCAGTGCAAAATCAGAAATCGTGACCCTGGTACTCCACAGTTCAGAGCTGCCCTCTAGAAGGTTGAAGGACGTTTCAGAAACTGATTAAAAACAAAGTGGAAACCATAAATGTGACTCCAACTCTATTTTTCCATGATGCCATGATATCCTTATCTTCAGGATAAGGACTGTGTGTAGTGTAATCACTGTGGATCTGCTGCAGCCTCACTGTAGTTTATATTTATGTGGGTGAAGGTCTTACCTTCCTGTGGTCGTCACTGTTGTTGGCGTCACTCAGACCAGGGAACACTGAGCACGCTCCTCTGACGCCGTGATTTGTTCCGTGCCATTTACCATCCCATCTCTGTGAAGTGCTGGGAGGGACTGAAACAGCAAACAGATGCAGGACAAGACGTCAGGACAGTAAAAAACCAATGATGTTCACTAATGAAGCTTCACTAATCCCACTGATTTAATTTTACAGCAGATGGAAATAACTGCCAGTCTGTGTGAAAATGTGACCTCACAAACAGGAATCAGCAAAAACTGGATCTCTCCCTCTGTGCTGAGCCAGAGCAGCAGTGATCAGCTCAATAACCACTCAGACCTAAATGTGACTGTTTGGTCATGCAGACCTATCCACTAACATGAGCCGGTGACTTTGCTGGAAAGGTGTTGATTATCTCTGCTGGATCTGTGATTTTGTAAAAAATAGGAGCTGAGAGCAAAAACAGTGGCCAATGTTTTTAGTGTATGAGGCCAGTTAATGGTTTTACCAGTAGTAGGTGCATCCATCCATTATCTTAGTCCTAACCAGGGTCCCAGGGATCTGCTGGAGCCTATCCCAGCTCTCTTTGGGTGAAAGGCAGGGGTCCACCCTGGACAGGTCCCCAGTCCATCACAGGGCCACATAGAGACAAACAACCTCACACACTCACACTCACTCCTATGGGCAATTTAGAGTCACCAATCAACCTGACATACATGTTTTTGGACTGTGGGAGGAAACCAGAGTACCTGGAGAAAACCCACACAAGCACAGGGAGAACATGCAGACTCCACACAGAAAGGCCCCTGATGGGTTTCAAACCAGGAACCTTCTTGCTGTGAGGCAACAGTCCAGTAGCAGGTGCATTACTGCAATTTTACTCGGCCTGTACCTGTCAAACCACTTAGTGAACTTCTGTTTCTAAAGGTGCTATATAAATAAAAGTTATTATTATAAACAGTTATTATCATTTTTAGCCATAACTAGAGTTTTACCACAGTCCTGGAAACCATTAGTGTCTGATCCCTGACGGATGTCACTAATAGATAGAGTCAACAGGTTACAGTAACATTTCACAGGCAAAGCCCACCCCATCAGAAGCACATGAGTGGGTGCAGTGGGTGCAGTGGGTGCAGTGAGTGCAGTGGGTGCAGTGAGCAGGCTGCTGCTGTGGGAAAGGCAGGAAAGTGGACTGAGAACAAACACTTACAGGGAATCAGGCCGACGGACAGATGGTCAGGTCCACAAACAGGTCACTGGAACAGACAAAAGGTAGAACCGGTAACAGGCAGCTTGGCAAAAACTTGAGTCCACAGCACAGAAGACAACAATCCAGCAACTGAGTAGGAGAAACCAGGCTGGTATATTTGCAGAGGAGCTGATGAGGAAAATGGAGAACAGGTGGGGCAGGTCTGGTAATAGTAATGGAGAACAGGTGTGTCAGTGGAGCTTAGAAAAGAAATTAAGTCCAATGTGTGGCTGGAGAGTTGTAGAAGACTCCAGGAAGGTACAATGGGCAGCATTAACAGGACAAATTAACCAGAAACCTTCTTAAGGCCCAGAGACAGTCGACCAGTGAGCAGATCTACAGCAGGCAGGCTATGAGTTTATTAAGTTTAAGATCCAAACTCCTTTTAGATTCTGGTTCTAAAAAACAAATGAATATTAACGTTTATGCTGATTTTGCAATTAGAACATTTTGTTAAGATTAATAAATTATTAAGTTGTGACCAAGACATTGGGCTTAAAACATTTTGAAGTTCAGAACCTCATTTAACTCTGGTCCCACTATGATCTCTATGTTTTTAGGATTGAGTCTTGGGTTTAAGGGCGGAGTCAGGGAGACTAAAATCCAGGGTTGTTAGTGTTAAGGCTCCACATGTGACCCAAAGTTTGTCACCTGTCAGTGAGGATGCAAACCCTGTGCAGACCCTTTGAGTCCACAAAACCTGATCATAGTATGATCCACAGTTTGCATCCATGTCCATCAGAGGGCAAGCAGTGAGCACGTACAGTAACACTAATGAGTGTGAAGGGCTGGGTATACACTGTCCCCACTCTACACCCCCGCTCTGCAAACGTAGATCAGGGCTGGGTGTTATTAATCCATTTCTAAACTCACTGGTCCAGTTAATAAATACATGACATCAGATCGCCGGAGTGACGAGCTGACTGACACTCACTGCACTAATAACTGACAAAAGACTATAGGAATATATGTGGGACAGATGAGGACACAGCATCTGGCCCTTTCACACCTCATTGAGTTGATGGAATACTAATAAAAGCCATATGACAACAGCATACTAAGTGTGCAATTAATATTCTAAAATATTCCTGCGCCGCATGTGGCAGAGACCTGTTCGAGGCTCCCTCGCTGGCAAAGTGACGGCTCTGTCTCTGCAGTTAAAAGGAGATGTCCTTATTAACCTTTTCCCCGAGCCTTCGACCAACCAGCAGGTTCTGCTGGACTCTCGCAGTACACAGGTCGGTCTGACAGCAGCCAAAGAATCTCTTTTTTCCTCTAAGCTCAACGGCCATTAGGAGCTAATTGATTGATTTAGAGATTAATCAAATGTCAAAGATAAAATGTCACTGTCAGTGTTTTACAGTCTGGGTCTCAGATCAAGGTGATCGGTGAAGGGCAAGCTGGGTGTCAAATCCATCCTCCCTGGACAAACATGGTGTTTGTGTTTTCAATGTGATGTGTTTTAGAGGAGCAGGTCGAACTAGGGACAGAAAATGAGTAAAGGACTTTTCTGCTCAGACTTTTGTGAGTTTGATTCGTGTCCCCACTGGTACGTAATATCAGTCTGAGTTCATTCATTCATGAAGCAACAGGTGTGAAGCGATTGTGCGGTGAATGATGATGATGTTCCACAAACATCAGGTCATTCTTTGGCTTGCTCACCTATTTTAAACACCCTGAAACAGAGCTCTTTACCTGTGTTAGAGTGTAACTGTAAGAGGATCAGAGCACAGGGACACAGGACTGTGGCAGATTTCTCCTCTGCCTCTCGTTTTTGACTTTCACTGTGTTTTTTCTGTCGTCATCCCTCTTTAAAATCTTTCTCTGCAACATCCCAGAATGACTTTCTAGTGCAGCTGCACAGAAATAGTCTCTGGAGACACACACACACACACACACACACACACACCAGGCACTCACACATTTATTATACGTGTCTCCTGGGGATCCTCTGGCAGACAGATAAGAGGCAGCAGAAAAAGCCCAGAAAAGCCCTCTGGTGTAGATGATTGTCAGCTCCAGAAATTCAGACCAGGTTTCTGTCAGTCTGCTGTGAACAGGAGCCTTTCCCTGGGCTCATCGCACTAACATGTGTTAGTTTAATATTTCATGGTGCAAGCTGGGCTGCATCTAGCTCAGGAAGGGGGCGTCATTAGTGAAATGCAGTGACTGATACTTGTTCATCCATCCAGACATTCTCTGTACTGTTCAGTCCAATTCAGGCTCGTGGTGTGTTGGAGTCAATCCCAGCATGCAGTGGGTGAGAGGCGGGTGCACCCTGGGCAGATCAGCAGTCAATCACAGGGCTATGGGTAATTTAGAGTCACCAACCATCCTGACCTGCATGAGTTTGGACTGTGGGAGGAGAAAACCCACACAGACACAGGGACAACATGCAGACTCCACACAGAAAGGCCCCGGGTCCACCTGGGTTCAGACCCTAATCCTGACCTGCATGTGTTTGGACTGTGGGAGGAGAAAACCCACACAGACACAGGGACAACATGCAGACTCCACACAGAAAGGCCCCGGGTCCACCTGGGTTCAGACCCTAATCCTGACCTGCATGTGTTTGGACTGTGGGAGGAGAAAACCCACACAGACACAGGGACAACATGCAGACTCCACACAGAAAGGCCCCGGGTCCACCTGGGTTTAGACCCTAATCCTGACCTGCATGAGTTTGGACTGTGGGAGGAGAAAACCCACACAGACACAGGGACAACATGCAGACTCCACACAGAAAGGCCCCGGGTCCACCTGGATTCAGACCCTAATCCTGACCTGCATGTGTTTGGACTGTGGACTTGCTCTTCCATGGTTTTAATAGATTCACTTTAGTTAAACTGCCTGTGGACCAGGTTTACAAACAAAGTCCTAGTTTTACTGGAAATCATTTTTAAATGAGAGAATTGATTCATCTGACATGTTTGAATGTGAAGCTACACTCATCAGCAAAGGAGCTTCACATGTCGAGTGGATTCATCTTATAAAAATGTTTTTAATCACTAATAACAGTCTGTTCCAAAGCAGCAGATCTCAGCAGGTCACAGGACTGTAACTCCTCCAAATGAAAAGCTTTAATTAGCTGCTTTTATCTTCTGTTTGTGAAAGGCTCCAGCTGGTTTCTGTGCCTTTGATTAAAAAAACTCTAAATAAGAAGTAAAGAATGAGATCATCATTAAAAAAGCAGATATTTGCAAACACCAGGCATCAGAAGCAGCTCCTCACAACTGGATGTCAAATCATAAAAACAGAACGAGCAGTTCCTGTCAGGGATCCAGTGAATTTGACTTCATACAATATCAATCTGACTGAGTTCCACGTTAATCCTTACATGAGAAATTTAAGGAGCCTTTAATGTGTAAATATTGGGTCCGTCTCCTCACTAAACCCGCAGTGACCTCAGGCTGCACAGGGCTAACGATATGATATATATTTAGAATATAACAATGAGCAGTGTGTGAGTATATTTTGCTGTTGCTGTCTGTTTTGCAGTTGCTCTGTTGATGTGGATGATATTATCTGCTAAGCTGCTTCATCCTGTCGGCGCCTGCTGCATCAGTGTGTGTGGCCTTTTCCAGCAAAAAGCAGGTCACTTTGAAAGCTACAGGCCCTCCCTGTCCACTGTGGACGGGTCAGCAAAAAGCAATTTGCATCTTAACAGCGTGACAGGGGTGTCACTGCCGCCCGAGCTCTCCGGGTGAAGAAGAGCCTCCTGTCAGGTTTGACATCTCCGTAATAGAGCAGCATGTCCACGCTGCAGCCGAGATTAATAATCCTGTGCTGAGTGATGACATGTAGTTTATTCTCCTCAACAACCGGGCAGGTCATTTCCACTCAGGGCAACTCAGCTTTGATTACGTCATGAGAGGGTCACCGGTGTCATACTGGACATACATACAGCTGGACCTCACTAAACATTAAGACGTTTGGACAAGACAATGTTCAGTGACAACGTTTGAGCTGCACTTACAAGACAGAACTAGTTTGCAAACGTAGCTACAGACTTTCAGGGCTTTTGTCCTTTGCCAAATGTGATGATTCAACGTTTGAGGGACATTTACACAGCACATCTTTCCCATGCAGGTGTGTGGAGCAGAAGGTGTTTGTAACTATGGTGAATGGCATCGCATCTGAAGCAGAGGGGGGGCTGCTGATGGATGGCTGGGAGAGCAGCAGGAGTGTTGGAGTTGGTGGACGGGACGCTTTGATCAATGCGTCTGCACACAGACAGTCAGGAGATGTAGTGGCTGCCATGTTCAGACCCCATTGTTTAATCCAATACATCATTTTCACGCAGGCGAAGGTTAACGGGACAGAGATAACCCATGAAAGGATCAATCAGTCATGCTGAAATGTTCCTCCAATTTGGTCTCTCCTCTCTCCAACAGCCACAAACACCTTCCACAGGTAAACAGACAGCTGATAAAGCTCCTCAGGAGTTGTTCTGGTTTTCATTCTTTGTACTTTTCCTGCTTGTGTAATTTGTCTTTCTGCTTCATCTGAGCTGAAGCATTGAGCTGGCTTTGGGTGCATGTTTAGATAGCCCAGACATCCATTATCAGGCCGAGACAAACCCGATTTAGAACCTCTGTAAAAGAATTACTCAGGGGGAGAAGAGAGTGCCGTGATTCTGTCTCCTCCTCTGCCCTGGCTGCTGTCGCTGCTCTTTAATTGCTCTTCTAATCAATTAAAAATGGTTTCAGCAGAGCGCATAAATGAGGCAGGCCTGCAGATCTGTCAGACCCTGAGAGGTGACTACACAGAACAGGTTGCTGTGTTCACTGATCACATTTTCAAGTGGAAACTAAAGTGTGATCTTTTGCAAAGTGGAACTAGCAGTGAGGTGCAGATGAAGCCTGTGGGCGAATGTTGAAAACAAACTGTGTGTGTGGGCCACGTTTGCTAAGGTGCTGCTGAGACAGTGGCTTCATGAGGCTGGATTTGAAAGCTGTGGAAAGTGATCACAGCAGGAACTGGGGCTGTTACTGTTTCAAATTAAAGCAGTAACGTGTCATTGGTTCACATTCAGCTCATACAGGGCGACGCCTGCTGTCAGGAAGCTGCTCCTTGCACGGCCGACCTTGTGTTTGTGGGTGCACATCAAAAGGACTTGTCTCAGTGTCTCTGGTGATTATCTGATCAGCACGACTTTGCCCTGTCCTCCATTCTGACTGACTGCTGTAGTTTGTGACAGGTCACAAAGGCAGCAGCAGGTCGAGCTGAATTGTAAGACGGCTCTCTACTGGGCCACAAGCCGACCTTTGCCAAACAGTGTTGACCGCCCAGTGTAGTCTGGACATTTTGAATTGAGCTCAGGTGAAGCTAAACCTGCCGTCTGAGTAAATCCACCTGCAGGGTCTGTTGCTGTGTTGTGTCTGTTGTTTTATCCACCTCTGTCATCCCAGAGGGAAACATTAGCTTTAGTGAGGTGTACCTTACAAAACTACAATCCCCAGCACTGTTGATATTTCCACTCAGTTGATTAGAGCTTTGTGCTGCTGTTCCCCTGGACCCTCTTGGTCCATATTACTGACAGTCACAGCATTTGAGGATTTCTGTGGCGGTTCGGTGTCGAGGCCTCTGTCTGTCCTGCAGCCGTTTTGTTGCTGCCTGTTTGATCAGTCAGATGTGGACTTTGTGTTCGCCTTTAACAGGACCTTTAAAGAGGCCTGTGACGTGTAAGGACTGACAACACCATGAGGAACGAGCCACCATTTCCACAGTTATTAAGACGGTTTAATAACTAAATTCTTGCAAATCAGCTCCAGTGGCCGTCCCAGGCAGCGTGCCAGGCTCTGAATGAAGCTGTGTGCTGGGCCTCCTTATTCTGTGAAAAGATTACAGGGCTGCTGAACCTAATGACTCCGATTTTTCCTCCAGGTATAGAATAATTAATGTAATTAGGCCTTTTATCTCCGCTCAGGCTTCTTATCAAAGCTGTTTCCTTATCGCTTCTGGATATTTAATTAGAAAATCTTCCTAATTAATGATTTTGCAAAATTAAAGTTAACTTCAACCAGTCAAGTCCCTTGTTAATTGTTGTTCAGAGGCATATACTGAAAACTGTCGGCCAGCTGGGCAGCGGTGGGAAGGAAGAACAGCTGCATGACTCGTTATCTTTTAAAGGCACATTTGCTGTGGTTCAGTCTGTCTCCAGCAGCAGGCAGCTGGTTTCCTCAAATAACCTCCGATAAAGCCTCTGTCCACTACCTGCTCAGCACCAAGCAGAAACCAGCCGGTGAACGGAGCGAACGCTGAGCAGCTAAAGAGACGGGGAAATATCCAACACTCCAAATGAATCACAGTCTGGCTCCATGGTGGCAGGAGCTGTTTACTGTTAGACACAGTGTGTTCCTAAAGCCCAGGCTGTGTCTGTCGACCCGTGGTGGAGATGAAATCCCTGGAGGATGAACTTTTACAGCTGCTGTGACTTTTTCCACATCAGCAGGTTAAAGCTTTAATTTGTCAAATACCTGAAAAACTACTGACATTCCCATCATCCCCGGCTGCATGTAGTCCCTGCTAAGATGACGAACACTGCAAAGATTTCTGCAAAACA
The DNA here is from genome assembly GCF_900324485.2 of Mastacembelus armatus. NCBI lineage: Eukaryota > Metazoa > Chordata > Actinopteri > Synbranchiformes > Mastacembelidae > Mastacembelus > Mastacembelus armatus. The sequence continues at coordinate 1,814,549 of NC_046636.1, read as the reverse complement.
TCACCAAACCACCGTCACTGTGACAGCATGCTGCCACCGGCACTCTGCTAAAAGAGTTCCTGTGCAGCCTGATCCACACACTTCAGACACAATCATAAACCTGAGCATTTGTTTCACCTTTACCTGCCACTTCTCTCCTGTTCACGCACTTTTTTTTTTTTTTTTTTTTTTTAAATGGCAGCAGACGGAAACGCAAAGCACACTCTCATAAATCACAGGTGTTTGTGCGCTGAGGCAATCCTCTGCAGGCTGCTGGAGGGTGTCGGGCGTTGCACTCCCCGAGGGGAACAAAGAGGTAACCATGGTGCAGAAAGAGCAAACAGGAAACTTTGCACACTGTGCTCCAACACTGGATCCACTCAGTCAGGAAAAGTCAACCGCAAATGAGTAAAAACTGGGAAATGGACTGACTATACGTAAGTAAAGGGTTTTGTTTTCAGGTAGAAGCTCCTGAGTGGAATGAAGAAAAGCTATTTTTACATGATGTGCTGTTTTTGGCTTCATGAGGAACAGAAGAACAGATTTCTCTGATATCGGTCTGTGACTCCAACAAAGGCCTTGAGGCTCCTGGTCAGCTGCAGGACTGATGTGTCTCCTGCCTCTGTTTTTGTCTCCAGGGGATCCCAGTCGCCTGCATCATGGCCCAGAAAAACACAGTCCCCAGACTTGTTGTCAAGATCGTGGGCAGCAAACAAGTCAAGCAGTTTATTGAGGAGCCACAAGTGTGAGTATAAGAACAATGGGCACAGTTACTGTGTGACATAAGCAGCAGATCAGAGATTGGCCAAGATGATCTTCACTCTGGTCTCTCACACATCACACTTCACTACACAAATAAGTTTCTTCTTCCTCTGAAATTTATTATAATGACGTAAATCTGACTGTTGACTAATGGCTGGAACTGAACTGAAACTGTGCAATCCTTAAATTACTGATTCCATTTTCAATCATCTCTTCCTGTAGTAACAGATAAACTCCCACTGAGGGTTATCTTGTATTTTCTTACGTATTTTATTTGCATTCACACAATCATCATGTGCTGTGTCATTTCGGAGCCTGTGAGCTGTAATTACGGGTCGTACAAATGGAGGTGACTTGACTTAATTTGGTTTGGGTCAAAGTTTATATTTTGCGGTGCAGACATCTGACCTTCATATCATCTTTATGTGCGTTCCTGAACAGAGACACACACGACATGTCAAGGAAAAAAACAGGAAACCGTCCTGCTGAAGCTGATCATTTCGAGAAACCTCCAGAGGAGCCCAGGTCTCCCAGACGTGTGCAGGACAGAGGGGATTCTGGAGTCTGGGCTGTGATCAACCAGGTATCCAAACAACTCAGATGTGCATAAAATAGTTAGTTCATTAACGCAGAAATATTACTGATAATTTATGTTGCGTTATAATATCCTTCATTTCAGATAATTTGCATAATTCAAACTTTTGACATCCCAGTGATTTTACCTTGTGTTACTGATAAAGATGTGAGGGCTTGTTTTACAGCTGCATACACGGGCACATTTCATGACCTTTCTCTTCAGGTTCCCGACAGACTGTGTGTGACTGCGCCCTCTGGTGATTGCTCCAGGTCCTACATTCACCCAAAGACCCTCCACACTGGCCCCAGAGCAGCTGAGGTGCTGAAGGCAACACCACAGGTCCCTCTGTCACGTAGAGACTTTAAGATACAGCCTTCGTTTTATTCCAGTAGCACTGTCCTGAATGACTCACGGCTTATGCGAGTACACATTCAGACTTTTCAAGGTCACAAGACAAAACTCCTGTGTGTTAATGAAGACGAACTACAGTTTGAGACACATTTGACAATCGTTTTACTAGAATTAAGGAGAATTAAGCTAAATATTTAAAAGAACAAATTCACCCCCACAAATCCTGCTCCCCTAAATCTTTAAATCGACCCAGATTTTCTTTGTTTTGGACAATTAGGAGGTTGGGTACTAACTTAAACCTTAAATTATTAAAACACAGGCCACTTCACCTTGGCCTGTTATGGATTTCCAATTCCAAACATCTTCCATCTTAATCATATGAATCATTGAATGTGCTTTTCTAATCGATGTGAAGAGAACTGCAAAAATGGCCTCACACTTCATTGTGTCTTCTGTTCTACATGATCCAGATCTGCGACCCCTGTCACAGCTTCATAGCGTTGACAAAGCGGACTCCTGTCAGCAGGACTGAAAAGAAACTGTTTTTCTGGTGTTTTCCAGGAAGATGCGTCTGAGGACGGAGATATGGCCGAGCTGTCGTCGGCTGTCAGAGAGGAGCTGTGTCACTGGCCTCTCTCCTCCCTGACGCCCACGGAGGACGACGTGGCAGCTCTCGATCCCTCCTTCACTGGAACAGTGAATCGATCACAGATCACACACCTGTTTCTGAAAAATGACGTTCCTCTGAAGTTACCGACCTTTTCTCTCCTCCTCCACATGTTTTCTGATGAAGGGGATTCAGAGCAGGTAAAGCAGCTGGACTCCAGACACTCAGCAAACTTTGATCAGTATTGATATAGGAAACCTTAACCACACCGGGGGGGAGCTCTACAAATCGAAATGTCACTCAGTCCGACACATTTGTTAAGAAAAATACTGACAATAGAGATAGACCTGCAAAATTCTGGACTCCGACAGTCTTGGCCGAACTTTGAGCACTGATGCAGGACTGGGGTCTGTTGTGTGTTGTGGGTGTGTAACTTACACTCGTCATTACAGCGAGGATGTTGTCAACATGAACTCACTGGGTGTTTCCAAAGCTTTAAAAATAACCAGATGTGACTGTGCAGCTGATTCCTTCACACTGTGACTGAAATCTGTCCCCAGTGTTTAGTGGGAGCAGCTGCATTGCTGGACGACACTGATACAGGTGTGGTTTTTTTTAGTGAACATCTGGGGGAAGACAGATGTTGACGACATAGAATATGAGTTGGTTTTGACAGCAAAGTGGTATCTCATATCTGTGTCTGCTGTTTAGTGTCGTTCAGCTCTGAAAACCAGAAGAGTGTTTCTGTTGAGCCCTGACAGATTAGATTGTTTTAATGTTCCTGATTGACATTTTAAACAAGCGGTTTATATTAAAAGTTCATAAATAGAATAAATATTAGAATTTAATCCTGAAAAAAAGTCTGTTTCTTTAACCTCAACCAACCAAATAGCTGGATATGACATTGACGTCAGTTATTCACTGTGTGACTGTTACAGGTTTATTACAGAAAACTTCTACAATTCATACGAAGGTCAGCACTCCCTGAGGAACCCCACAGTTGACGGGGGGGGGGGGACCTCAACGTGAACAACATCCTGCTCTGTAGCTGCTCTGCCCAAAAGAACTACATGTACAACTTTTGTCTTTATCCTTTCACCTCTGCGGCGTCAGTGTAGCTGAACAAGGACGAAGCTTATTCACAACTATCTCATCATGAATCGCAGAATCAATGAGGCAAGAAACTCATCAAGTCACCACACTGCATCAGCTCACGACTGTAATTCATTATAATATGATGTAGTGACAGAAACGACTGTTTGAGCGAGAAGATCTGTGCCCCCATATCCTGTCTGTACTGCTGCTGCTTATTTTAGTTCTTGGTGACTATTATTGTTGGAACATTTATCCACAGTTTAACATGTTACGTGTCTTAAGGAAGCTTCACTTACATTTCATATCCCCTGATTGTTCAAGCAGCAACAAATGTTTAGGTTTAACCTCAGCTGCTCCACTCTGAACCTGGCAACTCATGACTTTATTAGTCTGAGTTTATTCATTACCTGAAGTGCCTGTCAACAGTTTTCCCCTGCCTTCTTCACACTCTGTAAAGCCACAGCTGAAACACACTGACGTACTATAAGAACTGAATACTGCTCTGTACAACAGCATCTGAATAAACCAATCTCTCAGCACAAGACAGAAAAGCTTTCTTATTTCGCATCTCTGTCCACATGCACATTAGTGTTGCAGACTCCACACGGGAAATCATCACTGTCTAAACCATGAGATAACCAGGACCATCCAAACATGCTGAAGACATCCAGCCACATCACACAACAAACTGTTTGCTTTTTTCTTTATTTTTTTGTAGTTTTTTTTTTTTTTTTTAAAACATTTCTGATTTTTTTCCCTTTTTCCAGCTACCCCTGCTTTTGGCACTACAAACTTAAGATGACATGTTAGACTGTTTTAAAATGAATGTCTATTCAAAGCCTTCATCTTGTGGCAAGCAAAGTATGAATACAGCTAATAAAAATAAAGGTTTACATTTTTCATCCTTACTTTACACATAAAATAAAAACACTTTTTTGGACCCCCTCAAAAACGGGGGTATTAAAATATTTGACATTTGTATCACAAATCAATGTAATGTGGCAAAAAAACATAAAAACTGTACAAAAATGATAAAATTCATTTAAAAAATTTTGTGTGATCAAACAATGCAAAGAGTACATAATTCTGTTTTGTTATGTTACTGACCATAAACCTAATTAAAAGGAGATGAAAGCTCACTTCTTCTGTTGGATGAAATTCAGGTTGACTTGATGTTGGACATGGGGGACCAGTGGGAAGTTTGGATTTGGATGCACCACAGAACCTGATTAAAAGAAGAGAGGATCAAATGGAGAACCTGTTACCAGTTTTCTCAGCAGTAGGTTACATGTTCGCTGGTTCATCATTTCTGACCTTGGGTTAAGAAGGGTTTGGCGGGCTGGTAGCCTCCGTTGTTCTGCTGGATGAAGTTCTGGGGCATTCGATAGGGCCAAGATGGAGACAGGGTGTACTGGGGGGTTTTGTTGTGCTCCCATAACCGAGAGCCTTGGTTCACACCTACAAGCTGAGCCGGACGGCCGGACTCTGTAGGGACCAGAAAACAAACCACATTCAGTGGCCTCACATACACGACAAAGCCAAATACAATGTAAAACCAAAGCTCATTCATTTTCAACTTTGTGTAAACAGTGTCCCTTCACCCGTGGGATAATAAAGTGCTTCCCCGTCCCAGACGTTATTAATTAACCACTGCCAATGATCTGCAACAATCAAAGTTTTGGTTCCAGCTGCAACATACCTCCTTCTCAAGGTTCACCAAGGCTTCCCTCCAAAATTAACCTGTTTATCTGTAATCAGCTGTTCAAATTTGAAATTGTGTCAAAGTGCAACAGGTCGAGCGTCGTACGTCAGCAGGGTGGTCCTAAAACCAGGTGCGACAAGGAAACTGAACAAGCTGAAAACTCAATGTGCCTTAAAGAATCCAGTGTGTCTCCGGCTGCAGGGACCACTTTATTAGGTACACCTGTACATAAAGCTGGTGTTGTATTACACTGGTATTTGTAATTGTTGTGTCCTCCCTTATCTTAAACTGAATGTGAACTGCAGAAGTTTGATTTCTAGCTGCCTTGATGTGGGGGTGGCACAGAGTTCAGCAGTCAGGGGTCCCCACATTTACCAGATTTGTTTTTGACTTGACCAGAAGAAGGACCGATGCACAGAGCACCACAGACTGGCCCCAGAACCATCTGAAGATACAAAGTCAAAACCTAAACTACTGTTTAGGGATACAGAAACAGGAAGAGACGGGGTCACACACAGACAGTGCCGACCCAGTTCACCCAGTGAATACCTGACTTAACCACCGTGCCGTTGCCCATGAGTGACCCATGCTGTGCCAAGTGGTTGTGCCAGTGTCCTTCCCGTCCTGGCCCGCCGATACCCAGCTGTCTCCCTGCCGGCTGAGCGAAGATGATGCTGGGGTCGTTCAGGTTCATGGGGCTGGGGTTGCCCCCTGAGCCTGTGGGACTCCCATTGCCCGACGCCGAGCGCAGGGCAAATTTTAGGCCAGACGGGGAGGGGGTGGTGGGAGAGGACGAAGTGAGGACTGGTCCATGGATCGGCCAGGAAGTGGAAGGGATGTGCACTGCGGGATGAGGCTGCCCCTGGGACTGGTGTGACTGGTGCTGGTGGGAGGGAATGAGCCCTAGTGTGGTGAGCGCCCCTGGGTGGTACTGAGCCGGGTGGGAGGTAGGGAAACTGAAGAGAGACAGAGGGACCTGGGGGTGAGCAGGCTGCTTCAGGGGACCAGCAGAACTGGTCTTACTGAGGGAGGGCTGAGGGGAACTGGACGACTGGGAGGAGCTCTGAGGGACAGTGGTGGGCTGCGGGGAGTAGGGCGGAGTCTGCCGACTGTCGGACTACCAAGACAAAGAAAGGACAAAGAATCAACAATAACAAAAGTCAAACTGATTTACATGTTCAATTACTCACTTTTTTTCCTGTTTTGCATAAACATTTTTGCAGCACCAGAGGGATAAAGGGCCAGTTCACCTAATTCCAGCAAAATTTTTCAATGTAATTTTTAATATTAATTAATGAATTATTATTAATGAATTATTTGCTACCATTGCATCGGCCCTCTGGGATATAAGTGAAAAAATATTTTAACGTTTGTAAACTGCAAGTGGTACTCACACATTCAGAGGACTGTCTGGTCCTTCCAGGACAGTCTGCTGCCGCCTGAGGAACAGGGATGGAGGAGCTCACTACAGTTCGTACCATATGAGGAGCTGGGGAAAAATAAGACAAAACATTAGCGATTTTATTTTTACACCTTAATGGCCTGAGTATTAGCTGCTAACATTAACCTCTATGAGTCAGACTAGTAGATACCTGGTGCTCCGGCAGGCCTCTGTTTGAGGTGGCGGTACTCAGGGCAGTCCCGCCGCACGTGACCCATGTCCCCGCACTGAAAACAACGTCTGTCCTTCTGCTCCCGCTCCTCCTCTTTCATGTCTTCGTCTTTGTCGTTTTCTTTCTTCTTCATTCTGGTAAAGAAAACGTTGAGTCATGACACCTTCAGTGCAACATGCACACATGAAGTTATAAACATGCGTACTTGTGTATTTATGACTTCAGTGAACCTAAGCCCAGACTCAGTCGGTCTCATCTTTACACACACACCTACAGGAGAGCTTTACTTCACTCAACCCATCAGCTCCAGCTTCAGAAACAAGGATTTCTCCTGTTGTTTCCACAAAGTCTTTCCTTCTCAACGGCACTTTTGTCGCTCTGCTTAACTCGCCACCGTCTGCTCTTGCTTCCTACTTTGACAGTTTTCAGATGATTTTTCAATTTCCCCGTTTCTCCTTCTGTATCCGTCTCACACCTTCTCTCAAGGTACAGTCATTATTTAGCAGCTCGGTCTAAGTGTTGACATTTGTCTAAATAAAAATCACCTAACTTGATGTCCACGTTCACAGGAAAAAATTTCACTCTAATACATTTGCTGTATTAAAGAACAGGCCTGTGGATACACGAAGTAGAAGTTACATGAATCTAACATATTTGTTTGTGTTCAGTATTTTAAGGTTTACTTCTACTGGGGTGAGGGAAATATTTCCATGAAAGAAGCGGGAACAACCTGCGTCTCTTTGGACAGTCCTTCATGTAGTGTCCAATTTTCCCACAGATCCTGCAGCATCTGTCATTGGGCGCCAACTCGCCATCTGTTAACACCTTTGAGTCAAAGAAGTAGTCCTGCAGCAGAACACAGACAGGAGATACTATGACATTTCTGCTCATAGCATTTAATCACTCTGCGTGACTATAGAGTCAAAGAGTGACGTACCACTTCAGTGCCAGGGGCTGGGTAGAAAGGAGTCCCGAACAACTTTCTCCCATTTATAAAGGCCTTCATGATAAAGTTTGTCACTGGAGGAGGAAAAAAAAAAAAAAAAAAAAAAAGAGGCATGCAGCATTTTCACAAAAACTCAAGCATCACCAAGAAAATTTGATGTTGGACATGTTGCATAAAAGCACTTACTTTTGCGAGACACTCCAGCACCAAGATTATGATTTAAATCAAAAGGATCTGAGGAGAAGAAAAGATGAGTGAGTAGCGAAGAAGAAGAAGAAGAAGAAGAAGCAGGTTAACAAAGACGGATGGACAGATCGGGGGTGCACCTTCAATAGCGATGCATTTGCTGGTCCACTGTTTCTCAAACGTGGTGAGGCGCTTCTGTTGGCGGATGCTGATCACATGCTCTTTGAAGTCAAATTCTTCAGTGTAAAAGCGCAGGAGTCCCAGCCACAGCTCTCCCACTGACTCCATGTTGGGCTGCAGCTCCGAGACACGCCGGCGCTGTGTGGGCGCAAGAAACACACACGGCACAAACAGCAGAAGATGTGTCAATAATGCAGCACGATCCCAAATAAAAGCACTGTACTGGTAAATGTTTGTTTCTGTGCGTATTTTACATAGTAATTTAACTCACCAGATCCTCCAGGTCATCAAAAAAGAAAGCATTCCAGCCATCGACCATTCGCTGGGGAACGGTCTTCCCGTCAAAGATCTAGAAAGACGTCATGCAGATTAGCTCAACACCCTTTTAGGTTTCAGGTGTGCCTGGTTTCTTCTGGGTTTAAAAGGTATGGACAGTAATCAGTGACCCGTACCTCCTGCAGAACAGGAATGACTGGCGGCTGCCTCTGCTGCAGGAAGTAAAGCACCATCAGGATGTAAGCATAGGATGAGAGGCTTCCTCTGGACGCATCCCCAATGTCACAGCGCTGTGAGCACAGAGGCAGGTTAGTTACACAGTAATGATGACACAGAAACACTTCAGTGCTCTCAGCTGCTCCTCAGAAATATCCTGTCTGATGTTTAGCGGAAGAGATATCAGCAGGTTTTAGTCAGATAAAGGGCAGGCAGTAGTAAAAGCTGTTCTTTAGTTTAAATTTAGACGACGCAGACACCAGTGAGTAAGTCTGTTTACTAAAACTCATTTGTGTGCAGAGGACTAAAGATGTATCTCAGGTCTTTGCAGTGGGAGAGGCTGCCCACCTGCTTTTTTCCCCCCCTTAACATCTGAAAATTTGATGTCTGTGTTAACGGAAGAACTTAAAAATGCTAAGGCTAGTCTGATTCAAGCAAACACGCTAACATGTAGGTCTATTTAAAAACCAACACCCTCACGTGTGATGACTGAAGAGTCTTTGTTCTATGATTTCCAAGCAGGTCGGTCAACATTTATTCGACGTGCATCAGAGGTAATTATATCCTTGTGACGTGTAAGTCGACACTGAGTTATGTCAACGTGTTTCAAATTCGAGTGCATTGTGACTGAGGAGTAGATTTTTCTCAAGCCTCCATTTCCACATCCCTCTGGGGAACATCGTGTCTATTCCAAACCACATCCTGCCATTTCCTGTAGCTTAAAACGCTGAGCTGGGGATGTTGTTAAATAAAATGCTTTTTGCCAAACAAATAGATTCTTACATACAAACATGATGTGTTCCTAAATATTAGCAGACAGCTGACAGAAGCAACCAAAAAAAGCTATTAGCTGACCCTCTGACCCTGTGAAGGCAGAGACAAGCAGCTGGGTTAGGGGACCTGCAATTATTTAACATGGTTGTTTTAGAAATTAATGTTAGATTGCTGTGACTGATTCATAATTCGACATTCATTAAGGGCTGGCAGTCTTACAAAGGGCTTTTCATAGAACAGACTGGTTTGGTAGCTCAATGAACTCTCCTATAGTTAATAAGCTCTTATTAACAACAGTACAGTATATCAGCAATGAATTTACAAATAGCTGGTTCAACCCAATCCAGATCGCTAAATGGCTTTGAAATCAGATTCGCATCCGACAGTTCATGGACATTCCCAGAGTGAGCTCCCTTTATAAAGGAAGAACCAGAAAAGAAATTGACTCCACTCACTAAATCAGTCTTCACATACCTTTGCAAAGACCTTCATTGTGTATCCCAGAAATTGCACACGAGGATCCAGGGCTGCATATGTGGCCAGCATTCTGGTGTTGTGTTGAGCCTGCAGAGACGACCCATCCAAATGCTTCCATGAAGTGCAATTAAAGGTATGGCTAAGGTCTTTATATAACAGTGAGGGCAGGTTCTGGTCTAACAAACACCTACCAGAGTGTTATAAAGGCTGATATCTCCCTCCAAACCACTCTGTCTGTGTTCAAACTTCACTATAGGCACTTTAGCTGTTGTAATAGGCAAGATGTTCCTCAACCCTGTGACAAAGGGAAAATGGGATCCAGTCAGATCCAGTCCTTAACATATAGAAATATCACTAAAAGACAGAAACCAAAACATTACTTCACCTGTGTGCTTCTTCAGCACTTTGGCAAGGCCCTCAATGATCTCTCTGCAGTTCAGCTTCTGTTCAGATCAAATTTTAATGTAGCAGTGAATTAACTGGAGGGACACATCTCTAATGCTACTGAGCAAACATTACCACTATGTGTGTGTGTGGGTGTGCTGACCTCTGCAGTCTCATGACCCTCCAGAGTCATGCAGATGTCAAGGTCACTGTCACGGAAGCCAAAGCCATTTTTGGATGAGCCAAACAAGCAGAGCTTAGCTTTATCTGTGGATTCACACACAGGAAGAAATCAGAAGTTTGAGCCAGATGTGAAAACACCGAAGGATTATTTAAAAGGGGCTCTGATCAACATCTGAGAATCTGCTGTGTGAAGTAGATTGTGCTTGATTCTCACCATTGTACTCCTTCCGAATAAACCTCTCCAGGCTGCCGAGGATCTGCTCCCTCTTTTGCTGCTCTGCATGTGTAGGTGACAATTCAACTACAAACAGAACAGAAGATCAGTCACAGCAGTAGAGTGGCTAATTGATCATCAATTAGAACACAATTCATCTGCAAGTATTTAGAACCAACTAAGGATATTCTGGGGTTTGAGATGTTTGAATGCTACGTACAGTAACAGAGTTTGCAGAGCCCATCGAGAATGTCTCTGAAGCGGTCGTTCATAGGAGGCAGAGGCTTCAGCTCAATCTTCTTAAAATCTTCAGGACACTCGTCCTTCAGGTGACCATCTCGTTTGCAGATGCTGCACACGACAGTTGGTGGCTGGAAGGAACAAAATTCAAAGACCACAAAAGAAATGATTAATTAACCATGATGGCCTCTAGTACGACAGGGCAAGTGCACATGTAAATAAAAATTCCAAAATACTGAAATCATCCTACAGGAGTTGCAAAACATCACAGTGACAAAACATTTCTGTGGAGCAACATATGGTGTTTGCATAAGACACCATGTTGAAAATAAGGGTTGTGAAAAGAACAACAAACTGAAGTCGGTGCATCATTAGTAAAGCCTGGGCTCTGTCACCAAGTATACATAAACCAGTGGAAATGCCCTCAATGTCAATATTTCACCTAACTGACATAAATCCATCAATGCCGTCAGGTGAGACGATGCTTCTTCTACACAGCAGCTGTAAAAGTGGAAAAGCTTGAAATGGACAGTTTTTCTTTTTTTTTTTTTTTTAGCTTAGCTCTATTACAAACAGTGCAGAAGCTGTAAAACTAGAATTACATCTAGGATTTAGTATTTTGCTTGACTCTGATACAGACTGTATGAAATCCATAGTTACCTTCCCACCCGTGAAAATCATCTTATCAAACACATAGTGCAGATCTTCTGGTGCAGCGGATCCGTCGTTCTCAGACATGCTGTTTTCCTCCTCATCCTCCCCCTCCCTGTCACTGTCCAGCAGGCCATTGGGAGAGAAGGATGCTTTTCCCCCCTCACTGAGAACCATGTCATTGAGACTGGTATCCAAAGTCTTATGAATAGGATCTGAACCATCTTCATCATCGCTCTCAGGCTCCTCATCCCCCTTCTTATCCTGGTGCCCCCTCTCCACGCTCTGACTCTTTCCACCTTTCCTGTCATCTTCTTCCTTGTTCACAAATGCAGAATCCTTCTTCTCAGCTCTTTCCAAATTCACGCCTTGTTTGCCTGTCTTCTTGTTTCTGCGAAGACCCCCCACGTTCTGACTCTGAGAGTAAGCAAAGTACCTGTAAGCCGTACGGAAGCGCTCCTGGATGTATTCGAACACCATTTGGCTGTTCAAGCTTCGTGCAACGTTCCTCTTAAGGGCAAAAGGATCTAAAAAAAGAAAAAAAGTCAACAAGTGAATTTTGATATTTCTCCAGACCTGGAACATGAGTTTTCCAGCCTCCTTACCTTCAATAGCTAGCCTACGGCGAGGCCAGTTCTTCATTTCCCTAGAGAGGAGCTCCTTTAAGCGGATACTGATGATGTGTTCTTCAAGCGCAAACTCCAGAGTGTAGAAACGTAGGAGCTCCAGCCACAACTGGCCCAGGGACACACTTTTACCCAGGTCCCAGGTAAGACGGGTCTTTACAGCAGAGAGATAAAAACGGGTTGATCATGCAACAACATCAACACAGCCCACTGGAATATTATGTGAAATCTAAATTGCCTTTGCACAATGTGTAGTGCGACTCACTAAGCCCTCTGAGTAACGACTTTCATCAGGTTTGTTCTGCTCTGATTTGAGTCTGCTATCTCCTCTGTCTCCCCTCTCATTTCGGCTCTCCCCTCTCCCCTCGGCGGAGCTCAGAGGTCTGTGCTCCCATCGAACAAACATGTCCAATGTGATTCCAGTTAGATGATACTCATCCACATGCTTCACGTCAAAGCCTTCAATCTGAGACAGGAAAAGGGAGTCACACAACAGGGGGGGAAACTCCTATAACATCACTTAGACACTGCAGCTAGTAGTGATATGCTGGTAGTGACTTGTTAGTGTACATCCACTGTGGTCACAGCTTGGGGCTATTTTGTATAAAATGGCTGCAGAAAATAAGGCAAATAAGGTGAAAAATCTGAATTCCAGATGAATTTCCATAGAGTTTATGACATTTACAAAAGTGCAGACATTTTAGATGTAGCACCGACCACAGCAGAAAGAAGATTACAAACCTTGGTGCTTCACCTCAACAAATATGCACACAAGAAAGCAGGAAAGTGATGAGGTCACCCTTTGATTTTCATTTCTCTCTCAGTAAGAAATTATTTAAAATGGTCCATATTAAACATATGGACATTCATTGACACAAAAATGTGTTTCTCTGAAGGCAACTGGAGTTTACAGCTTACGGAAAATGGTTCAAGCATACAGGCTATACATGCACCAGTAATAACACAGAGACCTAAAAAACGTTATGCTTCACCTACCCAGGGGCCCAGGTAGACGGGGAGGATGGGCTCTTTCCTCTGCTGCAGGAAGAAGATCACCATGAGGGCAAAGGAGTATGAGGGAATGCCTCCTTCAGCCTGGCAGTCAATGTGACACAGCTGCACAGACAAACAAGGAGAGACCTGGTTTTTGTGTGCATTTTACCCTTTACCCCCCTGCACCAGGTCATGATGAAATAAGAGCTAGACTTATTAAGAAAATGGCGATTTTTATTGCAGAGTCTCTGGCCTATGTTCTGTCTCTCTCACTTAAAACAGGCGTTGTACCAGGAGGTCTTAAGGTAGCTAAATTTGCACCACTGTTAAAATCTGGTGATTCCAGTTTGGTGAGCAACTACCGCACTATATCTGTCTCACCATTGTTCTCTGAAATTCTTGAGAAGCTGGTATATACTCAATTCTCTAAACACCTTCATGAGACATAACATACTATAACAGAAATTGCTCTCTTGCAATTTGCCCATAAAATATCAGCCGATATAGACAACAGAAAATTCTCACTTGGTATATTGTTAGACTTATCAAAAGTATCTGACACAGTCAATCACAAGATTCTCGTCAGTAAACTCGTCTGTTCTACAGTGGTTACAAAACTATCTAAATGCAGTTTGTATCAATTCAAATAGAGCTACATTTTAAAGTGTGAATCTGACATTAAAAGACATGTATCATCAGCAAACAGTAGAGGGAGTACATTTTTACAAACACTTGGCAGGTCATTTACATAAAAATAAAAGTGGTCCCAAAATAGAACCTTGCGGTATCCCACAGAGTAATTTAGCTCTATTTGAATTGATACAAACTGCATTTAGATAGTTTTGTAACCACTGTAGAACAGTTTTTTTAATACTCTGATCAGAGAGGCAAATGAATCATTATCTATTATTTCTAAATGGATAGAAACAAATAAGCTTTCTCTTAGTATACAAAAAAAACCCCCCAAAAAAATCCACTTTAACTTCAAAGTTTTTTTTTTAATGTCTTCAGTGTGGGTCCCAGTCTTACCCTTGCCCAGTAGCGGAAGGCCAGCACCAGGGGAACCAACCTGGGCTCCAGTTTTGCCAAAGCTGCCAGATGATTGGTGGTAAGGCAAGCAACATCATTACCTGCACTCACTTTACACATGAGTCCACTGCCCAGAAACAGAGGTGAAGAAAGACAACAATAAGAAGTTGGATCAATATTTTAAAGTGATTTTGTGATGAACCACACACCCGCTGGACCACATGCTTTACATTTTATCAAATGCTGATTCCTTAGTTGAAGAGATTTTCTTGTGGTGCCTAACTGTAAATTAGTGTTGGAGCTACAGGTCTCAACACGCAAGCAGGAGTTACATCCTGTAACAACTTGTAGTTAAACAAATACACATAAATATGATCATCGAATACAGCTCACCCTTCTGGCAAAATCTAAGGGTTCCAGGCTGCATTTTTAAAAAGACTTCCTTCTTATAATCATCAGTGTAAAGTTATAAATATATAAAAACTATACTTTGAACCGTTGCTACAGCAGGTAACACCAGACTGCCTCTTAGACATGTATGAAACATCAATGAGAGCCAACTGAGAAAATAAACATCCATAAATATAAAAGCAGACAGGAAACACTCACCTGCTCATATCCCGACAGAACACAGTAGGAACTTTGGCATGAAAATCTGACTCAACGTCAGAAAATTCAGCTTGAGAATAGAGACAAAAACAAAAACAGTCAACATCCTAAACAAAGTTGAAACTGTGCATCTTGAAAATCTTCTGCAGATTGTAATATGTAAACATGTTCTGACAAACAGTAACACAGATTCAGGCAAAGATTTTTGTTCCTTACAGGCTAACATGTTTATGCAACTTTATAAGAAAAAAAAATTATAACTGAAAATACAATAAGCAAAACTTACAGCTGTTCTTAAGAATTTCCAGCACTTGAATCAAGACCTCAGGTTGTGTCATCTGAACAGATAAAAGTAACAGGAGAAAGTGAAACCACTGACTTACAATGTCGTCCCTAATAAGACTAACACTAATGTGTGAAACAGCAGTAGCAGCCTTACTGAGGAAGGGTAGGTGACATCAATGTTGATATCACTGGTCTTGAAGGCAAACCGGGTGAGACATGAGCCATAGAGACGGAGAGAACAGGCTGGAAAAGCAAAGATAACGGGGAAATGTATGAGTTGTATGTGCTGTATACTTCACACTCATTATGACTGCAAATGTGAAAAATGGCATTAAATAAAAAAAGACACCAAGGATCGGGAGTCTAATTTCAGCAGAACCTGAAAACTAAATCACAGCATTACAACCTGAGAGATGCTTCTGTATGATCGCCTCCATCTTGACAACCATGGCCTTGCGAACTTCAAAGTCCTCCTCAGAGATCCCGTGCTGCCTGGCTGATTCAAGCACAGCTGCGTCCACAGCCCTGAGCTGGGCAGGCGAGGGGGGCGGCAGGGCACGCAGCTCATTCTCCTCCTGTTTTTCCTGACACACAAGGACATACAAAGTAAGAAATCCTTTATATCTATTCAGAAGAGCTTTGATTCCCTGGATGACCGACAACACAAACTTAGAATTGCCATACCATTATGTTCTTCTTGTGTCTCTTCTCCTTGATGTGCTTGTGTGCTCCTTGAATGTTCTCAATGTGCACCGAACAGAGTTTGCATAAGTACTGATAGTTTGGGTACTCAGGGGACTGCTGTGAAAACAAAGAAAGGAAAAAGCATTCAGTTTATGCATGATTTTGTATTTTGACCTCCACCTGATCATAAACCCACATGCTCACGACAGAGAAGCAAACAGACCCCCTTCTCAGACAGACTGGTGATTATTTCATAGGGGTATGAAATAATCTAATCTGGACCAGCTGAGATGCCATTATTATTTTTCACACAAAACAGTCCAAGGACCTCAGTCTTTTAAAACTGGTTTGAACTCTGGTTTTTCCACCTGACACTGAAGGTTTGAATGATGTGTTCAGTAAAGGAATAATAATACAATGTTAGATCTGAGCATTTTGGTTTGTCTGCAAGTGATCAGATTAATGCCTAGAACTTTTAAAACTACAAATTAAATCCCTTGCCGGAAGTGTTCTGCCCCTCCCATGCATTTACTGCATATTAGGCAAGTTTGGACTGTTTCCTTACTTTCAACAGCCGGTGGATGTAATCTCTGTAGAGGCGTTCCTCTGCCTGTCGGAGGCCCAGCTGCTGCTCTGTCAGAGGTCCTTCCTCCACAGTGGGCCTCACCTCTGAGCCCTCTTCAACAGGCTGATGCATCAATGCTGCAGCTTTCACCCCTACGATCAATAAAGACAAAGCAGTCAGAAATCAGAGACACATCTGGTGAGGAAGATAAAATCATCTGTGGAAAGACATTCTGTAAACCCACCATGGGACCTTTCCTTTAGTGGAGCCACATTGGAGCCCTTGGCCTGCTCTGTGAGACCTTTCTCAGGTGTACCAGGAACCACAGGAGAGCTGGCCTGTGTGTTTGCTGAGGGGCTGCTCTCTGCAGAAACAGACGCCCCAGAGCCCAGAGCCTGTGCTGAAAGCTGCTGTTGTGAGTTTACCACTTTTCCTTTGCCACTCTCCCCAGAACTCGTCCTTCCCGTCAGTCTAATGAGCCTGGACGGTCGTCCTCTTCTCTTGTCCTGGGGAATATCAGTGGAAGCCTTGCCTGCCCCACGGCCTCCCTGGCTGCCTATATTAACTTCATCCTTTGCAGCTGCGAGGTTTTGTTTGCCGCGAGGTGCAGACTTGGTGCCCTCTCTCTGTGCAGAAGCCTCTTTATTTGACTTCTCACTGGAGAAAGCTTTAGCTCCTTTGAGCTGAGACTGTTTGACTGATTTTACTGGATTTATGGACTCATCCATTCCTCTGGTCCCTGGTGGAGTCAACACCACGCTGAGGATCACCAGGGACGGAGGCCAGCTTAATTCTATATATAAAGAGAAATCAGAGCCATCAGTCTAAGCACCATGAAAGACATGTGATAACCTGTTGTGGTTTGAGGTGAAGCTAAGGGACCAAATACACATGGAAACATGTAGAAAACTCAAGAGTTTATCTATTACACATTATTTTAACTACTGAAATGTCTGGAAGATCATCTACAGGAATCTTACAAGTATATTTACTCAATTATTATACTTAAGTACAATTACCAGGTATTTGCTCTTCACTAAGGGAAATATTGTACTTTCTATTCCACTATATTTATATAACAGTTATTACTTATTTTGCAGATTAAACACTTCCTGAGTGCATTGTTCCACCAAAAGGTTATTGCTGTTTTCTATTCATTTTAAATACAGTATTAGTTTTTGTCATTTTACTATAAAAATGTAAAACAAAATGATTGGAATTTAGCTGTTTGTATTTTTTGCAGTATGAAGTTTCAGTTAAAACTGGCAGCAAAATTCACTTAAATTGAGACAAATATACATATTGTGAACAATGCATATTCCATATTATTATTCTTGACTGTGTTACAGTATTGGGCTGAAAATATTAATTAGTCAACAGCAATTAATCTGGAACAGTTTTGCAAGATGCCAAATGTTCCCCAGTTTTTTTTTCGATAAAGTGAGGTTAGGTTGATACCACTGTATGTCACTTATGTAAAAGGCTTCTATGAATCTAATGAAGTAGTTAAAACAACAGAAGCATTGACTCCACATATCTGTGCTGAATACCCAGTGTTAACTTGCTTCCTAGCAAGTAAAAGTCCCGCATTAAAAATCCACTGTAGTAAAAGTAGTATCTGTAAAATGTACTACAGTAAAAGTCCTTATTCTGCAGGGAATTAGCCCTTGTTTGTGTTCTATTACTTTTATGACATTAAAGGACTATGTTCCATCAACGTGCATGCAGCATTTTACTATTGAAGAAGCTGATACTGGTTTATATTTCTTTAGAAACAGTCAGGCAGGACAGTCTGGTGGTTTTCAGCCTCGAGGTCAAAGCCCTATAAACAGCCCAGACAATCTGAAGGGGGTGAGATAATTAATGGGAAAAGGTTCACAAATCTGGACTAATGCTTTGGCTTTTCACTTTTGTTGTAAAAAGGTGGCTACTAGTCCACAGTGGGCATCGGACCGGTCTTTACATTACAGTTTTAGAGGTTTAGGAGGAACCACTCTCTGGACAAAGTGCTAAAAGTTCCCCGCCCCCATGGCCCGGAACCACGGATTCATCTTAAGTGCAAGCGCCAAGTTCATTAACTTCGTAAAATGCTCGGTTTGCATTAGCAGAGAGAGTGGGGTCTGTTTGCACCGGTACCTGAGACCCTGCAGGGGGTCTGGGGAACCTCGGCTCACGGTTCCGTACTAGTTTAGGACGAACAGAAACTGCAAGGACTTCGCCACAACACTCGACGTTAGCTCAACTTCCAGAACAGAAACGAAAGCAGCCCGTCACCATAGAAGAAGAGATATGCTCACCATTAAACCCAACAGACGCGTCCTGGGTCGCGGGCACGGTTCAGGTCGTCCCGGGGACTCTTTGCGGTTCTGTCCGTAAGCTAACCAGCGTTAGCCGCTGCGCCCGGCGGAGCTAACGGGAAACAAACAGCGGCACCAACCGCCACATAAAGTCGTTAAAAACACAAAGCGTCGACCATCACAACCAGTTAACGCCGTGTCGAGCTCTAACGCCGGTGCCCGGTGTGGGGACCTATCTCCATGGCTCGGCTCGGATCTGGATCCTCACGGCCCTAAGCAAAACAGCAACCACCGACGCCATGTTAATGCATTACCGCACTGCATTGTGGGAGTGCCAGTGATGACGAAGAGGGGCGTGTATCGTGCTGCGTTCATGGACCGCTCGGAAACTTTTCGACTGTTACCGAAGTAATTCAGCTTTTTGTTTTGTTTGGTATGTTTGTGTAGGTAAGTTTAAATTATCTGGCTGTTTGGGATTTGTAGGAAATAATAAGTCTAAAATAATTATAATTAATAATAATTGAATAGTGAGTCGTTAAAAAAATCATCATGGGCGTCAGTGATCGTAGTCTCCTCCAGACAAAAAGGTTTCAGGTTCGAGTCCCGTTCGAGTGTGGTGGTTGGTACCAGTCTTAGAATTAGCAATGTTTGCTGCATGATACAGGCCTATCTGCTTTTGACAAGCATAGAGTTTAGCATTTGTTCTCTATCCTGGTTTGCATTTGAGTCCACAGGAGCGCTGCCCCCATCCTCAAGGACACCAACACGGACTGTTCACAGTCCTGCCCTCAGGCCCGAAGTACAGGAGTGAGACATGAAGGACTTCCAGATTAAGGAACTATTTCTTCCCTTCAGCCATTAGACTTTTAAACTTTTATTCAATTTGCACATTGGTTACTTTGCACATAAACCATTATTGCACTATATTTCTATGTCTTTATTGTTATAATTTTTAATTATTATTTATAGTGCCTTTACTTAGTATTTATCTAGTTTATACCTTATCATTTGGAATTCACTGTGGACAGGAAAGAATTTCATTGTACGTGGAAACATGTTTTCCTTCTGTGCATATGACAATAAACTATTTGAATCTTGATTCTTTGAGTCTTCCTCCAGAAAAAGCTTTACCATAGATATCATCCTCATCCATAATGAGCTGATAGCAAAGAGGTGGAAAAGTTTTCCCTCCAGTTCCACCTCTTCTCCAGTCTATACGCTTTCAAAATAAAAGCTTGAATCGTGTTATGCACAGTGAAGCAAGGTCTTGTGACAGAATAACCTGAACACTGGTTAATGTATAGTTTTATTGATAATCATTGATCTTTATAGCTGACATATAAAGTGTTCACAGGTTCACTCCATATCAGTAGTGTCTGCATTTGTCAGAGATGAGACTCTCTGATTAGTCAGTTAAAACTGTAATCATTGTTGAAATGTTCAGATTTAATGTGGGTGCGTCAAATTATAAGATCAAACTTTACTGATCCCACAGAAGTTCACTTGTTAAAGCAGCTCACAAAACAGTATAAAGTGCAAAATGCAGGATTAGAAAAACAGAGTTCAAAGTTGTCACCCAAAAAAAAAGTGAAGTTTTGAAATATTTACAAAAATGAAAATTAAAATGTGGTGTTTACTAAAGTATGTAAGTAAACGTTTGGCCAGAGCAAACTGTTGAGTTGTACTGTGTTTGTGTTTGCATTTTTACAAATAAATGCAAATAAATACGTCATTATTCCCCGAATTCCTATTGATTTATTGATTGATTGATTGCACAGTGATTGAAAATGAGGTTAATCCGACTATGAACCACATGGAAATATGGGGTTTTGTTTTGACACTGAGTGTCGCCGGAAGTGTTGTCCTCCCCCCGTCTGTAACTTGATTGCCGGTGTTGTCCGGGACGGAGATCCGGAGGAGTTAGAAGAAGCTTCTCCGCTGTTTGTGCTCAGTTTAAGCGTAAAGATGCTTCCCGGGGTGCTGACCGTGTTACTGGCCTTCTTCATCCTGACCGAGAGCAAACAGAAAGACTTGTACACTTTTAAAGTAGTAAACAGCAGGGGCAAGTTGGTGTCCCTGGAAAAGTACCGGGGTTCGGTAAGTCAGCCGAACATGCCAATTTCTGCAGCCACGTCTTTAGTGGACGCAGTTTCTGCATGTCAGCCCGTTGCACGAATGACTGTTGCATGAGCCTGTTGTACTTTTCACTTCCCCCACTGTCTGTAGATGTAACTAACACAGCGCTGCGGCTCCTGGGGATGTCCCACCATAAAGCCTACGTGGCAAGAGGCCTGCAGAGCCCCTGCAGCTGCAGGAGCGCCATAAACTTTTCATTCAAACGAGGTACGGATCATTGGATTAGTCTTAATGCGCTGCTGGGACTGCGCAGATTTCCCAGTTTGAGACATTCAGTGACCTCCCACTGTTTGCATGTAACAGTTTAACCTGGCAGGGTAATGTGGTGCCTC
This sequence comes from Mastacembelus armatus, assembly GCF_900324485.2. NCBI lineage: Eukaryota > Metazoa > Chordata > Actinopteri > Synbranchiformes > Mastacembelidae > Mastacembelus > Mastacembelus armatus. Next base: position 1,793,580 of record NC_046636.1, on the reverse strand, counting down.
AGTCTGATAAGGTACCCCCTATACAGGGTTTGTAAGATGGAAACAATGGCTCTGTTTAGGGTCAGCAAATGGTCATTTCAGGTACAGGGATTTCTTTGTCTTCATTGTGTGATTGTGGCTACAGACAGGGCTAGAAATGGATCTATATCTTTAAAAATATTTGTATAAAGCATACAGAAAAATAGAAATATAGAGAAATAGTATTAATATGACTAGAGATTTACTTCATATTATAAAGATTTTCTATCTCACATTTTAAAAATAATATAAGATAAGAAAACCTTTATTTGTCCCACAATGGGGAAACTGCATTGTGGCAACAGCAAAGTACAAGCACACAGCAGAGTGTGACATAAATAAGAAATTAAAAATATAAAAAATACTAAGTGGAATAAAACTATAAAGCTACAGAAACTATAAGTGTGTACAGTATATGGACATCTATGGATGGATAAATAAATACCAGGTAAAGTGACCACAGTATATTGCACTGATGTGATCCACCTTATAACACAGTATTGGACATGATCACAGCAGATGGATGACAAATGTACAGTGTTAGTATAATATAATATAATATAATCTTATTTATGAGAGAATAAAATGAAATCTAAATAATAAAAAAAAAGCAGATCAGACCTCTCAGACCTCGTCACTCACAGGTTTTATCAGGTTTGGTATTAATTTTAACCTACTGAACAGGCCAGTGGTTCATTTCACAGCACGTTTGGAATTACTTCATCTTAACAGTAGATGTCAGCACTAAATCGTGGGATCATCACCCCGTTAGTCTGCAGTCGGACCGAGAAGGCGGTGCATGTGCTTATGCTTGCAGTGACAAGCTGCTGTCCCTTCCCAATTGACTGGCAGCTGAAGCATGAAGCTCTAACAGGTAGTAACTTGCACTAACATGCTCGACGGTTCCTGTGTCCAACAACCTCTGTACTAACACTGAAGATCAAAAGGTAATAAAGACAGTGACCTGACCTGACATACAACATCTAATTGCTCGAAAATGTTTTTGTCTGAATTACACTTCGGATAAAGATTCATGTCCGTCTGGTGCTGAAGTTGTGTAAGTTACTCAGACAGCACAAAATCTGTCAACAAAAATGTTGGTAATTTATTATGTAATCATTTTTTCAAGCAAACATATCAGTGATTCTCTGGGTCCAGTTTTCCACACAACTAAAAAAATCATATATATATTTTTATATACAACCTGTGAGCAGTAGGAGGGAAGAGATTTCACTGTAAATGAAATGTAACTGGCATTTGGTTTGTTGGGTTTCTGTTTGTAAAGAGCCTTGAGATGATGGTATTGTGATTTGGCACTATACAAATAAAATGAATTGACAGTGGTGTGATACTTTACCTGAGGTAGGTACAGATGTGCCCATACACATACAGGTGGGGCTAGTTCAAAGTAATTTTATTGGTCTACACCGTAACTGGCTTCTTATTGGCCAGAGCAGGGGTTTTGTGAGTGCGAGGAGGAGGACTTAAGTGTGAGCACAGGAAGTGTGTCCAAGCAGATTTATATTTTATCCGACAGCACACTCAGTTTCGAGCATGAACAGAGTGAGGACATGCTTTAGAGTGGTGGTCTTCAACCCTGGTCCGCGAGAGCTACTGTCCTGCAGGTTTTACAAGTATCCCTGCCCTTCCAGTTTCTGATTGGCTGAACACACCTGATCCAGGTAATCAGGAGTGTGTAGGGCAGGGACATCTGGAAAACAGGCAGGACAGTAACGCTTGAGGACCAGGGTTGGAGACCCCTGCTGTAGAGAATAAACAAGACCAATTTTGAACATGTAATCAAGAAATGTGCCTTCAAATGAAAACATGGTGCTCTTGAATAAAGATATGAGCATAACCCCTATGGGCAGTTCTGGATTCGAATCCTGAGGCCTCTCTGTGTGGATTTTCTCTCTTCCCACAGCCCAAATACATGCAGGTTGAGATTAGACTAAGTAAATTGCTTATAGGCATAGTTGTGATTGTGAGTGTGAGTTCTCGACTCTTTCTGTGTGTCAGCCCTGTGATAGACAGCTGATCTGTCCAGGGTAGGACCACCTCTCACGCATTGCATGCTGGGATTGGCTCCAGGCCCCTGGGTGCACCAGGATTAGTGGTAGATAAAAGAAGGATGGATAAAGCCCATGTTGCTTTAGTGTTAAACTGTGTATCTGTGGCTTTAGGTGTCACTGGTGGTGAACGTAGCCAGTGAGTGTGGCTTCACGGAGGAACACTACAAAGATCTGCAGCAACTACAGCGGGATTTCGGGCCGTACCACTTCAACGTACTGGCCTTCCCCTGCAACCAGTTTGGGCAGCAGGAGCCTGGTAGTGACAAGGAGATTGACAGCTTTGTGCGCAGAGTCTACGGCGTCTCCTTTCCTCTGTTCAGTAAAATCTCTGTGGTCGGAATTGGAGCCAACAATGTCTACAAGTACCTTGCTGGTGAGTGAGATGTGGTGTTGGTGATGGTGTTTTCTGTATTGACTTAAACACCGGGAAGACAACAAGGGACTCAAAGTGATCTCACCGTGTTAAACGTAAGACTGACCCTTATTTACTTACAAAAACATCTCAATATATAAAATGTGTAACAACAGTTCCATAAATATCAGTAACAAAAGGAAAATCTTGTTTGGACAAAATCTGTTGTTACAAAATCAGATAATGTAAAATTAAAATAGGAACAACAGTGTTAGAGGATAGAAAAAAAGACTAGAAAGGTAGAAGAGAAGGAAAGAACATCGGATAAGCATGAAATATTGATGAAAGGAAGAAAGAAAAGCAAGAGGATAAGAAAAAGAAGAGCTAAAGAAAAGAAAACAAGCAGGGTTGGAAGGAGGAAAAAGACATTTAATCATGTTTCTCAAAATGTTGAACTACCTACTTTGGCAAACATCACTGTGGATTTTACTGGAATTGATTTAAATTGACTTTATTTCTCTTTCTGTGCAGAATCCTCTGGAAAAGAACCTGACTGGAATTTCTGGAAGTATCTAATTAATGTAAATGGCAAAGTGGAGGATGCATGGGGACCAAAGGTTTCAGTTAAAGAAATCCGACCCAAAATAGCTGAAATGGTGCGACAGATAATCTTAAAGAAGAAAGAAGAGCTTTAACTCCTTGATTTAGGGCCTTTCACTACACAGTGTTCTGCAGTATGTAGTTTAAATTCACTGCTACATGAACCAAGTGGATGCACAAATCAAATCACAAAGCAAATTCTAGTTTCTTTCTGAAAGCACTGACGAAACACCACTATGATTTTGAAGCCAGTGTCAGGTTTTGCATCAGGGCTCTGACATATGAAAGGTGTGAGCCAAAGAGCTCCAGTTTCTGCTAGTGATGTTTGATTTCTTTTTTCATTCAAACTTGTCCAATAAACATTTACTGTGATACTCAGTTTGTTCAAAGTTTTTATTTAATACACATTTTGAGAACACAAATAATGTTTTTGATGAAGAGCAAGTGGCAAATTAATGTACTGGTTAACAGCTGTAAGTGCTTCTTTGGGCACCCATAAATGGATACTTGTGCAGCACCCGTGTTTATGCATGAGGGTGGAAGGTGTGTGAAGGACTGGCTTGACAGTTTGAGGGTGCTCCATAAGAAAATCTTAGTGAAGAGCATTTCCAGGTTTGTAATGGTGGAGTGGAGAGCGCAGTTGATTTCTTATCTCTGCAGACAAAGCTGCCATTGAGTTATAAATATGGAAGCGTTGCTCTTGCGAAATGAGCAGTTTGAGTGCGGCCGGCTCTAAGTCATTTAGGCGTCACAAGGCTGAATGTTTTGGTACAAGCACAATGCAGGTGGAGTGTGAGCTCCACCCCTGTACTGCGCCGTGCCCAACTGCATTCCACAATTTAATGCCATTTCTTGTTTGTGCTCAGTGTTACTGTCACTGTATTATTGTCTTTGTCAAATCTCTATATAATGAGACAGGCTTTGCTGCTAATGAGTGTCAGCTGTAAACTGCTGTCCTTCACCTAGTCTGTAACGGCCTGGATACTTTACCACATGATATCAACACTACATGCAATATATTCAATGTTCAGACATGGTTTGCATTTTGCACTTCAGCCTAATCTAAACAGTCTGAGTCACATTCTAAAATATTTGCACAAGTAAAGTCATAGTGATGTGGTGAGCAGCAGGTGATATCAACATAGTTTTATGTGTTTTGCTTCCTTACATATTTAATACCTTTAGATAAACTTCCTAAGCTCCTACTTTACTGATCATTTTGGCAGTGTTTACTTGAATGGAGTATATTTTAACTGTTAGTAGCCTGTATCACAGGTTTGGTATTAAATGTCATTGAAAGTCTTAAATTGAACTGGTTTATACCTGGAGATACCCCATCATCTCTCCCTCTATTCAGTTCCATTAGGTTTTAATATTGAGACCTGTCTGGTTTAAGTCATTGTGGTGCTGATTTGAAGTTTCAAATATATTATTGAAAGATTTTGTTCAATGTTTTATAGTTAATATGGGTCATATTTTATTTAGCATTAGTAAATAAAAATGAATGTTTATGGATTGACAGTGCTAACACATTATAAAGTGGATATAAATACAGGTGTGCCTTGTGATTATGTCACTTTGGCGTGCCTTTGGCGTGCATAAACACAGATGTAGCTAATGCCTAGATGGATCTTGTTCAGCCTGATCTCAACTGTATTAATATGTCTGACAAAGACATTGACTGCTAGTCATAATTGTCCTTAGATAGCTGCATTTCAGTGAGTCACAGTGAAACCTCTGGATTTCTTGATATTGTACAGTTGTGGCGGGGCTGGGCTGGGCTGGGCTGGGCTGGGCTTGCTGCACCTGCTGGCACACCCTCTTATTTTGAAATAATTACACTCTTTATTATTCATGATAATATTCCTTTCAAAGCCAAGAACATTCTGTTCAACAAGAAAAATCTGCATTTCAGGTACTAAATAAGGGCAATGCCATCAGCATAAACACTGCAGCTCCTCATGTGACAGTTAGAGAAGGTTTTGCACCACTTACTGTTGTTCAGTATCATATAACCTACTTGGTAAGTGGTGTAATAATGTCAAATGGCCAAGAGGCATGACAGACAGAAAAAAGGGGTAATGAGTCCATGACATATTCTGGAAATAATTTATTTAAAATATTTTAGCAAAAGACACGCACGCAAAAGAAAACGCACTCACTCTGAACCGCTTCTCTGTAGTTTCCCCTGCTCAATGAGCATCTAAATGAGATCAAGCAGAATGTGGGGAGAGGGTGGTATTAGGAATCGCTGAATTTGAATAAATAGGACTAACAACGCCCCCTGGGAGCATGGAGCCTCGGGAGAATTTAGACATAAAGAGAGAAAAGAAGAGATTCAGACTAACAGTGACAGATGAATGATTTATTTAATAGCAATAATTAACATGCCAGAGGCCCAATGGATGTCAAAATACATTTAAAGTCAATTCATTTCCAAATCTGACCCACAGTATTGCACAGATCTTAATAAACAATGTGGGAACACAAATGAAGTTTTGGCGTCTTTACCTGCCGGTAATCACGTGCACCGGGAGGGGGGCGCAAGGAAACCACCGCTAAGTCCCAAACTCAGGATCAGCCACGGCATGAAAGCCCGAGAACAGACGGTGGAATAACGAGCTGACTTACCTCAAGTTACGAGCCAAGACGCCGAGACAGAGTTTTCGACACTTAATCAGAAAGCGTGGTCCAAACAAGTGGCCAGTCAGCAGCTCACAGGACAGGTGCGTGGAGCGAGCAGACCACCCAGTACACTTTATAGGCTTTGTCACCCACCACCCACCTCCTGACAGGTAAGCTGCACACCGACATGCCACAAGAAGTTAACACAAGAGGAGGTTTTCATAAAAACCTAACATTTTAATAGTATTTCCCCCAAATCGTCTTTTGTCTGACGGGTCTGTAATAACTTAGGGGTTTATTATTGTAATGACCCGGTATTCGCAGTTGACGGCCAGGTGCATTATGGGTGTTGTTAAATGTTAGTTGTCGGTTAACACTGTTTATGTTCTGTCATGTTCAATGTTACTGTCTTAAGTTAAGTTGGGTTATGTTGTGAGAACTGGGCTATGTTCATGTTGGGTCATGGAAAATGTAGCTGTCACCGTGACTTAGAGTGACGTGTGGGGAAAAGGGGCTCGGTGACAGCGCATGCATGAGGGAGAGCAAATTCTGCTTGTTCACTGTTTAATAAACCAGTCGTGAAAAGACAACACTGCCTCCTGCTGGTTTGCCAAAGCAATCGCTCCAGCTGTCAGAGACACTCGGGGTCGTGCGGTGTATGGGACCCGAGCGCTCTCTTTTTCTCTCGGCTATTAAAAGAAGAGTTTGGCGATAGCTGCTAGCTCCCTGCTAGCCGTGTAGCTCAGGGTCAGTGACCACATAGCTAGAATAGCTCCAAAGAGAGTCCACAGCCGTTACATTGGTGTCAGAAGTGGGATTTCGAAGGTGACTAGAAGACACCGTAATGGAGCCAGCTATAGGCGAATTAGAGCGCGCCATTTGGGAGAACAGCATGTTGCTGGAGCGCTTAACGGGTGAGACTGGGCAGAGGGACAGGGAGCTACGCCAACCTGATGGAAACAGTGTCCCTCGGATGGTGTACCAGGCCCCTTACCACGGCGAAACTCCAGTAGCTGCACTGCTACCCCAAGCCAACAGCCAGTTGGGTCCCCCCGCCCGATCGGCCGCAAAGTTGCAGCGGTACAGCGGGATGACGCCGCTGGAACCTTACTTGGCACAGGTCAAGCTGGCCGCCCTCCACAACGGGTGGAGCCAAGAAGAGACGGCGACTCACATGGCACTTGCCTTGGAAGGACCGGCACTCCAGGCCCTCGTCGATCTGTCTCCTGATGAACAGCGCGACTTCCAAGCCCTGACCACCGCCCTCAACCGTCGCTTCGGACAGAGAACCTCCGCCGAGCAGAGCAGAGAGGAGCTGGCCAATCGACGCCGACGTGAGGGGGAGAGTGTGGGCTCTTTTGCTTCTGACCTCCGTCTCTACGTCCGGAGGGGCTACCCCACCTTCCCGAGTGCAGCAAGGGAAGAACTGAGCCTCCACGCCTTTCTGCGGGGTCTCACACCAGAAAGACTTAGGCAGCATGTTCGCCTGTCGTCCCCCCGAGACCTGGACGAAGCGCTGGGGGAGGCTGAGCGAGCAGAAGAGGTGCTGCAGGAGGACCCAGCGATGCGTCGACCTCTGCCTCAACGCCAGCTAACAAGAGCGGTCGAGCGAGAGGTGGATGCAGTCCAATTGAGAGAGGAGGAAGCCAGCCGAGCTCAGCCAGCAGCGGCCTACCGCCGGAAGCCAAGATCAGACTGTTGTTTCCGGTGCGGGGAACCCGGTCACATTGCTAGGGACTGCCCTGCCCCTAGCCCCCGGCCTCTGAGAACATCACCAGCGGGAAACGACCATGGGGCGAGGCAGTGAGGGGACCCTCACCCCAGTTATCCGCTCCTCTCTGCAATGACTACCCAACGGTGGGGCGCTGCGGGCCTACCCAGGGACTGTACCTGGACTGTGTGATTGATGGGCGGCCCTGCCGTGCCCTGGTGGATACGGGATCCACCATTTGTTTGTTACGGAGAGGACTATTGCCAGAAACTGTTGGTCCTCTGCCAGGGGACTGGACTCCCACCGAGACGGCCCTGTACACCGTCACGGGGGAAAAGACACTCATGCCAGGAAAGAAACAGCTGTTGGTGGCGGCAGGGTCGAGCAAGGTGAGCCACGAGTTCTGGCTCGCGGACATTAGGGATGAATGCATCCTGGGGTTGGACTTATTGGCCCGTTGGAGGGCATGCGTTGATGTCCCGGGGGCTGCCCTCTGCCTCGGTAACGGGACCACATGGCTCCAACTGTACCGGGGGCGACATGGAGAGCCGGCTGCCTCTCAACCCCTGCAAAGCCATCAGGGCTCACAGGAGCCGAGCCCCAGCCGCCCCACAAGTATGGCAGAGACACGAGGAGGGTCTCAAGGGAGTAGCACCGTTCGGTCCAGGGCGTCTCAGCCACTGCCTCAACGTGGCTCAGCCGCCCCTCTGTCACCTGAGACCATCGCTGCGGTGGAAGAGCTGGGGCAGCGGAGCAGTGATCACCTGGACACATCACAGCAAGAGCAGCTGCGATGCTTGCTGAGAGAGTTTGTGGACATATTTGCAGCCAGAGAGGAGGACTGCACTAGAACAACACTGGTGCAACACCACATCGACACTGGTTCTGCTGCCCCCATTCGTTTACGCCCTCACCGACTGCCCCTTGCTAAACGTCAAGCTGCTGAGGAACTGATTCAGGAAATGGCAACCAATGGGGTTATAGAGCCATCAGACAGCCCCTGGGCCGCACCGATGGTCATGGTGCGGAAGAAAACAGGGGGGTGGCGACCCTGTGTCGACTATCGGCAGTTGAATGCGGTCACCCGCAAAGACTCGTACCCGCTGCCACGCATCGATGATGCGTTGGACTATGTGGCTGGTTCCTGCTGGTTCAGCTCGTTGGATTTGCGCAGTGGGTACTGGCAAGTCGAACTGGCAGCGGAGGCCCGGCCTAAGACCGCATTCACCATTGGACAAGGACTATGGCAGTTCACGGTGATGCCTTTTGGACTGTGTAATGCCCCGGCCACCTTCGAAAGGCTGATGGAGCGGGTCCTTAAAGACATTCCCCGTACCCGCTGTGTGGTCTACCTGGACGACCTGCTCGTTCATGCCAAGGATTTCGAGCAGGCCCTCCGCAATGTACGGGAGGTTTTTATGGCCATCCGTAAAGCTGGGTTGCGGTTGAATCCAGCCAAATGCAATCTGCTGGCTCGCCAGACACAATTCCTGGGGCACGTGGTAAGCGAGAGAGGGGTGGCTACTGACCCGGCAAAGGTGGCCATGGTGAGGGACTGGCCCCCACCGTCCAACATTGCCGAGTTAAGGAGTTTCCTGGGATTGGCCTCCTATTATCGGAGGTTTGTCAAGGATTTCTCATCCATCGCCGCCCCCTTGCATCAGCTGACAAATAAAGGCCAGCGGTTCGAGTGGTCTGAGGACTGTACAGCGGCCTTCCAGCAACTGAAGGCCGCCCTTGTTGACGCTCCTGTCCTGGAATACCCTGACCTCAATCAACCTTTCCTGTTGGACACGGACGCTAGCGGCATGGGGGTCGGGGCCGTGCTCTCCCAGAAAGGGGAGGCTGGAGAACGGGTACTGGCCTATTACAGCTGTAGCCTCAGCCGCCCAGAGAGGAACTATTGCGTCACCCGGCGAGAGCTGCTGGCAGTGATCTTGGCAGTCCGCCACTTTAGGCCTTATCTTCTGGGCACCAGGTTTGTGCTGAGGACTGATCATGCCAGCCTCACTTGGATGCTGAATTTCCGCCAGCCTGAGGGTCAGGTGGCCAGGTGGTTGGAGATTCTCCAGGAGTACGATTTCGAGGTCCAGCACCGACCAGGGCGGCAACATGCCAATGCGGACGCTCTCTCCAGACGACCTTGTCTGGTGGATGAGTGCAGGTACTGTAAGCGCCTGGAGGAGCGAGATTTGGGGCCGGTGGTGGCGGCAGCTGAACCAAGTGGTGTCGGTGAGGCGAGGGAGCCATTCACCGTTGAACGTCTGAAACAGCAGCAGGCATCTGATCCAGTACTGGAAAAGGTGAAGGGCTGGTTGGAGGCCGGGGCACGCCCGGACTGGCCGGCCGTGTCGTCCCAGGGGCCCGAGGTTAAGCTGCTGCACTCACAGTGGAACAACCTGGAGCTCCACCGCGGGGTGATCTACAGGCGGTGGCGAGCACCTGGAGAGGGGAATGATCGGCTGCAGCTCCTGGTTCCCCGTGCTCTGCGGCCGGAGGTCCTCGGCTGGGTGCACGGGGCCGCTGGGGCCGGCCATTTTGGGAATGCGAAGACGGTGCGACGGATGAGGCAGCGATTCTACTGGCCGGGGTGCCGACAAGACGCGGAGGTATACGTCCACTGCTGTGATATCTGCACAGCGCAGAAGGGACCCAGCCAACGCTCTCAAGCGCCACTGCAGCAGTACTTGGTTGGGGCACCTATGGAGAGGATCGGGGTGGACATCCTGGGTCCGTTCCCCGTCACTGACGCCGGCAACCGCTTCGTCTTGGTCGCTATGGACTACTTTACAAAGTGGCCAGAGGCGTATGCGGTGCCGGATCAGAGTGCTGCTACATCGGCACAGACGTTGGTGGACGAAATGTTCACCCGGTTTGGAGTACCAGAAGAACTCCATAGTGATCAGGGGAGGAACTTTGAGAGTAGGGTATTTGGGGAAGTGTGCCAGCGGTTGGGCGTGAGGAAAACCAGAACCACTCCCCTCCACCCTCAAAGTGACGGACTGGTTGAGCGGTTTAACCGCACCCTGGCCACTCAGCTTGCCATCCTGACCAGTCAGCATCAGAGAGACTGGGACCGGCACCTACCCCTGGTCCTGTGGGCGTACAGAACTGCCGTGCAGGAGTCGAGTCAGTGCACACCGGCGGCACTGATGTTTGGGAGGGAACTGCGGACACCAGTGGACCTGGTGTTCGGGGCGCCCCCTGAGCCAGAAATTGCTGGTGGACCAGAACTGGACTATTACAGACGCCTGAAGGAGCGTTTGGGCACGGTCCACCAACTGGCCAGGGAGGCTTTAGAGGACGCTGGAGCCCGACAAAAGCGGGCTTATGATAACCGGGCCCACGGACCCACCCTGAGGCCTGGGGACAAGGTGTGGGTGTACTGCCCCCAGAGGAAGAGGGGGTTGTCACCCAAACTATCTCCACACTGGCAAGGACCTGGGGAGGTTCTTGACCAGATTTCTGAGGTGGTTTTCCGGGTTAGGATGCCTGGGCGAGGCAGGCGAGTGGTGCTACATAAGGACCGGTTAGCACCGTACCACCCGCTGGCCTTGGAGCAACAGACTAATGAACCTCAAAGGAGTGCTCCATTATCTGCTCCCAGCCTTGGAGCAGACAGTGATGGCCTTGGGGCTGAACCTGGCGCTGGGAGAGGGACACCAAGGAGGCCGAGGCGTACGCAACGCCGGCCGGGACATTTGTCAGACTTTGTTTTAGGGAGTTAGGGTTGTGAGGACACTAACCCTCTTGGGGGGGGTTGTGTAATGACCCGGTATTCGCAGTTGACGGCCAGGTGCATTATGGGTGTTGTTAAATGTTAGTTGTCGGTTAACACTGTTTATGTTCTGTCATGTTCAATGTTACTGTCTTAAGTTAAGTTGGGTTATGTTGTGAGAACTGGGCTATGTTCATGTTGGGTCATGGAAAATGTAGCTGTCACCGTGACTTAGAGTGACGTGTGGGGAAAAGGGGCTCGGTGACAGCGCATGCATGAGGGAGAGCAAATTCTGCTTGTTCACTGTTTAATAAACCAGTCGTGAAAAGACAACACTGCCTCCTGCTGGTTTGCCAAAGCAATCGCTCCAGCTGTCAGAGACACTCGGGGTCGTGCGGTGTATGGGACCCGAGCGCTCTCTTTTTCTCTCGGCTATTAAAAGAAGAGTTTGGCGATAGCTGCTAGCTCCCTGCTAGCCGTGTAGCTCAGGGTCAGTGACCACATAGCTAGAATAGCTCCAAAGAGAGTCCACAGCCGTTACATTATAATGGATCACAGAGCATTTACTCCTATGCCATGTGCTATCACAGTAGAGGGCAGCCACCTCAATCCTACTCCCTGCCAACTTGATTATCTTGTTGACAGTGCTGCAGCATCTCTACATGAAACTCTTGATGCTGTGGTTTCTCTGAAAAAGAAGGTAGTGAGTCAGAAGACACTAGCTCCATGGTACAGTCCACCTGTACCTTAGACCAACAGTCTCTTAGACCCCATTCCAACTAGACTACTCAAAGATGTCCTGCCCCTAATGACCACATCTTTTAATAGACCTGGTCAATTTCTTTCTTGTAACAGCCTACATACCTCAGGCTTTTAAGACTGCAGTAATCAAACCCTTACTCAAAACGCCTAGTCTTGGTCCTGAAGTCTTGGCTAATTATAGACCAGTATCCAACCTATCTTTTTTGTTTAAAATCCTTGAAAAAGCTGTTGCTAAGCAGCTATGTGATCACTTACACAGGAATGAACAATTTGAAGATTTTCAATCAGGATTTAGAGCACATCATAGTACAGAAACAGCACTGCTAAAAGTCACCGATAACCTTCTCTTAGGCCCAGAGACTGGAGCATGTGATTGGGACTATATAGGAACAGCCCACCAAAGTGGTTTCAGTCATATTTATTAGATAGATTTGAATTTGTTCATGTTCATGATGAACCTTCCACACACACAAAAGTTAGTTATGGAGTTCCACAAGGTTCTGTGCTAGAACCGATTCTCTTCACCTTATACATGCTTCCCTTAGGCAATGCTATTAGGAGGCACTCTCTTAATTACCAGTGTTACGCACATGACACTCAGCTATGTCTATCTATAAAACCTGGTGAAATGAACCAGTTAACTAGACTTCAGGTATGTCTAAAGGACATAAAGGCCTGGGTGACCAATATTTTTCTACTCTTATATTCAGACTTTTATCTTATGTTCAGACAAAACAAAAGTTATTGTATTTGTGCCTAAAAACCTCAGAAATAGCTTATCTAGTAATAGATAGTATAGTTTGGCCTCCAGTGCTACTATGAAAACTTGGAGTTATTTTTGTCCAGGACATTTCAAATTAGTTTACACATAAAACTTGGATTTGTTAAGTGACGAGTCATGATCAGTCTGCTGCAGAAAAACTCACCTACAGTACTTACCTGTTCATCAGGATGCACACTATTTATCACTAGTGCCTCTGTTTATTCTTACAGTTCACTGTCTGTAGATACAACAAAGTCTGATTTACAATTTTGTTTCATTCCACCAGAAAAAAAAGACGAATGAGAAATAATTCATATCTGTCTTAGCCAGGGCACCACTGTAAAACAGGATGCTAATTTCAACAGAACTTTCCCTGGTAAATTATTGTATAAATGAAAAATACAATTACTTTATTTTCTTCAAAACTGTAAAGAGAAGGAAAAAAAGAGGAAAGACAATTCTAATATCTTTAATTAAAAGTCTGGATGTACCTATTAAACCGTTAAAACCCCTTAAAGACTGCTCTCATGTATTTTATGATGTTTTGTAAAAGACCTACAGTGCGTTCAGAAAATATTCAAACCCCCTTCACTTTTTTGGTTTTGTTATGTTGCAGCCTGATACTACATTTGTTTAAATTCTTCTTTTCCTTTGGGCTGCTCCCTGTCCTCCTTCACTACATTCAAGAACCTCCTCTTTGGAATTCCTCTAGGCACTACAATTGTTTAAATTTATTTATGAAAAAGGAAAAACCGAAATATGACATTTACAGAAGTATTCAAACCCTTTACTCAGTACTTAGATTACCCTTCACAGTAATTGCAGCCACCAGTCTTTTGGGATAAGAAGCAACAAGCTTTGCACCCCTGGGTTGGGGGATTTTCTTCTATTCTTTAAAAATCCTCTCAAGCTCTGTCAGGTTGGATGGGGCCTGTTGCTGGACAGCCATATTGCTGGGTCAGATCATTAGTGACTCTTAATGGTGCTGTTTCTGTACTATACTCTAAATCCTGACAGGATTTCTTCAAATTGTCCATTCCTGGAAATCTGCCCATAAGTCTGACCAAGCTTTATGGCAGCTGCTTCCTGTCATCTATTTAATAAAATGTGACTAAGGTAGGAGCACCAGCTTGACAAGAGAAAAAACGAAAAAAGTCACATTGAATGTTAAAGTTAGAAGTACAGTTTATTTATATGTGACATTTCTAAACCAAGCAACACTAAGTTCTTCATAAAGAAAGATAAATACACAGGAAACAGAGAAACAATAAATAAAACATAAAAATGGGCCTCCTGGCAGTTAAGTATGTATATACCAATCTATTAGTATTGTTTGCCTATACATGTGTGTGTGTAATATAAAAAATATGGTAATATAAAAACCACTGGTACTATAATAAGCAATGATGTTTATTTGGATTAGCTGTCATGCTGCAAATACTTTCTATGAAGAGAGGGCATGTCAGGACCTTCTGTTTCACAGGACCTCCTTCTCTTTACTAGTCAATGTCAGTGGATGTCAAAACATTGTTAGTAACACCTTGATTTGATGGTACTGTCTAACTGTCAACATATAAGAAATATCAGATGAACTAATGTCCATGTCAAATATGAACCACAGAATATTTCCCCTCTCTCATTGTGCAGTTCAATTATTTCAGAGATTGTCAGTATTAAATTAAATCAGATATTATATCACAGAGGTGTGGGAGAGAAATCTACAGACAATATGTACCAAATGAATTTGCTGTGTAAAAGGATGGTTTCCCACTGTTGTGCGTACATGTATCTGTGTTTGTTATGGTGCTGTCTTCTTGTCCCACCTCAGCTTCACCAGGACTCCATTCACTTTTTTCCAGAAACTGAATTTTGTTGCCCCCATAACTGTGAAGGACAGCAGTGAGCAGTAAACCCAAGTCCAGTTAAAGATGCTTCCAGAATATTTTGGTGGCTTCATTGGTCATTTATCTTTAGTTTCTGTTCTAAAAGAAGGTGAATACGAGAAGTCCAAGCAGCAGATGGATGATGACCAGTCTGACAGAGCAGGCTGCACTTGTAGGATTAGTTGTGGCTGATTGTGTTGGCATGGTTGTTGCTGTTGGGGCAGAAGTGCTTTTTGTTGTTGGGGCAGTGGTGACGGTTGTTGGGCCAGCAGAAGTGGTTGTTAAAGATGCTTTGGTTGTTGTTGTCGGGGCAGCAGGAGGGGTTGTTGGTGCAGCCATAGATGTTGTTGGGGCAGTGGTTGTTGGAGCAGCACTAGTTGTTGGGGTAGTCGTTGTGGCAGCAGTGGTTGTTGTTGGGGCAGCATTAGTTGTTGTTAGGGCAGCAGTTGTTGGAGCAACAGTGGTTGTTGTTGGGGTAGCCATAGTTGTTTTTGTTGTGGCAGCTGTGGATGTTATTGGGACAGCTGTGGTTGTTGTTAGGGCAGCAGTTGTTGGAGCAACAGTGGTTGTTGTTGGGGTAGCCATAGTTGTTTTTGTTGTGGCAGCTGTGGTTGTTGGGGCAGCAGTAGTTGTTGGAGCAGCTGTGGTTGTTGTTGGGGCTGCAGTGGTTGTTGTTAGGGCAGCAGTTGTTGGCGCAACAGTGGTTGTTGAGGTAGCCATAGTTGTTTTTGTTGTGGCAGCTGTGGTTGTTGTTGGAGCAGCTGTGGTTGTGGGGGCAGCCGTGGTTGCTGTTAGGGCAGAGGTTGTTGTTGGAACAGCAGTAGTTGTTTTTGTTGTGGCAGCTGTGGTTGTTGGGGCAGCTGTAGTTGTTGGAGCAGATGTGGTTGTCAGAGCAGCAGTACTTGTTGTTGGGGCAGCAGTAGTTGTTTTTGTTGTAGAAGCTGTGGTTGTTGTAGGAGCAGCAGTAGTTGTGGGGGCAGCCGTGGTTGCTGTTAGGGCAGAGGTTGTTGTTGGAACAGCAGTAGTTGTTTTTGTTGTGGCAGCTGTGGTTGTTGGGGCAGCTGTAGTTGTTGGAGCAGCTGTGGTTGTCAGAGCAGCAGTACTTGTTGTTGGGGCAGCAGTTGTTGTCTTGGCAGTGGTTGTTGTTGGAACAGCAGTAGTTGTTTTTGTTGTGGCAGCTGTGGTTGTTGGGGCAGCTGTAGTTGTTGGAGCAGCTGTGGTTGTCAGAGCAGCAGTACTTGTTGTTGGGGTAGCAGTTGTTGTTTTGGCAGAGGTTGTTGTTGGAACAGCAGTAGTTGTTTTTGTTGTGGCAGCTGTGGTTGTTGTTGGAGCAGCAGTAGTTGTGGGGGCAGCCGTGGTTGCTGTTAGGGCAGAGGTTGTTGTTGGAACAGCAGTAGTTGTTTTTGTTGTGGCAGCGGTGGTTGTTGTGGCAGCTGTAGTTGTTGGAGCAGATGTGGTTGTCAGAGCAGCAGTACTTGTTGTTGGGGCAGCAGTAGTTGTCTTGGCAGTGGTTGTTGTTGGAACAGCAGTAGTTGTTTTTGTTGTGGCAGCTGTGGTTGTTGGGGCAGCAGTAGTTGTTGGAGCAGATGTGGTTGTCAGAGCAGCAGTACTTGTTGTTGGGGCAGCAGTTGTTGTTTTGGCAGTGGTTGTTGTTGGAACAGCAGTAGTTGTTTTTGTTGTGGCAGCTGTGGTTGTTGGGGCAGCTGTAGTTATTGGAGGAGCTGTGGTTGTCAGAGCAGCAGTACTTGTTGTTGGGGCAGCAGTAGTTGTTTTTGTTGTAGAAGCTGTGGTTGTTGTAGGAGCAGCAGTAGTTGTGGGGGCAGCCGTGGTTGCTGTTAGGGCAGAGGTTGTTGTTGGAACAGCAGTAGTTGTTTTTGTTGTGGCAGCTGTGGTTGTTGGGGCAGCTGTAGTTGTTGGAGCAGCTGTGGTTGTCAGAGCAGCAGTACTTGTTGTTGGGGCAGCAGTTGTTGTTTTGGCAGTGGTTGTTGTTGGAACAGCAGTAGTTGTTTTTGTTGTGGCAGCTGTGGTTGTTGGGGCAGCAGTACTTGTTGTTGGGGCAGCAGTTGTTGGAGCAACAGTGGTTGTTGTTGGGGTAGCCATAGTTGTTTTTGTTGTGGCAGCTGTGGTTGTTGGGGCAGCAGTAGTTGTCTTGGCAGTGGTTGTTGTTGGAACAGCAGTAGTTGTTTTTGTTGTGGAAGCTGTGGTTGTTGTTGGGGCAGCAGTAGTTATGGGGGCAGCCGTGGTTGCTGTTAGGGCAGAGGTTGTTGTTGGAACAGCTGTAGTTATTGGAGGAGCTGTGGTTGTCAGGGCAGCAGTATTTGTTGTTGGGGCAGCAGTTGTTGTTTTGGCAATGGTTGTTGTTGGAACAGCAGTAGTTGTTTTTGTTGTGGCAGCTGTGGTTGTTGGGGCAGCTGTAGTTGTTGGAGCAGCTGTGGTTGTCAGAGCAGCAGTACTTGTTGTTAGGGCAGCATTTGTTGGAGCAACAGTGGTTGTTGTTGGAACAGCGGTACTTGTTTTTGTTGGGGCAGCTGTGGTTGTCAGAGCAGCAGTACTTGTTGGGGCAGCAGTTGTTGTTTTGGCAGTGGTTGTTGTTGGAACAGCAGTAGTTGTTGTTGTTGTGTCAGCTGTGGTTGTTGGGGCAGCTGTAGTTATGGGGGCAGCCGTGGTTGCTGTTAGGGCAGAGGTTGTTGTTGGAACAGCTGTAGTTATTGGAGGAGCTGTGGTTGTCAGAGCAGCAGTATTTGTTGTTGGGGCAGCAGTAGTTGTTGGGGCAGTGGTTGTTGTTGGAACAGCAGTAGTTATGGGGGCAGCCGTGGTTGCTGTTAGGGCAGAGGTTGTTGTTGGGGCAGCTGTAGTTGTTGGAGCAGCTGTGGTTGTCAAAGCAGCAGTACTTGTTGTTAGGGCAGCAGTTGTTGGAGCAACAGTGGTTGTTGTTGGGGTAGCCATAGTTGTTTTCGTTGTGGCAGCTGTGGTTGTTGGGGCAGCTGTAGTTTTTGGAGCAGATGTGGTTGTCAGAGCAGCAGTACTTGTTGTTGGGGCAGCAGTTGTTGTTTTGGCAGTGGTTGTGGTTGGAACAGCAGTAGTTGTTTTTGTTGTGGCAGCTGTGGTTGTTGGGGCAGCTGTAGTTGTTGGAGCAGATGTGGTTGCTGTTAGGGCAGAGGTTGTTGTTGGAACAGCTGTAGTTATTGGAGGAGCTGTGGTTGTCAAAGCAGCAGTATTTGTTGTTGGGGCAGCAGTTGTTGTCTTGGCAGTGGTTGTTGTTGGAACAGCAGTAGTTGTTTTTGTTGTAGAAGCTGTGGTTGTTGTAGGAGCAGCAGTAGTTGTGGGAGCAGCCGTGGTTGCTGTTAGGGCAGAGGTTGTTGTTGGAACAGCTGTGGTTGTTGGGGCAGCTGTAGTTGTTGGAGCAGCTGTGGTTGTCAGAGCAGCAGTACTTGTTGTTGGGGCAGCAGTTGTTGTTTTGGCAGTGGTTGTTGTTGGAACAGCAGTAGTTGTTGTTGTTGTGGCAGCTGTGGTTGTTGGGGCAGCAGTAGTTGTGGGGGCAGTCGTGGTTGCTGTTAGGGCAGAGGTTGTCGTTGGAACAGCTGTAGTTATTGGAGGAGCTGTGGTTGTCAGAGCAGCAGTACTTGTTGGGGCAGCAGTTGTTGTTTTGGCAATGGTTGTTGTTGGAACAGCAGTAGTTGTTTTTGTTGTGGCAGCTGTGGTTGTTGGGGCAGCTGTAGTTGTTGGAGCAGATGTGGTTGTCAGAGCAGCAGTACTTGTTGTTGGGGCAGCAGTTGTTGTTTTGGCAGTGGTTGTTGTTGGAACAGCAGTAGTTGTGGTTGCTGTTAGGGCAGAGGTTGTTGTTGGAACAGCTGTAGTTATTGGAGGAGCTGTGGTTGTCAGAGCAGCAGTATTTGTTGTTGGGGCAGCAGTTGTTGTCTTGTCAGTGGTTGTTGTTGGAACAGCAGTTGTTGTTTTTGTTGTAGAAGCTGTGGTTGTTGTAGGAGCAGCAGTAGTTGTTGGAGCAGCTGTGGTTGTCAGAGCAGCAGTACTTGTTGTTGGGGCAGCAGTTGTTGTTTTGGCAGTGGTTGTTGTTGGAACAGCAGTAGTTGTTGTTGTTGTGGCAGCTGTGGTTGTTGGGGCAGCAGTAGTTGTGGGGGCAGTCGTGGTTGCTGTTAGGGCAGAGGTTGTCGTTGGAACAGCTGTAGTTATTGGAGGAGCTGTGGTTGTCAGAGCAGCAGTACTTGTTGGGGCAGCAGTTGTTGTTTTGGCAATGGTTGTTGTTGGAACAGCAGTAGTTGTTTTTGTTGTGGCAGCTGTGGTTGTTGGGGCAGCTGTAGTTGTTGGAGCAGATGTGGTTGTCAAAGCAGCAGTATTTGTTGTTGGGGCAGCAGTTGTTGTCTTGGCAGTGGTTGTTGTTGGAACAGCAGTAGTTGTTTTTGTTGTAGAAGCTGTGGTTGTTGTAGGAGCAGCAGTAGTTGTGGGAGCAGCCGTGGTTGCTGTTAGGGCAGAGGTTGTTGTTGGAACAGCTGTGGTTGTTGGGGCAGCTGTAGTTGTTGGAGCAGCTGTGGTTGTCAGAGCAGCAGTACTTGTTGTTGGGGCAGCAGTTGTTGTTTTGGCAATGGTTGTTGTTGGAACAGCAGTAGTTGTTTTTGTTGTGGCAGCTGTGGTTGTTGGGGCAGCAGTAGTTGTGGGGGCAGTCGTGGTTGCTGTTAGGGCAGAGGTTGTCGTTGGAACAGCTGTAGTTATTGGAGGAGCTGTGGTTGTCAGAGCAGCAGTACTTGTTGGGGCAGCAGTTGTTGTTTTGGCAATGGTTGTTGTTGGAACAGCAGTAGTTGTTTTTGTTGTGGCAGCTGTGGTTGTTGGGGCAGCTGTAGTTGTTGGAGCAGATGTGGTTGTCAGAGCAGCAGTACTTGTTGTTGGGGCAGCAGTTGTTGTTTTGGCAGTGGTTGTTGTTGGAACAGCAGTAGTTGTGGTTGCTGTTAGGGCAGAGGTTGTTGTTGGAACAGCTGTAGTTATTGGAGGAGCTGTGGTTGTCAGAGCAGCAGTATTTGTTGTTGGGGCAGCAGTTGTTGTCTTGTCAGTGGTTGTTGTTGGAACAGCAGTAGTTGTTTTTGTTGTAGAAGCTGTGGTTGTTGTAGGAGCAGCAGTAGTTGTTGGAGCAGCTGTGGTTGTCAGAGCAGCAGTACTTGTTGTTGGGGCAGCAGTTGTTGTTTTGGCAGTGGTTGTTGTTGGAACAGCAGTAGTTGTTGTTGTTGTGGCAGCTGTGGTTGTTGGGGCAGCAGTAGTTGTGGGGGCAGTCGTGGTTGCTGTTAGGGCAGAGGTTGTCGTTGGAACAGCTGTAGTTATTGGAGGAGCTGTGGTTGTCAGAGCAGCAGTACTTGTTGGGGCAGCAGTTGTTGTTTTGGCAATGGTTGTTGTTGGAACAGCAGTAGTTGTTTTTGTTGTGGCAGCTGTGGTTGTTGGGGCAGCTGTAGTTGTTGGAGCAGATGTGGTTGTCAGAGCAGCAGTACTTGTTGTTGGGGCAGCAGTTGTTGTTTTGGCAGTGGTTGTTGTTGGAACAGCAGTAGTTGCGGTTGCTGTTAGGGCAGAGGTTGTTGTTGGAACAGCTGTAGTTATTGGAGGAGCTGTGGTTGTTGTGGCAGCAGTATTTGTTGTTGGGGCAGCAGTTGTTGTCTTGTCAGTGGTTGTTGTTGGAACAGCAGTAGTTGTTTTTGTTGTAGAAGCTGTGGTTGTTGTAGGAGCAGCAGTAGTTGTGGGAGCAGCCGTGGTTGCTGTTAGGGCAGAGGTAGTTGTTGGGGCAGCAGTTGTTGTTTTGGCAGTGGTTGTTGTTGGAACAGCAGTAGTTGTTGTTGTTGTGGCAGCTGTGGTTGTTGGGGCAGCAGTAGTTGTGGGGGCAGTCGTGGTTGCTGTTAGGGCAGAGGTTGTCGTTGGAACAGCTGTAGTTATTGGAGGAGCTGTGGTTGTCAGAGCAGCAGTACTTGTTGGGGCAGCAGTTGTTGTTTTGGCAATGGTTGTTGTTGGAACAGCAGTAGTTTTTGTTGTGTCAGCTGTGGTTGTGGGGGCAGCTGTAGTTGTTGGAGCAGCTGTGGTTGTCAGAGCAGCAGTACTTGTTGTTGGGGCAGCAGTTGTTGTTTTGGCAGTGGTTGTTGTTGGAACAGCAGTAGTTGTTGTTGTTGTGGCAGCTGTGGTTGTTGGGGCAGCAGTAGTTGTGGGGGCAGCCGTGGTTGCTGTTAGGGCAGAGGTTGTTGTTGGAACAGCCGTAGTTGTTGGAGCAGATGTGGTTGTCAGAGCAGCAGTATTTGTTGTTGCGGCAGCAGTTGTTGTTTTGGCAGTGGTTGTTGTTGGAACAGCAGTAGTTGTTGTTGTTGTGGCAGCTGTGGTTGTTGGGGCAGCTGTAGTTGTTGGAGCAGCTGTGGTTGTCAAAGCAGCAGTACTTGTTGTTAGGGCAGCAGTTGTTGGAGCAACAGTGGTTGTTGTTGGAACAGCAGTAATTGTTGTTGTTGTGTCAGCTGTGGTTGTTGGGGCAGCTGTAGTTGTTGGAGCAGCTGTGGTTGTCAGAGCAGCAGTACTTGTTGTTGGGGCAGCAGTTGTTGTTTTGGCAGTGGTTGTTGTTGGAACATCAGTAGTTGTGGTTGCTGTTAGGGCAGAGGTTGTTGTTGGAACAGCTGTAGTTATTGGAGGAGCTGTGGTTGTCAGAGCAGCAGTATTTGTTGTTGGGGCAGCAGTTGTTGTCTTGTCAGTGGTTGTTGTTGGAACAGCAGTAGTTGTTTTTGTTGTAGAAGCTGTGGTTGTTGTAGGAGCAGCAGTAGTTGTGGGAGCAGCCGTGGTTGCTGTTAGGGCAGAGGTAGTTGTTGGGGCAGCAGTTGTTGTTTTGGCAGTGGTTGTTGTTGGAACAGCAGTAGTTGTTGTTGTTGTGGCAGCTGTGGTTGTTGGGGCAGCAGTAGTTGTGGGGGCAGTCGTGGTTGCTGTTAGGGCAGAGGTTGTCGTTGGAACAGCTGTAGTTATTGGAGGAGCTGTGGTTGTCAGAGCAGCAGTACTTGTTGGGGCAGCAGTTGTTGTTTTGGCAATGGTTGTTGTTGGAACAGCAGTAGTTGTTTTTGTTGTGTCAGCTGTGGTTGTGGGGGCAGCTGTAGTTGTTGGAGCAGCTGTGGTTGTCAGAGCAGCAGTACTTGTTGTTGGGGCAGCAGTTGTTGTTTTGGCAGTGGTTGTTGTTGGAACAGCAGTAGTTGTTGTTGTTGTGGCAGCTGTGGTTGTTGGGGCAGCAGTAGTTGTGGGGGCAGCCGTGGTTGCTGTTAGGGCAGAGGTTGTTGTTGGAACAGCCGTAGTTGTTGGAGCAGATGTGGTTGTCAGAGCAGCAGTACTTGTTGTTGGGGCAGCAGTTGTTGTTTTGGCAGTGGTTGTTGTTGGAACAGCAGTAGTTGTTGTTGTTGTGGCAGCTGTGGTTGTTGGGGCAGCAGTAGTTGTGGGGGCAGCCGTGGTTGCTGTTAGGGCAGTGGTTGTTGTTGGAACAGCAGTAGTTGTTGTTGTTGTGGCAGCTGTGGTTGTTGGGGCAGCTGTAGTTGTTGGAGCAGCTGTGGTTGTCAAAGCAGCAGTACTTGTTGTTAGGGCAGCAGTTGTTGGAGCAAGAGTGGTTGTTGTTGGAACAGCAGTAATTGTTGTTGTTGTGTCAGCTGTGGTTGTTGGGGCAGCTGTAGTTGTTGGAGCAGCTGTGGTTGTCAGGGCAGCAGTACTTGTTGTTGGGGCAGCAGTTGTTGTTTTGGCAGTGGTTGTTGTTGGAACAGCAGTAGTTGTTGTTGTGGCAGCTGTGGTTGTTGGGGCAGCTGTAGTTGTTGGGGCAGATGTGGTTGTCAGAGCAGCAGTACTTGTTGTTGGGGCAGCAGTTGTTGTTTTGGCAGTGGTTGTTGTTGGAACAGCAGTAGTTGTTGTTGTTGTGGCAGCTGTGGTTGTTGGGGCAGCAGTAGTTGTGGGGGCAGCCGTGGTTGCTGTTAGGGCAGAGGTTGTCGTTGGAACAGCTGTAGTTATTGGAGGAGCTGTGGTTGTCAGAGCAGCAGTACTTGTTGGGGCAGCAGTTGTTGTTTTGGCAATGGTTGTTGTTGGAACAGCAGTAGTTTTTGTTGTGTCAGCTGTGGTTGTGGGGGCAGCTGTAGTTGTTGGAGCAGCTGTGGTTGTCAGAGCAGCAGTACTTGTTGTTGGGGCAGCAGTTGTTGTTTTGGCAGTGGTTGTTGTTGGAACAGCAGTAGTTGTTGTTGTTGTGTCAGCTGTGGTTGTGGGGGCAGCTGTAGTTGTTGGAGCAGCTGTGGTTGTCAGAGCAGCAGTACTTGTTGTTGGGGCAGCAGTTGTTGTTTTGGCAGTGGTTGTTGTTGGAACAGCAGTAGTTGTTGTTGTGGCAGCTGTGGTTGTTGGGGCAGCTGTAGTTGTTGGGGCAGATGTGGTTGTCAGAGCAGCAGTACTTGTTGTTGGGGCAGCAGTTGTTGTTTTGGCAGTGGTTGTTGTTGGAACAGCAGTAGTTGTTGTTGTGGCAGCTGTGGTTGTTGGGGCAGCTGTAGTTGTTGGGGCAGATGTGGTTGTCAGAGCAGCAGTACTTGTTGTTGGGGCAGCAGTTGTTGTTTTGGCAGTGGTTGTTGTTGGAACAGCAGTAGTTGTTGTTGTTGTGGCAGCTGTGGTTGTTGGGGCAGCAGTAGTTGTGGGGGCAGTCGTGGTTGCTGTTAGGGCAGAGGTTGTCGTTGGAACAGCTGTAGTTATTGGAGGAGCTGTGGTTGTCAGAGCAGCAGTACTTGTTGTTGGGGCAGCAGTTGTTGTTTTGGCAGTGGTTGTTGTTGGAACAGCAGTAGTTGTTGTTGTTGTGTCAGCTATGGTTGTGGGGGCAGCTGTAGTTCTTGTTAGTGCAGCAGTTGTTGGAGCAACAGTGGTTGTTGTTGGGGCAGCAGTGGTTGTTGTTGGAGCAGCAGTAGTTGTTGGAGCGGCTGTGGTTGTTGTTGGAACACCAGTAGTTGTTTTTGTAGTGGCAGTAGTAGTTGTCACTGTAGTTGGGGTAGTCGTTGTTGTTGTAGTTGTTGTTGTTGTTAGGACAGAATTACACAAACTGGTCCTACAACAAACTGGTCCACTGCTGATGGTTCCAACGTTTTGCATGAAAGGCAGGGCACTCAGACCACTACCAGCAGCACACAGGTTTGAAGATGCACATCCTAGGACTGGAGCAGTGGTGGATCCAGTCGTCACTGTAGATAAAAATCACTGGGTTACTACACAAATTCTTGTTGTCAGTTGAGATCTTTCACTAAACACCCCAAGGACTTTTAGTTTTTGCTGCCCTCCTGTTATTCAAACTGGTGTACAGTCCTGAAGTCCAGGACTTGGTGACAACACTGGTTTTTGTAGGTTCAAGTGTCATAGTCACATTTATGATAAAAAATAAGAATGAAAATCATTGTTAAATGAATAGACAATGACAATAATTGTTCTGTTTATAACCAGGCTGGATAACTACCAATGGTTTGTTTCTGGTCAAGTTGAGACTAATAAACTTTTTGTCTTGTTCTGTAAAATGATCTGTAAATGAATCAGTCACTATAGCTGTCTTAGAAATCCAGTGCAGTAAAATATTCCAATATTTATCTCTGAAATGTAATGGATTAGAAGTAGAATAATGTTTAGTACAAATATGAGTAAAAGTACATCAGATTTACCTTAAAGGTAATATTTCAAATGTTGTGAGGTTATAAAACATATTTGGAGACATGTGTTAAACTTTGTATCATAATAACTCACTGGTTGCTGTAAAGCATCTGTCCTGCACTCCTGTACATTGTACTGAGCTGGTGCACTGAGAGGTGGTGGCGTCACAGGTGAGACACTGCAGGGTGTTAGTTGGCTGAGGAATAGGGGCTGGAATGAAAAACAGAATCTTATTTAGCAGGAGAAAACACTTTACTGTCACAAAATAAAATAAAACAGGCCAAAAGATCTTTGCTTATCTTTAACAAGCTACTTATCCATGTGGACTCACTAGGTAGAGTTGCTGAGTTGCAGTTGTCTGTGTTGCAGCAATAAGAATATGAAATTCCACTGGAACCACCCAAGTTGACTGATAATGTCTGAAAGCCAGTGGCTGGACACAGGGAGGACGATGCACAGGCCTTGTAGGTCTGAGGTACTGCAGCTCCAGCAGCAGTGGCTACAGGGTCAAAGTTGACTTTGTTAATGTTGACAGAAAGAAGACATAACTTGGCAGTACATGTATTTCACTGAAAAGTAGGAGATGACATGAAGAACAAACTACCTAGAATGGAAGCTGTAATACACATGGTCTCTGTGGAACATGTTTGTGGTGCTGTGGTTGAACATTGTGCATCTGTGCAGGTTTGACACACCAGAGCTCCAGCTGCAACAGGGAGAGAAGAAGTCAGTGAATGATCTTCACATCACAAGTCAAACGTTGAATCAAATGGCAAATAAATCTCTGATTATATTGTAGTTGTGTCTGTTCTTGTTACGTGAAAGATTTGAATTCCTTTCTAAAATTCATTTGTGGTGAAATAAAAAGCTCCATAAAGTTGTAAATCAGCCTGTGTTGTATCTACAGAGAGTGAAGTGTAAGAATAAGCAGAGGTACCTGTGCTGAAGAGCGTCCAGATGAGAGGCAGAGAAAGGATCAGCTTCATCCTGATGAACAGGTAAGTACTGTAGGTGACTTTTCCTGGATGGTGATACTGCTCCTGATCACCACTGCTCCACTTTATATACTGTGCAGCTGTTGAGCACATTTAAAACTGACACATACCTGAAACTCTCAGGTAATGGGTGGGTTTACATTTTTACAATATGACATTTCAAACCGTCACCTCTGCTTTTGTCACTGTAAATAGGATCATGCATCCACACCTTCTTACACCCTCCTTTCAGTACAGCAGTCTTTATTTGCTTATTAATTTGAAAAGATTTTAGGGATTTGTTTTGTTTCCAAGGTCACGCCTCATTGATGCAATAGGTTGTTGTTTTTCCTCATCGCTGAAGTGATAAAAACTAAACCCCAAGATTTTCCTTGATTCAGAAATGTTTTTTTTTTTTTTGAGTTATTGAATTAGATTTAATGTTAAACTGTAAATCCTCTATTTCCTTCCAAGGTCTAATAAAGTTGATCTTATCTTACCTTAAACACACTGTGGTTTTTCCAGAGAGGACGAACTGTTCTGACATGCTGTATAAAGGATTGGCTTTACTCACATTTTATAATCACAGTTTTCTTTTTATGTATTTTCTCTTGTTTTCATCTGGAATACAGTGAAACTGACAACCTCTCTGCTGTTTGTTTGTTTGTTTTGTTTGTTTAGCTCATTGAGCATATTGCATTGTGTCTTTGGAGGGATCTTGGCTTGGCTTGGCATTGCTTCCTGATTCTGAAGGGTGCAGACGCTTTTCTGCTTGCTCCTGCTTCTGCCAGCTTCGCTTTTATTCCTTTTTATATCATTTATTTTTACCATAATAATCATATTTTTATGATTTTATGATACACTTTTTTACCCCTTTTTTCAACTGCATTTGGAATTTTAGTGAGGATTGTATTTTTCTTGTTAACACTTAATCTGACCTATTGAGGGAATATAGCCATGGATTGTTTTAACACAAATATTTCAACACGTCTGGAAAAGAAAACACATTGTGCCAAAACTGCCGAATATATCTTCAGGAAATCAATGTGTTAAAAATGAAGATTCTTGCTCTGGAATCTGAAAGAGGACTTCAAGACACGCTTCTGTTCAGACCCAGTGGTAAGAAGCCAAAACCTACTATCAATAATAAGTGTTATGTTGACCAAAAAGCTACTCTGAATCTGGACAGTGTCTTTCCCAAAACTTTCAAGAATGGGAATTGATCAAAATGAAGCCACCTGGCATAAACTTGGTGCCAAGCCAAAGCGTCACAGAATTAGAAAGAAGAATGGTGGCACCCCAGGACCACATGTAGCATCAACAAACATACAGCTCAATAACAGGTTTCAACCACTGTCTGAACTAAATCTTATTGAGCAAGAAATGTCTGCTGTGACTGAAAACCAAAAAAGCAATAACTTTAAAAACAGGAGCCATGGAGCCAGTCAGAGAAACAGAGACAAAGAATCTGTGACAAATGTGAAGGACAGAGATATCCTTCTGCTTGGAGACGGTGCTATCAGTGACATAAACAACAGCAGAATTATTACATGCAGCTACCCAAGTGCCATGGTCACTGATATAGCAGCTCTCCTCCCCCAGGTCATCTCAAAACACCATGGAGTCAAACAGCTGATCCTGCATGTGGGTGCAGTGGACACCAGAAAGGGAGAATCAGAGGTTTTAAAACAGGACTTCTCTAAATTATTAGAGAAACTTGACAAACTGAATCCAGTCATTTGTCAGTGGACCTCTCCCAAACATCAACAGGAGGATTAATAAATTCAGTCGGCTGCTTGCATTGAACACATGGCTGTCCAAGGCCTGTGAGATAAGAGCAGTGCACTTCATTGATAACTTCAACCTGTTTTGGCAACGCGACGACCTGTTCAAGGGAAAGGGCCCATATCTGAGCAGGCGTGGAGTGAGAAGGTTAACGGATAACCTCCTCCACTCTCTGAGACACCACACTGGGTCTGGATGGCCGTCTGAACAGCCAAAGGCTCCTCTGAGAGAAGAGAGGAGTGAAGTAAACACTCACACCACACCAGGAACGGACCCCTCATCAGCCAAGGATCCCCCCTCAACAGCACCTTCAATGGTGCCCCCTCCACTGCCCTGGGCCCCCCCAGCTGCATCCGCATCCTCTGCAGACTCATCATTGACCATCCCATCCACGGCTTCACCAATGGGATTTCCAAATCATTTGGAAACCTTGGTGAAATCAGGAATTAAAATGGTGCCTCTTACCCCTAACCTGGCAAGATCACGGGTATTATCGTCAACGCCAGTGAATTCATCCCCCCAGCAAACACCACCCCCTTTGCCACCCAGGAGCATGACCTCTGTCCCTCGATCAATTAAAACTCCACCATCTCGACCACCTCGGCCAACACCTACACCTGTCTTTCCTCAGATCACCGCTGTCAGACCCCCCCCACCTGCTCCCAGACCAAAGATCCTGACTAGCATCAATGCTGCTATCAGCAACTAGGACACCCAGGGCCTCTGCTGTTCTAGGACTTACAGCCATAATAAACCACTTATCGACCTGAGGCCCAGGGAGAGAACACTCTCCCCTAGTGCTATAGCTATAGTCAAAACACGCAGAGTGGCTAAAAGACTGACATTTAGACTGTCCAATCAGAGAAATCTAATTCAAATCCCTTGCAGACAGATAGTTTCAGGTCCTACTCAAACTAATTTGACACTTTCAGTGCTCAATGTCAGATCTCTATGTAACAAATCATTTTTAATCAATAATTTTATCTCCTTTTACAATCTTGATTTTATGTTTTTAACAGAAACATGGTTAGATAGCAGGACAGCAAATGCAGTTCTTATTGAATCCACCCACCTAATTTTACATTTCTATCAGAAACACGAGAAAACAAAAAGGGTGGTGGCGTCTGTGCCTTTTTTAGGGATAATATCGTTACCCACAGGCTGTCATTTGGGGAGTTCTTATCATTTGACTATGTATCTTTTAAAATGGAGCAAAAATTATCTCCCTCTGTACTTTTTATTATTATTTACAAACCTCCCCAATGCTGTCAAAATTTTATTGATGAATTTACTGAGATGCTTTCAGTCGTCTTCACAGAGTTTGACTGTTTGGTTATTACAGGTGATTTTAATGTTCACATGGATAAGGCCTGTGACAGATATGCTAAAGAACTTTCTGCCGTCCTTGAAACATATGACCTTAGCCAGCACGTTAGGGAGCCGACCCATACCAGAGGTCACACTCTGGACCTTGTCATTACTAAGGGTGTTAACGCTTCTAATATCACTGTGATTGATGTTGCTTTGTCTGATCATTTTTGTGTCTCTTTTGATTTGTCCATAATTCCCAAAGATGCAACTGGACCTACACTTGTTCAGAAAAGACATAGGAAACTGTTTATGGAGATGATTAGGTTTGAATAATACCACTTTCTCTCATGTTGAATATTTGTTGAATTCATATACTTCTAGTGTTCTAAATGTCATAGATGTGATTGCTCCTGTTAAGGATAAATTATTCAGGAACAGGCAAAAGGCACCGTGGAGAAATGATGACTCGGTCAGGGCACAGAAAAGGGAGTGCCAGAAGGCCGAACGAAGATGGCGTAAATCAAAGCTCCAGGATCATTATGACTTTTATAAGCAGATGCTGTGTGTGTTCAATGAAACTCTAAGTAGAAATCATCAACAACAGTAGTAACAACTCACGTGTCCTGTATGCTACAGTGTGTAGGTTAACAAACCCTCTATCTCCATTGCCACTGGAACTAATTTCAACATCTAAATGTAATGAATTTGCATTACTTTTTAATGACAAGATTCAGGGTATTAAGCAAACAATAAATTGCACAAGGCAGACACCAACTCTGCAGCCATCGAGGAAACACTTGGTAGAACTGACACACTTTACATCAGTAAAATTGTATAACAGCTGAAAAGATCATCTCCAGTCTGAGCTCATCCACCTGTTGCCTTGATGTTTTACCCACTAAATTTCTGAAATCAGTACTAAGCAGTTTGTTACCACAACTCACTCAATTAGTTAATAACTCATTACAGTCTGGAACATTTCCAAGGGTCTTGAAAATTGCTGTCATCAAGCCTCTCCTGAAGAAGAGCAGTCTTGATGCCATGGTACTGAACAACTACCGGCCCATATCAAACCTGCCGTTTTTAGGCAAAATCATTGAAAAAGTTGTTTACCAACAACTTACTGACTTTCTCATGCTAAACAACTGCTTTGATGATTTTCAGTCAGGTTTTAGGCCCCATCACAGCACTGAAACTGCCCTCATCAAGGTGACAAATGACATTCGTCTGAACACCGACGCTGGCAGAGTCTGTCTTAGTACTGCTGGACCTAAGTGTTGCTTTTGACACAGTGGACCATGTGATCTTGGTACAAAGGTTAGAGGACTGGATAGGCATCTCTGGTACTGCCCTTAAATGGTTTAAGTCCTATCTTGACGACAGGAAGTATTTCATTGAAGTTGGTAACTGTGTCTCAGACCAAATGGTGTTGACATGTGGGATACCCCAAGGGTCCATCTTGGGACACCTTTTGTTCAATCTTTACATGTTTCCTTTAGGCCAGTTAATACGCAGCAATAATGTGTCCTACCATAACTATGCAGATGACACTCAGATTTACATTTCACTCACAGCTGGTGAATATGGACCAGTCGATTCACTGTGCAGCTGTATTGAACAGATCACTCTGTGGATGCAAAACAACAGTGACAAGACTGAAATAATCGTCTTTGGGCCTCAGAAACAAAGAGAAAGTGTCAGCAGTCACCTCGAGTCTCTTTCTTTATTTCTTTATTATTTAAAAATCAAGTTAGAAATCTAGGGGTAATCATGGACTCAGACTTGAATTTTAACAGCCACATTAAATCGATAACATCGTCAGCATTTTACCGTCTCAAAAACATTGCCAGAATCAAATGGATCATGTCTAAACCAGACTTGGAAAGACTCATCCATGCATTTATCTCCAGCAGGTTAGATTACTGTAACGGCCTGTTCACAGGGCTCTCAAAACGAGCTGTAAGGCAGCTACAGTACATTCAGAACGCTGCTGCTCGGGTCCTGACTAGAACCAGGAAGTACAACCACATTACTCCTGTTCTCAGATCACTGCACTGGCTTCCTGTCTCTCAGAGAATAGACTTTAAAACAGCACTGCTTGTGTATAAGTCTCTTCATGGCTCAGCACCACATTACATCTCTGACATGCTGATGCCATATGAACCATCTCGAACTCTGAGAACATCAGGGATAGGCCTTCTGCTCGTGCCCAGAGTCAGGACTAAACAGGGAGAAGTAGCATTTCAGTTATATGCAGCTAAAACCTGGAATAGTCTTCCTGATGATGTTAGACAAGCCTCATCTCTGGCAATGTTTAAATCCAAGCTAAAAACCTTTCTTTTTAGTGTGGCCTATAACATATGACCTGACTAGACCTAACAGTGTTTTATCCAAACCGATCTATCTGCACTCAGTTTCCTCTAATATTAATTTTTAATTAATGTTTACTTTTTATTATTATTATTTTTTTAAAACTGTTTTGTCACTACTTTTGTCCAGTTGGGGGAGACAATCGGACTCACGGTCAGTACTCTAAGTTGATTAGGTTAGGAACCTTCAATCTAAAGCCAATTGGGTCAGGGACTCAGGGGTTAGGAACCCAGGCGCTTCAGTGTTATCCTTAGAATACGGGTCTAAACAGCTGTAGACTTAAATAAGGGGTTTGGAACCTCCAGCTGTAGTCTACTCAATCCTAGATGAAAGAGTCCGGGACTCAGGATTGTCTCCATAGATAGTCTGTGTTGAGGTACTTTTAGTCCATCAGGGATGGGACAAACTGAAAGTAGGGGACCCACAAATATGGGTCAACGTGGTCCGATAGTCGATATCATAAGGGGCAAATATGGTGACAAGGCGGTGGCATGCCTTTTTATTTTTATTCTTGCTTATGTATTTTTAACCTGTCTTTTATTTCTGTAAAGCACTTTGAATTACTCTGTGTATAAATTGTGCTATATAAATAAACTTGCCTTGCCTTGGCTGGGTGCCCACTTGTGTAGACGGTAAAGACAGTACCAGATTGTCTCCATTTACACACCAGCAACTCTTGATCAGAGATCTTCTGAGATCTATCTGTTATGAGGCATGGCTCACATCGAATAGCATAATGACACCGAGACAGCGCGGTGGATTAGTGGTTAGCTCTGTTGTCTCACATCAAGAAGGTTCCTGGTCTGAAACCCATCAGGGGCCTTTCTGTGTGGAGTCTGCATGTTCTCCCTGTGCTTGTGTGGGTTTTCTCCAGGTACTCTGGTTTCCTCCCACAGTCCAAAAACATGTATGTCAGGTTGATTGGTGACTCTAAATTGCCCATAGGAGTGAGTGTGAGTGTGTGAGGTTGTTTGTCTCTATGTGGCCCTGTGATGGACTGGGGACCTGTCCAGGGTGGACCCCTGCCTTTCACCCAAAGAGAGCTGGGATAGGCTCCAGCAGATCCCTGGGACCATGGTTAGGACTAAGGGCTAAGGGGGTCTAGATGATGGATGGATGGACAATGACACTGTTTGAGTCCTTTTATAAGTCAGACTAGTTCTACACCACACCTCCATTCTTGTTTAATTGATTGGACACCAAGGTTGCTAACATCAGACTCCAGCTGACGTTTAGTGACATCAGATGCCTCGTGTTTCCATCAGTTTTCCACCACCACTCTTTCTATTTAATGGGTGTGTTGAATAGAGACATGAAAGATAATGGCTGTTTGTGTTTTATCAACTTAGAAATATTGAATTTGTTGATGTTTGAGACTTTAGTGAAGACCACATCACATTTCCTGAGCATTTTAGTCAGAAATCCAGGAGCTTACTTTTTCTTGTTCCTGTAAATATGGGGACGTTGCAGAAGTAGAAATTTATTTCCACAGGGCACATCCTGTTTCTCCAGAAACTGCTCCCACTGGTTTTTCATCAGGCTTTCATCCTTCATATGACAGACTGTGAAACATTCTGTGTGCTCTGGACATGGTCTGAAAAGTCTTAAATCTAACCAGAAGAACTGAGCAGAAATCCTGGACATATAGTGGAGCTGTAAACAAATGTCAAATGTAGACTGGAGCGAAGTTACCACCTAAATATTTGATCTTTAATTAGAGGCCTAATAGGGCTTTGGGAGTCTTGCTGTAGTCAAAGGGTTAATAAAATGTGAGTAAGGTAGGAGAACCAGCCTGATGAGTAAAAATGAACAAAAGTCACATTAAAGTTATAAAGACAAAAGTTTGTTTTCAGTCTTTTTGTGCTGAAAGAAGTACAGTTTATTTCTATGTGACATTTGTAAACCAGCCAACACCAAGTTCTTCATAAAGCAAGATACAAACAGGAAACAATGATAAATAAAACAGACATAAACAGGCCTGCTGACAGTTAAGTACATAGTTAGTTCTATATGTTTTACAGTTACAGTTCCCTTAAAAACCACCGGTCTTATAATAAGAAATGATGTTTATTTGGATTAGCTGTCATGCAGTAAATAGTTTCTACCAAGAGAGGGCATGTCAGGACCTTCTGTGCTTTACTAGTTAATGTCAGCTTCACCAGGACTCCATTCAACTTTTCCACAAACTGAATTTTGTTGCCCCCATAACTGTGAAGGACAGCAGTGAGCAGCAAACCCAAGTCCAGTTAAAGATGCTTCCAGAATATTTTGGTGGCTTCACTGGTCATTTATCTTTAGTTTCTGTTCTAAAAGAAGGTAAATACGAGAAGTCCAAGCAGCAGATGGATGATGACCAGTCTGACAGAGCAGGCAGCACTTGTAGGTTTAGTTGTGGCTGATTGTGTTGCTGACATGGTTGTTGCTGCCGCAGCAGTTGTCAGGGCAGTGGTGGTTGTTGTTGGGGCAGGTGTAGTTGTTTTTGCGGTAGTCGCTGTCGTTTTTGGAGTAGTTGTTGTTGGGGCAGGTGTAGTTGTTTTTGCAGTAGTCACTGTCGTTTTTGGAGTAGTTGTTGTTGGGGCAGGTGTAGTTGTTTTTGCGGTAGTCGCTGTCGTTTTTGGAGTAGTTGTGGTTGGGGTAGTTGGTGTCGTTTGTGTAGTCGCCGTGGTACTTGTCGTTGTTGTTGGCGTAGTTGCTGTTGTTGTTGTTGTTGTTGTTGTTTGGACAGAGTTACACAAAGCCGTCTCACAACAAACTGGTCCACTGCTGATTGTTCCAACGTTTTTCATGAAAGGCAGGGCACCCAGGCCACTAGCAGCAGCACACAGGTTTGAAGATGCACATCCCAAGATTGGAGCAGTGGTGGATCCAGTCGTCACTGTAGATAAAAATCACTGGGTTACTACACAAATTCTTGTTGTCAGTTGAGATCTTTCACTAAACACCCCAAGGACTTTTAGTTTTTGCTGCCCTCCTGTTATTCAAACTGGTGTACAGTCCTGAGGTCCAGGACTTGGTGACAACACTGGTTTTTGTAGGTTCAAGTGTCACAGTCACATTTATGATAAAAAATAAGAATGAAAATCATTGTTAAATGAATAGACAATGACAATAATTGTTGTGTTTATAACCAGGCTGGATAACTACCAATGATTTGTTTCTGGTCAAGTTGAGACTAATAAACTTTTTGTCTTGTTCTGTAAAATGATCTGTAAATGAATCAGTCACTATAGCTGTCTTAGAAATCCAGTGCAGTAAAATATTCCAATATTTATCTCTGAAATGTAATGGATTAGAAGTAGAATAATGTTTAGTACAAATATGAGTAAAAGTACATCAGATTTACCTTAAAGGTAATATTTCAAATGTTGTGAGGTTATAAAACATATTTGGAGACATGTGTTAAACTTTGTATCATAATAACTCACTGGTTGCTGTAAAGCATCTGTCCTGCACTCCTGTACATTGTACTGAGCTGGTGCACTGAGAGGTGGTGGCGTCACAGGTGAGACACTGCAGGGTGTTAGTTGGCTGAGGAGTAGGGGCTGGAATGAAAAACAGAATCTTATTTAGCAGGAGAAAACACTTTACTGTCACAAAATAAAATAAAACAGGCCAAAAGATCTTTGCTTATCTTTAACAAGCTACTTATCCATGTGGACTCACTAGGTAGAGTTTCTGAGTTGCAGTTGTCTGAGTTGCAGCACTGAGCAGATGAAATTGCACTGGAACCACCCAAGTTGACTGATAATGTCTGAGAGCCAGTGACTGGACACAGGGAGGACGATGCACAGGCCTTGTAGGTCTGAGGTGCTGAACCTCCAGCAGCAGTGGCTACAGGGTCAAAGTTGACTTTGTTAATGTTGACAGAAAGAAGACATAACTTGGCAGTACATGTATTTCACTGAAAAGTAGGAGATGACATGAAGAACAAACTACCTAGAACGGAAGCTGTTACACACATGGTCTCTGTGGAACATGTTTGTGGTGCTGTGGTTGAACATTGTGTATCTGTGCAGGTTTGACACACCAGAGCTCCAGCTGCAACAGGGAGAGAAGAAGTCAGTGAATGATCTTCACATCACAAGTCAAACGTTGAATCAAATGGCAAATAAATCTCTGATTATATTGTAGTTGTGTCTGTTCTTGTTACGTGAAAGATTTGAATTCCTTTCTAAAATTCATTTGTGGTGAAATAAAAAGCTCCATAAAGTTGTAAATCAGCCTGTGTTGTATCTACAGAGAGTGAAGTGTAAGAATAAGCAGAGGTACCTGTGCTGAAGAGCGTCCAGATGAGAGGCAGAGAAAGGATCAGCTTCATCCTGATGAACAGGTAAGTACTGTAGGTGACTTTTCCTGGATGGTGATACTGCTCCTGATCACCACTGCTCCACTTTATATACTGTGCAGCTGTTGAGCACATTTACGAATGACACATACCTGAAACTCTCAGGTAATGGGTGGGTTTACATTTTTACAATATAAAATTTCAAACCGTCACCTCTGCTTTTGTCACTGTAAATAGGATCATGCATCCACACCTTCTTACACCCTCCTTTCAGTACAGCAGTCTTTATTTGTTTATTAATTAGAAAAGATTTTATGGAATGATTTTGTTTCCAAGGTCACGCCTCATTGATGCAATAGGTTGTTGTTTTTCCTTATTGCTGAAGTGATAAAAACTAAACCCCAAGATTTTCCTTGATTCAGAAATTTTTTTTTTTTTTTGAGTTATTGAATTAGATTTAATGTTAAACTAAATCCTCTATTTCCTTCCAAGGTCTAATAAAGTTTATCTTATCTTACCTTAAACACACTGTGGTTTTTCCAGAGAGGACGAACTGTTCTGACACGCTGTATAAAGGATTGGCTTTACTCACATTTTATAATCACAGTTTTCTTTTCATGTATTTTCTCTTGTTTTCATCTGGAACACAGTGAAACTGACAACCTCTCTGCTGTTTGTTTGTTTGTTTTCCTCATTGAGCATATTGCATTGTGGCTTTGGAGGGATCTTGGCTGGGTGCCCACTTGTGTAGACGTTAACGACAGTACCAGATTGTCTCCATTTACACACAGTATGTCTACCTGTGGCCTGGTGAATGTCTGAAATCTTTAAGATTACTCTGTGATCATTTCCAGCTACATGCACATCAACAACTCTTGGTCAGAGATCTTCTGAGATCTATCTGTTATGAGGCATGGCTCACATCGAATAGCATAATGACACTGAGGCAGCACAGTGGGTTAGTGGTCAGCACTGTTGCCTCACAGCAAGAAGGTTCCTGGTTTGAAACCCATAAGGGGCCTTTCTGTGTGGAGTCTGCATGTTCTCCCTGTGCTTGTGTGGGTTTTCTCCAGGTACTCTGGTTTCCTCCCACAGTCCAAAAACATGTATGTCAGGTTGATTGGTGACTCTAAATTGCCCATAGGAGTGAGTGTGAGTGTGTGAGGTTGTTTGTCTCTATGTGACCCTGTGATGGACTGGGGACCTGTCCAGGGTGGACCCCTGCCTTTCACCCAAAGAGAGCTGGGATAGGCTCCAGCAGGTCCCTGGGACCCTGGTTCAGTAAACAGCGGGTATAGAAAATGGGTGGATGGACATACCTGAAACTCTCAGGTAATGGGTGGGTTTACATTTTTACAATATAAAATTTCAAACCGTCACCTCTGCTTTTGTCACTGTAAATAGGATCATGCATCCACACCTTCTTACACCCTCCTTTCAGTACAGCAGTCTTTATTTGTTTATTAATTAGAAAAGATTTTATGGAATGATTTTGTTTCCAAGGTCACGCCTCATTGATGCAATAGGTTGTTGTTTTTCCTTATTGCTGAAGTGATAAAAACTAAACCCCAAGATTTTCCTTGATTCAGAAATTTTTTTTTTTTTTTGAGTTATTGAATTAGATTTAATGTTAAACTAAATCCTCTATTTCCTTCCAAGGTCTAATAAAGTTTATCTTATCTTACCTTAAACACACTGTGGTTTTTCCAGAGAGGACGAACTGTTCTGACACGCTGTATAAAGGATTGGCTTTACTCACATTTTATAATCACAGTTTTCTTTTCATGTATTTTCTCTTGTTTTCATCTGGAACACAGTGAAACTGACAACCTCTCTGCTGTTTGTTTGTTTGTTTTCCTCATTGAGCATATTGCATTGTGGCTTTGGAGGGATCTTGGCTGGGTGCCCACTTGTGTAGACGTTAACGACAGTACCAGATTGTCTCCATTTACACACAGTATGTCTACCTGTGGCCTGGTGAATGTCTGAAATCTTTAAGATTACTCTGTGATCATTTCCAGCTACATGCACATCAACAACTCTTGGTCAGAGATCTTCTGAGATCTATCTGTTATGAGGCATGGCTCACATCGAATAGCATAATGACACTGAGGCAGCACGGTGGGTTAGTGGTTAGCACTGTTGCCTCACAGCAAGAAGGTTCCAGGTTAGAAACCCATCAGGGGCCTTTCTGTGTGGAGTTTGCATGTGTCGTGGAAATTTCTTTAAGTTTGAGAGTTGCTAATTCTCAGAAACAACCACAAGTGTGATGAATCATCTCAGGTTTAATCACGGGCCTGGAGAGGAAGACCTTGCAGACATTCTCTAACTTAGTGTTACAACACCAGGTTTATATATCTTTGTCACAAGGGGTGGGCTCATGTTGGAGAAGACCCTACATGTTTGTTCAAGTGTCCTTTATCTTCAGGCCTCTACCAGCACTAAACAAATTGTTGGCAGTTATTTACAACCCTCTACAACCATAAAACACTAACCCAATAAAAGAGACAGAACCACATACCAGAAATGGGTCAAGCAAACATTCAAGTGACCCTTGACCTGGTGTAAAACCCCCACACATGTTCTCCCTGTGCTTGTGTGGGTTTTCTCCAGGTACTCTGGTTTCCTCCCACAGTCCAAAAACATGTATGTCAGGTTGATTGGTGACTCTAAATTGCCCATAGGAGTGAGTGTGAGTGTGTGAGGTTGTTTGTCTCTATGTGGCCCTGTGATGGACTGGGGACCTGTCCAGGGTGGACCCCTGCCTTTCACCCAAAGAGAGCTGGGATAGGCTCCAGCAGATCCCTGTCACCCTGGTTAGGACTAAGGGGGTCTAGATGATGGATGGATGGACAATGACACTGTTTGAGTCCTTTTATAAGTCAGGCTAGTTCTACACCACACCTCCATTCTTGTTTAATTGATTGGACACCAAGGTTGCTAACATCAGACTCCAGCTGACGTTTAGTGACATCAGATGCCTCGTGTTTCCATCAGTTTTCCACCACCACTCTTTCTATTTAATGGGTGTGTTGAATAGAGACATGAAAGATAATGGCTGTTTGTGTTTTATCAACTTAGAAATATTGAATTTGTTGATGTTTGAGACTTTAGTGAAGACCACATCACATTTCCTGAGCATTTTAGTCAGAAATCCAGGAGCTTACTTTTTCTTGTTCCTGTAAATATGGGGACGTT
This sequence comes from Mastacembelus armatus, assembly GCF_900324485.2. NCBI lineage: Eukaryota > Metazoa > Chordata > Actinopteri > Synbranchiformes > Mastacembelidae > Mastacembelus > Mastacembelus armatus. The sequence continues at coordinate 1,755,493 of NC_046636.1, read as the reverse complement.
GCTGAAGTAGAAATTTATTTCCACAGGGCACATCCTGTTTCTCCAGAAACTGCTCCCACTGGTTTTTCATCAGGCTTTCATCCTTCATATGACAGACTGTGAAACCTCCTGTGTGCTCTGGACATGGTCTGAAAAGTCTTAAATCTAACCAGAAGAACTGAGCAGAAACCCAGGACATATAGTGGAGCTGTAAACAAATGTCAAATGTAGACTGGAGCGAAGTTACCACCTAAATATTTGATCTTTATTTAGAGGCCTAATAGGGCTTTGGGAGTCTTGCTGTAGTCAAAGGGTTAATAAAATGTGAGTAAGGTAGGAGAACCAGCCTGATGAGTAAAAATGAACAAAAGTCACATTAAAGTTATAAAGACAAAAGTTTGTTTTCAGTCTTGTTCTGCAGAAAGAAGTACAGTTTATTTCTATGTGACATTTGTAAACCAGCCAACACCAAGTTCTTCATAAAGCAAGATACAAACAGGAAACAATGATAAATAAAACAGACATAAACAGGCCTGCTGACAGTTAAGTACATAGTCCCTAATCAGTATTCTATATGTTTTACAGTTACAGTTCCCTTAAAAACCACCGGTCTTATAATAAGAAATGATGTTTATTTGGATTAGCTGTCATGCAGTAAATAGTTTCTACCAAGAGAGGGCATGTCAGGACCTTCTGTGCTTTACTAGTTAATGTCAGCTTCACCAGGACTCCATTCACCTTTTCCACAAACTGAATTTTGTTGCCCCCATAACTGTGAAGGACAGCAGTGAGCAGTAAACCCAAGTCCAGTTAAAGATGCTTCCAGAATATTTTGGTGGCTTCACTGGTCATTTATCTTTAGTTTCTGTTCTAAAAGAAGGTAAATACGAGAAGTCCAAGCAGCAGATGAATGATGACCAGTCTGACAGAGCAGGCAGCACTTGTAGGTTTAGTTGTTGTCGGGGCAGTGGTGGTTGTTGTTGGGGCAGCAGTTGCTGTTGGGGCAGTTGTTTTTGTTGTTGGGGTCATCGTTGTGGTAGTTGCTGTTTTTGGGGTGGAAGTCGTTGGTTGTGTCATTCTGGTAGATGTCGTTGTTGTTGGGGTAGTTGCTGTCGTTGGGGTAGTCGTTGTGGTACTTGTCGTCGTTGTTGCTGTCGTTGGGGTAGTTGCTGTCGTTGGGGTAATTGTCGTGGTACTTGTCGTCGTTGATGGCGTAGTTGCTGTCGTTGGGGTAGTCGCCGTGGTACTTGTTGTTGTTGTTGTTGTTGGCGTAGTTGCTGTCGTTGGGGTAGTTGCTGTCGTTGGGGTAGTCGTCGGAGTAGTTGCTGTCGTTGGGGTAGTCGTTGTGGTACTTGTCATCGTTGTTGCTGTCGTTGGGGTAGTTGCTGTCGTTGTGGTAGTCGTTGGAGTAGTTGCTGTCGTTGGGGTAGTTGCTGTCGTTTGGGCAATCGCTGTCGTTTGCGTAGTCGTTGTCATCGGGGTAGTTGCTGTCATTGGGGTAGTCGTTGTGGTACTTGTCATCATTGTTGCTGTCGTTGCGGTAGTTGCTGTCGTTGGGGTAAGTGTCGTGGTACTTGTCGTCGTTGATGGCGTAGTTGCTGTCGTTGGGGTAGTCGCCGTGGTACTTGTTGTTGTTGGCGTAGTTGCTGTCGTTGGGGTAGTTGCTGTCGTTGGGGTAATTGTCGTGGTACTTGTCGTCGTTGTTGGCGTAGTTGCTGTCGTTGGGGTAGTCGTTGGGGTAGTTGCTGTTGTTGTTGTTGGCGTAGTTGCTGTCGTTGGGGTAGTTGCTGTGGTTGGGGTAATTGTCGTGGTACTTGTCGTCGCTGATGGCGTAGTTGCTGTCGTTGGGGTAGTCGCCGTGGTACTTGTTGTTGTTGTTGTGGGCGTAGTTGCTGTCGTTGGGGTAGTTGCTGTCGTTGCGGTAGTTGCTGTCGTTGGGGTAGTTGCTGTCGTTGGGGTAGTCGCCGTGGTACTTGTTGTTGTTGTTGTTGGCGTAGTTGCTGTCGTTGGGGTAGTCGTTGGGGTAGTTGCTGTCGTTGGGGTAGTTGTTGGGGTAGTCGCTGTGGTACTTGTCATTGTTGGAGTAGTTGTTATTGTTGTTGTTGTTTGGACAGAGTTACACAAACTGGTACTACAACAAACTGGTCCACTGCTGATGGTTCCAGCGTTTTGCATGAAAGGCAGGGCACCCAGACCACTAGCAGCAGCGCACAGGTTTGAAGATGTACATCCCAAGATTGGAGCAGTGGTGGATCCAGTCGTCACTGTAGATAAAAATCACTGGGTTACTACACAAATTCTTGTTGTCAGTTGAGATCTTTCACTAAACACCCCAAGGACTTTTAGTTTTTGCTGCCCTCCTGTTATTCAAACTGGTGTACAGTCCTGAAGTCCAGGACTTGGTGACAACACTGTTTTTGTAGGTTCAAGTGTCACAGTCACATTTATGATAAAAAATAATAATGAAAATCATTGTTAAATGAATAGACAATGACAATAATTGTTCTGTTTATAACCAGGCTGGATAACTACCAATGGTTTGTTTCTGGTCAAGTTGAGACTAATAAACTTTTTGTCTTGTTCTATAAAATGATCTGTAAATGAATCAGTCACTATAGCTGTCTTAGAAATCCAGTGCAGTAAAATATTCCAATATTTATCTCTGAAATGTAATGGATTAGAAGTAGAATAATGTTTAGTACAAATATGAGTAAAAGTACATCAGATTTACCTTAAAGGTAATATTTCAAATGTTGTGAGGTTATAAAACATATTTGGAGACATGTGTTAAACTTTGTATCATAATAACTCACTGGTTGCTGTAAAGCATCTGTCCTGCACTCCTGTACATTGTACTGAGCTGGTGCACTGAGAGGTGGTGGCGTCACAGGTGAGACACTGCAGGGTGTTAGTTGGCTGAGGAGTAGGGGCTGGAATGAAAAACAGAATCTTATTTAGCAGGAGAAAACACTTTACTGTCACAAAATAAAATAAAACAGGCCAAAAGATCTTTGCTTATCTTTAACAAGCTACTTATCCATGTGGACTCACTAGGTAGAGTTTCTGAGTTGCAGTTGTCTGAGTTGCAGCACTGAGCAGATGAAATTGCACTGGAACCACCCAAGTTGACTGATAATGTCTGAGAGCCAGTGACTGGACACAGGGAGGACGATGCACAGGCCTTGTAGGTCTGAGGTGCTGAACCTCCAGCAGCAGTGGCTACAGGGTCAAAGTTGACTTTAATGTTGACAGAAAGAAGACATAACTTGGCAGTACATGTATTTCACTGAAAAGTAGGAGATGACATGAAGAACAAACTACCTAGAATGGAAGCTGTTACACACATGGTCTCTGTGGAACATGTTTGTGGTGCTGTGGTTGAACATTGTGTATCTGTGCAGGTTTGACACACCAGAGCTCCAGCTGCAACAGGGAGAGAAGAAGTCAGTGAATGATCTTCACATCACAAGTCAAACGTTGAATCAAATGGCAAATAAATCTCTGATTATATTGTAGTTGTGTCTGTTCTTGTTACGTGAAAGATTTGAATTCCTTTCTAAAATTCATTTGTGGTGAAATAAAAAGCTCCATAAAGTTGTAAATCAGCCTGTGTTGTATCTACAGAGAGTGAAGTGTAAGAATAAGCAGAGGTACCTGTGCTGAAGAGCGTCCAGATGAGAGGCAGAGAAAGGATCAGCTTCATCCTGATGAACAGGTAAGTACTGTAGGTGACTTTTCCTGGATGGTGATACTGCTCCTGATCACCACTGCTCCACTTTATATACTGTGCAGCTGTTGAGCACATTTACGACATACACATACCTGAAACTCTCAGGTAATGGGTGGGTTTACATTTTTACAATATGACATTTCAAACTGTCACATCTGCTTTTGTCACTGCAAGTAGCATCATACGTCCACACCTTCCCACACCTTCTTTTCAATACAGCAGTCTTTATTTTTTTCTTATTTTGAAAAGGTGTTCGGGATTTGTTTTGTTTCTATGCTCCTGTTTACAGTTGTGTCTTGATGTCAGCTGTCAGCTCATGTCTCATTTATGCAGTAGGTTGTTGTTTTGTTTCACGCGTCAGTGAGACAAAGTAAAACTCAAGATTTTCCTCGATGCAAAAATGATCTTATTGCTTTAAACAGTTTTTCCAGAGAGGATGTGCTGTTCTGACCTGCTGCATAAAGGAATGACTTTAGTGTCATTTGATGATTACACTGTTTTGTTCTAGTGCAATTCATGTTTTCATCTGGAATGTAGTGAAACTGGGTAGCTGACGTTAACTACCTTATATACTTCTAATATGAAGTACTTTATATACCGCTGGGTAGCTGACATTAACTACCTTATATACTTCTAATTTGAAGTACTTTATATACCGCTGGGTAGCTGATGTTAACTACCTTATATACTTCTAATTTGAAGTACTTTATATACCGCTTGGTAGCTGATGTTAACTACCTTATATACTTCTAATTTGAAGTACTTTATATACTGCTGGGTAGCTGATGCTAACTACCTTATATACTTCTAATTTGAAGTACTTTATATACTGCTGGGTAGCTGATGCTAACTACCTTATATACTTCTAATGTGAAGTACTTTATATACTGCTGGGTAGCTGATGTTAACTACCTTATATACTTCTAATTTGAAGTACTTTATATACCGCTGGGTAACTGACGTTAACTACCTTATATACTTCTAATTTGAAATACTTTATATACCGCTGGGTAGCTGACGTTAACTACCTTGTATACTTCTAATTTGAAGTACTTTATATACCGCTGGGTAGCTGATGTTAACTACCTTATATACTTCTAATTTGAAGTACTTTATATACTGCTTGGTAGCTGATGTTAACTACCTTATATACTTCTAATTTGAAGTACTTTATATACTGCTGGGTAGCTGATGCTAACTACCTTATATACTTCTAATTTGAAGTACTTTATATACTGCTGGGTAGCTGATGCTAACTACCTTATATACTTCTAATGTGAAGTACTTTATATACTGCTGGGTAGCTGATGTTAACTACCTTATATACTTCTAATTTGAAGTACTTTATATACCGCTGGGTAACTGACGTTAACTACCTTATATACTTCTAATTTGAAGTACTTTATATACCGCTGGGTAGCTGATGTTAACTACCTTATATACTTCTAATTTGAAATACTTTATATACTGCTGGGGAGCTGACATTAACTGCCTTATATACTTCTAATTTGAAGTACTTTATATACTGCTGGGTAGCTGATGTTAACTACCTTATATACTTCTAATTTGAAGTACTTTATATACTGCTGGGTAGCTCACATTAACTGCCTTATATACTTCTAATTTGAAGTACTTTATATACTGCTGGGTAGCTGATGTTAACTACCTTATATACTTCTAATCTGAAGTACTTTATATACTGCTGGGTAGCTCACATTAACTGCCTTATATACTTCTAATTTGAAGTACTTTATATACTGCTGGGTAGCTGATGTTAACTACCTTATATACTTCTAATCTGAAGTACTTTATATACCGCTGGGTAGCTGACGTTAGCTACCTTATATACTTCTAATTTGAAGTACTTTATATACTCCTGGGTAGCTGACGTTAACTACCTTATATACTTCTAATTTGAAGTACTTTATATACTCCTGGGTAGCTGATGTTAACTACCTTATATACTTCTAATTTGAAGTACTTTATATACTCCTGGGTAGCGGATGTTCTCAGAGGAATGTTTCCAACATCTTATTGAATCTATACCACAAAGAATTAAGGCAGTTCTGAAGGCAAAGGGTACAAGGTGTACCTAATAAAGTGGCCAGTGAGTATAGTTTCCACTTTCCAAGTTTATGTTCAGGTACATCTGTACATTTCCATATTTTAGGCTGCTGTGTAATCTGGCACAACCTGTTTGTTTTACCATTATATTTAGTCTGTTCTGAATTTAATTCAAACTTACAAAATGTTCCTACTTAAAGAATGAGAGAGAAAAGAAATCGACTACATTCTAACTATAGACTCTACATTTTCCCCTGAATTTCTGCACACAGGCCACACTGTTTCAGTCCTTTTAGTCTCTGCTGAAGGAATGTTTTGTGTGGATGTTTCCAGCACACTGTTTTTAATTTCAGCTTACAGAAATTCAATTTAGCTTTTCAATTTGTTTTCATGTCTCCAAGTAACAAACGGGGCCAAAGAGAAAGATCCTTATTAACAATCTGAGTAGGAGGAAATAGCTTAGTCTGTTCTATCAAAAGTATTAGACAACAAACAGGTTTGATTTTGCTGCAGCTTTTATTGTATAACTCTCCGGCCCTGAATCAGCTGTGATGCTTTTGTTTACCAGGGTTTTTGACCTTCATTGTTGTCTTGTTTGACAGTGCCACACCTGCTGCAGGCCTGACGCCACTCTTCCTTCAATAAGAGGTCATTGAAAACCAGATGTAAGTTTTTCATCACTTACACTGGGTTGTTTGTCATACATGCCTGTGCATGTGACATTCTTTCTGTCTTGTTCATTTCTGTTTATTGTGTTTTATAAAGGAAGAACAATCAATAATTGTGATTCGTCCTTTAAGGTTTGCTCAGTGTAGTCATGTCATATGTCAAGATGGTTATTTATATTATATTCTCCTACTACATTACATGCTATATTTAGCTCTACATGATCTGTACCTGTTGTTCCCATGACCTGGGTGGAGAACAAACAAACAAACTAGCCAAAAGATCGGAGCTCAGTAGATCAGGAGCAAAGTAACTGAGAAATATTTTGATAATATGTTGATTGATTGTTGTATTTTTAAAGCAACATTTCCTGGTTAGTTGCTTTGATTCTTTTTGAGTGATCAGTAAACTTTACTGTGATGGAAGGGTTGGTCAACTCTAATAAAACAGTTGCACCAAATGTACATGAGAGAAACAACAAAAAAGTCACAGTCAGATTTATTTTAACATAGTAAAGTCAAAGAGTTGTCTCTTTACTTTATTTCTTAACTTATGCCAGTTGTTTCTGTTTTAAGCTGGTGTTCCTTAATGTTTACCAGTGGTCTTTTCAATCAGAAATCATGTTTTTGTGGAAATCCTGCAGTAAAACGTTTCAGCAGGAGAGGGCACTGCAAAGTCTTCTGGGCCTTGTTACCAGTTGATGTCAACAGTTGCACAAACGTTGTCACTGACATCTTGGTTTGAATTTTGCTCTTGTACTGTGGTAGTGTCCAGTGTCAGAGTGCAGGCAAAGGTCCACTGGAAGTATGAAGCAGACGTGTTTTGTTATTAATGTGTTTTTAGTGATTTCAGAGGATTTTTCTTGTCTAAAATGGAGTGTTAAATACGAGTGTTAGAATATGAGTTGTGACGCATGAATGGGAGGCAGAACCTTCAGCTATTAAACTCCTCTCCTGTGGAACCAACGGCCAATCCTGCCTAAGTCTCAAGGCCAAACACGTAATACATCCCCTGCAGTTTGCTTACAGAGAACACACTGGTGTGGTCTACATGCTTCACTGTGTTTTATCTCATTAGGAAGAACCTGCAAGTTATGTGAGGATTATGGTCCTTGATTTTTTAAGTGCATTCAAAACCGTCCAGCCAATCATCCTGAGAGACAAGCTCAAAGGGATGGGTGTGGACTCCTCCTTTGTTTCCTGGATCACAGATTACCTGACAGAAAGGCCACAGTCTGTCAGGCTGGAAAACTGCATCTCTGGAAGAGTTCTGAGCAGCATGGGGTTCCACAGGGAACTGTTTTGGTTCCTTTTCTGTACCCACTGTTCACAGCAGACCACATTCAGAAGTATTCTAATGATACTGTGATTGTTGAATGTATCAGGAATGGCCAGGAAGAGGAGTATAGAGGCCTGATAAAGTCCATCAGTGACTGGACTCACCAAATCTGCCTCCCACTGAACAGCTCTAAAACCAAGGTAATGGATTTTCGAAGGTCTAAGTTTGCTCCCTTTCCAGTCAGCATCTGTTGTGGGCCAATTGAAGTGGGCCAGCCGACAGATATCTGGACTCACTAGAGGCTGTGGTGGAGAGACGCTCACAGACAAAGGTAGAGTCCATCCTGGAACACACTGACCATCCCCTTCACAACATCCTGATGGAGCAGAGAAGCAGCTGCAGTGGACGACTCAGCTCACTGAGCTGCAGGACTGAACCATGCAGGAGATCCTTCATCCACACTGCCATCAGGCTCTACAACACCTTAGCCAATGGCAGATGACGACTGACTAGTCTCACTAGTGACTAACTTATTAACCAACTGCCTGAATTTCCCCTTGGGGATGAAAAGTTTCTTATCTTAATAAAATCTGTGTTTCCAAAAATAGTTAATGTCACATATTCTTCTCAGTATGACCCACATAAAGAGGATTTTGATGTGGTTGCAGGCAGGTGTTGAAGACATGTCACCCACAAAAATGTCACAAACAGGCAAAGCAACTGCTCTGCTTGTAATTAATAAAAACTTCTGTTTGTATATATTTTATATCTGTACTGTAAAACAGTGTTTGGTCAGGATTTTTTATGGTGCACAGTAGGGAAGTGGCAGCTTTCTTTCCAGGAGCAACATCTGAATTTATAATCGTTACCTAGTGATCAGTTTGCGCCTGATGAAGACATCATGTCCTTTAATACTGAGGTGTAGATAATTACTTCTCATTAAAGACTGGCTTTTGTTGAACTGAAAGACATAATCACTACTTCTGTAGGCTGCATTATTGAGAACACACCTGTAGAAAAACTATATTAAATAAACTACTGTGACACACAGATTAACTGGACCCAATAACGCAGACACCACAGCAAAAATGACAGAAAGTCTTCACTGAAAGAAACTTGGATTCAGGTGATTTATTTGTGTGAATCGACTGGTAAGTGACCCAGAGAAACAGGGATTCCAGAAGAGTTCAACAGGAACTGAGGCCGAGATTCAAGTACCAGGAATGCCAGGTATCCTGGACCACCCCTTAGTTATGCTGCGGTAGGCTTAGACTGCCAAACAACACACCATCAGTGCACTTAGCTCCTCTCTCCTCTCCTCTCCCCTCGTCCTATTGTCACCTCCTCTTTAGATTAATGTTTTGAATGAAAGAAGAAAAGAAAGAAGAATCTGCTGCCAAAATACCACAGAATCCTGCTGGGAGTGGAGCCTTTGTTGTTCAACCCTGAAGAAGCTTCTAAAATACAAGCTTTTTGGCTTGAGACCAGGTGAGTGACATTTAGATGTAGGGCCAGTCTGTCTGACCTGAAGCTAGAACATGTCAGCGACACATAATCTAACAGTCTATGCATCATTTTGTCTTTGTGGTTTTAGGTGTTTGCACGCTCAGGAGTGGCATGCTTCTACTTCAACACTGAAGGCAGATGGGACTGGCAGAAACTGAAGAGACAGTGCAGAGAGATTGGTGAGTATTCCCAGGAGCAGTTAGCAAAGATAAGATAGGACAGACCTCACGAGGAAGTGGATATATAGCAGCGAGTTGAGCCCATGTGCTGCTTTAAGTACAGCCCTGCTGATGACCTTGATGATTAGCAGAGATGCAACCGGAACTCGCTGCCTTCAGGGCCCATCAGCTGTCAATACACACACACACACACATACTGAGAAAAAGGGGAAGGGAATGGAAACAGGATGGCCAACAAGTGAACTACTGACATATTGGGCCACAGAATAAGCAGCAGTCTGTAGGTTAGTAGTGTCTAACTACAGCATCTATTGCTCTGCACTTTGACACTTCAGCAATTGTTGTATATAAGAATGTAAGGTGCATATTGGACCTCAGGGTTGGACTTCTTCCTTGGCTTTGTTGGCTCTGCCTTAAAATGCCCTGCCTGCAGAGACAGAAATAAACGATTATGTCACTGCCTTGGACATTGTGCCAAAGAGTGTCCTTAATAATTCATTATCTCACTGTTTCTGTCTCATATACTTCTTCATGTTTATAACCTGGGCTGTTGTAAAACAACCTGGCAACGTGTCTGTACACAACTACATGATGTTAACTGCATCTGTCCATGTCCAAAACAAGATCTGCAGAGGAAAAACCTGGTCATTCCTATTGTAGCAGGTGTTTCAGACAGGCTTAAACGGATTTTTGGGAACATCAGATACCAGCCCACTTCAAACCCACCAACACACTGAGACAGAGACTGGTTCACCCTGAAGACCGGACACCAAAACAAAACGAGGAGCAATGTGGTGTATTCCATCCAGTGTAAGGAAGAATGCTCAGAATTCTACATTGGAGAAACCAAACAACCACTTAACAGGAAGATGGTCCATCACAGTAGGAGCAGCTTCTCAGGACCACAGTCAGCTGTGCACCTCCATTTAAAGGAAACATGACACTCATTTGAAGACAGTCATGTACACATTTTGGACAGAGAAGATAGGTGGTTTGAGAGAGGGGTGTAATAGAAAACATGAGTCCACCATTAGATCCTAACAACCCTCACCTGAGCTCACTTCTATTGTTCACCTAACGAGTCTATTCAGACCACGGGGGGAAGTGAAACTAACTCAGGAGTGTGGGTCTAATGACTTTCACCTGATTTACACAGTTCACCTAGTGATCCTATGGGACCAAACTGAAGGATGTATTGGAGGTTCCCATAGCAGCTTTCTCTCAGACTGAAGAAGCTACTTGGATGAATAGTGAAACGTTTCAACCTAAAAACTAAAAGTCCAGTTTCCATGACTCAGCCTCTAGTTAACTTCACCTGGACGACTGAGAAGCTCAACAGACATATAAGCAGAGATGTCAAAAAACGAGGGTGGGAGGGAAAGATTTCCTGGAGCTCAACAATGTTCATACCCCAGCTCAGTTGGTGGTGATAATGAGCTGGCTGCAAACTGCCAATTAGAAAGACAGAAGAAGAAGCAGCAGCAGCAGAAGCTGATGCACCGATTATAGATTTTGTTTGTACATTATAGTTTGAAGAATAATCACAATTATCACGATTATTATGCGTTTAATAATTTCTTAATAGAACTACTGTATAAAATGACACAAACACTCAGGTTTTAAAATGTAATTTATTGCTGCCTTTTGAAACAGAACATAATAACCACATAATACAGAAGAAAATAGTAGTAATGATAATAATGATAAGACAAACAAAAGTCCATCTCACCCTTTGGAAGTAAATAAGGGTGGCCTTCTGTAAACATCTGTCTGTATTTCCGTTTTGAAAATAACAAATAGAAATAGATCAGAAAATTGTCGTGTTTTCAGTTTGTGTATTGGAAGCAACATGATGTATTGTAGCTTTTCAAACAGGTGATCCATCATCAAGAAAGAAGGGCCAGTGTGTCCATCTGCCCTCTGGATGCCAGTATATATGGAACATGTACATATATGTATATATATATATATATATATATATATATATATATGTATGGCAAAATTTTTAAGCAATGATAGGCAAAAGATTCTTATCACACAACATCCTCAGGTGTCTGATTGATCCCAGGATCATTGTCCAGGATGACAAGTCATAAAGATCCCCCTAGAGTTCATCAAGAACTATTTTCAGAGACATGAAGAACCAGGAGTCCTGCAGAGGATGATATGACCCCCAAGGAACCCAAATGTGGGCAGTGTGAAGTCAATCTTGGATCATATGAAGTGACAGTAACACTCGGACAACCTGAATCTCCAGAAGACCTGCAGGTGCTTCTCTAAGGTTCTGTAAAGTACCAGGAGAAACTGTGCAGGTGAAACCACAGAGAATTGCTGCTGGTTTAGGGACAAAGGGGAAAGCTTCAAATACTGATTAGATTTAGATTTTGTTCAATACACTGCATTTGGTTTAAAGTTAATTTATAATTGAAAACACAATTTAAATAATTTACATTAATAACGTCCCTCATTATAATAAGGAATCATGTTTATTTGGATAATCTGACATGCAGTAAATTGTTTTTACCAAGAGACAGCATGTGAAGACCATCAGTGCTTTACTAGTTAATGTCAGTGATGTCAAAAACTGGCAACATATCAGATTACATAGAAATATCAGATGAACTAATGTCCATGTCAAATATGAACCACAGAATATTTCCCCTCTCTCATTGTGCAGTTCAATTATTTCAGAGATTGTCAGTATTAAATTAAATCAGATATTATATCACAGAGGTGTGGGAGAGAAATCTACAGACAATATGTACCAAATGAATTTGCTGTGTAAAAGGATGGTTTCCCTCTGTTGTGTGTACATGTCTCTGTGTTTGTTATGGTGCTGTCTTCTTGTCCCACCTCAGCTTCACAAGGACTCCATTCACTTTTTCCAGAAACTGAATTTTGTTGCCCCCATAACTGTGAAGGACAGCAGTGAGCAGTAAACCCAAGTCCAGTTAAAGATGCTTCCAGAATATTTTGGTGGCTTCATTGGTCATTTATCTTTAGTTTCTGTTCTAAAAGAAAGTAAATACGAGAAGTCCAAGCAGCAGATGGATGATGACCAGTCTGACAGAGCAGGCAGCACTTGTAGGTTTAGTTGTGGCTGATTGTGTTGCTGACATGGTTGTTGCTGCCGCAGCAGTTGTTGTCGTGGCAGTGGTGGTTGTTGTTGGGGCAGCAGTAGTTGTTAGGGCAGTGGTAGTAGTAGTTGTTGGGGCAGTAGTAGTTGTAATTGTTGGGGCAGCAGCAGATGTTGGGGCAGAAGTAGTAGTTGAGGCAACAGTAGTTGTTTTGGCAGAAGTACTTGTAGTTGTGGCAGAAGTGGTTGTTGGGGCAGTAGTACTTATAGTTGTGGCAGCAGTAGTTGTTGTGGCAGCAGTAGTAGTTGTGGCAGCAGTAGTTATTTGGACAGTAGTAGTTGTAGTTGTGGCAGCAGTAGTTGTTGGGGCAGTTGTAGTTGTAGTTGTGGCAGCAGTGGTTGTTGGGGCAGTTGTAGTACTTGTAGTTGTGGCAGCAGTAGTTGTTGGGGCAGTAGGAGTTGTAGCAGCAGTGGTTGTTGGTGCAATAGTAGTTGTAGTTGTTGGGGCAGCAGTAGTGGTTGGAGCAGTTGTAGTTGTAGTTGTAGTTGTGGCAGCAGTAGTTGTTGGGGCAGTAGTAGTTGTTGCAGTTGTGGCAGCAGTTGTTGTTGGGGCGGTAGTAGTTGTAGTTGTTGTGGCAACAGTGGTTGTTGGGGTAGTAGTAGGTGTTGTGGCAGCAGTAGTTGTAGGGGCAGTAGTAGTTGTCGTTGTGGCAGCAGTAGTTGTTGGGGCAGTAGTAGTTGTTGCAGTTGTGGCAGCAGTTGTTGTTGGGGCAGTAGTAGTTGTAGTTGTGGCAGCAGTAGTTGTTGGGGCAGTTGTAGTTGTGGCAGTAGTAGTTGTTGGGGCAGAAGTACTTGTAGTTGTGGCAGCAGTTGTTGCTGGGGCAGTAGTAGTTGCAGTTGTGGCAGCAGTAGTTGTTGGGGCAGCAGTACTTGTAGTTGTGGCAGCAGTAGTTGTTGGGGCACTTGTAGTTGTGGCAGCAGTAGTTTTTGGGGCAGTAGTACTTATAGTTGTGGCAGCAGCAGTTGTTGGGGCACTTGTAGTTGTAGTTGGAGCAGCAGTAGTTGTTGGGGCAGTGGTAGTTGTAGTTGTGGCAGCAGTAGTTGTTGGGGCAGTTGTAGTTGTAGTTGTGGCAGCAGTAGTTGTTGGGGTAGTAGTAGTTGTAATTGTTGGAGCAGCAGTAGTTGTGGCAGCAGTAGTTGTTGGGGTAGTAGTAGTTGTAATTTTTGGGGCAGCTGTAGTTGTTGGGGCAGTTGTAGTTGTAGTTGTGGCAGCAGTAGTTGTTGGGGCAGTAGTAGTTGTAGTTGTGGCAGCAGTAGTTGTTGGGGCAGTTGTAGTTGTAGTTGGAGCAGCAGTAGTTGTTGGGGCAGTTGTAGTTGTAGTTGTGGCAGCAGTAGTTGTTGGGGCAGTAGTACTTATAGTTGTGGCAGCAGCAGTTGTTGGGGCACTTGTAGTTGTAGTTGGAGCAGCAGTAGTTGTTGGGGCAGTAGTAGTTGTAGTTGTGGCAGCAGTAGTTGTTGGGGCAGTTGTAGTTGTAGTTGTGGCAGCAGTAGTTGTTGGGGTAGTAGTAGTTGTAATTGTTGGAGCAGCAGTAGTTGTGGCAGCAGTAGTTGTTGGGGTAGTAGTAGTTGTAATTTTTGGGGCAGCTGTAGTTGTCGGGGCAGTTGTAGTTGTAGTTGTGGCAGCAGTAGTTGTTGGGGCAATTGTAGTTGTAGTTGTGGCAGCAGTAGTTGTTGCACTAGTAGAAGTTGTTGTGGCAACAGTAGTTGTTGGGGCAGTAGTAGTTGTTGGGGCAGTAGTAGTTGTAGTTTTTGTGGCAGCAGTAGTTGTTGGGGCAGTTGTAGTTGTAGTTGTGGCAGCAGTAGTTGTTGGGGCAGCAGTACTTGTAGTTGTGGCAGCAGTAGTTGTTGGGGCAGTAGTACTTATAGTTGTGGCAGAAGTGGTTGTTGGGGCAGTAGTACTTGTAGTTGTGGCAGCAGTAGTTGTTGGGGCAGTAGTAGTTGTAGTTGTTGTGGCAGCAGTAGTTGTTGGGGCAGTAGTAGTTGTGGCAACAGTAGTTGTAGGGGCAGTAGTTGTTGTAGGGGCAGCAGTAGTTGTTGGGGCAGTAGTACTTGTAGTTGTGGCAGCAGTAGTTGTTGGGACGGTAGTACTTGTAGTTGTAGCGGCAGTAATTGTTGTTGCAGTAGTACTTGTACTTGAGGCAGCAGCAATTGTTGGGGCAGTAGTAGTTGTGGCAGCAGTAGTTGTTGGGGCAGTAGTACTTGTAGTTGTGGCAGCAGTAGTTGTTGGGGCAGTAGTAGTTGCTGGGGCAGTAGTAGTTTTTGTGGCAACAGTAGTTGTAGGGGCAGTAGTTGTTGTAGGGGCAGTAGTAGTCGCTGGGGAAGTAGTACTTGTAGTTGTGGCAGCAGTAGTTGTTGGGGCAGTAGTTGTTGTAGGGGCAGCAGTAGTTGTTGGGGCAGTAGTACTTGTAGTTGTGGCAGCAGTAGTTGTTGGGACGGTAGTACTTGTAGTTGTAGCGGCAGTAATTGTTGTTGCAGTAGTACTTGTAGTTGAGGCAGCAGCAATTGTTGGGGCAGTAGTAGTTGTGGCAGCAGTAGTTGTTGGGGCAGTAGTACTTGTAGTTGTGGCAGCAGTAGTTGTTGGGGCAGTAGTAGTTGCTGGGGCAGTAGTAGTTTTTGGGGCAGCAGTAGTTGTTGCAGCAGTAGTAGTTGTAGTTGTTGGAGCAGCAGTAGTTGTTGGAGCAGTTGTAGTTGTGGCAGCAGTAGTTGTTGGGGCAGTAGTAGTTCTAATTGTTGTGGCAACAGTAGGTGTTGGGGTAATAGTAGTTGTAGTTGTGGCAGCAGCAGTTGTTGGGGCAGGAGTAGTTGTTGGGGCAGTTGCACTTGTAGCTGTTGTGGCAGCAGTAGTTGCTGGGGCAGTAGTAGTTTTTGGGGCAGCAGTAGTTGTTGCAGCAGTAGTAGTTGTAGTTGTTGGAGCAGCAGTAGTTGTTGGAGCAGTTGTAGTTGTGGCAGCAGTAGTTGTTGGGGCAGTAGTAGTTCTAATTGTTGTGGCAACAGTAGGTGTTGGGGTAATAGTAGTTGTAGTTGTGGCAGCAGCAGTTGTTGGGGCAGGAGTAGTTGTTGGGGCAGTTACACTTGTAGCTGTTGTGGCAGCAGTAGTTGTTGGGGCAGTAGTACTTGTAGTTGTGGCAGCAGTAGTTGTTGGGGCAGTAGTAGTTGTTGCAGTTGTGGCAGCAGTTGTTGTTGGGGCAGTAGTAGTTGTAGTTGTTGTGGCAACAGTAGTTGTTGCGGCAGTTGTAGTTGTGGCAGCAGTAGTTGTTGGGGCAGTAGTACTTGTAGTTGTGGCAGCAGTAGTTGTTGGGGCAGTAGTAGTTGTAGTTGTGGCAGCAGTAGTTGTTGGGGCAGTAGTAGTTGTTGCAGTTGTGGCAGCAGTTGTTGTTGGGGCAGTAGTACTTGTAGTTGTGGCAGCAGTAGTTGTTGGGGCAGTAGTAGTTGTTGCAGTTGTGGCAGAAGTTGTTGTTTGGGCAGTAGTAGTTGTAGTTGTTGTGGCAACAGTAGTTGTTGCGGCAGTTGTAGTTGTGGCAGCAGTAGTTGTTGGGGCAGAAGTACTTGTAGTTGTGGCAGCAGTAGTTGTTGGGGCAGTAGTAGTTGTAGTTGTGGCAGCAGTAGTTGTTGGGGCAGCAGTACTTGTAGTTGTGGCAGCAGTAGTTGTTGGGGCAGTAGTAGTTGCAGTTGTGGCAGCAGTAATTTTTGGGGCAGAAGTACTTGTAGTTGTGGCAGCAGTAGTTGTTGGGGCACTTGTAGTTGTGGCAGCAGTAGTTGTTGGGGCAGTTGTAGTTGTAGTTGTGGCAGCAGTAGTTGTTGGGGCAGTAGTAGTTGTAGTTGTGGCAGCAGTAGTTGTTGGGGCAGTTGTAGTTGTAGTTGTGGCAGCAGTAGTTGTTGGGGCAGCAGTACTTGTAGTTGTGGCAGCAGTAGTTGTTGGGGCAGTAGTAGTTGCAGTTGTGGCAGCAGTACTTGTAGTTGTCGCAGCAGTAGTTGTTGGGGCACTTGTAGTTGTGGCAGCAGTAGTTGTTGGGGCAGTTGTAGTTGTAGTTGTGGCAGCAGTAGTTGTTGGGGCAGTAGTAGTTGTAGTTGTGGCAGCAGTAGTTGTTGGGGCAGTAGTACTTGTAGTTGTGGCAGCAGTAGTTGTTGGGGCAGTAGTACTTGTAGTTGTGGCAGCAGTAGTTGTTGGGGCAGTAGTAGTTGTTGCAGTTGTGGCAGCAGTTGTTGTTGGGGCAGTAGTAGTTGTAGTTGTTGTGGCAACAGTAGTTGTTGCGGCAGTTGTAGTTGTGGCAGCAGTAGTTGTTGGGGCAGTAGTACTTGTAGTTGTGGCAGCAGTAGTTGTTGGGGCAGTAGTAGTTGTAGTTGTGGCAGCAGTAGTTGTTGGGGCAGTAGTAGTTGTAGTTGTGGCAGCAGTAGTTGTTGGGGCAGCAGTAGTTGTTGGGGCAGTTGTAGTTGTAGTTGTGGCAGCAGTAGTTGTTGGGGCAGTTGTAGTTGTGGCAGCAGTAGTTGTTGGGGCAGTTGTAGTTGTAGTTGTGGCAGCAGTAGTTGTTGGGGCAGTTGTAGTTGTAGTTGTTGTGGCAGCAGTAGTTGTTGGGGCAGTAGTAGTTGTAGTTGTTGGGGCAGCAGTAGTTGTTGGGGCAGTTGTAGTTGTAGTTGTGGCAGCAGTAGTTGTTGGGGCAGTTGTAGTTGTAGTTGTTGTGGCGGCAGTAGTTGTTGGGGCAGTTGTAGTTGTAGTTGTGGCAGCAGTAGTTGTTGGGGCAGTTGTAGTTGTAGTTGTGGCAGCAGTAGTTGTTGGGGCAATTGTCGTTGTAGTTGTTGCAGCAGTAGTAGTTGTAATTGTTGGAGCAGCAGTGGTAGTGGCAGAAGTAGTTGTTTGGGTAGTGGTAGTTGGGGCTGTAGTTGTAGTTGTGGAATCAGTAGATGTTGTTGGGGCAGTCGTCATCGTTGTTGTTGTTGTTGTTGTTGTTGTTGTTGTTGTAAGGACAGAGTTACACAAAGCCGTCTCACAACAAACTGGTCCACTGCTGATGGTTCCAATGTTTTTCATGAAAGGTAGGGCACCCAGACCACTACCAGCAGCACACAGGTTTGAAGATGTACATCCCAAGACTGGAGCAGTGGTGGATCCAGACGTCACTGTAGATAAAAATCACTGGGTTACTACACAAATTCTTGTTGTCAGTTCAGATCTTACACTAAACACCCCAAGGACTTTTAGTTTTTGCTGCCCTCCTGTTATTCAAACTGGTGTACAGTCCTGAGGTCCAGGACTTGGTGACAACACTGGTTTTTGTAGTCACATTTATGTTTACAGCCAACCACAACCAAGAGGGTTTGGTCAAATACGTGTTAGACTCAAGCTCAATTTACTAAATAAATTAACTGATTGTCTTAGTTTTGGACTTATGGTTGGATGAAAGAACAATTAATATCAACACACTCATCTCAAGCACATTGTAGTGAGCAACTTTCACAGTTTCCAGCTGTTGTGTAGAATAAAGGTTGGTTTGTTCTAATATATGTATAAATATTAATAAGTTTAAAAATAAGAATGAAAATCATTGTTAAATGAATAGACAATGACAATAATTGTTCTGTTTATAACCAGGCTGGATAACTACCAATGGTTTGTTTCTGGTCAAGTTGAGACTAATAAACTTTTTGTCTTGTTCTGTAAAATGATCTGTAAATGAATCAGTCACTATAGCTGTCTTAGAAATCCAGTGCAGTAAAATATTCCAATATTTATCTCTGAAATGTAATGGATTAGAAGTAGAATAATGTTTAGTACAAATATCAGTAAAAGTACATCAGATTTACCTTAAAGGTAATATTTCAAATGTTGTGAGGTTATAAAACATATTTGAAGACATGTGTTAAACTTTGTATCATAATAACTCACTGGTTGCTGTGAAGCATCTGTCCTGCCCTCCTGTACATTGTACTGGGCTGGTGCACTGAGAGGTGGTGGCGTCACAGGTGAGACACTGCAGGGTGTTAGTTGGCTGAGGAGTAGGGGCTGGAATGAAAAACAGAATCTTATTTAGCAGGAGAAAACACTTTACTGTCACAAAATAAAATAAAACAGGCCAAAAGATCTTTGCTTATCTTTAACAAGCTACTTATCCATGTGGACTCACTAGGTAGAGTTGCTGAGTTGCAGTTGTCTGAGTTGCAGCAATAAGAATATGAAATTCCACTGGAACCACCCAAGTTGACTGATAATGTCTGAAAGCCAGTGGCTGGACACAGGGAGGACGATGCACAGGCCTTGTAGGTCTGAGGTGCTGAACCTCCAGCAGCAGTGGCTACAGGGTCAAAGTTGACTTTGTTAATGTTGACAGAAAGAAGACATAACTTGGCAGTACATGTATTTCACTGAAAAGTAGGAGATGACATGAAGAACAAACTACCTAGAATGGAAGCTGTTACACACATGGTCTCTGTGGAACATGTTTGTGGTGCTGTGGTTGAACATTGTGTATCTGTGCAGGTTTGACACACCAGAGCTCCAGCTGCAACAGGGAGAGAAGAAGTCAGTCAATGATCTTCACATCACAAGTCAAACGTTGAATCAAATGGCAAATAAATCTCTGATTATATTGTAGTTGTGTCTGTTCTTGTTACGTGAAAGATTTGAATTCCTTTCTAAAATTCATTTGTGGTGAAATAAAAAGCTCCATAAAGTTGTAAATCAGCCTGTGTTGTATCTACAGAGAGTGAAGTGTAAGAATAAGCAGAGGTACCTGTGCTGAAGAGCGTCCAGATGAGAGGCAGAGAAAGGATCAGCTTCATCCTGATGAACAGGTAAGTACTGTAGGTGACTTTTCCTGGATGGTGATACTGCTCCTGATCACCACTGCTCCACTTTATATACTGTGCAGCTGTTGAGCACATTTACGACATACACATACCTGAAACTCTCAGGTAATGGGTGGGTTTACATTTTTACAATATGACATTTCAAACTGCCACATCTACTTTTGTCACTTGAAAGCATCATACGTCCACACCTTCCCACACCTTCTTTTCAATACAGCAGTCTTTATTTTTCTTATTTTGAAAAGGTGTTCGGGATTTGTTTTGTTTCTATGCTCCTGTTTACAGTTGTGTCTTGATGTCAGCTGTCAGCTCATGTCTCATTTATGCAGTAGGTTGTTGTTTTGTTTCATGCGTCAGTGAGACAAAGTGAAACTCAAGATTTTCCTCGATGCAAAAATGATCTTATTGCTTTAAACAGTTTTTCCAGAGAGGATGTGCTGTTCTGACCTGCTGCATAAAGGAATGACTTTAGTGTCATTTGATGATTACACTGTTTTGTTCTAGTGCAATTCATGTTTTCATCTGGAATGTAGTGAAACTGGGTAACTGACATTAACTACCTTATATACTTCTAATTTGAAGTACTTTATATACCGCTGGGTAGCTGATGTTAACTACCTTATATACTTCTAATTTGAAGTACTTTATATACCGCTGGGTAGCTGACGTTAACTACCTTATATACTTCTAATTTGAAGTACTTTATATACCGCTGGGTAGCTGACGTTAACTACCTTATTATATACTTCTAATTTGAAGTACTTTATATACCGCTGGGTAGCTGATGTTAACTACCTTATATACTTCTAATTTGAAGTACTTTATATACCGCTGGGTAGCTGACGTTAACTACCTTATATACTTCTAATTTGAAGTACTTTATATACCGCTGGGTAGCTGACGTTTAACTACCTTATATACTTCTAATTTGAAGTACTTTATATACCGCTGGGTAGCTGACGTTAACTACCTTATATACTTCTAATTTGAAGTACTTTATATACCGCTGGGTAGCTGACGTTAACTACCTTATATACTTCTAATTTGAAGTACTTTATATACCGCTGGGTAGCTGACTTTAACTACCTTATATACTTCTAATTTGAAGTACTTTATATAACGCTGGGTAGCTGACGTTAACTACCTTATATACTTCTAATTTGAAGTACTTTATATAACGCTGGGTAGCTGACGTTAACTACCTTATATACTTCTAATTTGAAGTACTTTATATACCGCTGGGTAGCTGATGTTAACTACCTTATATACTTCTAATTTGAAGTACTTTATATAACGCTGGGTAGCTGACGTTAACTACCTTATATACTTCTAATTTGAAGTACTTTATATACTCCTGGGTAGCGGATGTTCTCAGAGGAATGTTTCCAACATCTTATTGAATCTATACCACAAAGAATTAAGGCAGTTCTGAAGGCAAAGGGTACAAGGTGTACCTAATAAAGTGGCCAGTGAGTATAGTTTCCACTTTCCAAGTTTATGTTCAGGTACATCTGTACATTTCCATATTTTAGACTGCTGTGTAATCTGGCACAACCTGTTTGTTTTACCATTATATTTAGTCTGTTCTGAATTTAATT
Source organism: Mastacembelus armatus (assembly GCF_900324485.2). Lineage (NCBI taxonomy): Eukaryota > Metazoa > Chordata > Actinopteri > Synbranchiformes > Mastacembelidae > Mastacembelus > Mastacembelus armatus. The sequence goes on along the minus strand of NC_046636.1, from coordinate 1,734,556 downwards.
CAAACTTACAAAATGTTCCTACTTAAAGAATGAGAGAGAAAAGAAATCGACTACATTCTAACTATAGACTCTACATTTTCCCCTGAATTTCTGCACACAGGCCACACTGTTTCAGTCCTTTTAGTCTCTGCTGAAGGAATGTTTTGTGTGGATGTTTCCAGCACACTGTTTTTAATTTCAGCTTACAGAAATTCAATTTAGCTTTTCAATTTGTTTTCATGTCTCCAAGTAACAAACGGGGCCAAAGAGAAAGATCCTTATTAACAATCTGAGTAGGAGGAAATAGCTTAGTCTGTTCTATCAAAAGTATTAGACAACAAACAGGTTTGATTTTGCTGCAGCTTTTATTGTATAACTCTCCGGCCCTGAATCAGCTGTGATGCTTTTGTTTACCAGGGTTTTTGACCTTCATTGTTGTCTTGTTTGACAGTGCCACACCTGCTGCAGGCCTGACGCCACTCTTCCTTCAATAAGAGGTCATTGAAAACCAGATGTAAGTTTTTCATCACTTACACTGGGTTGTTTGTCATACATGCCTGTGCATGTGACATTCTTTCTGTCTTGTTCATTTCTGTTTATTGTGTTTTATAAAGGAAGAACAATCAATAATTGTGATTCGTCCTTTAAGGTTTGCTCAGTTTAGTCATGTCATATGTCAAGATGGTTATTTATATTATATTCTCGTACTACATTACATGCTATATTTAGCTCTACATGATCTGTACCTGTTGTTCCCATGACCTGGGTGGAGAACAAACAAACAAACTAGCCAAAAGATCGGAGCTCAGTAGATCAGGAGCAAAGTAACTGAGAAATATTTTGATAATATGTTGATTGATTGTTGTATTTTTAAAGCAACATTTCCTGGTTAGTTGCTTTGATTCTTTTTGAGTGATCAGTAAACTTTACTGTGATGGAAGGGTTGGTCAACTCTAATAAGACAGTTGCACCAAATGTACATGAGAGAAACAACAAAAAAGTCACAGTCAGATTTATTTTAACATAGTAAAGTCAAAGAGTTGTCTCTTTACTTTATTTCTTAACTTATGCCAGTTGTTTCTGTTTTAAGCTGGTGTTCCTTAATGTTTACCAGTGGTCTTTTCAATCAGAAATCATGTTTTTGTGGAAATCCTGCAGTAAAACGTTTCAGCAGGAGAGGGCACTGCAAAGTCTTCTGGGCCTTGTTACCAGTTGATGTCAACAGTTGCACAAACGTTGTCACTGACATCTTGGTTTGAATTTTGCTCCTGTACTGTGGAAGTGTCCAGTGTCAGAGTGCAGGCAAAGGTCCACTGGAAGTATGAAGCAGACGTGTTTTGTTATTAATGTGTTTTTAGTGATTTCAGAGGATTTTTCTTGTCTAAAATGGAGTGTTAAATACGAGTGTTAGAATATGAGTTGTGACGCATGAATGGGAGGCAGAACCTTCAGCTATTAAACTCCTCTCCTGTGGAACCAACGGCCAATCCTGCCTAAGTCTCAAGGCCAAACACATAATACATCCCCTGCAGTTTGCTTACAGAGAACACACTGGTGTGGTCTACATGCTTCACTGTGTTTTATCTCATTAGGAAGAACCTGCAAGTTATGTGAGGATTATGGTCCTTGATTTTTTAAGTGCATTCAAAACCGTCCAGCCAATCATCCTGAGAGACAAGCTCAAAGGGATGGGTGTGGACTCCTCCTTTGTTTCCTGGATCACAGATTACCTGACAGAAAGGCCACAGTCTGTCAGGCTGGAAAACTGCATCTCTGGAAGAGTTCTGAGCAGCATGGGGTTCCACAGGGAACTGTTTTGGTTCCTTTTCTGTACCCACTGTTCACAGCAGACCACATTCAGAAGTATTCTAATGATACTGTGATTGTTGAATGTATCAGGAATGGCCAGGAAGAGGAGTATAGAGGCCTGATAAAGTCCATCAGTGACTGGACTCACCAAATCTGCCTCCCACTGAACAGCTCTAAAACCAAGGTAATGGATTTTCGAAGGTCTAAGTTTGCTCCCTTTCCAGTCAGCATCTGTTGTGGGCCAATTGAAGTGGGCCAGCCGACAGATATCTGGACTCACTAGAGGCTGTGGTGGAGAGATGCTCACAGACAAAGGTAGAGTCCATCCTGGAATACACTGACCATCCCCTTCACAACATCCTGATGGAGCAGAGAAGCAGCTGCAGTGGACGACTCAGCTCACTGAGCTGCAGGACTGAACCATGCAGGAGATCCTTCATCCACACTGCCATCAGGCTCTACAACACCTTAGCCAATGGCAGATGACGACTGACTAGTCTCACTAGTGACTAACTTATTAACCAACTGCCTGAATTTCCCCTTGGGGATGAAAAGTTTCTTATCTTAATAAAATCTGTGTTTCCAAAAATAGTTAATGTCACATATTCTTCTCAGTATGACCCACATAAAGAGGATTTTGATGTGGTTGCAGGCAGGTGTTGAAGACATGTCACCCACAAAAATGTCACAAACAGGCAAAGCAACTGCTCTGCTTGTAATTAATAAAAACTTCTGTTTGTATATATTTTATATCTGTACTGTAAAACAGTGTTTGGTCAGGATTTTTTATGGTGCACAGTAGGGAAGTGGCAGCTTTCTTTCCAGGAGCAACATCTGAATTTATAATCGTTACCTAGTGATCAGTTTGCGCCTGATGAAGACTTCATGTCCTTTAATACTGAGGTGTAGATAATTACTTCTCATTAAAGACTGGCTTTTGTTGAACTGAAAGACATAATCACTACTTCTGTAGGCTGCATTATTGAGAACACACCTGTAGAAAAACTATATTAAATAAACTACTGTGACACACAGATTAACTGGACCCAATAACGCAGACACCACAGCAAAAATGACAGAAAGTCTTCACTGAAAGAAACTTGGATTCAGGTGATTTATTTGTGTGAATCGACTGGTAAGTGACCCAGAGAACCAGGGATTCCAGAAGAGTTCAACAGGAAGTGAGGCCGAGATTCAAGTACCAGGAATGCCAGGTATCCTGGACCACCCCTTAGTTATGCTGCGGTAGGCCTAGACTGCCTAACAACACACCATCAGTTCACTTAGCTCCTTTCTCCTCTCCTCTCCCCTCGTCCTATTGTCACCTCCTCTTTAGATTAATGTTTTGAATGAAAGAAGAAAAGAAAGAAGAATCTGCTGCCAAAATACCACAGAATCCTGCTGGGAGTGGAGCCTTTGTTGTTCAACCCTGAGGAAGCTTCTAAAATACAAGCTTTTTGGCTTGAGACCAGGTGAGTGACATTTAGATGTAGGGCCAGTCTGTCTGACCTGAAGCTAGAACATGTCAGAGACACATAATCTAACAGTCAATGCATCATTTTGTCTTTGTGGTTTTAGGTGTTTGCACGCTCAGGAGTGGCATGCTTCTACTTCAACACTGAAGGCAGATGGGACTGGCAGAAACTGAAGAGACAGTGCAGAGAGATTGGTGAGTATTCCCAGGAGCAGTTAGCAAAGATAAGATAGGACAGACTTCACGAGGAAGTGGATATATAGCAGCGAGTTGAGCCCATGTGCTGCTTTAAGTACAGCCCCGCTGATGACCTTGATGATTAGCAGATGCAACCGGAACTCGCTGCCTTCAGGGCCCATCAGCTGTCAATACACACACACACACACATACTGAGAAAAAGGGGAAGGGAATGGAAACAGGATGGCTAACAAGTGAACTACTGACATATTGGGCCACAGAATAAGCAGCAGTCTGTAGGTTAGTAGTGTCTAACTACAGCATCTATTGCTCTGCACTTTGACACTTCAGCAATTGTTGTATATAAGAATGTAAGGTGCATATTGGACCTCAGAGTTGGACTTCTTCCTTGGCTTTGTTGGCTCTGCCTTAAAATGTCCTGCCTGCAGAGACAAATAAACTATTATGTCACTGCCTTGGACATTGTGCCAAAGAGTGTCCTTAATAATTCATTATCTCACTGTTTCTGTCTCATATACTTCTTCATGTTTATAACCTGGGCTGTTGTAAAACAACCTGGCAACGTGTCTGTACACAACTACATGATGTTAACTGCATCTGTCCATGTCCAAAACAAGATCTGCAGAGGAAAAACCTGGTCATTCCTATTGTAGCAGGTTTTTCAGACAGGCTTAAACGGATTTTTGGGAAACATCAGATACCAGTTCACTTCAAACCCACCAACACACTGAGACAGAGACTGGTTCACCCTGAAGACCGGACACCAAAACAAAAGAAGAGCAATGTGGTGTATTCCATCCAGTGTAAGGAAGAATGCTCAGAATTCTACATTGGAGAAACCAAACAACCACTTAACAGGAAGATGGTCCATCACAGGAGGAGCAGCTCCTCAGGACCACAGTCAGCTGTGCACCTCCATTTAAAGGAAACATGACACTCATTTGAAGACAGTGATGTACACATTTTGGACAGAGAAGATAGGTGGTTTGAGAGAGGGGTGTAATAGAAAACATGAGTCCACCATTAGATCCTAACAACCCTCACCTGAGCTCACTTCTATTGTTCACCTAACGAGTCTATTCAGACCAGGTGGGAAGTGAAACTAACTCAGGAGTGTGGGTCTAATGACTTTCACCTGATTTACACAGTTCACCTAGTGAGCCTATGGGACCAAACTGAAGGATGTATTGGAGGTTCCCATAGCAGCTTTCTCTCAGACTGAAGAAGCTACTTGGATGAATAGTGAAACGTTTCAACCTAAAAACTAAAAGTCCAGTTTCCATGACTCAGCCTCTAGTTAACTTCACCTGGACGACTGAGAAGCTCAACAGACATATAAGCAGAGATGTCGAAAAACAAGGGTGGGAGGGAAAGATTTCCTGGAGCTCAACAATGTTCATACTCCAGCTCAGTTGGTGGCGATAATGAGCTGGCTGTAAACTGCCAATTAGAAAGACAGAAGAAGAAGCAGCAGCAGCAGAAGCTGATGCACCAATTATAGATTTTGTTTGTACATTATAGTTGATAATAACAATTATCACGATTATTATGCATCTAATAATTTCTTAATACTACTACTGTATAAAATGACACAAACACTCAGGTTTTAAAATGTAATTTATTGCTGCCTTTTGAAACAGAACATAATAACCAAATAATACAGAAGAAAATAGTAGTAATGATAATAATGATAAGACAAAAGTCCATCTCTCCCTTTGGAAGTAAAGAAGGGTGGCCTTCTGTAAACATCTGTCTGTATTTCCCTTTTGAAAATAACAAATAGAAATAGATCAGAAAATTGTCTAGTGTTTTCAGTTTGTGTATTGGAAGCAACATGATGTATTGTAGCTTTTCAAACAGGTGATCCGTCATCAAGAAAGAAGGGCCAGTGTGTCCATCTGCTCTCTGGATGCCTGTATATATGGGACATGTACATCTATATACTGTGTCTATGTGTACAGTATATAGATGTACTATGGCAAAATTTTTAAGCAATGATAGGCAAAAGATTCTTATCACACAACATCCTCAGGTGTCTGATTGATCCCAGGTTCATTGTCCAGGATGACAAGTCATAAAGATCCCCCTAGAGTTCATCAAGAACTATTTTCAGAGACATGAAGAACCCGGAGTCCTGCAGCAGATGATATGACCCCCAAGGAAACCAAATGTGGGCAGTGTGAAGTCAATCTTGGATCATATGAAGTGACAGTAACACTCGGACAACCTGAATCTCCAGAAGACCTGCAGGAGCTTCTCCAAGGTTCTGCAAAGTACCAGGAGAAACTGTGCAGGTGAAACCAAAGAGAATTGCTGCTGGTTTAGGGACAAAGGGGAAAGCTTCAAATACTGACTAAATTTAGATTTTGTTCAATTCACTGCATTTGGTTTAAAGTTAATTTAAAATTGAAAACATAATTTAAATAATTTATGTTAAAAACATCCCTCATTATAATAAGGAATCATGTTTATTTGGATAAGCTGACATGCAGTAAATTGTTTCTACCAAGAGACAGCATGTGAAGACCTTCAGTGCTTTACTAGTTAATGTCACTGATGTCAAATACTGGCAACATATCAGATTACATAGAAATATCAGATGAACTAATGTCCATGTCAAATATGAACCACAGAATATTTCCCCTCTCTCATTGTGCAGTTCAATTATTTCAGAGATTGTCAGTATTAAATTAAATCAGATATTATATCACAGAGGTGTGGGAGAGAAATCTACAGACAATATGTACCAAATGAATTTGCTGTGTAAAAGGATGGTTTCCCTCTGTTGTGTGTACATGTATCTGTGTTTGTTATGGTGCTGTCTTCTTGTCCCACCTCAGCTTCACCAGGACTCCATTCACTTTTTCCAGAAACTGAATTTTGTTGCCCCCATAACTGTGAAGGACAGCAGTGAGCAGTAAACCCAAGTCCAGTTAAAGATGCTTCCAGAATATTTTGGTGGCTTCATTGGTCATTTATCTTTAGTTTCTGTTCTAAAAGAAGGTAAATACGAGAAGTCCAAGCAGCAGATGGATGATGACCAGTCTGACAGAGCAGGCAGCACTTGTAGTAGTTGTAGGGGTAGCAGCAGTAGTTGTTGGGGCAGTAGTAGTTGTTGGGGTCGTAGTAGTTGTAATTGTAGGGGCAGCAGCATATGCTGGGGCAGTGGTAGTAGTGGTTGTTGGGGCAGCAGTAGTTGTTGGGGCAGTAGTTGTTGTAATTGTTTGGGCAGCAGCAGATGTTTTGGCAGTAGTACTTGTAGTTGTAGTTGTGGCAGCAGTAGTTGTTGGGACAGTAGTACTTGTAGTTGTGGCAGCAGTAGTTGTTGGGACAGTAGCAGTTGTAATTGTTGTGGCAGCAGCAGATGTTGGGGCAGAAGTAGTAGTTGTGGCAGCAGTAGTTGTTGGGGCAGTTGTAGTTGGGCCAGCAGTATTTGTTGGGGCAGCAGTAGTTGTTGGGGCAGTTGTAGTTGGGCCAGCAGTATTTGTTGGGGCAGCAGTAGTTGTTGGGGCAGTAGTAGTTGTAGATGTGGCAGCAGTAGTTGTTGGGACAGTAGCAGTTGTAATTGTTGTCGCAGCAGCAGATGTTGGGGCAGAAGTACTTGTAGTTGTGGCAGCAGTAGTTGTTGGGGCAGTTGTAGCTGGGCCAGCAGTATTTGTTGGGGCAGCAGTAGTTGTTGGGGTAGTAGTAGTTGTAATTGTGTGGGCAGCAGCAGATGATGGGGCACTAGTAGTAGTAGTTGTTGCAGCAGTAGTTGTTGGGAGACTAGTAGTTGTAATTGTTGGAGCAGCAGTAGATGTTGGAGCAGCAGTAGATGTTGGGGCAGCAGTAGATGTAGGTAGGGCAGCAGTATTTGTTGGGGCAGCAGTAGTTGTTGGGGCAGTAGTACTTCTAGATGTGGCAGCAGCACTTGTAGGAGCAGTAATAGTTGTAGTTGTGGCAGCAGTAGCTGCTGGGGAAGTAGTACTTGTAGTTGTGGCAGCAGCAGTTGTTGGGGCAGTAGTTGTTTTAGGGGCAGCAGTAGTTGTTGGGGCAATAGTACTTGTAGTTGTGGAAGCCATACTTGTTGGGGCAATAGTACTTGTAGTTGTGGCAGCAGTAGTTGTTGGGACAGTAGTACTTGTAGTTGAGGCAGCAGCAATTGTTTGGGCAGTAGTAGTTGTCGTAGCAGCAGTAGTTGTTGGGGCAGTAGTCCTTGTAGTTGTGGCAGCAGTGGTTGTTGGGGCAGTAGTAGTTGTTGGGGCAGTAGTAGTTGCAGTTGTTGTGGCAGCAGTAATTGTTGCAGCAGTAGTTGTTGTAGTTGTTGGAGCAGCAGTAGTTGTTGGGGTAGTAGTAGTGGCAATTGTTGTGGCAGCAGTAGTTGTTGGGTCAGCAGTAGTTGTTGGAGCAGAAGTAGTTGTTGGGGCAGTAGTAGTTGTTGGGGCAGTAGTAGTTGTTGCAGCAGTAGTAGTTGTAGTTGTTGAAGCAGCAGTAGTTGTTAGGGTAGTAGTAGTGGCAATTGTTGTGGCAGCAGTAGTTGTTGGGGCAGCAGTAGTTGTTGGAGCAGTTGTAGTTGTGGCAGCAGTAGTTGTTGGGGCAGTAGTAGTTCTAATTGTTGTGGCAACAGTAGTTGTTGGAGTAGTAGAAGTTGTAGTTGTGGCAACAGCAGTTGTTGGGGCAGTAGTAGTTGTAGTTGTTGAGACAGCAGTTGTTGTGGCAACAGTAGTTGTTGGGGCAGTAGTAGATGTAATTGTGTCAGCAGTAGTTGTAGAGGCAGTAGTAGTTGTAGTTGTTGGGGCAGTAGTAGTTGTTGGGACAATTGTAGTTGTAGTTGTTGTGGCAGCAGTAGTTGTTGGGGCAGTAGTAGTTGTTGTGGCAGGAGTAGTTGTTGGGGCAGTAGTAGTTGTGACAGCAGTGGATGTTGGGGCAGTTGTAGTTGTAGGAGCAGTAGAAGTTGTTGGGGCAGCAGTAGTTGTTGGGACAGTTGGAGTTGTCACTGTTGTGGCAGCTGCAGTAGTAGGGGCAGTAGTGGCAGGAGTAGTTGTTGTGGCAGCAGTAGTAGTTGGGACAGTTGTTGTAATTGTCGTGGCAGCAGCAGTTGTTGGGGCAGCAGTAGTTGTTGGGGCAGTAGTAGTTGTAATTGTGTCAGCAGTAGTTGTCGAGGCAGTAGTAGTTGTAGTTGTTGGGGCAGTAGTAGTTGTTGGGACAATTGTAGTTGTAGTTGTTGTGGCAGCAGTGGTTGTTGGGGCAGTAGTAGTTGTAGTTGTTGGGGCAGCAGTAGTTGTTGGGGCAGTAGTAGTTGTAGTTGTTGGGGCAGCAGTAGTTGTTGGGACAGTAGTAGTTGTAGTTGTTGGGGCAGCAGTAGTTGTTGGGGCAGTAGTAGTTGTAGTTGAGGCCGCAGTAGTTGTTGGGGCAGTTGTAGTTGTTGGGGCAGCAGTAGTTGTTGGGGCAGTAGTAGATGTAATTGTTGTGGCAACTGTAGTTGTGTCAGCAGTGGTTGTTGGGGCAGTAGTAGTTGTTGGGACAATTGTAGTTGTAGTTGTTGTGGCAGCAGTGGTTGTTGGGGCAGTAGTAGTTGTAATTGTTGGGGCAGCAGTAGTTGTTGGGACAGTAGTAGTTGTAGTTGTTGGGGCAGCAGTAGTTGTTGAGACAGTAGTAGTTGTTGTGGCAGCAGTAGTTGTTGGGGCAGTAGTAGTTGTGACAGCAGTGGATGTTGGGGCAGTTGTAGTTGTAGGAGCAGTAGTAGTTGTTGGGGCAGCAGTAGTTGTTGGGACAGTTGGAGTTGTCACTGTTGTGGCAGCTGCAGTAGTAGGGGCAGTAGTGGCAGGAGTAGTTGTTGTGGCAGCAGTAGTAGTTGGGACAGTTGTTGTAATTGTCGTGGCAGCAGCAGTTGTAGGGGCAGCAGTAGTTGTTGTGGCAACAGTAGTTGTTGGGGCAGTTGTAGTTGTGTCACTAATAGTTGTTGGGGCAGTAGTAGTTGTAGTTGTTGTGGCAACAGTAGTTGTTGGGACAATTGTAGTTGTAGTTGTTGTGGCAGCAGTGGTTGTTGGGGCAGTAGTAGTTGTTGGGACAATTGTAGTTGTAGTTGTTGTGGCAGCAGTGGTTGTTGGGGCAATAGTAGTTGTAGTTGTTGGGGCAGCAGTAGTTGTTGGGACAGTAGTAGTTGTAGTTGTTGGGGCAGCAGTAGTTGTTGAGACAGTAGTAGTTGTTGTGGCAGGAGTAGTTGTTGGGGCAGTAGTACTTGTGACAGCAGTGGATGTTGGGGCAGTTGTAGTTGTAGGAGCAGTAGTAGTTGTTGGGGCAGCAGTAGTTGTTGGGACAGTTGGAGTTGTCACTGTTGTGGCAGCTGCAGTAGTAGGGGCAGTAGTGGCAGCAGTAGTTGTTGTGGCAGCAGTAGTAGTTGGGACAGTTGTTGTAATTGTCGTGGCAGCAGCAGTTGTTGTGGCAGCAGTAGTTGTGGCAACAGTAGTTGTTGGGGCAGTTGTAGTTGTGTCAGCAATAGTTGTTTGGGGCAGTAGTAGTTGTAGTTGTTGTGGCAACAGTAGTTGTTGGGACAATTGTAGTTGTAGTTGTTGTGGCAGCAGTGGTTGTTGGGGCAGTTGTAGTTGTAATTGTTGGGGCAGCAGTAGTTGTTGGGACAGTAGTAGTTGTAGTTGTTGGGGCAGCAGTAGTTGTTGGGGCAGTAAGTACTGTGTAGTTTGAGGCCGCAGGTAGTTGTTGGGGGGCAGTTGTTGTTTGAGAGTTTGTTTGGGGCAGTAGTAGATGTAATTGTTGTGGCAACTGTAGTTGTGTCAGCTGTGGTTGTTGGGCAGTGTAGTTGTTGGGAGAAATGTGGTAGTTTGTAGTTGTTGTGGGCAGCAGTGGTTTGTTGGACAGTAGTATTGTAATTGTTGGGGGCAGCATAGTTTGTTGAGACAGTAGTTTGTTGTGGCAGGAGTAGTTGTTGGGGCAGTTGATTGACGAGTAGATGTTTGACAGTTGTAGTTGTAGGGAGCAGTAGGTTTGTTGGGGCAGATATTTACGTTGAGTTGTCATGTGTAGCTGCAGTGTGGGGCGCAGTAGTGCATAGAGTTTTGGCCACAGTAGTAGTTTGTAACGTTTGTTGGTTGCGGCAGCAGAGTTTTTGTTGAGGCAACAAGTTGCCAAGTAAGTTGTTGTGGCAGTTGAGTTAGTGTAGCAATGTTGGGGAGGAGTATATTGAGTTGTTTGGGCAACAGTTTGTTGACAGTAGTTTTTTGTGTGGGCAGCAGTGTGTTGGGGGCAGTAGTAAGTTGTTGTGGACACATTGTAGTTGTATGTTGTTGGGCAGCATGGGTTGTTGGGGCAGTAGTAGTTGTAATTGTTGGGGCAGCAGTAGTTGTTGGGACAGTAGTAGTTGTTAGCCTTGGGGCAACAGATAGTTGTTGCGACAGTTGGTGTGGCAGGAGTAAGTTTGTTGGGCAGTAGTACTTGTGACAGCATGGATGTTGGGGGCAGTGTGTAGTGTAGAGCAAGTAAGAGTTGTTGGGGCAGCAGTACGTTGTTGGGACAGTTTTGGAGTTCAGTCACTGTTGTGGCAGCGTGGGAAGTGTGGGCAAGTATGGGGAGGTAGTTGTTGTGGCAGCAGTAGTAGTTGGGACAGTTGTTGTAATTGTCGTGGCAGCAGCAGTTGTTGGGGCAGCAGTAAGTGGTTTGTTGGGCACATTCAGGTTGTTGGGGCAGGTTTGTAGTTTTGTCAACAATAGTTGTTGGGGGCAGTAGTAGTTGTAGTTGTTGTGGCAACAGTAGTTGTTGGGACAATTGTAGTTGTAGTTGTTGTGGCAGCAGTGGGTTGTGGGAGGGGGCAGTAGTAGTTGTAATTGTTGGGGCAGCATAGTTGTTGGGACAGTAGTAGTTGTAGTTGTTGGGAGAGGCAGTAGTCAGTAGTTAGTTGGGGCAGTATACTTTGTAGTTGAGGCCGCAGTAGTTGTTTGGGCAGTTGTAGTTGTTGGGGCAGCAAGAGTAAGTTGGTGTGCAGACGTGTAGTGTTGTGGCAGAGTAAAGTTGTTTGTTGGGGCAGCAGTAGTTGTTGAGACAGTTGGTAGTTGTTGTGGGCAGCATGGTGTTATTGGGCAGTAGTAAGTGGGAATTGTTTGTAGTTGTGTTGGGCAGCCATGGTTGCTGGGGCATATAGTGTAATTGTGTCAGCAGTAGTTGTCGAGGCAGTAGTAGTTGTAGTTGTTGGGGCAGGAGTAGTTGTTGGGACAATTGTAGTTGTTTGTTGTGCAAGCAGTGGTTGTTTGGGGCAGTAGTAGTTGTAATTGTTGGGGCAGCAGTGGTTGTTGGGGCAGTTGTAGTTGTAATTGTTGGGGCAGCAGTAGTTGTTGGGACAGTAGTAGTTGTAGTTGTTGGGGCAGCGGAGTTTGTTTGGGGCAGTAGTACTTGTAGTTGAGGCCGCAGTAGTTGTTGGTGGCGTTGTAAAGTTGTATTGTGGCAGCAGTAGTTGTTGGGGCAGCAGTAGTAGATGTAATTTGTTGTGGCAACTGTAGTTGTGTCAGCTGTGGTTGTAGGGGCAGTGTGTGTGGACATTGTGTTGTAGTTGTTGTGGCAGCAGTGGTTGTTGGGGCAGTAGTACTTGTAGTTGTTGGTGTAGCAGGCAGTAGTTGTTGGGACAGTAGTACTTGTGACAGCATAGTGGTTTTGGGCGTGTATTTGGTGTCAGCAATAAGTTTGTTTGGGGGCAGTAGTAAAGTTGTAGTTGTTGTGGCAACAGTAGTTTGGGACAATTGTAGTTGTAGTTGTTGTGGCAGCAGTGGTTGTTGGGGCAGTGTAGTTGTGACAAGTTGGTCAGTTGTCGTTGTGGCAGCAGTGGTTGTTGGGGGACAGTACGTAGTTGTATTGTTGGGGCAAGCCGTAGTTGTTGGGAGCAGTAGTAGTTGAAGTTGTTGTTGGGCAGCAGTAGTTGTTGAGACAGCAGTTTAGTAGTTTTTGTGGGCGGAGTAGTTTGTTGTTGGGGCAGTAGTAGTTGTTGGAACAGTTGTAGTTGTTGTGGCAGCAGTGGTTGTTGGGGCAGTAGTAGTTGTTGGGACAATTGTAGTTGTAGTTGTTGTGGCAGCAGTGGTTGTTGGGGCAGAGTAGTTTGTAATTGTTGGGGCGCAGTAGTATGTTTTGGGACAGTAGTGAGTTGTAGTTGTTGGGCAACAGTAGTTGTTGCGGCAGTTGTAGTTGTGGCAGCAGTAGTTGTTGGGCAGTAGTACTTGTGACAGCAGTGGATGTTGGGGCAGTTGTAGTTGTAGGAGCAGTAGAAGTTGTTGGGGCAGCAGTAGTTGTTGGGACAGTTGGAGTTGTCACTGTTGTGGGCAGCTGCAGTAGTAGGGGCAGTAGTGGCAGGAGTAGTTGTTGTGGCAGCAGTAGTTGTTGGGACAGTTTTGTTAATGTCGTGGGCAGCGCCAGTTTGTAGGGGCAGCAAGTAGTTGTTGTGGCGCACAGTAGTTTGGTTGAGGGCAGTTGTAGTTTTGTGTCCACAATAGTTTGTTGGGGTGGGCAGTAGTAGGTTGTAGTTGTTGTGGGCAACAGTGTTGTTGGGACATGTAGTTGTAGTTGTTGTGGCAGCAGTGGTTGTTGGGGCAGTTGTAGTTGTAATTGTTGGGGCAGTAGTAGTGTTGTTGGGACAGTAGTAGTTGTAGTTGTTGGGGCAGCAGAGTTGTTGGGGCAGTAGTACTTGTAGTTGAGGCACGAAGTAGTTGTTTGGGCAGTTGTTGAATAGTGTGTAATGGTTGGGCAGCATTATTTGGTTTTGGAAAGGAGTAGTTGTATTGTGGGGCAGGAGTAGTTGTTGGAGCAGTAGTAGTTGTTGGGACAGAGTAGTAGTTGGCGGTTGTGGGGCAGTAGTAGTTGTTGGGACAATATGTACAGTTGTGTTGGTTGTGGCGCATGTGGGGGATAGTATGGATGTCAGGGTTTAGTAGAGTATAGTTGGTGTGGGAATGTGGGCATTGTAGTTGTTGTTGTGGCAGCAGTGGTTTTGGGCAGTAGTATTGTATTGTTGGGGCAGCAGGTGTTTAGGGCATTGATGTAATGGTTGGGAGCAAGTAGTTGTGGACGTAGGTGTTGTGACGTATTTGTTGCGCTGGTTTGGCAGCAGTAGTGGTTTGGGGCCAGTATTTACTTGGTGACCGCATGGTGTTGGGGGCCATTGTATGTTGTAGGAGCAGTAGATTGTGGGGGCAGAGGATGATGTACAGTTGGTTGTCAACTGTATTGTGCAGCTGTGGTTGTGGGCAGTAGTGGTGTGCAATTGGAGTTATGGTTGTGCCAGCGTGTGGGCAGGAGTATATGTAGTGTGGGCAGCAGTGGAATTGTGTGGACCAGAGTTGACAAGTGTGTGAGCAGACAGTATTGTTGGGGCAGTTGGTAAGTTGTGTCCGTAATGAGTTGTTGGGGCAGTAGTAGTTTGGTAGTTTGTTGTGGCAACAGTAGTTGTTGGGACAATTGTAGTTGTAGTTGTTGTGGCAGCAGTGGGGTTGTTTGTGGGCAGTGTAGGTTGTGGAATTGTGTGCATAGTTGTTTTGTGGCACATGATGTAAAGTAGTTAGTTGTTGGGTCAGCAAGTAGTTGTTGGGGCAGTAAAGTAGTTGAGGGTAAGTTTTGTGGCAGGCAGTGTAGGTTGTTGGGACAAGTGTTACCGTAAGTGTGTTGTGTGCAGAGTAGTTGTTGGGGCAGTAGTAGTTGTTGGAACAGTTGTAGTTGTTGTGGCAGCAGTGGTTGTTGGGGCATAGTAGTTGTTTGTTGGAAACATTGTAGTTGTAGTTGTTGTGGCAAGCATGGTTGTGGGAGCAAGTAGTAAGTTTATTGTTACAGTTGTTGTCGGGAGTAGAGTTGGTTGGCAGTAGTGAAAATGTGTAGTGTGGGTGGCACAGGTGTGTGGCTGTAGTCGTTGGGTTGGGCAGCAGTGGTTTTGTTGAGGCTGGAGTTGTAGTGGTTGGGCAGCGTAGTTGTTGGACAGTGTAGTAGTTGTTGGGAAGCATTAGTACTTGGT